>NC_050098.1:176857407-178125323 GCF_902167145.1 Zea mays
GATCTGTATATCTAAGTGGTGGTGCAGCTTGCCACTGGTATTTCAATCCATCCATTAATGAAGCTCAACCATACTATCAAAGGTATATTTAACATATAGACGATGAAAACATAAAAGACACCATCCCTGCCTCACTTTTCATATTAACCATTTAAGAGATATTTTCCATGTCTTAAAAAAAATTACAGGATTCATAATGAAAATGTAACAATCAAGCTCCCTCCACTAACGAACGAACAAGCGGCGTTTGTTAACCCTCCTGAAACACAACACAAGGATTTAAAAGAGCTATTAGAGTCTGAACCATTGACACTACCAGTAAGCATATATGCATTTATACAATATACAAATGATTTTTAAAAAATCAAGTGAACAGATTCAAATCTATGTTTACTAATGAGTTCCTTTTTTGGAATAGGAGGAAGGTTTTAAATGCACTGTAACCATTACAAGATTGCTTGATGATCATCCATGGTGGTACAAAGCATGTAATACATGTCCAAACAAACCATCCATGCGGTCATCAGTGTCATCATGTCCTACATGTGGCTCGACAGATGCTATTCTAAGGTATACATAATTAGGCCATTACTAGATATACAAATCAATATATTACTCACCTTGCTGTTTACATTCCTTCCCAATCAAAGCTTTCACAACTTCAATATATTTATATTTCAAGGTACAAACTCAATTTCATGGCTACTGATGACATTGCTGAAATGCGGATGTTTTGTTTCGACAATGTTGCTAAAAGAATCATTGGAAAAACATGCACTTCTCTCCTAACATCAGTTACAGATACCTCAAATATCCCTCCTGATTTAGCAGCCATTGTGTCTCTCAAATTCACATTCGTAGTTGTTTATAATCTAATGTCTTTTCAAAATCAAGAAAAAGAACTCCTAATCAAGTCAGTCATAGCTTCACATGGAAGAGACCTATCCTTGCCATCAACCAAATTGAGCATTCCAATGCATCCGTCAACTCCAACAAAACTTCTATCGAGAACAAGACAGACAATTTCACCCTCTACGGCATTGTCCAACCTATCTACATCCAGTTCTCTAGAGGTAAGTCAGACTCACCGTGTTTAATAATTCATTTTTAACGTATTTAAATTAACATGTTCATGTGTTTACCAATTAATTTACATGCCAGCAACATAGCAGTTTTGAAGCTGAAGACAGTCTTGAAGACCAAAATCCAGAGTCTTTTGAATCGCCACCGAAAAGGTACTAAAATAAAATGCATTAGATGGTTATCTTCTCGGTTCTCATATTTATTGTCTCAACATTATCTTTGAATCAGGACTAAGCACAAATCTTTAAGATTCGATTGCGGTGAGGATGCGACTAACAAGGATAAATGTATGATTATTTCACTCATTTCCTGCACTGTGTAAATAGCCTATTTTCTCGCACTGTGCAACTGCCCTCAGGATACATATAAATTCTGTTCTTCGCTATTTAAAAAAATACAGGACTGTTGTTCGTATTTTTTTCTCCATCACAACAACATTCATTTTACATGAATTGACCAAGTTTTTTTTCCCTGTAGGATCTATTGTCCATGGAAACAAAATGATGGGGCTGGTGTTCCTAATATTAGTCACTAAGCGCACCAACTTTTGTCTAACATAGATGTTTATGTCTTATTTGGAAAACAGTATCCAAATATTTTTTGTCTATGCATCATAGACTTAATGTTGTCGAAGACATACTGTTTGTACGTACGTCGACACATCCTATGATGACCATATTATGTAATGAGCACTACTATCTTTATATGCTAATCATATTACGTAATAATCACTACTATCTTTCTATGGGACGCTAATCTGGAAAACAGGATCCTCATGTCTTTTTGTCTATGCATCCTGATATATGTAGACTGAAATGCTACCAGAAACATATTGTTTGCAACTCAGCCTTTTATGTAGCCATTTCTTCATATTATATAATGCCCATAATCATCGAAGCACTTTATATCCGTATTGTAATATAATGTCTCTCTTTGTATGCCAGTATTAAGTATTTAATTTGCATGCGCGCGCTGGCGCGCGCCATTGACTAGTGCTCATGAGGCAAATGTGCCTCTGTGCGACAGCATGGCTTCGTGAACGGGCGCCACTTGGCCGGGTAGTTGTAGGCTTGTAGCAGTGCAAAGACAGTGGGGGAAAGGGATTTCAGGCCTTGAGTGTAAGCCCAAGATAAAAGTCCAGTCATGCGTCCTGGACCGTTATCAATCGCGTGCTGGGCCACCAACCAAAAATTGCATAGTGAACACCAGCACCAAAAGTTTAAAAAAGGGCCCGAGTCACTAGCTGTGTTAGATCTGCCGCCTTCACAGTTCGTGTGTTCTATAGGATAAACAGCCCAACCTTTTGTTTCCAACTTTTACCAAAACTGTGCCTAGAACATCGTCGACAATTAGCCATTGCTGGGCACAGGCGGCAGGAGCTGCTGTTAAATTATCTTTAGTTTTGCGTTTGAATGCATTAGAACTAATAGTTAGTTGACTAAAAATTGCTAATTGAATTAGCTAGCTAACTAGTAGCTAATTTACTAAAAGTAGCTAATAGCTAGACTATTAGCTAGACTGTTTGGATATCTCAGCTAATTTTAGCAGATAACTATTAAAGGCCTGTTTGGTTTGATGTCTAAGTTGTCACACTTTGCCTAACTTTTCTGCCTAAGGTTAGTTCTTCAATTCGAACGACTAACCTTAAACAAAATGTGACACATTTAGGCACGAACCAAACAGCCCCTAAGTCTATTACTATTACATTCAAACACCTCCTAACTTATTTTAATTTTCTGCTATATTGGCTTATATTCTTCATGTTTAAACATGCGAAGCAGAGCTCTTGTTCTTGCCCGTCTTATCAACGAGATGTGTCGGGCCAGGTTGCCGAGCTAGACTTTCGAGCCCTAGACGCCTATAGCTAGTCCATAGACGTCTAAAAGTCCACGACACACGCCTGCCTAGATGACCCCTAAAAATGTGCTGATGACAGGAACTCGCATCCATCCATCCATTATGCGTCTACAACAGTACTTGCAGTTTCAGGCTGCAGCACCAGCACATACACTGTAGACAGTTGAAAAAAGGGGAGTAGTGTGCAAACAATCTGGCAGGCAGGCAGGCATGCATAAACTTAAAATCCTTCGTCTCCCTTGGAACCCCCGTGTGCCGGATTCGCACCAGCAGTCCAGTGCAGCCAGCGCCGGCCTCCGGCGATACGGCGGTTATGGCGCGCAGCCTCCGCCGACGCGACTCCGACGAGCGTAGTAATGACAGAACGTGTTAGGGTCGCTAAGCTATCATTGCAGCTCCCGTGTGTGTGTACTCGTGGTATACTAGGAGGTCAGAGCTGCAGTGCCAATACGTAGTACAACGCAACACACGCACACTGTTACGTGTCACGTCGGGGAGTCATTGTGCCTGCCGTGACCCCTTCTGACCCCGTACAAGTCGCAGGTACGGCCACTGTGCCACCGCTCAGGCGTCCTTCTTGTGGAACAGGCAAACAGGGCACGGCAACAGTCCCGTCCCATAGACAGGGGGGCTCACGAGCCCCCAGATTTCATTGCGACTTTTTTCTTTCTTTCTTTCTTTCTCTAGCATCAGAATTCAGAACCGACAAAATTTCAGGCGAGGAACTATCTTTCCCATGCACACGTTGCGATCAGATTTACTTTTAGCCTTACCTTTTCAGAAATCGCATTGCTGATCTCTCTTGCTGCGGCCTCGGAAACTACCCCACCACCGAAGCAAAGTCCGTCGTCTGCCGCATGGCTTGGGCGCTTGGCTAACCAAGCAAGAGACAGGCAGACAGCACAGCTTGCAACGAAAACAAAAGAAACACACACAAACCACATCCACATGACGACATGGCCGTGGCTCAACCCAAAATGCTACTGCTGCTACTAAGCAGTTCTTACTACCAGTGCTAACCTACCTAACCAATGCACAAAATGGTGTAGCTAGTTTCTGCGGCCTATTCTGATGATCCTCTGATCAGTAAAAAGAGCACTACGCCCACATGGACCCAGCTTGGCCTTGACAGCCGTTGGCCTCAGCGCCGGAGCTGGACAGCAGCGCCATCGAGAGGCCGCCCGCGCCCGCGCCCGCGCCTGGCCTCCGGGTCCCGCCGCCCGCGCCCCTCGCTATCGCCACCGACCTCTGTGCCGCCGCCGCCACCACCTCCGAGGTCCCGCCGGGGAGCCACTTGGCCTGCATGTACCCGGACCTCCGCCACGGCGGGACGTGCAGCCCGCTCTCCCGCAGCGACCGCTGCGCCGCTTCGCAGAGCAGCGACACCGCCTTCCGGAGCCTCGCGCGTGGCCCCACGAACACCGGCGGCAGCCGGGCCCAGAGCTGCGCGTACCACGGGGCCGGCCTGGCGAGCTGGAACTGGGAACTGAAGTCGATGTCGACCACGATCCTGGAGCTGCTGCTGGAAGTGGAAGACGACGAGGCCGCGCCCCCGCCGTGCTCCCCCGCAACGACCACGTCGATGTACTCGTAGTCGCCTGCAGCAAACGGCGCCATTATTGATCATTTGCAGCGACAGCGAGCGTTGTGTTTTTTTTGTTTGTCTGATAACCACGAATACGATGGATTAACTAGTAATCGAGTGCGTGCTGACAAGCAAGGACGGATCCCTTATAATGGTGGCATTGATCAGTTGCAGTGCCATGGTATGATGTGGTAGGAGACTAGGAGCACACAGACACAGTAAACAGTTCCTAAAAGGAAAAGGAATATGAAAGAAAAGAGGATGCAACATAAAAAAAGAGAAAGGAATAGTTCAGTCAGATAAATCACAGGGACTTCCTGCGGAGAATGGTAAATTTGGGAAGTATTATCATACCAAAAGAAGAAACATGCTGCCCAATGACAGCAGTTTCTGCAGGCAGCAGGCAGCCCAGCGCCAGTTTTAGAAGTTTATAAGAACAGATAGCAAGGACAAAAATGGTAAAAACGAAGAGAGAAATTAAATGATGTTTAGTTTCTAGGGACTAATGTCTCTCTATTTTAGTTTCTAAATTGCTAAATGCATAAACTAAAATAATAGAGTTTTATTTTCCGTAATTTAGAACTAAAATAGAATAAAAATAGTAGTTACTCCAAACAAACACTCCTAATATAAGCCGTTAGACTGATGATCACATTACCTCCCGGGTGCTCGGCGGTAGCGACCCAAGAAGACCTGCAGAGCGACGCATCGTAGCCGTCTTTCCTGAGCCTCATCATCAGCCTCCTCTTCAATAAGCTCCTCGTCCGCCTCTCCTCCCCGATCTCTCTCAAGTGCTTCATGGCCCTCTCATGTACCTCGATCTCCACCTGTGTGCTGGGCTCAACGATAGCCTGACGATACGTATATGTATAGCGCAGACGCAAACAACAGGGTAACGCAACGAAGGATTTGGATCAGAAATGGCGAAACGAAACCCCCGTAACTAGTAGAAAGGTACGTACCATCAGCTGATCATACGAGATTGTAGGAGCAGCAGATGATGACGAGATGAACAAACCAACAAACCTCCAAGACGTGGTATGGGTTTTGGTGATGCATGGCGATGGCTGGTGGTGGCCGCTCGTAGTCCATCATGAACACACACTCGTCCACTTCTTCGGCCAAGGACAACATTGTCTCGTCGTCCTCCGGACTGCTCATGATCCACTGCTCCAGGAGGCAAGCCGAGCTCATCCAGAGCTCAGCCTCAGCAATGGTGGTTGGTGGAGAGATCGAGACAGGAGAGGGAGAGACGCTGCTTATCTAGTGTGGCGGATGGAGTGCGCTACTGCTACATCCATCATCGATCGGAATAAAAGCAAAGGCGGAGGGAGTGTATATATGTGAATGAAATGTGATGTGAGTTGGAGGCTTGAAGTCGGAGCAGCTACTAGCAGCTAGCGGGGGTGACCTCATCTCGGTGGAAATTGAAAGCACAGTGGAGAGAGGGAGAGAGAGAGAGGAGGGAGAAAAGTTTATGGGACGTGACACGGTGACGGAGACAGAGTTGCGAGTAGAACTGGACAGTGATGAGATGTGTGTGGTGGTCAGCCGCAGCGGCAGGGACGACGGGAGCAGTGCTGCAGGAAGCATAGCCCTAGATTTAGCCCAGCTATCGTTTGTGTTTGTGTAAAGCGCGGGGGTGGAGTAGATTCACCGGGAATATTCAGCCCGATATCAGGCGCCGCATATGCTTCCGGAGCCGAAAAGGAGAACGTGCGTGTCGCTGCATACGCCGAGCATGCATGACAACAGCATGAACATGAACAGCTAGCTAGCATTGTTTCATTCGCCAATTCCTTTCTTCTAGTCTTTTCTGTATTATTTTTGGAGCTGATGAGGAACGAAGCCGGCTAGTAATAATACGCCACGCCAACCGTGCAGCAGCTAGTCTGATGATGATCTGATCCCTGACGCCACTGCTACTCAGCTAAGCTGGCGTCAGAAGATAGCTGCACGAGCGCGTACGGGTACGGCAGCAAAGCTGTAATGTAATCAGCCCTAATCAGGCGTGGGTGTGCCCTAGCTAGGGTAGGGTCAACTAGATGTCCAGATGTAAGCCCGCGGCGAGCGCTTCGTGGACGATCGCAGCATGCAAACGATCGCTGCGATAGGATGCAATAATGCAAGAAGCTAGCCAAGAACTGGGTTCAATGCAAAGGTTCAGTAGCTACCATAAGCTTAAAACGACGCTGCGATAGGCTCCTTCCACAGTTCCACCACATGAACAATCACCGATGTCGTTCGTGCGTGGTGGAGTACCACCAGATCGATCGATCGAGCAGCATATCAAGCCCGAACACGCACGCACGCACGCACGCACGCACAGCCCTACGTACTGGTCTGCACCGTCCCCATAATTCAGGCAGTAAAAACCCTGTCCTCCCAGCCTTTCACTTCGATCAGGCGCCCCACTACGTACACCAATTCATTCCTGCTGCTAGTACGTAAGTGCTTGCTAACCCCATGATGAACCGCGGCGCGCGCGCGCGCGCGCGTTGTGTTGTGCTTCGCTGCTCCAGAGCTGAGATAGGCGCTTCCTTTTTCCCGCTAGCGCTTGTCTTCTCTGGACTGTAGGGGGCGGTAAATGCACGAGCTGCTGCCTGCTGTACAGGGGCGTATCAATTTCCCCTGCAACCGCTGCGCAAAAGCGGGTTGGAAAAGTTGGCGATCCATTCGATTCTCTCCCTCCCCCTTTATTCTCGCTGATACTTATTTCTCCTCCACAGGAGCTCTGTACGACCGTGGCTAGCCTTGCAGTTCAGAGGCGACGCCGGTAGTGGTGGCAATAGTGTTCTTTTTCACCTCTCCTCGGTACTGTACCTAGCTGCGCTCGCTTCAGTAGCAAATACTCCAATGTAGTAGGGGTTAGTGTCCGTGATGATTTGTGAGCTACGTACACAAAAAAAAAACTGCTATGAAATTTAGTTCCACTGCTAATCAGGGACTGAAAGTTTAGTTTCTACAATCTACACTATTTAGTTTCATAGATAAAATGTTTACAACTCATTAAATAACTTAAGAGACCAAAATACCACTTTACCGTTCTCCGGCCACTACCTTTCGCCACATCAACTAAAATAAATAAGGGGGCCACATCAACAAAATAAATAAGGGGCAACAGGTGGAATCAGTCTTTTTTAGTCACTCCTTAAAGACTAGAGGCTAAAGTAGTTTAGTCCTTCAGTTAATTCTAATGTTTAGCAATTTAGTAACTAAATACCACTAAAATGCAAAGATTGATCTTTAGCCGTTTTGATCAAACAGACCCTAAGTTGACCGCTATCGTTATACACATTACTCGAGCCTCTTGAGAAGTATCCACCTCGGTCAATACTTTAGCTAAGACGTCCTGCTTCATTAGCGTTGATTTGCGTGGCTCATGATTTCGTTAGCGATGACGAGTGTTGAGCACTGAATTGAGCGACCGGACGGCCCGTGGTCCGGACGGTCCGCGTCTCTAGGCCGGACGGTCCGCGCGTACGTAGAACAGATTAGAGTTCCGAGTTTCTTGCTGTGTTTGTTGACGAAATTTACGGAATTAGCTCGGGGAGTTTGATTGTAACGGGTCCAGCCCCCTCCTCTATAAAAACAGAGGAATACGACCGATATGTAATTATCAATCGAATCAATAACACTTTTATCTCGCATTTATTTCCTGTACAATTAGAAGTAGTTCTAGTCTAGTTCTAGTGTAGCCTCTCAATCCCCAAATTCTCCGCTTCTTTTCGACTCTACGTCGATTAGAGGAGTCTAGGTCGGCCTAGGGATGAAAACGGTCGGGAACGGTCGGTAAAATACCTCTACCGTTTTCATTTTCATATTTACCTTACGGGACGAAAACGAAAACGGGATATATCGGTAACGAAAACGAACGGGATAAATACAGGAATCGAAAACCGATACGATACGGTCGGATTAAAGCCGAAATCGGACGGGAACCAGTATTTTTGTTCGGTAAAATCACACCATGAAACCATATATTCAAAACTTAACAACAAATATAAAAAATATAAACACAAGTCTTAATTAAACATAGATAAAAGCCATATAAATGTGAAGCACACATAGTTTAATGTAGCACATGAGTGATAAGTCTTGGACTCTTGGCTAACATAAGAAGCCATATAAGTCTACTAGCACACATGACACAATATAAAGTTTAAAACATATATTCATAATCACTTGCTTACATCTGGATCACTTAGCATGTATATGAATACCGAATTTGTTTTGTGTGTAGAAGGCGCTCTTGTGGTAGACATCAACTTGGCTAATTTTATGGTTGAGCTTGAGGGAGTATTATTTCCAACCGGAGGCGTCATCTCAGGAATGGAGCCGTAGCCGCTGAAGAGAGTTCCTGTCGGCTGCCGTGTCGTGCTGGTGCTGCGACTGCGAGGGACAGAGGGAGCCGTGGCCTGTGGAGCAGTCAGCAGTGGAGGGACGGCACGTCACGACGGCGTGTGGTGGAGGAGCTGTTGAGGCTGGGCGGCTGGCACGGCGTCACGGCGTGTCACCGGTGCCGGCGTGCCGCGGTGAGGCCAATCTGCGGTGGAGCCGTGGCTTCTGGCGAGCAGGCGGCTGGCGCTGGGAGCTTGGGGCTGGGAGAGACCGAGAGAGCACAGAGCAGGACGCGCGAGCTAGCCGCTAGCCAGGGCCTAGGGACGAGCGGTGGCGTTACGGCTGGGAGCTTGGGCTAGGGACGGGCGGCGGCGTTGCGTTATAGCTGGGAGAGACAGTGCTAGGTTAGGTTTTTCTTAGATGGGTTGGGCCTCAAAGTGTTGTCTGGATTGGAGATTTGGAGCAGGCTATATTCAAGTGACCCCGAATTATAAAATACGGTAATAAAACGGGATCATCCCGATTAAAAACGGGATCCCGGCTAAACGGTCGGGAAACCCACTCTATCGTTTCCGTTTCCGTTTACCGTTTTCTATATCCCGTTTTCGTTTTTTACGTTGGGATCGAAATCGATCGGGACAAAACTAACCAAATCGGTTATACGATAACGGTCGGTACGAGATTTTTCCATCCTACTTTCATCCCTAGGTCGGCCTGCCGAGCCTAGACAACTCCTAGGATCTCTCCTCCCCGACGGGGTTCCTCTCGGGAGCGAGATCCAGGCGCCGCTGGCGACTTCCGCCGTCCCTGCGCACGCGCGGACCGTCCGGCCCTAGTGCGCGGACCGTCCGGCCCAAGTGCGCGGACCGTCCGGCCCAAGTGCGCGGATCGTCCGGTCGTCAGGCAGGAAACCCTAGCCCTGCGCCAGGTCGCGGACCGTCCGACCCCTGGCCGCGGACCGTCCGCCCCTGTGCAGAGAGCACCGCCACGGTTCTTGTGTAGTGATTGGCGTCCGAAAAAGGTGTCAACATACTTTTTGGCGACTCCGCTGGGAAAGATTTCATACAGACCTATCGAGATCGGTCCTCAATGGCCGGTTTAAAGGATAGCTCTGAAGTTTCCACCAGCAATATCATCAAGCCGACATGGGAAACCTTATCGGCTGAAGAACAACTCCTATTCGAGGAGCGCCAGGAGCAGCTGATCCAAGAAGCAAAGGCGAAATTCCTGGCCGACTTCAAGGTGGACAGGAACAACAAAGTCGTTCGGCAACAGGCGACAGATCTGGCTTCGCTCTGACCTACTACGAATACCCCCAATGTAAGTAGCACCAATGAACTCCAATCTCTTAAAGCTTACATAGACAAACAGCGAGAGCAGATGCAACGTATCGTAGGGGATATACAAAATGATCATAAAAGGCTAGTGCGTGCGCTTGATAAGTCTACTATTGCGAATCTTCCTTCGCACGAGATTGAACTGAGGGAATACACACATAATTCATTGGCTACAGGTTGTCCCGACTAGTCACAACCCCTTTATAGGATGCCGATAAACATGTACCTTGGGCAACAACAGCCTCCCATGCACATCGGCGATAAATTTGCCGATCTGCGCATGTCCGGACCGTCCGCACGTGAGCGTGGACCATCCAGGCCAGCGGCGGCCGATCCCATTTTTAGAAGCGAATTACCGAGGCCTGCACCCAAGCCGCCATATACCGTGCAAACCCTAGATAACTCATTCGGACCGTCCGCGTATGACACCAGACAGTCCGAATATAATGTCGAACGGTCTGCGTATTTAACCGGACGGTCTGGCACAGAGTTTTTTTTGAGAAGGATGGATATCCAACTCCTTATCCATGCTAGCTAGACTCCCCATCTCACCATACGACACACCAGCACCATAATATAATCTACCAAACCCATGAGAGTGAGTACTTTCCGGCCCCCAGAAGGCCAGAAAGGAATGGCCAGTCCTACGAGCCTCATACGACATGTATTAACGCGCTGCAAAACCTAAACCAATAGGGAGGAAAACAACATACCAACATCCAAACAAACTCACCCATATTGGACCAAAGAGCCGGTGGTCTCCCACCGGCTGCCATCGATATAGTAAGAGAGAAAATAGCTGGGACGTTCCGAGATAAGCTCGGAGTTAGTATAGTCCCCGGAGGGCATTCATATCGGAGACCTTATAATAGCCAGTTTGACCGTCTCCCATACCCACAGGGGACCAGAATACCCGAATTAGCAAAGTTTTCGGGTGGCTAAGGAAATAGCACGCGTGAGCACATAGACCATTTCTTAGCACAATTAGGAGAATTGGCCGACACCGAAGCATTCCGTATACATTTATTTTCATTATCTTTGACAGGGACTGCATTCACATGGTATGCTACGCTCCCTCCTAATTCCATTTTGTCATGGGGAGACTTAGAACAAAAATTTCATGAACATTTCTTCTCTGGCGATTACGAGCTAGATCTTGTAGACTTAGTGGCCCTACGACAAGAAAAGGATGAATCGGTTAGTGATTACATCCGAAGATTCTGGGATACGAGAAACTGATGCTTTCAAATTCATTTAACAGATAAACAAATGGTGGGAATAGCCTTTGATGGATTGCGCTATTATTTAAAAGAGAAATTAGAAATAGAAGGCATCCAGTTCTTTACGCTAGCACAATTACATTAAAGAGCTTTGGCTTGTGAAAATCGAAGCAAAGAACTAGTCAAAACGGTTCATCATAGTGCCCATATAGTAGAACACAATCAAAGTAGTTCGGACGATGAACCAAAGGAAGTTTACACTGCCGAAATAGTTTGTCCCAAGCAGGCCAAATCTTTGGCTTGCTCCTCCTTGCAGTCAGTTCAAAAGAAACGATAGGAGGAGGTTAAGTTTACATTTAATGTTGGCAACTGTGATAAGATATTTGAGGAATTACTAAAAAATGGTAACATTAAGATCGATTATACCGTTTCACCCGCCGACGAACTAAAGCGTCACGCATATTGCAAGTGGCACAACTCATTTTCCCATGCCACTAATGATGGTAATGTGTTTCGACGACAAATCCAATCGGCCATTAACGAGGGACGATTGAAATTTCAGGAGGACACGGAGCCCTTCCCAATGAATGTGATCGACTTCAATGGAAAAAAGATCCTAATTCGGCCCAGCACAGCCGATAAGGGCAAAGAAAAAGAAGTCATCATCGGCAACGCACGGGAGGCCGATGGAAACAACAAAATCTCTTGCAGGAAAGTGGTGACCGAGAAGACTCCTGATGGAGGGGAGACACTGAAGGTGACCATCACAACCTCCGGCACTGGAGGGCAAGCACAGACAAGGGGACATGCGCGAGAACCCATACTACGCATCACGGACAGTCTGGTGCCCAAGCATGGATGGTCCGTAACATCACCGGACGGTCCGGAGCGTTCCAGCGGACGGTCCGGTAACGCCGAGGAGCGACGGAGACCACGTACCTTCAAACCACGAGGACCAGAAATAGGTATGTGGAAAACTAACACGTTCAAGGCCGCTAGTCAGTTGGTCAAATCCAGCCCAACCTTTGATCAATTATTGTTTAAATATGTGAAAAAGAAGGCCGACCCCAGTGATCGGCCACCAAAGCGGTCTCGCTTACCCACCCAGGAGCGACAGTAGGTTAGGCCGATTGGACCACCTCACCAATCGGAAAGGACGAGAGGTCATAATGTCCAACTAAGACCTAACGTACATGCATGGACACCGCCACTCCCATACACACCTATGTCATATCATTATACATACATACCACCACCACCATATATCCCGAATCAGATGTGGGGTATGCCACCATATCCTTTCAGGACACCACAATACTCCGCTTGGGGGGCACCCCAGTCATCTGTCTTTGCCAGGTTGACGCCTCCAGTACAAGACCGATTGAGAGCCCCTCAATCTGGTCCACAAGCACATGCCCAACAAGATTGCCGAACCACTCGGCCCCAAAGGCTGACTAATCCGGTAGGGGGGTATATAGCTATGGCCTCCAACAGTACGATAAAAGGGGACGTCATTGAAATATGAACAATAGATGTCATCGTACAACAAAATAACGAAGGGCCGATGATTTTTGGTAAATCGGCCAACACAAACAAAAAAGAAGATACGACTGTCAACAAAACGGCTGATTCAAAATACTCCATGCCCCGATGGTGCCCATCGGGATTGACGCAATCACAAAAGTGAAAATTACAGCGTCTAAGAGCAAAGGAGAACCAGGAAAAGGAGGCGGAAAAAATATTCAATGACACACATCCGCAGTATCCGCCACCACAAAAGAGATGGAGACCAAAGGCCATTGAGGAAAATCAAACAGCCACAAAGACAGAAAATAAAACAACAACTGTGCAGTTCTTTGCATGTATGGTAGACAGTCCGGCTATAAAGACCGGACCAACGTACAGGGCACAGACCGTACAACCCCTGAGGCCGGATTGTCCGCACTACACCAGGACTCTTCCAATGACATACCGACACTTATAGAGGAAGACAGCCTACAAGGAGAAGATCTGTTTGACTACAGAGCTACGCCAGAACACTCAAAAAATTAGGAAAGCAAGATGACGAATTGGTCAGGACAAGTACGACACTCGGTGGTGTTGAGACTGACAGTGCGAAAGTCGCCTAGAGGGCGGGTGAATAGGCAGAATCTGAAATTTACAAACTTTAAGCACAACTACAAGCTGGGGTTAGCGTTTGAAATAAAATCGAGTCTGAAAGAGAGAGCTAAAACAAATCACAAGCAAATGAAGAGTGTGACACGGTGATTTGTTTTACCGAGGTTCAGTTCTTGCAAACCTACTCCCCGTTGAGGTGGTCACAAAGACCGGGTCTCTTTCAACCCTTTTCCTCTCTCAAACGGTCACCTAGACCGAGTGAGCTTCTCTTCTCAATCAATTGGGACACTAAGTCCCCACAAGGACCACCACACAATTGGTGTCTCTTGCTTTGATTACAAATGTTGGGAGAACAAGAATGAGGAAGAAGAAAAGCGATTCAAGCGCAAGAGCTCAAATGAACACGACAAAAACTCTCTCTTCTAGTCACTATTGCTTTGAGTGGAATTGTGACTTGGAGAGATTTTGATTCACTCTAATTGTGTCTTGTATTGAATGCTATAGCTCTTGTATTGAATGTGTTGGCTGAAAACTTGGATGCCTTGAAGTGTGGTGGTTGGGGGGTATTTATATCCCCAACCACCAAAGTGGCCATTGGGGATGGCTGCTGTCGTATGGCGCACCGGATAGTCCGGTGCGCCACCGGACACTGTCCGGTGCGCCAGCCACGTCACCCAACCGTTAGGGTTCGACCGTTGGAGCTCTGACTTGTGGGGCCACCAGACAGTCCGGTGGTGCATTGGATAGTCACTGTTCACTGTCCGGTGCGTCTTCTGGCGCCTGCTCTGACTTCTGCGCACGCAGTTGCACTGTTCACTGTTCACTGTTCACTTTTGCAGACGACCGTTGGCGCAGATAGCCGCTGCTCCGCTGGCACACCGGACAGTCTGGTGCTACACCGGACAGTCCGGTGAATTATAGCGGAGTGGCTCCCCAAATTCCTGAAGCTAGCAAGTTTGAGTTGATCCACCCTGGTGCACCGGACACTGTCCGGTGGCACACCAAACAGTCCGGTGCGCCAGACCAGGGCAGCATTTGGTTGTCTTTTGCTCTTTTTATTTAAACCCTTTCTTGGACTTTTTATTGGTTTGTGTTGAACCTTTGGCACCTGTAGAACTCATAATCTAGAGCAAACTAGTTAGTCCAATAATTTGTGTTGGGCAATTCAACCACCAAAATTATTTAGGAAAAAGATTTGACCCTATTTCGTTTTCAATCTCCCCCTTTTTGGTGATTGATGCCAACACAAACCAAAGCAAATAAAAAAGTGCAGAATTGAACTAGTTTGTATAAGGTAAGTGCAAAGGTTGCTTGGAATGAAACCAATAATTATTTCTACTAGATATGCATGGATGGTTTTCTTCTTATTAAAATTTTGGACCACGCTTGCACCACAAGTTTTGTTATGCAAATTCTTTGTAAAATTCTTTTCAAAACTTTTTGCAAATAGTTAAAGGTATATGAATAAGATTAAAAGAAGCATTTTCAAGATTTGAATTTTTCTCCTCCTGTTTCAAATGCTTTTCCTTTGACTTAAACAAAACTCCCCCTCAATGAAATTCTCCTCTTAGTGTTCAAAAGGATTTTACAAATTTTTGAAGATACTTTCTCCCCTTTTGAAAACACATTATGATATCAATTTGAAAACTTCATGTTGGGGGCCTTCGACTTCCGAAGGTCCTCAAAAACATGATTTAACTATGCCTCTGGAGTATAATGTGTAAACAGGTACCTTCGGACACAAATCAAAACCATAGCATGAAGATGCACAAAGAGTATGAAGGATGGCGCAGAGCCAAAGCTATGCGCAGGGGAGCTTCGGCGTGATAGCAGAAAAAGAAACCGACTTAAAAGGGAAAAGGCTATTTGGACCCCGATGGATTACTATAGAGTTATTAGCAAATGTAAAGGGCATGGGTGTAATTTACATAGGCTGCGTCCCGTGCCTATAAATAGATGAACAGTACTCCCGTACTGTTCACGCTGACTTGGCATTTACTTTCGCGTCACGTTTGTACCCCTGCTTTCTTTCGAGCCGAAGGTACATTTATAATTTGTTATTGTTGATACAATCACGCAAATAAAAATAAGTTGGTAATAACATTTAAAGTGTTTACATTATTTTTTCATATCTTGTGTATGAATCCTTCTTCATCATCTATTGTGTTTAAGAAGGTTTGTTCTTCATAACCTTCATCCAGAATTCATTATATCCGAAGGGAGATAATGTTTCGAAGGACGAAGGACTTTAACATTTAACACTTTTTATGTTGCCTTGTTCTTAACTCTTAGCATTTGAGAACAAGTCCCCAACATTGGCGCCCACCTCCGGTAAACTCACTTCCACTTTTTGAGTTTCGAACACCTTCGACAAGCATAGACCTTCGTCATGCCGCCAAAGAAAGCTTCAGCAACAGGGGCTGCCGCTCTGCAGCCGCTGGACCCCAACCAAGAGACCCTCTCTCTTCGGGAGGCCCGAAGCCAGAAGAGGAAGGCCACCAGTCCAACGCCTCAGGAGGACGACTTGGACCAAGAGATCAGAAATATGGAGATGCTCCATCAGCCGGTGCAAAGGAAGAAGGAAAAGATGGCTAGGCTGGCTGATCTGCAAAGGCAGATAGACGAAGCCTCTGAAGAAGTTCACCATCTTACTCAAGATGAGCAGAACCGAAGGCCTCAACACAGAGAGTTTCATCAAGAGGGCTTCTTCAACGAGGATGACTGGTGTTGGGGCGAAGGCAAAGGCGCCACCCTTCGCTCGAAGCCTTCGCTGCAGCAGCTGAGCTAACACAGACAAAGCAGGCAGGGACACCCTTCGCATGTACCGCGCCAGACGAAGACCGGCGACGAAGGGCATCCCACTGTGCGGCCTCGTCCAGCTCAGAGGCCCACGTGCGATCCGGCCCATCGTAACGGGCCCCGCGTGGCCGCTGTGCGTTACGGGCCTAATTTGTAAAAGCATCCCTGTAATTACGGTCTGTAACCCCGCTTTATGGGAATATTCTGGGGATAACCTAGGTAGCTGAGGGCACATGTGTCCTTAGCTCAAGGCGCTGCGCGCTCAGGTACCTATAAATACCCCCGCACAGTGCCCGTGAGAGACCAGATGAACAGTGCTTTTGCCATCACGTGCTAAAACCCTGTTTGTGCTAACATCCCCCCCACTGTTGGATCGACTTGTGCCCGTGTGCAAGTTCCAGCATTTGGCGCCCACCGTTCGTGCTACGAGAAAACCACCCGCGATGGCACCCAAGAGAGCTAACCCGAAGGCTGACGAGGCTGCGAAGGCAGCACTGCTCGCCGCAAGAAAGGGCAAGGCCCTCGCCCTCACCCAATCCACCCGCCAAGAGGCCACTGAAGACGATGTTCCTCGCACCTGCGGAGATGACACCCTCCGCACCTGCGGTCCTGAGGGACAACCGCAGCCACCCTCAGGCTTCGCACCACCGGAGGGCGCGGACCTCACCGAGGACGGTGAAGTCCTCGGCGTCTCAGCAGAAGAGCAGCTACAGCTGCGCGCCCTGCGCCTCAAGAACCGCAATCTCCAGAGGCAGAAGGAGATACTGGAGGCCAAGCGCCAGCGTGTGTCCGCACTAGCCAAAGTGCGGCAAATGATACGCGACGAAGAGCAGAAGGCCTAGGAACTCGAGCGGGAGATTGCGCTGATGCAGCGCGAAGGCCACCTCGGCCTTCAGCACGAGCCACCCTGCACAATTCGAGGACATGCGCGAAGGCCACCTCGGCCTGCAGCATGGGCCATCCCTGCAACACCGCGCGCAACCGGAGGACTCGCGTTTCCCCCAGCGCGACCACACCTTCCCGCACGCCGCGCCATTCCAAGGAGTCAACTATCTCGACGAGCAAAGTCCCCTGGCGCCACACCTGCAAGTGACGCCTTGGCCAGCTAACTTCCGGGCAGGGACCTATCCCAAGTACAACGGCAGCACTGACCCGGCGCAATACATAATGAGTTATCAGGTCGCCGTTGCATCCGCCGGAGGGGACGACGCCACAATGGTGAAGTCTTTCATTATTGCCCTAGAGGGCCCAGCTCTCACCTGGTTCACCAGATTACCTCCACTGTCCATTGATTCCTGGAGAAGTCTCAGGGACAAGTTCCTGCTCAACTTCCAAGGGTACCGCCTAGACACCGACGCCTTGGCCGAGCTCTCGCTTTGCAAGCAGCTGGAAAAGGAGACTCTGCGGGAGTATTACCGCAAATTTTTAATACTCAAGTCACAGCTGCCCTCCGTTGATGATCAAATAGCTATCCACTACGCCATCAGTGGTCTTCGCGCCGGCGTCCTCTACAGCCACTGTATCAGAGACCCGCCCAAGAACCTCCAGGAGCTATATCAACTCTTTGAAAAATATGCCAAATCCGAGGAGCTCCACCAACGCAAGGTTGAGTCACAGCGGAAACCCAAAGATGCCCCACAGTCCAGCCGCACGTGGACGAGGACTCCGCAGCCAGACTCCGGTCGAGACAGCCGCAATCAGCAGCAAGTGCACAACATCGCCAACCAGCATCCCGCTGCTGACCCCCCTCGTCGCCAGGAATATCCCCCCAGGGTCGCGAAAATGGAACTCGTGGTAGGGGCCGAGGGCGTGCGCAGCCGCCACGCCGATTCTACTGCCTCTTCCATGGCGAAGATTGCGCCCACCAGACCAAAGACTGCCCCGAGACGAAGGCCACCAGAGAAAGAATGGCACGGGCGCAGCCGGCCGACAACCCCAGAATTGTCGCGCACAATTACCAGCAACCTCCTCCACCATATATCCACGCTCTCGCCCCGCATCCACCGCACCACGCTTACCAACACCATCAGGAAGTACAAATCGTACCTCCTCCACCCCCACCACCACACCATCAAAACATCCCCCACGCTCCAAAGCAGGAAGACTTTGCCGATCAACCATATCGCGGAGTCATCCACATGATAACTGGGGGGTCCAGCACTGACTTCGACACCAAGCGGCAGAAGCGGGACCACTACCGCAGCATAAACCACGTCGCCGTCACTGGCCCAGTCATGCAGACAAAGTGGTCCCATATACCGCTAACCTTCGACGCACGAGACGTCGACCTGCGCAGCGCCCCCCACTGCGACGCCATGGTTATCAATTGCAGCGTGGCAGGTTGGGACCTGCACAAAGTCCTAGTTGATAACGGCAGTCAGGCGGACATCATCTTCCTCCACGCCTTCGATCGCATGGGCATAAGCCACAGCCTGCTTAAGCCTTCGGACAACCCGCTGTATGGCTTCGGCGGCAAGGGCACCTTCCCCGTCGGCAAGATACAACTGCCTCTCTCCTTCGGTGTAGCACCCAATGCCCGAAGTGAGCAAATAACCTTTGATATTGTGGACATGGTATATCCTTACAATGCCATCATGGGCCGGGGCTCCATCAATAAGTTCGAAGCAGCCATTCACGGACTGTACCTATGTATGAAGATACCAGGTCCGTTAGGCGTCATCACAGTCTTCGGCAATCAACAGACTGCGCGCAACATAGAGCGGGACTTCGTGCCCGGTCAAAGAAATGTGCACTGCCTCACGACCCAACGTGAGGTCCCCGCGCCCGCCAGCCCAACCAATAAGCAACACGACAAGGCACAGCTGCAGAGCAACGACGGGACCAAGACTGTCCCCCTCGACCAAGCCACGCCCAGGCAGACAGTCATTATCAGCGAAGACCTTACTTCGCATGAAGAAGAAAAGCTCCTCTGCTGCCTGTCCAAGAACAAAGATGTTTTCGCCTGGTCAGCCCTCGATCTGGTCGGCGTCAGCCGTTCAATAATTGAGCACAGTCTGGGAATCGACCCCTCGGTACGGCCGAAAAAGCAGCGGCTTCGCAAGATGTCCGACGAGAAGACGGAGGCCGCCAAGGCAGAAGTGCACCGCCTCCTGGAAGCCAAATTCATTGAGCCGGTGGCTTACCCCACATGGCTCTCCAATGTCGTGATGGTGCAGAAAAAGAGCGGGAAGTGGCGAATGTGCATCGACTTCACCAGTCTCAATAAAGCCTGCCCAAAGGACAATTTCCCGTTGCCGCGGATCGACAAAATAGTCGATAGCGCGGCCGGATGCGAAGTCATGTCCCTCCTCGACTGCTTCTCCGGTTACCACCAGATATACATGAAGGAAGAAGACAAGGCTAGCACCAGCTTTATAACACCCTTCGGCACACATTGCTTCATCAGAATGCCGGAGGGACTCAAGAACGCCGGGTCCACCTTCTCCAGGCTCACCAAAACAGTGCTCGAAGGGCAAATTGGCAGAAACATATTCACATATGTGGACGACATTGTTGTCGCCAGCAAGAGCAAGGAGGACCACCTCGCCGACCTCGCCGAAACATTCGCGAACATGCGAGACGCACAACTCCGCCTAAACCCGGAAAAGTGCGTCTTCGGCGTTCGCCAAGGCAAAATATTGGGCTACCTGGTATCACACCGCGGCATCGAGGCCAACCCAACCAAGATTCAAGCCATCATAGACATGACGCCTCCGCAGTCCGTCAAGGACATCCAGCGCCTGACAGGCAGATTGGCCGCTCTCAACAGATTCATCTCTAGGTCCGCCGAGCGAAGTCTCCCCTTCCTCAAGACACTCCGTGGTGCAAAAGACTTCGCCTGGGGACCAGAGCAGGCGGCGGCCTTCGCCTCATTAAAACAGTACCTGATAGAGTTGGCTGTCCTTACCAGCCCCGACCCCTCGCTCCCCCTGCTGCTCTATGTCGCGGCTTCGCCACATGCGGTTAGCGCGGCACTAGTGCAGGAGCAGACTGTCGAGGGCGTGGTCCGGCAGTGCCCCGTGTACTATGTCTCCGAGGTACTGACTCCGTCCAAGTGCAACATGACAGAGCTGGAGAAGGTTGCCTACGCAGTCGTCATGTCTTCGCGCAAACTGCGCCACTATTTTGAAGCTTTCAAGGTCCGAGTCACCTCTGACAGGGGACTCGGCGAATTATTCAGAAACCCGGAGGCATCGGTGAGGATTGCCAAGTGGGCAGCCGAACTATCCGGCTACCACATCAGCTTCGAGCCCAGGACAGCCATCAAGTCACAAGTCCTGGCAGACTTCGTCGTCGACTGGACTGGGCCAATAACACAACCAGACCCGTCCACAGAGAAGGTTTGGACGATTCATTGCGACGGCGCATGGTGCCATGCGGGGGCAGGCGCCGCTGCAGTCATTACCTCACCAGCCGGGTCAAGCACAGATATGCAGCGCGCCTCAGCTTCGCTCTGGAATCAGACAGATGCACAAATAATATAGCAGAATATGAAGCAGTCATCCTCGGCCTCCGCAAGCTAAGGGCCCTCGGAGTCACCACCTGTATCATTAAAACAGACTCCAAGATAGTTGCCGGCCAGATCGAGAAAGACTACGCAGCAAAGGACCCCGCACTTATGCAATATCTCTCGGCTATCCGAAGTCTCGAGAGGCAATTCAAGGGGTTCACCCTGCAGCATGTGGATCGGGCCAAAAATGAAGAGGCCGACGCATTGGCCAAGGCTGCCGCCAGGGGCGAAACTCTGCCCTCCGACGTGTTCTTTCATGTCATCGGCACGCCAGCCGTCTGGAGCCCCGAAGGGATCCAAATAACCAATGACAGCGAAGGCTACCGCATAGTCAACCTTATCATGACCGAAGACTGGCGGGCACCAATAACCCTGTTCCTACAGGGGTATTATCATCCAGCCGACATCAGTGAGGCCAAGCGCCTTAGACATCGAAGCCGAGACTTCGCACTGATTGAAGGCCAATTCTACAAAAAAGGGGTCAGTCAGCCAATGCTTAAGTGCGTCACCGAAGCCGAAGGCATGCAGATCCTACGAGAAGTCCACAGTGGCACGTGCGGCTCACACGCAGGGCCAAGGGCCCTAGCTGCTAAGGTGATCCGCCAGGGCTTTTACTGGCCCGCAATGATCTGCGCCGCAAATCGGGTCACACGATCCTGCGAAGCCTGCCAGAAGTTTTCTCCTCGGTCAGGCAGCCCCTCGCAGTACACAAAGCTGATCGCCCATATATGGCCCCTCCAGCGCTGGGGCCTGGACATTGTCGGGCCCCTGCCCACCGCTCAGGGGAACCTTAAGTTCGCCTTCGTCGCTGTCGAGTACTTCACCAAATGGATCGAGGCGAGGGCTGTTTCTACAATAACATCAAAGACTGCCCAAAAATTCTTCTGGCAGAACATTGTTTGCCGCTTCGGAGTACCGTCCGAACTAACAGTTGACAACGGCAAGCAGTTTGACAACCAAGACTTCAAGGATTTTTGTTTCTCTATTGGCACCAAGCTTGCCTTCGCCTCAGTTTATCATCCGCAGTCCAACGGGGTCGTGGAACGTGCCAACGGAAAAATCTTCACAGCTGTCAAGAAGATGCTCCTTGATGAAAAGAAGGGCAGATGGACCGATTTGTTACCTGAGGCAGTCTGGGCACTAAACACGACTAAGTGCAGGGCGACCGGGTTTACTCCCTTCCGCCTTCTATACGGATCGGAGGCCATGACCCCGCAAGAAATGAAGCATGGGTCTCCGCGAACAGTTCCGTCAGCCGTCCCCGATGTGGACGAGCCAACTTCAAAGGATCTCATTGACTATACCAAGCCCAGACCAAAGCATGGCGCGACCACACAGTCATCCCGAGGGAGTTCAACGAGGGGGACCTCGTACTCGTCCGAACAGCTCGGACGGAGTCCAAGGGCAAGCTGGAGCCCAGGTGGGAGGGCCCCTTCATAGTCAAGACAAAAGCTTCCCCCAGCGCTTACAGGCTCACGACGCCAAACAGCGAGGACCTGGAGCACTCCTAGAACATCGACAACCTCCGCAAATTTTTTGTTTGACTCCTCAGGGCTGATTTCGCCCTTGTAATTCGCAAAAACAATCTTGTACCGGCCCGCACTCTTTTCCTCCCGGGGGGTGAGGTTTTTAACGAGGCGGAGCCATGTAATATATGTGTGAAAATCCCCCACAAAAACATGCGTCGAAAAAAGACCGCGACGACGGTCTTCGACATTCGACCAATACGAGGTCACCGCGAGGCTAAGCGCTAGCCACCCTCGCGTGCGACAAATCCGCGCAGAAGTCGCCTAAGGGTGCAGCCGGACCAGCACAACAAGTGCGAAAAAATCGAAGTCTATCGCGAAGACTATCCGCGCAGAAGTCGCCTAAGGGTGCAGCCGGACCAGCACAACAAGTGCGAAAAAAAATCGAAGTCTATCGCGAAGACTATCCACGCAGAAGTCGCCTAAGGGTGCAGCCGGACCAGCACAACAAGTGCGAAAAAATCGAAGTCCATCGCGAAGGCTATCCGCGCAGAAGTCGCCTAAGGGTGCAGCCGGACTAGCACAACAAGTGCGAAAAAACCAAAGCCTACTGCAAAGACTGTCCGCGCAGAAGACACCTAAGGGTGCAACCGGACTAGCACAACAAAGGCAGAAACGACAACATCAAACCGTCCGTGCCAAGACCAACTATAATCACACCAGCACAGCACAACAAAACAACCCAGACAAAGTACATAACGCCTTCGCACACATATACAAGCGAGGGCACTCAACTTCATCATACAAGCCTCTACACATATAGGCGAGGGCACCACACTCTACATCGGCTCAACCTTAGGAATAATTCCCATCTCCCTATAATTAAATAACATTATCCTAAGCTCCTCACCCGCAAAAAGACTTCGCAGTTCCCCTTCACCTGTATTCACGGCGGCCGGCAAAGACAACAGTTCCTGCCGGCCAGTCCCACTCACACGAAGCCGAGCCCCCTCCGCCCCACTAACTCTACGCTTCGCAACCGCCCTACGTCGTCGTCGCCCGGTGCTAGGACCTGGTAGGGCTGGGCATTCGGTTTTTTTTTGAAATTTCGGTTCGGTTTTTCGGTTTTAAAAAACTTCGGTTTTTTAGACATTAGAAACCAATCGGTTTTCTAGAAAATGAAAACCGAGAACTTCGGTTTCGGTTTTTTACTTCGGTTTTTCGGTAAAAACCGAATACCAAACTTATACTCGAAACAACACATGCAACAAGTTTATATGATAGATTACACATAATTTTAAAAAGTAAAAATTATATAGGTACAAATATTTAGAGATACATCATACATCACATATAAATAAGTGAATAACAATTTAATTGCTTCACACATTTAGTTCACATAATCGAAAAATCAAATTTTACAATTGATAAAGTTTGGTATTCGGTTTTTTTGGTATTTCGGTTCGGTATACGGTGAAAACCGATTACGATACCGAAAACCGAACTTCTCAGATATAAAAACCGAAACCGAACCGAACTACCGAAAAAACCGAAATTTCGGTTCGGTTCGGTACGGTTCGGTTCGGTTTTCGGTTTATGGTAAAAAAGTGCCCACCCCTAGGACCTGGCACATCTCCTGCGTCCGTGACGTGCGACGAAGCCTCTGCCGCAGCCACATCCAAGGCCGCAAAGTAGTCCAAGTCCTCCTCTGACGACTCCTCAGTCCACTCAACCGAGCTCCCAGAGTCAGCACAATCAAAAAACTCAGATGCAGACCCACCACATTCATTACCATCTTCCGCGGTCGAAGCCGCCAAAAATTTAGTAGTAGCGGTTGTGTGCGCAGGCCCAAAATCTTGAACCTGCGCAGCAACCAAAATTCAGTAACATGTACAAATTTCTCCAACCCTCTACACCCACTACGCCACCTGCGACGGCCCTGACGTTGCGGGAGCCTCCGCCGTTGGCTCCGCCGTTGCTTCCGCTGTAATCTCCGCCGCCACCGCTGCGGGATCTTCAGCACTCGGCGCAGCAGCTGCAGAGGCATCAGGTGCGCCTTCGGCGACCTCTGGGGGCAGGCCTTCGCCGGCCGCAGCAGATGCGGGGGCACCCGACGCGTCTCCCCCAGTCTCCAGGGTCAGCTCCAGGGCGAACCCAGGCACGGCCTCCGCCGGGGTCGGCTCCGGGTCAGACAGCATGCTGTTCAACGCCCCAAAGTCGTCGACCCTCTCGCCACGCGCCGCCTAAGACAAAAACACACAAAACTCATCAAACACACACACAACCTACATCCAACAAACACCAAACATACAAAAACGTTACCTGAGCCCTCGCCGTCTCGGCCCGCTCTCTGACCACCTCGCGACCATGTGGACCCCACAGCCGGTCGAAGATAGCTCCGGCGGATTCCTTCACTACGGGGTCCTCAACCTTAAAGATATCTTGCTTAAAATCTTCTTCGACTTGGTCGAAGACCTCGAAGTGCCGGCACCCTTCCCGGGAGAGCGCATTCATCGCCCCCTCGCAGGTGACCAGGGAGGCATACGCCATAAACCCCTCCACGACAGTGGGGAGTGCCTACAACTCCTCCTGCACCCACTCCAGGCAGCGAAGTCCGGGCTCTCGGTCCGGCACTTCGAAATCACCGGTCCCCGCGCCCAGCCCGCGGTATGTATCTACAAGCAGTTGGCGCGTCCGCTCCGCCTCCACGCGTGACGCGGCCTCGGCCCTCTCCACGCGGCTCTCCAGAGCGGTGAGCCGCTCCTGCAGCTGCTCGGCGCGCTCCCTGGCAAGATTGCCCTCCGCCCGTGCCAGGTTGGCCTCCGTCTGCGCAGCCTGCGCCTTGGCAAGAGCCTCGTTGGTCTCCCTCCTTTCCCCCGCCAGCTGGCGCCGGAGGGCAGCCTTCTCTCCCTCCAGTGTGGCCACCTTGTCCGCCAGCTTGCGACACTTGCTGTCGGCGGCCGATTTCTCACGGACGGCGTCAGCACGTTGTGTCCGAAGTCTCTCGACTTCGGCAGCCACAACCGCCGTGAGGGCCCCCGACGCAGTGCGGCTGGCGAAGTCAGCCACCTGCAGAGCAATTGTAAGACCGCGACCCCAACAAGCCGATAAAAAAAGGACGAAGTCCAGCTCAGCGGACCTGACTTAGCGCCTCCGTCACCTCCTTCAGCCGGCGGGACGTAGCGCCCGCCTCATCCATAACAACCGCGAGGGCCGTCACCTCGCCTCCGGCGCTAAGAGCCTCGCCCTTCGCCTTCGGCACTGCGGCAACCGTCGTGGTCGCCGCGGCGGGCAAAACCATAGCAAGTTGGCCTTCGCCCGACCCTGCGACGTACCAACGAATAATTAATTAAAAAAAATAAAAATAAAAATATATAAACAAATAAATAGAGCCAACAACTTACCACCGATATAGTCCTCCACACTAATGTCGGTGGCGAAGTCAGCGACACGTTTGCCCGACAACGGCAACGCTCGGGCCGCCTTCGCCACCTCCTCCACTCCGCTGGACGGCGGCACCGCCTTCGCCGACTTCGGGCCTCCGGCGCCTTGCTAGATGCAGGGACGCCCGACTTCGCCGCTAGCGGCGGCCGGCCTCCGCCGGGGGCCACAGCCTTTGCAGCCCCCCGCTGCCTCTTCGGCCTGGCTTCAACGAGCCTGACAGCCGCCTGGCGCTTCTGAGCCGCTCCCTGGCGATCCTTGTCCATCACTGCTGACACAACAGCAGCAATATTCCGCCCGTAAGGAAAAACCCTCCATTCACGAACCATGCGAGATGTAAAAAAGTCCTCGCCAGCCGCGCGGGGGATAGGAACGTTCCTAGGCCAACAACCCCCGGTAACCCTCAGCATCCGAGCCAAAGACTCCCGGAGCTCGGGCGAAGACATCCTTTCCCCCGGGGCCGCGCACGTCCTCATCAACTCTCTAGCAAAACCATCAGAAACCCCAAGTCCTCCCATAGCAGTACCTAATTTTCTCTTTTTAGAGGATGGGGCGGCCGCCGGCGCAGGGTCGTCTCCAGTCTCCACCGCCGGTTTCTTCCCGCGGCGGTCCACATCGTCTTGACCAGGGTAGCCATCATATGGCAATTGATTTAATTCAAAAACCCTGTTCAAACGGTCATTTGACCCGCGGATATACCAGCTGCGCTGGCCCTCTGTCCTCGGCACGTAACGTCCAACGAGCCGCACCGCCGCATCCTCTGCCTCACGCACAAAGGCGGTCGGATCGCGGTTTTGCAGATTCAGGGCGAAGGCGGGACTTCGCACCACTCTTCCGCCATGGAAAGGCATCTGGCGAGGGCACACTTCGCCCAACGCCCAGCCATGCGCCAAGGGTCATACCCCGTACGCCACAAATTCTTCAACCAAGTCGCGCCCACTGCTCAGGCCGGCGGCGCACCAAAGGGCCCCTTCGTCCACATCCTCCTCCGCCACTTCGAAGGGCGGGTACGCTGAGTAAAAATGAGAGCACATTTCGGACACGAGAAGCCCCTCATGGCCTTTGACGGTGCCCTCAGCAACGTAAAACCAAAATTCATTCTAGTTGCCCCACTTGTTGCGGGCGCAAGGCACCAACTCGACTACCTGCATCGTGGTTTTGCCGGTCTTCGGCGTGAATGTGCAGGACCCAAACTGAGCAACTTCGTCTCCAATCATCCTCTTCTGCCAGTGCAAACAATAATACTTCGCAAAAACTTCGACCGATGGCTGTCCGCCGTACGAAGTCGTCGCCCAGACATACTTCGACAGAGCCACTATGGCATTCGGTGTCAGCTGATGTATTTGAACGTTGAACTTGCGCAGGACTTCGCCAACAAATCGGTGCGCAGGCAAGCGGAGTCCGGCGGCGAAGAACGCCTCGAAAACAACCAACTCGCCCTCCGGCTCGGGGACTTCCTCCGTCCCCGGGACTCGAGCAACTCCGCCGCCGAAGTAACCCAACCGCTGCATATCTTGCACGCGGACCGACGACATCCGCGATACGCCAAAATCAACAGAATTGCCGGCGCGCAACTCCTCCGCCATTAAACTACTCAGCGTCTCTTCAGACGAGGCGGCGGCCGGCGGTGAGGGAACGGCCGGCGGTGTAGAGGCAGCGGAAGAAGACGAGGACGGCATCGCTACGTACCGTCGGCGGCGGCGGGCGGTCTGCTTCACTCGAGCCAGATCTCCGGCGAACAAGAGCACGGCGGGGCGACGAGCAGCAAGATGGCGGAAAGGGCGGCTAGGGTTTTCGCGGAGCGCGGAAGGTGAAGTTCAAAAAGCGCCGACCCCCACCCCCTTTTATAGGCAGGGCGCGGCGCTTCGGGAAACCCACAATCCAACAGTACGCCGTCAATCAACGGTCATATCAAAAACCCCCGCGGAACCACTTCGAGCGAGGGCAGCGTCTCCGCCATCTAGCGACGTCTTCAGCACCAGGTGACTTTGTCGAACTGGTCCCTCGGAGGGCAAATGTTGGGGCGAAGGCTAAGGCGCCACCCTTCGCTCGAAGCCTTCGCTGCAGCAGCTGAGCTAACACAGACAAAGCAGGCAGGGACACCCTTCGCATGTACCGCGCCAGACGAAGACCGGCGACGAAGGGCATCCCACTGTGCGGCCTCGTCCAGCTCAGAGGCCCACGTGCGATCCGGCCCATCGTAACGGGCCCCGCGTGGCCGCTGTGCGTTACGGGCCTAATTTGTAAAAGCATCCCTGTAATTACGGTCTGTAACCCCGCTTTATGGGAATATTCTGGGGATAACCTAGGTAGCTGAGGGCACATGCGTCCTTAGCTCAAGGCGCTGCGCGCTCAGGTACCTATAAATACCCCCGCACAGTGCCCGTGAGAGGCCAGATGAACAGTGCTTTTGCCATCACGTGCTAAAACCCTGTTTGTGCTAACATTCCCCCCACTGTTGGATCGACTTGTGCCCGTGTGCAAGTTCCAACAACTGGTATGAGAATTTCCATCATGGTAATTTTGCTTTTGATGATGCTTCTCCTCTGTCAGCAGAACTGCAGGCTACACCTTGGCCTCCGTCTTACAAGCCACCTCAACTCCCCATGTATGACGGACACTCAGATCCGAAGCAGTTTCTGATGAGCTACGAAGCAACGATATCTTCCTATAGTGGCAATACTGCAGTCATGGCGAAGTCTTTCGTCATGGCCGTCAAGAATGTTGCACAAACCTGGTACTCCTCCCTTCGGCCAGGAACAATCACATCATGGCAGAAGCTGAAGGATATGCTGATCACCAGTTTCCAAGGGTTTCAAACGAAGCCGATCACCGCTCAAGCCTTATTCTAGTGCACCCAAGACCACGAAGAATATCTCCAGGCGTATGTGCGAAGGTTCTTACGCCTGAGGGCACAAGCGCCAACAGTGCCCAATGAAATTGTCATTGAGGCCATGATTAAGGGGCTTCGGCCGGGACCTTTAGCTCAATACTTTGCCAGGAAGCCCCCTCAGACTTTGGAGAAATTGCTTCAGAAGATGGATGAATACATCCGCGCTGACAATGACTTTCGGCAAAGAAGGGAGGAAGCTTACAGGTTCTCTGAAATAGCCAGGGGCTTCGGAGGGAGAATTCATCCTAGACATGTCAGATCGATTCATTTCGCTCAGAATGATGACAGGGGAAGCCAGCAGCAGAGGCCACAATATTCCTCCTAGGCTTCGGGGCAGCAGCAGAGGCTTACAGCGAAAAATAAACGCTGATTCCACTGAAGTAAAAGGCGAAGAAGCTCCTAAGGGAGGCTTACAGCGAAAAATAAACGCTGATTCCGCTGAAGTAAAAGGCAAAGAAGCTCCTAAGGGAGGCTTACAGCGAAAAATAAATACTGATTCCGCTGAAGTAAAAGACGAAGAAGCTCCTAAGGGAGGCTTACAGCGAAAAATAAACGCTGATTCCGCTGAAGTAAAAGGCGAAGAAGCTCCTAAGGGAGGCTTACAGCGAAAAATAAACGCTGATTCCGTTGAAGTAAAAGGCGAAGAAGCTCCTAAGGGAGGCTTCCAGTAAAAAATAAACGTCGACCTTCGGCAAATATCATTTTGCATAACATCACATCATCACATCATGTGCATAGCATAACATCATACATCATATTGCATCAATGACGCAAGAAGGGGGTTCAATGTTAATATTCGGAGATTGTTTCGAAGAAACAGTCTCAAGGCACAAAAATAATTATTGAAGAAGCATACCTTCGTCAAACTCTGAAATGAAAAGATCTATTGGTTACTGATTTTACGAAGATTGGATGTTTTCTATGAAAAATACGGATATCATTTACGAAGCATGAAAAGAAGGGAAGGTGTTTTTTCACTGAAGGCTCAAAAACGGTATGTATGTAAAGTTTCATGCATCGTAAAGAATTGAACCATAAATAGCTTATATATTACATTCAAAGTTACAAAATATTACACATATTGTTCAACAAATATTACATTCCAAATGTTTTCACAATAACATCTAATCTTCCCTTAGAACTACTTCTGCAGCTTCGTTCAGTAGTTGATCAACAACTTTGTCCATGATAGCTTCGACCATTTTTCTAATCTCGTCATCCCCCTTTACGTTGGGGTCCGCTAATGGCTCGGCGGGCTCTGAGGGAGGAGAAGGTGCGGCTATGTTACAAAGTGTAGGCAAGTTTGAAATCAAAAAGTTACAACAAAAACCCAAAAACTAGTAGTTAATACCTATTCGTCCTTCGAGATCCGCACTTTTCTCAGCGGCCTCTGCTACTTTTCTAGCGTCATGAATACCTTTTTCGCTTCTTCATATAATTTCTTGAGCCATCTCCCGGCCACCATTTTCCCAAATGTCGGTGAAAAATTTTCCACCAACCAAACTTGCCTCGGCCGAAGGGTCTTTATGTCTTCAGGAGATAAATCGGTTTCGGTCTGTGCCAAGGATTTCACGTGATTGCAGCCTTTTTTCTCCAAAACAGTAGCAATCCCCCTAGCACCCGAGAAGGCGCATATGTCTCCGTGGCTATTCAAGACTTCTTCAAAAGCTTCAGCTTCGTGGCTGATCCACCCAATTGGGCCTTCGGGGTCGCCCCTCATGAAATTTTCTTCGCTTGAGAACGCGCCAACGCTGGCGAAGCTGGTTCTTATTTTCTTAACACATTCTATAGATTTTTCATAACACCTTTTCTTGGATGCACGAAGCTCTTCAACATTTTTTTCTAAATGATTTGCCCATTGTTCACTAATTTCTCGTTTTGTTTCTTCAACCGTGCATTCTTCTTTAGCTCTGGCTAGTTGTTTCCGAAGATCCTCAAGTTTGCGCTACTGAGCCTCAGCTTGAGCCTTGAAAGCAGCTTCGTCTTCTTTTATTTTATTCATCAACGAATGTAATATTTTATCTTTTTCGAGACCTTCGTTCCTTAGTTCAATTACCTCGGAACGAAGGTTGCTCAAGGCTATCGTACACCCTTCATCTTCGGCATCTTTTTGTGCCCTGAGGGTATTGCTAAGTACAAGGCCCTGCAAAAAAATGCGTTAATAAGTTTAAGCAAATGAAAATTTTTGGTTTCAAGGAATAATACAAAGATCTCATTTTTTTCACCTTTAAACTATTGTACGCTAAGCTGTCGGCCAGCTCATCCTTTGACAACACCGAGAACCCGTCTTCTAATGTTGGGAATCCGAAGCTCTTGCTCATCTCCCGACAGACAGAAATTTCCTTGTTGTTAGGGAGACAATACAAGAAGTCTTCTTCTCCGCTGCCGTTGAATATCAGTGCCCCTTTTGGATATTTTAATTTTTACGCATAGAATTGAGCTTCTCTTTTTTCTTTTTCGCTCAAATTTTTACCCGAAGCATGACGTAATACATAGTCAGAAGCTTCATAAGATGCTTCGGGAATAGGTGTGGCGATTTTCTCAGATAAAGCTTCTTCTGCAGATTCTTTTTCCGTTTCTTTTTCAATTTCCAAGAATTCCCTCTTGGTAGGCTCTGAAAGCCTAGTTTCAGTTTCCTCTTGACTTTTGACAGCTTCGGCCTCAGTTTGTGTCTTTGAAACTTTGGCAGCTATCTTCGGAGTAGCGCTTGAAGATTTTATCGTTTCCAGTACATCTAGCACATTAACCATTCTTTTCCTCTTGGGGGTTGTAGTAAGGTCTTTTTGTGTCATCGGCATTGACATTGGCACCTCAACTCTTGCTGAAGGACTTAAAATTTCAGATGTCTTTGTTTCTTCAGCTCTCACTTCTTTTATTTTTTCCATCTCCAGCATTTTGGCCGGCTCTTCAATATTTGACAGGGGAGTCGGCTCCTTGGCTTCGGTGGCCGAAGAGGTCTCACCGACAAACTCAGGCACTGTGGCCGGTTCAATATAGCGTGGCCGGTGTGTAAGAACCTTCATCTTTTTCCTCTTTGGCGCTGGCTCACTAGGAGCGGCTGAAGCAACTTCCTTCACAGAAGCCGTATCTTTCCTTTTTTGACCCTGTGTTGGGTAATGATAGTCAGGATAGACGAACCCAATGGCATCAAATACTCGATTGAGTCTTTTCTTCTTCCGGCCTCTGAAGGCCGCAGACAGTGCAGTATCTTCTGCCTTCGAGTATGGTCCAAGCAGTTCATCGCTTATGGCCTCAATACATTTTAACCAGTCATCATCTAGCTCGACAAACTTATCTCCATATCTGAAGGTGTATCTTAACCTAACTAGTCCACCTTCGTCAGGTTTGCTGATGGTTTCCTTTGGCATTTCCCAATCTTCTACAAGTGGCCACACTCTGAAGGCAATGTGTTTCTGGATCAAATCCCTCGTCCCAATGAAAGAGCAAACTACCCCGAAGGCTCTCCGACATTTTTCGGCGGCTTCGTCAATATCCACCTTCGGTTTCCGAAGGCCAAAACGCTGCCAGATGGGGCGCATGATGATACCTTTAATATCTTCTCGCATTTTTAAGTCGTTTTTCACATAGAACCATTCCTTCATCCAGTCTCCGGGCCATCTCTTCCGAAAAGTTGGCACGGGACAGCTTGACCCAGAGCGGGCAACGAAGCTGTAGCAGCCAAAATTGTTATGATATTGCTCTTTACCCCATGGTTTCGTCTCATATAATAACTCATGCATACTTCAGAAACTTTTTGCATTTGGCTCCAAACCTTGGCTCTTCATGGCCCATACGAAGATTCCCATCCTTATGATTGCTTCGGGAGTAATTTGATGAAGGCAGATTTCAAATATCTTCAAAACTTCTACCCAAAGTTGCTCAAAGGAAACCGAAGTCCAGCCTTGAAGAAACTTCGAAATATCACGACTTCATTCTCCTCGGGAGTTGGACAAGTTTTCTCTCCTTCGTCAGCCCTCACAATAGATAAATCCCGAAAATATCTACCCCTCATATTGACAAGATGGCTTTGCTTTATGCTTGATTTTCCAAAAATTGCATGACTTGGTCGCCAGGGTCGATCTTCGGAATCTTCACCACCACTTTCCACATCATAGCTGTCACTATCACCAGTGTCTTCAGATAAACTCTCTAAGATCTCCCTAGTAATCTTCTCTGTATTTGTCTTTGCTATTGATTCAAGAAAGCCGAGATTCATCTCCTCGGAAGGACTCAGCTTCGATTCAGCAACATCTTTCTTATCTTCAGACATCTTTGAAAATGCTGAGAAAGTGCTCTCGAAACCGAAGCCTAAAAATTTAAAAAGCCAAGCAAGTGTTGGTGTGCAAGTAGGGATGGCAATGGGTCGGGTTCGGATTGGGTATGACAAATACCCGCCCGCAACCATACCCACGGGGATTGATCATACCCGCCCGCGACTATACCCGCGGGTATAATTTTGTACCCGTGCCCGTACCCATCGGGTATCGGGCGGGCATCGGGTACCCGCGGGTATAGTTTTACATGTACACCCACTGAGAGCATTTAAACTGTAGAGAAACATATCATATACATTATACATGTAATAGTAACAATAAGACAATCAATTTAGTTCACAAAGCAACTTAATTCCAGAAAATATAACTTAGTCCAAAAAGAAATGTAATAAGACAAGAAAACATTTGACTTTGCACACTGCACTGTTGACTGATACGCACACAACACATGCTACTTGCAGCTTGCTTGCTTGTTGCATGCATGCTGCCGAGCACAGTGGCACAAGCACACATTGCACACTCGCACAGGCCACAGCGTCAAAGACTCACAGTTACAGGCTCACAGCCACACAAATTACCTGAAGAGAGCACGCCGACTGCACAGTCAGAGTATCAGCTCAGAGAGCAGGCTAGGGCGGGTACAGCATGTGGCTACCGCGCGAGGCAGCATGACGCAGCCGGAGGTGCCAACGCCCGCCGGAGCGCCAAGCTGTGGAGCGGCCGAGCGGGGGAGGTACGACCGTCCGCCGTCGTGTGCTCGTGCGCGTGCAGGTCCCGATGCGGGACTGGATGGAGGAGCGATTATGACAATGATAGTGATCATCCATCGAGTGGCAACTGAGACTAGGAAATCGCCGGCCGGAGGCATAGCCGCAGAGTGGAGCTGAAGCACTGGGGTGGTCGAGTGGAGTTATTTAGGGTTAGACATATGGGCGAGGTCGCCTCTCGCTGGGATTTGGTCACTTAGAGACGTTTGATGGGCCTTTGCTCTTTGTCCTTTTTTAGTTATTGTGGATACCCGCGGGGAACCCGTGGGCAAAAACTAGAATCCGTGCCCGACCCGATTTTGTCACGGGTCGGGTACGGGCGATACCCACGGGTCAAAATGTGTGCCTGTACCTGAACCCGACGGGTCGGATATCCGAACCCGTGGGTAAAATTGCCATCCCTATGTGCAAGGGTTAAAAGTTGGATGAGCAAGAAGCAGATGGCGAGAAAGCGTGCCAAATGAACTTGTGGTGAGCTCTTATTTATATGCCTAGTGCGTTAAAAGCTGGAGGGTCCCGCTTGTCAACGATTGTTGCTATTCTAGCAAAGGGAAGGTGTTTTTTCGGACCTTCGGCTTAAGGCCTTCGTCCATGTCACAATCTGAATTTATTACTTTAACAAATTAATATTGCGAGGGGCTACTGTTGGGGGCCTTCGGCTTCCGAAGGTCCTCAAAAACATGATTTAACTATGCCTCTAGAGTATAATGTGTAAACAGGTACCTTCGGACACAAATCAAAACCATAGCATGAAGATGCACAAAGAGTATGAAGGATGGCGCAGAGCCGAAGCTATGCGTAGGGGAGCTTCGGCGTGATAGCAAAAAAAGAAACCGACTTAAAAGGGAAAAGGCTATTTGGACCCCGATGGATTACTATAGAGTTATTAGCAAATGTAAAGGGCATGAGTGTAATTTTACATGGGCTGCGTCCCGTGCCTATAAATAGATGAACAGTACTCCCGTACTGTTCACGCTGACTTGGCATTTACTTTCGCGTCACGTTTGTACCCCTGCTTTCTTTCGAGCCGAAGGTACATTTATAATTTGTTATTGTCGATACAATCACGCAAATAAAAATAAGTTGGTAATAACATTTAAAGTGTTTACATTATTTTTTCATATCTTGTGTATGAATCCTTCTTCATCATCTATTGTGTTTAAGAAGGTTTGTTCTTCATAACCTTCGTCCGGAATTCATTATATCTGAAGGGAGATAATGTTTCGAAGGACGAAGGACTTTAACATTTAACACTTTTTATGTTGCCTTGTTCTTAACTCTTAGCATTTGAGAACAAGTCCCCAACACTTCATTTTAAAATTTGGTGGTGGTGCGGTCCTTTTGCTTTGGGCTAATACTTTCTCCCCCTTTGGCATGAATCGCCAAAAACGGATACTTGTGAGTGAAATATAAGCCCTTCCTACTTTCTCCCCAATGGCAAACAAATAGATATGAGTGAAGATTATACCAAAGTGGAGAACTATGCGGAATACCGACAAAGAGTAGATAATACCGATGGAGTTGAGTGGAAGCGTCGTCCTTGCCGAATTCTCCATTTCCCTTTCAATTCTATGACGAAGCATAAGATTACACTTGAAAACACAATAGTCATAGACATAAAAGAGATATGATCAAAGGTATATAAATGAGCTATGTGTGTAAAGTATCAATCAAAATTCCGAGAATCAAGAATATTTAGCTCATTCCTAAGTTTGGTAAAAGTTTTCTCATCTTGGTAAAGATATCGGCCAATTGATCTTTGGTGTTAATATAGGCTATCTCGATATCCCCCTTTGTTGGTGATCTCTCAAAAAGTGATACCGAATGGCTATGTGCTTAGTGCGGCTGTGTTCAACGGGATTATCCGCCATGCGGATTGCACCCTCATTATCACATAGGAGAGGGACTTTGCTAAATTTGTAGCCATAGTTGTTGGGGACTTGTTCTCAAATGCTATGAATCAAGAACAAGGCAACACGATGATGTTAAACATTAAATATCCTTCGTCCGTTGGAGTATCATCACCTCAAGGGTTTAATGAACTTCGGACGAAGGATATAAACATAATATTACGAAGGTGACAAAAATAACATAAAACGATGTAAAATGTAAAACATTAAAAATAAATATGTTGTAGATAAATGATACCATTTACATATTTATTTTTAATACAATGTTTAAGGTATGCCTTCGCCTTGACAAGCAATAATTCCCGAATGATGCTTTCACAATTACAGGAATGCGTGAACAGTAAAGGAATACTGTTCACTATTTATAGGCACAGGACACAGCCTGTGAACAATTACAATCATACCCCTCATAAAAGTTTACAACATCAGCTCAAACTCTTATAGACCAAAAGGTCATTCTATCTTTAAGTCGGTTTGTAACTCCGAAGCTTCATGGGCGACACCCTTCGGCATTACGTACAGACAACTTCAACCGAAACTGTTTCTTCCTTCAGGACCTTCGGCGACGAAGCATGGTCCCAACAGTAGCCCCTTCGCGGTGCTAGATCGTTTTTCGTAACGAGCTTGATCCGTGAAAAAAGTCTCTCAGGCTTCAGGAAGCCGAAGGTCCGAAAAAACACCTTCCCTTAGCTCGTTGTCGAGAAACGATACAGCTTTCGAGCGCGTAGCAGTTCCACCATGCGAGTTCACTATTCTGGTTTTTGCGGTCCACCGTTCAGCGGGTGCGAGTAACCGTTTGCCTGGTGTAAAAGTTCCCGACGGTTCACCTTCCTCCCTGCAACACTATATAAACAGACTGGTAGGTGTAAAGTTACCACATCATTCATTGCTATTACACTGTTGTGCTGCCAAAATTTTTAACCATAGCCGAAGCTCGACTCTCGGATTCAGACGAAGCTCCAATTTGGTGTCTGCTTCGTCAGAAGAGAAGCTTCGTCAGAAGAAAAGGTTATTTAATTCCCAAGAAATCTTTCAAGAAATTTAAAATTGAATGGCCAGGCTGCGCTCTACTGCTAGAGTTGAGCGTGAGGGAGGCGAAGTCGAAGGTGCAGAGACTGTCCCTATCTCCGAAGCAATGCAACGATCCGGATTGGTGACTTCGGAAAGAATGCCTACTGCCGAAACAGAACAAGCTGCTACCGAAACAGAACAGGCTGCTGCCGAAGCAGAACGAGGAGATATTGAGGAAGCTGGTTCTGGCGATGATTACCATATCGCAGTACCGAGCAAGCCTAGTCATTTGGACTTCGGGAAGTCGACTATTTCCAAGGCGGATTTCTCCAAGATGGTGAAGGCGGGCTATTTCAGAGAAGATGAGAAGAAGCTACTTCGGTTTGGGGGAGAGGAGACTACCCCGAAGCCAGAAAAGGATGAAATAGTTATTTTCAAGAGTTTTTTAAAGGCTGGGTTAAGATTTCCTTTGAATAGGATGATTTCTGATGTGCTGCAAAGGTTTGGGATCTATTTTCACCAGTTGACCCCCAACGCCATCGTTAGGCTTAGCGTTTATATCTGGGCTCTCTGAAGCCAGGCGGTGGAGCCGTTTGCCGACAGCTTCTGTCGAGTACACGAGCTGCATTACCAGACTAAGGCCAGAAAAGATGGGTTGCACGAAAATTTTGGTTGTTACAATTTTGCCTATCGGAAGACCACAAAATTTCCTGTGATCAGCTACCGGAGCAAATGGCCGGCAGGCTGGAAGTCAGAATGGTTTTATGTCAAAGTTGACGAAGACAGAGAGAAGCTAGTACAGAGCCCTCTTGAACTGATCTTCGGAGAAACAAGACCCCGCTGCAGAATGACAACCGAAGGTCCAACTTGGGCCGCACTGGCCGAATTCAAGATTATTGCAGAACACATTGGCACTAGAGATCTAGTGCAGGAATTTCTGGCCTTCAGAGTATTTTCGACCATGAAGGAGTGGACTATGCCGAAGCTTAAAGGAGAAAAGAAAGAAGGGGAGCTTGTCCGACTACCCTATCATTATAAGTTTAAGAAATTCTTTAAAACGTCTTGTCAAGAATGGCTTGATACAATTGAAGTAATGAGCAATGAAATCCTTGGAAATTACTCCAAAAAAGAGGACCAGCTAATGACAGCAGCCTTCGGCACTCGGCCGAAGCGAAGGCTGAACAGGGTGCTCGATGCCATTGGTTTTGAATATGCTGATTATGATCGCTTGGGCAGAGATGCTGGAGGCCCAAAGAGAAAAAGAATTTCCAGCGCTGCTGACGAAGAGGTCGCCAAGGTGACCAAAAAGAAAAAGGGAGATTCTGAAAAACTTATCCCTGAAGAATTGAATCCTGAGCTGAAGGTGGCCACTGGAGGAAAGAGGAAAACTGCATCTCCAGAACCAAGATCGTTGGTTCAAGAAGAAGATACTCCCGCAACGCCTTCTGCTGTTGAAGTAGAAGAGATTATGAAGGTAATGACTGAACCCTTGCCTGTGAAGCTAAGTCCGCTGGCGTTGGAACTGACGAAGTTTTTTTCAGAAGGACAAGGCAGCTTCGGCAGAAGAAGGTCCTGCACTACCGAAAAAACGAAGGATTATTCAAATAGCAGATGTAATTCATGGGACACCGCTGCCAACACCGGCATTAAGAATTGTTATTGACCAGACTGCCGAAGCTAAGGGCGTCACAGCCGAAACCACCACCAGAGCGGACACCTCCGAAGCTGAAACTGGCGCAGCCGAAGCTGTCGGAGTTGAAACTGAAGCTACAGAAGATCTGAACCTGGACAAGACACTTGAAGTTATTGATAACATACTCTTGAAAATGACTGAGGAAGAATCTGCTGTGGCCGCGGCGAGCACAGACACTGAAAAGGGGAAAAAACAAGCTGAAGACATTTTGGAGGGTGAAGATTTTGAATTTCAAGATCTACTTGGGCAAGAGCTGACAGACGCTGAAAAAGCAGAGCTTAAAAGATGTGCCATAGCCTGCGGATATAAGCCAGGGGCTACACTATTTGGTGGGGTAAATGAAGGAAAACTAAGGTGCCTTCGAAACCGCAGCGAAGCTAAAATTGTTAGAACTCTCTGCAAAAACATTGGCTTGCCGAAGCTGGAAGTGGACCTCTGCCGCTACCAACGGCACCATATCGCCGGAAGTTTGCTTTATTCTAACTTCAAGGTAACAAATATTTTTGTTATTTTATTATTATTATTATTATTAGGTTGTTTTCTAACGAAGATCGTTTCGACAGAGCATACTATTAAGTAAAGTTCTAAAAATGCAACAAGATCTCGAAGAAGAGAAAAACAAAACCGTCATCCAAAGTTTGGCTGAAAAGGTTGAAAACTACGAAGCTGATTTGAAGAAGAAGGATTTCACCATCCAAGATCTTGAAATGTTGGTTAAAGAGCACAAAGGTGCATTAGAAAAGAAAGATTTTGTTATTCAGACTATGGAGGGTTCTTTGGCTGAAATCCAAACTGAGAATGACAACTTGAAGAACGAACTGCTCTAACAGTCAGAAAAATTTGAGCAAGAAAAGAAATATCTCGAAGCAAGGCTGAAAACTGAGATGGACAAAAATTCGATTTTGCAGAAATCCTTTAAAGAACTTCAAGAGAAATGCCTTAGCTTCGGCAGCCGATGCGTGCAACGGCTGAAGGATGTGTTCCATTCTGTTGGAGCTAGCTCTGCAAAATTTACACCTTCAGCTGATAATCTGCCCAGCACGTTAGAATATATTGAAGGCGAGGTTGATGCCCTTGATGAAGTTATTGGTGGGCACGCCGACTTCTGCGCCCTGGTAGCTTCTCAGGGCACAGCCACCGCTTTTCTGAAGGCTGGCTGCACGCATGGAAATATTGTGAACAGACCAAACTTCAGCTTGTCAGCATCAGATCTGATAAATATCCCAAGCCTAGCCCGAAGCATTGGGAATAGATTCATGACCCAGATCTGGGTAAGTGGCGGGCGAAAGATGGCGGGTGACGAAGCTCGAAGTCATCTTAAGCCGGTAAGAAACTTATTTTTGTTACTTTTACCTTCTCCTTGAAATTTGCACCTTTCTTATTTTGCTGTTTGATGTACGCAGGATGATGAAGCTGAAGCTTGACAAAGTTGAAGTTTGACGAAGCCTAGCCTGAAGCTTGATAATTGTTTACAATGTATTGTCCTGCAAAAATTCTGGAGAAACTTTTGTAATATAGTTATGGAACAACTTATGTAAATTTGTACATACCTTGTTATATATTCTGTTTCTGCTGTCTGCGTACAATCTGCTTTGCTATGGACGAAACTTCTCTTTTGAGCCGAAGGCGAAAAACACCTTCCCTTCTTTTCGTACACAACGAAGCATAAAAATTTTCCTTCGAGTTTTTCCTCATCGCCGAAGCATCTGTGTTTTTATGCGGTACAATGATGATTTTATGTATGTCTAAATGCATGTTTATGAATGCAAATGACATGATGAGATGCATTGTGCAAATGAATATTAAAATACATAATCATAGTCTTTCAGCGTTGACTTTTCGCTGTAAGCCTCCCTTAGGAGCTTCTTCGCCTTTTACTTTCAGCGGAATCAGCGTTGACTTTTCGCTGTAAGCCTCCCTTAGGAGCTTCTTCGCCTTTTACTTTCGGCGGAACCAGCGTTTATTTTTCGCTGTAAGCTCTGCATTCCCTTAGGAAAGACTTTTGAGCTTCTCCTTGTTTCCTTTTCTTTTTTCCTTTTGCATTTACATTTTTTGGGGGATATCACTCTCATAAGATTGAAATAAGGAAAATTACATGTTGTGGCCCCATTAAAAACCTTTCTTCCCCTTTGGAAAGGAAAAGGGTGCCACGAAAAAGAATATAAAAAATTACATCAAGCTAAACATAATATCGTCGAAGCTCATCCGCATTCCATGATCTAGGAATGTCGTTGCCGTCCATATCCTTCAATCTGTAGGAACCGGGTCTTGACGAAGATACTACCAAAAAGGGGCCTTCCCACTTTAGCTGTAATTTGCCTGCTGTCTCAGGGTTGGCTACTCTTCGAAGTACCAAGTGTCCTGGTTCAATGTTCTTCAACTTGACTTTTCTATCACGCCATTTTATTGTTTCAGCTTGATATTTATTGATGTTTTCCACAGCTTGAAGTCTGATCCCTTCAATAGCATCTTTTTCTACAGAACAATCAGCTTCGTCTTTGCCTTCTGCCGAAGCTACTATCCTTATTGATCCTGCTTTGGCCTCTTCTGGGGTTATTGCTTCGTCACCGAACAATAGTTTAAAGGGCGTAAAACCTGTTGACCTTGACATGGTTGTATTATGGCTCCATACCACTTTGATTAGCTCGTCAGGCCATTTTCCCCTAGGCTGGTTGAAGATTGACTTCATTATTCCTGTCATTATGATCCCATTAGCTCTTTCGACAAGTCCATTTGACTCTGGATGTCGAACTGATGCAAAATGGATCTTCGTGCCAATTCGATCACAAAATTCTCTGAAGGCTTCAGAATCAAACTGTGTCCCATTGTCTACGGTAATGGCCTTCGGCACTCCGAAGCGACAAATAATGTTCTGCCAGAAAAACTTTTGAATAGTAAATGAAGTTATTGTGGCTAAGGGCTTTGCCTCAATCCATTTGAAAAAATACTCCACTGCCACTACCACATATCTTAAATTCCCCTGTGCTGGTGGTAATGGGCCTAACAAATCAAGGCCCCACCTCTGCAATGGCCAAGTGGGTTGTATTAATTGAGTTAAAGACGAAGGTTGTTTTTGATCTCTTGCACATTTCTGACAACCTTCGCACTTTTGGACTATATCCGCTGCATCCGAAGCTGCCTTTGACCAATAAAATCCTTGGCGAAAAACTTTCCCAAGCAAGGGCCTAGACCCAATGTGAGATCCACATAGGCCTGCATGTATTTCCTTCATTAATTCTATACCTTCGGATCTGGATAAACACTTGAGCAATGGGGAACAGACCCCACGCTTGTATAACTCCCCTTCTATTATGACATATGGTCGAGCTCTTGCCTCTATTCTCCTGTTATAAACTTCGTCGTCTGAAAGAAAATTACCCTGAAGGAAAGAAACAATCTCAGTTCTCCAATCCTCGCTATAAACATGGGATATATTAAGGATTGCTCTTTCAAGAAGCTCGACTGAAGGTGCTTTTATTGTTTCGAAAAATACTTCCGAAGGTATGGGCAGCCCCTGGGCTGCTGACTTGGCCAATAGATCAGCGTATTCATTTTCTCCACGAGGAATATTTTTGACAGAGAAACCTTCGAAGGAAGCCTCAATCCTTCGGACTGTATCTAGATACTTTTCAAGCTTCGGATCTCTTGCTTTATAGCTCTTGTCAACATGACCAGAAATAACTTGAGAGTCAGTTTTAAGAATGGCCCTTCTGATTCCCATTGCCTTCAACTTCCGAAGACCCAAGAGCAGAGCTTCATACTCAGCGATATTATTTGTGCAACTAAAATCAAGTCGTGCCGCATAACAAGTTTTAACTTTGGAAGGCGAAACCAACACAACAGCCGCTCCTGCTCCGAAGGTTCCCCAAGACCCATCGCAAAACACTGTCCATGCTTCGGCATCTTTATTTGTTTCTTCCTCCTGAGCCCCTGGCGTCCAGTCAGCAATGAAGTCTGCTAACGCCTGGAACTGAATCGAGGACCTATGAACATAATCAATACAAAATTCATTGAGCTCTGCAGCCCATTTTCCAATCCTTCCAGTAGCTTCTCGGTTTCTCATAATATCCTTCAGAGGTTGTGAAGAAGGAACAATTATGTTGTAAGCTTGAAAATAATGCCGAAGCTTCCTGGAGGCCATCAAAACAGCATACAATACCTTCTCCAATTCTGTATAATTTTTCTTTGATAAACTAAGAACCTCGGATACGAAATATATTGGGGCCTGCTTCTTAACTTGGCCTTCAAGCTTCTCCTGGACAAGTGCCGCACTTACCGCTGAGTGCGAAGCTGCCACATATAATAACAAAGGAGCCCCTGGCGTTGGTGGAGTTAATGTTGTTAGATCTATCAAATATTGCTTCAGCTCTTTGAAAGCTTTCTGCTGAATTGGTCCCCATTGAAAGACTTCGGCTGACTTCAGCACTTCGAAGAATGGCAAGTTTCTCTCTGCCGATTTGGATATGAATCTGTTGAGAGATGCCAACCTTCCCGTCAATCTTTGAGCCCCCTTTTTTGTGCTTGGTGGTTCCATTCGAAGTATAGCTTCGATTTTACTTGGATTAGCCTCAATTCCCTTTGTTGAAACTAGGCAACCAAGAAATTTCCCCTTCTTTACTCCGAAGACACATTTTTCTGGATTCAGCTTTAAACCAGCCTGTCTAAAATTAGCGAAGGTCTCCTGTAAATCAGCAATGTGGTTATCTTGCTTCGTGCTTTTTACAATAATGTCATCAACATAAGTTAGTACATTCCTGCCTATCTGAGAATGGAGAACCTTCGTTGTCATTCTGCTGAAGCTTCCTCCAGCATTTTTAAGCCCCTCAGGCATCCGAAGGTAGCAATATGTCCCGCTAGGGGTTATGAAGCTGGTTTTCGGTTCATCCTCCTTCTTCATCCAGATTTGATGATAGCCTGAATAGCAATCCAGCAAACTCATAAGCTCTGATGAAGCTGCTGCATCGACTAAGGAATCTATCCTTGGCAATGGAAACTCGTCCTTCGGACAAGCCTTATTGAGATCAGTAAAATCAATACACATTCTCCATTTACCATTGGCCTTCTTCACCATAACAGTGTTAGCCAACCATTCTGGGTATTTCACCTCTCTAATAACTCCAGCTCTGAGGAGTCTTTTCACTTCATTCCGAGCACCTTCGGCCTTGTCATCAGACATCTTTCGAAGCCTCTGCTTTCTGGGTCTGAAGGATGGATCGACATTGAGCGAATGCTCAATAACATCCCTGTTAACTCCACAAAGATCATTAGCTGACCAGGCAAAAACATCTTTATTGTTGAACAGAAACCTTATCAAGGTTTTTTCCTGCTCTTCAGACAATTGAGATCCCAATAGCACCTTCTGATCTGCTATATCCTCACATAAGGGCATGGGCTTCGGCTGGTCAGCTGAAGCAGTTTTTTCCCTTCTGAACTTGTATTGCTCATAGGCCTCAGCTCCATCTATGTTATGGATTGCTTTTGAATCTGTCCAATTTCCTTCGGCCCTTCTGGCAGCTTCCTGACTTCCATGAATAGCAATAGGCCCTTAGTCCGAAGGTATCTTCATGCAAAGGTAAGCTGGGTGAAGAATTGCTTCAAAGGCATTGAGAGTACCTCGACCAATGATGGCATTGTAAGGATACTCCATGTCAACAATATCAAACACAATTTGCTCAGTCCTTGTGTTGTTAACAAATCCGAAGGTTACTGGCATGATGATCTTCCCAAGTGCTACAATTTGCCGTCCTCCGAAGCCACAAAGAGGGTGCGTAGCATCATGGATCTTGTCTTCGGGCTCTTGCATTTGTCTGAAAGCTTTAGCAAATATGATATCAGCTGCGCTGCCTGTGTCAACCAAAACATTATGGACCAGAAATCCTTTGATCACACAAGAGATAACCATAGCATCGTTGTGTGGATAATCCTTGAGTTGAAGATCCTCTTGGGAGAAGGTAATTGGAATGTGAGACCATCTTGACTTGATGAAGGGTCCTTGCACCCCAACATGTTGTACCCTTCTCTGCGCCAATGTTGGGGACTTGTTCTCAAATGCTATGAATCAAGAACAAGGCAACACGATGATGTTAAACATTAAATATCCTTCGTCCGTTGGAGTATCATCACCTCAAGGGTTTAATGAACTTCAGACGAAGGATATAAACATAATATTACGAAGGTGACAAAAATAACATAAAACGATGTAAAATGTAAAACATTAAAAATAAATATGTTGTAGATAAATGATACCATTTACATATTTATTTTTAATACAATGTTTAAGGTATGATTATACCTTCGCCTTGACAACCAATAATTCCCGAATGATGCTTTCACAATTACAGGAATGCGTGAACAGTAAAGGAATACTGTTCACTATTTATAGGCACAGGACACAGCATGTGAACAATTACAATCATACCCCTCATAAAAGTTTACAACATCAGCTCAAACTCTTATGGACCAAAAGGTCATTCTATCTTTAAGTCGGTTTGTAACTCCGAAGCTTCATGGGCGACACCCTTCGGCATTACGTACAGACAGCTTCAACCGAAACTGTTTCTTCCTTCAGGACCTTCGGCGACGAAGCATGGTCCCAACAGTAGTCCCTAAGAGTTTGCCTCATCCAAAGCAATTGCGCGCAACAGTGGCCTGCGGCAATATACTCGGCTTCGGCGGTAGAAAGAGCTACTGAGTTTTGTTTCTTTGAAGCCCAAGACACTAGGGATCTCCCCAGAAACTGACAAGTCCCTGATGTGCTCTTTCTATCAATTTTACACCCTGCCCAATCAGCATCGGAATATCCTAATAAATCAAAAGAGGATCCCTTGGGGTACCAAAGGCCAAACTTAGGTGTATGAACTAAATATCTCAAGATTCTCTTCACGTCTCTAAGGTGAACTTCCTTAGGATTGGCTTGGAATCTTGCACACATGCATACGGAAAGCATAATATCTGGTCGAGATGCACATAAATATAGTAAAGATCCTATCATCGACCGGTATACCTTTTGATCTACGGATTTACCTCCCGTGTTGAGGTCGAGATGCCCATTGGTTCCCATGGGTGTCTTGATGGGCTTGGCATCCTTCATTCCAAACTTGGTGAGTATATCTTGAATGTACTTTGTTTGGTTGATGAAGGTGCCCTCTTGGTGTTGCTTGACTTGAAATCCTAGAAAATACTTCAACTCCCCCATCATAGACATCTCGAACTTTTGTACCATGATCCTACTAAACTCTTCACAAGTAGATTTGTTAGTAGACCCAAATATGATATCATCAACATAAATTTGGCATACGAACAAATCATTTGCAATAGTTTTAGTAAAGAGAGTAGGATCGACTTTGTCGACTTTGAAGCCATTAGTGATAAGAAAATCTCTTAGGCATTCATACCATGCTCTTGGGGTTTGCTTGAGCCCATAAAGCGCCTTAGAGAGTTTATATACATGGTTAGGATACTCACTATCTTCAAAGCCTGGAGGTTGCTCAACATAGACCTCTTCCTTGATTGGTCCATTGAGGAAGGCACTCTTTACGTCCATTTGATAGAGCTTAAAGCCATGGTAAGTAGCATAGGCAAGTAATATACGAATTGACTCAAGCCTAGCTACAGGTGCATAGGTTTCACCAAATCCAAACCTTCGACTTGTGAATATCCCTTTGCCACAAGTCGGGCTTTGTTCCTTGTCACCACACCATGCTCATCTTGTTTGTTGCGGAAGACCCACTTGGTTCCTACAACATTTTGATTAGGACGTGGAACTAAATGCCATACCTCATTCCTTGTGAAGTTGTTGAGCTCCTCTTGCATCGCCAGCACCCAATCCGAATCTTTAAGTGCATCCTCTACCCTGTGTGGCTCAATAGAGGAAACAAAAGAGTAATGTTCACAAAAATGAGCGACTCGAGATCGAGTGGTTACCCCGTTATGAATATCGCCGAGGATGGTGTTCACGGGATGACTCTTTGAATCGCCTATTGGACTCTTGGGTGTGGCAGTCTTGGATCTTGTTCATCTTCCTTGTCTTGATCATTGGTATCTCCCCCTTGATCATTGCCCTCCTCTTGAGGTGGCTCATCCTCTTGATCTTCATTTTCATCATCTTGAGCTTGATCCTCATCTTGGGTTGGTGGAGATGCTTGTGTGGAAGATGATGGTTGATCTTGTGCTTATGGAGGCTCTTCGGATTCCCTAGGACACACATCCCCAATGGACATGTTCCTTAGCGTGACGCACAGAGCCTCTTCATCATCTAGCTCATCAAGATCAACTTGCTCTACTTGAGAGCCATTAGTCTCATCAAACACAATGTCACAAGAAACTTCAACTAGTCCAGTGGACTTGTTAAAGACTCTATATGCCCTTGTGTTTGAGTCATAACCAAGTAAAAAGCCTTCTACAGCCTTAGGAGCAAATTTAGATTTTCTACCTCTTTTAACAAGAATAAAGCATTTGCTACCAAAGACTCTAAAATATGAAACATTGGGCTTTTTACCGGCGAGGAGTTCATATGATGTCTTCTTGAGGATTCAGTGAAGATATAACCGGTTGATGGCGTAGCAAGCGGTGTTAATCGCCTCGGCCCAAAACCGGTCCGATGTCTTGTACTCATCAAGCATGGTCCTCGCCATGTCAAGTAGAGTTCTATTCTTCCTCTCCACTACACCATTTTGTTGAGGTGTGTAGGGAGAAGAGAACTCATGCTTGATGCCCTCCTCCTCAAGGAAGCCTTCAATTTGAGAGTTCTTGAACTCCGTTCCATTGTCGCTTCTATTCTTTTTGATCCTTAAGCTGAACTCATTTTGAGCCCGTCTCAAGAATCCCTTTAAGGTCTCTTGGGTTTGAGATTTATCCTGCAAAAAGAATACCCAAGTGAAGCGAGAATAATCATCCACAATAACTAGACAGTACTTACTCCCGCCGATGCTTATGTATGCTATCGGGCCAAATAGATCCATATGGAGTAGCTCAAGTGGCTTATCAGTCGTCATGATGTTCTTGTGTGGATGATGAACATCAACTTGCTTCCCTGCTTGACCTGCGCTACAAATCCTGTCTTTCTCAAAATAAACATTGGTTAGTCCCAAAATGTGTCCTCCCTTTAGAAGCTTGTGAAGATTCTTCATCCCAACGTGGGCTAGTCGGTGATGCCAGAGCCAACCCATATTAGTCTTAGCAATTAAGCAAGTGTCGAGTTTAGCTCTATTGAAATCAACTAAGTATAGCTGACCCTCTAACACTCCCTTAAAAGCTATTGAATCATCACATCTTCTAAAGACAGTAACACCTACATCCGTAAAAAAGACAATTGTAGCCCATTTTGCATAATTGAGAAACAGAAAGCAAGTTATAATCTAAAGAATCTACAAAAAAACATTGGAAATAGAATGGTCAGGTGATATAGCAATTTTACCAAGTCCTTTGACCAAACCTTAATTTCCATCCCCGAATGTGATAGCTCTTTGGGGATCTTGGTTTTTCTCGTAGGAGGAGAACATTCTCTTCTCCCCAGTCATGTGGTTTGTGCACCCACTATCAATGATCTAACTTGAGCCCCCGGATGCATAAACCTACAAAACAAATTTAGGCCCTGTTCTTAGGTACCCAAACGGTCTTGGGTCCTTTGACATTAGAAACAAGCACCTTGGGTACCCAAACATAAGTCTTTGATCCCTTGTGTTTGCCCCCAACATATTTGGCAGCTACTTTGCCTGATTTGTTAGTGAGCACATATGAAGCATCAAAAGTATTAAATGAAATATTAGGTTCATTTGATGCAATAGGATATTTCTTCTTAGGCATTTTAACATGGGTAGAACGCCTAGAGCTAGAAGCCTCATTCTTATAAATAAAAGCATGGTGAGAACCAGAATGAGTGTTCTTAGCATGAATTCTCTTAATCTTATCCTCAGGATAACCAACAGGATATAAAATATAGCCCTCGTTATCCTGAGGCATGGGAGTTTTGCCCTTAACAAAATTAGACAATCTTTTAGGAGGGACATTAAGATTGACATTGTCTCCCTGTTGGAAGCCAATGCCATCCTTAATACCAGGGCGTCTCCCACTATAAAGCATGCTACGAGCAAATTTAAATTTTTCATTCTCTAATTCATGCTCGGCAATTTTAGCATCTAGTTTAGCTATATGATCATTTTGTTGTTTAATCATAGCAAGGTGATCATGAATAACATCAACATTAATATCTCTACATCTAGTACAAATAGTAACATGATCAACACTAGATGTAGAGGGTTTGCAAACATTTAAATCATCAATCTTAGCATGTAACATGGCATTTTCATTTCTAAGATTGGAAATAGCATCATTGCAAACATTTAAATCCTTAGCCTTAGCAATTAATTTTTCATTCTCAATCTTAAGGCTAGCAAGAGAGGCATTCAATTTATCAATCTTAGCAATTAAACTAGCATTATCATTTCTAAGATTGGTAATTGAATCATCACATACATTTGATTTCTCAACCTTAGCAATTAATTTGGCATTTTCATTTCTAAGGCTAGAAATAGTGTCATGGCAAGTGCTTAGCTCACTAGATAATTTTCACATTTTTCTACCTCTAGAGCATAAGCATTTTTAACATTAACATGCTTCTTATTTTCCTTAATAAGGAAGTCCTCTTGGCTATCCAAGAGTTCATCCTTCTCATGAATAGCACTAATCAATTCATTCAACTTTTATTTTTGTTGCATGTTTAGGTTGGCAAAAAGAGTGAGCAAGTTATCTTCATCATCACTAGAATTATCCTCATCACTAGAAGTTGCATACTTATGAAAGCTCTCTTGTGGGTTTTGGTGTTTGGATGACAGCCCAATTAAAGGACTAACAAGTGTGCTAAGTGTTGAACAGGTGCTTTATGCAAAGCTAATATGGTTCAACACAAGTGAACATGTGTGATGGTCCAAAGACTAAATTATTTATAGATAATGGACATCACAAGAAGGATGGACATTGCTTAAGTGAGACTCAATGTGCATAACTCAGAGACAACTGATCAAGCCAAGGATGGAAGAAAGAAGAGTTTCGAGGTACCGAGTGCACGGGAGAAAGTCAAGGAGACCAGGAACCCAAAGCTAGGGGTGAAGAAGAAGACTTGCAAAGTCAAGGTTGATCTTGTTGAGAGTTATGGTGTATCAAGGAACACTACATAAGGATATGACTTACAACCAATGAGGTAACATCCACAATTGTGTGGTGTAAGTCAAAAGGCTCAAGATCTAGCTCAAGAAGTAAACAAGGTCACTTGAAGGAGAACCAATGTCAAAATCAGAACTGGAAGCAGCCCAAAAGAGCTAAGTGCACTTTGACCTTTAGTTTGGGTTGTTCCTATGTTTGGAGATATTCTATGTGACCTTTGCAGGATGTTGGAGCTCAGAAATGTCAATCTAGATCAAGTCAAGCTGACTTGATGGTTTATGAGGCCAACATCAATCTCAATCATGCCAAATACTAAAGAAGTGAAAATCAAAGAGAAGGTATGTTTCTAGACTTAGTATATTGGTTTTTGTGTACTAATATATTTGTCTAAGTATTAGAAACAGAGAAAAGAAGAAAAGAAAAGAGATGCAAAAGGCTTGGCAGTGTACAGCGAAGACTCTGCTCAGTCTGGCACACCGGACTGTCCGGTGGTGCACCGAACAGTGTCTGGTGTGCCAGACTGAACTCCGGTGAACATGCCGCTCTCGGGAGAAGTTTGGCGACGTACGACTATAATTCACCGGACTGTCTGGTGGTGCACCGGACTGTCCGGTGAGCCAATGGTCGACTGCGCCAACGGTCGGCAGCGCGATCAGCGGCGACGCGTGGCTTGGGCCAACAGATAGTTGGCGCACCGGACTGTCCGGTGTGCACCGGACAGTGTTCGGTGAGCCAAGACGACCGTTGCCCCAACGGTCAGCTGAGCCCGATTTGGAAGGAGATCGTGCACCGGACATGCTATAGGACCTGTCCGGTGGTACACCGGACTGTCCGGTGCGCCATCCGACAGAAAGCAAATATTGCCTTCCAAAATGAATTCCAACGGCTCCTAGGCCCCTTGGGTCTATAAAAGGGACTCCTAGGCGCCTCCAACAAGTACACAAGTGCAGCCAACGATAGTATACATCACTCTGATCGATTCTCACTCTCCCTCTTGTGTGTATCTCTCTAGTTTGTGTAGAAGGCAAATCTATAAGTCTTTAGAGAGTGGAGAAGTGCTGCTAAGAGCTAGAGCAAGGTCTTGAGCATATCGTTACTCTGCCAGAGTGCTGTCAAGAAGATTGTAAGCAGCCGCGACTTTGTTGTAACCAAACTCAACATAGTGAAAGGCTCTATCTGTCATACTGACAGATCTGAGCAAACAGAGGAAGGAGTTGAAATAGACTCTAAGCCCAGGTGTGGCTAACTCCAACGAGAACTAGGCAAGCATTTCAGGCTTGGCCGAACCTCGGGATAAATCCCTGCGTCTGTGTGCTTCGCTCTGTATTGTGTGTTGACTCTCTGTCTTACTCATTTTTTATATCTGCACTTCAACACTTATCTGTGGTACAAGTTATATTTGAAGTGCAGGGCATTTTGAGACAGGGTCTTCTATTCCGCTGCAACCTACTCGAAGGGCCTTTCATTCCACTGCGATCTAGCCTTCGAGTAGAGTAAGAATTTTAGATTTCAAGTGATAATTTTTATCCGCCTATTCACCCCCCTCTAGGCGACATCCAGATCCTATTCCCAGGAAAAGGGAACTTTCAATTGGTATCAGAGCTAGGCCTCTCCAGTGTGGGCTTAGCCGTCCGGAGATGACGATGTCGTCACAAGAGGTAACTGTAGAACTTCTTCTAGGCGATGGTTCTAACTATAAATCTTGGTCTGTCTCTATTTATAATGCTTTCATGCATGTTGATCCTAATTTGAGACAGATCTTTAGTAGAAGTATTTTCCCTTCCAATTTTAGTCAAAATCCTTCTAATGATGAACTAAGATGTCTGTCTCTCAATCACCATGCTTGCAACATCTTAGTTGACTCACTTTCTAGAAGTGCCTATTTTGCCATCATGAGTAGTGATAGTGATTAATTTGTTGATGCTCATGATCTATGGACCAAAATTAAGTTAAAATTTTTTAAGTCCATATGCACTGCTGGTAGTACTAACTTGTCCAAGGGAAAAGAACAAGAGAGATGGACACCAAGCGATGGATCCACCTCACCGACAGGTTCATCTCCCACTTGTTATACATGTCTTGTTGCTAACGATGAGAGTGGAGATGAAAGCAACGATGAGGAGGAATATGAGGATGAGGAGTCTACATCATCACAAGGTACATTTTCCTATTTTGCTTCCACTGATAATAATGACAGGGAAAATGAGACCGACGATGTAGAAGAAGAGGAGATTCACCATTTCTACACCCATCTCAACAAAGAAGACAAAGCGCTCTTGGTTAAGCTATTGAGAAGGAACAAGGAACAAGGCGAGACGCTTCTCAGGCTAGAGGAGACTCTCATCAAAACCAACGATAGCCTGGAGAAGATGACCAAAAAACATGAGGAGCTAAAGTGCTCTCATGATGATTTGGTCCAACGGTATGATTCAGTTTTAATTGAGCAAAGAAATAATGATGATGATTTATCTTGTGTTGCTCAACTTAAAATGGAAAATGCCATGCTTGAGAGGCAAGTAGAATTGCTAAATTTAGAAAAGCTTGCTATAGGTGAAAAGTATGATATGTTGTCACATTCTCATAATAAATTAGTTGATGACCATATCATGCTCGATATTGCTCATGAGGTAGTAATTACTAATTTAAACTCATGTGAACCTCATTCTTGCACATGTGCACATTTAGATAATATATCACCATGTGCTAACCCCTGTTGCTCAAAAGAAAGCCAACTCTTGAATGAGCATCAAGTTACAGGATCAAAGGAAAAAGTGCTCATCAATAAAGAAAGGAACAAGAAAACAAAGCAACTAAGGAGAAGACACATTGCTCAACCTTCTCAAGATATCCACGGGCGCGTGGTGAAGAAGCTTGAGACGGGAGAAACTGCAGCAAGTGTTAAGCTCCATAAGAAGGATGTTCCTAAAGCAAAAATTGAAGAAATCAACATGAACATGGAAAAAGGTAAAGATTCAATTAGTCATGTTTTTTGCACTGATCATCTCTCTATGTTTTCCAAGAGCAAAAAGAGAAGAGGAAAAAGGAGATGCTTTAAGTGCAATGAGTTAGGACACCTCATTGCGTCGTGTCCATACAATGACAAGAATAAAGGGATGAGAAGATGCTTTGGATGCAATGACACAGATCATATGATCACTTCATGTCCACTCATGAAAAATCAAGCATGTGCACTCTCCGGGATGACCCCCACCAAGAAAGAAGACAAACAGCAAGCGTCATGTCGAGTTAAGCAACACTTCTGCTACAAGTGTGGTGAGCAGGGTCATCTATCAAAGGTATGTAAAAAGGGTAAGGTTCTTAAGCAAGTAAATCTATCTCAATCTTATTCACTTAGGAGACCCAAATCATACACTTATGCTAGATCAGTAATGAGATCACCTAGAACTAGCACAATTGCTATTTGGGTACCAAAAGCTCGTATGGATGATCGTTATGGACCCATCTCGAGATGGGTACCAAACTGTGCCAACTAGACCATGCAGGTGCCTCGAGATGGACTGGAGACCATGGGAGAGCTTAAGGCGGTTAATTCAAACTCTATGCTTAAGCTGTTAATTTTTATTTATTGACCTAAGGTTGAATTATTGTGCAATACTAATCCCATGTTCATCTCAAGTGAAATAAGTTGTAGAGGTCCTTAATCATTATTGGTGAATCAAGCAAAGGACCTTGATGAGAATCTGCAACTTGCTCTCCAAAGGATGGTACCCATGTATCTTAAGTACATTATTGCAAGTCAGTATTGCTCTTAAGTTTGATTGTTGTGCTACCTGTCCTTGGAGTAGTTATGCTTTTGAGATTGCATGTGTTGAATATCTTTCAATGGTTCATGAGTTCCAAAATCATAATAATGCTGGCTTAATCATGATTGTGCGTTCTAGATGATATATCTTTTTGAATCATTCAATGGGTAGCTTGTCATTTGATATATTCACCATGATTAACTCTTTTTGTGTTCGTGGATAAACCTGTATTTTTTTGTAAGTCATGCTATATGGTTTTTAATGATTAACCTATGTGCAAGCATGACATTTTGTTTAGTCCATGTTCACATGATTACCCCATTTTGGTACTGTGTGTATACCAAATCCATGTTGTGCTCTAATGTAACTTCTTGAGCTATGAAGTGCATGAACAAAAGGAGCCCTAAATTGGTGACAACAAGTGCTCTCATGGCAATTCAGAAAAAAAACAAAGGTATGGAGAATGGAACTATGCAATTTCATTGAAAATCTTGAAGTTTCATTGATTGTGATTACAGCTATGTTCTTACCTTTGAATTGGTAGTATCTTGGCTTAGGTGCTCTATACGTTAAAATGTTGTTTCTCTTAGTGTACCTAAGAAACCTTCTTAATGATGGTGTGCTTAGACATTGCACTTTATATGCATGATCTTGTCGTTTTCAATTGGTATATGTGGTGCAATGATCATCATGTGTGAAGCATGCCTAGGTTGCTTGTAAAATGTTATACTCCTTGAGGCATGCATTGTTGTATTAAGTCAACTATTCAATTGGTATCTTTTTGTGAATATATTATGCCTAGACCAAGGTATGTTGTGATCCCCTCTAGTTCTGAAGATGCTAGAATGTGCAAAGTGCAAGTCGTTCAAATACTTGATGCACAACTTTAGGGGGAGAACATATAACTTATGTCTTTTGAGACTAATTGTTTTTTGAGTGATCTTGCATAGTCTCAAGGTGAAAAAGGGAAGATGAGCAAGAAATGGAGCAATCAGGACTTGGGTACCTCCATAAGTCAAGTATTTGGTATTTTAAGTTCAACAAGAAAAGGTCAGGATAAAGGATCAGACACAAGTGTGAAGGAGCTTCCTAGAGATTAAGCTCTCAAGATGGAAAGTACATCACAACAGGGTAAAGGTGCAAAAGGAAGTGTTTACCTTTTGCGTATTTGTATCTTAATTTTCCTCCAATGCTTGTGTTGCATATGTTTAATGTGTAAGGGGGAGTAATGTTAGTGTGTTATATTTTTCCTACCAAATATCATGCTGTCCCTTGACATCATCCTATGTTCTTGCTTGAATATGGTTTTGGTGTTTGATGTCAAAGGGGGAGAATTTTGTGCATTAAAGCTTAGGTTTCCTTGAGTTCCTTTGATCTTAAGGAAGGATGTGTTAGTTTGTGTTATTGATAATTCTTATCATATGCTTCTTGTTGTATTATATGTGTTGTATTATATGGTGATGATGCAAAACTAGTGCTTCCGTTGACATGAATCAATTGGCATCTATTCTGTAATAGATATTCATGTGGTTCTGGTGCTTTAAAATTGTTTTAATTTGGTATCTTAGTGGTGATTAGTGGTAGGTTGATATTCCTGTCTTAATGGTGAATAGTGGTAGGTTGATATTTCTGTATCTATTCAATTGGTGTTTAACTCTGATTCTGTGCATTTGTGTGTCATACGCATCACAGTTTAATTAGTAACACAATGCATCCCACAGGCGCTAAGGTGTAGTAATGCTTCGAATTAGCCAAAGTATGTGCAATTTGGCATATAAGGCCAAAATTAAGATTTTGTTGTAAGCACATATTTAGGGGGAGCATTCTATAAACTTAAATTCAAAATTTGTGCTTTAAATTTCACTCTTATGTAAGCTTTAATTGTGTTGCCATCAATCACCAAAAAGGGGGAGATTGAAAGCTCTCTTGTGGGTTTTGGTATTTGGATGACAACCCAATTAAAGGACCAACAAGTGTGCTAAGTTTTGAACAGGTGCTTTATGCAAAGCTAATATGGTTCAACACAAGTGAACATGTGTGATGGTCCAAAGACTGAATTATTTATAGATAATGGACATCACAAGAAGGATAGACATTGCTTAAGTGAGACTTAATGTGCATAACTCAGAGACAACCGATCAAGCCAAGGATGGAAGCAAGAAGAGCTTCGAGGTACCGAGTGCATGGGAGAAAGTCAAGGAGACCAGGAACCCAAAGCCAGGGGTGAAGAAGAAGACTTGCAAAGTCAAGGTTGATCTTGTTGAGAGTTATGGTGCATCAAGGAACACTACATAAGGATATGACTTACAACCAATGAGGTAACATCCACAATTGTGTGGTGTAAGTCATAAGGCTCAAGATCTAGCTCAAGAAGTAAACAAGGTCACTTGAAGGAGAACCAATGTCAAAATCAGAACTGGAAGCAGCCTAAAAGAGCTAAGTGCATTTTGACCTTTAGTTTGGGTTGTTCCTATGTTTGGAGATATTCTATGTGACCTTTGCAGGATGTTGGAGCTCAGAAATGTCAATCTAGATCAAGTCAAGCTGACTTGATGGTTTATGAGGCCAACATCAATATCAATCATGCCAAATACTAAAGAAGTGAAAATCAAAGAAAAGGTATGTTTCTAGACTTAGTACATTGGTTTTTGTGTACTAATATATTTGTCTAAGTATTAGAAACAGAGAAAATAAGAAAAGAAAAGAGATGCAAAAGGCTTGGCAGTGTACAGCCAAGACTCTGCTCAGTCTAGCACACCGGACTGTCCGGTGAGCCAATGGTCGACTGCGCCAACGGTCGGCAGCGCGATCAGCGGGCGACGCGTGGCTTGGGCCAACGGATAGTTGGCGCACCGGACTGTCCAGTGTGCACCGGACAGTGTCCGGTGAGCCAAGACGACCGTTGCTCCAACGGTCAGCTGAGCCCGATTTGGAAGGAGATCATGCACCGGACATGCTACAGGACCTGTCCGGTGGTACACCAGACTGTCCGGTGCGCCACCCGACAAAAAGCAAATATTGCCTTCCAAAATGAATTCCAACGGCTCCTAGGCCCCTTGGGTCTATAAAAGGGACTCCTAGGCGCCTCCAACAAGTACACAAGTGCAGCCAACGATAGTATACATCACTCTGATCGATTCTCACTCTCCCTCTTGTATGTATCTCTCTAGTTTGTGTAGAAGGCAAAGCTATAAGCCTTTAGAGAGTGGAGAAGTGCTGCTAAGAGCTAGAGCAAGGTCTTGAGCATATCGTTACTCTGCTGGAGTGCTGTCAAGAAGATTGTAAGCATCCGCGGCTTTGTTGTAACCAAACTCAACATAGTGAAAGGCTCTATCTGTCATACTGACAGATCTGAGAAAACGGAGGAAGGAGTTGAAATAGACTCCAAGCCCAGGTGTGGCTAACTCCAACGAGGACTAGGCAAGCATTTCAGGCTTGGCCGAACCTCGGGATAAATCCCTGCGTCTGTGTGCTTCGCTCTGTATTGTGTGCTGACTCTCTGTCTTACTCATTTTTTATATCTGCACTTCAACACTTATCTGTGGTACAAGTTATATTTGAAGTGCAGGGCATTTTGAGACAGGATCTTCTATCCCGCTGCAACCTACTCGAAGGGCCTTTCATTCCACTGCGATCTAGCCTTAGAGTAGAGTAAGAATTTTAGATTTCAAGTGATAATTTTTATCCGCCTATTCACCCCCCTCTAGGCGACATCCAGATCCTGTTTTCGGGAAAAAGGGAACTTTCAACTTAGTCGAGGATCTAGATTTTACCTTCTTCTTCTTGCCGTCCTTTGCCATGAGGCACTTGTGTCCGACGTTGGGGAAGAAAAGACCTTTGTTGACGACGATGTTGGCGGCGTCCTCGTCGGAGGAGGAGTCGGTGGAGCTCTCATCAGAGTCCCACTCCCGACAAACATGGGCATCACCGCCCTTCTTCTTGTAGTATCTCTTCTTCTCCTTCTTCTTCCCCCTCTTGTCGTCGCCCCTGCCACTGTCACTAGAAATAGGACATTTTGCTATAAAGTGACCGGGCTTACCACACTTGTAGCAAACTTTCTTGGAGCGGGGCTTGTAGTCTTTCCCCCTCCTTTGCTTGAGGATTTGGCGGAAGCTCTTGATGATGAGTGCCATTTCCTCGTTGTCGAGCTTGGAGGCGTCGATGGGGACCCTACTTGGTGTAGAGTCTTTCTTTTCTTCTTCCGTCGCCTTGAATGCGACGGGTTGCACCTCAGGTGTTGAGGTGGCGCCTTGCTTGATGATTTTCTTGGAGCCTTTGATCATCAATTCAAAGCTCACAAATTTTCCTATCACTTTCTCGGGAGACATTAGTTTATATCTATGATCACCACGAATTAATTGAACTTGAGTAGGGTTAAGAAAAACAAGTGATCTAAGAATAACCTTGACCATTTCATGGTCATCCCATTTTGTGCTCCCGAGGTTGCGCACTTGGTTCACCAAGGTTTTTAGACGGTTGTACATGGCTTGCGGGTCTTCTCCTTAGTTGAGCATGAACCGACCGAGCTCCCCCTCGATCGTTTCCCTCTTGGTGATCTTGGTCACCTCGTCTCCTTCGTGCGCGATCTTGAGCACGTCCCAAATCTCTTTGGCGCTCTTCAACCCTTGCACCTTATTATACTCCTCTCGACTTAGAGAGGCGAGGAGTATAGTGGTGGCTTGGGAGTTGAAGTGCCGGATTTGGGCAACCTCGTCCGAGTCATAGTCTTCATCCTCTACGGATGGTACCTGTACTCCAAACTCAACAACATCCCAAATGCTAGTGTGGAGTGAGGTTAGATGGTGCCTCATTTTGTCACTCCACATATTATAATCTTCACCATCAAATACGGGTGGTTTGCCTAATGGGACGGAAAGTAAAGGAGTATGTTTGGAAATGCGAGGATAGCATAGGGGGGTCTTACTAAACTTCTTGCGCTCATGGCGCTTAGAAGTTACGGACGGTGCGTCGGAGCCGGAGGTGGATGGCGATGATGAATCGGTCTCATAGTAGACCACCTTCTTCATTTTCTTTTTCTTGTCGCCACTCCGATACGACTTGTGAGGAGGTGATTCCTCCTTCTTCTTATTGCGGGACTCTCCCAATGGAGCCTTCCCATGGCTTGTGGCGGGCTTCTCGCCGGTCACCATCTCCTTCTTGGCGTGATCTCCCGACATCATTTTAAGCGGTTAGGCTCTAATGAAGTACCGGGCTCTGATACCAATTGAAAGTCACCTAGAGGGGGGTGAATAGGTGGAATCTGAAATTTACAATCTTTAAGCACAACTACAAGCCGGGGTTAGCGTTCGAAATAAAATCGAGTCCGAAAGAGAGAGCGAAAACAAATCACAAGCAAATGAAGAGTGTGACACTGTGATTTATTATACCGAGGTTCAGTTCTTGCAAACCTACTCCCCGTTGAGGTGGTCACAAAGACCGGGTCTCTTTCAACCCTTTCCCTCTCTCAAACGGTCACCTAGACCGAGTGAGCTTCTCTTCTCAATCAATTGGGACACTAAGTCCCCACAAGGACCACCACACAATTGGTGTCTCTTGCTTTGATTACAAATGTTGCGGGAACAAGAATGAGGAAGAAGAAAAGCGATCAAGCGCAAGAGCTCAAATGAACACGACAAAAACTCTCTTCTAGTCACTATTGCTTTGAGTGGAATTGGGACTTAGAGAGATTTTGATTCACTCTAATTGTGTCTTGTATTGAATGTGTTGGCTGAAAACTTGGATGCCTTGAAGTGTGGTGGTTGGGGGTATTTATAGCCCCAACCACCAAAGTGGCCGTTGGGGATGGCTGTTGTCGTATGGCGCACTAGACAGTCCGGTACGCCAGCCACGTCACCCAACCGTTAGGGTTCGACCGTTGGAGCTCTGACTTGTGGGGCCACCGGACAGTCCGGTGGTGCACCGGACAGTCACTGTTCACTGTCCGGTGCGCCTTCTGGCGCCTGCTCTAACTTCTACGCGCGTAGTTGCACTGTTCACTGTTCACTTTTGCAGACGACCGTTGGCGCAGATAGTCGTTGCTCCGCTGGCACACCGGACAGTCTGGTGCTACACCGGACAGTCCGGTGAATTATAGCGAAGTGGCTCCCCAAATTCCTGAAGCTAGCAAGTTTGAGTTGATCCACCCTGGTGCACCGAACACTGTCCGGTGGTGCACCGGACAGTCCGGTGCGCCAGACCAGGGCAGCCTTTGGTTGTCTTTTGCTCTTTTTATTTGAACCCTTTCTTAGACTTTTTATTAGTTTGTGTTGAACCTTTGGCACCTGTAGAACTCATAATCTAGAGCAAACTAGTTAGTCCAATAATTTGTGTTGGGCAATTCAACCACCAAAATCATTTAGGAAAAATGTTTGACCCTATTTCCCTTTCACAGTGCGATCAAAGCTAAACAAGTCACATCCGTTGGGTTAACCATCGTGACCAAGACCCTTGCGTACCATCCTGGTAGGTGGCAAGATGCCTAAGAAAGCCGATGTGATCACATCAGGTTAGTTGCTTTTGGTTCGCTCAGCTCCTCCAAAAAGCAAGGGGCATATGTTGAGCACTGAATTGAGCGACCGAACGGTCTGGCCCTAGAGCCGGACGGTCCACGGTCTAGACGGTCCGCGCCTGTGGGCCGGACGGTCCGCGCGCACACAGAACAGATTAGGGTTTCGAGTTTTTTGCTGTGTTTGTTGACGAAATTCACGGAATTAGCTCAGGGAGTTTGTTTGTAACGGGTCCAGCCCCCCTCCTTTATAAAAAAACAGAGGAATACGGCCGATTTGTAACCATCAGTCGAATCAATAACACTTTTATCTCGCATTTATTTCCTGTACAATTAAGAGTAGTTCTAGTCTAGTTCTAATGTAGCCTCTCAATCCCTAAATTCTCCGCTTCTCTTCGACTTTACGTCGATCAGAGGAGTCTAGGTCGGTCTGCCAAGCCTAGACAACTCCTAGGATTAGAGATGGCAATGGGTAAATATCCAATGGGTATTACTACCCCAAACCCATACCCATGACACAAAAATAACCTCATCAGGTCACCCATATACACTGGCGGGTATGGATTTACCCCCATAGCATACCCATGTGGATATGGGTCACCCATCGGGTCACCCGCACCCACAAAAGCTAAACATCTATCAAAATATTATATGATACAAATATCAAGTATATCCATATAAATACCATTACAAAATTTCTAGCATCATTTAACCATCCATTCAACACACCAAAGATAATGGGATAAAGTAGTAACACTAGGATAGTACTACATAGCACATTACATGTTCCATTACATGATCATTAAATTGTCGTTAAGCCTTCTATGACATTATGGCCTAAAAGGTTGTTAAATAGTAAAAAAGATGGATGACTAAAGTCAAAGTTCATGCTTGGGCTAAGTTTATATTGGGTATTTTATACCCACGGGTTAACGGGTATGGGTGAAGGCGGAACGTTCTAATACCCGTTTACCAATTGGATGAAGATTTTTGCCCAATAACAGACCCACAGGTAGAATATTTAGCCCACATACATACCCTAATGGAGTAAATACCCATCGGATATCGGGTCGCGGATACCCATTGCCATCTCTACCTAGGATCTCTCCTCCCCGACGGGATCCCTCCCGAGAGCGAGATCCATGCGTCGCCGGCGACTTCTGCCGCCCCTGCGCACGTGCGGACCGTCCGGCCCCAGTGCGCGGACCGTCCGGTCGTCATACAGGAAACCCTAGCCCTACGCTAGGTCGCGGACCGTCCGCCCCTGTACAGAGAGCACCACCACGGTTCTTGTGTAGTGATTGGCGCCCGAAAAAGGTGTCAATAAAGAGCATGATACGATATGTAACATGGTCATGTTTGTCAAAGAAAACAAGTTCCAACCAAAAAAAATTGAAGTCAATGGCCTCGAGAAACTGCCTGATGTGAAGAAGTTATTGCATAGTGATTAGTGAGACCGTTTTGTTCGGCATTTCTATGGCCCTGTTTGTTTCGACTTCTGGCAGCTTCTGGCCAAAAGCTGTTGCAGACTGCTAAACGCTCAGCTTTTCAGCCAGCTTCTATAAAATTCGTTGGGGCAAAAACCATCTAAAATCAACATAAACACATAATCGGTTGAGTCGTTGTAATAGTAGAAATCCGCCACTTTCTAGATCCTGAGCCCTATGAACAACTTTATCTTCCTCCACACGTAATCGTAATGATACACAGATTCTCCCCACAGCCAGATTCTCTCCACAACCAGATTTTCAGAAAAGCTGGTCAGAAAAAAGCTGAACCAAACAGACCCTATATCACTTGCTGACATGAGGGTGAGCCTCTATGGTTCAAAAACTTTGGAAGATGACAAGGAAGAACTTCAAGCATGCTGCATTGTCCACGAAAGGAAGCTCTAAAATTCTCCGTTTCTGCGGGTGAACGAGAGAAGGCTACTTCATAGATTTGACCAAATTTCCTCTAGTGGGTGTGGGTCAAAGGCCAAGAAAAGGAAGAAGCATCCCTAGTGTTTAAGCCATATTCCTGGACACCACGGAGCTTGTAATTAGGGGTGGGCATTTTAAAACCGAAACCCGAATAGACCGAATTATTGGATTATTCGAGTTTTCGGGTTCGGGTTCGGGTTCGGTTTCTATATGTGCTATATTTCAGGTTATGGGTTCGGGTTCGGTTCCTAACCTTTAAAACCCGAATAGACCGAATAATCCAAAATAGAAAAAAACTCTTAATATATGATAGTATTATTATATGATTTATGAGTTTATTAGTTAAAAATTATGATATCATCTTAACGATAGTATATATATCTCAATATGCTATTTTTATAGTCACTTGTTGTAATAATAGTACTTCCAATTAATTATTAATTGTATATATTTTAACAAAAGTTAATAGTCTCTCTACTATTCGAGTCTATTCGGTGGACCGAATAGACCGAACCGAAATTGTGGGTCTATTCGGGTTCTGTTACTAAAATTATTTTAGAAATTTCGGTTCTCATTTTTCATAACCCAAAATTCAAAAACCCGAATAGACCGAACCAAATTACCCTAATAGACCGAATGTCCAGCCCTACTTGTAACGTTTGTCTTTTACGATGACTAGGCATGCCTAGTTAGATGATGAGGCGAGGTACTAAAATTGTGGATGCGTGTCCACGAGCCATTTCATGATTTGTATGGTTTGAACATGTAATCCCTGATACCTTTCTGCAAACTACAACTCTTCTGCTCTTGCAATGGAGTTTTGAGGAAGAATAATTACAAACATGCATGCTTTGTTTTCTGTAGGAGATTAGATACTTGAGATTTATGACGTGGGAGACAGCATGTGTTCGTTTGCGTGTGGATTCTGTCTGCCGGTAATGTAAACTTTCTGGAGAGGTTACATAAATCACTCGCTGGATTCAGAGAAGTTCAGTTTCCAAACAAAATGGTAATGTAAACTTTCTGGAGAGGTTACATAAATCACTCACTGGATTTATATAAGTTTGGTTTCCAAACAAATGTGATCTAGTCTAGAAGATGAAGTCACGATGCTGGACATAGGGAAGCCTCTATTGATGCTTGTTTAATGATAAACAAAAAAAAACATGACAAGATGCACCTTGCTGTCCTGGCATAAACGACAGAGTATGGTCATACCAATTATCAATACAGTTATCTGAAACACACTTCTTTTTCCAAGAGAAGTTACAGACACATGCACACGCCAAAAAAAAGATATATCACTGAAGCATGTTTAGGATGACTGTTTTGTACAAAAGCTTGAGGAGCAAGCGATTAGAATCCTCAAGCAAGTTTATGAACGATCTATCGGTTCAAGTATAGCTAGCTATCTTATGTATTTGCTGTGTTTGCAATCTTCCAATCTTCTGGGAGGCGCCATTTCTTGTGCCAATAAATCGATACCCTTGACCACAGAGGGAAACCAAAACTGTAATCTAAAGGTTCGTCTGCGAGCCCTCCGACGAATAGAGGAAGCCACACATACCGGGAGTCTCTCAAGTTTGACGGACTCCACCTATCCGCCATGAAGATAAATGCACCAGACAAACCAGGGAGGGGAAGCACAAATGTGCTTTGAGATAAGAATGTTGTAAGGCGGTAAAACCTGTTGCCTCCAACGCAAGGGTTTCCCAGTGTCTCCCATGGGCCCATGATAGACTCTGCAGCATGTGCCAATGCCCTGTTGGGAGCCCAGCCTGAGCAACCAGAGGTGATCATGTAGTAGGTCCCCTGGTGCTTGAAGACGGCTGGAGCCTCACGATGCCGCCTTATTAGTATTCTCTTCATTGCTGCTGTGATCTGAAGGTAGTCCTCTGTCAATGGGCTAACATGGAGCTCAGTATTGTCACGAGAAGAATAGAAGAGGTAAGCCATTCCATCGTCATCTTTGAAGACTGTCATGTCTCTACTCTCACAACCATGTGGACGAAAGCTGTAAAGGTAAGTAAAAGGTCCAGTCGGAGAGCTACTCACGGCCACACCGACAGATGCTTTGGTGTAGTTAGCATCATCGATGTGCATCCACATGATATATTTTTCAGTGCGATCATTATATATCACCTTAGGTCTCTCAAGCACCTTTGATTTATAAAGGTCATGGATGACATTAGAAGGCTCACCACGAAGCACAATTCCTTCATGAGTCCACGACCACAGGTCTTTTGATGAGTAGCAGCTTACCCCAATGATGTCAACCTGGTAAATTGGAAACACAACCAATCACCACTGCATGTCTATCTACTAACCTTCTCCAAAGTAAAACTAAATCTCTCTAGATTTGTCCACTCATGTCTAAAATACTTCTTATTCTGTGCACCTTTTTCCCTGGTGCTCTTTTATTCCACTCATGTCTAGCTAAATGTTATCATGTTTCAGCATTTTTTCTTGGAATAATTGAAGGGCAACAAATGACCTATTTGTAACTAGATGGAAACTATCATAACACTAAAAGTAACATAAATACAACTGTGTTGAATCTTTATGGGCAGACCCAGCCAGAGGCTCCCACATAATTGGAGTCTGGGGAAAGGGATAAACCGAGGATGGAAACAACTGCCCAACAGTAAAAGTAACATAAATAAAGCTGTGGTGAATCGGCTGACAACAAATGCTAGTGCAAAAATAAACCAAAGGGAGGTATGTTGGAATATCTACTCACCCTCTGTGTTCCTTTGGGGCGAGCTTGGTATGTTGGTCCATCCTTGTTTTCTCCATACCAATAGAATCTGGCAGTCTTGTGATCATACATAATCCCCCCACCATGGGCTTGAATGGTGTTTCCATCAGTGTCTAGCCACACTCTACCAGGATAGAAATACATGCTATCATTTCCTCCTTTTGTTGGATCCACAGCAGTCATTTGATCTGGAAAGAACAGTGCATGTACTGCTGAAGACTCCTCCAGATAATCATCTATAACCTTTGGTTGTTTACGAGGTCCCCTCCTTTTCACTGCACGAGGATTCACCTTGTGAGGAGGTGGCAAGCGGAAATGATCCTCCTCGATGTCCTCTAATTCTCTGGTCGCATGAAGAGGACTGAAATAAACATGGGTCTGACCACTGTCTGCTTGATGTTTAAGGAAAATGAAGCAGACAAGACCAAAACCCACCAAGCTCCATACAATACAAGATAAAGAAGATCCACATCCTGCATCAGAACCGAGGGCAGATGATTTTCGCTGTTTATTCCTCATCTTCTTTCTCCCCTTACCAATCTTCATAAGACAACTGCAGTAACAAAATTCAATATGGTTTTAATCAATATGAAAATGCCATACAAAGTGATTCAAAATAAATGACTAAATATTATAGGAGTATCACTAATATTGGGAGACATAATCATGGGAAAATTTTGGAATACAAGAATGAGTAAGTTATTTGACCTCTGAAACATATACAGTGAAATTTCGGCTAGCTGCCAAACAATCATGACAGACCGCTTACTTCCATAAAAATAGCCTTTGCCTGCCCCCAATATAGAAAAATGGTAGTAATAGAATGAAACAAGACATAGATTGTATTGGAGGCACATTTATCAACACCACATGCATATTATTTGATACTGGCATACTGCATAACAGCAGAATTCCAGATTTGAACACTCTACACTAGTTTTCTTGCAATTCCATTAACTGGTATTGGTGTGAGGTATGGTTGATGATGGACATAGCCCAAAACTAAGACAAGCAATCTGATCTTGACTTTTTGTTACATTGTTTCCTCCTTTGATAAGTTAAGTATTCAACGAGTTTCAGAAACTGCTTTACCATACTGTTTGGAAGTTGGTACAGGAATGCAAAACAGAGTAACTGAATTAGGCTATCAATCATCATAACTGTACATCAGTTAAATGGACTTACCTAGTTCACTACGAGTGACTGTTGCAGTCTAACTCCAAATATGACAAACATATGGTTCACTATGACCATGATATAATTTTTACACACTCAAAGCTATCTAGATTATGGGCACCCTCTCTTTTCCGTTAGCAGTTGTGAAGCACAAAAAACACACCTAACAGGCGAACCATCCCGGTCCAAGATCTTGCAAATTAGTCCTACCAGTGCATGATCTGCGCACGCGCCGCTGGCCGCCCACCTTCATAAACAGCTCCAAACCAAACGCCAAACAACAAGTATTAGTATCGAAAGATGCAACTTATAAGAGCAATCGGCTTCCAGGCTAAAACAATCGACGTAGTTGGCCATAAGGGCGGAGAGGCGGTGGTGGTGAGGGGCAAAGCGCTCCCTCATCCCATTTCTCTTGATGGCCCGGTCCTTTCACAGTTGCAGCGTAGTTGGCCATAGGGCTTACCTTTTGCTTGGCGCAGTGGTGCGGCAAGCCCCGTGCGATGGATCTGAGCAGGGCGCACGACGGGGCCGGGGGCGGGGCGCGCAGTGGAGAAGCAGGTGAAGTCGTGAAGGTGAAGGATAGGGGCTGACCCAACGACCTGGACGGGGAGATGTTGGGAGAACGGCGGCGGCGGTGTTTGAGAACCGAGACGGGGTATGTCCGCCGTCCGCGAGGTGAGACCACAAAAGTCTACAACAGTCAACAACCGCCAAGGCTCTCTTCAATGTTCTCTCTTGGAGTATATTTCATTATTCCGTCATGTCAACAATCTATCTCTACTATACTTAAAACGTCAGTTGAAACGGTCGTCCTGCGTCATATTTTTATAAATAAACCCTCACATCTATCTCAAATTAAGCCTGCATCCCTCTATGCACACAATCTCCATGTCCGGTCCGTTAGCCAGTCAGGTGGCTAAATTAGCGTATTTAAAACAAGTGGTGCAAGAGGTAGTGTTCGAAACCAAACCCTTATAGAAGAAGGACGGAAAATACTGAGTGAAGTCGTCTAACCAGTAGAACATCATGATCAATTGTTTTTAATATTGAATATAAATTATATATATATATAAGTTTTGTAAAATAAATATATATAATCGTGTCGGTCCGGATCAGCACTAAGGACCGAATCTCTACTATATTTAAAGCGCCAGTTTCAACGGTCATCCTGCGTCATATTTTTACAAATAATCCCTCACATCTATCTCAAATTAACCATGTATTCCTCATGCGCACAACCTCCACGTCCGGCCCGTTAGCCTATAGAGCTAGGGCTGGGGTTCGAACCCAAACCCTTATGGAAGAAGGGCGGGAAACACTAAGTGAAGTCGTCTAACCAGTAGAACATCATTGTCAATTGTTTTTAATATTGAATATAAATTGTACACATGTATATATGAGTTTTGTAAAATAAAAAATATAATCGTGTCGGGTGGATCAACAATGCGGTCCGAGGATACGGTCCAAACACGACACGATGATTGTGTCGGGCTGGCCCAGGCACTATTAAATGGGCCGTGCCCCGGACCAGTCCGTCAAACACGACCCATTTGGCCATCTATATCTCTGCACGATAATGATGGTTCTCGCCTCAGTTGCCGCCACCTCGTTCGCCATCTGCTTCTTTTCTCTCTGTCCTCATGCCTCCGCCTCCACACCACGCATTCTCGGCAGAGGGCGTGGGAGCAGGCGCCTCCTCCCCGTATTCTCGGCAGTGGCTATTGCACGTCCATGAGGGTGTTTCACAGCATGCACACACCATCGTTTTTGTCGTCGACAGACGTCCCGCGTCTTCCTGGCCTTCGCCCTGTTCTTCCTCCCCAACCTGCTGCCCCTGCCCACGGTCACAACCGCGAGCCAACCGACGCTCGTTGACGCAGGTACGAGTGAGTCGGTCTTGCTCCTGGCTTTTCTTCGCGCGTGTCGCCGAGGAGGTGTCACACCTGGTCTTTAATAGACAAAGTCGGGTGCATCTCATATATGCGCCAGAGAAGACAACACATATAATAACAGAGTGCATAGAGATAAATGTCATAAATATCATAAATGTACTTATTACATAGCGGAAGTTTTACAAAAATAAATGATAAAATAAAGCGAACTAAATATTATTCCCTGGCGCCACAAAGCTGGCTGGGAGACGCCACAAAGCCTTCGACCACCTGTTCTTCTCCTGTGGGGGGTGTGAGACAGCAAGAGTGAGCTCACATACGTTCATAGCTCAACAAGTCGCGGGGAATAATGTGCTTGAACTCACCAAAGGTGGGAGTTCAAGTGATGTGTAAGGCTGATCAATAAAATAAAGGCTGAAGCTGAGCATTGCTTTTATAAGTTGATCAAAATTTTATTAGCAGTTATTAAGTGTAAGTAAATACCAAACCATAGTAATAATAAATAAAAGTGATAATAAAATAATCCTAGATGCAATGAAATGACAAATTAAGTTTAAGTTCCATAAATTAATCATGTGAGTGTCCGAGTCGCTCATGACAGTGAGCACGACTAGTATACCAGTTTTACCCACAAGTCATGTTATCCATTTGCCACGGAGTTGATCAGAACCCATACACCTCTACCAAGGAAGCGAGGCAGGGTACCATTACGAGGCCTTTACAAAGTTCCACTAGCTTCAGAAAACCAGCTACAGTTTATAGGAAGCTCCAGTGCAGGAATCCCTCGCCTGACCGCCATCGCAGCAAAATCAACCTAATGACCTCCCTACACTGACCACTCCCCTACTGCCCTTGCCCCTTTTCGGGTAAGGTAGTCATCCAGTAGCTTTTCTAGTTAATCAGCCAAGGGTGTCCCATTAAACCCTTGTGGTAGCACTGTTTCCCCGGGTGGTTCTCCATGTTCCCATTAACATAATGACCTTATCATGAACAGTAAATAATAAACAGATAATAAAAAGTGTAATCATGAGTAATAAATATCTCTATACCCAAAACCACATAAAGCAATAACATGTACTACCCAAAAATTTAGTAGTAAAACCAGTGGTGAAACAAGGTATAAAGATAGTCAAAGTCTAGGGTAACCTATTGGGTCTCATCAAAATTAACCTATGCAGATCATTAGGATTAATAAGAACATGAATGGGTAAAAGAAAGTGATTAAGGGCACAACTTGCCTTCAACGAGCTCCTGCTCAGCAGTCCCTACCAGCTGAACCTCAGGATCCTCTGTAGCTTGCTCGTCTACTCACATCAACACAATACATACATAGTATAGCAAAAATTAACTTCACATCAAACATGTAAATAAAATACACAGTAATGATCTAGACATTAAAATAAGATCATAGGAACTGGAATCATTAAGTTTGGAGTTATAGATTTTAAGTTATGAATTTTCCAATGTTTTATGTATTTAATACAAGATTAAGTACTAGATAAATTTTAACGTGTCTTTCATGTCAAAACAGTGGCACTAATGAATAGACAATAATATTACAAAAATTTAGAAACTGGAATGGACCAATTTGGAGTTCATATGAATTTTCTACAAATCAAACAAGTTTCTGCAATTAAATTTGTACTAAAAATCTATTTTAAATTAGTTTCTCTGGTTTTACTGTTATCTGGACTGGGCACAATTTTCTGGAAAGTGCAGGGGGTCTGGCGCAAGATTCCACAGACTCAGTACACAGTGAATTGGACGACGGGTTATTTTATAAATCCTACAGGGGTTCTTTTAGAAAATATCCGGGCGAAATGGTATATAGGGTTTCTGACCGTTGGATCATCAATCCGCGTCCCAGATTAGATCAACGCGGCCGTGAAACAGTACACGACGAGAACCGTTGGATGCTAATGCGACGAGGAGGATTTTATTATTCTAGATTTGATTCTATCCGTCCGATCTAGATCAACGGATCAGGCCGAATGCTGCTGTTGGGGGCCTTCGGCTTCCGAAGGTCCTCAAAAACATGATTTGACAATGTTTTCCAAGTGAAATATGTGAACAGGTATCTTCGGAATCGGGTCACGAGTATACAAGAGTATGGTCAAGACGAAGCTTGAGTAGGACGGAAGGCGATCATGACGAAGGATAAGATGATCACGAAGCTATGCGCAGAAAAAGCTTCGGTATGATAGCAGAAAAGGGGAACCGACTTATATGATGAAAAGCCAAATTAGACCTCGAAGAATCACTATAGAGTTATTGATAAATGTAAAGGGCATTAATGTAATTCTCCATGGGCTGCGTCCTGTGCCTATAAATAGATGAACAGTGCTCCCGTACTGTTCATGCTGATTTGGCATTTGCTTTTCGCATCACGCCTGTACCTTTACTTTTCGTCAATCCGAAGGTACATTTATAATTTGTTATTATGATTCTGATAATGCAAAATAAAAATAAGTTGATGATAATATCTGTATTATTATTCGTATTTCATATATGTATTCTTCTTCATCATCCATCGGACTTACGAAGGTCTCTTCCTTCATAACCTTTGTTCGGAATTCATTATATCCGAAGGGACATAATGTCTTGAAGGACGAAAGACTTTAACATTTAACACTTTTTATGTTGCCTTGTTCTTAACTCTTAGCATTTGAGAACAAGTCCCCAACATTGGCGCCCACCTCCGATGAACTCACGTCCATTTTTTGAGTTTTGAACATCTTCGGCAAGCATCACCTTCGTCATGCCGCCGAGGAAAGCTTCAGCCATAGGGGCTGTCACTCTGCAGCCGCTGGATCCCAATCAGGATGTCCTTTCTCTCAGGGAGGCCCGAAGCCAGAAGAGGAAGGCCACCAGTCCAACACCTCCGGAGGACGACTTGGATCAAGAAATCCAAAACTTGGAGATGCTCCATCAACAGGTCCAACGGAAGAAGGAAAAGATGGCTCGTCTAGCTGACCTACAAAGGCAGATAGACGAAGCCTCTGAAGAACTTCGTCATCTTGCTCAAGATGACCAGAACCGAAGGCCTCCGCGCAGAGAGCTTCATCAGGAGGGCTTCTACAACGAGGACGACTAGTATGAAGATTTTCATCATGGAAATTTTGCTTTTGATGATACTTCTCCTCTGTCAACAGAACTGCAGGCTACACCTTGGCCACAGTCTTACAAGCCACCCCAGCTCCCTATGTACGATGGTCATTCAGACCCGAAGCAATTCTTGATGAGCTATGAAGCAACCATATCTTCGTATGGTGGCACTACAGGAATCAAGAAGATTCCCGTCGGCCATTTTAATTCCCGTCGGCCTTTGCTCGGGCCGACGGGAATTAGGTAACTCCCGTCGGCTTAATTCCAGCCCACGGGCTTTATTTTAACTCCTGTCGGCCAGCCGCCAGCCGACGGGCTTTATCTTAACTCCCGTCGGCCCAGCCGCCAGCCGACGGGAGTTAACTAATTCCCGTCGGCCCTGACGCCAGCCGACGGGAATTAATGCTTTATGTGCCGGCGGTCATCCCGCGCGGCTCATTTTCTCTCTTCCTCTTGGTTTCCAAGCCACGTACGCCGCCGCCGGAGAACTCCCGCCCCCGACGCCGGCCGCCGCCCACCACCGCCCCGGCCAGCCGCCCGCGGCCTAGGAGCGCGCCCGCCGCCGCCCCGGGAGCGCCGCCCGCAACCGCCACCGCCCCGGAGCGCCGTCCGTCGCGCCGCCTCCGCCCCCGTAGCGCCGCCCGCCGCCCGCCCACGCCCCCGGAGCGCCGCCCACCCACGCCCCCGGAGCGCCGTCCGCTCCAGGAGCAACGACCGCCGCCCGCCCCGCCTCCGGAGCGCCGTCCGCCGCGCCGCCGGCCCCGGAGCGCCGTCTGCAGCCCGTTCCCGTTGCGCCGGCCGCCCTCGAAGCATCGCCCGCTGCTCGCCGCCACCAACGCCGCCGCCGCGGAGCGCCGCAGCCGCCTCGGACCGTTAAGGTATATTATTGTTTGAATTATTTAATGTAAATGCGAGTGTTATTGTTAAATGTGTGTATAAATGTTTATTTTCGTCGGTTTTTTATGGCCGACGGGAGTTAAGTTTCATGTGATTAGAGTTAGTTTAGGGTGTGATTAGAGTGTAATTAGAGTTAGTTTAATATAACATGTGATTAGAGTGTGAATAGAGTTAGCTTAATATCACATGTGTGCCTTGATGTTACGTATAAGTATTAATTCTATTATTATAATAAATTTAACTTATTCTATTAAATTGTTGAATTTGATGTTATTTATTGAATAGATTTAACTTATCATATTAGGTTGTATGAAGGTTTCGCTATTGATAAATTTAATGTTATTTATGTATATAACTATATATTTATGTATATATATAGTTTTTATGTATATATATAGTTATTTAGGTATATATATATATAGTTTTACTACTTACCTATAGATGTATGTGTTACGTTTAGAAACGTGATATTGTCTCACACACTCTTTACTCGTACGCACAGCCGCAATAATGGGTGATAGACGTGATTGGATGTATGAAGGTTTCAAGAAGGGTGGGTGTCACACAAGTGAATGGTTTGCCAAGACGCAGATGTTTCTGGACCATGCAGCTGCTTTGTCATAAATAGATAATATTAGGTGTCCATGCAATAAATGTAGAAATATGACGAGCCACACCAAGAGGCAGGTCACACTACACCTGTGCTCGCATGGTTTCGTGCCAGGCTACAAGGTCTAGTATCTCCATGGTGAAGATGCTGAACGAGCAGCAGAAGTAGAAGTTGATGACAGTGAAGATGATGTTGATAGGATGGACCAGATGCTTGAGGATCTGCAGCCTGAACTGGCACCAGATCATCATGATTCACCTACACTGGAGGTTCAGAAGTTCTTCGACCTACTTAAAGCGTCAGAAGAGCCTCTTCACGGGCACACTAACGTGACCGTGCTCGAATTCGTGACCCGACTGATGTCAATCAAGTCCAAGTTTGCATTTTAAATTAATTGTTACAAGGAGCTTGTGGATTTGATTAGCGAGGTTCTTCCTACGGGTCACAAGATGCCCAAAGACATGTACCAGTCCAAAAAATTGCTTGAAGGTCTTGGTATGGAGTATGAGAAGATTGATGTTTGCCAAGACAACTGTATGCTTTTTTGGAAGGAACATGGCAGAGAACAGAAATGCTTAAAATGTGGGAAGTCGAGGTACGTGGAGCTTGTAAATGAAGATGGTGAGAAGGTGGTGACAAAGGTTGCACATAAACAGCTTCTGTACATGCCTCTCACTCCTAGAGTGAAACGTTTGTTTCTCTCGAGGAAGACCGCTATGCACATGAGGTGACATAAAGATTGTACGGACAGACAAGATGGGTTAATGGTGCACCCGTCAGATGGTGATGCATGGAAGGCTCTTGACAAATTTGATCCAGATTTTGCCAGCGATGCAAGAAACGTTCATATCGGCTTGGCAACTGATGGTTTCACGCCGTTCAATATGACCGCTGCGTCGTATTCATGTTGGCCTGTCATTGCCATACCGTACAACCTTCCACCTGCTCTTTGCATGAAATATGAGTTTATGTTCCTATGTCTTGTTATACCTGGGCCTGAGCATCCTGGCGTACGCCTCAATGTGATGCTTCAACCACTGATTGAAGAGTTAAAGAAGCTATGGCAAGGTGTGGAAGCCTATGACTGCTTCAAGAAGCAGAAATTCAATCTTCGTGTTGCATATCTGTTCTCGGTTCATGATTTTATGGCGTATGGTATTTTCTCTGGATGGAGCGTGCATGGTAGATTGACGTGTCCTTATTGTGCTAAAGATACAGATTGTTTTCGTCTTAGTGCTGGTGGCAAGATATGTTACTTTGATTGCCATAGATGTTTTCTACCCTTCAATCACCCCTTCAGAAGGCAGAGAAAGGAATTTAGGAAGGGCACCATTGTCACGAAGGGACCGCCCAAGCGACGTAGTGGGATAGAAATTACAGAAGAGCATATGAAACTTGTCCTAGACGAGAGTGGGAAAAGGTATCAAGGTTTCGGTGAGGAGCATAACTGGACTCACATATGTGGCTTGTGGGAGCTTCCTTATGCTAAGTCATTGATTTTGATGCACAACATCGATGTCATGCATCAAGAGAGTAACTTTTGCCAATCCCTCATAAATACATGCATGGATTTCCCTGATAAAACGAAAGACAATGACAAGGCACACATGGACTTAGCAGTGATATGTGATCGTCCAACCCAAGTGCTTTGAGAAAACGGAGGCAAACCAAAAGCTGACTATTGTCTGAAATCTAAGCAACGGAAAGAAGTGATGAAGTGGATGAAGGATATTAAATTCCCCGATGGTTATGCCGCTGGTTTTAGAAGATATGTGAACTTGAAGACAATGAAGATGAATGGACTGAAGAGCCATGACTTCCACATAATTATGGAGAGGCTCATGCCTGTGATGTTTCGTGGGTACATTTCCGAAGCTGTGTGGAAAACGTTAGCTGAAGTTAGCTATTTCTACAGACAGTTGTGTGCTAAAGAAATCAGAAGAGATGTGATGGAACAGCTGGAGAAAGAGGCACCGGTGCTTTTGTGTAAATTGGAAAAAATATTTCCACCGGGTTTCTTCAATCCTATGCAACATCTCTTTATACATCTTCCATATGAGGCTAAGGTTGGTGGTCCTGTTCAGTATAGGTGGATGTTTCATATAGGAAGAGCATTAAAGAAGCTTAGAGCAATGGTGGGCAATAAGGCAAGAGTTGAAGGATGTATTGCGGAACAATTTAAACTAAAGGAGGTAGCACACTTCACAAGTTGTTACTTTGCAGAAGAACATAATGTATTTGCTCGAAAGAAAAGGTACCATGATGATGAACGAGAGATGCCTCCGTGTAGTGATCTTTCGATTTTTCAGACAAACGGCAAAGTCGTTGGTCCACCCAAGGCATATCACCTCAGTATGGAAGAACGGAAGTCTGCTTTACTGTACATGTTCACGAATATGCCTGAGGTGGAGAAATACTTTGTGTAAGACTTGTTTTCTTAAACTGTTCATATGTGAATTAGTTTATGTTATCAAATATCTCATGTCATACAATAATATTTGACAGCGAGTTTGATGAACAAAACATGAGGTGTCTCGGTAGGCCAACAGCGAGAGACATAGACAAATTGCGACGCGATGGTATGCATGGGCGACCTAATTTCATTATGTGGCTTCGGGACCGTGTAAGTCTTAATTATGTGGCTCCGAGAGCTAATTTCATTTAACTAATATTACAGAATTTGCTAATGCTTTGTGGCATGATTGACAGTTTGGGGAGGAAATGAATTTGAATGATGACTTACGTCAGTTATCTATTGGAAGCGTAACTGCCAAAAGCTATGGACGTTACGACGTCAATGGATATCGCTTTCGTTCAAGCATTTTCGAATCAAGTCATCCTATGGCCGCCACTCAAAATAGTGGAGTCGTTACTAGGGCAACCGACATGGAAGGACACGAAGCCTGCTATTACGGGAAAATCAAAAATATAATCGAGATTACATTTGCTGGAAATAAGCCTTTAGCGCTAGTTTTCTTTGAGTGTAAATGGTATGACCCGAAGTATTATAGGACCGAATTTGGGTGACACAGATCCAACCTGAGAAATTGCTTCAAGGACACGACACGTATATCCTTGCCCATCAAGCAGACCAAGTTTATTTCTCGACATATCCATGCAAAAAGTTGTCTAAATGGAGGGTTGTGTACAATGTAAATCCCCGCGAATGCCTATACACTCCTGGTGAGGACGAATATCAAATTGGTCACCTTGAGCAGGTTGATGAGGTGTTTCAAGAAGAAGAGTTGCCAACTAGTTTTCATATTGATCCTGCACCGGCATTAGATTCACTAGTTGCAGACGTTAACGACTTAACTTTTCCCGAGAGACGGAGAAGACAACCTGTTAGGAGAAAAGTTACATGGCGACCTCTGCATAGAAGAGAACAAATAGATCCTGATTTTGATGATATTTAACAAGTAAAGTTGTTTTGTTATTTCATTTGTTTATATTTTAAGTATTATGTCATTTCGATGCACTAATGAATAATTTCTTATTTTTTATGCAGGATGCCGCCAAAATCAAAGAAGTCAGTGAAGGGGTTGTTCAAGGGCCTGGGCCTTTTTCAGGGTAGTTCTTTGAGCAGCAGCAGACGTCAAGAGCTGTTGAGCGCGGTACATGGAGATGAGGTAACATATCTTGTACAAATAAATTTGTTTACATATTTACAAATAAATCATGAGTTGTATGTACCAGGATGAGCAGCACACTGAGGAGCAGCACATTGAGGAGGAGCAGCACAATGAGGCTGAGCAGCACAATGAGGAGGTGGAGCTCAATGAGGAGGTGGAGCACGTGACATGGGACCAGGCCGCACAACATCACCAGCCATGGGACCAGTGGGACCACCAGAGAGAGCAGCAACAGGCGTGGGACCAGTGGGGCCAACAGGGCGAACCGGCTGACAACCCGATGGATGATGGCTCGGGAGGCTCTTCAGCGACACGCACACGTCGCTCAAGAAAAAGCCACTCAGTAAAGCCTCGTCACGCGATAGAGCGAGAGGCTGATAGGACTTTAATCATGCCACATGGAGATCGGTGAGTGTAATATATTAACTTATCTAATATAACTATTATGTGTATTGTTAATGTTTTTGTGTAATGCAGGAATTGGGAGGACCTGTCCTTTGACGGCAAGGGACACCACACTCAGGTTAACCTTACGTTGGGTTCTCTTTGCCGCCTTCACTACCCTGGTATAGTGAAGGTGTCAAACGGTGATACCGAGGATGAGGTGCTCGTCAGTACCTGGGATGAGTACAAGTTTAAAAAGGAACGAAACCACACCGACAGACAGGGACTTGTGCGTAATGACTTTTGGGTATGAATTCTTTATTATTTTTGTTATGTTTCTTAATATTGTAAATCTATGACTTATACCATTTGTATTCTTTATGTTGTAGCTTTGATATCGGTTGCCTGACGGAGAGGATTACATGGGGCACGCTGAACGTGTCTTGCAAAACAATGCAAAGAAGCTGGTGAAGGATGCCATATACTATGCGAGAATTCAGGCTACAAACCTGTATTTTCAAAAGCATCCGGAAGAAGCAGGCCCCTTGAATAAAAAGGAAGGGTCCTCAAAGATATATTTGACTGAGGATCAATATCGTGAGGTTAGTATTCAATTTGTTTTACCCTTTATATTTATTGTTGTGATTGATATAATATGTAACATTGTGTGTGTGCAGGTGATGGTTCCATGGATGGCGCCCATGCCTGATGCGTACTATGCTTGGTGTCGATATTGGGCTTCCGAAGGCTTCCAGAAAGCGTCAGTGCATCACAGACAATGTCGAGGAACCAATCCTAACCACAAGTTTGGCGGTGACGACATGATACGAAAAGCTAAAAGAATGGTAAGTTTGATCTTTCTATGTCGATCAACAAATAATACGATTGCTTATGAATGTTTTTTGTTTATACAGGAAGCTACGAGTGGCCAAAAGCCTAGTGACATTGAGGTCTACCAGGAGGGCCACAAAGGACCAGACCCGAACAACCCTGACCAGCTCTGCAGCCAGACAGCCACGGATCGCTTGGTGAGTTTTGGCTCAAAAGTTCAAACGTTTAAAGTATATAAATTCCTGCATTTGTAATGTTGTGAATGATGTATAGGCGGCATATGGGGAGGAGATGGTTCGTCGCCATGGCCCTGACTTCGACTGGCGCCATGAACCGGTGGATCCCTCGGTGGTGTACGCAAGTGGTGGTGGCAAAGCGCATGGACGGTAAGCTCTAACTTATGAAATTATATGGTTGACACTAAATTGATTATGCAGTAATCACATTTTTTGAATCACTTATAGATACGCACTCTTCGACGGATTCATTGACTCGTCGTCGGTGAGATCTCAGAGGACGGGTTCATCTTCCCGTAGATCATGCTCTCGTCGACCGAACGAGCAGGAGTTGGAGATTATGAGGATGCGTGAAGAGATGAGACAACAACGCGAATTTATGGAGGCTTGCAATGCACACAACCAAGCAATGTATCAAGTGAGTACACATAATTCGAACTCTAAATTATTATATTTCAATACAACATCTTCAGTAGTAACACATATGTGTTTAACAGTTAATGCAGCAACAGGGCATGGCAACAAATTTTCCACCGCCACCACAATGGAGCCAATTTGCAAACACACCAGTTCCACCACCACAGTTCACCACCCCTCCGACACATATACCTGCACCTGGAGATAGGGTACGTTTGATAACTCTCGATTAATTTATACACTTGTATACTTTTTGATATTTGCATTTAACATGTTGATATTTGCTAACTTGCATAGGTTACGCCTGAAGCGGGTGGTAGTGGGTCTGATCCAGCAGTAGGGACTGAATTTGTTGACTCGCTCTTCGCGTTCCCTCCTCCTGGTGGTGGTGGCGGCAGCGGTCAAAGCTCTAACCACCCAAGTGGTGGTTATCTCTAAACACTTAAACTTATGTTTGAAATGTGGATGTTATGTTTCAATACTATGTCGTACTCGTTGTTGGATGTTGGTGGATGTTATGTTTCAATACTATGTCGTACTCGTTGTTGGATGTTGGTGGATGTTATGTTTCAATACTATGTCGTACACGTTGGTGGATGTTTTAATTATAAATGCAAGTGTTTATGTCTAAATGCATGTGTTTGTGGATGTCATATCTCTACATGTGTTTGTAATGTGGCTGTTATATGTGATTTATGTTATGTTTGATATATCTTATGTGTGCAGAAATAGTGACATAATTTAGTGTTGTTTTTGTAGCAGTATAGGGTAATTCCCGTCGGCCCAGTTAATTCCCGTCGGCTATGGTCGAACCGACGAGAATTAATTACTAACTCCCGTCGGCCCAGTTAATTCCCGTCGGCCACGTAAGGCCGACGGGAATTAATTAATAACTCCCGTCGGCCTGGGCAACCGACGGGAATTAATTAATAACTCCCGTCGGCCTGGGGAACCGACGGGAATTAATTAATAACTCCCGTCGGCCAGCAAAACCGACGGGAGTTAGCCTTAATTCCCGTCGGCCGCTTTCTAGCCGACGGGAATTAATTATTCCCGTCAGCCGCCGACGGGGATAACCTTATCCCCGACAAGGGACGCCTGTCGGCCTGAAACCGACGGGAATAAGCCTTAAACCGACGGGAATTACTTATTCCCGTCGGTTTAGGGCTTATTCCCGTCGGTTTCAGGCCGACGGGAATTAAGTGAATTCCTGTAGTGTGGCAACACGTGAGAGCACCTAGAGGGGGGGTGAATAGGTGATCCTGTAAACTTCAAAACTTAAGCCACAAAACTTTGATTAAGTGTTAGCACAGTTAATGCCAAGTGGCTGGAGAGAAGATCTTGCACAATATGATAATCACAAGGAGTTCAACACAGAGAAGACACAGTGATTTATCCCGTGGTTCGGTCAAGTACAAAACTTGCCTACTCCACGTTGTGGCGTCCCAACGGACGAGAGTTGCACTCAACTCCTCTCAAGTGATCCAATGATCAACTTGAATACCACAGTGTTATGCTTTTCCTTTCAATTTCCCGTTTGCGAGGAATCTCCACAACTTGGAGTCTCTCGCCCTTACACTTGAGATTCACAAAGAAATACGGAGTAAGGGAGGGAAGCAACACACACAAATCCACAGCAAAATGCGCACACACACGGCCAAGAATCGAGCTCAAAAGACTATCTCAAAGTTCTCACTAGAACGGAGCTCGAATAACTTAGAATGACAAACGGATGCGCAAAGAATGAGTGTGGATGATCAAGAATGCTCTAAGGTTGCTTGGTGTACTCCTCCATGCGCCTAGGGGTCCCTTTTATAGCCCCAAGGCAGCTAGGAGCCGTTGAGAGCAAATCTGGAAGGCTGATCTTGCCTTCTGTCGTCGGGCGCACCGGACAGTCCGGTGCACACCGGACACTGTCCGGTGCCCGATTTCCTTCCTTAAACAGCGCAGTCGACCGTTGCTGGTCTGGGAGCCGTTGGCGCACCGGACATGTCCGGTGCACACCGGACAGTCCGGTGCCCCCTTCCGACCGTTGGCTTGGCCACGTGTCGTGCGCAGAATCCGCGGCCGACCGTTGGCCCTAGCCGACCGTTGGCTCACCGGACAGTCCGGTGCACACCGGACAGTCCGGTGAATTTTAGCCATACGCCGTCGGCGAATTCCCGAGAGTGGCCACTTCGGCCGAGGCAGCCTGGCGCACCGGACACTGTCCGGTGCACCACCGGACAGTCCGGTGCCCCAGACCGAAACAGCCTCTTGGCTGTACACAGCCAAGTCTTCACTTCTCTTCTTCTTTCTGTTTCTACCACTTAGACAAATATATTAGTACAAAACCAATGTACTAAGACTTAGAAACATACCTTTGCTCTTGATTTGCACTTTGTTCATCCATTGCATAAATTCACATTTTAAGCACTTGAGTTGGCACTCAATCACCAAAATACTTAGAAATGGCCCAAGGGCACATTTCCCTTTCAATCTCCCCCTTTTTGGTGATTTATGCCAACACAACATAAAGCAACTAGAACAAGTGCAAAAACACTTCAAATAAAACTCAAATTGATTTTGATTCAATTTTGGCATATATGGATCATCCTTTGCCACCACTTGGTTTGTTTTTGCAAATCAAACTCAAATCTCTATCTCTATGTCAAACACACATGTTGAGGCATAAAGAGAGTCATTCCAAAAGAGATTGATCAAAGATTTCAAAAACTTCCCCTATTTCCCATAATCACCACTTCTCCCCACAAGAAGCCAACTTTTGACAAGAGACATAATAAAAGAATTTTGCTAAAACAAAAAGCTCTATTCTATTATTTTCAAAATCTCTCAAGTGGCAGCTGATCCATTTATTTCTTTGGCCTTTATTTTCTCCCCCTTTGGCATCAAGCACCAAAACGAGATCGATCTTGGCCCTTTTTAACCCCATTGCCTCACCAAAATCTTCAATTAAGAGTACAAAGGCAATAAGATCATAGAGATGAACTTGGAATAAGTTACCCTCTCATCGGAGTGCAGTGGAAGTCTTGCATGGTCCAAGTTCACCTTTCCTTTTCAATTCACCTTCGAGACTAAATCAAGCAAACTCAAGCAAATGGTTAGTCTCAAAGGGTCAAGTTGTAACACATCTCCCCCTAAACATGTGCATCACTTTGCAACGGACTTGTGAGGTCCAGGGAGTGTTTGTACAACTTGAGCACCACAATAAGCAACAAAATGCAGAATGAACCTGATTAAAGGCATAAACACATGTATGCTATAATTCAATCCAAGTTCCGCAAATCTAAGACATTTAGCTCACTACGCAGCCTGCAAAAGGTCTTCTCATCTAGAGGCTTGGTAAAGATATCGGCTAGCTGGTTCTCGGTGCTAACATGAAACACTTCGATATCCCCCTTTTGCTGGTGGTCTCTCAAAAAGTGATGCCGGATGTCTATGTGCTTTGTGCGGCTGTGCTCAACAGGATTCTCCGCCATGCGGATAGCACTCTCATTATTGTTAGAAATATGCCCTAGAGATAATCATAGAGATGAGCATATTTCTTTGTATCCATGATATATATATTGCTTAATTGAATATCCATGGAAGGCACATTGTATTGATTAGCAATTATGTGAATTGTTTGTGAGATTCTTTACTTATATGGTTATTCTAAATGATGTCCCTAGTCAGAGTCGATGACTAGCACATGTATTAGTTGATGACTACATTTCACAAGTCATGAACATGGAGATGTTAAACTAATAATGTGGGCGCATGTATGACATGAGGCTGGACCGACCCAACGTGAGATATTGTAATATAGTTCTCTTCTTGCAACATGAATACTGTATCCTTAGACCTGAGATTGTCGCATGTTCTCAAGATGTGAATTGACTTACTTAGGGACTATCAAACGCTATCCCGTAACTGGGTAGTTATAAAGGTAGTTTTGGGTTTGTCAGGAAGCATGTTGTGAGGCATGGTCAGTCAAGATGGAATTTGTCCCTCTCTTTGTGAGAGAGATATCTCTGGGCCCCTCGAGTGATTGGATCAAGAAATGCATGGCCGTGCTAGGGTTAAGAGTTAACCATTGAAAGGATTCCAATTCACAGTATCGAGAAAGAGAGGTCAGCTTAGAGCCAGACCAAATATCGTGAGACAAAGGGAACAGCATGTACTTAATGTCGCAATGGTTCGTCTGATATGATCTTTACGTACACATAGGAGTTGACATGTCTTGCTAGAGGCCGCTGTCAATTATTGGGCCAAGTAAGAGTACTCGGGCTATGTCTATTTGTACGTGAACCTATAGGGTCACACACTTAAGGGGAAGGAAGCCTAATTCGGATTAGATCCAAAATTAGACTGGGCTTTAGGGTTAATGATGTGCCTCGGCGTCAGAAGCCCACCATAACGCCTATATATTGAGGGGCGGGGGCGCGGTTAAGCGATAACCAAATTCGCCACCAGCGAACTAACAGCCGCCGCCCACCTCTCGCCCTCGCCAAGCCGCCGTCGCGAACCTAGCAGTTCGGTACGCGGCGCTTCCTCCCTGTACGTGTGGATACCTCGGAGGTGCTACATCTGGAGCACTTGGACGAACCGTGCGAGGACGTGAAGGACGCCGGCGACTGCACGGCACTGCTCGACGCGTTCGTCTACATCGAGACGTCTTCCGCTGCTCTGCGCGTCTAGTGGTAATTCCATGACCTATAACCGCAGTAGTTCTTGGTATTATGGGAATGAAAATTTTTGTTTTGCGCTAGTGGCTATCTGCTGTAGTGGCAAACGTATAGAAACGTGTTTGTCTAACCTGTTTTTGCAGGACATGTGATCGGTATGGCTATTATGTGTATGTGATGCATGTTAACAAATTATTCATGACCTGCGTGTCGTGACCAGGGCAATACGGCTGGAGCCACATGTATTGTCCAAATTTAATGTAATGACCTGCGTGTCAACATGTGATGATCCAAAGCGTATATGTAATTTGTTTACCAGCATACGTTAGATAGGTCTTGAAGGACTCATCACCTGGAGGATGGCATACCTATATCATGGAGATGGAGATCATCGTGATGGACAGATTATTGGAGATGGAGATCACCATGTGAAAACAAGCCATACCGAATCACAACTGTTGTGTGAATGCCATTCTTATTGTTCTACTTGTTTATGTTGCATATAATTCCTTGCGTGCGATGTTATAAGTAGGACGATCCCTCATAAATGTTTAAGCTTTAATGCCTCTCCAAACCTTGCACTATCATAAGTCTTGTACAATTGGTGGTGGGTCTATGAAATTAGGGTGCCACCAGTTTTCCTTGACTAGATAGGTTTGTATCGGATACGAACTGCAGAAAGGGTTGGTTAACTTAAACAAAGTCAGCTTAATGGTTAAGGACTTTGAGGCATAAGGTTGGGAGCCGAGACATAGAGATGTCACCCAACAACAGGAGTCATATATATGATATGATTAGCAAGGAGTTGCTTACCGATCTACCTTGTCTTCTAGCGGTGATGCTAAAGCTCACTAGTAGACTTGTTAGTTGTGGGTTCTGAATCACTAAGTATCAATCGAGGGATATTGATTTTAGTGGGAGTAGACTATTAAATGTTTAATATGATTTACTCTGTCATGGATATTTTTGTCTTAGTATTTTGCATTATTTTGTTGTAGATGGCACCTAGCACACCAACATTTACTTTGCGATCAATTCTTGAAAAGGATAAGTTAAATGGAACAAACTATACGGATTGGATCCGTAACCTGAGAATTGTTCTCAGGGCTGAAAAAAAGGAAGACGTTCTAGACACCCCACTGCCAGAGGATCCTGGTGAAAATGCAACTGCTGCAGCTAAAACCGCTTACAAGAAAGCAATGGATACTAATCTTGAAGTGAGTTGCCTAATGCTTGCTTGCATGGAGCCTGAGCTGCAGATGCAGTTTGAGACAAACCATGAGGTGTACGATATGATCGTGGCGCTCAAGGATATGTTCCAGACTCAGGCTAGGACTGAAAGGTTCAATGTGTCCAAAGCCTTTCTGGAATGCAAGCTAGCAGAAGGCGCAGCAGTTGGACCACATGTAATCAAAATGGTTGGTTACAGTCAGAGGTTGGAGAAGCTAGGCTTCCCAATAAGCCAAGAGTTGGCCACTGACTTCATTTTAGCATCTCTTCCGCCCAGCTATGGAAACTTCATCACGAACTACCATATGCATGGGGCGGAGAGGGGCCTCAATGAACTATGTGGCATGCTGAAAACAGCAGAGGGGGACATAAAGAAAAGCGCTGGCAGCAGCGGCCATGTGATGGCGGTCCAAAACAAACCCAACTTTAAGAAGAAGGGTAAATCTCAAAAGAAGAAGGGCAAGGCAAAGGATACAGTATCCAAGCCAAATCAAAAGCCCAAGGCTGGACCAGCTGCAGATGCAGAGTGCTTTTATTGCAAAGAACTTGGTCACTGGAAAAGGAATTGCAAGCAGTACTTGGCCTCTATTAAGGATCGCGGCGGTAAGGGTACAGCCGCAACAGGTACACTTGCTATTCACATTACAGAAATTTTTCTTGCTGATTCTTATATTAATTCTTGGGTATTTGATACCGGATCGGTTGCCCATATTTGCAATTCGATGCAGGGAATGATAAGAACTAGAAGCGTGAAAAGAGGAGAAGTTGATTTCCGGGTAGGCAATAATGCAAGAGTTGCTGCGTTGACCGTCGGGACGATGCAACTCCACCTCCCATCAGGATTTATTTTGGAGTTAAATAATTGTTATCTAGTTCCTAGTATGAGTCGAAACATTATGTCTCCTTCATGTTTGATGAAGGATGGTTATTCATTTGCGAGTGAAAACAATGGTTGTGTGATCTCTAAGAATGGCATGTTTGTGGCTTTTGCATCCATTATGAATGGGTTATTCATTTTAAATCTTGATGATGCACCTATCTGTAATATTAGTGCTAAAAGGCCTCGGCCTAATGATTTAAGTCCTACCTACATGTGGCACTGTCGTTTGGGTCATATAAGTGAGAATCACATGAAGAAGCTTCATTCTGATGGGCTTTTAACTTCGTTTGATTTTGAATCATACGAGACATGTGAAGCTTGCTTACTTGGTAAGATGACCAAGGCACCCTTCACGGGTTTACCGGAGAGGACGTTAGATTTATTGGAACTCATACATACTGATGTATGCGGACCAATGAGTACGACAGCTAGGGGAGGATTCCAATACTTCATAACCTTCACTGATGATTTTAGTAGATATGGGTATGTCTACTTAATGAAACACAAGTCTGAATCCTTAGAAAAGTTCAAAGAGTTTCAGAATGAAGTAGAAAATCAGCGTGGCAAGAAAATTAAAGCACTGCGATCAGATCGTGGTGGTGAATATTTGAGTCATGAGTTTAGCAATCATCTAAAGAGTTGTGGAATTGTTCCACAGCTTACACCGCCTGGAACGCCTCAGAGGAATGGCGTGTCTGAGCGACGTAATCGGACTTTATTGGATATGGTTCGATCAATGATGAGCCAGTCGGACCTACCTTTGTCGTTTTGGGGATACGCTCTAGAAACAGCAGCTTTCACACTAAATAGGGTACCGTCTAAGTCCGTAGTTAAGACACCATATGAGATGTGGACTGGGAAGACTCCCAGCTTGTCTTTTCTGAAGATTTGGGGTTGTGAGGTTTACGTCAAGCGACTACAGTCGGATAAACTCACTCCAAAATCGGATAAGTGCATGTTCGTGGGATATCCAAAGGAAACTTTGGGATATTACTTTTACCACCGGTCAGAGGGCAAAGTGTTTGTCGCCCGGAACGGTGTGTTCTTAGAGAAAGAGTTTCTCAAAAGAGAGAAAAGTAAACAAAAGGTGTATCTTGAAGAAGTTCAGGATGAGCCAGTGGGACAAGATTCAACAAGCGATGCTAATGTAGCAGAACAAGTTGAGACGTCTATGGCAAGAGAAACACCACCACAACCACGAAGGTCAGCAAGGCTTCGCGAGGCACGAGGAGAAGTGCTATTGTTGGGCAATGGGGAAGTGTTGTTGTTAGACAACGACGAACCTGCAACATATTCAGAAGCGATGATGGACCCAGATTCCGAGAAATGGCATGTCGCCATGAGATCCGAGATAGATTCCATGGGAGAAAATCAAGTTTGGAACTTGGTTGACCCGCCTGATGGTGTTAGACCTATAGAATGCAAATGGATCTATAAGAAGAAGAAAGACATGGATGGAAATGTTCACATCTATAAGGCTCGACTTGTTGCAAAGGGTTTTCGACAAGTTCAAGGAGTTGACTATGACGAGACATTCTCGCCAGTAGCGATGCTTAAATCTATTCGGATCATTCTAGCTATTGCCGCATATTTCGATTATGAGATTTGGCAGATGGATGTCAAAACAGCTTTCCTTAATGGAAACCTAGATGAGGACGTGTATATGATACAGCCCGAGGGTTTTGTCGATCCGATCAATGCTGGAAAGATATGCAAACTTCAGAAATCCATTTATGGGTTGAAGCAAGCATCTCGGAGTTGGAACATTCGTTTTGATGAAGTGATCAAAGGGCTTGGTTTTCATCAGAATGAAGAAGAAGCTTGTGTTTACAAGAAGGAAAGTGGGAGCGCTGTTATATTTCTGATCTTGTATGTGGATGACATATTATTGATTGGGAATGACATTCCTATGCTGGAGTCCGTCAAGTCTTCACTGAAAAAGAGTTTTTCTATGAAGGACTTAGGGGAAGCAGCATATATTTTGGGCATAAGGATCTATAGAGATAGGTCGAAGAGGCTTATAGGATTAAGTCAAGATACGTACATTGACAAGGTTTTGAAACGGTTCAACATGGAACAGTCCAAGAAAGGTTTCATACCTATGTCACATGGTAAACACCTTAGCCAGATGCAATGTCCTGCGACGGCTAATGAGCGAGAGCGCATGAGTAAGGTACCATACGCCTCAGCGATTGGATCAATCATGTATGCCATGATAAGTACACGCCCAGATGTTTCATACGCTATAAGTGCTACGAGTAGATACCAGGCTGATCCAGGTGAGGATCACTGGACAGCGGTAAAAGGCATTCTTAAGTACTTAAGAAGGACTAAAGATATGTTCCTGGTATATGGGGGTAAGGAGGAGCTCGTTGTAACTGGTTACACCGATGCTAGCTTCCAAACTGACCCAGACGAGTTAAAATCGCAATCAGGTTTTGTGTTCACAATAAATGGTGGTGCTGTTAGTTGGAAGAGTTCCAAACAGGAGACTGTGACTGATTCTACAACAGAAGCCGAGTACATTGCAGCTTCTGAATCTGCGAAGGAAGGTGTTTGGATAAGGAAGTTCCTCATCGAGCTTGGTGTGTTTCCTAATGCATCTAGCCCATTGAACCTCTACTGTGACAACAATGGGGCTATTGCGCAAGCTAAGGAGCCAAGGAACCACCAGAAAAACAAACACGTACTGCGGAAGTTTCACCTCATACGGGAATTCATTAGGCGGGGTGAGATAAAGATATGCAAAATACATACGGATTTGAATGTTGCTGATCCTTTGACAAAACCTCTTCCACAACCTAAGCATGAGGCACACGTGAGATCTATGGGTATTAGATATCTTCTAGATTAACTCTAGTGCAAGTGGGAGACTGTTAGAAATATGCCCTAGAGATAATCATAGAGATGAGCATATTTCTTTGTATCCATGATATATATATTGCTTAATTGAATATCCATGGAAGGCACATTGTATTGATTAGCAATTATGTGAATTGTTTGTGAGATTCTTTACTTATATGGTTATTCTAAATGATGTCCCTAGTCAGAGTCGATGACTAGCACATGTATTAGTTGATGACTACATTTCACAAGTCATGAACATGGAGATGTTAAACTAATAATGTGGGCGCATGTATGACATGAGGCTGGACCGACCCAACGTGAGATATTGTAATATAGTTCTCTTCTTGCAACATGAATACTGTATCCTTAGACCTGAGATTGTCGCATGTTCTCAAGATGTGAATTGACTTACTTAGGGACTATCAAACGCTATCCCGTAACTGGGTAGTTATAAAGGTAGTTTTGGGTTTGTCAGGAAGCATGCTGTGAGGCATGGTCAGTCAAGATGGAATTTGTCCCTCTCTTTGTGAGAGAGATATCTCTGGGCCCCTCGAGTGATTGGATCAAGAAATGCATGGCCGTGCTAGGGTTAAGAGTTAACCATTGAAAGGATTCCAATTCACAGTATCGAGAAAGAGAGGTCAGCTTAGAGCCAGACCAAATATCGTGAGACAAAGGGAACAGCATGTACTTAATGTCGCAATGGTTCGTCTGATATGATCTTTACGTACACATAGGAGTTGACATGTCTTGCTAGAGGCCGCTGTCAATTATTGGGCCAAGTAAGAGTACTCGGGCTATGTCTATTTGTACGTGAACCTATAGGGTCACACACTTAAGGGGAAGGAAGCCTAATTCGGATTAGATCCAAAATTAGACTGGGCTTTAGGGTTAATGATGGGCCTCGGCGTCAGAAGCCCACCATAACGCCTATATATTGAGGGGCGGGGGCGCGGTTAAGCGATAACCAAATTCGCCACCAGCGAACTAACAGCCGCCGCCCACCTCTCACCCTCGCCAAGCCGCCGTCGCGAACCTAGCAGTTCGGTACGCGGCGCTTCCTCCCTGTACGTGTGGATACCTCGGAGGTGCTACATCTGGAGCACTTGGACGAACCGTGCGAGGACGTGAAGGACGCCGGCGACTGCACGGCACTGCTCGACGCGTTCGTCTACATCGAGACGTCTTCCGCTGCTCTGCGCGTCTAGTGGTAATTCCATGACCTATAACCGCAGTAGTTCTTGGTATTATGGGGATGAAAATTTTTGTTTTGCGCTAGCGTAGCCTCCCCGTAATCCTACAATTATCACATAGGAGTGGGACTTTGCTCAGATTGTAGCCAAAGTCCCGGAGGGTTTGCCTCATCCAAAGCAGTTGCGCGCAACACTGACCTGCGGCAACGTACTCGGCTTCAGCGGTGGATAGGGCAACGAAAGTTTGTTTCTTAGAGTTCCATGACACCAGGGACCTTCCTAAGAATTGGCACGTCCCCGATGTACTCTTCCTATCGACCTTACATCCAGCATAGTCGGAGTCTGAGTATCCAACTAAGTCAAAGGTAGACCCCTTTGGATACCAGAGCCCGAAGCAAGGCGTAGCAACCAAATATCTAAGAATTCGCTTTACCGCCACTAAGTGACACTCCTTAGGATCGGATTGAAATCTAGCACACATGCATACGCTAAGCATAATATCCGGTCTACTAGCACATAAGTAAAGCAAAGAACCTATCATTGACCGGTATGCTTTTTGATCAACGGACTTACCTCCTTTGTTGAGGTCGGTGTGTCCGTCGGTCCCCATCGGAGTCTTTGCGGGCTTGGCGTCCTTCATCCCAAACCTCTTTAGCAAGTCTTGCGTGTACTTCGTTTGGGAGATGAAAGTGCCGTCCTTGAGTTGCTTCACTTGGAACCCAAGGAAGTAGTTCAACTCGCCCATCATCGACATCTCGAATTTCTGCGTCATCACCCTGCTAAACTCTTCACAAGACTTTTGGTTAGTCGAACCAAATATTATGTCATCGACATAAATTTGGCACACAAACAAATCACCATCACATGTCTTAGTAAAAAGAGTTGGATCGGCTTTCCCAACCTTGAAAGCATTAGCAAATAGAAAGTCTCTAAGGCATTCATACCATGCTCTTGGGGCTTGCTTAAGTCCATAGAGCGCCTTAGAGAGCTTACACACGTGGTCGGGGTACCGTTCATCCTCGAAGCCAGGGGGTTGCTCCACGTACACCTCCTCCTTGATCGGCCCGTTGAGGAAAGCGCTCTTCACATCCATTTGGTACAACCTGAAAGAATGGTGAGCGGCATATGCTAGCAAAATACGAATTGATTCTAGCCTAGCCACAGGAGCAAATGTCTCCTCAAAGTCCAAACCTGCGACTTGGGCATAACCTTTTGCCACAAGTCGAGCCTTGTTCCTCGTCACCACCCCATGCTCGTCCTGTTTGTTGCGGAATACCCACTTGGTTCCCACAACATTTTGCTTCGGACGAGGCACCAGTGTCCAAACTTCATTGCGCTTGAAGTTGTTGAGCTCCTCCTGCATGGCCAATACCCAGTCCGGATCTAGCAAGGCCTCCTCTACCCTGAAAGGCTCAATAGAAGAGACAAAGGAGTAATGCTCACAAAAATTAACTAATCGAGATCGAGTAGTTACTCCCTTGCTAATGTCACCCAGAATTTGGTCGACGGGATGATCCCTTTGAATCATCGCTCGAACTTGGGTTGGAGGTGCTGGTTGCGCATCTTCCTCCATCACACGATCATCTTGTGCTCCCCCTTGATCACACGCCTCCTGTTGATGAACCTGTTCATCGTCTTGAGTTGGGGGTAGCACCATAGTTGAGGAAGATGTTTGATCGCGTTCATCGTGTTCCTGTGGCCGCACTTCTCCAATCGCCATGGTTCGTATAGCGGCCGTTGGAACATCTTCTTCATCTACATCATCACAATCAACAACTTGCTCTCTTGGAGAGCCATTAGTCTCATCAAATACAACATCGCTAGAGACTTCAACCAAACCCGATGATTTGTTGAAGACTCTATACGCCTTTGTATTTGAGTCATAACCTAACAAAAACCCTTCTACAGCTTTGGGAGCAAACTTAGAATTTCTACCCTTCTTCACTAGAATGTAGCACTTGCTCCCAAATACACGAAAGTACGATACATTGGGTTTGTTACCGGTTAGAAGCTCATATGACGTCTTCTTGAGGAGGCGGTGAAGGTAGACCCTGTTGATGGCGTGGCAAGCCGTGTTCACGGCTTCCGACCAAAAACGTTCGGGGGTCTTGAACTCTCCAAGCATAGTCCTTGCCATGTCGATTAGCGTCCTGTTCTTCCTCTCTACCACACCATTTTGCTGTGGTGTATAGGGAGCGGAGAACTCGTGCTTGATCCCTTCCTCCTCAAGGAACTCCTCCACTTGAAGGTTCTTGAACTCGGACCCGTTGTCGCTCCTTATCTTCTTCACCTTAAGCTCAAATTCATTTTGAGCTCTCCTGAGGAAGCGCTTGAGGGTCCCTTGGGTTTCAGACTTATCCTGCAAAAAGAACACCCAAGTGAAGCGGGAAAAGTCATCAACAATAACTAGACCATACTTACTTCCTCCTATACTCAAATAGGCGACGGGTCCGAAGAGGTCCATATGCAGCAGCTCCAGGGGTCTTGAAGTGGTCATCACATTCTTGCTGTGATGTGCTCCTCCCACTTGTTTACCTGCTTGACAAGCTGCACAAGGTCTATCTTTTTCGAATTGCACGTTAGTCAAACCTATCACGTGTTCTCCCTTTCGAAGCTTGTGAAGGTTCTTCATCCCCACATGAGCTAAGCGGCGATGCCACAGCCAGCCCATGCTAGTCTTAGCTATTAAGCATGCATCTAGACCGGCCTCTTCTTTTGCAAAATCAACTAAATAAAGTTTGTCGTCTAATACACCCTTAAAAGCTAGTGAACCATCACTTCTTCTAAAGACAGACACATCTACATTTGTAAATAGACAGTTATACCCCATGTTGCATAATTGACTAACAGATAGTAAATTATATCCCAAGGACTCAACTAAAAACACATTAGAAATTGAGTGCTCATTAGAAATTGCAATTTTACCTAACCCTTTTACCTTGCCTTGATTCCCATCACCGAATATAATTGAATCTTGGGAATCCTTATTCTTGACGTAGGAGGTGAACATCTTCTTCTCCCCCGTCATATGGTTTGTGCATCCGCTATCAATAATCCAGCTTGAACCCCCGGATGCATAAACCTGCAAGGCAAATTTAGGCTTGGGACTTAGGTACCCAACTCTTGTTGGGTCCTACAAGGTTAGTGCAAATATCCTTAGGGACCCAAATGCAAGTTTTGTCTCCCTTGCATTTTGCCCCTAACTTCCTAGCAACTATCTTCCTATCCTTTCTACAAATAGCAAAGGAAGCATTTAAAGCACAATAAATTGTAGAAGGTTCATTTACTACTTTTCTAGGAGCATGAATAATATTCTTTCTAGGCACATGATGAATAGCATTTCTCCTAGTCACATTTCTACCATGCATATAGGAAGAACTAGAAGCAGTCATGGCATAAGAATCATAAGCATGTGAATTAAAAGCATCATAACTCCTAAAAGCATTTCTAGAATTTTTTCTATCATGATACAAGAAGGCATGGTTCTTTTTAGCACTAGTAGCCATAGGGGCCTTCCCTTTCTCCTTAGCGGGAATGGGAGCCTTATGGCTTGCTAAGTTCTTGGCTTCCCTTTTGAAGCCAAGTCCATCCTTAATTGAGGGGTGTCTACCAATCGTGTAGGCATCCCTTGCAAATTTTAGTTTATCTAAATCATTCTTGCTAGTCTTAAGTTGGGCATTAAGACTAGACACTTCATCATTCAATTTAGAAATTGAAGCTAGATGTTCACTACATGCATCAATGTCAAAATCTTTACACCTAGTGCAAATCACAACATGTTCTACACAAGATGTTGATTTACTAGATTTTTCTAGCTTAGCATTTAAATCATCATTAACGCTCTTTAAAGTAGCAATGTTTTTATGACAAGAAGATAATTCACTAGAAAGTACTTCATTTCTTTTAACTTCTAAAGCATAGGATTTTTGTGCCTCTACAAACTTATCATGCTCATCATACAACAAATCCTCTTGCTTTTCTAAAAGCCTATTCTTATCATTCAAGGCATCAATCAATTCATTAATTTTGTCTATCTTAGATCTATCTAAACCCTTGAATAAGTATGAATAGTCTATGTCATCATCATCACTAGACTCATTATCACTAGAAGAAGCATAAGTGGAGTCTCGAGTACTCACCTTCTTCTCCCTTGCCATAAGGCATGTGTGACGCTCGTTGGGGAAGAGGGATGACTTGTTGAAGGCGGTGGCGGCGAGTCCTTCATTGTCGGAGTCGGAGGAGCAATCTGAATCCCACTCCTTTCCGATGTGTGCCTCGCCCTTGGCCTTCTTGTAATTCTTCTTCTTTTCCCTCTTGTTCCCCTGTTCCTGGTCACTATCGTTATCGGGGCAGTTAGCGATAAAATGACCAATCTTACCGCACTTGAAGCATGAGCGCTTCCCCTTTGTCTTGGTCTTGCTTGGCTGCCCCTTGTGACCTCTTAGCACCGTCTTGAAGCGTTTGATGATAAGAGCCATCTCTTCATCATTAAGTCCGGCCGCCTCAATTTGTGCCACCTTGCTAGGTAGCGCCTCCTTGCTTCTTGTTGCCTTGAGAGCAAGGGGTTGATGCTCGTTGATCGGTCCATTCAAGGCGTCGTCCACATATCTTGCCTCCTTGATCATCATCCGCCCGCTTACGAATTTTCCGAGTACCTCCTCGGGCGTCATCTTCGTGTACCTGGGATTCTCACGAATATTGTTCACGAGATGAGGATCAAGAACGGTAAATGACCTTAGCAATAGTCGGACGACGTCATGGTCCGTCCATCGCGTGCTTCCATAACTCCTTATTTTGTTGATAAGGGTCTTGAGCCGGTTGTATGTTTGGGTTGGCTCCTCGCCCCTTATCATTGCAAACCTTCCAAGCTCGCCCTCCACCAACTCCATTTTAGTGAGCATGGTGATGTCGTTTCCCTCGTGAGAGATCTTGAGGGTGTCCCATATCTGCTTGGCATTGTCCAAGCCGCTCACCTTGTTGTACTCGTCCCTGCACAAAGAGGCTAGCAACACAGTAGTGGCTTGTGCATTTTTATGAATTTGTTCGTTAATAAACATAGGACTATCCGAGCTATCAAATTTCATTCCATTCTCTACAATCTCCCATATGCTTGGATGAAGAGAGAATAAGTGACTACGCATTTTGTGACTCCAAAATCCGTAGTCTTCCCCATCGAAGTGTGGAGGTTTGCCAAGAGGAATGGAAAGCAAATGCGAATTCGAATTATTTGGAATACGAGAATAATCAAATGAAAAGTTCGAATTGACCGTCTTCCTGTAGTCGTTGTCGTCGTCCTTTTGGGAAGAGGAAGATTCGTCGCTGTCGTAGTAGACAATCTCCTTGATGCGCCTTGTTTTCTTCTTCTTCCCATCTTTTCGTCTATGACCCGAGCCCGAGTCGTTTGACTTGTCATCCTTTGGCTCGTTGACGAAGGACTCCTCCTTATCGTTGATCACGATTCCCTTCCCCTTAGGATCCATCTCTTCGGGCGGTTAGTCCCTTTCTTGAAGAGAACGGCTCCGATACCAATTGAGAGCACCTAGAGGGGGGGTGAATAGGTGATCCTGTAAACTTCAAAACTTAAGCCACAAAACTTTGATTAAGTGTTAGCACAGTTAATGCCAAGTGGCTGGAGAGAAGATCTTGCACAATATGATAATCACAAGGAGTTCAACACAGAGAAGACACAGTGATTTATCCCGTGGTTCGGTCAAGTACAAAACTTGCCTACTCCACGTTGTGGCGTCCCAACGGACGAGAGTTGCACTCAACTCCTCTCAAGTGATCCAATGATCAACTTGAATACCACAGTGTTATGCTTTTCCTTTCAATTTCCCGTTTGCGAGGAATCTCCACAACTTGGAGTCTCTCGCCCTTACACTTGAGATTCACAAAGAAATACGGAGTAAGGGAGGGAAGCAACACACACAAATCCACAGCAAAATGCGCACACACACGGCCAAGAATCGAGCTCAAAAGACTATCTCAAAGTTCTCACTAGAACGGAGCTCGAATCACTTAGAATGACAAACGGATGCGCAAAGAATGAGTGTGGATGATCAAGAATGCTCTAAGGTTGCTTGGTGTACTCCTCCATGCGCCTAGGGGTCCCTTTTATAGCCCCAAGGCAGCTAGGAGCCGTTGAGAGCAAATCTGGAAGGCTGATCTTGCCTTCTGTCGTCGGGCGCACCGGACAGTCCGGTGCACACCGGACACTGTCCGGTGCCCGATTTCCTTCCTTAAACAGCGCAGTCGACCGTTGCTGATCTGGGAGCCGTTGGCGCACCGGACATGTCCGGTGCACACCGGACAGTCCGGTGCCCCCTTCCGACCGTTGGCTTGGCCACGTGTCGTGCGCAGAATCCGCGGCCGACCGTTGGCCCTAGCCGACCGTTGGCTCACCGGACAGTCCGGTGCACACCGGACAGTCCGGTGAATTTTAGCCGTACGCCGTCGGCGAATTCCCGAGAGTGGCCACTTCGGCCGAGGCAGCCTGGCGCACCGGACACAGTCCGGTGCACCACCGGACAGTCCGGTGCCCCAGACCGAAACAGCCTCTTGGCTGTACACAGCCAAGTCTTCACTTCTCTTCTTCTTTCTGTTTCTACCACTTAGACAAATATATTAGTACAAAACCAATGTACTAAGACTTAGAAACATACCTTTGCTCTTGATTTGCACTTTGTTCATCCATTGCATAAATTCACATTTTAAGCACTTGAGTTGGCACTCAATCACCAAAATACTTAGAAATGGCCCAAGGGCACATTTCCCTTTCAACACGGCGGTCATGGCAAAGTCTTTCGTCATGGCTGTCAGGAGTGTTGCACAAACCTGGTACTCCTCTCTTCGGCCAGGGACAATCACCTCATGGCAAAAGCTGAAGGACATGTTGATAACGAGCTTCCAAGGGTTTCAAACGAAGCCAGTCACTGCTCAAGCTTTATTCCAGTGCACCCAGGACCACGAAGAATACCTTCAGGCATATGTCCGAAGGTTTCTATGTCTGAGGGCACAGGCACCAACAGTGCCCAATGAAATTGTCATTGAGGCCATGATCAAGGGGCTTCGGCCGGGACCTTCAGCTCAGTACTTTGCCAGAAAGCCTCCTCAAACTTTGGAGAAGTTGCTCCAGAAGATGGACGAGTATATTCGAGCTGACAATGATTTTCGCTAAAGAAGGGAGGAAGCATTCAGGTTCTCTGAAATGACCAGGGGCTTCGGAGGAAGATTCCATCCGAGGCACGTCAGGTAAATTCACAACTCTACTCAAAGTGATGACAGAGGGAGTCAACAACAAAGGCCACAGTGCTCCTCGCAAGCTTCGGGGCAGCAGCAAAGCTCTTTCCGGCCGCCAGCGCCAAGGGGCAGAGGCGCCAGGGGCTTCAGGGGAAGATTTGGGGATCAGCCAAGAAAAATTTACTGTCTATTCTGTGGTGAAGACAAGGGCCATACCACCAGGATGTGCCATGTTACCATCCAGAAGCAAAAGGAGATAACAGAAGCTGCAGCGCAACAGAGTCAGCCGAAGCAAGTCATGCATACTGCTTCGTACCATTCGCCTTACATTCCAGAATATGTAGGCAATCACCCTGCAGCTTCTGTTGCTTCGGCAAGTCAACCCCAAGCATCTTGGCAACAGCCTCCACCGCCACCACCAATGCAACGAGGTCAGCAGCCAGAAGGGAGTCAGCACACTCACCTTCAGCAGGACTTCAGAGAGGAGTCCGAAGCCCGCACAGTCAATAGCACCGTGCCGGAGTCGAAGCATATTTACTGACAAATATCCTACCTCGACAGCGGCTTTTCGCATTTTCGCATTTCAGTCTTACTTTCTTTTTAATAAGGAACAATTATGGGAAGTTTAAGTGCTTTTTATCGTTTTTAATCTCTTGTAACATTTTCGTTCTCTATCATAATAAAGATATGTCTTCTCCATAGGCTTAAGTTGCCGAAGCATAAGAATTTATGGTGGCAAGGAGGACCTTTGAATTATCAAAAATTTGTTCTAAGGAATACAGTGCAATTTCTTCGAAGCAGCAAAAAGTCGTTCCTAAGGGAGCGCAGTGTAAGTTTTCTGCTCAAAAGTCGTTCCGAAGGGAATGCAGAGCTTACAGCGAAAAATAAACGTTGATTCCGCTGAAAGTAAAAGGCGAAGAAGATCCTAAGGGAGGCTTACAGTGAAAAATAAACGCTGATTCCGCTGAAAGTAAAAGACGAAGAATCTCCTAAGGGAGGCTTACAGCGAAAAATAAACGCTGATTCCGCTGAAGTAAAAGGCGAAGAAGCTCCTAAGGGAGGCTTATAGTGAAAAATAAATGTCGACCTTCGGCAAATATCATTTTGCATAACATCACATCATTACATCATTTGCATAACATAACATCATACATCATAGTGCATCAACAACGCAAGAAGGGGTGTCTCAATATTGATATTCGAAGATCGTTTTGAAGAAATAGTGACACGACACAAACAATAGCCATTGAAGAGTTATATCTTCGTCAAACTCTGAAATGGAAAGATCTATTGATTATTGATTTTACGAGGATTGGCTACTGATTTTATGAGAATACAGATATTATTTACGAAGCATGAAAAGAAGGGAAGGTGTTTTTTCGCCGAAGGCTCAAAAAACGTATGTATATAATGTTTCATGCATCGCAAAGAATAGAACTATGAACAACTAATATATTACACCCTAAGTTACACAATATTACACATGATTCTCAACAAACATTACATTCTAAATGTTTTTGCAACAGCATCTAATCTTCCCTTAAGACTATTTCTGCAGCTTCGTTTAGGAGCTGATCAACAACTCTATCCATGATGGCTTCGACCATTTGTCTAATTTCATCATCCCCCTTCGTGTGGGGGCCCGCAGATGACTCAGCATGTTCTAAGGGAATAGTAGATACTGATTTATTACTATTACAAACCGTGAACAAGTTCGAAATCAAAAAATTACAACAAAGAGTCAAAAAACCACTAGTTAATACCTATTTGCCCTTCGGGCTCTGCGCTTTTCTCAGCGGCCTCTGCTACTTTTCTAGTGTTGGGGCGAAGGCAAAGACGCCACCCTTCGCTCGAGGCCTTTGCTGCAGCCGCTGGTCCGACAGATTCATCTCCAGGTCCGCCGAGCTAAGTCTCCCCTTCCTCAAAACACTCCGCGGAGCGAAGGACTTCGCTTGGGGACCGGAGCAAGCAGCGGCCTTCGCCTCACTAAAACAGTACCTGTCGGAGATGGCCATCCTCACGAGCCCCGACTCCTCGCTCCCCTTATTGCTCTATGTCGCGGCTTCGCCGCACGCAGTCAGCGCGGCACTGGTACAGGAGCAGACAGTCGAGGGCGCAGTCAGACAGTGCCCTGTCTACTATGTCTCCGAAGTCCTGACACCGTCCAAATGCAACATGACAGAGCTGGAGAAGATAGCCTACGCAGTTGTTATGTCCTCGCGCAAGCTGCGTCATTATTTTGAAGCATTCAAGGTCCGAGTCACCTCAGACAGGGGGCTCGGCGAACTATTCAGGAACCCGGAGGCATCAGTGAGGATTGCCAAGTGGGCAGCCGAACTCTCCGGCTACCACATCTGCTTCGAGCCAAGAACAGCTATCAAGTCGCAAGTCCTGGCAGACTTCGTCGTCGACTGGACTGGGCCAGTAACGCAACCGGACCCATCCACAGAAAAGGTCTGGACCATCCATTGAGACGGTGCATGGTGTCATGCGGGGGCAGGCGTCGCTGCAGTTGTCACCTCGCCAGCCGGAGTCAAACACAGATATGCAGCACGCCTCAGCTTCGCTCTGGAATCCGACAAATGCACAAACAACATAGCAGAGTATGAAGCAGTCATCCTCGGCCTCCGCAAGCTAAGGGCCCTCGGAGTCACCACATGTATCATCAAAACAGACTCCAAGATAGTTGTCGGTCAGGTCGAGAAAGACTATGCAGCAAAAGACCCCGCCCTCATGCAATACCTCGCGGCTATCCGAAGTCTCGAGAGACAATTCAAGGGATTCACCCTGCAGCATGTGGATAGGGCCAAGAACGAGGAGGCCGATGCCTTAGCCAAGGCCGCCGCCAGGGGCGAGCCCCTGCCCTCCGACGTGTTTTTCCACACCATCGGCACCCCAGCTGTCCGGAGCCCCGAAGGGCTCCAGATAACTAATGATAGCGAAGGCCACCGTATAGTCAACCTAATCATGACAGAAGACTGGAGGGCACCAATAACCCTGTTCCTGCAGGGGTACTATCATCCAGCCGACGTCAGTGAGGCAAAGCGCCTCAGACACCGAAGCCGGGACTTCGCTCTGATCGAGGGCCAACTGTACAAAAAAGGGGTCAGTCTGCCAATGCTCAAATGCGTCACCGAAACCGAAGGCATGCAGATCCTACGCGAAGTCCACAGTGGCACGTGCGGCTCGCACGCAGGGCCAAGGGCCCTGGCTGCCAAGGTGATCCGTCAAGGGTTTTACTGGCCCGCAATGATCTGCGCCGCAAATCGGGTCACGAGGTCCTGCGAAGCCTGCCAGAAGTTCTCCACTCGGTCAGGCAACCCCTCGCAATATACAAAGCTGATTGCCCATACATGGCCTCTCCAGCGCTGGGGCCTGGACATCGTCGGGCCCCTGCCCACCGCTCAGGGGAACCTTAAGTTCGCCTTCGTAGCTGTCGAATACTTCACTAAATGGATTGAAGCGAGGGCTGTTTCCACAATCACATCAAAGACTGCCCAAAAATTCTTCTGGCAGAACATCGTTTGCCGCTTCGGAGTACCGTCCGAGCTAACAGTCGACAACGGCAAACAGTTCGACAGCCAAGATTTCAAGGATTTTTGTTTTTTCATCGGCACCAAGCTTGCCTTCGCTTCAGTCTATCATCCGCAGTCCAACGGGGTCGTGGAGCGCGCCAATGGGAAAATATTCACAGCTGTCAAAAAGATGCTCCTCGATGAAAGAAAAGGCAGGTGGACCGATTTATTACCAGAGGCAGTCTGGGCACTAAACACAACCGAGTGCAGAGCGACCGGGTTCACTCCTTTCCGCCTTCTATACGGATCGGAGGCAATGACCCCGCAAGAAATAAAGCATGGGTCCCCGCGTACAGTTCCGTCAGCCGTCCCCGACGTGGATGAGCCAACTTCAAAAGATCTCATTGACGGAGACCGGGTCTTCGCCTTACAGGCCCTGAACAAATATCAGGCCCAGACCAAAGCATGGCGCGACCGTGCAGTCATCCCGAGGGAGTTCAGCGAGGGGGACCTCGTACTCATCCGAACAGCTCGGACGGAGTCCAAGGGCAAATTGGAGCCCAAGTGGGAGGGCCCCTTCATAGTCAAGTCAAAAGCTTCCCCCAGTGCTTACAGGCTCACAACGCCAAACGGCGAGGACCTAGAGCACTCCTGGAACGTCGACAACCTTCGCAAATTTTTTGTTTGACCCATTTAGGGCCGATTTCGCCCTTGTAATTCGCCGCAAACAATCTTGTACCGGCCCGCACTCTTTTCCTCCCGGGGGGTGAGGTTTTTAACGAGGCGGAGCCATGTAATATATGTGAGAAAAATCCCCCGCAAAAGCATGTGTCGAAAAAAGACCGCAACAACGGTCTTCGGCATTCGACCAATTCGAAGTCACCGCGAGGCTAAGCGCTAGCCACCCTCGCGTGCGACCAATCCGCGCAGAAGTCGCCTAAGGGTGCAGCCGGACTTAGCACAACAAGTGCGCAAAAATCCGAAGTCTATCGCGAAGACTATCCGCGCAGAAGTCGCCTAAGGGTGCAGCCGGACTTAGCACAACAAGTGCGCAAAAAACGAAGTCTATCGCGAAGACTATCCGCGCAGAAGTCGCCTAAGGGTGCAGCCGGACTCAGCACAACAAGTGCGCAAAAAACGAAGTCCATCGCGAAGACTATCCGCGCAGAAGTCGCCAAAGGGTGCAGCCGGACTTAGCACAACAAGTGCGCAAAAATCCGAAGTCCATCGCGAAGACTATCCGCGCAGAAGTCGCCTAAAAGGTGCAGCCGGACCAAGCACAAACGCGCAAAAATCCGAAGTCTATCGCAGGAGCCGCCTAAGGGCGCAGCCAGCACAGTATAACAAAAAGCAGAAACGACAGCAAGACCAATCAATCAATCACACCAGACAAAGTACACAGCGCCCTCGCAGGCACAGGCACGCGAGGGCACACAACTCCATTTTACAAGCCTTTACACATACACAAGCGAGGGCACCACGCCCTACATCGGCTCAACCTTAGGAATAATCCCCATCTCTCTATAATTAAACAACATTATCCTAAGCTCCTCACCCGCAAAAAGGCTTCGCAGCTCCCCTTCCCCTACACCCGAGGCGGCCGGCAAAGACAGCAGCTCCTGCCGGCCAGCCCTACTAACGCGAAGCCGAGCCCCTTCCTCCGCACTAATCCTACGCTTTGCAACCGCCCTTCGTCGTCGGTGCCCGGTGCTAGGACCGGGCACGCCTGGCGCGTCCGCAGCATGTGGTGCAGCCTCCGCCGCAGCCACGTCCAAGGCCGCAAAATAATCCAAGTCCTCCTCCGACGACTCCTCAGTCCACTCAACCGAGCTCCCAGAGTCAGTAACATCAAAAAACTCAGAAACAGACCCACCACATTCATTTCCATCTTCCGCGGTCGAAGCCGCCAAAAACTCAGTGGTAGCGGTTGCGTGCGCAGGCCCAAAATCTTGAACCTGCGCAGCAACCAAAATTCAGTACAACATCCAAAAATCCCTCAACCCTAAACACCACCTATGCCACCTGCGAAGTCCCGGCCGCTGCGGGAGCCTCCGCCGCTGCCTCTGCTGGATCTTCAGCGCTCGGCACAGCAGCTGCGGGGGCATCTGGCGCGCCTTCGGCCACCTTTGGGGGAAGGTCTTCGCCGGCCGCGGCAGATGCAGGAGCGCCCGGTGCATCTTCCGCAGTCTCCGGGGTCGGTCCCGGGGCGACTCCAGTCGCGGCCTCCGCAGGGGTTGTCTCCGGCTCAGGCAGCGCGCTGTTCAGCGCCCCGAAGTCGTCCACCCGCTCGCCGCGCTCCGCCTAAAACAAAACGCACAAAAACTCAGCAAACACACGCACAGACCGCATCCAGCAGACGCCGGGCAAACGACAACGTTAACTGAGCCCTCGCAGCCTCGGCCCGCGCCCGGACCACCTCACGACCGTATGAACCCCACATCCGGTCATAGAGGGCCCCGGCGGATTCCTTCACCACGGGGTCTTCGACCTCAAAGATATCACGCCCAAAATCCTCATCCACCTGGTCGAGGGCCTCAAAGTGCCGGCAGCCTTCGCGAGAGAGCGCGTTCATCGCTGCCTCGCAGGTGACCAGGGAGGTGAACGCCATCAACCCCGCCAAGACAGTGGGGAGCTCCTGCAGTTCCTCCTGCACCCATTCCAGACAGCGAAGCCCGGCCTCTCGCTCCGGCACCTCGAAGTCACCCGTCCGCACACCCAGCTCGCGATATGAAGTCATGAGCTGCGTGCGCGTCCGTTCGGCCTCCGCTCGCATCGCGGCCTCGGCCCCCTCCGCGCGGCTCTCCTGGGCAGTAAGCCGCCGTTGCAGCTCTCCGGCGAGCTCCTTGGCGATATTGCCTTCCGCCCGCGCCAGCCTGGCCTCCGCCTGCGCAGCCTGCTCTTTGGCGATGGCTTCGTTGGCCTCCCTCCTCTCCCCCGCCAGCTGGCGCCGGAGGTCAGCCTTCTCCTTCTCAAGGGCGGCCACCTTCTCCGCCAGTTTGCGGCACTTGCTGTCGGAGGCCGACTTCTCACGGACAGCGTCCGCATGTTGCGTCCGAAGTCTCTCGACCTCGGCAGACAACGCCGCCGTAAGGGCCCCCGACGCAGTGCGGCTGGTGAAGTCAGCCACCTGCAGAACACACGTAAGGTCGTTGTGTAAAAAAAAAATGTATAGCTCGGCGGACCTGACTCAGCGCCTCCGTCGCTCCCTTCAGCCGACGGGTCGCCACGCCCGCCTCGTCTCTGACCAGCGCGAGGGCAGACACCTCGCCTCCGGCGCCAAGGGTCTCTCCCCCCGCCTTCGGCGCTGGCGCAGCCGTCGCGATCGCCGCGCCAGGCACAACTAGAGCAAGCGGGCCCTCGTCCGACCCTGCAACGCGTCAACAAATTAAAAAAAAAGGTATATATATATTCATATAGACTTACCCCCAAGATAATCCTCCACATCAATCTCGGTGCCGAAGTCGGCAACGCGTTTGCCAGGCGGCGGTAGCGATCGGGCCGCCTTCGCAGCCTCCGCCACCCCGCTGACAGACGGCACCACCTTCGACAGCTTGGGGCCTCCGGCGCCCACCGTCGTCTCCGGCGCCTTGCCAGGCGCGGAGGCGCCCACCTTCGTCGGCAGCGGCGGCTTGCCTCCGCCAGAGGCCTCAGCCTTCGCCGTTCCCCGCTGCCTTTTCGGCCGGGCTTCGTGAACCCTCACAGTCGCCTGGCGTTTTCGCGCCGCGCCTTGGCGATCCTTGTCCATCACTGCCCACACAACATGACCGATATTTCGCCCATAAGGAAAAACTTTCCACCAATGAACCATACGAGATGTAAAACAGTCCTCCTCAGCCGCGCAGGGGATAGGAATGTTTTTAGGCCAACAACCCCCGGTAACCCTCAGCATCCGAGCCGAAGACTCCCGGAGCTCGGGCGAAGACATCCTCTCCCCCGGGGCCGCACACGTCCTCATTAAATCTCTAGCGAAACTATCAGACACCCCAAGTCTTCCCATCGCAGTACCTAATTTTCTCTTTTTCGAGGAGGCGGCGGCCACCAGCGCAGGGTCGCCTCCAGTCTCCACCGCCGGCTTCTTCCCACGGCGGTCCGCTTCGTCTTGACCAGGGTAACCGTCGTACGGCAGTTGATTTAATTCGAAGACCCTGTTCAAACGTTCATTTGACCCGCGGATGTCAAAGCTGCGCTGGCCTTCCGTCCTCGGCACGTAACGCCCCACGAGCCGCACCGCCAAGCCCTCCGCATCACGCACAAAGGCGGCCGGGTCACGGTTTCGCAAATTCAGTGCGAAGGCAGGACTTCGCACCACCCTTCCTCCGTGAAAGGGCATCTGGCGAGGGCATACTTCGCCCAGCGCCCAGCCGTGCGCCAAGGGCCAGACCCCGTACGCCACGAACTCTTCAACTAAATCTCGACCGCTGCTCTGACCGGCGGCGCACCGAAGGGCCCCTTCGTCTGCATCCTCTTCTGCCACTTCATAAGGTGGATACGCAGAGTAATAGTGAGAGCACATTAAGGACACGGGGAGCCCTTCATGGCCTTCGACAGTAGCCTCAGCAACATAAAACCAAAATTCATTCCAATTGCCCCACTTGTTGCGGGCGCACGGGACCAACTCCACTACTGGCATTGTGGTCTTGCCGGTCTTCGGCGTGAATGTGCATGACCCGAACTGGGCAACTCCGTCCTCAACCATCCTTTTCTGCCAATGCAAACAATAATTCTTCGCAAAAACTTCAACTGACGGCTGTCCGCCGTACGAAGTCGTCGCCCAGACATACTTCGCCAGCGCCACTATGGCGTTCGGTGTCAGCTGATGTATTTGAACGCTGAATCTACGCAGGACTTCGCTGACAAAACGGTGCGCAGGCAAGCGGAGTCCGGCGACGAAGAACGCCTCGAAAACAACCAACTCGCCCTCCGGCTCGGGGACTTCCTCCGTCCCCGGAGCACGGGCGACCCCGCCGCCAAAGTAGCCCAACCGCTGCATATCTTCAATACGGGCTGACGTCATCCGTGACACACCAAATTCAACAGAGTCGCCGGCGCGCAACTCCTCCACCTCCACGTTACTCAACGTCTCCTCAGACGAGGCGGCGGCCGGCGACGCGGCGTCGGCGGAGGAAGAAGAGGATGGCATTGCTACGTACCGTCGTCGGCGGCGGGCGGTCTGCTTCACTCGAGCCAGAACGCCGGCGAGCTAAGGGAGCAGCGGAGGAAAAGGAGCAGCAAGACGGCGGGCGGCTAGGGTTTTACGGAGCGCGGAAGGCAGAGTTCAAAAAGCGCCGCCCCCGCCCCCTTTTATAGGCGGGGCGCGGCTCTTCGGGAAACCCGCAATCCGACAGGCCGCGACGCTTCGGGAAACCCGCAATCCAACAGTACGCCGTCCATCAACGGTCACATCAAAAACCCCCGCGGAACCACTTCGAGCGAGGGCAGCGTCTCCGCCATCTAGCGACGTCTTCGGCACCAGGTGACTTTGTCGAACTGGTCCCTCGGAGGGCAAATGTTGGGGCGAAGGCAAAGACGCCACCCTTCGCTCGAGGCCTTCGCTGCAGCCGCTGGTCCGACAGAGACAAAGCGGGCAGGGACACCCTTCGCAGGACTCGGCACTTTGACGAAGGCCTGCGGCGACGTCCTACCACGGCGCGTCCTCGTTCAGTCCTAAGGCCCACGTGCGATCTGGCCCATTGTAACGGGCCCCGCGTGGCCGCCTCTGTATTACGGGCCTAACTTGTAAAGGAATACTTGTAATTACGGTCTGTAACCCTGCTTTATGGGAATATTCTGGGGATAAAATAGGTGTCTGAGGGCACATGCGTCCTTAACACAAGACGCTGGGCACTCAGATACCTATAAATACCCCCGCACAGTGCCCGTGAGAGGCCAGATCAACAGAGCTATTGCCCCCGTGCACGTAACCCTGTTGTCACCACCGTTCACCCTTGTTGGCCTTCTTGCTGCTGAGAGCGAGTTCCAACATCTAGCATTGTGAATGTCTTTTTCACTTTTTTGAATAATTTCTTGGGCCATTTCCCGGCCACCATTGTCCCAGATGTCGGTGAAAAATTTTCCACCAACCATGCTTGCTTCGGCCGAGGGGTCTTTTATATCTTCGGAGGATAAGGCAGTTTCGAATTGTGCCAAAGATTTTACATGCTCACAACCTTTCCTCTCCAAAATAGTAGCAATCCCCCTGGCACCCGAAAAGGCACATATGTCTCCGCGGCTATTCAAAATTTCCTCAAAGGCCTCAGCTTCGTGATTGATCCATTCAATCGGGCCTTCGGGGTTACCCCTTGTGAAGTTTTCCTCGCTCGAGAATGCGCCAACGCTGGCGAAGCTAGTTTTTATTTTCTTAACGCATTCTATAGATTTGTCATAGCACCTTTTCTTGGATGCACGAAGCTCTTCAACATTTCCTTCTAAGTGATTTGCCCATTGATCGCTAAGTTCTCGTTTCGTCTCTTCAAGTATGCGTTCTTCTTTAGCTCTGGCTAACTGTTTCCGAAGATCCTCGATTTCGTGCTTCTGAGCCTCAGCTTGAGCTTTAGAAGTAGCTTCGTCTTCCTTTATTTTATCCACCAATGTAAGCAGAATTTTATCTTTTTTCAAAGCTTCGTTCCTCAGCTTAATAACTTATGTTCGTAGGTTGTTGAAAGCAATATTATAGCTCTCGTCTTCAGCATTCCTTTGCGCTCTCAAAGCGTTGCTAAGTATTAAACCCTATATGAAAAGAATTAGTATAAGAATAAAAGAATAATTCAAAAATTATAAATTTCCAAATATACAATTTTCATACCTTCAGACTATTATATGCGAGGCTATCTGCAAGATCGTCCTTTGTCATAGCGCAGAGGCCAGCTTCAAGCTTCGGGAACCCCATACTTCTAGCCATCTCCCGGCAGACGGATAATTCTTTGTTATCTGGGAGACAGTATAAGAAGTCATCTTCGTTTGTGCCATTGAATACTAAGGCCCCCTTTGGATACTTCAGTTCTCGGGCATAGTGATTAGCTTCAAAAATCTCTTCTTCAGATAATCTTTTTCCCGAAGCATGCCATACAATATAATCGAGGGCTTTGGAGGATGCTTCGGGGGCAGCAGTGCCAGTTTCTTCAACCAAAATTGGCTCTGTCACTTTTGTTTCTTCGGCTTCCAAGGATTTTACCTTGGTGGGCTCTGAAGGCCTAGCTTCAGTTTCAGATTGTTGCTTTGAAGCTTCGGCAACAAAGGCTTCAGTATGCACTTCGGAAGTTTCAACAATTTTCTTTGGAGTTGTGCTTGAAGACTTAAATGTCTCCAAAACATCCAGCACATTAACCATCCTTTTTCTTTTCGGGGTCACTGCTGGACCCTTTTGGCTTTTTGCTGCCTCAATTTTTTCTGAAGGACTTAAAACTTCTGATGTCTTTGTTTCTTCAGTCTTCGGTTCTTCTGTTTTTTCTATTGCTGGCACTTCAGCCAGCTCTTCGATTTTTGACAGTGGAGTTGGTTCTTTAGCTTCGGTGGCCGAAGAGGTCTCACCGATAAACTCAGGCGCTGTGGCCGGTTCAATATAACGTGGCCGGTGTGTGAGAACCTTTACCCTTTTCCTCTTCGGCGCCGGCTCGCTAGGAGCGGCTGAAGCAGTTTCCTTCGCAGAAGATGTATTCTTTCTTTTTTGACCCCACGTTGGATAACGATAGTCGGGGTAAACAAACCCAATTGCATCAAATACTCGGTTGAGTCTCTTCTTCTTTCGGCCTCCGAAGGCCGCTGATAATGCAGTATCTTCGACCTTTGAGTAGACCCTAAGCAATTCGTCACTTATGGCCTCAATACTTTTCAACCAGTCATCATCTGGCTCAACGAACTTATCTCCGTATTTGAATGTGTATTTTAGCCTAACTAGTCCACCTTCGTCAGTTTCTTTAATGGTCTCCTCCGACATTTCCCACTTTTCTGCAAGTGGCCATACTCTGAAAGCAATGTGTTCTTGGACCAAATCCCTTGTCCCAATAAAAGAGCAAACAACGCCGAAGGCTCTCTAGCATTCTTCGGCTGCTTCATTCATTTCCACCTTCGGCTTCCAGAGGCCGAAGCGTTGCCAGATAGGGCGCATAATGATACCTTTAATATCTTCCCGTGATTTCAAGTCATTTTTCACATAAAACCATTTCATCATCCAGTCGCCGGGCCACCTCTTTCGAAAGGTTGGCACGGGGCAGCTTGACCCAGACCGGGCACCGAAGCTGTAGCAGCCAAAATTGTTGTGATACTGCTCTTTACCCCAGGGTTTTGTCTCATACAATAGCTCATGTATGTTGCAGAAGCGTTTTGCATTAGGTTCCAAACCTTGGCTCCTCACGGCCCACACAAAGATGTTCATCCTTATGATTGCTTCGGGGGTAAGTTGGTGAAGGTAGATTTCAAATATCTTCAGTATTTCCACGACAAAACTGCTCAAGGGAAATCGCAGTCCAGCCTTTAAGAAGCTTCGGAATATCATGACTTCATTTTCCTCGGGAGTCGGACAAGTCTTCTCTCCTTCGTCAGCCCTCACAACAGATAAGTCCCGAAAATATCTGCCCCTCATATTGACAAGATGATTTTCTTTAATACTGGATTTACCAAAAACCGCATGGCTTGGTCGCCAAGGTCGATCTTCGGAATCCTCACCACCACTATCCACATCATAACTGTCACTGTCACCAGTATCTTCAGATAAACCCTCCAAAATCTCCCTAGTAATCTTCTCTATATTAGTCTTTGATATTGATTCAAGAAAGCCCAGATGCATCTCCTAAGAAAGGCTTAGCTTTGAATCACCAACAGCTTTTTTATCTTCAGACATCTTCGCAAACGCTGAGAAAGTGCTCTCGAAACCGAAGCTTAAAAATTTAAAAAGCCAAGCAAGTGTTGTTGCGCGCAGGCTAAAAGTTGGGTGAGTAAAAGCAGATGGCAAGGGAGCGTGCCAAATAAACTGGTGGTGAGCTCTTATTTATACACCTAGTGCGTTGAAAACTGGAGGGTCCCGCTTGTCAAAGACTGTTGCTATTCTAGCAAAGGGAAGGTGTTTTTTCGGACCTTCGGCTTAAAGCCTTCGTCCATGTCGCAATATGAATTTATCATTCCAGCAAATTAATATTGCGAGGGGCTACTGTTGGGGGCCTTCGGCTTCCGAAGGTCCTCAAAAACATGATTTGACAATGTTTTCCAAGTGAAATATGTGAACATGTATCTTCGGAATCGGGTCACGAGTATACAAGAGTATGGTCAAGACGAAGCTTGAGTAGGACGGAAGGCGATCATGACGAAGGATAAGATGATCACGAAGCTATGCGCAGAAAAAGCTTCGGTATGACAGCAGAAAAGGGGAACCGACTTATATGATGAAAAGCCAAATTAGACCTCGAAGAATCACTATAGAGTTATTGATAAATGTAAAGGGCATTAATGTAATTCTCTACGGGTTGCGTCCTGTGCCTATAAATAGATGAACAGTGCTCCCGTACTGTTCATGCTGATTTGGCATTTGCTTTTTGCATCACGCCTGTACCTTTACTTTTTGTCAATCCGAAGGTACATTTATAATTTGTTATTATGATTCTGATAATGCAAAATAAAAATAAGTTGATGATAATATCTGTATTATTATTCGTATTTCATATATGTATTCTTCTTCATCATCCATCGGACTTACGAAGGTCTCTTCCTTCATAACCTTTGTCCGGAATTCATTATATCCGAAGGGACATAATGTCTTGAAGGACGAAGGACTTTAACATTTAACACTTTTTATGTTGCCTTGTTCTTAACTCTTAGCATTTGAGAACAAGTCCCCAACAGCTGAGAAACAGTATGCGATCGTCTAATCTCAGCCCTTAAATTCTAGATCTCTGGCCCATGTTCTCTCTTCCTTCCTTCACGGTTGTAACGGCGGCGCCGCCGCCCCTATATGGCGGAACATCGTCGGCAGCCGCCCATACATTGATACGACGCTTGATTCACTACGTAGGACCCATCTAAACAAAGCGAGGATTCAATCTAAACTATGAAAGGGGCTCGTACCAGAAATCACGGTGACACGCGCGCAGAACCGGTCGTGGGGCGGACGAAGGCTCTCATTGCACTCCGACGAGCAACCCAATCCTCTACCACCACCGTCGGAGCCCGCCACCGCCACGGGAACGCTTGGCGCGATCCTGCGAAGCTCCTAGGGTATGCATCCCCGCCTAATCCAAGGTCCCGGTGATGGCAAGGATGTGGATCCGCGACGACATGGAATGGACTCTAGGAGAGGTCGCGGCACTCACCCTCTCTTTGCTCTCAGCTCGTTGTGTGCACGGATGTCGATGGGGGGTCGTGGCGGCAGCGTGTTATATCCTATTGAGGGCGCAACGGCCCCGGCCGAAGCGGGCGGGACGGCCAGCGCAGGGTAGTGGTGCGAGAACCGCGGATGGTTAGGGAAGAACCTGACTGCGAGGGCCCACCAGCAAGTGTCCGGTGCGTGCAGGTGGAGACCGACGGTGGGGACCCACACGCCAGCGCTAGCCCACGCAGCAAGGCGCGCGCGGTGGAAGAGTAGGTGTGGGTCGCGCGGATGAATTCGGTAGTGGGCCAAAATTAGGCCCCGCGGCCCAGGTAGGCTTTTTATCCCTTTTTTTTCTTTTCTTATTTTTCCTTATTTCAAATTTCAATTTGAATTCAAATGTTGGTGTGAAGTTCATGCTTAAGTGAATTGCTAAAATTCAAGCACCATTATGAATAGGTGCATTTATTTATTTGTATATCTTTTCCTTATATTTATATAGTATTTCTCCCTTCCCTCTCAAATTTTAACCCTAAGTCCAAATTGGGGTTGATTCCACATTCCAAGTCATTCCTTTGTTTCCACTATTATTGTTATTGTTATTTGAATGCACAAGCAACAAAAATATTCAACATGATGCATATTTTTTTATCATTTGTTTTAATTAATCACCCTTAATGATATATATGCTCCTTTTATGATGCAGATATGGCACATAAAATAAGGAGACCTCTATATAATCCTTTTATACAATGTTGAGTATTACAAATCCTACCCCCCTTACAAAGAATCTCGTCCTCGAGATTTAGGAAGAACTAGGGAAAAGATGGGAAAAATCTATGCGAAGCTCTTCTTCTCTTTCCCAAGTAGCTTCATCTTCTCCATGGTGACTCCATTGTACTTTGCACATCTTTATCACCTTATTTCTTGTAACTCGAGTCAGCATATCAAGAATCTTGATAGGGTACTCAGCATAAGTCAGGTCATCTTGAACACTAAGGTCCTCCATTGGTAGTTGTTCTTCAGGTACCCTGAGACACTTCTTCAGCTGAGATACATGGAACACATCATGTACATCTGCCAGGTGATCAGGTAGTTCTAGTTGATATGCAACTTCTCCCACTCGCTTTAAGATCAAGAAAGGTCCAATGAAGCGAGGGGACAACTTTCCCTTAACTTTAAATCTCCTCATACCCTGGATCGGTGACACCTTCAGATATACATGATCACCCTCCTTAAACTCCAGTAGTCTTCTCCGGGTATCAGCGTAGCTCTTCTGCCTTGATTGTGCAACTCTCAAATTCTCCCTTTGTTGGGACCATGCTTCGTCGCCGAAGGTCCTACAGGAAGAAACACCTTCGGCAAATCTGTTTATACGTGATACCGAAGCTACCGCTCATGAAGCTTTGATACTATAACGTATCCAAAGACGAAGGATCGAACCGACTTAAAGATGAAATGACTTTTTAGTCCATAAGGGTCTGAGTCATAATTGTAATCTTCTGTAAGGGGCATGATTGTAATTTCTTACAGGCTACGTCCTGTGCCTATAAATAGATGAACATTACTCCTTTACTGTTCACACAATCTGGTAATTGCTAACGCAGTACCCTGGAATTATTGTTTTCTGCCAAGGCGAAAGTATAAATGTACCTAAATATTATGTTTTAATATTTAAGTTCACATTATAAAATAAATGAATAATGTTATTTATTCTTGGTATTCTGTAACGTTTTATATTTTATATTTCATTTCATATTGTTTTATCTTTGATCACGAAGGTGTGACCTTCGTGATATATTATTCATAACATTCGTCCGAAGCTCATTAAATCCTTGGGGAAATAATGCTTCAGCGGACGAAGGGCTTTAACATCTAACATTCTATGTTGACTTGTTCCTAATTCATAGCATTTGAGAACAAGTCCCCAACATTGGCGCCCACCTCCGGTGAACTCACTTCCACTTTTTGAGCTGATGGCTTCGTGCAAGAACCAAGCTGGAACTACTTCGGCTCCAAAGCTGATTCTCCCGATAACAGGCGGTTCATGCTCAGAGCCGGCTAACAAGAAACAGAAGAAGGAGGCACAAAGAAGAGTACAACATGTAGGGGTACAAGGACCCTTCATCAAGTCAAGATGGTCTCACATCCCAATTACCTTCTCTCAAGAGGATCTTCAGCTCAAGGATTACCCACACAATGATGCTATGGTTATCTCTTGTGTGATCAAAGGATTTCTGGTCCATAATGTTTTGGTTGATACAGGCAGTGCAGCAGATATTATATTTGCTAAGGCCTTCAGACAAATGCAAGAGCCCGAAGACAAGATTCATGATGCTATGCACCCTCTTTGTGGCTTCGGAGGAAGACAGATTGTAGCGCTTGGTAAGATCACCATGCCAGTGACCTTCGGATTTGTCAACAATACAAGGACTGAGCAAGTTGTGTTTGACATTGTCGACATGGAGTATCCTTACAATGCTATCATTGGTCGTGGAACACTCAATGCTTTCGAAGCAATTCTTCATCCAGCATATCTTTGCATGAAGATACCTTCGGATCAGGGACCTATTACTATTCATGGGAGTCAGGAAGCTGCCAGAAAGGCCGAGGGGAATTGGACTGATTCAAAGGCAATCCACAATATAGATGAAGCCGAAGCTTGTGAGCAGTACAAGTACAGAAGGGAGAAGGCTGCTTCGGCCGATCAGCCGAAACCCATGCTTTTATGCGAAGATATCGCAGAGGAGAAGGTGCTGCTGGGATCTCAATTGTCTGAGGAACAAGAGAAAACCCTGATAAGGTTCCTGTTCAACAACAAAGATGTCTTTGCATGGTCGGCTAACGATCTCTGTGGCGTCAACAGGGATGTTATTGAACACTCGCTCAATGTTGATCCATCCTTCAGACCCCAGAAAGCAGAGGCTTCGGAAGATGTCTGATGACAAGGCCAAAGGTGCTCGAAATGAAGTAAAAAGACTCCTCAGCGTCGGAGTCATCAGAGAAGTGAAGTATCCAGAATGGCTGGCTAACACTGTTATGGTAAAAAAGGCCAATGGCAAATGGAGGATGTGTATTGATTTTACTGATCTCAACAAGGCTTGTCCGAAGGATGAGTTTCCATTGCCAAGGATAGATTCCCTAGTTGATGCAACAGCTTCATCAGAACTTATGAGTCTGTTGGATTGTTATTTAGGCTATCATCAAATTTGGATGAAGAAGGAGGATGAGCCAAAAACCAGCTTCATAACCCCTAGCGGAACATATTGTTACCTTTGGATGCCTGAGGGGCTCAAGAATGCTGGAGGAAGCTTCAGCAGAATGATAGAAAAGGTTCTTCATTCTCAGATAGGCAGAAATGTGCTAACTTATGTCGATGATATCATTGTAAAAAGCACGAAGCAAGAAAATCACATTGCTGATCTGCAGGAGACTTTCGCTAATTTTAGACAGACCGGTCTAAAACTGAATCCAGAAAAGTGTGTTTTCGGAGTAAAGAAGGGGAAATTCCTTGGTTGCCTAGTTTCAACAAAAGGGATTGAGGCTAATCCAAATAAAATCGAAGCTATTCTTCGAATGGAACCACCAAGCACAAAGAAGGGGGCTCAACGATTGACAGGAAGACTGACATCTCTCAACAAATTCATATCTAGATCAGTAGAGAGAAATTTACCATTCTTCGAAGTGCTGAAGTCAGTCAAAGTTTTTCAATGGGGACCAGTTCAGCAGAGAGCCTTCGAAGAGCTGAAGCAATATTTGATAGACCTAACGACGTTAACTCCACCAACGCCAGAGGCTCCTCTGTTGTTATATGTGGCAGCCTCGCACTCAGCGGTAAGTGCGGCACTTGTCCAAGAGAAGCTTGAAGGGCAAGTCAAAAAGCAAGCCCCAATATACTTTGTATCCGAAGTTCTTAGTTTATCAAAGAAAAATTATACAGAATTGGAGAAGGTGCTGTATGCTGTTTTGATGGCTTCCAGGAAGCTTCAGCACTATTTTTAAGCATACAATATAATTGTCCCTTCTTCACAACCATTGAAGGATATTATGAGAAATAGAGAAGCTACTGGAAGGGTTGGAAAATAGGCTGCGGAACTCAATGAGTTTTGCATTGATTATGTGCATAGATCTTTGATTCAGTCTCAAGCGTTAGCAGACTTCATTGCTGACTGGACGCCAGGGGCTCAGGAAGAAGAAGCGAGTAAAGATGCCGAAGCTTGGACAATATTTTGCGATGGTTCTTGGGGAACCTTCGGGGCAGGAGCAGCCGCTGTGTTGGTCGCACCCTCCAAAGTTAAAACTTGCTACGCAACAAGACTTGATTTCAGCTGCACAAATAACATTGCTGGGTACGAAGCTTTACTTTTGGGTCTTTGGAAGTTAAAGGCAATGGGAATTAGAAGGGTGGTTCTTAAAACTGATTCCCAGGTTATTTCTAGTCATATTGACAAGAGTTGTAAGGCAAGAGACCCGAAGCTTGAGAAATATTTAGACACGGTCCGAAGGATTGAAGCTTCCTTTGAAGGGTTTTATGTCAAAAATATTCCTCGAGGAGAAAATGAACATGCTGATTTGCTAGCCAAGTCAGCAGCACAGGGGCTGCCCTTACCTTCGGAAGTATTTTTCGAAACAATAAAAGCACCTTCGGTTGAACTCCTTGAAAGAGCAGTCCTCAGTATATCTCCTGTTTATAGTGAAGACTGGAGAACTGAGATCATCTCTTTCCTTCAGGGTAACTTTCTTTCAGATGACGAAGCTTATAACAAGAGAATAGAGGCAAGAGCTCGACCATATGTTATAATAGGAGGGGAGCTGTACAAGCATGGGGTCTGTTCTCCACTACTCAAATGTTTATCCAGAGCCGAAGGTATAGAATTGATGAAGGAAATACACGCAGGACTGTGTGGATCTCACATTGGATCTAGGCCTTTGCTGGGAAAAGTTTTTTGACAAGGATTTTATTAGCCAAAGGCAGCTTCGGATGCAGCGGAATTAGTTCAAAAGTGCGAAGGCTGTCAGAAATGTGCAAGAGATCAAAAACAACCTTCGTCTTTAACCCTGTTAATACAACCCACTTGGCCATTGCAAAGGTGGGGTCTTGATTTGTTAGGTCCGCTACCACCAGCACATGGGAACTTAAGATATGTTGTAGTGGCAGTGGAATATTTTTCTAAATGGATTGAGGCAAAGCCTTTAGCCACAATAATTTCGGTTACTATTCAAAAGTTTTTCTGGAAAAATATTGTCTGTCGCTTCGGAGTGCCGAAGGCCATCACTGTGGACAATGGAACACAGTTTGATTCCGAAGCTTTCAGAGAATTTTGTGAACAAATTGGCACGAAGATCCATTTTGCATCAGTTCGACATCCGGAGTCAAATGGACTTGTTGAAAGGGCTAATGGCATCATAATGACAGGAATAATGAAGTTAATCTTCAATCAGCCCAGGGGAAAGTGGCCAGATGAATTAATCAAAGTGGTGTGGAGCCACAACACAACAATATCAAGATCAACAGGTTTTACACCATTCAAATTGCTGTTTGGTGACGAAGCAATAACTCCGGAAGAAGCAAAAGCAGGATCAATAAGAATAGTAGCTTCGGCAGAAGACGAAGCTGAAGGTGACTATTCTGTGGAAAAAGATGCTATAGAAGGGATCAGGCTTCAAGCTGTGGAAAACATCAATAAATACCAAGCCGAAACCATAAAATGACGTGATAGAAAGGTTCGCCTAAAGAATATTGAGCCAGGACATTTGGTGCTTCGAAGAGTAGCCAACCCAGAGACAGTAGGCAAGCTACAGCTGAAGTGGGAAGGACCTTTTCTGGTAGTATCTTCGTCAAGACCCGGTTCCTACAGATTGAAGGATATGGACAGCAACGACATTCCTAGATCATGGAATGCGGATGAGCTTCGGCGATATTATGTTTAGTTTGATGTAATTTTTTCTATTCTTTCTTGTGGCACCCTTTTCCTTTCCAAAGGGGGAGAAAGGTTTTTAATGGGGCCACAACATGTAATTTTTCTTTTTCTTATTTCAACTCTATAAGAGCAATATCCCCCAAAGATGTAAATGTAAAAGCTGAGAACGCACCATCGAGTGCAAAGGAAAAAGAAAAGAAAACAGGGAGAAGCTCAAAAGTCGTTCCTAAGGGAATGCAGAGCCTACAGCGAAAAATAAACGCTGATTCCGCCGAAGTAAAAGGCGAAGAAGCTCCTAAGGGAGGCTTACAGCGAAAAATAAACGCTGATTCCACCGAAGTAAAAGGCGAAGAAGCTCCTAAGGGAGGCTTACAGCGAAAAATAAACGCTGATTCCACCGAAGTAAAAGGCGAAGAAGCTCCTAAGGGAGGCTTACAGCGAAAAGTCAGCGCTGATACACCGAAAAATAAACGGTGAAGCCGAAAAATAAGCGGCAAAAAGTTTTGAGTCATTCCTAAGGGAATGAAGGCTATGATTATGGCTTCGAATATATATCCGGACATTCATTTGCACGATACATCACATCATGACATTTGCATTCATAAACATTCATTTAGACATACATAGGATCATTATCATCATATCATACAGAAAAGGCAGATGCTTCGGCTATGAGGATAAAGCTTCGGAGAAAAACAGAAAGAAGAAATTTTTATGCTTCGTTGTGTATGAAAAGAAGGGAAGGTGTTTTTCGCCTACGGCTCAAAAAGAAAATTTCGTCCACAGCAAAGCAGATTGTACACGGTCAAAGGGGAAAAGATATATTACAAGGTACGCACAAATTTACATAAGTTTCTTTACAATCATATCACAAAATTTTCTCTAGAATCTTATGCAGCAAAGTCTTTCGGAACATCTGTTAAGGCTTCAGCTCGTCATTCTTTAGCTTCATCATCCTGTACATATTAAAACGGAATGAGAAAAGCGCAGAGTTCAAGGAGAAGGTAAAAGTAACAAGTATAGGTTTCTCACTGGCTTAAGGTGGCTCCGAGCTTCGTCACCAGCTATTTTTCGCCCGCCGTTTATCCAAATCTGGGTCATAAACCTGTTTCCTATGCTTCGAGCTAGGCTGGGGATGTCAATCAAATCTGCTGGCAACAAACTGAAGTTTGGCCTATTAACAATTTTCCCGTGCGTGCAGCCAGCCTTCAGGAAAGCAGTAGCCGTGCCTCGAGAAGCTAACAGGGCGCAGAAATCGGCATGCCCAGCGATAACTTCGTCAAGTGCATCAACTTCGCCCTCAATGTATTCAAAGGTGCTTGGCAGGTTTTCAGCTGAAGGTGTAAACTTATCAGAGCTGGCTCCAATTGAGTAAAACACATCCTTCAGCCGCTGCACACATCGGTTGCCGAAATCTAAACATTTTTCCTGAAGCTCCTTCAATGATTTCTGCAAATTTAAATTCTTCTCAATTTCGGTCTTGAGACTTGTTTCAAGATTCTTCTTTTCTTGCTCAGATTTTTCTGATTTTATGAGTAATTCGCTGTTTAATTTGTCAATTTCGGCTTGAGCTTCAGCCGGTGAACCTTCCATAGAGTGAATGACGAAGTCCTTCTTCTCCAAGGAAGCTTCATGATCTTTAACTTTATTTTCAAGTTCTTGAATGTCGAAGTCCTTTTTCTTCAAAGCAGCTTCGTAACTTTTGACTTTATTTTCTAGATCTTTGATGGTAGCTTCATTTTTCTCGTCTTCAAGATCTTGTTGCATCCTCAGCACTTTACTTAATAATATACTCTGGCAAAACAACCTTCGTCAGAAAACATCTTAATTCAAAAAACAATAAAAGTTGAGAGTTTTTACCTTGAAATTAGCGTAGAACAAGCTACCGGCGATATGCTGTCGCTGGTACCTGCAGAGGTCCGCTTCAATCTTCCGCAGCCCAACATTCTTTGAGAAAGTACTAACAACTTTGGCCTCGGTTTGATTCCGAAGGCATCTTAGTTTCCCTTCATTGACTCCGCCAAACAGCAGAGCCCCTGGTTTGTACCCACAGGATACAACATATTTCTTTAGCTCTTCTTTTTCAGTTTCTGATAACTCTTGTCCCAGTATATCTTGAAAATTGAAATTTTCCTCTTCCAAAGTATCTTCAGTTTGCTCTTTTCCCTTCTCAATTGTCGTGTCCACCGCGGCCGCAGCAGCTTCTTCCTCAGCCATTTTTAGAAGTATGTTATCAATATCACCAAGTGTGGTTTCTAGATCGGGATCTTCGGCGGTCTCGGTTTTGGCTCCGGTGGCTTCGGCTCCGGTGGCTGCGGTTTCGACAGTGCCACGCTTTCAATAAATGGTATTTTTGACGCCGATGTCGGTGGCGGTGTCTGATGAATGACATCGGCCACTTGGATAATTCTCCTTTTTTCGGCTTAGCGGGACTTTCTGTTGCTGAAGGTTCTCTTTCCTTCTGAAAAAACTTCGTCAGTTCTGGCGCCAGCGGACTTAGCTTGATAGGCAAAGGTTCAGTCATTACCTTTAGAATCTCTTCCACTTCGGCAGCAGAAGGTGTCGCAGGAGCTTCCTCCTCTTGGCCCGACTTCTTTGGTTTCGGGGATACAACTTTTCTTTTCTTTGGAGCAGCTATCTTCGGCTCAGGGCTCAGTTTTCTTTTTTTAGAAATTTCTTTGTCCTTTTTAGCCAATTTGCTACCTTCTTTGTCAAGAGCGCTGGCAACTCTTTTTCTTTTCTGCCCTTCAGCAACTTTGCCCAACTGCCCATAGTCAGGATAATCAAAATTCAAAGCATCCATCACCCGATTCATTCTTCGCTTTGGACGAGTGCCGAAAGCCGCAGTCATTAATTGATCTTCTTTTTTAGAATAGTTGCCGAGGATCTCGTTGCACATAACCTCAATTGTATCCAACCACTCTTGGCAAGGTGTTTTAAAATGTTTTTTAAACTTGAAATGATAAGGTAGTCGAACAAGCTCTTTCTTCTTCTTCTCTCCTCTCAGCTTCGGCATGTCCCACTCCTTCAAAGTTGGGAATACTCTGAATGCTAAGAATTCTTGGACCAGATCCCTGGTGCCAATGTGCTCTGCAACAACCCGAAATTCGCTCAGTGCAATCTGGCATGGGCTATCTGGATCCATGACGCATTGAGGCCTAGTTTCTCCGAAGGTTAACCTTAAAGGGCTCTGAACCAGCTTTTCCTTCTTTTCATCCACTTTGACATAAAACCATTCACTCTTCCAGCCAGCTGGCCATTTCGTACGATAGCTAATAACTGGGTACTTGGCATCTTTCCGATATGCAAAATTGTAGCAGCCAAAATTATCATGCAGCCCATCTTCTCTAGCTTTCGTCTGGTAATGAAGTTCGTGTGCCCGGCAAAAACCTTCGGCAAGTGGTTCTGCCTCCTGGCTTTGGAGTGCCCAGATGAAAACACTAAGCCTAACAATGGCGTTAGGGGTTAACTGATGAAGGTGAATTCCAAATCTCTCTAACACATCTGCAATCATCTCATGCAGGGGAAATCTTAGCCCTGCTTTGGAGAAGCTTTTAAAAACCACCACTTCATCTTTTTCGGGCTTCGGGGTAACTTCCTCTCCCCCGAAGCGAATTAGCTCCTTCTTGTCTTCGCTGAAATAGCCTAGCTTCAATAACTTAGCCATATCACCTTTGGTAATAGTAGATTTGCCAAACTCCAAGTGGCTGGGTTTAGATGGCATTGCACCATAATCATCTTCAATCTCATCTTCTTCAATGTCAGCTTGTGTTGCTTCGGCAGCAGGTGTGTCCTCTCATGAAACCATCCCAGAACGCCTCATTGCTTCGGAAATCGGAACAGTTTCAGTGGCTTCGGTCTCATCTCCATCACGCTCAACCCTGGCAGTGGAGCGCACTCTGGCCATTTGATTATGAATTTCTTGAAGTTTTTTGGAAATTAATAACCTTTTTTCCGAAGCCCTTCTTCTGACGAAGCAGAATCCAAAGTGGTGCTTCGTTTGAGTGCAAAAGTCAAGCTTCGGCTATGGTTAAATTTTTGGCAGCAAAACAGTGCAATAGCAATGAATGCTGTGGTAACTTCACACCTACCCGTCTGTTTATATAGTGCTGCAGGTAAGAAGGTGAATCATCAAGTCTTTTACACCGGACAAACAGTTGCTCGCACCCACTGAACGACAAAACCCGAGAAGGTGAATCTGCATGGTGGGACCGCTCCACGCTCGGAAATTGTATCATTTCCCGGCAACGAGCTCAGGGAAGGTGTTTTTCGGACCTTCGGCTTCCCGAAGCCTAAGAGACTTTTTCACGGATCAAGCTCGTTACGAAAAACGATCTAGCGCCGCGAAGGGGCTACTGTTGGGACCATGCTTTGTCGCCGAAGGTCCTGCAGGAAGAAACACCTTCGGCAAATCTATTTATACGTGATACCGAAGCTACCGCTCATGAAGCTTCGATACTATAACGTATCCAAAGACAAAGGATCAAACCGACTTAAAGATGGAATGACTTTTTAGTCCATAAGGGTCTGAGTCATAATTGTAATCTTCTGTAAGGGGCATGATTGTAATTTCTTACAGGCTACGTCTTGTGCCTATAAATAGATGAACAATACTCCTTTACTGTTCACGCAATCTGGTAATTGCTAACGCAGTACCCTGGAATTATTGTTTTCTGCCAAGGCGAAGGTATAAATGTACCTAAATATTATGTTTTAATATTTAAGTTCACATTATAAAATAAATGAATAATGTTATTTATTCTTGGTATTCTGTAACGTTTTATATTTTATATTTCATTTCATATTGTTTTATCTTTGATCACGAAGGTGTGACCTTCGTGATATATTATTCATAACCTTCGTCCGAAGCTCATTAAATCCTTGGGGAAATAATGCTTCAGCGGACGAAGGGCTTTAACATCTAACATTCTATGTTGCCTTGTTCCTAATTCATAGCGTTTGAGAACAAGTCCCCAACACCCTTATCATTCGAACTTGTTCTTCTGCCTCTTGTATAAGTTTAGGCCCAAAGAACTGTCTTTCTCCAGTCTGATCCCTATATAATGGAGTCCTGCAGTTTCTGCCATATAGAGCCTCAAACGGTGATATCTTCAAACTAGCCTGGTAACTATTATTATATGAGAACTCCGCATATGGTAAGCTCTTATCCCAACTTCCACCATGTTTAAGAGCACAAGCTCTTAACATATCCTCCAGTACTTGGTTAGTCCTCTCTGTCTGCCCATCTGTTTGGGGATGGTAGGCCGAACTAAAATTCAACTATGTATCCAAGCTCTCATGCAACTTCTTCCAAAACCGAGAAGTAAACTGTGAACCTCGGTCTGACACGATCTTCTTAGGCACTCCATGTAGACAAACTATCCGAGTCATATACAATTATGCTAGCTTGGCTCCCGTGTAATTAGTCCTTATTGGTATGAAATGAGTCACTTTTGTCAATCTGTCCACAATTACCCAAATAGAGTCATATCCTGCTGGAGTGCGGGGTAGTCCAACAATGAAGTCCATACCAATTTCTTCCCATTTCCACTCGGGTATCTTCAATGGGTGCAATAGTCTAGCTGGTCTTTGATGTTCGGCCTTGACTCTTTGACATACATCACACTTAGCCACATGTGCAGCAACATCTCTTTTCAATCCATACCACCAATACTTTTGCTTCAAATCCTGATACATCTTAGTACTACCAGGGTGGATAGAGTAATCAGAATCATGGGCTTCCTTTAGTATAGTCTCATGAAGGCTATCAATCTCTAGAACACATATCCGATCCTTGAACCATACAGTGCCTTGCTCATCCTTCGTGAATTCTGGACCTCTACCTTCAGTAATCAGATCCTTAATCTCTTGAATTTTAACATCACCCACGTGACCCTTACGAATTTCTTGCTCCAAGGTAGGTTCCAATTCAATGGTGACTCCTTCAGTATGTGCAACTATTCCCAGGTTAAGTCTCCTGAAATCCTCAACAATCTCATCGGGTAGCTGGGCAACAATAGCGAAATGAACGTGCTCCTTCCGACTCAAGGCATCTGCAACCAAATTTGCCTTGCCTAGGTGATAGTGAATCTCCAAATCATAATCCTTAATAAGCTCCAACCAACAGCGTTGCCTAAGGTTGAGATCCTTCTGAGTGAATATATACTTCAAACTCTTATGATCCATGTATACTTGGAACTTGGTTTCCATAATGTAGTGTCTCCAAATCTTAAGCGCATGCACAACGGCTGCTAGTTCTAAGTCATGAGTGGGGTAGTTCAATTCATGTTTCCACAACTGACGAGACGCATAGGCGATCACATGTCCTTCTTGCATGAGCACACATCACAAGCCTTGGCCACATGCATCACAATAAATGTCAAATCCCTTCTGTAGATCTAGCATAACCAACACTGGGGGTGACATCAATTTCTTCTTTAATTGATCAAAGCTTTCTTGGCACTTCTCATCCCACTTAAACTCTCTTCCCTTCTCTAGAAGCGAGGTCATAGGCTTAGCAATCTTAGAAAATCCTTCAATAAATCTTCGATAATATCCTACAAGTCCCAAGAAACTCTGAATCTCAGTAACTGTAGTGGGCACGCCCCACGCCATAATCTTCTTGACTTTAGCAGGATCCACTGATATTCCTCCATTAGAAATGATATGTCCAAGAAATGGCACCTTATCAATCCAGAACTCGCATTTGCTGAACTTGGCATAGAGTTGATTATCTCGTAGCTTCTATAGCACCAATCTCAGATGTTCCTCATGATCACCATCACTCTTAGAATAGATAAGAATATCGTCGATGAACACCACAACGAATCTGTCCAAATACTCCATAAACACCTTATTCATCAAATTCATAAAATAAGCTGGTGCATTGGTTAATCCAAATGACATAACAGTGAACTCATATAATCCATATCGGGTTGAGAAAGCCTTCTTGGGAATATCTGATGGTCTAATCTTCATTTGATGGTATCTCGATCGGAGATCAATCTTCGAGAATACCCTAGCACCTCTCATCTGATCAAATAAATCCTCAATACGGGGTAACGGATACTTGTTCTTCACAGTAACATCATTAAGAGATCTATAATCCACACACATCCGTTGTGATCCATCCTTCTTCTGTACAAATAGTACCGGTGCTCCCCAAGGTGAGGAACTCGGACGAATGTACCCTGCCTCCTGTAACTCTGTTAACTGCTTCTTAAGTTCCTTTAATTCTTCTACAGACATCCTATAAGGTTGCTTAGAAATAGGAGCAGTCCTAGGTAAGAGATCAATGACAAACTCAACTTCCCTATCTGGTAGCATCCCTGGCAACTCCTCTGGAAAGACATCCGGAAAATCCCTAACCACCCGGATGTTGTCTCTAACAAACTCCTCAGCTATAAAGTATATCGCCCATTTGGAAGAGGTGGTTACTGCAATTTGAACTTGAAATCTTTCTCCTTTAGGGCTGGTGAGTTCTACAGTACCCCTACCCCATGCTATAATGGCCTTTGCCTTTCTTAACCACGACATACCAAGGATCAGATCTATACTGCTTGTCTCTAATATTATAGCAGTAGCTCCAAATTCTCTTCCCATAATTGTTAATGTCAATCTACGTGTCATATGATTTGCCTCAATAGGCCCTTTAAGTGTGATTACTATCATTCGTTTTCTCATATTTAGCAGCGGTATCTCATTTGTGTTGGCATATCGAGCAGACATGAATGAATGTGTAGCACCAGAATCAAATAATATGGTTGTAGGAATGACATTAATATAAAACATACCAAGTACGATGTCAGCACCATCAGGAGTAGCATCAACGCTGACTTGATTAACCCTGGCAATAAAGTATCCCTTGCCAGGAGTCTGTTGCTTGTTCTTAGCTGGTGTACCAGAATTCCCCACCGGACAAGCATTAGCATAGTGCCCAATCTGACTGCACTTGAAGCATGTAGGGCCGATCTTCTGTCCTGTAGGCCTCGTCAGGGTGCTAGTGGGAGTAGCCTGACGAGTGGGAGGTGTCCGTGGAGACCCCTATGGAGCATACTGAGCTGGGCGTGGTCCTCCTCCTGAACGAGTTGGTGTACCCTGTGGTGGAACATAGCGAGGACGAACACTGCTGCTACCTTGCCCCTATGAGATAGCCTTCCTCTTCAAGTCTCCCAGTTGAACACGCTTGTGTTCAATAGCAAGAGCCTTATCCAGCAGCCTCTGAAATGATGGAAATGTGTGTGCAACCAGTGCATACTGTAGGGGTCCATTAAGTCCTTCAATAAAGTGTTCCTGCTTTCTCTCATCCTCAGCAACTTCATCCAGAGCATATCTGGAGAGCTGAATGAACTTATCTTGGTACTCACTGACAGACATGTTGCCTTGCTTTAATGGTAGAAACTCCTTCTTGATCTTCATCAATCCAGCTAGAATGTGGTAGTTTCTGAACTGTGTACTGAATTCTGCCCAAGTAATAGTGTCAGCAGCATCATGGTCAGCAACATAAGAATCCCACCAGTCAGCAGCAGGACCTGTTAGACGACCAGAGGCATAAAGAACTTTCTCCCGGTCTGAGCATTGGGCGATGTTGAGCATATTCTCAATTAACTTCAACCAATCATCTGCATCTAGTGGATCTGGCGAACTGGCGAAGGTCGGTGGCTTATGGCTCATAAACTCCCAGTGCTTATCATGAGGTGGAACTGGTGGTGGTGGTGGAGGCAGTGGTGCTTGTTGCTGTTGTTGTTGCTGTTGTAGCTGCGCCCTTCTCTCCTAGCATATCTCTTCTCGTTCTTGGCACAGCTCTCAGCGTATCTCCTCTCTCTCCTGGCACATCTCCTGGCGTTCTTGTTGCATCTGCGCACGCATATCTGCCATAGTGTCCGCCGTCTGTTGCATCATCCTCATCTGAGCTGCAACCATTGGGTCGACTCCGCCTGGTGGAGGCGGTGGTGGAGGATCCATCTCTGCTGGTTGTGGCTGGGGTTGTCTAAATATCCTCCGAGTGTGTCGTTTGGGAGGTAAATCAATTCCACCACCCTTCCTGGTATTGACCATCTGAGTTACAAACATATGGTAAGAGAGAATAGTATACAAGATAGGTAATTACAAATCATGTTACTTTGGGGGATTTATTAGCTAAGCAGATTGATAATTTACCTACTAAAGCTAATTCATTACCTTATGGTAGTACATGCTAAGATGTCCATATATAATATTTCAATCAATCAAAGAAGCAAATCAGACATTTATCATCAGAACAATCAAACAACATTTTTAAATAGAGAAAATAGTTTTAATTTTGTCTTAGTTCCCTATCTCTTAAAAAGATCATAAATGTAGGATTCCAAGGTGTGAAATCCATCTTAGAGTAGAAAAGGTAAGAATGATTAGAGTAGAACAGTAGGAGGTGAGACAGGATCAAGATAAGTGTAGAAAGAATTAGAGTAAGTTAAGTAGGTAAGGGTTTTGTCCATTTCTATCTAGGTTTCGTCCTACAGTCAACATTTCCTCTGATACCACTTCTGTCACACCTAGTCTTTAAGGGACAAAGCTGGGTGCATCTCATATATGTGTCAGAGAAGACAACACATATAATAACAGAGTGCATAGAGATAAATGTCATAAATATCATAAATGTACTTATTACATAGCGGGAGTCTTACAAAAATAAATGATAAAATAAAGCAAACTAAATATTATTCCCTAGCACCACAAAGCTGACTGGAAGACGCCACCTAGATCAAGTTGAAAGCCTCAGTGTTAGGCGGCTCCTCTTCGACCACCTGTTCTTCTCCTGTGGGGGGGTGTGAGACATCAAGAGTGAGCTCACATACGTTCATAGCTCAACAAGTCGTGGGGAATAATGTGCTTGAACTCACCAAAGGCGGGAGTTCAAGTGATGTGTAAGGCTGATCAATAAAATAAAGGCTGAAGTTGAGCATTGCTTTTATAAGTTGGTCAAAATTTTATTAGCAGTTACTAAGTGTAAGTAAATACCAAACCATAGTAATAATAAATAAAAGTGATAATAAAATAATCCCAGATGCAATGAAATGACAAATTAAGTTTAAGTTTCATAAATTAATCATGTGAGTGTCCGAGCCGCTCATGACCGTGAGCACGACTAGTATACCAGTTTTACACTCTGCAGAGGTTGCACATCTTTACCCACAAGTCGTGTTACCTATTTGCCACGGACTTGATCAGACCCCATACACCTCTACCAAGGAAGCGAGGCAGGGTACCACTACGAGGCCTTTACAAAGTTCCACTAGCTTCAGAAAACCCGCTACAGTTATAGGAAGCTCAAGTGCAGGAATCCCTCGCCTGACCGCCATCGTAGCAAAATCAACCCAAGGACCTCCCTACATTGACCACTCCCCTACTTCCCTTGCCCTTTTCGGGTAAGGTAGTCATCCACTAGCTTTCCTAGTTAATCAGCCAAGGGCGTCCCATTAAACCCTTGTGGTAGAACTGTTTTTCCGGGTGGTACTCCATGTTCCCATTAACATAATGATCTTATCATGAACAGTAAATAATAAATAGATAATAAAAAGTGTAATCATGAGTAATAAATATCTCTATACCCAAAACCACATAAAGCAATAACATGTACTACCCAAAAATTTAATAGTAAAACCAGTGGTGAAACAAGGTATAAAGATAGTCAAAGTCTAGGGTAACCTATTGGGTCCCATCAAAATTAACCTAAGCAGATCATTATGATTAATAAGAACATGAGGGTAAAAGGAACTGATCAAGGGCATAACTTGCCTTCAACGAGCTCCTGCTCAGTAGTCTCTACCAGCTGAACCTCAGGATCCTCTGTAGCTTGCTTGTCTACTCGCATCAACACAATACATACATAGTATAGCAAAAATTAACATCACATCAAACATGTAAATAAAATACACAGTAATGATCTAGACATTAAAATAAGATCATAGGAACTGGAATCATTAAATTTGGAGTTATAGATTTTAAGTTATGAATTTTCCAAGGTTTTATGTATTTAATACAAGATTAAGTACTAGATAAATTTTAATGTGTCTTTCATGTCAAAACAGTGGCACTAATGGATAGACAATAATATTGCAAAAATTTAGAAACTGGAATGGACCAATTTGGAGTTCATATGATTTTTCTACAAATTAAACAAGTTTCTGCAATTAAATTTGTACTAAAAATCTATTTTAAATTAGTTTCTCTGGTTTTACTGTTATCTGGACTGGGCACAATTTTCTGGAAAGTGCAGGGTGTCGGTGATTAGGGTCCGACCGCACACCCGGGGGTTGCCCCTCGAGGTGTTTTTAGAAGTAGAGCGGTGTAACTGACTGTAGCTCGATGGTTCGTGCCAAATGCACGAGAGACAGTGGACAATCTTGTACAAGTTCGGGTCACTTTAAGATGCGTAATACCCTACGTCCTGGAGTGGATCTTATACGTGGTGGGTTACAAGGGAGTTCTCTAGTACAGGAGATACAAGAGAGTCGGGTGGATGGCTAATGAGTGACCTGTTCTTGAAGGGGTGCTCCCTAGGCCTTATATATTCGACCGTGGAGCGTTACATGCGGATATGATAACCACATGTTCCTAAGTAGCAGTGAACCGACTGAGTTTATCTTCCTATAATCTTGCAGACCTATAGTCCTTCAGTTCCGACGTCTGAGGGCGCTGCGCGAAAAAGTCAGATCAATGCTGCAGATAGCGTTTGAGTTCAGCAAACCGCATGGGCTCGAGTTGATCCAACCTCGTGTTGATCCGTTCTGCTGGAAGTTCCTCCCCTAGCCCACGAAGGGATGGCCTTGCGAAATAATGGGCTTGGGGCCCTTCGCGAGGCCTTCTTGCCTTCTAGTGGACCCGGGGGATATCTATCCCCCCACAAGCCCCCAATCTTTGTATTGATTTTAAAATAATCGGCCCAAAGATTCCAGGTCCAGCTTGCGATTTTGAAATATGTCTGCTAAGTCATTACCTCCAACTCTGAGTAACTTGGTAAAAACGATCTTCTGTCATCTTCTTTTGGCATCACTCCACAGTCTTTTGCTTTTAATCTTCAAGAATCGGTGCTCTGTTTATGCTTTGGAGATCAACATTTTGCTCTCAGGGTTTAAGGATTCATTGGGTGCACCGGAGGTGCACCCAATGGGTGTAGCCCCCGAGCTTTGAGTGGATTACTGAAAATAATCCACTCAAAGGTCTTCATCCCATGCTTGTTTAGAAATCATTGTCTCTGACTTGTACTCATGCCTTAGAAATTAGCATTTTGCCCTCAGCCTATGCTTTAGAGATCAGTACTTTGTTTTCGGGGTTTTAGGATTCATTGGGGGTGTAGCCCCCGAGCTTTGAGTGGATTACTGAAAATAATCCACTCAAAGGTCTTCATCTCGGGCTTTTTCAGAAATCATTTTCGTCTTCATCTCATGCCTTAGAAATCTACATTTTAACGTTAGTTCATACCTTAGAGATCAACATTTTGTCTTTTGGAGTTAACGACTCATTGGGTGCACCGGAGGTGCATCCAATGGGCGTAGCCCCTGAGTTTCGAGTGGATTACTGGAAATAATCCGCTCACAGGTCTTCATCCCATGCTTTAGAAGTCAGCATTTTATCCTCACCGAATGCCTTAGAATTCAGCATGATATCATCAACTTTATGCTTTAGAAATTAGCATACGGTTTTGCCTTTGAGATCAACAATAGGGTCTACCCATGTCCTGTTGAAATTTATTTGACCTGCGACAGATTGGACATCCGGTAGATGGCCCTTAGCTGGTCTTCCTTTCGCTTCATGCTTCAATGCCCCTATTGATTAGACTTGTACTTCATCAGCTATTTGTAGCTTTCCTCCGATCTCCATCGATATCTTTTTTTGTCTTGATACATTCACTGCGTATACTGTATGGATGTGACTGTTTGGGAAAATCTATTGAAAATTCCCGGACGTCCCCCCAATGGGTGTAGACAAGGGACGACTTGGTGCGCTGAGCATTTAGCGAACTATCCCTGAGTAGTAACTTGATGTGACCGTGGGTGTAATCATATCATCCATGCAGTTGACTTGAGTCCCAATGGGTGCTGTGTTACGCGAAATGGCGTCAGCTGCCTGACTTGTTTTCAGACGATTTGAATTGCTTATTGAATACTTGCAACTGTCCAGTGACCGTGGTAGGAGATGAGCGGTTGCCTTCTTCCTCTATAAATAGAACGCTTGCTTCTCTGGCGTCTTCACACATCTCTCTACCGCTTGTTGCTTGCTTTCTTCTTTTCTCTTCTACTCCACCATGGGCAAGAGCAAAAAGGGTGGGAGCTCGTCGCACCATTCCGGCGACAAGCGGAAGCGTGAGCCGACCCCTCCCTCGGAGGACTTCAGCGATTCCGAGTACTCGGAGGAAGAGTTTTCCTCCGAGTCTGAGGGATCGCCAGTCTACACCTCGCCCCCGGCATCGTCCGAAGACTCAGACGATTCCCAGGGGATCGCCACCGAGGTGTGGACATATATCCGGGCCGTCGAGCGCTCCAGGCTTGAGGGCTCGGATGAGTCGGAGGTCTCCTCGGACGAGGAGGAATCCTTTGACTAGTCCGAGGAGGGGAGCGGCGGTGACGGTGATGGCGAGGGCGACGGCAGCAAGGGTGACGGCAGCAAGGGCGGCAGCGGCAAGGCCAGTGGCAAAGCGCCACTGGCTTAAAATATTAGTATAGATAAGTAGTGTTAGTATTAGTAGAATAATATAGTAGTTGTGAAAGTCGCCTAGAGGGGGGTGAATAGGCGGAATCTGAAAATTATAAACTTAAGCACAACTACAAGTCGGGGTTAGCGTTAGAAATATAATCAAGTCCGAAAGAGAGGGCGAAAACAAATCACAAGCAAATAAAGAGTGTGACACGGTGATTTGTTTTACCGAGGTTCGGTTCTTGCAAACCTACTCCCCGTTGAGGTGGTCACAAAGACTGGGTCTCTTTCAACCCTTTCCCTCTCTCAAACGGTCACCTAGACCGAGTGAGCTTCTCTTCTCAATCAATCGGGACACTAAGTCCCCACAAGGACCACCACACAATTAGTGTCTCTTGCCTTGATTACAATTGAGTTGGGAACAAGAAAGAAAGAAGAAGAAAAGCGATCCAAGCGCAAGAGCTCAAATGAACACAGCAAAACTCTCTCTTCTAGTCACTATTGCCTTGAATGGGATTGGGACTTGGAGAGATTTTGATTCACTCGAATTGTGTCTTGAATTCAATGCTATAACTCTTATATTGAATGTGTTGGCTGAAAACTTGGATTGCCTTGAAGTGTGGTGGGTGGGGGTATTTATAGCCCCAACCACCAAAGTGGCCGTTGGGGGTGGCTGCTATCGTATGGCGCACCGAACAGTCCGGTGCGCCACCCGACACTGTCCGGTGCGCCAGCCACGTCACCCAACCGTTAGGGTTCGACCGTTGGAGCTCTGACATGTGGGGCCACCGGACAGTCCGGTGGTGCACCGGACAGTCACTGTTCACTGTCCGGTGCGCCTTTTGACGCATGCTCTGACTTCTGCGTGCGTAGGCGCGCACTGTAGCGTTTCACTGTTCCTTTGCAGACGACCGTTGGCGCAGATAACCGTTGCTTCGCTGGCACACTGGACAGTCCGGTGTTACACCGGACAGTCTGGTGAATTATAGCGGAGTGGCTCCCCAAATTCCCGAAGCTGAGCAGTTCAGAGTCAATCCACCCTGGTGCACCGGACACTGTCTGGTGGTGCACCGGACAGTCTGATGCGCCAGACCAGGGCACACTTCGGTTGTCTTTTGCTCTTTTTATTTGAACCCTTTCTTTGACTTTGTATTGGTTTGTGTTGAACCTTTGGCACCTGTAGAACTCATAATCTAGAGCAAACTAGTTAGTCCAATAATTTGTGTTGGGAAATTCAACCACCAAAATTCATATAGGAAAAGGTTTGACCCTATTTCCCTTTCAATCTCCCCCTTTTTGGTGATTGATGCCAACACAAACCAAAGCAAATATAAAAGTGCAGAATTGAACTAGTTTGCATAAGGTAAGTGCAAAGGTTGCTTGGAATGAAACCAATAATTATTTCTACTAGATATGCATGGATGGTTTTCTTCTTATTAAAAATTTTGGACCACATTTGCACCACGAGTTTTGTTTTTGCAAATTCTTTTGTACATTCTTTTCAAAATCCTTTTTGCAAATAGTCAAAGGTATATGAATAAGATTGAAAGAAGCATTTTCAAAATTTGAAATTTTCTCCCCCTGTTTCAAATGCTTTTCCTTTGACTTAAACAAAACTCCCCCTTAATGAAATTCTCCTCTTAGTGTTCAAGAGGGTTTTACAAATTTTTGAAGATACTAGTGCTTTCTCCCCCTTTTTAACACAATAAGATACTAATTTGAAAACTTCATTTTAAAAATTTGGTGGTGGTGTGGTCCTTTTGCTTTGGGCCAATACTTTCTCCCCCTTTGGCATGAATCGCCAAAAACAAATACTTTGAGTGAAATATAAGCCCTTTTACTTTCTCCTCAATGGCAAACAAATAGATATAAGTGAAGATTATACCAAAGTGGAGAATTATGCGGAATACCGGCAAAGAGTAGATAATATCGATGGAGTTGAGTGGAAGCGTCGTCTTTGCCGAATACTCCATTTCCCTTTCCATTCTATGACTAAGCATAAGATTACACTTGAAAACACATTAATCATAGACATAAAAGAGATATGATCAAAGGTATATAAATGAGCTATGTGTGCAAAGTATCAATCAAAGTTCCGAGAATCAAGAATGTTTAGCTCATTCCTAAGTTTGGTAAATGTTTTCTCATCTAGTGGCTTGGTAAAGATATCAGCTAATTGTTCTTTGGTGTTAATATAGGCTATCTCGATATCCCCCCTTTGTTGGTGATCTCTCAAAAAATGATACCGAATGGCTATGTGCTTAGTGCGGCTGTGTTCTACGGGATTATCCGCCATGAGAATTGCACTCTCATTATCACATAGGAGAGGGACTTTGCTAAATTTGTAGCCATAGTCCCTAAGGGTTTGCCTCATCCAAAGTAATTGCACGCAACAATGGCCTGCGGCAATATACTCGGCTTCGACGGTAGAAAGAGCTACTGAGTTTTGTTTCTTTGAAGCCCAAGACACCAGGGATCATTGTAGACTATTAAAGACCAGCTGCAAATCTTCAATAAAATTTTCTAAGTTTTCTGTCTTGATCACCACGTCATCCACATAAGCTTCTACACGCTTGCCCCAGTGGTCGGCTAAGCATGTCTAAATGGCTCTCTGGTAAGTCGCTCCAGCGTTTTTGAGGCCAAACAGCATGGAGGTATAGCAGAAAGCTCCAAACGGGGTGATGAATGCAGTTTTTTCTTCATCTTCTTTTGCCAGACTGATCTGATGATACCCAGAGTAGCAATCCAAGAATGACAACATAGAGCACCCAGCGGTTGAGTCTACCACCTGGTCTATTCTAGGAAGTCCGAAGGGATCCTTCGGACAGTGCTTGTTGAGATCTGTATAGTCGACGCACATGCGCCAATCCACTTTATTCTTTTTGAGTACAAGAACAGGATTTGCCAACCATTCAGGATGTAGCACTTCTCTAATGAACCCTGACGTGACTAAGCGAGCTAGCTCAGCATGGATGGCTTCTCTCTTGTCGGGCGTGAAACGATGCAACTTTTGTCGAATCGACCTCGCCTGAGGGTAGACTTTCAGTTTGTGCTCGGCCAGCTCTCTCAGGACTCCCGGCATATCCGCAGGTTGCCATGTGAATACGTCTTGGTTGCCTTGCAGGAACTAGACGAGCGCGCTTTCCTATTTGTCATCCAGGCTGGAGCTGATGATGGCAAACTTGCGTTCATCAGCGAACCCAAGGTTGATTCTCTTGGTTTCCTCAGTCGGCCGCATAGAGGTCATGGCTTGAGCTTCATTTGTAGGTACTGTGAGGTCCTCCTCAGGCTTTGAGTTCGCCTGTGCAGAAAAAGTCGTTGATAGTTTGGTGGTGAGAGCCGCCTGAATGGCCACTCGGAAGCACTCTGCGACGCCTTGGAAGTCAGCACGCACAGTGATGATTCCTTGTGGTCTAGGCATCTTCAATATCATGTACGTATAATGCGGAATGGCCATAAACTTCACCAGTCCGGGCCTGCCGATGATGGCGTTGTATCCGCAGTCGAAGCTTGCCACCTCGAAGCTTAGGTACTCAGTTTTGTAGTTATCCAGAGTTCTGAAGGTGACTAACATGTAGATGTGTCCGAGCGGGTACTCTCCTTCAGTCGGCATGATGCCGAAAAAAGGAGTATCTGACTCTTGGAGCTCTTTGAGTGTGATCCCCAAGCCTAGGAGTGTCCGAGGGAAGGTGACGTTGATGCTGCTTCCCCCGTCCACTAACACCTTCTTCACCCTGCTCTCTCGAATCACCGGATCGACGAGGAGCGGGTACTTGCCCAGATGGTCGAAGTTAAGCCATTGGTCCGCCCGAGTGAAGGTGATCGGGTGTTTGGACCTCCGGTACGGGGCGGGAGGACCGGTGGTCGCCACCAATATCTGACGGTCGTTGAGCTTCTGCTGCCTCTTGCTCTCTTGAGACCCGTGTTCGCCGAAGATGATCTTGACTTCTCCGTCGACGCGGGGGAATGCTCCACCTCCTCCCCCTTCCTGTTGCTGAGGTTGTCAAGGTTCTCCGGGTCCTCCTCGTGGCGGGGGAGGTGGTAGAGGTTGGAAGGGTCGGCCATTCCCGACGGAGTGCTTGAAGTCTCTGCAGTTCCAAAGGGTGTGGCGCATGTCTTTATGGTATGGACATTGGGCGTCGAGGATGTCGACCAACGTTCGTTCACCTTCGCGGGGTGCCCCTCGGGCACGAGAGACGGGTGGTCCGGTGGCATGAACCTCATCGCGAGGCCTCTTCTCCCAACGCTTGTCAGGTTGCTGGTTCGCGTCGCGTCGTGGTGCCGGCGGTGTAGGTTTCGCTCCTCCAATGAGGTCATGAGCTCGTTCGTCAGCGGTGATGTAGAGGTCCACTTCCCGGAATAGCTACTCGGAGGTAGTCGGCGCTTTTTGCAGTATGGCTTAGACGAAGGCCGAGTCATTAGATCCCTGGTAGAAGTCCTCGATTACTGCTGCTTCCGCAACCTCAGGAATACGATTCCTCATGGTCTGAAATCTTTTGAGGTACGACCAGAGAGTCTCGTCCCCTCGGCGCTTGATGGATTTGAGGTCCCATGGCTGCATCGGCTTGTTGGAGAGGGATTGAAAGTTGGCAATGAAGCGCCGACTGAAGTCGCTCTAGACGTCGATGCAGTGTCGGGGTAGGTGTCGTAGCCATTGCAGTGCATCTTGCCCGAGGACGATGGGCAGGTATGCGGTCATCACGTCTTCAGTTGCCCCAGTGGCCCGGGCAGCGGTGGTGTAGACGGCCAGCTAGCCTCCTGGGTCCTGCTTGGGCTCATACTTGTCGATGTTGGAGACCTTGAAGTTAGGGGGCCATTGAATGGCCCTAAGACGTGGAGTGAGCGCCGATACCCCACACGTGTCCTCCTGCCGACGATGATGACGTTGGTCCCGAGGAGGGGAGTCATTGACATGGTGCCTCGACCGCCCCTGGGTTGTGCCGCTAGTTGAAGCCGTTGCCGACTCGACTCTGGTGGCCTGACTTCGCGCAGGAATGCCGTGATCCCGGTCATACTCTTCTCGGCGCCGAATCTCGTTCTCGTGTCGTTGTTCGCGCGAAGCGTTGATGGAGCTCCATGCGTCCCGCCGACTATTGATGGCGTGTCGTAGGTCGCTCGGTGGATGGGCGAGAGGTAGAAGATGATTAGCTGCCCGAGTGAGCAGCCATCGATATCCCTCGGCGTCTGGAGTCCGGGGGAGGCCATCGGCTATCCGAGCCAACACTCCACCGACCTCACTCGGTGTGTTCATGGCTCGGGCGAAGTCAGGGTTCTGGTTTCGGCCGAGAAGAGGGTTCTCTCGGTGTTGTCTCGCTTCCTGTTCGGTCTACTCTTGAGCTTGTCGACGATCGCGCCGTCGGGAATTCCTTCTTTCCCTGAAGACTCGTTCATCCGGAGTTTCTCCCACCTCCGAGATCTCATCTCGTGACACGGGCTGCGCCGGATCATGCTCTCCGGCTTTATGATGTTACCGAATATTTCGGCATCGGTTCCTTCGTCGGCGAGATTCCCGCTGAAGAGGTTCTTCTCCCGGCGCGGTTGGTTCATCGTCGGAGATGGGGGTAAATTCCACCCTTCCCTCGATAAAGAGGACGTCGGGGTAGAATGGCACCGTCGTAGTGACAAACTTCTAGTTCTCCTTTGAGGGCGGAGATATCTAGAGAGCAGCTTGACGAGCTTTTACCTTGTTTGCTTCCTTTTTCCTTGTGATCCACGTCCATTTTTCCGTAGAAGAGGTGGTCAGCGGAGTCCTCCGGGTAGTCGGATCTTCTGCTCCCGGCTGACGAGAGGTAGTCTTTGCTCGGAGCGCTGGAGGTTGCACTATTTCCGGCTTTGCTCCGACTTTCCTGGAGATTGTTGGAGAAGGCTTCCTCTCCGGTGGATCTGTGATGCGATGTAGAGTTCCTTCTTCGTCTGCCACGGACGAAATGGTCCCGAAGCAGAATACGGATCCAGGGCGGAGGATGATCTTGTGCAGGAAAGTGATAGCCATTGATTTAGCTTGGATCAGTGACACACCCCCCACCTGGAGCACCAGCTGTCGGTGATTAGGGTCCGACTGCACACCCGGGGGTTGCCCCTCGAGGTGTTTTTAGAAGTAGGGCGGTGTAACTGACTGTAGCTCGATGGTTCGTGCCAAATGCACGAGAGACAGTGGACAATCTTGTACAGGTTTGGGCCGCTTTGAGATGCGTAATACCCTACGTCCTGGAGTGGATCTTATACGTGGTGGGTTACAAGGGAGTTCTCTAGTACGGGAGATATAAGAGAGCCAGGTGGATGGCTAATGAGTGACCTGTTCTTGAAGGGGTGCCACCTAGGCCTTATATATTTGACTGTGGAGCGTTACATGCGGATATGATAACCACGTGTTCCTAAGTAGTAGTGAACCGACTGAGTTTATCTTCGTATAATCTTGCAGACCTATAGTCCTTCGGTTCCGACTTCTGAGGGCGCTGCGCGGGAAAGTCGGATCAAAGCCGCGGATAATGTTTGAGTTCAGCAAACCGCATGGGCTCGAATTGATCCGACCTCGTGTTGATCCGTTCTGCTGGAAGTTCCTCCCCTGGCCCACGAAGGGATGGCTTTGCGAAATAATGGGCCTAGGGCCCTTCGCGAGGCCTTCTTGCCTTCTAGTGGACCTGGGGGATATCTATCCCCCACACAGGGGGTCTGGCGCAAGATTCCACAGACTCAGTACACAGTGAATTGGACGGCGGGTTATTTTATAAATCCTACAGGGGTTCTTTTAGAAAATATCTGGGCGAAAGGGTATCTAGGGTTTCTGACCGTTGGATCATCAATCCGCGCCCAGATTAGATCGGCGTGGCCGTGAAACGGAACGCGACGAGAACCGTTGGATGAAAATGGGACGGGGAGTATTTTATTATTCTGGATTTGATTCTATTCGTCCGATCTAGATCAACGGATCAGGCCGAATGCTGCGAAAGGGTATGCAATCGTCTAATCTCAGCCCTTGAATTCTAGATCTCTGGCCCACGTTCTCTCTTCCTCCCTTCAAGGTTGTAACGGTGGCACTGCCGCCCCTATATGGCGGAACATCAGCAGCAGCCGCCCATACATTGATACGACGCTTGATTCACTACGCATGACCCATCTAAACAAAGCGAGGATTCAATATAAACTATGAAAGGGGCTCGTATCGGAAATCACGGCGACACGCGCGTAGAACCGGTCGTGGGGCGGACGAAGGCTCTCATTGCACTCCGGCGAGCAATCCAGTCCTCTACCACCACCGTCGGAGCCCGCCACCGCCACGGGAACGCTTGGCGCGATCCTGCGAAGCTCCTAGGGTATGCGTCCCCGCCTAATCCAAGGTCCCGGCGACGGCAAGGATGTGGATCCGCAACGGCGCGGAGTGGACTCAAGGAGAGGTCGCGACACTCGCCCTCTCTTTGCTCTCAGCTCGTTGTGTGCACGGATGTCGATGGGGGGTTGTGGCGGCAGCGTGTTATATCCTGTTGAGGGCGCAACGGCCCCGGCCGAAGCAGGCGGGACGGTCAGCGCAGGGTAGTGGTGCGAGAACCGCGGATGGTTAGGGAAGAACCTGACTACGAGGGCCCACCAGCAAGTGCCTGGTGCGCGCAGGTGGAGACCGACGGTGGGGACCCATACGCCAGCGCCAGCCCACGAAGCAAGGCGCGTGCGGTGGAAGAGTAGGTGTGGGTTGCGCAGATGAATTCAGTAGTGGGCCGAATTAGGTCCCGCGGCCCAGGTAGGCTTTTTATCCCTTTTTTCTTTTCTTTTCTTATTTTTCCTTATTTCAAATTTCAATTTGAATTCAAATGTTGTTGTGAAGTTCATGCTTAAGTGAATTGCTAAAATTCAAGCACCATTATGAATAGGTGCATTTATTTATTTGTATATCTTTTCCTTATATTTATATTGTATTTCTTCCTTCCCTCTCAAATTTTAACCCTAAGTCCAAATTGGGGTTGATTCCACATTCCAAGTCATTCCTTTATTTCCACTATTATTGTTATTGTTATTTGAATGCACAAGCAACAAAAATATCCAACATGATGCATATATTTTTTTATCATTTGTTTTAATTAATCACCCTTAATGATATATATGCTCTTTTTATGATGCAGATATGGCACATAAAATAAGGAGACCTCTATATAATCCTTTTATACAATTTTGAGTATTACAGGAGGACACGATGGTGCCTGTCATGCTTAGGTTATCTTGTCGATGACGAGTCCAGATCTGAGATATTGGACAATCAAAGCCTGTAGCGTGGCAGCAGTCGACATATGCTACGGAGTTGGTGGTGGTGTTGTGTCGCCTCGGTGGGTCCAGGGATGGAAGGCACTCGCATTCTCTTGTCCTTTTAGGGTGCCTCTCGGTTTGGAGCTGCTCTGGCTGGGCTTCTTTCTCCGCTTGCGTGCTCTCTCCTTGTATGTATCTAGCGGTATACTACCTATGTTGCCTCCAGATGTCCATGTCTTCGTCGTGTCTTTCTCCGGCAACGAACAGGTATGACTGCCTCTTCCCTTCCCTTCCTGGTCTATGAAATCTTGGAAGTGGGGGAGGCGAGGGATGGGGTCTCTGATTTGCTGCCTATAGTACCCATTCGATGGCTCGTCATCGTCTGTCTACATGACCTTTCCTTTATCACGACGTCGACTCGCTTAGTCAAATAAAAAAAATGCGGAGAGCAGAGACAGTCAATCAAAAATCTTGACATCTTTTTGATGGATAGTTTACGTGAGTATTGTTGTGAGCCGTCGCAACGCAAGGACAACCGACTAGTTTTTCTCTATATCTCCACCCTCTACATGCTTATTAGGCTTGTTGTTAAGGGTAAATTAAGGGAGACTGTAGGGGATTAAATCCCTTATATAGGAGGCGGATTTAATCCTTTCTAATCCACATCAAACCAAACAAGCTGTAAAAAGGTTCCACTAAATTCTCCATCTATACACACTACAACAGTAAAATATCATTTTCTATACATATTCATTGTCTATTATCAAATTTTTTCCAACTAATAAATACTGGCGTGCACGCAAAGGCGAGGCAAGATGGTTGGCTACCACACCCCTAAAGCTGGTGGTTCCCTATAGTTTCCCCTTAAGGGCTTGTCCGGTTACGCCTATCCAAAAGGGGATTGAATCCCCTCCTAGTCATTTTTTACTAGGAGGGGATTCAATCCCCTTAAACCCCTTGCTGGATTGACATAACCGAACAAGGCCTAAACTGTAGCACGTAGAGGAAGGGAAACGGGTGACGTAAAACAATTTTAGCCCCCTAAACAACTACAAGAGTAGGGGACAGGGCACCGTTGAACGTAGTCTTGCTGTATCACTTGCTCCACTAGTCACCTTCCAAAGCAGGAAATTTGTACGGTTGAGTTTGCAGATAATGGCATCCGGGTACCCATAGAGTTGTACACCCCACAAGATGGGAACAACTTGGGCCTTCCAAAGCAGAAAATTTGTACGGTTGAGTTTGCAGGTAATGGCAGTAGCAATGGCGGAGGAGGTGACAACAGAAGTGGTGGAAGCGCTCGCCGAGGAGTGTAGAACGATTGAGGTGGTGGAAGACATGGTGAAAACGGATCTGGCTTTGGTACCAGATGTATTTGTCATAGGGAACCTCTATGGGTTTGTGTTTCATATATAGTGTTGTACATAATACAATCACAACAACCATATCCACAATATCTGATACAATTGTACCTTACCATCTATAGTATCGACCATACCTAAATTGTGTTACTTGACTTGTTTACATGTTGTCGTAGCCGATACAGGAAAGAATTGATGAAACTGCAGCTGATAAACGAACCGTGGAATCAGGTCTAGCAGCAATGTGTTAGGATTTGTACTCATGACGATTGTTCGGTTTGCCACCAAACCTTTTTTTATTAGAGCTCCAAGGCTGATGTCTAGGCCGTCTTGATTTGTTAAATCTCACAAGATTGGAACCTTTTACCTGACATAAGGTGTTTGATGGCATCCACTTTTATAGGTGTTATGGTGTGCTCAAGTGCCAACTTGATCTAGAACTAAGACCATATCCAACAGTTTACCATATGGTTACACAAAACACTGGTTTGCATGGTTATGTATTATAGACTGTAATGTTCGTAGAGTGAACTTTAAATATAGTGATGATAATGAGTAAGCTGTCCAATAAAAAAACAAAAATTTCGCTAATCGAGTCAAATACCTAAGTTTATGAGTTTATGACAATTGAGCCCGGGCAACTGTAGCATCAACAAATCATCAATGGAAAATATGGTTTTATATATAAGAAAATGTTACCAAACTATTTTCAACTTTATTGTGCGCTCTAAAATTAGATAAAAGATTCACGCCGTGTACGACAAAATAATAATAAAATGAGCACACTTGTAGGACGTTGCAGTGGTAGCTATACTAGTATTCACGCTTTACGTGGAACGGGAGCGTAGTGGGCGTATGGAGGCCAGTACAAGTGAAGCTCCATCTTGTACGTCACCGTTCGTCCTCGCAAGTCCACCGGCGAGGACCGGACGTATCCCAGCGCGTACGCGAAGTCGCCGGTGCCACCCACCACCGGGTAGTCGGACGGCTTGGTGTTGTAGGTGCCCCCAAGGACCGAGACGGAGCCCCGGTGGCCGCGGTGGTGGACCGTGATCTTGGCCAGCGACATGCTCTGCAGCCCGTCGAGGCTGGTGGTGATGGAGGTCCCCTCCGCGACGCCCGCCACCCGGGAGTCCCTGTCCGCGCGCACCGTCAGGTCGTCGCGGAAGACGTAGATGGTGCCGAAGGGCGTGGTGGTCTGGCTGACGCCCGCGCCCGCGACGCCGTCCACCACGATGTAGCCGGTCCTGTTGATGGTCTCGTGCTGGTACAGCGTGAAGCTGAGCGTCTTCCCGTGCCCGTCTCGGCTCTCGGTTTTGTTCTTCGGCGTCGCAGCTGCTACTGCTACAGGCGGGATCTGAAACTGGAGGCGGTGGAGAAAGGCCACCAACACGCAGAGCAGCAAGCCCCTGGCACTGGCAGCGCTCGTCGTAGCTGCCATGGTAAAACCGAAAGATCGCTACTGGATTATTATGCCTCCTCACTTGTGGCTTATCGTGGAGTTTGGAGCTTTTATGCACTGCAGCCTGGCAGCCAGAATGGACTAGCGATAGATTCTCAAACAGCTGATCTTGACGAAAAAAAATGACGGATCGAGACACTGGACATTCGGTCGCCGTCGGAGTAAACCTGATCATCTAGATGGTAGACTTTTGGTGGAAGACACCGTTCTTTCTCTCTCTGAACTCTGAAGACTCGTGACCTGCCGTGCGACGTCCTGATACCAACTGCGGCTGTGTACCAGGTCGACGGGGAGATCGGATTTGCTCCGTAAATACGCACTGATGCGGTTGCTTATATGTCAGTGCGTTTGAAGTCTTCTTTTTCATCTTTCTCTCTTTTTGGTTTTTTAGGCGCACCTTTCTCTCATTTTAGTGAGAGTAGTTCTTTTCCTTTCCTAGACCCAAACCCAAGCAGACCTGTGGGCCGTGGCCTTGCTCGAGACCAACAGCAAATTTCGGCTGTGCCTTTGTATGTCCTAACAAGCCCATAGTGGAAGACCGGCCCGGTCCACGAAACCTGTTCTCTCCTGTTAACGATTCCATAGAAATACGCCGTCGTGCGTCATTGCTTACACGATAGTGACCACGCACGCCGCGGGCCGGCAAACCGTACCGTCGCCGGAAGATTCGTATTGCTTGCTGCGTTTCGACTTTGGATTGGACCCGTCCCCTTGCGACCAACCGAACCGCCCCTCAATCGTCTCTCTGAATCATCCCTCTCGCACTCTCGCGCTGCACGTGCTCTCCTCCACGGGCCACCACCACAAACCAAACGCGAGCGCGACGCACGCGCGCAAAAAGAAGATCCAGCGCAGCGAGCGCGACGACATAATGGGGCAGAGCCAGGGGAGAGCGGGCAGAGCCAAACCAGAGACGCGGCACGCGACGCGGGAGGGCGAGCAGCAGCGGCGGCGCGGCGACATCGCGAGGCCAGGGCCAGAAGCAACAGCCGAGGAGGGGCAGCAGAGGCGACCGCCGAGAGTCCCGGCCACCATGGACACCTTCTTCCTATCGCACGGCTCGCCCACGCTCTCCATCGACGACAGTATCCCGGCGCGGCACTTCTTCAAGTCATGGGTGCCGGCGAAGGTCGCGGGCGACCAGCCCCCGCGCGCCATCCTCGTCGTCTCGGGACACTGGGAGACGGCCACGCCGGCGGTCAACGTCATCCGCGGCAGCAACGACACCATCTACGACTTCTATGGCTTTCCCAAGCCCATGTACCAGGTGCGCTCGATGCCTACCTACCACCGTACTCCCTCCCTTTCTCCGCTCCCCGCGAATCCGTTGGGAAGCCTCACCGTTTTAGCAGATGACCCAGTGCGTCAAAATTAGGTTGGTAACATTGCGTCTCGGACTCTCTCGGTGGGTCCTTGTTTTCCTCTGCTCAGTGCTTTTGAGTCACCCCCACCAGATCATGGTCCGGTCCAATGCAGGTGCAGAAATGGGGATTCTTGTCGCGAATCATGAGACCATGCGCCTTTTTTTTATCCTGAAACAAGGATCGCTAGAGCCAGTGACCAATGTTCTGGTGAAATCAACATGAAAATCAGATGTGAACAGGCCATTGGGGAAAGTTGCCGGCCTAGAGCTTACGGTAGTTCTACAAAAATGAATCTGCATATGTAGATATCTACCTGACCTGAATAGGTAGTGAGATGCTTGATAGCTTGCTTGTCAGCAGCAAACTTAGGGGCAGTGAAGCTTGATGGCCCATGCGCATCGAAGTAGGTAAGGTGCGGTTGCCGCTAGCATTTACCGAATTGACTACATTATATAGCCTGGCCGGATTCTGTATTTCTCTTTTATGATCTCAAAGTTAAAAAAAAAAGAAGAAGAAGAAAGTAAAGAAAGGCATCTTTGCCAGTAAGGTGCGTTTTTTCTGTGATGTATGCCTACTGAATTCTCTCACGAGCAGTTGTTTTAATAGTATTCACAGTTTAGCTAGTGTTACATAGTACTTTAGCACCTGAATTTCATAATACTGTATAATGGTTGAGTCTTGAGATATCATATATGCATCCAGGATTAAGACTTTAGGTGCCCTCTAGGTCCCCAACCTTGTTTGATCTGACGTTAATTGAAATTTTGTAGTTTGATATATATATTTTTTGCGCTTAACTTAGTTTAGTTAAAAACAATTTATTCTTTTTTTAGGTACGTGTTTAGCCTCCATGTTTCCATTCCACTTATTAGGTAGAGACATCCACCAGCTTGTCTTTAGGTTCTATTTTACGACTGGTTGGTAGCTTATGCTTCTAGATAACGTGGCTTCAGTGAGCAGGTAGGTTGGTAGTAGCTAATATAATTCTGTACTTGGGATATTGCAAATCTCCGGGGCCCCACAATCATACCATAGACTATAAGCAGCTGTCGATTTCACCTCTAGAAGATGTAAATGTAAGTTCTAACTTCTGCAGCACTAATGCGGATTAGCGTAATTTGCTATCATATCACATCTCTGAAACTTTCTGAATGAAATCGCTATACCTTTTATGCTTGACCAAACACAGTGTGTTAATTTACAAACGGAAATGTTTACCGCTGCTGCTGCAATAAATAAATAAATAATCGATGGAGCAGCTAGTAAAACACTGGTTGTGGTTGTGGTTGATGATGTTTGTAGCAAGCAGCTCATTCAGTCTTGTCGACATCATGCTTCAATTGGTCTGAAGTCCAAAGTTTCCCCGCTGATCCTGAATAAACTCTTTTGTCCCGTTCCAGCTCAAGTACCCCGCTCCGGGCGCTCCGGACTTGGCCCTGCGGACCGTAGAGCTCCTGGAGCAAGCCGGGTTCGGCCCCGTGAAGCAGGACCACAGCCGCGGGCTCGACCACGGCGCCTGGGTGCCGCTGATGCTCATGTACCCGGACGCCAGCATCCCCGTGTGCCAGCTCTCGGTGCAGACCGACCGCGACGGCACGTACCACTACAACCTCGGCAAGGCGCTGGCGCCCCTGCGGGAGGAAGGCACCCTCATCATCGGCTCCGGCAGCGCCACGCACAACCTGCGCAAGATTAGCCCGTCCGACGCGCCCGTGCCGCAGTGGGCCGCCGAGTTCGACACCTGGCTCAAGGACTCGCTTCTCAACGGAAGGTGAACCTGAAACGAAACTGCTCAGCGCTCAGAGTCGAGAGACCTGTTGGCCTGTTGGCTGTTGCTGCTGCTGCTGATAAAAAAAACTCGTCGTATTGACCGTCAGGTACGAGGACGTGAAGCGGTACGAGGAGAAGGCGCCGCACGCGAGGGTGGCGCACCCGTGGCCGGACCACTTCTACCCGCTGCACGTCGCGCTCGGCGCCGCCGGGGACGGCGCGAAAGCGGAGCAGATCCACCAGTGCTGGTCCAACGGCACGCTCTCCTACGCGTCCTACAGGTTCACCACCAACACCTGACGCGCTGCTCGTGGTGTCGGTGGAATACCACCGTCCCGCCCGGCCAGCTGCTGAATTCGGGGGAAGCATCCATCGACGGGTGTGGCACTGGCAGCATTGCACATACTGTATTTCTAATAAACCCCCGTGTGCCTGCCGTTCCGTTCGCGGTAGATATGCGTTTGTTATTGTTTTGCATTGTTTGGTGCAGCAGCTTAGGCTGATTGATTGCCTGCATGGTGGTGCCGGGTTCTCGCTGGCCTAGCTGAAGCGTGCATTCTATCGAGAAACGTTTTGTTTGTTAATGTATTCTATCATCGTTTTTAAGAGTTGAAGGCCTTCATCAATCCCCCAGTCGAAGCCCATCACATTGTCTCGAGGTGCATCCCACCAACTTCTCTCGGCCCATGACAGGTTCCCAACGCGATAGTTCGGGATTTTTTTATTTGTAACTCTTTTTTATAAATTATTTTTAAGAAAAAATAAATCACAATGCTTTTATTTCTAAAACAAACTCCAAACTACGTTATCATGTTATTTTGCCCGACGTGGTCGACCTATCACCATAGCATGTTAGTCGCCTTCGCCTGGCTAACCCGGCCAACCGCTACCGCACCAACAACTTGAGCGCACCATTTCTCCATCGTCCCTCTCTGTGGCCCTCTCACATCAACCCAATTCCACTCTACAACAGGCTATAGTTTTAGTCCACAACTACATTAATTTTTCTATTTCAGAATTAAGTAATTCACGTGAATTTGTTTAAGCGTTTATAAATCACACAACATAATATTTTTTATTTAATTAAAAATTATAAAGTGCATAATAATTAAAATAAAAGTACATGACAATTACAAAAATACATAAACCTAATTGGAGTTCTAGATCTCATCCTCATCTTCCTGTTCTGCTTTCGGTTCCTCTTCTTCAGCATCGACCGGACCAAGTTTCTTTGACTTTTTTAATGATTTTTTTTGAACTCCAGGCGGCCAAAAACAACTAGAAGCAACGATTAAAACACGTGGTGTTGACGTTAACAAGTGGATCAATCGAAACATGCCACCTCGCTCTCGCCCACACCAGCCAGCGTGTTTCCTACCTTCCGCCCGTCTCTCGTCCGAGCGCGTGCTCCAACGCGGGCGAGGGCGGGGCGATATCGTCTGCTCTCGGTAGACGTGAGCAACACTCTGAAAGATCTTTGTGGAAGCCTCAAGATCAACCTCAATGTTGTACTTGAGAATAGAATAGGGTTGAAAGAGACTCAAAGTCTTTGTGGCTTCCTTGGTAACATGGACACTGGCAAGCCATGGTGGTGACCTCCACATGATAAATCAAGTATTTTGCCTCTTATGTTTTAAATTACAATATTTTTGCTTCCACTTGATCTACTTGGTTGTGCATGTTTATGAGTAACTACTTAGTGGACTTTCTATTGGATATATCCAAGCACTTCTATAAGCTTGATTTGAGTTTATTTCGCGAGGTGTAGTTGTTATTGAGCTCTCTATGTTGTGTAGCAGTGGCGTAGAAATGTGCAGAAGTGCCACGATGTAGTAGTTCCATAGAATTACAAAGAGGTTCTCCAGTTTGCTAATTCACTGTAAAGTTTTATTTGTCGTTAATTTCATAAACACCTATTCACCCCTCTATGCGACATCAAAACCCTTTCACATAGGTGGCTATTTTTAGAAACAATTCTAATGAATATAATTAGTGATGATGATTATTGTAACAAACTAAAGGCCAGATGTTTCTAATCATTATAAGAATTTCTAGGATTAATCTTTTTCTTACATGTCACATGAGGGTTTAGATTCATTAGTACAGGTAAGTCGTTGTTTCATGTCACAAACTAATAAATTTAGTACTCAGATGGCTTAGCACTCACACACTCATCATTCATATTAGTTGGGACCAATGATTTCAAGTCGTCCGACTAATCGTGATTAGTCAGGCTGGTTGGCAATTAGGGCGATTAGCTAAACGACTCGACTAGAATACCTAGTCGTCCGACTAATCGTCGATTAGGGCTACTAATCGTCCGAGTAATGTTACCTGGTCGTCCCGACTAGGGTTTACCTGGTCGGCCGACTAATTAGATTATGTTATTTTATACAATAGCAAAGGTGTATTTAGAAATAGAATATATCTAGCTACTATTACTATTAATATTGATTAACTTATACCAAATTAATGGTGATATACTCCTCAAGTCCTCATTTTTGTGAGATTTTGTAGCATTAGACATCTTGTTAGCTATAGTATTTATATTTTTCTTGCATGATATGTATTTAGTTGAAGCATAATGTTTAGAGATATAAACTCTTTGCATCCTTTTTAACTTCATCAATTTATAGTTTGGCTTTTAACTTTTAATGTAGTTGTTGCAATTTTTGGCATTAAGTAGAAACTCTAGTGTTTTTTAATGTTCTATTGAAAATTATTTTATTATTAAGAAAATCCATTTTTTGATGATTTTACACGGGTCAGCAAAGTATAAGAACCGTTTTCCTGGTTTTCTAAGTTAGAACCCAAGGGATGCAATATGCCAAGTGCAAGGTACACCAATATTAGTATGACATAAATTTTGGTCAAAATATACAAAAGTTATTTAAAATAAAAATTTATGGAAATTATTATCATTGGGTATAAATATAAAGTAAAGTGAATTATTGATGTTATTTCTCTTTGGTTTGTTAAAACAAATATTTACCATAATACGTGCATATTTACTTAGTATATATGGTGAAACATAGAATTATCGTTATTTAATTTCATAGTTGTAGAAGTTTATAATTTAGACATATATATGTACAACATACTTTGTGAACATGAATTCATTTCTTGTATTAACATATATTAGTATTTACATGTTGGTTTGAGAAATATTTGTGTTTATTTTTATGAGAGTATGGTAGATACTCCCTCCATTCATAAATATATGACACATTGACTTTTTTTTAAAAAAAATTGACCACTCGTCTTATTCAAAAAAAATTAATGAGTTATCATTTATTTTTTGGTGATTTTTTATCACTTAAGTTAGTTTATGCTTGACTTAAAATTTAACATTTTTAATAAATATTTTGAATACGACGAGTGGTCAAAGTTTTCTAAAAAAAGTCAATGGTGTAATATATTTGTGACGGAGGTAGTATAATCATACAAATAATAATTTATATTATCTTTTATAATGACATGAGCTTGATGCAAACTTAGAACGGTACTTTGCATTATCTTTTATAATAACAAATATTAATATATTATAAAATAATAATAGTTTTAAATTATCTTTCTTAATGGTAGACGTTGATGATTTAGATAAAAAAAGTTGAAGGGTTATTTTAAACCATCCTTTATAATGGTAAAGATATGTATGTTTCATAACCATAAGAGTGCGCAATTTATTACGGGATTATTTTAAATTATATTTCATAACGATACATGTGGGTGACTTATAGAAGAATAGGGAGTTCTTTTGAATCCTCTTGTGTAATTTAGAGGTTGGTAATTTAGATCTAAAATTAGGAGGTTACACTAGGTTTTTCAATGATGATAAAGGCTGTTAATTTTTTTTATAAATTATAATAAATGTAATGGTTATTATCTCGAGTTTGTTGAATTAAAGGCTAAATGTTTATTTATTATTATAGGGATTTCTAGGATTATTTTCCTAATGCATCTCGTGTGGTGGCTCCGTTAGTGTCTCTAATGTATTAGTAAATGTCGTGAAACCTAACCACCTACACTTTGTTTTTTTACCCAACATTTAGTTTTTTATAAACTGTTTATCAACAGTCGGTAGCCAATTCAAATATTACCAAAATTTGTGTTATATAAGTATATATTTAAGCTACCGAAATATGATGTCTAGTTCTCTTCATTTTTTTCTAATGGGACAGGCACACTTTTATATTTTGTCAGCACTCGTATAAAATTTAGTCCGAAACTTTGGGTATCAAAATCACATTTTAGGAGAAGAAAAAAAGAGAATAGGAGCTTGGTGACTTGATACCAGTGGATCATGAATCATCAGGAAAAACACAGGAGGGAAGGGAGAATAATAGGTTCTAGATGGGATATCTATGGATGAATGGATCATGCATGTCTGAAAGCAGAGTTACACAGTACCATCACTGACTAATGCGCTTACACGATATAGGCACTTGCAAGTGGAATGCAAATCTGTGGTACGGCACGAACGCAGGTGTCTAGATGCAATGAATCTTTGTGTAGGGTGCCCTGTTTGCGTCCTGCAGGGAACAGCCTACAGCGTAGTATATATAACAGAAGTTTTTTTTACGGAGGAAAGGTCTGCTTTTGTAACAAAGCAATTGTTTACAAATATAGAAGAAAACGCAACGCCGGGCTGGGGACACCATCCAACGTTAAAGATCAAAACCAAAGAAACTCTGTATAATAGAACTTCACCGTGGCTGTATTCATTCTGTCCACACATTCTCCACCTTAAGGGCTAGTTTAGTAATCTTATTTTTCTAAGACCTTGTTTATGTACTCTAGTATTCACTTCAATCCACATGTATTGAGCTTGATTGGAGTGTAAAAATTTACACTCCAATTAACCTAAATACATGTGGACTGAAGTGAATATGAGAGTACCTAAACAAGACCTCTGTGATTTTTATTTTCTCAAATAAAATTAGTTTATTTATTTTACCAAACTAACTCTAAGAATAAGGATTTTACTTTGGACGAGGATTCGTCAAGCATTGACTTTTACTTGATTATTACCACCTGTTGAAGGTGCGCATGATTACTAGGCATCGCAGCAGGTTGGATAAAAGCATAAGAACCTACTTTGGGAACCTTAAATTCTATTCGGAATTAGAGCAGATTAAGGTGGAAATAAACTAATTTCCTTTCCAATAACCTTTAACCCCGAAGGAGATTGAGGTGAAATATTTACTTGTTCGCTAGTGTATATCCATAGATAAAAATTCATACGTGTGCTTAAATGTTGTCCGCATATTTACCTGTCCACGAGTATATATCCGTAGATAAAATTTCGCACTTGTGCTTACTACCTCCGGTATTGATTTAACTGACATAGTTTTTTCCCCTCAAAAGTCACGGTACATCATAGGTTCATAATTTGGTCATTTATAACCATACAAATAACAAAATAACTTACACAATAACTAGGGTAAAAAAAAGTAATCGCTCATACAATCACTTTATTTAGCTACCCATTTAAAAATACAGTATTTTATAGTTCAACGTGTTATTTATACGATGCAAATTACAGGTTCGAGTGATCGAGTCACACTTGTAAAACTTCGACTATAAATAACCAGTTTGTTATTTACTTTTGGAACCTAATAGTCATATGCAACAATTTGTCTTAAAAAGGTACTTTTACAAAAGTATAAATGTACTAAGAGTTCATTTATATTTTTAACAAAAATAATATGGGGTCAAAACTTATTTTGGATACCGTGTTATTGTCCTAAACGGTTTATAATTTGGATTTGTAGGTTGTAGATCAGGAGCGAAGCCACGGAATTTCGGCACCGGTGTCGGTATAAAAATACTAACTCAAACTTATGACACATTGGCACTACAATTCCACACACAATACAAGGACAACAAAATTTGGGGATACTGTAAAAGGTAATTAGATTTTGCAGTAGTGATTACCTCTTGCAGGTCCAGGTTTTCTCCACGGTTATGTTCAGCCATATTTTGAAAGCGGACAATAACGTCATCATTGGGAATTGTCGCTACAAATCCTGGTTTCATAAAACATATGATACAGCCATTTATAAATTCATCGCTCGTTGAAATTATAACTACTAACTACTATCCTTATGTATCACTCCGTTCACAAATATACGATGTCGTAACTTTTTTCCAAAACTAAAAGAAGAAAAGCAAGTGGGCAGTGGCCCACTGCAAAAAAAGGGATAAATCCAGTCTTGAGTGATCTTATCATCAGGGTCTCAGTGGCAAAGTTTATGTTTGCATTAATTTCCAGCTCACTGACTTTGTGCCCACTATGGTGAAGGACACATCCGCAGCCTCTCGCTCGCCGTCGCCGGGCGTGAGGCGTGATGATCTGCCGATCAATCATCTCGCGCGCCAATCGCACTTGCTTTCACGGGGGTACAGACGTACACAGTAGCTTCGGAACAGCGAACACCGACTCGATCGGTTGAAGCTGACGGCGCAACGGCCGGACCGACGGGGACATTTCTTTTTCTCTCTGTGTGTGCGTGTGTTTTTTTAAAAAAGGGCTTGCAATGTGGCGATCAGATGCCGGCCGTGAGAAAAAGGCGTGCGTCGATGGATCAGCGCGCAACAACCGGTGTCGGGACGCTGCTTCCCGCACCGTTCTGGCTCCTGGTGCAGTGGGTGCGGCGGCGTCGCGGCGAACGCTGCGCAGCCGCTCGGGTGCTGGACGACCTGTCTGTGCGTCTGCCTACGCAGGGGCCGTACAAGTACAACGACGACGACGACGACGCAACGAGTGGCCCTTCCTCGCTCATCAGTCATCACTGCGCTCTCTTCAGCTCCGCTAGCGTCTCGGTCGCGCCGAACGAGTCATCGTGTCGAGCGCGCGGTGGCATCTATAGATGTCCAAACAGTGCGGGCCGCCCGTTTGGCCCGTGACACGGCACGAATTTAGCCCGGTCCAAACACGGCCCGGCACGGTCGGTTACGGGCCCGGACCGGCACGGCCCGTTTAGCGGGCCGGGTATGGGCACATACGGCGGCCCGCGTGCTTTGGCCCGGCCCGGCACGATAAATGGGTCGGCACGACGGCGGCCCGCATATTTATGTAAATACTAAATATGTAAATACATTTAATTCTCTCATAGTATGTAAATACTAAATACGCGGCCAAACATATATAAAATGCATACATAAATATAAAATGCATACATAAATATTTTGTTGTCTTAATATATATAAATAATATGTTATTATATATGATTAATTATGTTAAATATATGTATTTATATACCGTTCTACTGTTGGTTCGGGCCAGTGCCCGGCCCGGTCCGTTGAGGCCCACCGGGCCAACGGGCCGGCCCGGCACGATTTTTTCCTGTGCGTGCCGGGTTTGGGCATGTCTCTAGGCACGTGGGCCAGCCCGACCCGGCCCGAAGCATCAACGGGCCGTGCCTGGCCCGGCCCTATTCGTACCGGGCCGAAACGGGTTCGGGCCGGGTCCGTGCCGGGTGGCCCGTTTGGACATCTATAGTGGCATCTGTCACGCATGCATGCATGCTTCGTTTCGGTCGAGTTTGACAGGTCACTCATGGCTCATGGGCTGTTGGTGCCGCCACGGCCACGAGCAGCAACGTGGCTGTGGCTGTGGCTGTGCTGCTGGGGCCAGAGCCCGAAAGGAAGTTTTCGCTCCGCATGGACTTCCACGGCTTTGCCTGCCTGCCCCGCGCATGTGTCGATTTGCCTGCCCTCGATACATCTCTCCAGAGTAGTGCTGGGAATTGGGTCAGGCCGGCCCGTGGTGCAGTCCGGCGCCCGGCACACCCAATTATGAGAAAGGCCCGGCCCGACACGACGGCCGGCGTGCCCGTGCCAGCCCGGCCCGGTGCACGTGCCGTGCTTGGGCTGCCAAGTGGGCCCGTGGTGCAGGCACGAGCACGGCACACGTAAAACGCGGCACGACGCCGGCCCGTTAACCACATCCGTAAATAAATGTGTATAGGGCGCGGCTCGTACCGTCGCGTCGACGTCGTGTAACCCTAGCATCCACTTTTCCTCTCTCGGCCTCTCCGTCTCCTGTGGGCGCGTGGCGGCGACAGGCGACTCGGCTCCGGTGTCCTCGCCTCCTGCTCCTCTCCTCTCTTGCTCCATCCTCTCTGTGAACTCTCTACATCTCTCCCTCGACCCTCGCTAACCCTAACCCTAAAACTCGATCTTCGCCAAGCTCGCTCCTCTGCCTCTGCCGTCAGCCATCCGGTTCGTGGATCCGGTGCTCCGGTGTTGCAGGTAAGGTTTTCTTGGTCTTGCTCTCGTCTCTCTCTTAATCCTAGTCCTAGTCTTCTTGTTCTTGATCTTGTTGCTTCGATTCGTCGAGGTGTGCACCGTGTGTGTGTGTGCGCCACGCGCCGTGAGGAGCCGGAGAAGCTGACCGAGGCGGTGGCCATGTCCACGGCCTCGGCTGACGACGAGCTCAGTCTCGATGCGGTGATCGAGGAGCGGAGGCTTGAAGCGCAGAACGAGGCAGACGATGCCCGGTGCCTCCTCCTTGGTACCACCTCCGCTGGTGCCATCGATCTGGACGGCGCCGGTGCACAAACGGGGACGGGCTCCACAAGCCCGACGGCTGACGCGAGCACCTCTGTCCCTGTGCCTGGTAAACGTTCTAGAAGGAGAGGTCCGACCTCTAAGGTATGGCTGCATTTCATGTATTAGAACCAAATTAACTAAGATGTGTCAAATTTATGAGGCCAAATTTGGAGGTATTTGCTTGACTCCTCAACCACAATGAGGTAGTGGTTCTAGTAAGGCCACAGAGGCATGGGATGATATATATGGTGATGATGAAAGTTATAGCAATACTGGTACAGGTGGTACATCTGGTACATCTACTGGTTTATCTGAGTTAACTTCTTACCTTGACAGTGACACTGAAACTAAATTTGGGCCTGATTTCAACATTCTTATGTGGTGGCAACGCCACAATCAAACTTATCCTATTCTTTCTATACTAGCTAAAGATGTGTTGTCTGTCCCTGTTTCTACAATATCTTCAGAATCTACTTTCACTCTAGCTAGCAGGGTGCTCGAGGAGCGACGACGACGGTTGACGACAGACATGGTGGAGGTGCTCTCCTGTATCAAAGATTGGGAGTTGGCTGACCAGCACAAGCAGCATACTGTGGAGAAGGAAACCAGAGACCTTGAAGCAACCTTTGAGGATATGTACCTAGATGATGAGCATCGAGTATCACCAGGAAACAAAAGAAAGGAAGCAGCACCACATAGTTCAAGAAGGACTGAACTATAAACTTATTCTCCCTGTTTCTACCTATTTATATTCTCTACTTCTCTTATCTGTAATATGCTCATATGGACTGTGGATTGAACACTGAACTATGAACTTATAAATACTTTAAGGAGCTGGCTGTACTCTTTTCCTTCCTAGGGTTTTCTCATGAAGTGTGAGTTTTTACCTAGGAAAGGTTTTTAATGAGGCAGCATTGCACTAAAGCTCCAAACCATTTAAAGACTATTTTGTAGCCTATTTGCCTTGTTTTCTGTTAACTTTGATGAATTATGTGTATTATGTAACTGGGCCCGAGCCCGGCACGGCACTAACGGGCTGACCGTGCCCCAGCCCGGCCCGATTAACATTATGCGTGCCGTGCCTGGACAGGAATTTGCGCCCACGTGCTAGCTCAGCCCGACCCGTGACACTGGCGTGCCGTGCCTGAGCACGCCAATATCGTGCCGTGCCCAGCCGTGCTCGTGCCGGGCTGGCCCGGCACGTCCATTTGGACATGTATAGTTGTGGGTGTGGCTGTGCAACTGTTAGAGCCCGAAAGGAAGTTTGCGCTCCGCATGGACTTCCACGGCTTTGCCTGCCTGCCCCGCCCATGTGTCGATTTGCCTGCCCTGGATACGTCTCTCCAGAGTCTAGTCGCGTCACGATGGATGGATGGCGCCCCGCCCCGCCGATGTTTTGCCTGCGTTATGAGCTTGTGTCTGTGTGGCCGTGACGCGCTGCGAAACGACTTGGCCTTTTCTTCGGGCGGTTTTTGTGGGTGTTGTGATTTTCCGCTTGATCTGCGGCCTCGTTTGTGATTTTCCCCGGGCGCTTTTGCCCGCTTTCGGCTCTTGCCTTTTATGTTGCTTGTGCTGCTCCATTTGGATGGATGGATCCATGGTGATCTTTCCAGGCCACAGACCAGACGTTCCTTATCATTTTTTTATTATTTGAAAACAATAATAATCTGTCACCGTCAATATATTATAAAATATTAAATATACGGGACTTTGTTATTATAAACATACAACATTAGGATGCAAAGTACAATTAAATTATTAGGTACGATTGCTTTTTATTGAATTATTCTCCAGTTAATTAAGGAAAAACAATATTAATCTGAATCATTAATCAATCTATATAAATACTCACTAAATCCCGAAATATATCTTTCGAGAAGAAAGATATTTTTAATCATCATTTGGAGAGGAAAAGGCTCTTTATATCTTTCGAGCACTAAAGGCATGTGTAGTGGAGAGACACCAAAACGATTCTCCAAGCACAAGAGACAATTAAGAGAATATATTATATAATGGAGTGTCTATAAATATAGTTCGTTAGTAAATATAGAATTAAATGCATTTGTACAACATCAGATCGATAGAACATACGACAAATTCGTACAGTGAGAAGTGATGCGTCGTTGCTACTTGGATTACGAGGCAGAGACGTCTCTTCACAGGGAGACGGCTCTAATTTTTTTTTTGTAAATACCCCATTTAAACACCTTAAGAGCCTTTACATTAACCATCATTGTGCATGCCCTAATAGCGCTATATATCTTGCACGTACTTCGAAGAGGTAAAGGTAATCTCGCTCTCTATCTTTGTCTAACTAGAAATTCAAAATAAAAAATAGTAATTAAATTTCTAACTAAAAAGCCTTTTGAAGCTGTTTTCGCAAAAAAAAACTTCATATATCAATAAGGAAGGATAAAAAAGGTTGTTCAAGTATCTTTCCAACGCGTTCGTAAAAAACTCAACAAAGACTCCTTTCCACATAACTCAAATCGAAACTCATTAAAGTATTGTTCGTTTTATCTCAATCCATGTAGATTGAATGGGATTGAGTGGGTTTAAATCCCCAGCAATTCAAAATTCTTCCTCATTTCTTTCAATCACATCCAAATATCCAATCCACATAAAATGAGAATAATTGAACAAGACCAACCAGTTTAAGAGCAATTTCAAGAGACTCTTTATATTGTTCCTAATCTATATAAATAAAGATTTTTATTAAAAAATATTCTCCAACGACTTATCTAAATGACTATCCAAATATATTTATCTACTATTCTGGGTTTCTCGCTAGCCAAATATAAAAAACATGAATGCCTCTCTAGAGTGCAAACAAGATGTAGAAAGACTCTTGGAGATTGAAAAGATATATATAAGATAGTTGTAAAGAACCTACCAAGCACCCTAACTTTAGAGTTGCAAACTCTATGGACTTCTTAGAGCTATAGTGCGATTTTTTAGAGTACCTCTTTTATTCTCTGAAAACTCTAAAAAAGCAACCTCAATACGGAGTTTAGAGTTATTTACCCACCATTGTCACTAGTTATGAGACAACAATTTAAACTCTGAAGCAGAGCTGCTCCACCTAGAATTTTAAAGTAGAACTACTCTAAAATAAAGCAGAGTTATATCAAACACACCCTTAAAAAGGATAACCCAATTTTCGCTCTTGATATGCCTCCCGAACTCCGCCAAGAGACTTTTGGCTTCATTCGGAATATCTGTCAACTTCTTAGCATTTGTGCTCGATATAGAAACCTCTCTCACTTGCTTTCCATTTGATTTAACCATATTAACCTTGGAGCGCCTATACGGCAAGTGTTTAAGCTTCCTCATGTCTATATCAAACTTTAGAGGTGTTTTCATGACAGAGAATACTCCAAACTTCAAACATAATCGTCATTATAAGGGATTGCATATGTTTCCACGGAGCTCTGTAAAAGCATTATATTAAATATGGGTTACGTGCCGATATGCCCAGCCTTTATATGTACACGGATCAGATCAGACTCCTCAGTGCACGTACACGTTGGGTTGGACTAGTAGTTAATACTCCTTTAGTGTAGTATCAGTCTCATATTTGCCTTTTGCGTACGAGGTGAATGATCTAAGGCCATCTCCAGCAATAACGTACAAACGGATTATTTTGCATTGTAAATACACTATTTACAGAGTAGAGTTAAAAATAACGAGTGAGATAAGAAGTGTGATATAATAATGTAGGGGTAAAAATGGGTCGGGTATACCTGTCGGGTACCGGATACTCGTTTTTCGGATACGAATTCGAGTATTTTTATATTTAGGACGGATACGGGTAATACTCGTATAGTGCAACTTCGGATTCGGGTCGGATACGGAGCGAAGACTACCCGATAAATATCCGTATATTCGGGTCGGATAAGGGTACCCTTTTTATTTTTTCTACATAATATAGTTATAAAATAATAACTTTTACATATGAAATTGGATGAAGATAAAGTTTATATGAAAATTGTAGAGCTCGAACAGATCTATAAATTTATAGTACATCAATTTTTTGTTTAAACACATCTTTATGCCAAAATCATTGAAATATTATCCAAATTTATATTAAATTAATAGACTTTATCATTTTTACTAGCTGAGTGCACGTGCGTTGCAACGGGAATATATAATACCAGTATACTACGATAAATTATATACAAAATGTGTGTTATATTGTTATGAGAAAATGTTTCATAATCAATTTGTGATCTTAGCCATACATAAATTTTGTTATTTTAATCTAGTTGTTTCACCACTACATTGCAATCATCAGTATCATGCAGACTTCTATATATGTCACAATTTGTATAGTCTCATCATTGGAGAGCACATTCCACACATGCCGGAAGAAATTCACTCGTACATCGTTAGTCATCAGACACACACCACCATACGCTCTTGCTTAAACAAAAAAGACAAGTGTGTGTTTGCGAAGAGAATTAAAGGCAGGCCGGCACAAAAGCTACCCTGACGGTGGCGAGGATGACGAACTGGTCACTGTTGTCGATCCTTCTCTGCGTCACCTCCGGCGCCAAGATGACGCCACAGTCCTCGATATAGCAGTCGTCGAACGCACGCGACATGACGAGTACCGATGACTCTTGGTTGGGCTGCCAAACGAAGTGCACTTCGGGCTCATCAGCGAGGTAGTACCCCTAGCCGTTGCACCACAGGATGCGCTACTCCACTACATACATCATGTTCGAGGACACTCACACAACGTCAGCAATGGCCATCGTCCCAGTACACAGGAATTCATGTCCGGTCAGTAGCGACTTACGTGGCAGGTTGGGCTTTAGGTGGACGATGAGCTGGATGGCGTTGTCGTCGGATGCGGTGTCCAGAACAACCCGAGAGTCGTCGACGTTGGCGACAACCATAAGCCCCCCTGCTTAACCATGGACAGCGTGGTGCAGCTGCTCTGGACCGTGTCCAAGCGGCGGCTTCGCGGGAGCTTGTTGTACATAGCGGCGCTGTAACGCCCTGAATTTGGGGGTAGAATTTTTCTTCTTTTCTCTCACCAAATTCGGGCGTTACTCTCTTTTCTTTTTCCCCGTTTTGCTCCTTCTTCCCAATTTCAAACCAGTATAGCGACAGGTGTCCGTGTCATGTATAAACCAAAAACCTAAGTGTCATGGGTGTTGCATCATGCCGAAGCACATTTCTTTGTCTGATGTTGAGTGTTCGTCTCGTTCCGTTCCGGATTTCGATTCGCGATTTAATTCCGTTTAGTGATCCGTGCACGTCGTGGGTTTTCGATCTACGAAGTGGCCCGGCCCAACCCAGCCCGGCCCTGCGCGCCCCTGGCGCCCACACACCCCCATGCGCCCCCTTCTCTCTCTCTCATTTGGATCTCCCGCGCAACAACCTCCCCTCTCCCTCTTCCACCTCTCTCTCCCCGTGGTGCCCTAGGATTTGGAGACGGCGATCACCGGATTTTGGACCCCGAGGTGAGCTCCCCTCCCCTCCCCTTCTTCTCTCTCTCTCCCTCTCCCTCCTCTTCTTCCTCCCCCGCGCGCGCCCCCCCCTTTTTTCCCTGCTCGCGCGCGCCCCTGCCCTTCCCCGCTCGCCGGCGGCGCGGCCGGCCACGCCCCTGCCCGGTCCGCGCGACGGCGCCCGCCTCCCCGGCCCGCACGGCGGCGCTCGCCCGCCCCCTCCCCCGGTCCGCGGCGACGCGGCCCCGCCCCTCCCCCGCGCGCGGCGGCGCTCGCCCGCCCCTGCCCGGTCCACGCGGCGGCGCCCGCCTCCCCGGCCCGCGCGGCGCCGCTCGCCCGCCCCCCTGCTCGGCCCGCGGCGGCGCTCGCCCGCCCCTCCCCGGCCCACGCGGCGGCGCTCGCCCGCCCCCTGCCCGGCCCGCAGAATCAGCAGGCACCCCGTCTTCCTGCCCCAGCAGCCCAGCAGAACAGTCAAGCAGCACCAACTCAGGTTGGAAACAGAGCATGTTTCCACTGTGGAGAGCAAGGCCACTGGGTGATGCAATGTCCGAAGAAGGCAGCCCAGCAGCAGTCAGGCCCCAATGCCCCAGCCAAGCAGAACGTGTCTCAGCCTGGAGCAGGCAATCGCTCTCAGCCGCGCTATAATCATGGAAGGCTGAACCACTTGGAGGCTGAAGCAGTTCAGGAGACCCCCAGCATGATAGTAGGTATGTTCCCAGTCGACTCCCATATTGCAGAAGTGTTATTTAATACTGGAGCAACACATTCTTTCATTACTGCATCATGGGTAGAAGCACATAATCTTCCAATTACTACCATGTCAACCCCCATTCAAATTGACTCACCCGGTGGTAGGATTCGAGCCGATAGCATTTGTTTGAATGTATGTGTGGAAATAAGGGGGATAGCGTTTCCCGCCAACCTCATAGTAATGGGTACTCAGGAAATAGATGTCATCCTAGGGATGAATTGGCTAGATAAGTATCAGGCAGTTATCAGTTTTGATAAAAGGACCATCAAGTTGGTGTCCCCACTAGGAGAGGAAGTGGTGACCGAGTTAGTCCCGCCTGAGCCAAAGAAAGGAAGTTGTTATCAGATAGCTGTCGATAGCAGTGAAGCAGACCCAATTGAGAGTATCAAGGTTGTGTCCGAGTTCCCAGATGTGTTTCCAAAGGACTTACCAGGCATGCCACCAGAGCGGAAAGTTGAGTTTTGAAAGTCGCCTAGAGGGGGGGGGTGAATAGGGCGAAACTGAAATTTACAAATATAAACACAACTACAAGCGGGGGTTAGCGTTAGTAATAAAGAAACGAGTCCGCGAGAGAGGGCGTAAAACAAATCCCAAGCGAATAAGCAAGTGAGACACGGAGATTTGTTTTACCGAGGTTCGGTTCTTGCAAACCTACTCCCCGTTGAGGAGGCCACAAAGGCCGGGTCTCTTTCAACCCTTCCCTCTCTCAAACGATCCACAGATCGAGTGAGCTTTCTTTTCTCAATCACTTGGAACACAAAGTTCCCACAAGGACCACCACAAGTTTGGTGTCTCTTGCCTCAATTTACAAGTGAGTTTGATTGCAATGAAGGAATCAAGAAAGCACGATTGAAAAAACCAAGCGACAAGAGCGACAAATAACACACGGATCACTTTCTCTCTCAAGCCACTAATCACTAATGATCTCTTTTCTCAATTGTGAAACTTGGAGAGATGGAGGCTTTGAATGTGTCTTGGAATGGATTGCTAGCTCTTGTATTGAATGTTGAAGGTTGGAATGCTTGGATGATATGAATGGAGGTGGTTGGGGTTGTATTTATAGCCACCAACCACTTCCTAGCCGTTGGGCCTTTCTGCTGAGCGCGGACGGTCCGCCCTCCTGGTGCGGACGGTCCGCCCCTGTAGATCAACGGCTGAAAATGCAATGGTCAGCAGTAACGGCTATATCAACGGCTATATTGCATTTAATGTGGCGTCAGATGTCAGACAGAGCCAGTCGCGGACGGTCCGCCTGCCTGGTCCGGACGGTCCGCGAGGCCGCTATAATTCATTTCTCCGAACCCGTTACCTTCGGGTTTTTCGGTTTCTCACCTACCGGACGGTCCGCGCCAGAGGCCGGACGGTCCGCGCAAGGGCTCGGACGGTCTTTGCTTTTCCTCCGGACAGTCCATAGCACAGACTTGGATTTTTGCATTGGTTCTGGCCGAGTGACATCCTCGTGTCGCGGACGGTCCGCCGCAAGGGCCCGGACGGTCCGCGCTTGGCCTGTTTTTCCAAAAAGCTTCTCCTATCCGGAATAATCTACGGTATTCCGGACAGTCGATTTAGTATAGTTATAGATGAACCTTTGGCACCTGTGTAACATATAATCTAGAGCAAACTAGTTAGTCCAATTGTTTGTGTTGGGCGATTCAACCACCAAAATTAATTAGGGACTAGGTGTAAGCCTAATTCCCTTTCAATCTCCCCCTTTTTGGTGATTGATGCCAACACAAACCAAAGCAAATATGGAAGTGCATAATTGAACTAGTTTGCATAATGTACGTGCAAAGGTTGCTTGGAATTGAGCCAATACTTACAAGATATGCATGGATTGTTTCTTACTTATAACATTTTGGACCACGCTTGCACCACATGTTTTGTTTTTGCAAACTCTTTTGTAAATACTTTTCAAAGTTCTTTTGCAAATAGTCAAAGGCAAATGAATAAGATTTTGAGAAGCATTTTCAAGATTTGAAATTTTCTCCCCCTGTTTCAAATGCTTTTCCTTTAACTAAACAAAACTCCCCCTAAATGAGATCCTCCTCTTAGTGTTCAAGAGGGTTTTGATATATCATTTTGAAATACTCTCCCCCTTTTGAACACAATAGGATACCAATTGAAAATTCAACACTTAAGATTTTGAAATTGGTGGTGGTGCGGTCCTTTTGCTTTGGGCTCTTACTCTCTCCCCCTTTGGCATGAATCGCCAAAAACGGAGTCATTAGAGCCCTTGAAGTGCTATCTTCCTCTTTGGTCATAAATAAATGAGTTAAGATTATACCAAAGAAGAAGTCCTTTTGCTTGGTGCTCATGTTTTCTCCCCCTTAGAACGGAGAGTTGCTTGGAGCGACGGCGAAGGATGAGTTACGTAGTGGAAGCCTTTGTCTTTGCCGAAGACTCCAATTCCCTTTCAATACACCTATGACTTGGTTTGAAATAGACTTGAAAACACATTAGTCATAGCATAGGAAAGAGATATGATCAAAGGTATACAAATGAGCTATGAGTGCAAGTTAACAAAAGAAATTCCTAGAATCAAGAATATTTAGCTCATGCCTAAGTTTGTTAAAAGATTGTTCATCAAGAGGCTTGGTAAAGATATCGGCTAATTGATCTTTAGTGTTAATGTATGAAATCTCGATATCTCCCTTTTGTTGGTGATCCCTAAGAAAATGATACCGAATGGCTATGTGTTTAGTGCGGCTATGTTCGACGGGATTATCCGCCATTTTGATTGCACTCTCATTATCACATAGCAAAGGGACTTTAGTTAATTTGTAACCGTAGTCCCGCAGGGTTTGCCTCATCCAAAGTAATTGCGTGCAACAATGGCCTGCGGCAATATACTCGGCTTCGGCGGTGGAAAGAGCGACTGAATTTTGCTTCTTTGAAGCCCAAGACACCAAGGATCTTCCCAAGAACTGGCAAGTCCCCGATGTGCTCTTCCTATTAATCTTACACCCTGCCCAATCGGCATCGGAATAACCAATTAAATCAAATGTGGATCCCCTAGGATACCAAAGCCCAAACTTAGGAGTATAAGCCAAATATCTCAAGATTCGTTTTACGGCCGTAAGGTGAGCTTCCTTAGGGTCGGCTTGGAATCTTGCACACATGCATACGGAAAGCATAATATCCGGTCGAGATGCACAAAGATAAAGTAATGAACCTATCATCGACCGGTATACCTTTTGATCCACGGACTTACCTCCCGTGTCGAGGTCGAGATGCCCATTAGTTCCCATGGGTGTCTTAATGGGCTTGGCATCCTTCATCCCAAACTTGGTTAGAATGTCTTGAGTGTACTTCGTTTGGCTGATGAAGGTGCCCTCTTGGAGTTGCTTTACTTGAAATCCTAGAAAATACTTCAACTCCCCCATCATTGACATCTCGAATTTCTGTGTCATGATCCTACTAAACTCTTCACATGTAGACTCGTTAGTAGACCCAAATATAATATCATCAACATAAATTTGGCATACAAACAAGTCATTTTCAAGAGTTTTAGTAAAGAGTGTAGGATCGGCCTTTCCGACTTTGAATCCATTTGCAATAAGAAAATCTCTAAGGCATTCATACCATGCTCTTGGGGCTTGCTTGAGCCCATAAAGCGCCTTAGAGAGCTTATAGACATGGTTAGGATACTCACTGTCTTCAAAGCCGGGAGGTTGCTCAACATAGACCTCTTCCTTGATTGGTCCATTGAGGAAGGCACTTTTCACGTCCATTTGATAAAGCTTAAAGCCATGGTAAGTAGCATAGGCCAATAATATGCGAATTGACTCAAGCCTAGCTACGGGTGCATAGGTTTCACCGAAATCCAAACCTTCGACTTGGGAGTATCCCTTGGCCACAAGTCGAGCTTTGTTCCTTGTCACCACACCATGCTCATCTTGCTTGTTGCGGAAGACCCATTTGGTTCCTACAACATTTTGGTTAGGACGTGGAACTAAATGCCATACCTCATTTCTAGTGAAGTTGTTGAGCTCCTCTTGCATCGCCACCACCCAATCCGAATCTTGGAGTGCTTCCTCTACCCTGTGTGGCTCAATAGAGGAAACAAACGAGTAATGTTCACAAAAATGTGCAACACGAGATCGAGTAGTTACCCCCTTATGAATGTCGCCGAGGATGGTGTCGACGGGGTGATCTCGTTGGATTGCTTGGTGGACTCTTGGGTGGGGCGGCCTTTGCTCTTGCTCATCCTCCTTTTCTTGATTATTTGCATCTCCCCCTTGATCTATGCCGTCATCTTGAGGTGGCTCATTTGATTGATCTTCTTCTCCATCAATTTGAGCCTCATCCTCATTTTGAGTTGGTGGAGATGCTTGCATGGAGGAGGATGGTTGATCTTGTGCATTTGGAGGCTCTTCGGATTCCTTAGGACACACATCCCCAATGGACATGTTCCTTAATGCGATGCATGGAGCCTCTTCATCACCTATCTCATCAAGATCAACTTGCTCTACTTGAGAGCCGTTAGTTTCATCAAACACAATGTCACATGAGACTTCAACTAGTCCAGTGGACTTGTTAAAGACCCTATATGCCCTTGTGTTTGAGTCATAACCAAGTAAAAAGCCTTCTACAGTTTTAGGAGCAAATTTAGATTTTCTACCTCGTTTAACAAGAATAAAGCATTTGCTACCAAAGACTCTAAAATATGAAATGTTTGGCTTTTTACCGGTGAGGAGTTCATATGATGTCTTCTTGAGGATTCGGTGTAGATATAACCGGTTGATGGCGTAGCAAGCGGTGTTGACTGCCTCGGCCCAAAACCGATCCGAAGTCTTGTACTCATCAAGCATGGTCCTTGCCATGTCCAATAGAGTTCTATTCTTCCTCTCCACTACACCATTTTGTTGAGGTGTGTAGGGAGAAGAGAACTCATGCTTGATGCCCTCCTCCTCAAGGAAGCCTTCGATTTGAGAGTTCTTGAACTCCGTTCCGTTGTCGCTTCTTATTTTCTTGATTCTTAAGCCGAACTCATTTTGAGCCCGTCTCAAGAATCCCTTTAAGGTCTCTTGGGTTTGAGATTTTTCCTGTAAAAAGAATACCCAAGTGAAGCGAGAATAATCATCCACAATAACTAGACAGTATTTACTTCCGCCGATGCTTATGTAAGCGACCGGGCCGAATAGATCCATGTGCAGGAGCTCCAAAGGCCTGTCGGTCGTCATTATGTTCTTATGCGGATGATGAGTGCCAACTTGCTTCCCTGCTTGGCATGCGCTACAAATCCTGTCTTTCTCAAAATGAACATTGGTTAGTCCTAAAATGTGTTCTCCCTTTAGAAGCTTATGAAGATTCTTCATCCCAACGTGAGCTAGTCGGCGGTGCCAGAGCCAACCCATGTTAGTCTTAGCAATTAAGCAGGTGTCGAGTTCAACTCTATCAAAATCTACCAAGTATAGCTGACCCTCCAACACACCCTTAAATGCTATTGAATCATCACTTCTTCTAAAGACAGTGACACCTACATCAGTAAATAGACAGTTGTAGCCCATTTGACATAATTGAGAAACAGAAAGCAAGTTGTAATCTAAGGAATCAACAAGAAAAACATTGGAAATGGAATGGTCAGGAGATATAGCAATTTTACCAAGACCTTTGACCAAACCTTGATTTCCATCCCCGAATGTGATAGCTCGTTGGGGATCTTGGTTTTTCTCATATGAGGAGAACATCTTTTTCTCCCCAGTCATGTGGTTTGTGCACCCGCTGTCGAGTATCCAGCTTGAGCCCCCGGATGCATAAACCTACAAAACAAGTTTAGTTCTTGACTTTAGGTACCCAAATGGTTTTGGGTCCTTTGGCATTAGACACAAGAACTTTGGGTACCCAAACACAAGTCTTGGAGCCCTTGTGCTTGCCCCCAACATATTTGGCAACTACCTTGCCGGATTTGTTAGTTAAAACATAAGATGCATCAAAGTTTTAAATGAAATGTTATGATCATTTGATGCACTAGGAGTTTTCTTTCTAGGCAACTTAGCATGGGTTGGTTGCCTAGAGCTAGATGTCTCACCCTTATACATAAAAGCATGATTAGGGCCAGAGTGAGACTTCCTAGAATGAATTTTCCTTATTTTGCTCTCGGGATAACCGGTAGGGTATAAAATGTAACCCTCGTTATCCTGAGGCATGGGAGCCTTGCCCTTAACAAAGTTGGACAATTTTTTAGGAGGGGCATTAATTTTGACATTGTCTCCCTTTTGGAAGCCAATGCCATCCTTAATGCCCGGGCGTCTCCCATTATAAAGCATGCTACGAGCAAATTTAAATTTCTCATTTTCTAAGTTGTGCTCGGCAATTTTAGCATCTAGTTTTGCTATGTGATCATTTTGTTGTTTAATTAAAGCCATATGATCATGAATAGCATTAACATCAACATCTCTACATCTTGTACAAATAGATACATGCTCAACAATAGATGTAGAGGGTTTGCAAGAATTAAGTTCAACAATCTTAGCATGAAGAATATCATTTTTATCTCTAAGATCGGAAATTGTAGTTTTGCAAACATCAAAATCTTTAGCCTTAGCAAGCAATTTTTCATTCTCAATTCTAAGGCTAGCGAGGGAAGCATTCAACTCATCAATCCTAGCAAGTAAATCAACATTATCATCTCTAGGATTTGAAGTTGAAATATTGCAAACATGTGAATCAACCTTAGCATTTAAACTAGCATTTTCATTTCTAAGGTTGTTAATCATCTCACGGCAAGTGCTTAGCTCACTAGATAACTTTTCACATTTTTCAATTTCAAGAGCATAAGCCTTTTTAACCTTAACATGTTTCTTGTTTTCTTTAATTAGACAATCTTCTTGGGAATCTAAAAGATCATCCTTTTCATGAATAGCACTAACTAATTCATTTAATTTTTCTTTTTGAGCTATGTTAAGGTTGGCAAAAAGGGAACGCAAATTATCCTCCTCATCACTAGCATTATCATCACTAGAAGACTCATATTTAGTGGAGGAGTTGGATTTAACCTTCTTCCGTTTGCCGTCCTTTGCCATGAGGCACTTGTGGCCGACGTTGGGGAAGAGAAGTCCCTTGGTGACGGCGATGTTGGCGGCGTCCTCGTCGTCGGAGGAGTCGCTTGAGCTTTCGTCGGAGTCCCACTCCCGACAAACATGGGCATCGCCGCCCTTCTTCTTGTAGTATCTCTTCTTCTCCTTTCTTCTCCCTTTCTTGTCGTCGCCCCTGTCACTATCACTTGATAATGGACATTTAGCAATAAAATGACCGGGCTTACCACACTTGTAGCAAACTTTCTTGGAACGGGATTTGTAATCCTTCCCCTTCCGTTGCTTGAGGATTTGGCGAAAGCTTTTGATGATTAAAGCCATCTCCTCATTGTCGAGCTTGGAGGCGTCAATTGGTTGTCTACTTGGTGTAGACTCCTCCTTCTTCTCCTCCGTCGCCTTAAATGCCACCGGTTGTGCCTCGGATGTGGTGGGTTCATCAAGCTCGTTGATCTTCTTGGAGCCTTTGATCATGCATTCAAAGCTCACAAAATTCCCGATAACTTCCTCGGGGGTCATTTGAGTATATCTAGGATTACCACGAATTAATTGAACTTGAGTGGGGTTAAGAAAAATGAGTGATCTAAGAATAACCTTAACCACCTCGTGGTCATCCCACTTCTTGCTCCCGAGGTTGCGCACTTGGTTCACCAAAGTCTTGAGCCGGTTGTACATGTCTTGTGGCTCTTCCCCTTGGCGAAGACGGAAGCGACCGAGCTCCCCCTCGATCGTTTCCCGCTTGGTAATCTTGGTGAGTTCATCACCTTCGTGCGCGGTCTTGAGTAGATCCCAAATTTCCTTTGCATTTTTCAACCCTTGCACCTTGTTGTATTCCTCTCTATTTAGAGAGGCCAAGAGTATGGTTGTGGCTTGGGAGTTGAAGTGCTCGATTTGGGCCACCTCGTCCTCATCATAATCCTCATCCCCTATGGATGGTACCTGTGCTCCAAACTCAACAACATTCCATATACTTTTGTGGAGTGAGGTTAGATGAAATTTCATTAAATCACTCCACCTAGCATAATCTTCACCGTCAAAGGTTGGCGGTTTGCCTAATGGAACGGAAAGTAATGGAGTATGTCTAGATGTACGAGGATAGTGTAAGGGGATCTTACTAAACTTCTTACGCTCTTGGCGTTTAGAAGTTACGGAGGGCGCATCGGAGTCGGAGGTTGGTGTTGATGAAGTGTCGATCTCGTAGTAGACCACCTTCCTCATCCTCTTGTGCTTGTCGCCTTTCCGATGCGGCTTGTGAGAAGAAGATTTTTCCTTCTTCTCTTTGTGGTGTGAGGAAGAAGATCTTTTCTCCTTTCGTTTGGAGGAGTCCTTCTTCTTCTCCTTCCTTTTGGTGCGGGACTCTTCCGATGAAGTGCTCCCTTGGCTTGTAGTGGGCTTGTCGCCGGTCTCCATCTCCTTCTTGGCGTGATCTCCCGACATCACTTCGAGCGGTTAGGCTCTAATGAAGCACCGGGCTTTGATACCAATTGAAAGTCGCCTAGAGGGGGGGTGAATAGGGCGAAACTGAAATTTACAAATATAAACACAACTACAAGCGGGGGTTAGCGTTAGTAATAAAGAAACGAGTCCGCGAGAGAGGGCGTAAAACAAATCCCAAGCGAATAAGCAAGTGAGACACGGAGATTTGTTTTACCGAGGTTCGGTTCTTGCAAACCTACTCCCCGTTGAGGAGGCCACAAAGGCCGGGTCTCTTTCAACCCTTCCCTCTCTCAAACGATCCACGGATCGAGTGAGCTTTCTTTTCTCAATCACTTGGAACACAAAGTTCCCACAAGGACCACCACAAGTTTGGTGTCTCTTGCCTCAATTTACAAGTGAGTTTGATTGCAATGAAGGAATCAAGAAAGCACGATTGAAAAAACCAAGCGACAAGAGCGACAAATAACACACGGATCACTTTCTCTCTCAAGCCACTAATCACTAATGATCTCTTTTCTCAATTGTGAAACTTGGAGAGATGGAGGCTTTGAATGTGTCTTGGAATGGATTGCTAGCTCTTGTATTGAATGTTGAAGGTTGGAATGCTTGGATGATATGAATGGAGGTGGTTGGGGTTGTATTTATAGCCACCAACCACTTCCTAGCCGTTGGGCCTTTCTGCTGAGCGCGGACGGTCCGCCCTCCTGGTGCGGACGGTCCGCCCCTGTAGATCAACGGCTGAAAATGCAACGGTCAGCAGTAACGACTATATCAACGGCTATATTGCATTTAATGCGGCGTCAGATGTCAGACAGAGCCAGTCGCGGACGGTCCGCCTGCCTGGTCCGGACGGTCCGCGAGGCCGCTATAATTCATTTCTCCGAACCCGTTACCTTCGGGTTTTTCGGTTTCTCACCTACCGGACGGTCCGCGCCAGAGGCCGGACGGTCCGCGCAAGGGCTCGGACGGTCTTTGCTTTTCCTCCGGACAGTCCATAGCACAGACTTGGATTTTTGCATTGGTTCTGGCCGAGTGACATCCTCGTGTCGCGGACGGTCCGCCGCAAGGGCCCGGACGGTCCGCGCTTGGCCTGTTTTTCCAAAAAGCTTCTCCTATCCGGAATAATCTACGGTATTCCGGACAGTCGATTTAGTATAGTTATAGATGAACCTTTGGCACCTGTGTAACATATAATCTAGAGCAAACTAGTTAGTCCAATTGTTTGTGTTGGGCGATTCAACCACCAAAATTAATTAGGGACTAGGTGTAAGCCTAATTCCCTTTCAAGTTTGCTATAGAGCTTCTTCCTGGAACCGCCCCTATCTTCAAGAGAGCTTACAGAATATCTGGACCAGAGTTGGTTGAGCTTAAGAAGCAAATTGATGAACTGTCAGAGAAAGGTTACATTCGGCCAAGCACCTCGCCTTGGGCCGCTCCTGTCTTGTTCGTGGAAAAGAAAGATGGCACCAAAAGGATGTGTATCGATTATCGAGCTTTGAATGAAGTCACGATCAAGAACAAGTATCCCTTGCCCAGAATAGAAGATCTGTTCGACCAGTTGAGAGGAGCCAGTGTGTTCTCCAAGATTGATCTGAGGTCAGGTTATCATCAGTTCAGGATCCGACCTTCGGACATTCCGAAGACGACATTCATTTCCAAGTATGGTTTGTATGAGTTCACAGTGATGTCTTTTGGTTTGACCAATGCACCAGCCTTTTTCATGAATCTGATGAATAGTGTATTAATGGACTATCTCGATAAGTTTGTGGTGGTATTCATTGACGACATTCTGATTTATTCTCAAAGCGAAGAAGAGCATGCAGATCATTTGAGGATGGTATTGTGGAGATTGCGGGAGCACCAGTTGTATGCAAAGTTGAGCAAGTGTGAATTCTGGATCAATGAAGTCCTGTTCTTGGGTCACATAATCAACAAAGAAGGATTGGTTGTGGATCCGAAGAAAGTGGCAGACATTCTGAACTGGAAAGCGCCAACAGATGCCCGAGGAATCAAGAGTTTCATTGGAATGGCCGGATATTATCGGTGATTCATTGAAGGGTTTTCAAAGATTGCGAAACCAATGACAGTGTTGCTAGGCAACAAGGTTGAGTTCAGGTGGACCCGGAAATGCCAAGAGGCCTTCGAAGCGCTGAAAGAGAAGTTGACAACAGCGCCTGTCCTAGTCTTGCCTGATGTGCACAAGCCCTTCTCGGTGTATTGTGATGCTTGTTACACAGGTTTGGGATGTGTGTTGATGCAAGATGGAAGAGTTGTGGCCTACTCGTCCCGACAGTTGAAGGTTCATGAGAAGAACTACCCAATCCATGATCTAGAGTTGGCAGCAGTGGTTCACGCACTGAAGACATGGAGGCACTACCTGTATGGACAGAAATGCGATGTTTACACAGATCACAAGAGTCTGAAGTACATATTCACTCAGTCAGAGTTGAACATGAGGCAACGAAGATGGTTAGAGTTGATCAAAGATTATGAGTTGGAGATTCATTACCATCCAGGCAAAGCAAACGTAGTGGCAGATGCTTTGAGCAGGAAGAGTCAAGTCAATCTGATGGTCGCTCGTCCGATGCCTTATGAGTTGGCCAAAGAGTTCGACAGGTTGAGTCTCGGATTTTTGAACAATTTGCGAGGAGTCACAGTCGAGTTGGAACCTACCTTGGAGCGCGAAATCAAAGAAGCGCAGAAGAATGATGAGAAGATCAGTGAGATCCGGCGACTGATTCTAGAAGGCAAAGGCAAAGAATTTCGAGAAGATGCAGAAGGTGTGATATGGTTCAAAGACCGCTTGTGTGTTCCTAATGTCCAATCCATTCGGGAGTTGATCCTTAAGGAAGCTCATGAGACAGCCTATTCGATTCACCCTGGCAGTGAGAAGATGTATCAGGATCTGAAGAAGAAATTCTGGTGGTACGGAATGAAGAGGGAAATCGTAGAGCATGTGGCTACGTGCGATAGTTGTCGAAGAATTAAGGCAGAGCACCAGAGACCAGCTGGGTTGTTGCAACCGTTGTAGATCCCTCAGTGGAAATGGGATGAAATCGGTATGGATTTCATAGTCGGATTGCCTCGCACTCGAGCCGGCTACGATTCCATTTGGGTAGTAGTGGACCGCTTGACCAAGTCAGCCCACTTCATACCTGTCAAGACCAACTACAGCAGTGCAGTATTGGCAGAATTGTATATGTCTCGGATCGTTTGTCTTCATGGTGTGCCAAAGAAGATAGTGTCAGACAGAGGAACGCAGTTCACCTCTCATTTCTGACAGCAGTTGCATGAAGCCTTGGGCACGCATCTGAATTTCAGTTCATCTTATCATCCGCAGACAGATGGCCAGACCGAAAGGACCAATCAAATTCTTGAAGACATGTTGAGAGCCTGTGCGTTGCAAGATCAGTCCGGATGGGACAAGCGATTGCCTTATGCAGAGTTTTCCTATAACAACAGTTACCAGGCCAGTTTGAAGATGTCACCATTTCAGGCGCTTTATGGAAGGAGTTGTAGAACTCCGTTGCAATGGGATCAGCCTGGAGAAAAGCAGGTGTTTGGGCCAGACATTTTGCTTGAAGCCGAAGAGAACATCAAGATGGTCTGAGAGAATCTGAAGATAGCGCAGTCAAGACAGCGAAGCTATGCAGACACAAGAAGAAGAGAGCTGAGTTTCGAAGTCGAAGACTTTGTCTATCTGAAAGTGTCACCGATCAGAGGAGTCAAGAGGTTCGGAGTCAAAGGCAAGCTAGCACCCCACTACATTGGTCCGTACCAAATTCTCTCAAGGTGTGGAGAAGTGGCCTATCAGCTCAGTCTGCCAAAGAATTTGTCTGCTGTGCATGATGTCTTTTATGTGTCTCAGTTGAAGAAGTGCTTGCGTGTGCCAGAAGAGCAGTTGCCAGTGGAAGGTCTTGAAGTCCAGGAGGACTTGACCTACGTTGAGAAGCCAGTGCAAATCCTTGAGGTTGCAGACAGAGTCACCCGAAGGAAGACCATCAGAATGTGCAAGGTCAGATGGAATCACCATTCAGAGGAAGAAGCAACCTGGGAGCGTGAAGATGATCTGATGGCTAAATACCCTGAGCTCTTTGCTAGCCAACCCTGAATCTCGAGGGCGAGATTCTTTTAAGGAGGATAGGTTTGTAACGCCCTGAATTTGGGGGTAGAATTTTTCTTCTTTTCTCTCACCAAATTCGGGCGTTACTCTCTTTTCTTTTTCCCCGTTTTGCTCCTTCTTCCCAATTTCAAACCAGTATAGCGACAGGTGTCCGTGTCATGTATAAACCAAAAACCTAAGTGTCATGGGTGTTGCATCATGCCGAAGCACATTTCTTTGTCTGATGTTGAGTGTTCGTCTCGTTCCGTTCCGGATTTCGATTCGCGATTTAATTCCGTTTAGTGGTCCGTGCACGTCGTGGGTTTTCGATCCGCGAAGTGGCCCGGCCAACCCAGCCCGGCCCGGTTCGGCCCGGCCCTGCGCGCCCCTGGCGCCCACACCCCCCCATGCGCCCCCTTCTCTCTCTCTCTCTCTCATTTGGATCTCCCGCGCAACAACCTCCCCTCTCCCTCTTCCACCTCTCTCTCCCCGTGGTGCCCTAGGATTTGGAGACGGCGATCACCGGATTTTGGACCCCGAGGTGAGCTCCCCTCCCCTTCTTCTCTCTCTCCCTCTCCCTCCTCTTCTTCCTCCCCCGCGCCCCCCCTTTTTTCCCTGCTCGTGCGCGCCCCTGCCCTTCCCCGCTCGCCGGCAGCGCGGCCGGCCCCGCCCCTGCCCGGTCCGCGCGGCGGCGCTTGCCTCCCCGGCCCGCGCGGCAGCGCTCGCCCGCCCCCTCCCCCGGTTCGCGGCGGCGCGGCCCCGCCCCTCCCCCGCGCGCGGCGGCGCTCGCCTGCCCCTGCCCGGTCCGCGAGGCGGCGCTCGCCCGCCCCCCTGCCCGGCCCCGCGCGGCGGCGCCCGCCCCCTCCCCCGGCCCGCGCGCCGGCGCTCGCCCGCCCCCCTGCCCGGCCCGCGGCGGCGCTCGCCCGCCCCCCTGCCCGGCCCCACGCGGCGGCGACCCCGCCCCTCCCCCGGCCCGCGGCGACGCGGCCTCGCCCGCCCCCTGCTCGCCGGCGCGGCCCCTGCCCCGGCGCGGCCTCGACCCCCTGCGCGCGTCGTCCTGGCCCTCGGTGTGGCCTCGCGCTCCCCGTTTGCCGCTAGCGCGTTCCCGCGTGCGCAATCCGCGCTCGCGGTGATTATTTTTGGTTGGTAGTTAATGTCAAACTCCGTTAGTTAGCGTGCTGCGTCGCGCGCCTCGCCGCGCGACGGATTTGTCTAATTTCAGATTCTATCTATGTGTTGCGCCGTGCGCTTCGTCGCGCGACGATCCATTTTAATTTCAGGTTGTTTAAGGTGTAACGCCGCACGCGTATTCACGCGACGTTCCACTTTGGACTCAGTTTAGTCGACGTATGCCGTCGTGCGTTTCGTCGCGCGACGCTTAACGTCTCCTCATAACTAAGGCGAAGTGTCTCGTTGCGTGCTCGGTCGCGCGACGAGTCGTTAACTTCTTAATTTGTTTTAGAGTGCTATGTCGCGCGTCTCGCCGCGCGACAATCCTTTTTATTTATCTTCACCTGCTTATAATGATTAGACATGAAACATGACTTTACTTTACGCTAAACATAGTGTCTACATTAAATTTCCTTCCATTAAGCGAGTGGGTAATTTATAATCATGTAACGTGACCGTTTCTCGACTGTCTTGTTCTCTTTCTCTCTTAACTGTAACTGCGAGCCCGCGTGGAACGTCTGTTTACTTACTGCATTCTATTGTATGGTGTACTGTTCTTTTGTATTAAATGTGTGGATGTATGTGTGTTTGCGCTCGCATAGAGAACGATCCGGTCGAAGAGCCCGAGGAACTCGCAGGAGAAGCCCCTGAACAGCAGTCGGTTGGTGGAGGCAAGTGTCCCTTGACCTATCTCTGTCCTATTGATTCTTTAATTCACCTCCCGCATTACACATTTATGCCTAAGGATTGACTAGCTTTTGTTATCCATGTCCTTGTTTACCTATTTGGGTTGGATTATTATTGTTTAGCTTTATGCTATTGCTCAAACTCTAATCAATGAACATGATGAGATTATCTATGATACGCTGTTTTCCCTTCTCTTATGATGATGTTATACTTGTGGTCTTCAAGGGGGCTCGAGCGGTTTCTCGAGTGCCTCTCCGTAAGGACCTGTTCTATGGATGACCGCCCGGGAAAACAGTGCAACCATGAGGGTGGAATGGGATGCCCTTAGCTGAATAATTAGAGGATCCGGGGTGTAGTTCACTTAGCCGTCGTGCCGTCAATGGGGCTCGGTGTATGCGGCTCGCTCTGCCAAGTTTGGGTTCGCCCCTTGGGGAGGAGTGCGGTGCATTTAGGAAACCTAACAGGTGGCTACAGCCCCGGGGAATCTTTGTAAAGGCTACGTAGTGATGCCCTGCTAGGCCACCTAGGTAGTGGTCAATGGGGAGTAGCTCTCTCCGGGCAGAAAGGGAATCACAGCTTGTGGGTAAAGTGCACAACCTCTGCAGAGTGTTTGAAAACTAATATATCAGCCGTGCTCGCGGTTATGAGCGGCCAAGGGAGCTCCAGTGATTAGTGGTACTTGATCAGAGACACTTTGGTTTACAGGTGGCTATGAGATCGATGGTTCTGGTTATGACTATGGTGCTGGTAAGTGGTATTCTTTCCGTTTGGAAAGGGTACATCGGGCTAATAACTTGGGTTAATGCTAAAACCTGGCTTTCTATTAGTAAATAATAATCTGACCAACTAAAAGCAACTGCTTGACTTATCCCCACATAAAGCTAGTCCACTACAGCCAAACAGGATACTTGCTGAGTATGTTGATGTGTACTCACCCTTGCTCTACACACCAAACCCCCCCATCCCCAGGTTGTCAGCATTGCAACCACTGCTCAGGCAAAGATGAAGCTGTGGAAGGAGACTTCCAGGAGTTCCAAGACTACGACGAGTTCTAGGCGTGGGTTAGCGGCAACCCCCAGTCGGCTGCCTGTGAAGGCCGCGTTTATCTACGTTTCTTTTCCGCACTTTGATTTATTGTAAGGACTATATGGACGTCTCAGACGTATGATGTAATCGACTATTATTTCCCCCTTTAATACTATTTGAGCACTGTGTGATGATGTCCATGTTATGTAACCGCTGTGTACGTGAATAACTGATCCTGGCACGTACATGGTTCGCATTCGGTTTGCCTTCTAAAACCGGGTGTGACAGGCGCATGCGACCATGTAGGACTGACTCTAGAGGTCGAACTGGCAGTCGCCAAGCTTCTTCTCATCATTGATGAGCGACGCCAACGCAAGTGCCTCCTGCTAATGGTGTTTGTTTGGGGTTTCAAGTAAGAAACATGGATTCATGCTTGGCGTTGGTTTTTTAAAATGACTCATAAGTCTGATCCATGGAAAATATTACAAAGAATAAATGTCACGCATACAAAAAAGAGAATTTAAGTATAAAACATTATTCAAACAAAAGAAATTGCATGCAAAGCTCTTCTTTAAATAATATTACCTCCATCCAAAAATATAATTCAAGAATCTCGGTGATACTTATCTACTATTACGCATTGTGAAAGGGTAGTAAGTGGGCTTGGTGAGAGATGTAGTAGATGTGTTTCCTGTCATAGATGCAAACATAAACACACGTGTGGTGTAGCGGTAGCTATTCTTGGCTTTTGCTTGAGAGGTCATGGGTTCAAATCCCCTTAAGGACATATGTGTTTTTTTTAATTTTAGCTAGACGTAGATTGTACGGGGGAATGTGAATGGGAATGGGCTTTACGGGGAGGGAGAATGAGAAAGACAGAACAAAGAATGAGAATGCCAGAACATGGGAATGGGAAACACAAAATAATGAATGAGAATGGTGGCAGAACACGGAATGACAGACTACTCTTGCAGCCTTAATAAGTAGTAGAGATGTGGGGGGCTTAAGGTTATCTCCATGTGGGAATTTAAGGTTATATTTTTATAGACTATTTATTAGTATCAGTAACTTATTTGTAATTTTTGGCGGACCCTACAAAATTTTATGGATTTAATTGTATCTTGTTGATTTTCTATGACAAGAAATTAATAATACATAAGTAGCCTAAAAAATCGTGAAATTTTACAGAGCCACAACATATTTGGATCATAAGATCTATAAGATGTCAGTGTTTCTTATATTTCACTTTCACTTATTTGCATGAGTTACATGTGAAATCAGTGTAAGTATCCAAGTTTCAACATAATCAGTACTTTGCTTTACCATTTTCATGAGGACTTTAGTTATCTTCGTATAAAATGTTTATTAGTTTTTGTAACATATTTGCAATTTTTGAGTGAAACTAGAATATTTTATGAATTTAAATGTTGTGGTGTTGGTTCCACAATGTCCTTGTGATTAGTAACTATGAATTGCATGATGTCAATTTTATCGGTTTCCTTTCCTACATTTGATCTGTCATATACATGGTTATGTATTGCTTAATTTATATGTTTGTTGGATGGTTGGGCAATTAATATCATCAGGATGAACTACCCGACAACTATCTGGTACGTAATCGAGTAGTATCCGTTATCCGTTTCTTACCGCCCAGATTATTACCCAGTCTCGTCCTATATCCATCCCAAATCTTAACTACCAGTATCCAGTCCTATATCCGAGAGAAATACATTAGAGTAGAATACATGATGACCATGTATTCAGCTGTATCCGTCCCGTTTTCATCCCTAATAGAAAGGTTGCTAAAGATAGCCTAAACGGTTGCCGCCACACACGATTTCATCTCGGACAACGAGAGATGGAAGTATGGAACACATCACAATCATATTTCCTAAAGATGACATTTTGGTGTATGGCCAAGCAGCTCGAGCTCAACCTAGGATGGCAGTAGGAAAGATATCATGGGTACACAGGGGCATACTTATACCCATCAATAAAAAATACTCATATCTAGACTCACTACACTACCTATCATGGGTATAAAATTATCTCAAACTCACATCCACCAACATTTTATTAGTCATGATTATTTTAATCACAAAAATAAGTACCAAATACAAAATATTAGAGCTCCATACCTCATCAATAATTAAAGATACTAAAATAGTGTATTAGTTTGTCCAGCATGACAAACTCAACGAACCCAACATGTCATAGGTGAGTGGGGTTTTGTACAATTTCACACCAAAAATTAGGGTTAGGCTTTTGGTATTTTATTTTATATAGAACACTTGAAATAATCCAAACCTACATGACATAGGTTAACGGGTTTCCCATCAAGTAATAGGTATAGGGCAAGGGAGAATATACCATATCCACCATACATGATGAGTATAGCAAATGGCCCAATAAAATGCATGTGGGCATAAAAATTCGTCATGTTCGTGCCCTAATATGGTTTGTGCCCATTGGCTATCGGATTTCGAGTACCCATTGCCACCTCTAGCTCGACTCGACCATCTCTAGCTCGACTCGACCATCTCCTTGCTTGGTTGCTCCCGGTGGATGGATGGTTGTTCGAGGTGGATGGATAGTTGCATTAGTTACTTTCTTGATCCACTTGCACTTAACGATTACTCCCTCCATTATATTCTAGAATATAAGTTGTAATTACTTTTTGTTCTTGTCCCACAATATAAGTCGTGCTCTCTCTATGCATACGTACATCGATACAATGATATAGAGACAATTAAGTATATTTCTTGATCTTTGAACAAGAGGTAGTTGCACCTCATATACTGGGAAGAAGGAAGTATTAGAAAACATAGCAACATGGGTCTCACAACTTCTTCTGTCAAGAACGGGGTAGAACGATGATCGAAATCAACTCTTACTCTCGATAGCACCATTTAAAAATTAATCGATATCGCCATCTACCGACCACGATACAGAAGTTGACTCTATCTTAAAGACACCGAACAGTGGAGCGGCGTGCATGACGAACTTGCAGATCGATTGAAACTTTTTTATCTTATGTTTGGCTCTAATACTACTTATTAGTAAATAATGTAAATACGTACGTGACATGAAAATTTATGTGAAAAGATCCTTGCGAAATGGACCACTTCAAATAGGTCCATGGCTCCGACCCAGAATACGATTAATTCGGTATGGGTTACATGAGTTCCAAGTAGTTTATCGGACAAACTGGTAAATTTGGCATTCTCGGCTCACCAAGCAAAGCTGGTAGTTTTTTGGTCACGACTATAGGTGTACATTCGGGCCGCCCGGCCCGGCCCGGTCCAAGCCCGAAAAGGCCCGTATTGTTTGAATTTCGGGCCGGCCCGGCCCGTTTGAATTTCGGGCCGTGCCGGGCCAGCCCATGGACCTAGCCCTCGGGCCACGGCCTGGCCCGTAATTGCTTAAACGTGCCGGGCTCATTTCGGGCGGCCCGAAATTATAAAAGCCCGAAATTCAATTTTTGGCCCGAAATTCACATTATGACCCGAAATTCAATTTTTGGCCCGAAATTCAATTTTTGGCCCGAAATTCAGTTTTTAGCCCAAAATTCACATTAGAGCCCTAAATTCAAAAAATAATAAAACAAATAAAAGATAAGACAAATAAATTTGAACAAAATCAAACTTAATATTTGTATTAATTAAAGTTACCACAGCTATGCAATGACTACCTCATTTATAAATCATTTGTTAGAAGGAAAAAGAGTATAACCAGCTCTATACAAAGTTCGTAAGTTCAGTTTATTGTCTAATGTTCATAACAAAAGCAAAAATTACATCACACACTCTAATTCAAAGCTACAAAAAATATCTAACTAGCATTATCTCTAGCTTTATGTTCTTTATCAAGTATATGAAAGTGTGAAATTAAGTGTGGTTTTAATAAATATATGGGCCTTTTCGTGCCTTTATATGGGCCATTTCGTGCCTGCCTTAAACGGGCCGTGCCCGTGCCCGCCCATGGGCCGTGACCTCGGCCCAAACCCGGCCCGATATAACGGGCCGTGCCGGCCCGGCACTAAATTATTTCGGGCCGTGCCGTGCCTGGGCCGTGCTTTTTTCCGTGCTTCGGACCGGCCCATCAGGCCCGGCCCAAATGTACACCTATAGTCACGACTAGCTAAAAGTTTCATTAAAGAGTGTTTCCACGTGGTAGAACCTCCTCAGGAAATATAAGATTTTCATAAGACTGAACCTGAGCTAACGTCCACGCATCCTAAGACCCTGTTTGTTTCGTTGGAATTGAATTTCATTTTAATAATTATAATTTAAACAAAACTAATTAAGTTCATATATTTATATATATAATATATTTGTATATTGTCCTAAATCATATGAGAGAGATAGTTATAAACTACATTTATGTTATAGCGAAGCAAGTAGAAGAGTGTGTTATAAGTTGTATATCGGAAAAATAGCATGTAAATTTATAGAATCAATTTCCATCTCTCACCCCCATGAATTTGAGATAGGCTTATATGATAACTTTGGAAAGTGGTGGAATGTCACATTCTAAAAAATAGTCTATTCCATTAGTAAGATTTTAATTCCTTAAAATGAAAGGAAACAAACGAGACCTAAATATTTTTGGTGTAGAAAAATTGTAATTCAGGATCTTCCACTGCACGAACTTTCTGGGAAACGAAGTTATAGGCACGTAGGTTGAGATCAACTACGCCAATAGCACGAGCGCCGATCGACATTCTTTATTATGAAATATGGACTATAGTCTAATACATAAATAAAATCACGTCAGAATTCGTATAACGGGGCGTTTGAATCCCTTCATTTTATAGGAATTGAAATTCACTCAATAAAGTAACTTATTTAGTTTGAAATTTGATATTCCACCACTTTCCAAAGTTTAGATATAAGATTATCTCAAATTGATGTGGCAGGGGATGGAAAATAATTTTATTCATTAGTAGATTTTGTTTCTACTCTGTAATTTACATGACACTCTTCGTCTCACTCCTATATAGTAAAACTGTATCACATAAATATCTCTGACATATTGCTAATAATATTATACAAATATGTTTTGTATTAAACTGAATTAGTTTAATTGATATATGTCAAAATTATTATTATTAGAATGAATTCAATTTGAATGATCCATAAGAAGAAAACTAAACCGAAACCCAAACCCAATGGACTAGTGTGAATAGTCCGTTGGTGCTGAACTGCCACGCCGGGGATCTACAGGCCGCAGGCGGCGGTCCGATCCCGTATTAGATTCGCTTGGAGAGTTGAGCCCAAAACCACAGAATCTCGTTAGAATTCGAATAAGAAGAAAACTGCACCCAATGGTCACGCCGGGGTTCTACAGGGCTCAGGCGACGGTCTTGCCAAAACGAGCCGGGCCCCGTGTTGGAGCCCTATATAAATCAGCAAAACCCCGTCCCGCTTCGTCCCGCGGCCGCTACTTGTCACGGGACACCCGGGCGCGTGCACGGGAGACGGGAGTATGGACAAGAGCGCGGTGGCGGCATACGACGTCGAGCGGGGCGACTACGAGGAGGAGCACGAACGGAGAGGTGCGTGCCCTGTCCTGCCTCCTGTCATCCCCATGGTTGGGCTGGGGAGATCCTTTCCAGCTGGATGGGATCGGTCAAGGGCCTCGGCGATTAATTCTCGCGGAATCGCGAATTTGTTGACCCCCCTTCTCTCGGTTTCCTGTTCGTTCCAGGGACGGTATGGACGGCGACGGCGCACATTGTGACGGCGGTGATCGGCTCCGGCGTGCTGGCGCTGGCCTGGAGCGTGGCGCAGCTGGGCTGGGTCGCGGGGACCCTCGCGCTCGCCGGCTTCGCCTGCGTCACCTACTACACCTCCACGCTGCTCGCCAACGCCTACCGCGCGCCGCACCCCGTCACCGGCGACAGGAACCGCACCTACATGGACGCCGTCAGATCGTACCTCAGTACGCGCCGCCACGCACCCCCGTCATCTCTCCTCTCGACACGGCACAGCTCCACGTCCGTCTCGTTTAACTGAATGCCTAAACACGCATCGCAGGTCCCAGGGAGGTGTTCATGTGCGGGATCGCGCAGTACGTGAACCTGTGGGGCACCATGGTTGGGTACACCATCACGGCGACCATAAGCATGGCGTAAGTAACCAAAAACCCTACTTTCCTCCGAATCTCCCTGCAAGCATGCAATACGATACGACCGGTGCCCAGGACGTTCTAATTTTTGTTTCCCTTTTTTTTCTGCCGACCTGTTCTGTTCATGTGCGCGCCGCGCAGCGCGATCAGGCAGTCCAACTGCTTCCGCCGGAGCGGCGCCGGCGCGCACTGCGACGCGCCGGGGACCGTGCTCATGCTGGCGTTCGGTGTGGTCCAGGTGGTCCTGTCCCAGTTCCCCGGCCTGGAGCACATCACCTGGCTCTCCGTCGTCGCGGCGGTCATGTCGTTCGCCTACTCCTTCATCGGCCTCGGCCTCTCGGTGGGGCAGTGGGTGTCTCACGGCGGCGGCCTCGGCGGCAGGATCGCTGGTGCTGCCGCGGCGTCCCCCACCAGAAAGCTCTGGAACGTGCTTCTTGCCCTGGGGAACATTGCCTTCGCCTACACTTTCGCTGAAGTGCTAATTGAGATCCAGGTAGGCATGGATGATGAAAACATGTTCAAATGTTAGGCCAGGTCACAAACAACGTTGTCGTCAGTGAAGTGCCTTTCTGATCTGTTCTGGTTCTAGGACACGCTCAAGTCACCGCCACCGGAGAACAGGACGATGAAGAAGGCAGCGATGTACGGGATTGGAGCCACTACCATCTTCTACATCTCTGTTGGCTGCGCTGGGTACGCTGCGTTTGGTTCAGATGCTCCGGGCAACATCCTGACGGCAGGCGGGTTGGGTCCCTTCTGGCTCGTCGACATTGCCAACATGTGCCTCATCCTCCACCTGATCGGTGCATACCAGGTCAGTCAGCACATCTCAGTTGGTGCACACCACACCACACTAGAAGAAATTCAGTTGCCACATTTAGTCGTATCTTAAGCTAAAGCTAATGTCTCAACGCAGGTATATGCGCAGCCTATCTTTGCTTCGGTTGAGAGGTGGGCTGCCTCCCGGTGGCCGGAGGCCAAGTTCATCAGCAGCGCGTACACCGTCAGCATCCCGCTCATGCAGAGAGGATCGGTGACCGTGGCGCCTTACAAGCTCGTCCTAAGGACTGTTCTAGTCGCCGCGACGACTGTGGTGGCGCTGATGATACCCTTCTTCAACGCTGTGCTGGGGCTCCTCGGCGCATTCAGCTTCTGGCCGCTCACGGTTTACTTCCCCATAAGCATGCACATTGCCCAGGACAAGATCACCAGGGGGACCAAGTGGTACCTTCTGCAGGCTTTGAGCATGGTCTGTTTGATGATTTCAGTGGCCGTGGGTATAGGCTCTGTGACTGACATTGTCGATAGCCTCAAGGTCTCTTCCAACCCTTTAAAAACTGTAAGCTAAAGGTTATTGTAGTCACGTACAATACATATAAAATCTGCTCTAAGTCGAAGAAGAATGTAGTCAGGTTCTGAGCTGATCGTGTACGTGCTCTGTTTTCTCTCAACATCAACATAGCTTTTTAGTCCCAAGCAAGTTGGGTAGGCTAAAGTTAAAACCCAACAACATATCACAAAAAAGATAAAGAAAGAGAAAAGGGAGGGAAAAAGCTTTTAAGAGCACTAAAAGTAAAAAAAAATGTCTAATCACGATTCGGTCACGTGGATAGCTTCTTTCCAAGCACTTCTATCCAATCATCTACTATTTAAAATTGAACAGCAAGTGATTTCAGCCCACTCAATTTCCTCCAATCCTCTTGTCCTCAAATAAGCCATTAGAGTTAAGCCCGGGAGGGACCTACGATGCCTTGGGACATGAATACCTAACGGTATAAGCTCATATACTACCTCCAACAGCTCGCGGTCGTAGATATGTAAAATGGATACTATTATTACGCATATTTAGCAGCTGTTTCCAACATCTCACGTATACGATCGTTCAATGTTAGTCGCACGAATATCGAGGTCATGGCTCTAACATCAAAAGCAATTGTGTTACGCTAGAACTATATTTTGCGTGACTGCTTGCGAATATGTGTGACGCCAGGGTAGGCCATGCATTTTGCGCAACCACGACCATATGCACGAGCTGACTGAGACAGTTTTAGGGTCCCTCGCAACCTGGGGAACCTAACAGAATGAGCCCTAAGAGACCTCCTCACGCCTCGGGGCACCTAACGCTATAATCTATGGGACTCCTTCAACCCTAAGGCACCTAATGGAATAATCTCCTAGGGACCTTTGCGCCTCGGAGCACTTAATGATATAAGCTCTTGGAGAGAAGTGAAAGTGAACTGATCTTATGTCACGATGGTGATTCCAGCCGATAGATTCAAATAAGTTCTGTGACTATACCAACAACTAGCTCATTCGTCCAAAACCGTGCTACACCAAAGCAAAAGTAGATCCAATCTACTATGTATATCGTTAGTATGCAAACCATCTAAATAAAAAAATTGCGTATGACATAGCTTTGATGTCATGTTAAATAATATGTATGCTATACACTAGCATATCTACCACATTCAACCAAGAAAGCACCAACAACATCAACATGTTCGCTCGTCCTCCTCAAGTCCATTGCTAATTAACGACAACAATAGTAGCATCTCTTCACATGTGCGGGTATGAAACGTCGACACTGGTATGCTAGCACTGTGTGCAGCGAGAGAAATGACGACAACAACTTGAGTGCCCTCAAACCAAGGAAAAGAGACGGCGGCGGCGGCTCAGATGATCTCTCAAGCACGTCAACGTCTTTGTATATATGGATCATTACTAATAGACTTTTATCCTAAAGACCCATTAGCGTTATCATGGATTATGATTGTTTTTTCGGCGTATATTCAACAATACCTAAACTTTCGGTGCACAATACTAATTTGTACATGATCTAAAGCTTTTACACATGGACAAGCATTGCATAGGCTATACCTCCATATTATTTTACCAGCCCTCTAGTTTCTATTAACTAATCAGCCATTCTGACGGCCTAATAAGCTTCCCCCATGATTGCTACAGGGTGCCAAGAGGCCCTGACATTATGGTTATTACTAGTATATTTTACTAAGACAAAGCCTGTCGCTGTTACTTATCAGTCTTGTTCTTTGCCCTCCTAGCTGTGGAGCTAGGATCAATGTCGGTGAGCATTTTCACGATCTCTCTCATCGTCGGTCGTTCAGATGGAAGCTGAGTGGTACAAAGAATAGCAATATGCAACGCCTTCATCATGTGATTGTGATCCGATGCATCATTGCTTACTTTCGGGTCAAGAACAGCAGCAGGGTCTTTCTCTGCCAAATGGAATGAAACCCAGGACACAATGTCTTTTTCACCGCCAAATTGTTGATCAGTTGGGCTATGTCCTGTAAGCAACTCTAGCAGTACGACACCGAAGTTGTAAACATCGCTCTTCTCAGTCGCGTTTAGAGAATACGCAAGCTCTGCATATCGATTTAAGATGGCATGAGACTGATATCTTCAGACTAATATCGTTAAGTTGCATGCATCTGATAACTCTATACTTTTAGGAATAAATGGTAGTTATTGCAAGAATATCATGGAATACATTACCTATTGAAATGGGTATATTAATAATAACTGACCAAAATCATTAAGAAATTTCAGAAGAACAACTAAAACTAAGAGCCTCACAGCCATTTTTATTGACAAACGGCGACTAAAGTAGCTAGCAATTTGTTCGTCATTTCATTTGACTGGATTATTACCAAGACAAATCAAAATGGATTTTAGAGTATTTGAGTCACGCTGACAAAATATTTTCTACAGTAATCGTGAAGAGCATGTTCAGTAACCACAACTATGGAAAGAAATAGAAACATGCAGGAGACTTTCTCTGAAAACCTTACCAGGAGCCATGTAGTCATGCGTACCAGCGAAGCAGCTAAGCGTCGAACCTTCCACCATTTTGGCGATACCGAAATCTGCAAGCTTAGCTTCATACTTCTCGTCCAGCAGAATGTTGGTTGACTTTATGTCCCGATGAATTATGGCCGGGGAGCAGTCGTGGTGAAGGTACATGATGGCCTTTGCAACCCCAACCGCAATCCGGCACCTCTTGTCCCAGTCAAGTTCCGGGTGTCCAGCTTTGAACTCACGGCGAATAGCGTCATACAGATTGCCGTTCACCACATACTCATAAACCAGAAAATTTGATGCTCCGGTCAAAAATGCATTGAGTTTCAAAATGTTCCGATGGCGTATCTTCCCAAGGGTATTTATCTCAGCGTTCAAGACCTTTGCGTCATCACGCTTCCACAACTCCTTCACAGCCACAGTTCCCCTTCCCTTGCTCAATTCTAGCCTGTAAACTTTGCCAGTGCCTCCACAGCCAATCAAACTCTCTCCATCCAAGTTGGATATCTCCTCGGGGTCAAGTTCTGGGGGATGGAATGTCTCGAGAGCCCACTTCAAATCAGTGTCACTGCCACTCTCAGTATCCCCTTTTCTGTTGAGCTCTTCTAGCCTATAATTTTCATAGCTTAGACACGCCAACCCAAACAGGAGGACAACTAAAGATACCACAGTTACCAGAACAAGGAGTCGTCTCCTTGACAAGTTGTCACGGTTATCGGACCACTGACAAGGTTTTAGATTAGTGATACTTTGTTTCCAGCCTTCTGAAGTGTCTGCAACACAAAGGCCAGCATTTTCAGAGAATGCATAATCTCCAGCTATCATCAAGAGTTGGGGAGGGACTGGGCCAGACAACTCATTCTGGGAGAAATCGATATCACTCAGCTTCAGTGACTGCAGACCTTCAGGAATGCCACCAGAGATCATGTTATGGGATATATTGAGTGAATTCAGAGAGACAAGGGAGACCAGTGTGTCTGGAATGTCCCCAGTCAAGGAATTCTCTGCAAGATTCAGGTCAACCATGCTACTGCACATACGTGGTATTGGCCCTTCCAATGCGTTATGTTCCAAATGTAGGTAAGTAAGCTGCTTGAGTCTTCCAATCTGTCTAGGTATTTGGCCAGAGAGTCTGTTGTTCGAAGCAACCAACTTCTGAAGCAGGGTGAGCCTCCCTAGCTCTACTGGAAGCTCCCCGATGAAGTAGTTGTTCTGAACATACAGCTGGTTCAGAGTAACTGAAAAGCCTATATCAGAAAATATGCCCCCACTAAATGCATTATCAGCAACATCAATTATCACAGCATTAGGCAATCCCCACAAGCCAGCAGGAATACTCCCACTGAATTGATTTTGACTTATTCTGAACCTCTGAAGTGTCTTGCAAGAAGAGTAAGAAGCGGGGAATTCACCTGAAAAGTTGTTGGTCAAAGCCAATAAGAACTGGAGCTTGTTGTTTTGGCACAAGAATCTTGGAAATTCGCCAGAAAAGTAATTCTCGGATATGTCGATTGTGTTGAGTGGTGAGAATCGACCCAGGTTGGCAGGGAACTTTCCTGAGAACTGATTTTCATAGGTTGAGAATGACTCAAGAAACTGCAGGTTCCCCAACTCTTCAGGAAGTTCACCAAAGAAGTTGTTGTGGTATATATGGAATATCCTCAGCTTCTTCAGGCTGCCAATCTCCTTAGGCAGCATGCCAGTCAGCTGATTCCGAGAAACATCAAACTCAGATAACAAGGTTAGAGTTGCAAGCTCTTGAGGAATTTCACCAGTCAAGTTGTTCTGGTAGAGCTCAATCTTCCATAAGTTCCTCAGTTTAGATATTGCCTTCGGGAATACACCAGTAATTTGGTTGCGTGAGAAGTCCAGTGTCCCGAGTGATACCAAATCGAAGACTGAAGCTGGTATCTCTCCCCTAAGATTGCATTGTCCCAAGAACAGCCACGTTAAGTTCTTCAGGTCTCCAATGCTTTCCGGAACATCACCTTCGTCGAAGCTGTTCTCTCCAAGGCCTAGTTCAGTTAGACCTGGTAATTTGCTGACCCATGTTGGGAATGCCCCATTGAAACTATTGGTCGACAAGTCCAGAACTCGTAGGTTGACCAATGCTGAAAGATCAGGCAATTCACCAGTTAAACTGTTCATTGACAGATTAAGTACCTGCAGATTTGTGCAGTCGGCTAGCGCAGCAGGAACAGTTCCTGAGATGGAGTTTGCCCCAAGCTCCAGAGTGCGTAATTGTCCAAGAAGAGAAAATGAAGATGATATAGTGCCTGACAGCGAGATATTTGAGAGTGATATCCCGATGACATCGCCAGAATTGTGGTCACATGTAACACCGTAGAATTGGCACGGTGAGTGGGATTCATCCCAGTTGTGTAGGTAATTCTGTGGATCTTTCAGATAGCCTCTGATGCCCAAAAGTATATCTCTATCCAGAGGTAGGGATTTTGATGCTCGGAAACTGCAGAGCACAAGGACTAACCAGAAATGCATTTTAAAATACACCATCACACTCTTAGCACCGTTACCTGAAAAAACAGGGGATCCTCACATAAGTGCACTGGGATACTAGATCTGATGACATCAAATAATTACGTTGACATTTTACGAAAGCACAGAGTGTTTAACATTGAAGAAACAAATGAAATGACCTGTGCAGTTCACTTGTGCCCGGGGCCGGGACGGTCATTGAAAGGGATCGAAGTGTGAAAAGATCAAAAGTATTCATTCTACTGAAAGCAGACCACTCAGTGACCATGGGGACCAGGTAATAAAAACATAACCAGTTAGATATTCTTTTCATGGTTTGCTTCTGTTCCTGAATAAATTGATCCCTAGAGTTTCCTTAATTTTTTTTAAAAAAGAAACTTTGACCGGATTTCTAGCCACCAAGGTTTATGACATCAATTTAGTATCATTAAATAAATCGTAGAATATACATAGACGTCGTTACACTTTTCTATAAAGTTAGTGAAACTTAAGATAATTTGACTGAGTCGATCAAATTCCTTGCTGGTAACCATCAGAGAGACTCACGCAGTAAGTATTCAGATATTTTAGCAGATACACGTCGCCTTTTCTCGGCCCCTCAGTTAGATGTTACAGAACATAAGGTTAAGGCCTTGAATGTGTCCATACTTCAAATCGGCAATAAACTCATCCAGCGGCAAACGGATGACTGGCTGTCATATTCAGGATCAAAACAAGCGTACTTATTATCGGAGGAGTCTCCAGCATGAAAAGCTTCGCTGTCTAGTGGAGTCTCTAGGATGATGTGACCACACGTCCACATTCAATGAACCGGTAAAGAAGAAAGAAAAAAATGGGAAATGACACTCCACTATACGAAGTGCAGGTGGTTGTGCTGTGCGTATTAATTTGTAACACTTTTGTCACTCATCCAGTTAACATGTCGAGTACCGAGGAACACCAACGTATCAACAAGTTGTTTTTTTTTTTGGTGGGGTGGGGGGTCAACTTGTGAAATCAGTCCCAAAACTATGTGCTAGCCATGGAAACTAACTGCAGAACATTTGACAGGACACCCAAACTTACGGTTTAGCAAATGCTACTCTGACTGAATCGAGAAATGCACAGAGCTAAAGTACAATGGAGACGGCAGAATTGAAGGCATGCAGTGCTGAACTGATGATGAAGCAAAGATCATACTTACAGACCCAAAAAAAAAGGCGGCAGCGTCCCAAGCGTCCGGCCAATCTGAGTTGATCAGGGACACAGGCCAAGAACAGAGAAATGTTAGTGCGCTACTTGCCTTGGTCCAGGCTGCTGGCTCTGGCTGGTCTCTGGTCGCTAACCTCTGCTGGAGACAAGACAAGGCCATGGGGGCGGCGAGGAAGGCCGGTAGATATAAGAGCGAGCTGGGAGGGAGGGAGCAGGCGACCAGTGGAGCAAGTAGCGGGAGCGGCAGAGCACGCGGGCGCGTCTTGTCCCGCCCCCGCTACGCTCTACGCCCGGCGCGCGCGTGCGGAGCGGAGGCGGGGGCGCAAGGCAACAATGCGGGAACGTACGCATGCGCCGGTATCTTTTTGCGTTCTGTGGACGGCGCGCCCCACTTGACCCCGCAACGGAAAGCGACGGCGCGCCCGCGCTCGGCCTCGGAACACCGTGAACCGGGGGTGCCCGCGGAACACCACACGGCACACCGGGACGCACGCTTGGGGCGACGTTGGAGTGGGCGTGCCGAGAGGTACTTTTCAACCCTGCCTAGCCTAGCTCTAGCTGTATGATATTTTTTTTTTCCGACGCGTCCACTCGTTCTTCTCGATGATGGTACACTACACCGACACCGCGACGCGCTGGGACTGGATGGGAGGAGCTTGGTCCTTGGTTGTCTCGTGTCGTCTGCCTCATCCAATCTTGGTTTGCATGGGTGTGCCAACAAAATCTCAGCATCCCAACGTTCCGTTTCGTACTTCCATTTCTGCCGAAGAACAGCACACAGCAGCAGAGTCCTGCCCGAGTGTCGGGTGGTGACGAGTAGTAAACTGTATCCGGAGCTTAACAAGAAGGACCGGACCAATCATCGGATCTGACAGACGAACAAAGTCGTTGGGAGCAAAAAAAAAAAAAATCCCAGCCGACGATATTCGAGTCAAAGATCCGCTGATCCAGCAGCCCCCGTGACAGAGTGGCCCCCTATTCCAATGTCCTCTTCGACGCAGCAAACGAACAAACCGAAAGCTGCCGGACCCAGCAGCAGGCCCAAGCGCCCACCATGGAACGAAACTTGTCTTGTCTCGCTCGCCCACGTGACGTGAGCACTCCGCGCGCTGCAGAACGATGATTTGATGATGATCCTGTCTGATCACATAAGCTCTTCTTCCTCTTTTGTACACGGCCAGAGAATGCTGATCTGTGCCTGCATGTCTGATTGGATTGGATCGGATCGCGACGTGATGAAGTGGTAGTAGGAGCGGCCGCTAGAGGGTTCCATTCGCAGGACCAGCCGACCAGGCTATGAACAAATGCTTCAGCCACCCTGCTGCCTTGGAATGCAAGTGCATTGCACTGCTGCGCTATTATTCTGTTAAACAACAAGGATCACTCATTACATCAGCTCACGCCGTGCACAGTGCGACGACACATACAAAGTGCCTCATCTGTCGTCCTTTCAGAGTTGATCAAACAGAACCTAAAATAATATTGTGGTCCGGCCGTGCGTCAAATGACTAGGCACAGAATGATTGTCAAGTGGTCGGGCTGGCTGTTGATGATTAGTATAGCAGCTTTGCAGAGGGATCTGTCCATCCATCTCAACAGTAACACTGACCAGAAAAACAAAAATTTCCCTCTAATTCTGCGAAACCTATATATTATTACGGCACTGCTCCATGCATGATTATTGCACTAGTGTCGTCGTGACTCGCGAGAACTTTTGGCTCGTGCTGGAGCTCGACATGAACTGACGCCTGACGGCCGGGGGGGAATCTAATAGTGTATTATGTAGCCTCACCGCACCGTGTCTGGGCTATCATCACCTGTCGCTGCAGCCGCTAGAATCGTGTGGAGCCCAAGGGCTAGGAGGCTAGGACAACGATGGTGTCCGCTCAGAAATCTGCTCGGTTTCTTCTTTTCTTTTAGAACACCGGCAAGCGCTGCAAGACGAGGTGCGCGCGCGCGCGCGTGTGGACACCGATCGAGTGCAGGCGTGGTCGGATGGCGAGCGTACAGTGTGCGCTCCAGAAATCTGCAGGCTCGGAGAAATAAATGTGCCTCGCCCAGTAGACGGTCTTTATCATTTGCCGTGCAGTCGGCGTCTCAGCATCTAACCGGAATATCGATCGGATCATTCGTTAGTTGTGGCCATCCTTAGAAGTCCCACAAGAGGAGTTGAGTTGCCCAACGGGCTCCGCAGCTCCGCTTCGATTCAGCGCTTCTTTTAGTTACTAAATTATCAAATACAAAAACTTTATATTTAATAATTTAAAGACTAAAATAAACCTACTAAAATATAGTGCCTACAAACCGAACATCGTCTAACACTACGGTTGGCTCGTCGGGCACCATGCATGTCGAAGATGTGGGCTATAGGTAGCTTAGCTACAACATCAACTTTTTTTTTCGATCAAAGATACGTCTAGCTTGACTGTGACTTGCATTTCTTTGACAGTATACATATGAGTATATGACCGAGTGTTTTTGTCACTGCACGGCAGATCGTAGGAATACTCCTAACTTTTTTTACATACGAACAAAAGGAGAGTCTGCACTCTGCAGAAGGGGAGCCAAACGGACAAAACGAGCGTCTTTGGGCGGCAAGCGACAATGAATTGTTTAGAATAAAAAAAAACCAGATGTGAGAATTCGTGATTGAAACAAGTTAACGGCCGGTCTCCATGTCCATGATGGCCACTCCTTAAAATTATTGCTCCTGGTCCGTGCATGCATTATTGTCGTGGACGGTCGATGAGTCACATTCAGATTCCAGTAATGACACATTATTTTGACGTCAATGATTTGGTCTCTGCCATGCCATGCACTCTCACCCAATGCAAAGTGGCGTCGGGTCGATGGATTGGCGATACACTTCCTGCCGTGTGTAGGACGATATATAGCCGGATCCCTCACAAGTCACAAAGCAAAAAGTGCGCTAGCCCCACGTGGCCAACGGGCAATGGCGTCAGATACTCAGATGAGACTGCACACCTGCAGCGCAGACAGGGAAATGAATGAGGAAGGGAGGACCAGGACTCAAGAGGCCACGAGAGCACACGACGGCCCGCGGAAGAAAGCATCGGCGCTTGGTCCTCCACTAGACCACTAGACTAGAGCACTACCAGCAGACATGTGCTTTGAAGTCTCGATCAGCGGCCGCCTTCCTCCCCTTGCCGTTGTTTGCCCTTGCGCGGCGGCGATCCACTTCTCGTGGCTATTGATGCCCTTTTTTTCACGGGGCAAGGTGTCGATCTCTCGGCCGACGCTCTTCTTCCGGTGCAGGTGGTATCCTCCTCCGTATCATTGGCGGAAGACGAGCTGTATCCGATGAGTCGACGTCATCAATCAGTGTGCAATGTACTATCTCCTGCACCACATTCTCTATCTTATCTAAGATTTCAAAATTCGCTCTATAAACAGTGTTATCTACGATACAAAACAGTATTTTGTATGACTAAATATAATTTCCGCTAGGATGATTAATCCATGCCATCTTGTACCATGTTCGTCCACGGACGGGACGTCATGGACCGTGCTACTCGGTACTTACCACGTTTAGTCTAAAGAGCATAGTAGGATGTTCCTAAAACATCTGACTTGTATCACAAATTTAATATTTTAACATAGACACACATAAAATTTAAAGCTAATTTTCGGCAATGTTATTAAGAATATTATGAAGTATTTAAATAAATTTTTGTAAAGTTTTTTATGTACATTATTTTCTCCCTACAACAAAAAGGTGAAAAAACATCTGAATTCGTATTCGGATAGACATCCGAATTTTATATCAATTATTTAAAAAGATATAGAACGAATTTAATGTTTATTTTTGTGAAGCTTAATAGCCTCAATGCTAAAAACTAGAATATAAATTTTTATAGCAAATTATATATGTTATTTGTTCACAATCGAAGAAAGAAAACAAAAAAATTGACATCCGAATAAATATCCGGATCCATCCTGTGACGGAACCTCCCAAGTAATTAGGCCCACCTACAGTTGTCCTTGTCCAACGGACTTCAGACAACCCTGTAGGTGCCCCTGAACTACTTGACAAGTTCGGTATCTTTCCTTACCTTACCAGGAACGATTCACCCGTCTTGCAGACATTACCGAACATCGGAGATAAAGAATTGTGGAAGCGATTACATAACTTACATTTATTTAAAAGCAAGCTCAAGTTGTTTTATTACAGACCAGAACTAAAAGCGAGTGCTGAGTAGTAATATCATACAACCAAGGGAGGCAAAAACTCCTCCCGATAAGTTTTAAGTAAAAGTTCTATATGGAGGACCAAGTCCTCCCGCACTTCAGTCTTGTTTTTCTTCCTTGGGAACCACCTTGGCACAGAAGCAACAAAACTCTGCTACTTCCTCACCTAAAAACAACGAAGGGATAAACCCTGAGTATGGAATTACTCAGCAAGTCTTACCTGACTAAAGAAAAGACTCTCAAGGGTATGCTGGTTATATGGAAGTCAAGGTAAGGCTTTTCAATAATCAAAGACTCTATTTTGCAGAAATGCTTACTAATGTGGATCCTTATAAATCTAATTTTATTTGTCAAGTTAAGTATAATTACCTGCAACTAGAGTTCTTTCTACCCTAGTTCAATCACTGGTCCTGTACTAGCCAATTTCTTAACAAAAACCCATCCTCTTTAGTGGAATGCTACGTGTAGGGCAGTGACCAAGTCTTCATAACCGCGAAGGTACGGCGATCCGAATCGATTATACTCAGCTGAGGATCTCCAATCACACGACATATGTAGCACTTAACCCTTGCATATGTCAACCCGCCACCGGGGTTCTTAAGACCAGATCAGGTTCACGCAAACCGAAAGCACAGATACACCACCGTCCAGCCTCTTGCCACGGAGGGTACACGCTACTCTCGCCACCGCTCCACGCCCATTTCGTGTTATCTTATTCTGGCCTTAGTCTGCCCGAGGCAAAGCTTACCCATGACTAGGCATGTGACCAGCTAAAGGGTCCTCGATCATCAAGCCTACATCGAGACGGTCCTTAATCGACTCAGACGGAGACACTACACCGAGACTCTCTTCTCGTGCAAGTCACCCGCCCGGTCTCAGCTTAATCTTTTAACCCAAAAACTTGGTACCTGGCAGAGGTACATCTTTTCCGACGTTGAATCCATCACGGCCGTGATGGATTCACCATCAAGTTTTATTTTCGAAAACAACCCTCCCACTTTGCCAATCATCTTTTATAAAACAAATCATTTTGTTTTTCTAAAGCATTACTAAGCATAGTAAAACCTTTTTGTAAAAACAGGGTTTCAAGGAGGGTAATCAAGATCAAGGAAGGTAATGCAGGAATTGTTTAATCAATCAACTCCTATCACCTAATGCAGCAAGCAAGTGAGAAAGATTTTAAAAACATCAAGGGAGGTGGCAAATGCACCGGGGCTTGCCTTCGTTCACAGGTGAGTCGGGTTCGGATCCGCAAATATCGAAGTAGAAGCAGTTGCCTGCTTGAGAATCCAAAGGTGGTGGTGTCCTTTCTTCGGTGACTTCTATTTCTTCTTCACGTTCTAACATAACCATACATATATGTATAAGAATGAATGCCATGTAATGCGCATGAGGGTGCAAAGATAATAAAGATTTATTGTCTAAGTCTTGAATACAACTTTCCTTCACGGGACTCCGAGAACTTAGGGTTTCCGGAGTCGGTAAAGGAGTTCATAGGGCAGGGGGGTGGTTTTGGGTTCTAGTTATCAAACATGGTCCAAATCAACTCAAACCCTACCCAAGGCTTCTAAATATTGTTTTAAGTTCCCATAAAAAGTTTGGGCATTTTTGGACTTACCAATTATTTTCTAAAAATCCATAACTAATACTTTTAACTACTTTAAATGCCCTAAAATTTCTTATTTCTACTAACATTCACAAAACTATTTTTATTAAATTCTAGGGAAAATAAGAAACCTAGGAAAATTAGTTTCACAATTTTAGCATTTTTCTACATTTTTCTACATATTTCTAAAGTTTTCCTGAAAAGGAAAAAGGAAAATATTCAATAGTGTTGGGCTGATTCCGGCCTGAACCGGCCCAACAACGCAGGAAACGCGCGCCCGCGTCCGCGCGCGATGGCAGAATTGCACCGGGGTCCTCGCGTTTTTATCTAACTGTGAACGGGTTCAACCACTATTCCAACGGGTCTCTGACGCTTTACACCGAGCCCTCCGGATTTCTAATTCTTTGCACGCCCAAGTCCACGACGACGGCAGCGCGGGGAGCACTCCGGCGAGCACCTACGCCGGCCGATTGGGACTATTACTGGCGCTCTCCGATGACTAATACCTAATTCGTACCTTAATCGAGGTTTCCCCTAACTTAATTTTGTCAATCACGCATTAGAACTCTCTAGCCACGGCGACCGAGAACTTCGTGGCTTGGCGCTCGCGTTCCCGGTGATCCTTGGCAGCCCAGTTCAATTGGGTGGGTTGGTAAGCATCACAGATGCATGAGAACGCTTAAACAAGGGAGCAGAAGACGGGAACTGACCGGAGTATGGCTGGCGACGGTGAAGCTCGTTTCACGGTGGCGGAAGCTTGAATTGGGGGCAATTGGAAATTGGGACTCACAGGGGGATGATAGCTAACGATTCTTCGTGTCTGGGTTCGTGATAATCTAACGCAGCTAGGGGAGGGCTCAATTTATAGGCGTCGCAAGCGGTGGCCGGGAATTTTACGATGGACGCGCGGCGGCCGGAGATGAGGAAGAACCCTGGGCGCGGTGAATACGTGTCCAGAGGCGTGGCAGTTGTTCCGGCGATCAACGGTGAGCAGGGGTAAGTCGTGGCGATGCGGTGGAAAGGGTAAACACGCGGCACAAGGCCGGAGGGCGGCGGTCACCGGCGTTTCCACGGCGGCTCAGGCAGACCGCCCACGTCGCAGTGACTAGAATCACAGTGATAAGCTCTCATGGGTGATCCTATCCACTCCTCCCCGCGAGATCTTTACTTCATCGAAGTTATCTCCCCGCCAGCGAATACAAATCCCAACGACGGCGTGAATCACGGCGTGTGGGTCATCGGCGGCGAAGGGGAAAGAAGGGGTATCCTCTGCAGTTACTGTACCATGGGACATTCAGTTTATGACGCCTGACAGTCATAGTTTAGGCTCGATTTTCTCACAAATTTTCATGGCAACATACCCAATGATCTGTAGCAAAGTTGTAGATCTACAATCCATCTAAAACTTTACTACAATGTGCTCCCACAAAAAGTCACTGGATCTTGCTTAAAATCAAGTCCAAAGTTAGCTCTGTTTCACTGAAGTTCTGAATTTCAGAATTCCACCAGCCTGACAGTCCAACTTTGGGCTTACTTATCTCTGGATTTTTCTTAGCAAGTGAGCTTACCACCTTAAGCAAAGTTGTTCTCCTATGATTGGGCTAAAATTTTGATGTGGTGACCTAATATGAATTCTCACTATTTTGAAAGCTACACAGCCCCAAAGTTGGGCCTGTAACCCTGATTTCAGACTTAGCATAGGAATCAAAATTGGGGTCCTTTTTGCAAATGAGTCCAAAACCTAGGGTTTGGCTTGCAAAATTACATATTTGTGACCCAAATGACTAAAGATACCTATTTAACTTGGTTTTCGCACTTTAGTCCAAAAGTGGACTAATTTTGCACATAAGCCCCTAGGGTTTGGATTTAGGGTTTTCCAGGGTTCCAATTAGGGTTTCTGGTATCCCAGGGGTATAAATGTGACTCCACTTTGTTTTTAGGGATATTTTATGACTCTTTCCCTAAAGTCTTTAGGTTTTCTCATCTTAGGTTAAGTTTTACCCCTTTAACCTCTATTTAGGGTTAAGTCCCTTAACCAGGGTTCTATTTGCAAAAACATTAAAACAATACAACTTGCTTGAAATTTTTGCCTAGTGAATGCATTCTAGGTGTATCAAACATATGCAATGCCAATGCTTATGATGCCATGCTCAAGTTTTAGTTACAGTAACACCAGGGGTGTTACATCCTTCCCCCCATAAAAGAATCTCGTCCCGAGATTAAAAGTCCTAGGGTAAGTAATGGAAAAGGAAACACGGAATACTTTTATTTCCTTGTTTCTGGTACAAGGCAGGGGTGATGTGGGGGTCACTTCTCTATTCACAGTTATACAGGCTTTACAGTTTACAAGAGGCTAAAAAGCCTGGGAAATTCTTATCTAAAAAGTCTTGAGTTTCCCATGTAGCCTCATCTTCAGAATGCTGGTTCCACTGTATCTTATAAAACTTGAGGGTTTTTCTTTGGGTAACCCTGTCCTTTTGATCCAAGACTTGAATAGGATGCTCAGAATATGTCAAGTCCGGCTCAAGGACAACATCTGTTACTTCAACGGTTCGATCGGGAATCCGAAGACACTTCTTCAATTGCGACACGTGGAACACATTATGCACAGCAGACAATGTTTCGGGTAGTTGGAGTCGGTATGCCACTGGTCCATATCTTTCCAGAATAAGAAAAGGGCCAATATATCGTGGTGCAAGCTTCCCTTTAACCCCAAAACGCGATACTCCCTTCATTGGTGAGGCTTTCAGGTAGACATAGTCTCCTTCCAGGAAATATAAGGGCATTCGCCGTTTGTCTGCATAACCCTTCTGACGAGCTTGTGCTTTCTTCATATTATGAATAATTTTCTGAACCTTATCCTCGGCCTCTTTCACCATATCAGGCCTAAAGAAGCACCTTTCACCAGGTTCAGACCAATTTAGCGGAGTACGACATCGACGTCCATATAAAGCTTCAAAGGGTGCCATCTTGATACTTTCTTGATAGCTATTATTATATGAAAACTCCGCCAAAGGCAAACATTCATCCCATTTCGGTGAGAAGTCCAGAACGCATGCTCGCAACATATCTTCAAGTATCTGGTTCACTCTCTCAGTTTGTCCACTGGTTTGAGGATGATAGGCCGAACTGTGGAGCAGTTTAGTACTCATGAATTTATGAAGTTCTTCCCAGAATTTGGATACAAATTGTGGTCCACGATCCGACACTATAGTCTTTGGAACACCATGCAAACTGAGAATACGGGCGATGTACAACTCCGCATAGGTAATGACGGGGTATTTTACCTTGACAGGGAGGAAGTGGGCGATCTTGGTAAGTCGATCAATGATAACCCAAATAGAGTCATACCCTTTTGTGATCCTGGGCAATCCCACAATGAAGTCCATGCTTATGTCTTCCCATTTCCATGTTGGTATTGGTAATGACTGCAATGGACCGGCAGTTTTCATGTGTATGGCTTTGACACGTCTGCAAGTGTCACACTTAGCCACATAGCGTGCAATTTCAATTTTCATCTTCGTCCACCAGTAGTGCTGCTTTAGATCATGATACATCTTAGTGCTTCCCGGATGAATAGAATAGCGGCTAAGATGCGCTTCATCTAAGATTTGCTGGCGGAGTTCTTCGTTCTTTGCCACTACTATGCGGTTATTAAACCATAGCACACCTTGATCGTCTTCCTTGAAACATTTGGCTGTTCCAGCCCTTATCTTCTCTCGTATGTGCTTCATACCCAGATTATCTTTTTGAGCATCAACTATTCTTTGCAAAATGATTGACTCAAGCTTTAACTGATTCAGAGTCCCTTGTTGGACCATTCCCAGGTTTAGCTTCTCCATCTCTTGACATAAAGTGTTGTCAGAGGTCTTCACCATAAGACAGTGGTAGGAAGCCTTACGGCTCAGTGCATCTGCCACCACATTGGCTTTGCCTGGGTGATAATGGATTTCTAGTTCATAGTCCTTAATAAGCTCAAGCCATCGTCTTTGCCTCATATTTAATTCTGACTGGGTGAAAATGTACTTCAAACTCTTATGATCTGTATATATATGACAGATATTTCCCAGCAGATAGTGACGCCATATTTTCAGGGCATGAACCACAGCAGCTAGCTCCAGATCATGAGTTGGGTAATGCTCCTCATGTCGGCGCAACTGCCGTGAAGCATATGCAATTACTCGGCCCTCTTGCATTAATACACAGCCGAGTCCACTGTCTGACGCATCATAATATACATCAAAAGGCTTGGTGATGTCCGGTTGAGCCAATACCGGAGCAGTGGTTAATAATGTCTTCAATTGCTCAAAGGCTTCATTACAGTTAGAAGACCAATTGAACTTAATGTCATTCTTCAATAAACTTGTGATTGGTTTCACAAGCTTAGAAAAATATGGTATGAATCTGCGATAATATCCAGCTAGTCCAAGAAAACTCCGGACTTGGTGAACAGTAGTTGGGGGTTTCCATTCCAGAATATCTTTGACTTTGCTAGGATCTACCGCAATTCCTTTGGCCGATAACACGTGCCCCAAAAATTGAATTTCCTCCAGCCAGAACGCGCACTTGCTGAACTTGGCATACAACTGATGTTCCCTCAGGCGCGTCAATACAATCCGTAGATGCTGAGCATGGTCCTCTTCATTTTTAGAATATATCAAGATATCGTCGATGAAGACCACCACGAACTTGTCCAACTCAGGCATGAACACCGAGTTCATCAAATAGGTGAAGTGGGCAGGAGCATTTGTGAGCCCGAAAGACATTACCAGGTATTCAAACAATCCGTACCGCGTAGTAAACGCGGTCTTCGGTATATCTTCGGGCCGAATACGGATTTGGTGATAGCCCGACCTGAGATCAATTTTGGAAAATACCCTCGCCCGAGTCAGTTGATCAAATAAGATGTCGATCCTTGGAAGAGGGTACTTATTTTTGATGGTGACCTCATTCAGGGGTCGATAATCCACGCACATTCGCAAGGTTTGATCCTTCTTCTTAACAAAAATGGCGGGGCAACCCCATGAAGACGAGCTTGGCCGGATGAATCCCTTATTCAGTAGATCTTGTAATTGAATCTTCAATTCCGCCAACTCATTAGGGGGCATACGATACGATCTTCGGGAGATGGGAGCCGTACCGGGCTTTAGCTCAATTACAAATTCTACATCTCTTTCAGGGAGCAGTCCAGGCAAATCTTCCGGAAATACATCTGGAAACTCACATACTACCGGAATATCCTTGATTTCCGGTACAATGGCTTCGTATACTCTACCAGAAGCTTTGGCTGGATTGGTCACGGGGAGAGACAAAAGAATCTCTTCTTGATTATAGCTCAACCTGACGGTTCTGAGTTCAGTGTTGAGAATTGCCTTGTGTTGGGTTAACCAATTCATACCCAAAATTACATCTATATCCTGGCCTTTCAGAACAATCATGTTAGCAGGAAAGTTCCATCCGGCCATTGTTACTGGCACTTCATAGGCCACTTCTCGAGTAAAAATATATCCCCCAGGTGAATGAATTTTAAATCCCTCTTTTGATTCATGGCATGCAATGTGATGTTGCTCCACAAATTTCTTGCTAATGAATGTATGCGAAGCACCAGAATCAAAAAGAATAATTGCAGGGTGACTGGCCACGGGAAACGTACCCATCATCACCGGCTCTCCTTCCGGCGTAGTGGCCACTTGGGTGTAATATACACGCCCCGTCTTCTTTGTATTCCTCCCCACAGTATTTCCCTTGGGCTAAGTTGACTTCCCAGATCCTTGTTGAGCATTAGATTGGTTTTGCTTGGGATATGGGCAGTCTTTGATAAAATGTCCCGACTTGCCGCAGTTGAAACACCCAGTTGAAGAGCTGGGCAAGGCAGGGAATCGAGTGCCTGGGGCACCCGACTGATTTGGGGGAGTGGGGGTATTGTTGGGGCGAATAATGATTGGCTGCTTGAAAGGGAATGCAGGTGGACGAGACAAAGTGCGATTTTGGCTTGAAGGCCGGATCACAAACCGTTGCTTCTTTGCCTGGCCCTGATTAGGCCTCTCACCACCGAATCCCTTGTTCTTCCTAGAACTTGCGTATTTTGCTTCAACAGATAAGGCTGTGCTGACAGCCTTTCCATATGTGAGATCTATACATGTGGCCATTTTTCTCTGCAACCGTTCATTTAGACCTCTCATAAAGCAGTTCTTTTTCTTTAAATCAGTATTCACCTGGTCGATGGCATACTGCGACAGGTGATTAAATTTGTTGAGATACTGATTGACGGTATCTCCTCCTTGTTTCAGCTTCATAAATTCTTCTTGTTTCATATGTAGCACACCTTCAGGTATGTAGTGCTCACGGAAGGCTGCTTTAAACTCTTCCCAGGTGATTTGATGGTTGACAGGTTGAATAGCCACAAAATTTCCCCACTAGGTATTGGCAGGACCACGTAGTTGTTGTGCTGCGAATAACGGCTTCTGCGTCTCTGAACAACGGAGAAGACCAAACTTTTGCTCAATAACCCGTATCCATTCGTCGGCTTCTAGTGGATCTTCTGCTTTCACAAATAGCGGTGGACGGGTTTCCGAGAAATCCAGATAAGTGGTTTCACGGGGGCCTTGCTGATAACCCCTTCCTGCCTGCTGCTGGAATTGCTGTTGACCCACCATTTCCCTAAGGAAGCGGGTATTGTCTGCGGTGGCATTTACCAAGGCGGCAATCGCCTCGGCCAACGTGGGAGGAACCGGAGGTGGATTTGGGGTAACATCCCTTCCCCCAGAAGTTCCTGCTGCGTCCTGTCCTCGAGTCCTGGTCGGCATCTGAGGCAAAGACATTTGAAGTAAACATAATATGCCAGAGAAACCTTCCATTTTACATTACTATAAAAAGTAATGATACAGACTCGATATTACATAACAGGATACATTACCCATTATACAAAAGTTCAACCTATTATACAACATACTATCTCTACTTCTAAGCTACACTACTATTCCTGATTTTGATTGTTCTTGGTAGCTTCATCATCAGGAGTGGGAGTCCAGACGTCAACCAACCTCATGGAAGGAGGGGGCTCAAAAAGGTCTAACTCCCCACCCAGCGCGCGTCCCGCAACGTGAGAGGGTCCGACTTCTGCCTCAGTAGAGTGTGCAGGTGCACTAGGGTGTAGTTGCGAGTACAACACATGGACTTCCTCATGCAACGTATTGCAATAGACCTACAAGTTGTCGACAGTTGAGCTAAGTTCCTTTATTCGGGCCTGAGCCCTTGCTTCCTTAGCACATGCCAACAAACGAGACTGTACTGCCCAGTCAAGTGCTAAGTCCCGATCAGCAAGCTGATCCTGCAGGTGACGGATGTCCCTTCTTAGTTCATTTATTCTATCTCCGTCTGCGACCCAAGCATCGGTCCTGTGTTGCAGCGCTGCTTGAAGTCGACTCACTCGGGCTTCAAGATCTCCTATGGGGTCATTACTCCCACTGCTACTGCTTTCATGTCGAGGGGCCAATTGATGCCGGGGCACACCGATTGGTCCAGTTGACTTGCGTGCCGTTAGCCTTGTACGTGGCGGCATCTTTCTAAGGGGGAAAATGTTATTAGTCTAATTCTTAGCATGATGCATGTGTAAGTACAGAATCAACCTTAGTTGATTCAACCTTCTATACATTGCACTCTTCCTATCTGGTCTTTAAGATAGACTCTTCAGAATACTTAGGTAAGAAGATAAAAGAGTTTTCAGGTAAGACATTTAGAAAATTCTTTTGAAGATGTCTCATAATATCTGCAAAGAAGGGCTACGCTCCGATACGAGCTGTGACGGAACCTCCCAAGTAATTAGGCCCACCTACAGTTGTCCTTGTCCAACGGACTTCAGACAACCCTGTAGGTGCCCCTGAACTACTTGACAAGTTCGGTATCTTTCCTTACCTTACCAGGAACGATTCACCCGTCTTGCAGACATTACCGAACATCGGAGATAAAGAATTGCGGAAGCGATTACATAACTTACATTTATTTAAAAGCAAGCTCAAGTTGTTTTATTACAGACCAGAACTAAAAGCGGGTGCTGAGTAGTAATATTATACAAACCAAGGGAGGCAAAAACTCCTCCCGATAAGTTTTAAGTAAAAGTTCTATATGGAGGACCAAGTCCTCCCGCACTTCAGTCTTGTTTTTCTTCCTTGGGAACCACCTTGGCACAGAAGCAACAGAACTCTGCTACTTCCTCACCTAAAAACAACGAAGGGATAAACCCTGAGTATGGAATTACTCAGCAAGTCTTACCCGACTAAAGAAAAGACTCTCAAGGGTATGCTGGTTATATGGAAGTCAAGGTAAGGCTTTTCAATAATCAAAGACTCTGTTTTGCAGAAATGCTTACTAATGTGGATCCTTATAAATCCAATTTTATTTGTCAAGTTAAGTACAATTACCTGCAACTAGAGTTCTTTCTACCCTAGTTCAATCACTGGTCCTGTACTAGCCAATTTCTTAACAAAAACCCATCCTCTTTAGTGGAATGCTACGTGTAGGGCAGTGACCAAGTCTTCATAACCGCGAAGGTATGGCGATCCGAATCGATTATACTCAGCTGAGGATCTCCAATCACACGACATATGTAGCACTTAACCCTTGCATATGTCAACCCGCCACCGGGGTTCTTAAGACCAGATCAGGTTCACGCAAACCGAGAGCACAGATACACCACCGTCCAGCCTCTTGCCACGGAGGGTACACGCTACTCTTGCCACCGCTCCACGCCCATTTCGTGTTATCTTATTCTGGCCTTAGTCTGCCCGAGGCAAAGCTTACACATGACGAGGCATGTGACCAGCTAAAGGGTCCTCGATCATCAAGCCTACATCGAGACGGTCCTTAATCGACTCAGACGGAGACACTACACCGAGACTCTCTTCTCGTGCAAGTCACCCGCCCGGTCTCAGCTTAATCTTTTAACCCAAAAACTTGGTACCTGGCAGAGGTACATCTTTTCCGACGTTGAATCCATCACGGTCGTGATGGATTCACCATCAAGTTTTATTTTCGAAAACAACCCTCCCACTTTGCCAATCATCTTTTGTAAAACAAATCATTTTGTTTTTCTAAAGCAATACTAAGCATAGTAAAACCTTTTTGTAAAAACAGGGTTTAAAGGAGGGTAATCAATATCAAGGAAGGTAATGCAGGAATTGTTTAATCAATCAACTCCTATCACCTAATGCAGCAAGCAAGTGAGAAAGATTTTAAAAACATCAAGGGAGGTGGCAAATGCACCGGGGCTTGCCTTCGTTCACAGGTGAGTCGGGTTCGGATCCGCAAATATCGAAGTAGAAGCAGTTGCCTGCTTGAGAATCCGAAGGTGGTGGTGTCCTTTCTTCGGTGACTTCTATTTCTTCTTCACGTTCTAACATAACCATACATATATGTATAAGAATGAATGCCATGTAATGCGCATGAGGGTGCGAAGATAATAAAGATTTATTGTCTAAGTCTTGAATACAACTTTCCTTCACGGGACTCCGAGAACTTAGGGTTTCCGGAGTCAGTAAAGGAGTTCATAGGGCAGGGGGGTGGTTTTGGGTTCTAGTTATCAAACATGGTCCAAATCAACTCAAACCCTACCCAAGGCTTCTAAATATTGTTTTAAGTTCCCATAAAAAGTTTGGGCATTTTTGGACTTACCAATTATTTTCTAAAAATCCATAACTAATACTTTTAACTACTTTAAATGCCCTAAATTTTCTTATTTCTACTAACATTCACAAAACTATTTTTATTAAATTCTAGGGAAAATAAGAAACCTAGGAAAATTAGTTTCACAATTTTAGCATTTTTCTACATTTTTCTACATATTTCTAAAGTTTTCCTGAAAAAGAAAAAGGAAAATATTCAATAGTGTTGGGCTGATTCCGGCCTGAACCGGCCCAACAACGCAGGAAACGCGCGCCCTCGTCCGCGCGCGATGGCAGAATTGCACCGGGGTCCTCGCGTTTTTATCTAACTGTGAACGGGTTCAACCACTATTCCAACGGGTCTCTGACGCTTTACACCGAGCCCCCCGGATTTCTAATTCTTTGCACGCCCAAGTCCACGACGACGGCAGCGCGGGGAGCACTCCGGCGAGCACCTACGCCGGTCGATTGGGACTATTACTGGCGCTCTTCGATGACTAATACCTAATTCGTACCTTAATCGAGGTTTCCCCTAACTTAATTTTGTCAATCACGCATTAGAACTCTCTGGCCACGGCGACCGAGAACTTCCTGGCTTGGCGCTCGCGTTCCCGGTGATCCTTGGCAGCCCAGTTCAATTGGGTGGGTTGGTAAGCATCACAGATGCATGAGAACGCTTAAACAAGGGAGCAGAAGACGGGAACTGACCGGAGTATGGCTGGCGACGGTGAAGCTCGTTTCACGGTGGCGGAAGCTTGAATTGGGGGCAATTGGAAATTGGGACTCACAGGGGGATGATAGCTAACGATTCTTCGTGTCTGGGTTCGTGATAATCTAACGCAGCTAGGGGAGGGCTCAATTTATAGGCGTCGCAAGTGGTGGCCGGGAATTTACGATGGACGCGCGGCGGCCGGAGATGAGGAAGAACCCTGGGCGCGGTGAATACGTGTCCAGAGGCGTGGCAGTTGTTCCGGCGATCAACGGTGAGCAGGGGTAAGTCGTGGCGATGCGGTGGAAAGGGTAAACACGCGGCACAAGGCCGGAGGGCGGCGATCACCGGCGTTTCCACGGCGGCTCAGGCAGACCGCCCACGTCGCAGTGACTAGAATCACGGTGATAAGCTCTGATGGGTGATCCTATCCACTCCTCCCCGCGAGATCTTTACTTCATCGAAGTTATCTCCCCGCCAGCGAATACAAATCCCAACGACGGCGTGAATCACGGCGTGTGGGTCATCGGCGGCGAAGGGGAAAGAAGGGGTATCCTCTGCAGTTACTGTACCATGGGACATTCAGTTTATGACGCCTGACAGTCATAGTTTAGGCTCGATTTTCTCACAAATTTTCATGGCAACATACCCAATGATCTGTAGCAAAGTTGTAGATCTACAATCCATCTAAAACTTTACTACAATGTGCTGCCACAAAAAGTCACTGGATCTTGCTTAAAATCAAGTCCAAAGTTAGCTCTGTTTCACTGAAGTTCTGAATTTCAGAATTCCACCAGCCTGACAGTCCAACTTTGGGCTTACTTATCTCTGGATTTTTCTTAGCAAGTGAGCTTACCACCTTAAGCAAAGTTGTTCTCCTATGATTGGGCTAAAATTTTGATGTGGTGACCTAATATGAATTCTCACTATTTTGAAAGCTACACAGCCCCAAAGTTGGGCCTGTAACCCTGATTTCAGACTTAGCATAGGAATCAAAATTGGGGTCCTTTTTGCAAATGAGTCCAAAACCTAGGGTTTGGCTTGCAAAATTACATATTTGTGACCCAAATGACTAAAGATACCTATTTAACTTGGTTTTCGCACTTTAGTCCAAAAGTGGACTAATTTTGCACATAAGCCCCTAGGGTTTGGATTTAGGGTTTTCCAGGGTTCCAATTAGGGTTTCTGGTATCCCAGGGGTATAAATGTGACTCCACTTTGTTTTTAGGGATATTTTATGACTCTTTCCCTAAAGTCTTTAGGTTTTCTCATCTTAGGTTAAGTTTTACCCCTTTAACCTCTATTTAGGGTTAAGTCCCTTAACCAGGGTTCTATTTGCAAAAACATTAAAACAATACAACTTGCTTGAAATTTTTGCCTAGTGAATGCATTCTAGGTGTATCAAACATATGCAATGCCAATGCTTATGATGCCATGCTCAAGTTTTAGTTACAGTAACACCAGGGGTGTTACACATCCCTTAGATAAATAGGGACAGACCTAACGTGGGGTTGAGGTGCTGCAGGCTCCCTATGTCTTTGCTAAAAGAAATTCATGCATACCGACGTAAAAAAGTGGAGAAAGAGAAAAGAAAGAAATCTGAAGAAGGAAAAGGAAGTTTAGCCTACTCTTATCATAAATTCTTAGATTTATTCTCGTGCGCACAATAATTTTCTCTCACACACACCGGGATACCATAACTTCGAGCCAGATCTGACTCGAACAAAATCAAGATCCTCACTATACATGACTTTCTAGAACATAAAATAATACTAGTTGTGAATTTCTCATTATAGCGTGGTGCCAAAGGATCAAAAGCATTCAACGACAAGTTCACATCTATATATGTCCATAAAGCATCTGACTCGTTAGCGTGGCATGAAGCCCTTTTTCGGTCCACCACGGGTCGTTGCGGTCCAAGCCTAGCTCGGCACGAATAGCGTGTCGTGCTCGACAACGATCTCATACCGTTGGGCTATACGGGCAGAGGTCAAGTTCACAAAGGCCCAACCGCCTTGCCCACCTTCCCGGTTCCCGACTTCTTGGCCACTAAACCTAAACCCTAACGCGTTGAGCCGCTTGTTGGAACTTGCTATCAGTCGCAAGAAAGCCAACAGGGGTGAACAGTGTGGACAGTGGGGTTACGCGTGAGATGGCAAATAGCTCTATTCCCCAGGCCTCTCACGGGCACTATGCGGGGGTATTTATAGGTACCTGAACGCCCAGCGCCTTGTGTTAAGGACGCATGTGCCCTCAGCTACCTAGGTTATCCCCAGAATATTCCCATAAAGCAGGGTTACAGACTGTAATTACAGGGATGCCTTTACAAATTAGGCCCGTAACACGCGGCGGCCACGCAGGGCCCGTTACAATGGGCCAGATCGCACGTGGGCCTCTGAGCTGGACGAGGCCGCACTGTGGGATGCCTTCGTCGCCGGTCTTCGTCTGATGCCGATCGAACCGAAGGGTGTCCTTGCCTGCTTTGTCTCTCAGAGCAGCGGCTAAGCAGCGGAGACTTTGAGCGAAGGGTGGCGTTTCTGCCTTCGCTCCAACATCTGCCCTCCGAGGGACCAGTTCGACAAAGTCACCTGGTGCCGAAGACGTCGCTAGATGGCGGAGACGCTGCCCTCGCTCGAAGTGGTTCCGCGGGGGTTTTTGATGTGACCGTTGATTGACCGCGTACTGTTGGATTGCGGGTTTCCCAAAGCGCCGCGCTCTGTTGGATTGCGGGTTTCCCGAAGAGCCGCGCCCTGCCTATAAAAGGGGGTGGGGGCCGGCGCTTTTTGAACTTTACTTTCCGCGCTCCGCAAAAACCCTAGCCGCCGCCGTCTTGCTGCTCGTCTGCCCGCCGTGCTCTTGTTCGCCGAAGATCTGGCGCGAGTGAAGCAGACTGCCCGCCGCCGCCGACGGTACGTAGCGATGTCATCTTCCTCTTCTTCCGCTGCTGCTACGCCGCCGGCCGGTTCCTCGCCGCCGGCCGCCGCCTCGTCGGAGGAGACGCTGAGCAGTTTGATGCCGGAGGAGTTGCGCGCCGGCGATTCTGTTGATTTCGGCGTGTCGCGAATGTCGTCGGCCCGCGTGGAGGATATGCAGCGGTTGGGCTACTTCGGCGGCGGAGTTGCCCGTGCCCCGGGGACGGAGAAAGTCCCCGAGCCGGAGGGCGAGTTGGTTGTTTTCGAGGCGTTTTTCGCCGCCGGCCTCCGCTTGCCTGCGCATCGGTTTGTTGGCGAAGTCCTGCGCAGGTTCAACGTGCAAATACATCAGCTGACGCCGAATGCCGTGGTGGCCCTGGCGAAGTATGTCTGGGCGACGACTTCGTACGGCGGACAGCCATCGGTCGAAGTTTTTGCGAAGCATTATTGTTTACACTGGCAGAAGAGGATGATCGGGGACGAAGTTGCTCAGTTTGGGTCCTGCACATTCACGCCGAAGACCGGCAAGACCACGATGCCAGTAGTCGAGTTGGTCCCTTGCGCCCGCAACAAGTGGGGCAACTGGACTGAATTTTGGTTTTACGTTGCTGAGGGTACCGTCGAAGGCCACGAGGGACTTCCCGTGTCCGAGATGTGCTCTCATTTTTACTCGGCGTACCCGCCCTTTGAAGTGGCGGAGGATGATGTGGACGAAGGGGCCCTTCGGTGTGCCGCCGGCCAGAGCAGTGGGCGCGACTTGGTTGAAGAGTTTGTGGCGTACGGGGTATGGCCCTTGGCGCATGGTTGGGCGTTGGGCGAAGTATGCCCTCGCCAGATGCCTTTCCGTGGTGGAGAGATGGTGCGGAGTCCCACCTTCGCGCTAAATTTGTGAAACCGTGATCCGGCCGCCTTTGTGCGTGAAGCTGAGGATGAGGCGGTGCGGCTTGTTGGGCGTTATGTGCCGAGGACCGAGGGCCAGCGCAGCTGGGAGATCCGCGGGTCGAATGACCGTTTGAATAGGGTCTTCGAATTGAACCAATTGCCATATGACGGCTATCCTGGTCAAGACGACGCGGACCGCCGGGGGAAGAAACCGGTGGTGGAGACTAAAGACGACCCTGCGCCGGCGGCCGCCCCATCCTCTAAGAAGAGGAAACTAGGTACTGCCATGGGAGGACTTGGGGTTTCCGATGGGTTTGCTAGAGAGTTGATGAGGACATGCGCGGCCCCGGGGGAAAGGATGTCTTCGCCCGAGCTCCGGGAGTCTTCAGCTCGGATGCTGAAGGTTACCGGGGGTTGCTGGCCTAGGAATGTTCCTATCCCCCGCGCGGCCAGCGGGGACGTTTTTACATCTCGCATGGTTCGCAAATGGAGAGTTTTTCCTTACGGGCGGAATATTGCTGCTGTTGTGTCGGCAGTGATGGACAAGGATCGCCAGGGGGTTGCACAAAAGCGGCAGGCGGCTATCCGGATTGTTGAAGCCAGGCCAAAGAGGCAAAAGCGGGGGTCGGCGCAGGCTGCGGCCCCCGGCGGAGGCAAGCCGCCGCTGGCGGCGAAGTCAGGCGTCCCTGCATCTAGCAGGGCGCCAGAGGCAGCGGCGGGCGCCGGAGGCTCCAAACCGGCGAAGGCTGTGCCGCCGCTGAGCAGGGTGGCGGAGGCCGCGAAGGCGGCCCGAGCGTTGCCGTCGGCAGGCAAGCGTGTCGCCGACTTCGCCACCGACATTTGTGTGGAGGACTATCTTGGTGGTAAGTCGCTGGCTTTTTTTTAAATTTCGTTGGTGCATTGCAGGGTCGGACGAGGGCCAGCTTGCTACGGTTGCGCCTGCCGCGGCGATCGCGACGGCTGCCATAGTGCCGAAGGCGAGGGGCGAGGCTCTTGGCTCCGGAGGCGAGGTGTCGGCCCTCGCGGTTGTCAGGGACGAGGCGGACGCAGCGACCCGCTGGCTGAAGGAGGTGACGGAGGCGCTGAGTCAGGTCCGCTGAGCTATACTCTCTCCCCCCCTTTCATTCGGGGCAACGGCCTTACGTGTGCTCTGCAGGTGGCTGACTTCGCCAGCCGTACTGCGTCGGGGGCCCTCACGGCAGCTGTGTCTGCCGAAGTCGAGAGACTTCGGACGCAACATGCTGACGCTGTCCATGAGAAATCGGCCTCCGACAGCAAGTGTCGTAAACTGACGGACAAGGTGGCCGCATTGGAGAGGGAGAAGGCTGACCTCCGGCGCCAACTGGCGGCGGAGAGGAGGGAGGCCAACGAGGCCGTCGCCAAGGAGCAGGCGGCGCAGGTGGAGGCCAAGCTGGCGCGGGCGGAGGGCAATCTTGCCAAGGAGCTCGCCGAACATCTGCAAGAGCGGCTCACCGCCCTGGAGAGCCGCGCGAAGGGGGCCGAGGCCGCGATGCGTGCGGAGGCCGAACGGACACGCACACAGCTTATGGATACATATCGTGAGCTGGGTGCGTGGACCGGGGACTTCGAGGTGCCGGACCGAGAGCCCGGGCTTCGTTGTCTGCAATGGGTGCGGGAGGAGCTGCTGGAACTCCCCGCCATCGTGGGGGGGCTTATGTTGTACGCCTCCCTGGTCACCTGCGAGGGGGCGATGAACGCACTCTCCCGCGAAGGGTGCCGGCACTTCGAGGTCTTCGACCAGGCGGATGAAGATTTTGAGCGAGATATCTATAAGGTCGAAGACCCCGTAGTGAAGGAATCCGCCGGGGCCCTCTATGACCGGATGTGGGGTCTGTACGGTCGTGAGGTGGTCAGGGAGCGGGCGGAGACGGCGATGGCTCAGGTAACATTTTCGTTTGCTTGGCGTTTGGTGGATGTGGGGCGCGCGTGTGTTTGCTGAATTTTGCGTGTTTTGGCTTAGGCGTTGCGTGGCGAGCGGGTGGACGACCTTGGGGCGTTGAACAGCGCGCTGCCTGACCCGGAGCCGACCCCTGCGGAGGCCGTGTCCGGGGTCGCCCTGGAGCCAACCCCGGAGACCGCGGAAGACGCACCGGATGCCCCCACATCCGCAGCGGCCGGCGAAGTCCTGCCCCCGAAGGTGGCCGAAGGCGCACCTGATGCCCCCGCGGCGGCTGCGCCGAGTACTGAAGATCCCGCGGCGGCGGCGGCGGAAACGACAGCGGAAGCAGCGGCGGAGCCAAAGGTGGAGGCTTCCGCAGCGCCAGGGCCTTCGCAGGTGGCGTAGTGGGTGTAATAGGGTTGGGGAATTTTGGATATGTTACTGAATTTTGGTTGCTGCGCAGGTTCAAGATTTTGGGCCTGCGCACGCAACCGCTACTGCTAAATTTTTGGCGGCTTCGACCGCGGAAGGTGGTAATGAATGTGGTGGATCTGGATCCGAATTTTCTGAGTTTTTTGATGTTGCTGATTCTGGGAGCTCGGTTGAGTGGACTGAGGAGTCGTCGGAGGAGGATTTGGACTATTTCGCGGCTTTGGATGTGGCTGTGGCGGAGACCTCGCCGCACGCTGCGGACGCGCAAGATGTGCCAGGTCCTAGCACCGGGCGCCGACGGCGAAGGGCGGTTGCAAAGCGTAGAGTTAGCACGGAGGAAAGGTCTCGGCTTCGTGTGAGTAGGGCTGGTCGGCAGGAACTGTTGTCTTTGCCGGCCGCCGCGAGTACAGAGGAAGGGGAGCTGCGATGTCTTTTTGCGGGTGAGGAGCTTAGGATAATGTTATTTAATTATAGGGAGATGGGAATTATTCCTAAGGTTGAGCCGATGTAGAATGTGGCGCCCTCGCGGGTATATGTGTAAAAGCTTGTACGATGAAGTTGTGTGCCCTCGCTCGCCTGTGCCTGCGGAGGCGTTGTGTACTTTGTCTGTTTTGTTATGCTGTGCTGGTGTGATTATAGTCGGTCTTAGCGCGGACGGACTAGTTCGGCTGCGCCTTTAGGCGGCTTCTGCGTGGATAGTCTTCGCGGTAGACTTCGGGCTGTTTCGCACCTGTTGTGCTAGTCCGGCTGCACCCTTGGGCGACTTCTGCGCGGACAGTCTTCGCGATAGACTTCGGGTTTTTTTGCACTTGTTGTGCTAGTCCGGCTGCACCCTTGGGCGACTTCTGCGCGGACAGTCTTCGCGATAGACTTCGTGTTTGTTCGCACTTGTTGTGCTAGTCCGGCTGCACCCTTAGGCGACTTCTGCGCGGATAGTCTTCGCGATAGACTTCGTGTTTGTTCGCACTTGTTGTGCTAGTCCGGCTGCACCCTTAGGCGACTTCTGCGCGGATAGTTTTCGCGATAGACTTCGTGTTTGTTCGCACTTGTTGTGCTAGTCCGGCTGCACCCTTAGGCGACTTCTGCGCGGATAGTCTTCGCGATAGACTTCGTGTTTGTTCGCACTTGTTGTGCTAGTCCGGCTGCACCCTTAGGCGACTTCTGCGCGGATAGTCTTCGCGATAGACTTCGTGTTTGTTCGCACTTGTTGTGCTAGTCCGGTTGCACCCTTAGGCGACTTCTGCGCGGATTTGTCTTCGCGATAGACTTCGTGTTTGTTCGCACTTGTTGTGCTAGTCCGGCTGCACCCTTAGGCGACTTCTGCGCGGATAGTCTTCGCGATAGACTTCATGTTTGTTCGCACTTGTTGTGCTAGTCCGGCTGCACCCTTAGGCGACTTCTGCGCGGATTTGTCGCACGCGAGGGTGGCTAGCGCTTAGCCTCGCGGTGACCTCGAATTGGTCGAATGTCGAAGACCGTCGTCGCGGTCTTTTTTTGACGCATGTTTTTGCGGGGGATTTTTCACGCATATATTACATGGCTCCGCCTCGTTAAAAACCTCACCCCCCGGGAGGAAAAGAGTGCGGGCCGGTACAAGATTGTTTTTGGCGAATTACAAGGGCAGAAACAGCCCCGATGAGTCAAACAAAAAATTTGCGAAGGTTGTCGATGTTCCAGGAGTGCTCCAGGTCCTCGCCGTTCGGCGTTGTGAGCCTGTAGGCGCTGGGGGAAGCTTTTGTCTTGACTATAAAGGGGCCCTCCCACTTGGGCTCCAGCTTGCCCCTGGACTCCGTCCGAGCTGTTCGGACGAGTACGAGGTCCCCTTCGCTGAACTCCCTCGGGATGACTGTGTGGTCGCGCCATGCTTTGGTATGGGCTTGGTATTTGTTTAGGGCCTGTAGGGCGAAGACCCGGTCTCCGTCAATGAGATCTTTTGAAGTTGGTTCGTCCACGTCGGGGACGGCTGACGGAACTGTACGCGTGGACCCATGCTTTATTTCTTGCGGGGTCATGGCCTCCGATCCGTATAGGAGGCGGAAAGGAGTGAACCCAGTCGCCCTGCACTCGGTTGTGTTTAGCGCCCAGACTGCCTCCGGTAACAAATCGGTCCATCTGCCTTTTTTTAATCGAGGAGCATTTTCTTGACAGCTGTGAAGATTTTCCCATTGGCGCGCTCCACGACCCCGTTGGACTGCGGGTGATAGACTGAAGCGAAGGCAAGCTTGGTGCCGATGGAAAAACAAAAATCCTTGAAATCTTGGCTGTCAAACTGCTTGCCGTTGTCAACAGTTAGCTCGGACGGTACTCCGAAGCGGCAAACGATGTTTTGCCAGAAGAATTTTTGGGCAGTCTTTGATGTTATTGTAGAAACAACCCTCGCTTCGATCCATTTGGTGAAGTATTCGACGGCTACGAAGGCGAACTTGAGGTTCCCCTGAGCGGTGGGCAGGGGCCCGACAATGTCCAGGCCCCAGCGCTGGAGAGGCCATGTATGGGCAATTAGCTTTGTATACTGCGAGGGGCTGCCTGACCGAGGAGAAAACTTCTGGCAGGCTTCGCAGGACCTTGCGACCCGATTTGCGGCGCAGATCATTGCGGGCCAGTAAAACCCTTGGCGGATCACCTTGGCAGCTAGGGCCCTTGGCCCTACGTGCGAGCCGCACGTGCCACTGTGGACTTCACGTAGGATCTGCATGCCTTCGGTTTCGGTGACGCACTTAAGCATTGGCTGACTGACCCCTTTCTTGTAGAGTTGGCCCTCAATCAGTGCGAAGTCCCGGCTTCGATGTCTGAGGCGCTTGGCCTCACTGACGTCGGTTGGGTGATAGTACCCCTGTAGGAACAGGGTTATTGGTGCCCGCCAGTCTTCGGTCATGATTAGGTTGACTATGCGGTGGCCCTCGCTATCATTAGTTATTTGGAGCCCTTCGGGGCTCCGGACGGCTGGCGTGCCGATGGTGTGAAAGAACACGTCGGAGGGCAAGGGCTCGCCCCTGGCGGCAGCCTTGGCCAATGCATCGGCCTCCTCGTTCTTGGCCCTATCCACATGCTGCAAGGTGAATCCCTTGAACTGTCTCTCGAGACTTCGGATGGCCGCGAGGTATTGCATGAGCGCGGGGTCTTTTGCTGCATAGTCTTTCTCGACCTGGCCGGCAACTATCTTGGAGTCTGTTTTGATGATACATGTGGTGACTCTGAGGGCCCTTAGCTTGCGGAGGCCGAGAATAACCGCTTCATACTCTGCTATATTGTTTGTGCATCTGTCGGATTCCAGAGCGAAGCTGAGGCGTGCTGCGTATCTGTGTTTGACTCCGGCTGGCGAGGTGACGACTGCGGCGACGCCTGCCCCCGCATGGCACCATGCGCCGTCGCAATGAATGGTCCAAACCTTCTCTGTGGACGGGTCCGGCTGTGTTATTGGCCCAGTCCAGTCGACGACGAAGTCTGCCAGGACTTGTGACTTGATGGCTGTCTTGGGCTCGAAGCTGATGTGGTAGCCGGAGAGTTCGGCTGTCCACTTGGCAATCCTTACCGATGCCTCCGGGTTTCTGAATAGTTCACCGAGCCCCCTGTCTGAGGTGACTCGGACCTTGAATGCTTCAAAGTAGTGGCGCAGTTTGCGCGAAGACATAACAACTGCGTAGGCGATCTTCTCCAGCTCTGTCATGTTGCATTTGGACGGTGTCAGGACCTCGGAGACATAGTAAACAGGGCATTGTCTGACCGCGCCCTCAACTGTCTGCTCCTGCACTAGTGCCGTGCTGACCGCGTGCGGCGAAGCCGCGACATAGAGCAATAGGGGGAGCGAGGAGTCGGGGCTCGTGAGGATGGCCAGCTCCGACAGGTACTGTTTTAGTGAGGCGAAGGCCGCTGCTTGCTCCGGTCCCCAGGCGAAGTCTTTTGCACCGCGGAGTGTTTTGAGGAAGGGGAGACTTCGCTCGGCGGACCTGGAGATGAATCTGTTGAGAGCGGCCAATCTGCCTGTCAGACGCTGGACGTCCCTGGCGGACTGCGGAGGCGACATGTCGACGATGGCCTGGATCTTGGTTGGGTTGGCCTCGATGCCGCGGTGTGACACCAGGTAGCCCAATATCTTGCCCTGGCGAACACCGAAGACGCACTTTTCTGGGTTTAGGCGGAGTCGTGCATCTCGCATGTTCGCGAATGTCTCGGCGAGGTCGGCTAGATGGTCCTCCTTATTCTTGCTGGCGACGACGATGTCGTCCACATATGTAAATATATTTCTGCTGACCTGCCCTTCAAGTACTGTTTTGGTGAGTCTGGAGAAGGTGGACCCGGCATTCTTGAGTCCCTCCGGCATTCTGATGAAGCAATAAGTGCCGAAGGGTGTTATAAAGCTGGTGCTAGCCTTGTCTTCCTCCTTCATGTATATCTGGTGATAGCCGGAGAAGCAGTCGAGGAGTGACATGACCTCGCATCCGGCCGCGCTATCGACTATTTTGTCGATCCGCGGCAACGGGAAATTGTCCTTTGGGCAGGCCTTATTGAGACTGGTGAAGTCTATGCACATTCGCCATTTCCCGCTTTTTTTCTGCACCATTACGACATTGGAGAGCCACGTGGGGTAAGCCACTGGCTCGATGAATTTAGCTTCTAGGAGGCGGTGCACCTCCGCCTTGGCGGCCTCTGTCTTTTCGTCGGACATTTTGCGAAGCTTTTGCTTTTTTGGTCGCACCGAAGGGTCAATTCCCAAGCTGTGCTCAATTATGGATCGTCTGACTCCGACCAGGTCGAGGGCGGACCAGGCGAAGACATCTTTATTCTTGGCCAGGCAGCAGAGAAGCTTCTCTTCTTCATGTGAGGTAAGGTCTTCGCTGACAGTGACTGTCTGCTTGGGCATGGCCTGATCGAGGGGGACAGTCTTGGTCCCGTCTTGGCTCTGCAGCTGTGCCTTGTCATGCTGCTTATCGGTTGGGCTGGCGGGCGCAGGGACCTCGCGCTGGGTCGTGAGACAGTGCACGTTTCTCTGACCAGGCACGAAGTCCCGCTCTATGTTGCGCGCCGTCTGCTGGTTGCCGTAGATCGTAATAGCGCCTAGCGGACCTGGTATCTTCATACATAGGTACAGTCCGTGGATGGCAGCTTCGAACTTATTGATGGAGCCCCGGCCCATGATGGCGTTGTATGGATATACCATGTCGACAATGTCGAAGGTTACTTGCTCACTTCGGGCATTGGGTGCTACACCGAAGGAGAGGGGCAACTCTATTTTGCCAACGGGAAAGGTGCCCTTGCCGCCGAAGCCATACAACGGGTTGTCCGAAGGCTTGAGCAGGCTGTGGCTTATACCCATGCGGTCGAAGGCGTGGAGGAAGATGATGTCCGCCTGACTGCCGTTGTCGACTAGGACTTTGTGTAAGTCCCAGCCTGCCACGCTGCAATTGATGACCATGGCGTCGACGTGGGGGGCGCTGCGCAGGTCGACGTCTCGTGCGTCGAAGGTTAGCGGTATGTGGGACCACCTTGTCTGCACGACTGGGCCAGTGACGGCGACATGGTTGATGCTGCGGTAGTGGTCCCGCTTCTGCCGCTTGGTGTCGAAGTCAGTGCTTGACCCTCCTGTTATCATGTGAATGACTCCGCGATATGGTTGATCGGCGAAGTCTTCCTGCTTTGGGGCATGGGGGATGTTTTGATGTTGCTGGTGTGGAGGTGGGGGTGGAGGAGGTACGATTTGTACTTCCTGATGGTGTTGGTAAGCGTGGTGCGGTGGATGCGGAGCGGGGGCGTGGATATATGGTGGAGGGGGTTGCTGGTAGTTGTGCGCGACAATTCTGGGGTTGTCGGCTGGCTGCGCCCGTGCCATTCTGTTTCTGGTGGCCTTCGTTTCGGGGCAGTCTTTGGTTTGGTGGGCGCAGTCTTCGCCGTGAAAAAGGCAGTAGAATCAGCGTGGCGGCTGCGCGCGCCCTCGGCCCCTGCCACGAGTGCCATTTCCGCGGCCTTGGGGGGATATTCCTGGCGGCGAGGGGGTCAGCAGCGGGATGCTGGTTGGCGATGTTGTGCACTTGCTGCTGACTGCGGCCGTCTCGACCGGAGTCTGGCTGCGGAGTCCTCGTCCATGTGCGGCTGGACTGCGGGACATCTTTGGGCTTCCGCTGTGACTCAACCTTGCGCTGGTGGAGCTCTTCGGATTTGGCATATTTTTCAAAGAGCTGATATAGCTCCTGGAGGTTTTTGGGTGGATCTCTGATACAATGACTGTAGAGGACGCCGGCACGAAGGCCACTGATGGCGTTGTGGATAGCGATCTGATCATCGACGGAGGGCAGCTGTGACTTGAGTGTTAAGAATTTGCGGTAATACTCCCGCAGAGTCTCCTTTTCCAGCTGCTTGCAAAGCGAGAGCTCGTCCAAGGCGTCGGTGTCTGGGCGGTACCCTTGGAAGTTGAGCAGGAACTTGTCCCTAAGACTTCTCCATGAATCAATGGACAACGGAGGCAATCTGGTGAACCAGGTGAGTGCTGGGCCCTCTAGGGCGATGATGAAAGACTTCGCCATTGTGGCGTCGTCCCCTCCGGCGGATGCAACGGCGACCTGATAACTCATTATGTATTGCGCCGGGTCGGTGCTGCCGTTGTACTTGGGATAAGTCCCTGCTCGGAAGTTAGCTGGCCAAGGCGTCACTTGCAGGTGTGGCGCCAGGGGACTTCGCTCGTCGAGGTAGTTGACCCCTTGGAATGGCGCGCCGTGCTGGAAGGTGTAGTCATGCTGGGGGAAACGCGGGTTCTCCGGCTGCGCTCGGTGTTGCAGGGGTGGGCCATGCTGCAGGCCGAGGTGGCCTTCGCGCATGTCTTCCGGTTGTGCGCGCTGCTGGAGGGGTGGCTCTTGCTGTAGACCAAGGTGGCCTTCGCGCTGCATCAGCGCGATCTCGCGCTCGAGGTCTTGGGCCTTCTGCTCCTCGTCGCGTATCAGTTGCCGCACCTTGGCTAGTGCAGACACACGCTGGCGCTTGGCCTCCAGTATCTCTTTCTGCCTCTGGAGATTGCGGTTCTTGAGGCGCAGGGCGCGCAGCTGTAGCTGTTCTTCTGTTGAGACGCCGAGGACCTCGCCGTCCTCGGTGAGATCCGCGCCTTCCGGTGGGGCGAAGCCTGGGGGCGGCTGCGATTGTCCTTCGGGCCCGCAGGTGCGGAGGGTGTCATCTTCGCAGGTGCGGGGAACGTTGTCGTCAGTGAGCTCTTGGTGGGTGGATTGGGTGAGGACGAGGGCCTTGCCCTTTCTTGCGGCAAGCAGTGCTGCCTTCGCAGCCTCATCAGCCTTCGGGTTAGCTCTCTTGGGTGCCATCGCGGGTGGTTTTGTCGTAGCACGAACGGTGGGCGCCAAATGTTGGAACTTGCTATCAGTCGCAAGAAAGCCAACAGGGGTGAACAGTGTGGACAGTGGGGTTACGCGTGAGATGGCAAATAGCTCTATTCCCCAGGCCTCTCACGGGCACTGTGCGGGGGTATTTATAGGTACCTGAACGCCCAGCGCCTTGTGTTAAGGACGCATGTGCCCTCAGCTACCTAGGTTATCCCCAGAATATTCCCATAAAGCAGGGTTACAGACTGTAATTACAGGGATGCCTTTACAAATTAGGCCCGTAACACGCGGCGGCCACGCAGGGCCCGTTACAATGGGCCGGATCGCACGTGGGCCTCTGAGCTGGACGAGGCCGCACTGTGGGATGCCTTCGTCGCCGGTCTTCGTCTGGTGCCGATCGAAGCGAAGGGTGTCCTTGCCTGCTTTGTCTCTCAGAGCAGCGGCTAAGCAGCGGAGACTTTGAGCGAAGGGTGGCATTTCTGCCTTCGCTCCAACACCGCTCGCTCCTTTTTCTCACGCCCCTCCTCTCGGTCTCTCCACTCTTGGTGTCTCGCGAAGCTTCCGGTGCTTTGTGCCTTCGTCCTTGGTCCTTCTGCCGTATCGGTGCTCTGTCATCCGCTGACCGCCGTTATGGCTACTCCGTCAACGTGTGGTCCTCTACTTTACTACTCTTGTCCTCCCTCTCGGTTAGAGATGGCAACGGGTACAAACCCGCTGGGTTTTGCCGTCCCAAACCCGTACCCGTGAAAAATATCTATGCCCATTAAAAACCCGTACCCATGACGGGTTTGAGATTTTGCCCAAACCCGTACCCATCGGGTTAGCGGGTACCCATGGGTTACCCGCGGGTTTCATCTCCAATATACTTGTTCTTCTCATAATCAATAAGCATCGTAATGATTAATGATATCATGCCAAAATCTATGTAATGAACAACGAGTTCATGATTTGGTATAAAAATTATTAGTAGAGAGAATGAAATACAAATAATAAGTTGTATAATTAAGTGACCTTGCACTAAGTTATCCATCCACCACATATATAACGCTAGTAAAAACTATAATAGCAAGCAAGCAACACTCTCATCGACTACTGATACATTCACCAATTGATAAAAATTATAAAGTAAATAAGGAATAACAAGTTTGTTGTTCGTTTATAAAATAAAATGACAATATGCACTAGGTTTGGTCGGGTTTAAAAAACCCACGGGTTCACGGGTTTGGGTACTATAGGAACAAACCCGTACCCATAAACCCGCCGGGTATAGATTTATGCCCATTAACAAACCCATGGGTATGAAAATTGACCCAAACCCGTACCCTAATGGGGTAAAAACCCATCGGGTTTCGGGTTTCGGGTACCCATTGCCATCTCTACTCTCGGTACACCCATGTCGAAGGCGACGACGCCGAGTCATCGATGCACTAGTGCTCTGGTGATCTAGTGGTCTGCCTTGGGTTCCTTAAGCTGTACTCCTCTAGCTTTCATTTTGGACTTTTTGTCTTCTAAGATCGCCACCTATATGTCTTTTGTCTAAAATATTTGAAAACATTGCACTCTCTTGTTTCGGGGCATGTTCTTATTTTGTTGGCTTTATTGTAAAGTTATCGAATATGACGGTTCATGAAAGATGAAGGTCGACCTCATGTTATCAAGTATATCTTTTCTAAAACTTTGCGCCGAGCAAGGCTGAAGGTGGGCTGCACTTATGTCTGAGTGCACTCCTGAGCTTGTTGATATGGTGATCGGAGATTATGTCTCAGCGCTTCAAATTTTGATGGGGACTGGACTGGCTGCTTCCTCGCCGCTGTTGGGCCACCGTGGCTGCACTGATTCGGCTCCAGCCCAGCTGAGTGCAGGCCTGCATGTTCGGGCAGAGGACCCAACAGGCTATTTAAATCTGGTTGCAGGCAGGCGCTTGTCTGGCCGGACAGTGGTTCAGCCCACAAAACAGTGGGTGGAAAAAGGTATCTGAAAGAAAAATAAGTCCAAAAAAGCAGGGAATTCAAAAAAAAAACAGTTAATCAATAAAATGAAAATATTTTAGAACTGAAATTGTTTGGGGGGTTGTGGTGTTGGTTGCATTAATTAATTTACCTAAATCAAGTGTTATCCACCTGACCTGACCGACCTGTTTGAAACCAAACCAGCCACGGTGATCCTCAGCAACAGAGTGCCATCCGTACCTCCAATCCAATATGGAGATCCATAAGTAGAGTTAAATAATATGAATCAATCATCAAGATTTCGCATAATTCGATTACCCCACAATAAAAAATGATAGCCTTGGTTTGCTAGAGAGGGTATGTGGAATTCCCCGAGAGATTTCAGAGATCCGCTCGAGCAGCCCACATCACCACGTGCAGCGACTGTTGGATCTTTTATGGGCTTGGCCCATTTATTGAATAAACTCTATGGTGTGTAATGGTGGAGAATACCAATAGTACCACATTGGAAGTCCAAGGGTCTGTTGGCTTGACTTATATGGTGGGATTTATTCCACTTAACTTGAGAAGTCAAGAAATGGACAAGGGCGTGCCACACGCGCGCGCGCGCCGCCGCCCGGGTCGGGCCGGGCGTGGCGTGGCGAGGCAGGCGAGGCAGGCGAGCGGGCGTGGTGTGGTTGTGTTAATTTTTAGCACTCACTAACCGCGTACGTTAGCCGACTTATGGCGTGACTCGGCAAGAGCTGGCCGACTCATGGCATAACTCGGCTAGAGCTGGCCGACTCTTGGCGTGACTCGGCGACCTTTCTCCTTCAGCTTCCCTCTGCGAGAGGTTAAATAGAGGAGCACCCCTGTCACTCGGTACACGCGAGAAACATCTTCAGAACACAATCCAGCAGCCGAGTGAGGGTATTTCCATCTCGTGACTCTGCGCGCACAGAGAAGCGAGAGGGCAGGTGCCTCCGGAGCCCTTGCCGTTCGAGACCTTGCACGAGGGATCGGCAATTAGGTTTTTGGGGAGCGTCTACGCGACTGCCCAAAGTCTTCTTCCTGCTGACATGACAAGTGAAGTTGGACAAGAATCTAGATCCTCGGAGCGCATGGCAGGGTATGATCAATTCATCTCCTTACTGTTTTTCATTCTGCAAATTATATATGTTCTTACCTGCTGCTTTATTTATAGCCATAAATTTATCCAATTTGTTTTGTCGTATTATATCATGATGTGTCTGATGCCTAATCATACTAGTAATATGATAAATCTGTTTGTCTTAATTTTACAGTCATGCTGTTTATGTTGCTATCTGTTTATTTTCAGTTGTTCCATAATAATACATGTTCCATGTTTATTTGCTTATTATATTTATATGATTCATATGTTTTGTGTTCTCATGATCCATATTGTTATGGATAATTTTGAGATCATGTTATCTATGTTTGATTATCTATTATATGTCATCATCATAATGTTAATTTATGGAATTAAAATGGTACGGAAAATGCCTATATTTCTAACAATCCAAAAACCTAATGTTAGGCATTTTTCTGTCAGAGGTTTTGCTGCTGTGCTAAAGCCTGATCCTTTTGATGGTAAAAACTTCTTGATATGGAAAGCTAAAATGGAATTGTGGCTAACTGCAATGTCTTGTTTTCATGCCGCTGAGGGCAAGCCTGCAAACTTACCTCCTGAGGATGAGGCTAAGTTTAAGGCTGAAGACAACCTCTTTCGAGGAGCAGTAATTAGCGCACTGGATACTAAATTCCAGAAAAGCTATATCATCCTTCCCACAGGGAAAGAGCTGTGGGATGCACTTGTTGGAAAGTTTGGAGTAACTGATGCTGGTAGCGAGCTGTATCTCATGGAGCAGCTGTATGACTACAAGATGGTTGAGAACCGATCTGTAGTGGAACAGGCTCATGAGTTTCAGGCACTAGCTAAGGAACTCGAACTTTTTCCTTGTCCTTTGCCTGACAAGTTTGTGGCTGGCGGTATAATCGCCAAGTTACCACCTTCTTGGAAGGACTTTGCTACCTCTCTCAAACATAAGAGACAAGAGTTCAATATGGAGGAGCTCATTGGTACTCTTGATGTTGAGGAAAGAGCTAGATCAAAGGACAATGGAAAAGGTGTGGAGACCTCTACTGCTAATGTGGTGCAGAAGAGAAACTTCCGCAAGTTTAACAAGAAGAAAAACCAGAACAAACCAGAGAACACGAATAAACCTGTTCATACAGCACAGTTTAAAAAGAAGAACAACAATAACAAGGGAAAGGGAGGATGTTTTGTCTGTGGCAGTGATCAACATTGGGCAAGAGAGTGCCCTGATCGCAAGTTCACTCAAGACAAGAAATCAGCTAATGTTGTAATCACTGAAACTGAAGGAGGAACATCTGGGTATGGTAATTCTTTACCATTTGTTCTTTCAGTCTGTAATTCACCTGAGTGGTGGATGGACAGTGGTGCAAACATTCATGTATGTGCTGATGCCTCTATGTTCACTTCCTATCAGGTCGGGAGGTCTGGCGCCTTGTTGATGGGAAATGGGTCGCGTGCTCATGTTCTTGGTGTTGGTACGGTCATTCTGAAGTTTACTTCGGGAAAGACGGTGCCATTGAAGAGCGTGCAGCATGTGCCCTCTATCAAGAAGAATCTCGTTAGCGCGTCCATGCTATGTCGAGATGGATACAAAGTTGTTCTTGAGTCCAATAAATGTGTTGTGTCTAAACATGGTATTTTTGTTGGTAAAGGATATGACTGCGGAGGGTTGTTCCGCTTATCACTGCATGATGTGTGTAATAAACTCGTGAATTCTGTTCATTTTTCTGATGAGTCGGATTTATGGCATTCACGTTTTTGTCATGCAAGCTTTGGCTGTCTTATGCGGTTAGCAAATATAAATTTAATTCCTAAATTTAACTTGGTCAAAAAGTCTAAGTGTCATGTGTGTGTTGAATCAAAACAACCCCGCAAGCCTCACAAGGCTGCTGAGGCGAGGAGTTTGGCACCTCTAGAACTTGTTCATTCTGATCTGTGCGAGATGAATGGAATTTTGACCAAAGGTGGTAAAAGATACTTTCTCACTTTTATAGATGACTCCACTAGATTTTGTTATGTGTATCTCTTAAAAACAAAAGATGAAGCGTTCAATTATTTTAAGGCCTATAAAGCTGAAGTTGAGAACCAACTTGAGAGGAAAATAAAACGTTTAAGGTCCGACCGAGGTGGAGAATATTTCTCTAATGTGTTCGATGAGTTCTGTGTGGAACATGGTATTATTCATGAGAGGACACCGCCATTCTCACCACAATCCAATGGGATTGCTGAAAGGAAAAACCGCACTCTAACAGATTTGGTGAATGCCATGTTGAGTACAGCGGGATTATCCAAGGCATGGTGGGGTGAGGCGATTTTGACAGCATGTCATGTCCTGAATAGAGTTCCAACAAAGAACAAAGAGATCACACCATTCGAGGAATGGGAAAAGAGAAGATTAAATCTCTCATATTTGCGCACTTGGGGTTGCTTGGCTAAAGTGAATGTGCTAATCAACAAAAAGCGTAAACTTGGGCCTAAAACTGTTGACTGTATATTCCTTGGGTACTCTTTTCACAGCACTGGGTATAGGTTCTTAATTATAAAATCTGATGTGCCCGATATGTATGTTGATACTATCATGGAATCAAGAGACGCAACATTTTTTGAGAATGAGTTTCCCATGAAGAATACACCTAGTGATATAAGTCATGAGACTATAATTCCCCATGAGCACGAACTGTCGATTCCTATAGATCATGCTGAGGATTCTCACGTGCACATCCCTGAGGAGGATGACACTATAGTCACTCGAAAGAGCAAGAGACAGAGGGTTGCAAAATCCTTTGGTAATGACTTTATAGTGTACCTTGTGGAAGACACACCAACTACCATTAGTGAGGCATATTCCTCTCCTGATGCTGACTTATGGAAGGAAGCAGTAAGGAGTGAGATGGAATCCATTATGTCTAATGGAACTTGGGAGGTCGTTGACCGTCCTTATGGTTGTCAACCTATAGGTTGCAAATGGATCTTAAAGAAAAAGCTTAGGCCTGATGGTACAATTGAGAGGTACAAGGCAAGGCTTGTGGCCAAAGGATATACCCAAAAGGAGGGTGAAGATTTCTTTGATACCTACTCACCAGTGGCTCGACTGACTACAATTCGCACATTAATAGCCGTGGCAGCCTCTTATGGTCTTATCATTCATCAGATGGATGTTAAGACAGCTTTCCTAAATGGAGAGTTGGATGAGGAGATCTATATGGATCAGCCAGAAGGGTTTATTGCGGATGGTCAAGAGAACAAGGTGTGCAGGTTGATAAAATCATTGTATGGACTAAAACAAGCACCCAAGCAATGGCATGAAAAATTTGATAATACTCTTACAGCAGCTGGCTTTGTTGTAAATGAATCTGACACGTGTGTATACTATCGGTATGGTGGGGGTGAGTCTGTTATGCTGTGCCTTTATGTTGATGACATCTTGATCTTTGGATCAAATCTCAATGTGATTGAGGAAGTTAAAAATCTTCTATCGAGCAATTTCGAGATGAAAGATTTGGGAGAAGCTGATGTCATTCTAAACATCAAGCTTGTTAGAGAAGCTGATGGTGGGGTAACTTTGTTACAATCCCATTATGTGGAAAAGGTATTGAGTCGCTTTGGTTTTAGTGACTGTGATCCTGCTCCAACACCTTATGACCCCAGTGTGCTATTGAGAAAGAATCGGAGAATAGCAAGGGATCAATTGACATACTCCCAGATCATTGGCTCGCTCATGTACCTTGCAAGTGCAACAAGGCCAGACATCTCTTATGCTGTGAGTAAGCTAAGTCGGTTTGTGTCGAAACCAGGAGATGATCACTGGCGTGCTCTTGAGAGAGTGTTGCGGTATTTGAAAGGTACTATGACATACGGTATTCATTATACCGGAAACCCAAAAGTGCTGGAAGGCTATTGTGATGCCAACTGGATTTCTGATGCTGACGAGCTTTATGCCACAAGCGGATATGTGTTTCTGTTTGGAGGTGGCGCTGTTTCCTGGAAGTCTTGCAAGCAGACTATCTTAACGAAGTCTACAATGGAAGCAGAACTCGCATCATTAGACACTGCTGGGGCTGAGGCCGAGTGGCTTCGTGATTTCCTATTGGACTTACCGGTAGTTGAAAAACCGATACCGGCTATTTCCATGAACTGTGACAACCAAACGGTGATTACAAAGGTTAACAGTTCTAGGAATAACATGAAGTCTACAAGGCATGTTAAGAGGAGATTGAAATCTGTCAGAAAGTTGAAAAACTCCGGAGTTATAACTGTGGATTATGTCCACACATCGAATAATCTGGCAGATCAATTCACTAAGGGTCTATCACGCAATGTGATAGAAAGTGCATCGAGGGAAATGGGTATGAGACCCATGTGAGATCTACTTTAGTGGTAACCTGCTCTATGTGATCGGAGATCCCGTGAAGTAGAGTGGAGAAACAAGCTAGGAGTAGATTGTGAGGAAAGATCCCTTTTTTAACTCATTTCTGATGCACATCTTTCCTATCTGTAAGGCAGGATGGTTTTTACCTTAATGTATTCCAAGAGTCTTATAAAGGTGAGATGTTGTCCTACAGAACATCTTCTGAGGAATACACCTATATGAGTCAGACTGCTAGTCACAGTCTATGGGACTTGGGTAATCCCTAAATACTCATGAAAGGCACTGAAGTGTGACTTATATGCTTCTAAACAGCGGGAATACCCTTCTGCAGCCTAGTATCAGCAAAGGATTTGAGTGAATCTTATTTCGCACAAAACTGTCAATTCAAGGCATAGTCCATTGTTCAGTTGTGAATGAGTGAAACTCTTATTCTAGATGGATGTTCAACTTAACAGTCTCCATCGAAACACTGGTATATCAAAGGATTGTGATTCTGATACTTCATCATTACAAACCCTAGAGTTTGGTGGGGATTGTTGGATCTTTTATGGGCTTGGCCCATTTATTGAATAAACTCTATGGTGTGTAATGGTGGAGAATACCAATAGTACCACATTGGAAGTCCAAGGGTCTGTTGGCTTGACTTATATGGTGGGATTTATTCCACTTAACTTGAGAAGTCAAGAAATGGACAAGGGCGTGCCACACGCGCGCGCGCGCCGCCGCCGCCGCCGCCGGCCGGGCCGGGCCGGGCGTGGCGTGGCGTGGCGTGGCGAGGCGAGGCGAGGCGAGGCAGGCAGGCAGGCAGGCAGGCGAGCGGGCGTGGTGTGGTTGTGTTAATTTTTAGCACTCACTAACCGCGTACGTTAGCCGAGTGACTCTGTCTCTTCGTCTGCCGAGTGACCCTGTCTCTTCATCAGTCAGCCGAGTGACCCTTCTCCTTCAGCTGCCGACTTATGGCGTGACTCGGCAAGAGCTGGCCGACTCATGGCATAACTCGGCTAGAGCTGGCCGACTCTTGGCGTGACTCGGCGACCTTTCTCCTTCAGCTTCCCTCTGCGAGAGGTTAAATAGAGGAGCACCCCTGTCACTCGGTACACGCGAGAAACATCTTCAGAACACAATCCAGCAGCCGAGTGAGGGTATTTCCATCTCGTGACTCTGCGCGCACAGAGAAGCGAGAGGGCAGGTGCCTCCGGAGCCCTTGCCGTTCGAGACCTTGCACGAGGGATCGGCAATTAGGTTTTTGGGGAGCGTCTACGCGACTGCCCAAAGTCTTCTTCCTGCTGACATGACAAGTGAAGTTGGACAAGGATCTAGATCCTCGGAGCGCATGGCAGGGTATGATCAATTCATCTCCTTACTGTTTTTCATTCTGCAAATTATATATGTTCTTACCTGCTGCTTTATTTATAGCCATAAATTTATCCAATCTGTTTTGTCGTATTATATCATGATGTGTCTGATGCCTAATCATACTAGTAATATGATAAATCTGTTTGTCTTAATTTTACAGTCATGCTGTTTATGTTGCTATCTGTTTATTTTCAGTTGTTCCATAATAATACATGTTCCATGTTTATTTGCTTATTATATTTATATGATTCATATGTTTTGTGTTCTCATGATCCATATTGTTATGGATAATTTTGAGATCATGTTATCTATGTTTGATTATCTATTATATGTCATCATCATAATGTTAATTTATGGAATTAAAATGGTACGGAAAATGCCTATATTTCTAACAGCGACTCACAGGCCGGCCGGGGGGGGGGGGGGGGGGGGGGGGGCCTCGCTGTTGATGTTTGTTTGCTATCATAACATCAACTGCCCCTCCCCTCTCGATCTACGCTTCACAATCATAGACCTCGCTAGATACACACGCCCCCAAGTATTTATCTGCCTACGTACTGCTACAACTGCAGTGCCAGGACACCTATATTATACAGACTTTGGTTGGTCTTCTCCCCGTTTTCCATGCAGCTTCCATCCGGTCTAGGCTTTTCCCAGCCACCTATACTATACTACACAGACCGACCCATCCATCTCGCGCACTCCCATCTTTTTCTGCTTCTTCTTTCTCATCGGTGATAATGCGGTCTATAGCTAGCTAGGTGATTTGTTTGCTCCGTCTCTGATCCTGATCGGCTTTAGGTGATCGATCTGTTTGCTTCGTCTCCGTTCGGCTTTATTCTGGAATCTGGAGTACGTACCACTTCACGCTTCGCGCGTCCCTTTGTTTCCCTTGGGATGTGTGGCTTCGGTTGGGGCAGCAGCGAGGGCCGCGCTGCAGCATAAAGGAGGAGCATGAAGTCCAAACTAAGATATGCTTTCATAATTAACCACATCTGCTGCTGCATTGCCTCGCGCCGCTCCGATGGGGCTTTGCCCTCTCCAGCACTCAAGTTGGAATAATGCTTCTAATTTCTCTACACCACCCACAGTTCTAAAATATATGGTTCCGGCGATGAATTCCGTACGAATACAGGTAATGGTAATGGTTTCGGCTCGATTACTGGCGGTAACAAATTTGAATAGACTGGTATCAAATTTTAGTGTGGTATCTGATTACGGTTGGACTAAAATAAACATGATTTAATGTTATCCGTTACCCATTACGTTACAAATATGTGAACCAAACGGCACCACAATGAGTAACACAGACATATACTAAGGCCTTATTCGTTTGCGTCGGATTGCACCCGGAATCGTTCCAGTTAATCAAAGTTTATATAAATTAGAGAAGCAATCTGGTTAGGAATCGTTCCGACCCACCAATCCGGCACAAACGAATAAGACCAAAACAAGTAAACATGGCCCTCGTTAATGCTCTCAGCTAGCCACCGGTGCCGGGCCGGATATGCTCTCATCAAGTCAAGGATAAGTTATGCATTACTCCATCCATTTTAAATTAAACTATAAAATATAATTACTGAAAAAAGATCTAATAATACCTATGTAGTATTGTTAGATATTTTATGGGCTTGGCCCATTTGTTTAATAAACTCTATGGTGTAGTAGAATACCAATAGTACCATATTGGAAATCTAAGGGTCTTTAGCTTGACTTATATGGTGTGAATTATTCCACTTGATTTGAGAAGTCAAGAAACAGTCAAGGGCGTGCTAAACGCGCGCCACCGCCGGCCGTGGCGTGGGCACAAGGGATCGGCAATTAGGTTTTTGGGGAGCGTCTACGCAACTGCCCAACGTCCGTCTTTGTCTTCATCACTGGTTCCTGGCGTCTTCATCACGTACAGATGACAAGAGAAGCTGGACAAGGATCTGGATCCTCGGAGCGCATGGCAGGGTATGATCAATACAACTTCTTACTGTTTTACGTCCTGCAGATTATATATGTTGTCCATCTCTACTGTTTCGTATGTAGCCATAGATTTATTCAAACTGTTCTGTCATATCATATCATGATATTTATAATGTCTGTTCATACTATTAAAATATCATACCGGTTTGTTTTGATTTTACAGTCATGTTGTTTATGTTGCTATCTGTTTATTTTCAATTGTTCTGTCAGTTTACATGCTTATTATATTTATATGATTTATATGATTCATAAGATTTATTTTCTCATGATCCATATTGTTATGGATATATTTGAGATCACAATTTCTATAATTAATTATATTTTATATGTCATCATCATAATGTTAATTTATGGAATTAAAATGATATGGAAAATGCCTATGATTCTAAATGGTAGGCATTTTCTGTTAGAGATTTTGCTGCTGTGTTAAAGCCTGATCCTTTTGATGGTAAAAACTTCTTGATATGGAAAGCTAAGATGGAATTATGGCTTACTGCAATGTCTTGTTTTCATGCCGCTGAGGGCAAGCCTGTCAACTTACTTCCTGAGGATGAGGCTAAGTTTAAGGCTGAAGACAACCTCTTTCGAGGAGCAGTAATTAGCGCACTTGATACAAAATTCCAGAAAAGTTATATCATCCTTCCTACAGGGAAAGAGCTGTGTGATGCACTTGTTGGAAAGTTTGGAGTAACTGACGCTGGTAGCGAGCTGTATCTCATGGAGCAACTGTATGACTACAAGATGGTTGAGAATCGATCTGTAGTGGAACAGGCTCATGAGTTTTAGGCACTAGCTAAGGAACTCGAACTTTTTCCTTGTCCTTTGCCTGACAAGTTTGTGGCTGACGTTATAATCGCCAAGTTGTCACCTTCTTAGAAGGACTTTTCTACCTCTCTCAAATATAAGAGACAAGAGTTCAATGTGGAAGAGCTCATTGGTACTCTTGATGTTGAGGAAAGGGCTAGAACAAAGGACAATGGAAAAGGTGTGGAGACATCTACTGCTAATGTGGTGCAGAAGAGAAACTTCCGCAAGTTCAACAAGAAGAAAAACCAGAACAAACAAAAGAACACAAATAAACCTATTCAAACAACACAGTTTAAAAAGAAGAACAACAACAATAACAAGGGAAAGAGAGGATGCTTTGTTTGTGGCAGTGATCAACATTGGGCTAGAGAGTGCCATGATCGCACGTTCACACAGGACAAGAAATCAGCTAATGTTGTAACCACTGAAACTGGAGATGGAACATCTGGGTATGGTAATTCTTTACCATTTGTTCTTTCAGTTTGTAATTCACCTGAGTGGTGGATGGACAGTGGTGCAAACATTCATGTGTGTGCTGATGCCTCTATGTTCACTTCCTACCAGGTCGGGAGGTCTGGCGCCTTGTTAATGGGAAATGGGTCGCGTACTCATGTTCTTGGTGTTGGTACGATCATTCTGAAGTTTATTTCGGGAAAGACGGTGCCATTGAAGAGCGTGCAGCATGTGCCCTCTATCAAGAAGAATCTCGTTAGTGCTTCGATGCTATGTCGAGATGGATACAAAGTTGTTCTTGAGTCTAATAAATATGTTGTGTCTAAACATGGTACTTTTGTTGGTAAAGGATATGACTGCGGAGGCTTGTTCCGCTTATCACTGCATGATGTGTGTAATAAAATGGTGAATTCTGTTCATTTCTCTGATGAGTCAGATTTATGGCATTCACGTTTTTGTTATGCAAGCTTTGGCTGTCTTATGCGGTTAGCAAATCTAAATCTAATTCCTAAATTTAAATTGGTCAAAAAGTCTAAGTGTCATGTGTGTGTTGAATCAAAACAACCCCGCAAGCCTCACAAGGCTGCTGAGGCGAGGAATTTGGCACCTCTAGAACTTGTTCATTCTGATCTGCGTGAGATGAATGGAATTTTGACCAAAGGTGGTAAAAGATACTTTCTCACTTTTATAGATGACTCCACTAGGTTTTGCTATGTGTATCTCTTAAAAACAAAAGATGAAGCGTTTAATTATTTAAGACCTATAAAGCTAAAGTTGAGAACCAACTTGAGAGGAAAATAAAACGTTTAAGGTCCGATCTAGGTGGAGAATATTTCTCTAATGTGTTCGATGAGTTCTGCGTGGAACATGGTATTATTCATGAGAGGACACTGCCATTCTCACCACAATCCAATGGGATTGCTAAAAGGAAAAACCGCACTCTAACAGATTTGGTGAATGTCATGTTGAGTACAGCAGGATTATCCAAGGCATGGTGGGGTGAGGCGATTTTGACGGCATGTCATGTCCTGAATAGAGTTCCAACAAAGAACAAAGAGATCACGCTATTTGAGGAATGAGAAAAGAGAAGATTAAATCTCTCATATTTGCGCACTTGGGGTTGCTTGGCTAAAGTGAATGTGCCAATCAATAAAAAGCGCAAACTTGGGCCTAAAACTGTTGATTGTATATTCCTTGGGTACTCTTTTCACAGCACTGGGTATAGGTTCTTAATTATAAAATCTGATGTGGCTGATATGTATGTTGATACTATCATGGAATCAAGAGACGCAACATTTTTTGAGAATGAGTTCCCATGAAGAATACACCTAGTGATACAAGTCATGAGACTATAATTCCCCATGAGCATGAACTGTCTATTCCTATAGATCATGCTGATGATCTTCATGTGTACATCCCTGAGGAGGATGACACTATAGTCACTCGAAAGAGCAAGAGACAGAGGGTTGCAAAATCCTTTGGTAATGACTTTATAGTGTACCTTGTGGAAGACACACCAAGTACCATTAGTGAGGCATATTCCTCTCCTGATGCTGACTTATGGAAGGAAGCAGTAAGGAGTGAGATGAAATCTATTATGTCTAATGGAACTTGGGAGGTCGTTGACCGTCCTTATGGCTGTCAACCTATAGGCTGCAAATGGATCTTCAAGAAAAAAGCTTAGGCCTGATGGTACAATCGAGAGGTACAAGGCAAGGCTTGTGGCCAAAGGATATACCCAAAAAGAGGGTGAAGATTTATTTGATACCTACTCACCAGTGGCTCGATTGACTACGATCGCACATTAATAGCTGTGGCAGCCTCTTATGGTCTTATCATTCATCAGATGGATGTTAAGACAACTTTCCTAAATGGAGAGTTGGATGAGGAGATCTACATGGATCAGCCAGAAGGGTTCATTGCGAATGGTCAAGAGAACAAGGTGTGCAGGTTGATAAAATCATTGTATGGCCTAAAACAAGCACCTAAGCAATGGCATGAAAAGTTTGATAATACTCTTACAGTTGTTGGCTTTGCTGTAAATGAATCTGACACGTGTGTGTATTATCGGTATGGTGGGGGTGAGTCTGTTATGCTGTGCCTTTATGTTGATGACATCTTGATCTTTGGATCAAATCTCAATGTGATTGAGGAAGTTAAAAATCTTCTATCGAGCAATTTCGAAATGAAAGATTTGGGAGAAGCTGATGTCATTCTAAACATCAAGCTTGTTAGAGAAGCTGATGGTGGGGTAACTTTGTTACAATCTCATTATGTGGAAAATGTATTGAGTCGCTTTGGTTTTAGTGACTGTGATCCTGCTCCAACACCTTATGACCCTAGCATGCTATTGAGAAAGAATCGGAGAATAGCAAGGGATCAATTGACATACTCCCAGATCATTGGCTCGCTCATGTACCTTGCAAGTGCAATAAGGCCAGACATCTCTTATGATGTGAGTAAGCTGAGTCGGTTTGTGTCGACACCAGGAGATGATCACTGGCGTGCTCTTGAGAGAGTGTTGCGGTATTTGAAAGGCACTATGACATACGATATTCATTATACTGGAAACCCAAAAGTGCTTGAAGGCTATTGTGATGCCAACTGGATTTCTGATGCTGATGAGCTTTATGCCACAAGCGGATATGTGTTTCTGTTTGGAGGTGGCGCTGTTTCCTGGAAGTCTTGCAAGCAGACTATCTTAACGAAGTCTACAATGGAAGTAGAACTCGCAACATTAGACACTGCTGGGGCTGAGGTAGAGTGGCTTCGTGATTTCCTATTGGATTTACCGGTAGTTGAAAAACCGATACCGGCTATTTCCATGAACTGTGACAACCAAACGGTGATTATAAAAGTTAACAGTTCTAGGAATAACATGAAGTCTACAAGGCATGTTAAGAGGAGATTGAAATCTGTCAGAAAGCTGAAAAACTCCGGAGTTATAACGGTGGATTATGTCCACACATCGAATAATCTGGTAAATCAATTCACTAAGGGTCTGTCACGCAATGTGATAGAAAGTGCATCGAGAGAAATGGGTATGAGACCCATGTGAAATCTACTCTAGTGGTAACCTGCTCTATGTGATCGGAGATCCCGTGAAGTAGAGTGGAGAAACAAGCTAGGAGTATATTGTGAGGAAAGATCCCTTCTTTAACTAATTTCTGATGCACATATTTCCTATCTATAAGGCAGGATGGTTTTTACCTTAATGTATTCCAAGAGTCTTATAAAGGTGAGATGTTGTCCTATAGAACATCTTCTGAGGAATACACCTATATGAGTCAGACTGCTGGTAACAGTCTATGGGACTTGGGTAATCCCTAAATACTCATGAAAGGCACTGAAGTGTGACTTATATGCTTCTAAACAGCGGGGATGCTCTTTTGCAGCCTAGTATCAGCAAAGGATTTGAGTGAATCTCACTTCGCACAAAACTGTCAATTCAAGGCTTAGTCCATTGTTCAGTTGTGAATGAGTGAAACTCTTATTCTAGATGGATGTTCAACTTAACAGTCTCCATCGAAACACTGGTATATCAAAGAATTGTGATTCAGATACTTCATCATTACAAACCCTAGAGTTTGGTGGGGACTGTTGGATCTTTTATGGGCTTGGCCCATTTATTGAATAAACTCTATGGTGTGTAATGGTGGAGAATACTAATAGTACCATATTGGAAGTCCAAGTGTCTTTGGCTTGACTTATATGGTGGGAATTATTCCACTTGATTTGAGAAGTCAAGAAACGGTCAAGGGCGTGCCACAAGCGCGCGCGCCGCCGCCGCCGGCCGGGCCGGGCGTGGCGTGGCGAGGCGAGGCAGGCAGGCGGCGCGCGGGCGTGGTGTGGTTGTGTTAATTTTTAGCACTCACTAATCGCGGGAGTTTCAACTCCGGGTTAAACCTTTCAGTTGCCCGTCTCTTCGTCAGCCGCATGCGACCCTTCTCCTTTAGCTTCCCTCTGCGAGAGGTTAAGTAGAGGAGAACCCCTGGCACTTGGTACACGAGATCAAAACCATTTCAGAGTCACAGCCCAGCAGCAAGTGAGGGTATTTCCATCTCGTGACTCTGCGTGCACAGAGAAGCAAGAGGGCAGGTGCCTCCGAAGCTCTTGTCGTTCGAGACCTTGCACGAGGGATCGACAATTAGGTTTTTGGGGAGCGTCTACGCGACTGCCCAACATCCGTCTTTGTCTTCATCACTGGTTCCTGGCGTCTTCATCACGTACGGATGACAAGAGAAGCTGGACAAGGATCTGGATCCTCGGAGCGCATGGCAGGGTATGATCAATACAGCTTTTTACTGTTTTACGTCCTACAGATTATATATGTTGTCCATCTCTACTTTTTCCTATGTAGCCATCTATTCAAACTGTTCTGTCATATCATATCATGATATTTATAATGTCTGTTCATACTATTAAAATACCATACCTGTTTGTTTTAATTTTACAGTTGTCGGAGAGTAAATCTCCGGCCGGGTGGCGGAGTGCACCCGCCCTAAATCCTGAGATGAAGAGGGGCTTAGGCGTTTTGCTTGATTGTTAGAATGAACGGGAAGAACTCAAGAACACATAAGGATTTAGAGTGGTTCGGGCCACCGGAGCGTAATACCCTACTCCACTGTGAGATGTATTGCTTGTGAGCTTGTGAGTCTAAGGTGTGACCTAAGGTTGCGTGTGCGTGTAACGTCGCATGCCTCCCCTTTTATAGCTGAAGGGGGCATGCACAAAAGGACTGGGCCCCGACATGTGGGCCCAGGGACATAAAGAATATAGTGCTTGGAGCCTACTAGTGTCTGTTTCCGAGACAATCTTCTTGTGCCCTGACGCCCGAGATCTACGTATCCTTGGCGTGCAGGGGAAGCTTCTTGTAGAAGGGAGGATGAGTATAGCGCGCCGCTCGACACGGGCGCACTGTTCGCCAGCAGACCCAACAGGCGTGCTGCCTGTTGGATGACCTTGACACCGCCTGCCAGCGGATGGGACGGGACGCATTAAATGCTGAGAGGGCACGTCACCCGTCAGCGCAGTGGCAGGCGGCACGTCCTTTCCTCAATAAATGCAGGGGCTGCACGACTTCACGTCAGGTTCGGCCCGATAGCTTATGTCATGGGCCACAAGCATCGGGTCTCCGCCTGAGCGGGACGTGAAGGGCAAGACCCAGACACGTGTCAGCACCGGACCCCTGCTCATACCAGGGTCCTCCTCGTTCCGGGACCCTGCTGAGGTTCGGACCTGCTCGGAGGCTCCGGACTTATATGTATAGAGGTCCGGTGTCCTTCGGTGGGGGTCCGGACTTACTGGGATGTGTTGTCTTTTCTTGCCACGTGACGCCCTTTGGCCTGTCCATGCGGTGGGGTCAGGCGGTGTCCCCCACGTGGCTAGAAGACGTCGCATGGGTGCGGCGTCTTCATGCCATAGGAGAGGGTACCCCTGATTTAGGGTTCCGATAGTGGCCCTCGGTCCCGCCTCAGGGGAGGATGCAAGCCTGCAGGTGGGACCAGAGTCTAATTGACGGTTGGACCGCTGCTCCTGCGTGCCTGTTGCTGCAATTACTGTCGGCCCGCCTATGACCACGCCAACTGTTGCGTCTATTCCCACGGCTGACTGGTCCGTGACCATCGTACTTATTAGCACTGTTGGGCCATGCGTGGGGCTGCCTCGAGTCGCTGTACTGGTTCTGATAAATTTACCTTTTTAGACTCCCGTGACGGCCCCGAGAAGACGTGGCATTGGCGCAAGCGGCGGTGCGGTTTTTTTCGCACACGGCAACCGGCGCGCCGGTTGCATGACATGTGGGCCTGGGCCCTCGAGTTGGATTGCCAGTTGCAGCGGTGCTGAGGCGGTGCACAGCCGTGGGACGGTTGTACGCTTCTTGCGCAGTGGTTCGCCTTTTTGACCGCTGGATACGGCGAAGATGAAGGGGCGCTTAACCGTGGGGCGGTTGCATGCCCCTTATGCGACGGCTCGCCCTCCTGACCGCTGGTTGCCCCAAAAATGAAGGGGCACGTAACCGCAGGGCAGTTGCACGCTCCTTCTCAGGGTTGGTCTGTATGACATGTGGGGCTTGACCCCCGTATCATAAGGTGGGATCCTTGGTGCACGCCGGGGGAGACTTCACCCGTGATGCTTCAAGGGCGCTAGTGGGGGATCTGCCTTTAAAAAGGGGTCGATCTCCCGAGCAGTAGACATGCCTCGCTCCTCTTGCGACCACCGCGCCCTTTCGCCTTCCGGGCCTCCAGATGGGGTGCTCCGGTGTTCTCTGGAGGGATCCGCGTCAAGGTCATCTCTTCTGGCGACTTCACCGTCGGAGAGCGTGCGCTCGTGGTGGTGTCGCCGATCTTGTCTTCTTCTTGCTGCTGTTGGAGGGGTGCAACCCCATGGGAGTTGTCATCCTTCCACCATCATTCGGCTTCAAGGATTTTCATCATGCAGCCTGGCTGCAGTCCCCCGTCGGTGGTCATCTAGAAGGATGACTACCAGCCTTGTGGTGGGGAGAAGCAAGCCGGGCTATGGCCTCCCTCCTGCCCTCAGCTTCAAGGATGTTCATCATCCGTGCTGGGGAGGAGGGTGTGCCGAGTTGGGGCCCCACCTCCGCGTGGGTAGCGGCCCGCTTCTTCCCTCAGTGTTCGGGGGAGAAGGGCGTTTGCTATTCATGCGGAGGAGGCGAACTTCGGGTACGCGGGGTTGGCTGACTGCGGGTGTCGCTAGCCACCGCGTTCCCGATGCCTTGGCATGGATGGCTTCGACGCTGCCTCCGACGCTGCCTTCTACTGTGGGTCGGGGCGCGACTGCCCGTTCACCGCACAGGCGACAGTCGTGCCATGTACAGGTCCGCCACACCCACGGCTTCTGTCGCGTCGCCGGTCGTACTGGTGGGTCGCACATGGCGTCGTACATTGCGGAAGCGGCGGCCGTGTTCTTGGATGTCCTCACTCCCTTAGCAAAGACGGGAGTGAGGACCTACAAGCGCGTTGAGGCAGCCGTCGCCCACCGGTGCAGGGGTGGTTGTCGTCGCCGGTGAGGCCATCAGTGCTGCCTGTCGCCGGGCCTCCATCTCTTTGGCTTTAATGGCCTGTTGTCGCCCCCCGTAGGAAGACGAGGGCAAGGTCCTACCCGCAGCAGCATTCATGCTGAGATGATCGCTGCTGCTGGCGAGTCATCGGTGCAGAGGTGGCCGTCGCCGTCGGTGCTGATGCGGTCGTCTCCGCTGGCGAGCTGCTCGGGGCTTGTTATCCCGCGGCCCTTACTGGTGTGGAGGTAGTTCATTCCTGCAGAAATGGAGCTAGGATCTCGCTTGTAAGGGCATGTAATGACATTTGCTTGAGAGCAAAATGTAATAACATATGAACGCAGGATTTTAGCCTAGGAAGCCAAGTTGTGTGTGATAGTCGCCTAGAGGGGGGGTGAATAGGGCGAAACTGAAATTTACAAAAATAATCACAACTACAAGCCGGGTTAGCGTTAGAAATATAAACGAGTCCGCGAGAGAGGGCGCAAAACAAATCGCAAGCAAATAAGGAGAGTGACACGCGGATTTGTTTTACCGAGGTTCGGTTCTCGCAAACCTACTCCCCGTTGAGGAGGCCACAAAGGCCGGGTCTCTTTCAACCCTTCCCTCTCTCAAACGGTCCCTCGGACCGAGTGAGCTTTCCTTCTTCTCAATCAACCGGGAACAAAACTTCCCCGCAAGGGCCACCACACAATCGGTGCCTCTTGCCTTGGTTACAATTGAGTGTTGATCACGAGAGCAAAAGAGAAAGAAAGAATGCGATCCAAGCGCAAGAGCTCAAAAGAACACGGCAAATCTCTCTCGCTAGTCACTAAAGGCTTGAGTGGAATTGGAGAGGATTTGATCTCTTTGTATGTGTCTAGAATTGAATGCCTAGCTCTTGTAAGTGGTTAGAAGTTGGAAAACTTGGATGCAATGAATGGTGGGGTGGTTGGGGTATTTATAGCCCCAACCACCAAATGTGGCCGTTGCTGGGAGCTCTCTGTTCGATGGCGCACCGGACAGTCCGGTGCACACCGGACAGTCCGGTGCCCCCTGCCACGTCATCGTTGCCGTTGGATTCTGACCGTTGGAGCTCTGACATGTGGCCCCGCCTGGATGTCCGGTGTACACCGGACATGAACTGTTCATTGTCCGGTGCATCGGTATGGGCGCGCCTGCCGACTGCGCGCGCAGAGCGCGCATTAAATGCGCTTGCAGGTGACCGTTGGCGCGGAAGTAGCCGTTGCTCCGTGGTTCACCGGACAGTCCGGTGCACACCGGACAGTCCGGTGAATTTTAGCGGAGCGGCTGCCGCGCGAACCCGAGGCTGGCGAGTTCCGGAGGCCGCGGTTCGTTGGCGCACCGGACATGTCCGGTGCACACCGGACAGTCCGGTGAATTATAGCGCGCCGGCCTCCGCGAATTCCCGAGGGCGAAGGGTTGAAGTCGAAGTCCTCTGGCGAAGGGTAGAAAACGAAGTCTACGGGCGCACCGGACACTGTCCGGTGCACACCGGACAGTCCGGTGCCTCCAGCCAGAGGTGCCCTCGGTTGCCTTATTGCTCCTTTGTTGAATCCAACACTTGGTCTTTTTATTGGCTGGATGTGAACCTTTTGCACCTGTATAACTTATACACTAGAGCAAACTAGTCAGTCCAATATTTGTGTTGGGCAATTCAACCACCAAAATTATTTAGGAACTAGGTGTAAGCCTAATTCCCTTTCAATCTCCCCCTTTTTGGTGATTGATGCCAACACAACCAAAGCAAATATAGAAGTGCATAATTGAACTAGTTTACATAATGTAAGTGCAAAGGTTACTTGGAATTGAGCCAATATAACTACTTACAAGATATGCAAGGAATGTTTCTTTCTTATATAACATTTTGGACCACGTTTGCACCACATGTTTTGTTTTTGCAAATTCTTTTTGTAAATCCATTTCAAAGATCTTTTGCAAATAGTCAAAGGTACATGAATAAGAGTTTGCAAAGCATTTTCAAGATTTGAAATTGTCTCCCCCTATTTCAAATGCTTTTCCTTTGACTCAACAAAACTCCCCCTAAAAGAGATCCACCTCTTAGTGTTCAAGAGGGTTTTGATATACCATTTTTGAAATACTACTTTCTCCCCCTTTTGAACACAATAGGATACCAAATGATAAAGACTTTTGGAAAGCACTAAGTTTTTGAATTTGGTGGTGGTGGTGCGGTCCTTTTGCTTTGGGCTCATTTCTCCCCCTTTTTGGCATGAATCGCCAAAAACGGAATCATTAGAGCCCTCAAAGTAATTTCTTCCCCTTTGGTCAAAAGTAAATGAGTTAAGATTATACCAAAGACGAAATCCGGTCCTTTTGCTTTTGAGCTTTTACTCTCTCCTCCAAGGATGAAGTCCTTTTCTTTGATGCTCATTTTTTCCCAAGGAATAGAGAGTTGCTCGGAGTGATGGCGAAGCATGAGTTACGGAGTGGAAGCCTTTGTCTTCGCCGAAGACTCCAATTCCCTTTCAATATACCTATGACTTGGTTTGAAATAGTCTTGAAAACACATTAGTCATAGCATATAAAAGAGATAGGATCAAAGGTATTCAAATGAGCTATGTGTGCAAGCTTAGCAAAAGAAATTTCTAGAATCAAGAATATTGAGCTCATGCCTAAGTCTGGTAAAAGATTGTTCATCAAGTGGCTTGGTAAAGATATCGGCTAATTGATCTTTAGTATTAATGTAAGAAATCTCGATATCCCCCTTTTGTTGGTGATCCCTAAGAAAATGATACCGAATGGCTATGTGCTTAGTGCGGCTATGCTCGACGGGATTGTCGGCCATTTTGATTGCACTCTCATTATCACATAGCAAAGGGACTTTGGTTAATTTGTAACCGTAGTCCCGCAGGGTTTGCCTCATCCAAAGCAATTGCGCGCAACAGTGACCTGCGGCAATATACTCAGCTTCGGCGGTGGAAAGAGCGACCGAATTTTGCTTCTTTGAGGCCCAAGACACCAAAGATCTTCCCAAGAACTGGCAAGTCCCCGATGTGCTCTTCCTATTGATTTTGCACCCCGCCCAATCGGCATCAGAATAACCAATCAAATCAAAAGTGGATCCCCGAGGGTACCAAAGCCCAAACTTAGGAGTATAAGCCAAATATCTCAAGATTCGTTTTACGGCCGTAAGGTGTGATTCCTTAGGGTCAGCTTGAAATCTTGCACACATGCAAACGGAAAGCATAATGTCCGGTCGAGATGCACATAAATAAAGCAATGAACCAATCATCGACCGGTATACCTTTTGATCCACGGACTTACCTCCCGTGTCGAGGTCGAGATGCCCATTTGTTCCCATGGGTGTCTTGATGGGCTTGGCATCCTTCATCCCAAACTTAGCAAGAATGTCTTGAGTGTACTTCGTTTGGCTAATGAAGGTGCCCTCTTGGAGTTGCTTGACTTGGAATCCTAGAAAATATTTCAACTCCCCCATCATCGACATCTCGAATTTCTGTGTCATGATCCTACTAAACTCTTCACATGTAGACTCGTTAGTAGACCCAAATATAATATCATCAACATAAATTTGGCATACAAACAAGTCATTTTCAAGAGTTTTAGTAAAGAGTGTAGGATCGGCCTTGCCAACTTTGAAGCCATTAGCAATAAGGAAATCTCTTAGGCATTCATACCATGCTCTTGGGGCTTGCTTGAGCCCATAAAGCGCCTTAGAGAGCCTATAGACATGGTTAGGGTACTCACTGTCTTCAAAGCCGGGAGGTTGCTCAACATAGACCTCTTCCTTGATCGGTCCATTGAGGAAGGCACTTTTCACGTCCATTTGATAGAGCTTAAAGCCATGGTAAGTAGCATAGGCCAATAATATGCGAATTGACTCAAGCCTAGCTACGGGTGCATAGGTTTCACCAAAATCCAAACCTTCGACTTGTGAATACCCTTTGGCCACGAGTCGAGCTTTGTTCCTTATCACCACACCATGCTCATCTTGCTTGTTGCGGAAGACCCATTTGGTTCCTACAACATTTTGGTTAGGACGTGGAACTAAATGCCATACCTCGTTCCTCGTGAAATTGTTGAGCTCCTCTTGCATTGCCACCACCCAATCCGAATCTTGGAGAGCTTCCTCTACCCTGTGTGGCTCAATAGAGGAAACAAAAGAGTAATGTTCACAAAAGTGAGCAACCCGAGATCGAGTAGTTACCCCCTTATGAATGTCGCCGAGGATGGTGTCGACGGGGTGATCTCGTTGGATTGCTTGGTGGACTCTTGGGTGTGGCGGTCTTGGTTCTTCCTCATCCTCCTTTTCTTGATCATTTGTATCTCCCCCTTGATCATTGCTATCATCTTGAGGTGGCTCGTCTTCTTGATTTTTCTCTTCATCATTTTGAGCCTCATCCTCATTTTGAGTTGGTGGAGATGCTTGCATGGAGGAGGATGGTTGATCTTGTGTACTTGGAGGCTCTTCGGATTCCTTAGGACACACATCCCCGATGGACATGTTCCTTAGCGCGATGCATGGAGCCTGTTCTTCTCCTATCTCATCAAGATCAACTTGCTCTACTTGAGAGCCGTTAGTTTCATCAAACACAACGTCACATGAGACTTCAACTAGTCCAGTGGACTTGTTAAAGACCCTATATGCCCTTGTGTTTGAGTCATAACCAAGTAAAAAGCCTTCTACAGTTTTAGGAGCAAATTTAGATTTTCTACCTCTTTTAATAAGAATGAAGCATTTGCTACCAAAAACTCTAAAATATGAAATGTTGGGCTTTTTACCGGTTAGGAGTTCATATGATGTCTTCTTGAGGATTCGGTGAAGATATAACCGGTTGATGGCGTAGCAGGCGGTGTTGACCGCTTCGGCCCAAAACCGGTCCGGTGTCTTGTACTCATCAAGCATGGTTCTTGCCATGTCCAATAGAGTTCGATTCTTCCTCTCCACTATACCATTTTGTTGTGGCGTGTAGGGAGAGGAGAACTCATGCTTGATGCCCTCCTCCTCAAGGAAGCCTTCAATTTGAGAGTTCTTGAACTCCGTCCCGTTGTCGCTTCTTATTTTCTTGATCCTTAAGCCGAACTCATTTTGAGCTCGTCTCAAGAATCCCTTTAAGGTCTCTTGGGTTTGAGATTTTTCCTGTAAAAAGAATACCCAAGTGAAGCGAGAATAATCATCCACAATAACAAGACAATACTTACTCCCGCCGATGCTTATGTAAGCAATCGGGCCGAATAGATCCATGTGGAGTAGCTCAAGCGGCCTGTCGGTCGTCATGATGTTCTTGTGTGGGTGATGGACTCCAACTTGCTTTCCTGCCTGACATGCGCTACAAATCCTGTCTTTCTCAAAATGAACATTGGTTAGTCCTAAAATGTGTTCACCCTTTAGAAGCTTATGAAGATTCTTCATCCCAACATGAGCTAGTCGGCGATGCCAGAGCCAACCCATGTTAGTCTTAGCAATTAAGCAAGTGTCGAGTTCAGCTCTATCAAAATCTACCAAGTATAGCTGACCCTCTAACACTCCCTTAAATGCTATTGAATCATCACTTCTTCTAAAGACAGTGACATTTACATCAGTGAATAGACAGTTGTAGCCCATTTGACATAATTGAGAAACAGAAAGCAAGTTGTAATCTAAAGAATCTACAAGAAAAACATTGGAAATGGAATGGTCAGGTGAAATAGCAATTTTATCCAAACCTTTGACCAACCCTTGATTTCCATCCCCGAATGTGATAGCTCGTTGGGGATCTTTGTTTTTCTCATATGAGGAGAACATCCTTTTCTCCCCGGTCATGTGGTTTGTGCACCCGCTGTCGAGTATCCAACTTGAGCCCCCGGATGCATAAACCTACAAAACAAGTTTAGTTCTTTGTTTTAGGTACCCAAACGGTTTTGGGTCCTTTGGCATTAGAAATGAGAACTTTGGGTACCCAAACACAAGTCTTGGAACCCTTGTGCTTGCCCCCAACAAATTTGGCAACTACCTTGCCGGATTTGCTAGTAAGCACATAAGATGCATCAAAAGTTTTAAATGAAATGGCATGATCATTTGATGCATTAGGAGTTTTCTTTCTAGGCAACTTGGCACGGGTTGGTTGCCTAGAGCTAGATGTCTCACCCTTATACATAAAAGCATGGTTAGGGCCAGAGTGAGACTTCCTAGAGTGAATTCTCCTAATTTTGCTCTCGGGATAACCGGCAGGGTACAAAATGTAACCCTCGTTATCCTGAGGCATGGGAGCCTTGCCCTTAACAAAGTTAGACAAATTTTTAGGTGGGGCATTAAGTTTGACATTGTCTCCCCTTTGGAAGCCAATGCCATCCTTGATGCCAAGGCGTCTCCCATTATAGAGCATGCTTCTAGCCAATTTAAATTTTTCATTTTCTAAGTCATGCTCTCTAATCTTAGCATTTAGTTGAGCTATGTGATCATTTTGTTTTTTAATTAAGGCTAGGTGATCATGGATAGCATCAACATTAATACCTCTACATCTAGTACAAATGGAAATATGCTCATCATTAGATGTAGAGGGTTTGCAAGATTTTAGTTCAACAACCTTAGCATGCAACATATCATTTTTAGTTCTAAGGTCGGAAATAGTAGCATTGCAAACATCAAAATCCTTAGCCTTAGCAATTAGTTTCTCATTCTCATTTCTAAGGCTAGCAATGGAAACATTTAACTCATCAATCCTAGCAAGCAAATCAACATTATCATTTCTAGGATCAATGCAAACATGAGAATCTTCCTTAGCAATTAATTTAGCATTTTCATTTCTAAGGTTGGCAATAGTGTCATGGCACATGCTTAGCTCACTAGATAATTTGTTACATTTTTCTACTTCTAGAGCATAAGCATTTTTAACCTTAACATGTTTCTTATTCTCCTTGATTAGGAAGTCCTCTTGGGAGTCCAAGAGATCATCCTTTTCATGGATGGCACTAATTAGTTCATTTAATTTTTCCTTTTGTTCCATGTTAAGGTTAGCAAAAAGAATGCGCAAGTTATCCTCCTCATTTTTATCATCCTCATCACTAGATGTTTCATATTCATTGGAGGACCTTGATTTTACCTTCCTTTTGCCGTCCTTGGCCATGAGACACTTGTGGCCGATGTTGGGGAAGAGAAGGCCCTTGGTGACGGCGATGTTGGCGGCGTCCTCGTCGGAGGAGGAGTCGCTTGAGCTTTCGTCGGAGTCCCACTCCCGACAAACATGGGCATCGCCGCCCTTCTTCTTGTAATACTTCTTCTTCTCCTTTCTTCTTCCCTTCTTGTCGTCGCCCCTGTCACTGTCACTAGACATAGGACATTTTGCAATAAAGTGACCGGGCTTACCACACTTGTAGCAAACCTTCTTGGAACGGGGTTTGTAGTCCTTCCCCTTCCGTTGCTTGAGAATTTGCCGAAAGCTTTTGATGATTAGGGCCATCTCCTCGTTGTCGAGCTTGGAGGCGTCAATTGGTTGTCTACTTGGTGTAGACTCCTCTTTCTTCTCCTCTGTTGCCTTGAAGGCCACTGGTTGCGCCTCGGAGGTGGAAGGCTCGTCAAGCTCGTTGATCTTCTTGGAGCCCTTAATCATGCATTCAAAACTCACAAAATTCCCGATAACTTCCTCGGGGGTCATTAGTGGATATCTAGGATTCCCACGAATTAATTGTACTTGAGTGGGGTTAAGGAAAATAAGAGCTCTTAGAATAACCTTAACCACTTCGTGGTCATCCCATTTTGTGCTCCCGAGGTTGCGCACTTGGTTCACCAAGGTCTTGAGCCGGTTGTACATGTCTTGTGGCTCCTCCCCTTGGTGAAGACGGAAGCGACCGAGCTCCCCCTCGATCGTTTCCCGCTTGGTGATCTTGGTGAGTTCATCACCCTCGTGCGCCGTCTTGAGTAGGTCCCAAATCTCCTTGGCGTTCTTCAATCCTTGTACTTTGTTGTATTCCTCCTTGCTTAGGGAGGCAAGGAGGATGGTTGCGGCTTGGGAGTTGAAGTGCTCGATTTGGGCCACTTCGTCCGTGTCATAGTCCTCATCCCCTATTGATGGTACCTGTACACCATACTCAACAACATCCCATATTCTTTTGTGGAGAGAGGTTAGATGAAATCGCATCAAATTACTCCACATAGCATAATCTTCACCATTAAAAGTTGGTGGTTTGCCTAATGGGACGGAAAGTAAAGGTGTATGTTTAGGAATGCGAGGGTAGCGTAGGGGGATCTTACTATACTTCTTGCGCTCTTGGCGCTTAGAAGTGACGGAGGGCGCATCGGAGTCGGAGGTCGATGTTGATGAAGTGTCGGTCTCGTAGTAGACCACCTTCCTCATCCTCTTGTGCTTGTCGCCTTTCCGATGCGGCTTGTGGGAAGAAGATTTTTCCTTCTTCTCTTTGTGGTGAGAAGAAGATTTCTTCTCCTTCCCTTTGTTGGAGGAGCTCTTCTTCTTCTCCCTCCTTTTGGTGCGGGATTCTTCCGATGAAGTGCTCCCGTAGCTTGTAGTGGGCTTTTCGCCGGTCTCCATCTCCTTCTTGGCGTGATCTCCCGACATCACTTCGAGCGGTTAGGCTCTAATGAAGCACCGGGCTTTGATACCAATTGATAGTCGCCTAGAGGGGGGGTGAATAGGGCGAAACTGAAATTTACAAAAATAATCACAACTACAAGCCGGGTTAGCGTTAGAAATATAAACGAGTCCGCGAGAGAGGGCGCAAAACAAATCGCAAGCAAATAAGGAGAGTGACACGCGGATTTGTTTTACCGAGGTTCGGTTCTCGCAAACCTACTCCCCGTTGAGGAGGCCACAAAGGCCGGGTCTCTTTCAACCCTTCCCTCTCTCAAACGGTCCCTCGGACCGAGTGAGCTTTCCTTCTTCTCAATCAACCGGGAACAAAACTTCCCCGCAAGGGCCACCACACAATCGGTGCCTCTTGCCTTGGTTACAATTGAGTGTTGATCACGAGAGCAAAAGAGAAAGAAAGAATGCGATCCAAGCGCAAGAGCTCAAAAGAACACGGCAAATCTCTCTCGCTAGTCACTAAAGGCTTGAGTGGAATTGGAGAGGATTTGATCTCTTTGTATGTGTCTAGAATTGAATGCCTAGCTCTTGTAAGTGGTTAGAAGTTGGAAAACTTGGATGCAATGAATGGTGGGGTGGTTGGGGTATTTATAGCCCCAACCACCAAATGTGGCCGTTGCTGGGAGCTCTCTGTTCGATGGCGCACCGGACAGTCCGGTGCACACCGGACAGTCCGGTGCCCCCTGCCACGTCATCGTTGCCGTTGGATTCTGACCGTTGGAGCTCTGACATGTGGCCCCGCCTGGATGTCCGGTGTACACCGGACATGAACTGTTCATTGTCCGGTGCATCGGTATGGGCGCGCCTGCCGACTGCGCGCGCAGAGCGCGCATTAAATGCGCTTGCAGGTGACCGTTGGCGCGGAAGTAGCCGTTGCTCCGTGGTTCACCGGACAGTCCGGTGCACACCGGACAGTCCGGTGAATTTTAGCGGAGCGGCTGCCGCGCGAACCCGAGGCTGGCGAGTTCCGGAGGCCGCGGTTCGTTGGCGCACCGGACATGTCCGGTGCACACCGGACAGTCCGGTGAATTATAGCGCGCCGGCCTCCGCGAATTCCCGAGGGCGAAGGGTTGAAGTCGAAGTCCTCTGGCGAAGGGTAGAAAACGAAGTCTACGGGCGCACCGGACACTGTCCGGTGCACACCGGACAGTCCGGTGCCTCCAGCCAGAGGTGCCCTCGGTTGCCTTATTGCTCCTTTGTTGAATCCAACACTTGGTCTTTTTATTGGCTGGATGTGAACCTTTTGCACCTGTATAACTTATACACTAGAGCAAACTAGTCAGTCCAATATTTGTGTTGGGCAATTCAACCACCAAAATTATTTAGGAACTAGGTGTAAGCCTAATTCCCTTTCAGTGTGTCCGACCCCCCTAGATGGTGGCTTCAAGTACTAAGACACCTGCCGCAGGGCGGTGGAGTATGCAGGCTCATGGTACGGGACCAGGCTGAGCAGCTACATGGTTTCCGGACCCCCCGGGAGACAAGTGCCCGTTCTTCAGAGCCGGACCTCCAGGTTGTTGGACGCATAGGACTTTAGTTTTAAATACTAGGACACCCACCACGAAGTGGTGGAGTGTGCAGGATTTTGGGTACGGAACCAGGCTAACCGGCCACACAGGCTCCGGACCACCCTATGGAACGGGCATCCATTCTGTAGAACCAACCCCTAGGCCTTCCCCTATTTTTGTAAATAAATAAATATTTTCTTCTAAGCAGCATTTAGCACTTATCTGTGTAACGCATGTTCCTGTTGTGTGCGATGTTGTTGACTCCTCCTTAGTACCTGGTCCCCCGCCTGGGATGCAGGCTTGATGTGTTGAGGTTGGATACCAGCGTTTCTGAAAAGGTTGTCAACAATCCTCGGGAGGCAAACTCGCCGGGATCTGGATCTGTACACGACTTTTAGCTAGGAAGCATTAGTAGTACACCTGATAGGGTTCTCCGTCTGACATTAGTCGCCCTTTGATACATGCTCGGGACCTGCAGGTTTTAGTCCTGGTGGCCAAGTTGCGTGCCCGGACCCCCTTGGGTCGCGGTTCTAGATACTAGGACACTTGTCGCAGGGCGGTGGAGCGTGCAGGCCCACGGTACGGGACCAGGCTGAGCGGCTGCACGGGCTCCGGACCACCCTAGGAGACTAATGTCCGTTCTCTAGCTCCGGTCCCGAGGTTGTCGGACCCACAAGACTTATAACTCTAGATACTAAGTTCCCGTCACGGGGTGGCGGAGCATGTAGGCCCATGGTACAGGACCTGGCTGAGCGGCTACATGGGCTCTGGGCCACCCTATGGAACAGGGTCCCGTTCTCTAGAGCCGGCCCCCAGGCCATCGGACCTCCCTTCTTTCGTATCAGGGGCCCTAAACTGCAAGCCTGGCTGCTCAATTCAGATGTCACCATGTCAGACACATGGAAACCATACGAGTGGGTTAGCTAAAAAGTATTATCTGAAAGACTGCAAGGTAGGACCATGGAGCAGCAAGATGGAACTATCACAAGAGCACAGCTGAGGGGGGGTGATTCCTCCTTATAACTTGTCGTGCATGTGTGCAGACCAATAGGCCGGGTTCATGGGGGTAGACCCCACCGGGTTGTCGTACACGTATGCGTTATCTAGTTACAAAAAAGGGAAACAGACTCGACCCCTTAGTCTTGCTCTATGGATAGAACTTACAGAGATGTTTGGCATCGGGGTAAGGTGCTCCTCCAGTCGTAGCTAGATGGTTGCCCCTAGGTCGGTGCATTCCCGTTACCTCGAAGGGTCCTTCCCATCTGGGGGAGAGTTGTGGAGCCCCTCTTGGTATGGCACTTGCTGTGGGGCTAGGCCCTGACCCAGGGTTCCCGTCTGCATTTGACACGGGAGCCCTCGTCTCTGGCTGTGGCCACTTTGCATGTACCTGTCTGCAACCCGGACCCGTGGGGGATCCGGAAGGGCCTCTGGGGGAAGGCGTGCTTCAGCTCCGTAGACCGGGGAACACGGGGTCCCTCTGGGGCCCGTCTAGTTGTCTTCACCGGAGTAGGAGCCTCCGGCGAAGATATCCTTCAGGTCCCCCTCAGGCGACTGATACCCGAGGTCCCGCTCAGCCGCGACCACCTCGCCGTCGTCCACCTTTTCCTTGCCGGGGCGGCGGCGAGGCGGGGAGCCGTCTTTGGAAGACTGCTCGCGCCGCTCGCTGACGCGTTTTGCGAGGTCAATGATCTCGCGGCAATCCGCGGTGCTGTGGCGACCGTTCGGGTGCACAGGGCATGAACCGCTGCCACCTCTCTGCGGCCGCGGGCGTTTGTTGCGGTCGCCCTGGCCTCCGGTCACTGCTGCGACCACCAGAGCGGTGGATCGCGACTTCTGGTAGTCGCGGTCCTTCTTCTTTTTCTTCTTTCCATCCCGGAGGACGGCCCCCGAGCCACCCGACTGGGCAGCTCCAGTTTGTGGGGCCGAGTGCCATGCACGGCCCTCGGCGGCTCTGGCACACTTGTCGGCCAGAGCGAAGAGCGTGGGGACAGTTTCCACGTCATGTGTGGCCAACTTCTCCAACATTTTTTCATCACGTACTCCCTGTCGGAAGGTCGTGATGATAGAAGCATCAGAAATACGAGGTATTGTACCTCACACCTTGGTGAAGCGGGAGATCAACTTCCGGAAGGTCTCCCCCGGCTCCTGCCTCACTGCATGGAGGTGGGCCTCCACACCGTGCTGTTGGTAAGCACTGGCGAAGTTTGCCACGAACCGCGCACAGAGTTCTTCCCAGAAGTAGACTGATCCCGGGGTGAGGTTCATGAGCCAGGTTTGGGCTGGTCCAGACAAGGCCACATGAAAATATGTTGCCATTGAAAGGGAATAAGGCTTACACCTATTTCCTAATTGATTTTGGTGGTTGAATTGCCCAACACAAATAATTGGACTAACTAGTTTGCTCTAGTCTATAAGTTATACAGGTGCTAAAGGTTCACACTTAGCTAATAAAAAGACCAAGAAATGGGTTCAACAATGAGAGCAAGGGATAACCGAAGGCAGCCCTGGTCTGGCGCACCGGACTGTCCGGTGCACCACCGGACAGTGTTCGGTGCACTAGGGGACTTCAAGCCAAACTCTTCACCTTCGGGAAAACTCAGAGGCGCTCCGCTATAATTCACCGGACTGTCCGGTGTACATCGGACAGTGTCCGGTGCTCTAAGAATGAAGCGACTCTGAACTCGCCAGCTTCGGGAATTCGCTCCGCTATAATTCACTGGACATGTCCGATGTACACCGGACTGTCCGGTGAGCCAGCGGAGCAACGACTACTTCGCGCCAACGGTCACCTGCAGAAGCAATTAATGCGCGCCAGAGCGCGTAGAAGTCAGGCACGCGCGAAGTGGCGCACCGGACACTCTACAGTGCATGTCCGGTGTGCCACCGGACATCCAAGCGGGCCCAGCAGTCAGAGCTCCAACGGTCGGAACCCAACGGCCTCGTGACGTGGCTGGCGCACCAGACACTGTCCGGTGGCGCACCGGACTGTCCGATGCGCCATGCGACAGCAGCCTCCACCAAACGGCTAGTTTGGTGGTTGGGGTTATAAATACCCCCAACCACCCCACATTCAAGTCATCCAAGTTTTCCAACTTCCAACCACTTACAAGAGCTAGGCATTCAATACAAGACACACCCAAGTGATCAAATCCTCTCCCAATTCCACAAAAGCTTTAGTGTTAAGTGAGAGTGATTTGTTGTGTTCTTTTGAGCTCTTGCGCTTGGATTGCTTTCTTCTTTCTCATTCTTTCTTGAGATCAATACTCACTTGTAACTGAGGCAAGAGACACCAATTGTGTGGTGGTCCTTGCGGGGAAGTTTTGTTCCCGGTTGATTTGAGAAGAGAAAGCTCACTCGGTCCGAGGGACCGATTGAGAGAGGGAAGGGGTTGAAAAAGACCCGGCCTTTGTGGCCTCCTCAACGGGGAGTAGGTTTGCAAAAACCGAACCTCGGTAAAACAAATCCGCGTGTCACACTCTTTATTTGCTTGCGATTTGTTTTGCACCCTCTCTCTCAGACTCGATTATATTTCTAACGCTAACCCGGCTTGTAGTTGTGATTAACTTTGTAAATTTTCAGTTTTGCCCTATTCACCCCCCCTCTAGGCGACTTTCAGCCATCACAGCGGTGTTTCCACCTGCTGCCGTGATGGCGGTAACGTACACCTGCAGGAACTCCAACGGGTTCGTCGTTCCGTCGTATTTTTCCGGCAGGTGCGGCCGGAACTTGGGTGGCCAGGACGCCACGCGGAGATGATCCGCAAGAGCGGCGCAGCCCACACCGGCCAAGGGGACACCCATTTGGGACCGGGTGCCCATTGGTGTCTGCGGTGCAACCGCAGCGAAGCCTTGATCGAGGTCGCGACCATCGATGTTTTGGCGGCGCTCGCGTGCCCTTTCCAAGGATACCCGGGCGTCCTCTCCCGCACGCATGCGGTTGAGCTCTGCCCGGAGGTCATTGGTCTGTGCGCCCCTCACTGAGGGCGAGCGCACAGATGCTGATGCCTCGTGTTGGCGCCGGGATGACCGCGTCTTCGACCTGGTCGAGGTAGAATGCGCCATACTGAGCAGTCGGTCGACGTCGTCCCGCCATTGCTTCATGGCTCCTAGTGAAGTCGTGGAGCTTGGAGGGTGTCGCAACAACTCCCTGGCTGCTGACAACGCCCCCGGAGACGCCCTTGATGGAGTCCGGGACGTTTGCGCTATCGTGTGCTGTCGTGCGGCGTGCACAGCAGGAGTGACTGGTGCTAGGCGACTGGGAACCTGCGGTGTGGAGGAAGCAGCTTCTCCCTCCACCGCAAAGTCAACCGAAGTCTCGGCGCGGTGCTCAATGATCCGCACCATCATGCTTGGGCAAGGGATCAAGCAAAAACCTAATGCCTAGGCCCCTACCTGGCGCGCCAAATGTCGGAGAGTAAATCTCCTAAATCCTGAGATGAGGAGGGGCTTAGACGTTTTGCTTGATTGTTAGAATGAACGGGAAGAACTCAAGAACACACAAGGATTTAGAGTGGTTCGGGCCACCGGAGCGTAATACCCTACTCCACTGTGAGATGTATTGCTTGTGAGCTTGCGAGTCTAAGGCGTGACCTAAGGTTGCGTGTGTGTAACGTCGCATGCCTCCCCTTTTATAGCTGAAGGGGGGCATGCACAAAAGGACTGGGCCCCGACATGTGGGCCCAGGGACATAAAGAATATAGTGCTTGGAGCCTACTAGTGTCTGTTGCCGAGACAATCTTCTTGTGCCCTGACGCCCGAGATCTGCGTATCCTCGGCGTGCAGGGGAAGCTTCTTGTAGAAGGGAGGATGAGTATAGCGCGCCGCTCGGCACGAGCGCACTGTTCGCCAGCAGACCCAACAGGCGCGCTGCCTGCTGTATGACCTTGACGCCGCGCTGCCAGCGGATGGGATGGGACGCATTAAATGCTGAGAGGGCACGTCACCCGTCAGCGCAGTGGCAGGCGGCGCGTCCTTTCCTCAATAAATGCAGGGGCTGCACGACTTCACGTCAGGTTCGCCCCGATAGCTTATGTCATGGGCCACAAGCAACGGGTCTCCGCCTGAGCGGGACGTGAAGGGCAAGGCCCAGACACGTGTCAGCACCGGACCCCTGCTCATACCAGGGTCCTCCTCGTTCCGGGACCCTGCTGAGGTTCGGACCTGCCCGGAGGCTCCGGACTTATATGTATAGAGGTCTGGTGTCCTTCAGTGGGGGTCCGGACTTACTGGGATGTGTTGTCTTTTCTTGCCACGTGACGTCCTTTGGCCTGTCATGCGGTGGGGTCAGGCGACGTCCTCCGCGTGGCTAGAAGACGTCGCATGGGTGCGGCGTGTTCATGCCGTAGGAGAGGGTACCCCTGATTTAGGGTACCGACAACAGTCATGCTGTTTATGTTGCTATCTGTTTATTTTTAATTGTTCCGTCAGTTTACATGCTTATTATATTTATATGATTCATAAGATTTATGTTCTCATGATCAATATTGTTATGGATATATTTGATATCACAATTTCTATGGTTAATTATCTTTTATATTTCGTCATCGTAATGTTAATTTATGAAATTAAAATGATATGGAAAATGCCTATAATTCTAACAGGTATCACGTATGCTATTATTTTATTAGAACCGAGGGAACGAAGTTGTCTTCCAGCTCACAAAGTAGCAAGCCCTAACTTTGGAAGCAAGCATTGGCGATTTTTAATACCCACCTCTCCCTTAGTTTAGATTGATGCTTGTTCAAGGAGATGGGAGACAGGATGATTTGGGGACGAACTTGGTTCGCAAATATATATAAGCACGCAAGTGTCGAGGACTACCTGATAAAGGGGCTAATTAGTTCATGTTTGCATGTGTTGTGCGGCTACTCATTTACCAGCACTGCCAGCTAAAAGGGCCATGACGCCATGTGTGTGTGTGAGAGAGAATACGTTCGGTTTTATACTGTTATCACGTACCACACTGTGTATACAAATATATGGATTATTGCCTTTATTTTGCTGTATATATAGGTTATATTATTTGATGCAGGCTGTCAAATTGGTCAGCCTACTGACGACGACGACATTGACAGCAGCTTTTGGGTGGTTAATTAATTATTAGTCATCTCCGCTACTCTTTGGGCTCCTAATTTTGAATCGTGCTCGTGTTGGTCTATAAAGTCCATCGTGCTTGTGTTGGTCTATAAAGTCCGACGGTCCGACCCATATTATCAGCACTACTCACGGTCACCTTGAAATGATAAGCGTCTTCTCTTCTCCGTCCACACCAACAGAAGAAGAGAACTTCCGTGAAAATTCTTCCTTGGAAGCAATGCAAGGAGAGCCACAGGCTCACAGGCGCTTTATAGCTGATCGCACGCACACGCATCGGCTCACTGTTTGTCTGCTAATTATACTCCCATCAATCCTACCCATCGTAACAACCACCATCACACTTGCAGCAGATCTGGGTGATGAATCCTGTGCACGCAAACGCAGGTTTACTACCTGCAGACGTGCACCATGCATGATGCGCACCGGAGGCCGATTGGTTGGTCCCCTGCGCAAAGAAGGCGCAGGCACGTCCCTCCCTCCCTCCTTTCCACGAGCCGCTTTTCCCCGCGTCGCCCCGCCGGCCGGCCATTCCAGCTCCCTTTCGCTTTCGCTGAGCCTGCGCTTTGCCGTCTCGGCCGGCACATACAATACAGCTACAGCTACAGCTACGAACTGCACCGCCCCGGCCCAGTCCCTTCCCCTTTTGCTTTGGTGAAATCATTTCCTCCCTGCCCCGCCTATAGGGACACTAGTCTTTATAGGCGGATCATGTGGCCTGCTGCTACAGAGTGCGTGCATGGGAGCCAGCCACTTCCAACATGATTCTGGGATTATTTTTTGTACCAGCCTTGCAGCCTTGCCATCGCATCAACTGTCCAAGAGAAGACGAGAGTGTGGCAGCCTTTCTCGCGGCACTCTTTTTGTTCCTCCCACTTTCTTTCTTCTCTCTCTCCCACTCGCTAGCTCCCTCCATCCACATTGCCACCACCAGATCAGCTGAGATCTCACTTTCGGATCAGCTCAGTCACTGGCTTTAAATAGAGAGGCAGCCGAGCTGGACGTCTTCTTGTAGGTTCTTCTTGGCACTTGGCAACGACGACATTCACCACTGTCGTCGACCTTTCGTCACCATCCCAGTCCCATTCTCGCCTTGTTCGATCGGTTCAGGACTTGAGACACATGAGCGGGGTACTCGGGCAGAGGCCGTCGCGGCCGTGGCCGCCGGGGGACCCCGCGTCCACGCCGCCGTCGGAGCCCGCCACAGCCGCCGCGGACGCGGGCGCGAGGGGCGAGGCGTCCGCGCTCAGGGACCTGGGCACGTCCATGGACGCCATCTCCTTCGGGTTCGCGGCCACGGCCATCCTCATCTCGCTCTTCCTCCTCATGGCCATCTTCGAGCACCTCATCAAGCCCCGGGCCTTCCCGCCCGACTCCCCCGACGACGGCGGCAGGCGGCCGCACGCTGACCGCCTGCACGGCCGCCTCTCGCCTGGGAAGCTCCGGAACCCGCCCATGGTAAGACTAAGCCAGCCAAGCTTGGCAATCAACCACCGTCCACGGCCCTGTTTTTGTCGCGTACGTGACGCCGTGAAATGCATTGCATTTGCGGTGCATGTTACTTGCTGGGACTGGTAGTCTGGGAGGCAGTGGGTGGAGTCTTGGCGCGTGCTCTGGCTGTTTCTGATGCGAAAATCTTGGCATGCTTTGGCTGTTCCAGGTGGAGGCGGTGCTGCAGGCGGCGGACCTGTCGGTGCTGATGCCGGGGCAGCGGTACCCGACGTACCTGGCGCAACCGGCGCCGCTGCCGCCGCCGTGCTCCAGGGAAGGCGTGCACTACTGGCCACCGCATGACCACCACAACGCGTACATGCCGCCCTGATCTGGTCCTCCACGGCCACCACGAGAGCATGCATGTTTCCACCGTACGTACGACGACGCGCTCGTTCATCGCGCTTACTATAGTTTTGAGGGGTTGTATATTCAGTTGTTCAGGTGATCGCGAATCCGATATGGACGTCCTGTCCTTGCTGCCTGCGCTCTCTCTCTCTCTCTCTCTGTCCTTGTCAGTGTGCACTGTGCCGCTTCGCTTTCAGATGCCGAATTCGCCAAAGTCCAGGCGCAAACGTCCAGGTTTACCGGCAATAATCAGGGCCGAGAACATGCATGCAGCTAGCTGTTCTTCGATCGCTAACAAGCTTAACAGTGGTAGAGCGATACCGGCCATCCAAATGATGGCGCCGAGAATATGCAGCCGTTCCGTCGCTGACAGCTTAACAGTGTGTTAGAGGTCATCCGAATTCCAAACTTAGAGCATCTTTTAGAGTCTTTTTAAAACTAGTTCTCTAGATCATCATCATTTATTAGAGAACCATTTATATAAAAACCGCTTTCTATATATATCTTTTCCTGGATACTTTAGAGAGTTATCCTCGTTATCTATCTTTGGCTAGCTGACGAAAAAATATGTATGAAAAAAAAATATGATGGCTATATATTCAGACAAAACCGTTGCGCAGTGTCCCCAGTACTCCCACTCTAAAATCTTTATTCATAACCATTAGAAACCATTGGGAGATTCCCAAAAGTGTCTCTCTTATGATATGTGTATGTAGGTGCAGCGCCAGTCGCTAGCTTGCTTATGCCTTTTGCATCTAGCTAGCATGTAACCACCGATGGCCACTCTTGTCTGCTCAAGTTTGTGCCATGATTGGGACGTGTGCAGAGAGAGTGTTCCCACGCGACCACAAGCACAGAGCGTGCATTGCCATGCATGTGCTGATACAGTTCACAACGTAGGAAGGCTCGATCGATACTACTGGCACCATACCATACCTGGCATACCATGAGTTCATTCATACCATACCATGAGTTCATTCATGACCCACACGAGCACGCAGTACCCCTGCAGAGGCCGGTCTGGCAAGTGTTGTGCCCGGTGTGACTTCCAAGGCTCCTAGGCTAGGCCAACGCAGCTGGGCTCCGGAGGCTGTTGGACGTGGAAGCAACAAGGTCGCAGGAACTCGAGCCTTGCGCATTTGCAACGCGATTATATGCGAGATCCGAGCTAACGAGTCAAAGAGCAACATGTAACCGCCCACGGTTAGTTATTTCGATTTTCAACGCAAAAAAAAAAAATATGAATTTGTATAGCACGAGCTGGTTAGTAACAATACTGTTTTTTATTGATTAACTCCTCAAGAAAAAACGAGACACGTAAACATATCCATGGGCCAGTGATACATAGTAGTAAACAAAAGAGTACTGATACATAGTAGTAGACATACCCATGGGCCAGTGATACATGGTAGTAAACATATCCATGGGCCACGGAGCTGGTTAGTTCAAAATAGGCCAAAAAAAACAAATCATGATTAGTGAACAGCATTACTTCAGTTGGTCGACCAAGTACCATTAATCCAAGCCCCTCACTCCCTGTCTGTACATTCACATTCACATTCACACACACCAATCCATGCGCTTTTTACGTGGATCATATCACAGCATGACGTCTCAAGTGAAACGGCCATATACTTGTCATGCATATGCGGAATGCTCAATATGCCAAACAGTGGATCAACGACCTCGCTTCCCTCTCGCCTTGGCGTTTTCAGAAAATCGGATGCCGAGTGAAGCTCCACCTCCACATACAGCAACGGTTGGGGTTCCCGATGTGAGATGGGCAATCTCACGTGGCGGCGTTCCAGACGGCCCCGTCGCCTTCGCCGCAGTGGATGTGCCGCATCATCCTGTCCGCCGACTTGCAGACGCCGCTGCACGACCCGTCGAAGGACGCTACGCACACGTTGCCGGCTCGCTTCTTCCACTCGCAGTCTGCAGACGACACACACGCACACACAGTCAGAGATGCCATGCAGCAGGCTCGCCGTTGGTGTGAATTATTCCGGAACGGAGCCGCCGGAGGTGATGCTGTCAGTTTCATGGCCCACCTGGAGGCGTCGCGCAGCACATGCTTCGGTCGTCGACGTGCTCGACCTCGAGCACGATCAGCCACGCGCCCAGCGAGACGTCCTCGTTCGCGAACCTGTGAAGGATCGGCCTGGAAACACGTACGTCACTACGTCAGGCACAGAGGAACGCGGCCGCACATGACATGACACAACGCAATGCAGGATATATATATATATAGAAATAACTAGTTGATGGAGATGTAGGCGGCGAGGTCTTTGGAGATGGCGTAGATTTGGCCGGCCGGTGGCGTGGCGGAAGTACTTGTTGCCCTAGTCACCGAACTTCCAGTACTCTGGCTCGTGGTACTTCACTCCTCTGCAACAGATACAAAAAAAAATAACTCGATCGACAGAACGACAGTATGGATTGTGTCAAGTGGAAAAATGCTCTTGCTCCTATATATGTTCGGTTCCTATATAATAAAAGGACGGACGGCAGATTTTTTTTCTTTCTTTTGCTCACTTCTGTGACAGGACAGGCCCAGACTTCATACAGCCGACGCCGCGTTCTGTGTTTGGCCAGCCTGCTCGTCAGCATCCCTGCAGTTGGATTGGAAGCGAATTTCTTCAGAGACTCACGGCGTGTAGTAGTACACCCACCCTGTAACGACGTTCGACTTGACAATGACACACGAGTCGCTGCAATATAAATGATGGCAGCAGCAGCAGCGAGCACGTAGTACGTACGTATACGCACCGAGGTTGAGGTGGATGTCGTCGTCGACCTTGACGTAGAAGTCGGCGTCCCAGGTGGCGACGGCGGTGGTGAAGTAGCTCCTGGTCTTGGACGACAGCTCGTGGTAGCCCTCGGCGTGGTCGAGCCGCAGGAAGTCCCTGCTCTCGGCCTCCTCCGCGTCCAGGGCGCGGTCCAGCGCGCCGCCGCCCGGCGTGCCGCTGTGCCCGATCACGAACCGGATCACGACCCCCTTCTCCCGCTCCAGCTTCCTCAGCTTATGCCCTGCACACGTATACGTACGCGCCCGCCCTCCCGTCCGTGTGTTACATATGCGCGCGCGCGCATGATCAATGCATGCGCTTTGTTCGTACGGCCCATGTTTACGTACCTCTGGGGACCCAGGTGTCCCGGAGCGAGTCGCGCCGCTTCCTGCTGGTGAAGGCCGTGTTGATGCCGACCACGACGAAGGCCTTCTGGGGAGGACTCCTGCCGGATGCCACGCCGCCGCGCTCCTCGCGCGCTCCACGGCCATCTCCATCTCCAGGGTGGACACCGCCTTGTCCAGCGATCTATACAAGTCCAGCAGCGCACCACGACCCTTGAGTCGTCCATGACCTGGCCGTGGAAGACGATCGGGCGGGATGCTTACTGTATTGCTTGATGAGTCCTCGACACCTCGTTCAGGATATCCTTGGGGTGCTGGTTCTCTCCTAGTTTCTGACCAGAGATTATTCATAGTTGGATTAGATGCGAGGCTGGATGTGCGTGCCAACGAGTACGCGCACTAACGGTGCAAAAGGCGGCTCAGTGGCACCAGCAGAAAGAGCGGGTTCTAATTAAAGCAGACTTACACGCTTGTTGTCGCAGCCGGAAACACTGTCCCTGCTCGAGTACGACGACGACGCCGCCGCCGCCGCCGAGGCCGACATCAGCGACACGTTGCCGCTGAGCAGCAGCCCCACAACGAAGCTCGTCACGCACAGCGCCGCGACGGCCTTCCCCGACAGCGGCGCCCTCCCCCCGCGCGGCGGCTTCTTCTCCAGCTGCGGCTGCCGCTCCGCCAGTGCCTGCGCACCAAAGGCGTGCGTACACGCACGCAAAAACACCGTCATTTCGTTGCAGGTATAGCAGGAAAACCCATGGACATATATGCATGGCTAGCTGACATATATCGTCTGGATGGGCTCACGCACCATCATTGCGCGGAAAAAAAAATTCTTTGCATACCGGATATAAAAAATCTCTTGTACAGCCCCTCACATATACCACATATACCGGCTGCTGGTCCGTATAAATAGAAGAAAAACAAATTACTAAAGAGTTATTATCTAGCTGGCTACACCCAATTTTTTTCCGTTTGTGAGCCTTGGATGTGAGAGACTCAGAATTTTGTTCCCATTGCGCGCAGGACCTAGCAAGGCGCGCGACTTCTCTCTGCCCAGGACCAGCTGGAGCCCGTAGGCCGCTACGACTAGGAGTAGGAGCGTGCCGCACCAGGTGGACGCCCCGGGCCCCTTGGAGATCGGAGACGATTTATGTGCCGAGGCGCGAGCAACACGCCTGCTATGTGCTATCTGCCCGGGCCGCCTGCACTGCGCCGCGGCAGGGTTCGGTTCGGTTCGGGGAGCCGTTTCGTGTGAGGCGTCCCAACTCTCATGCCGACCGTGTGATGTGTGAAGCCCATAGCCGAGCCGCGGCGCCGGAGCACGAGAACCGTCGATCTCAGGCGGATGGACCAATGATGAGTTGGCCTGGCCGGAAAAAGGACGGGGAAATGGGAGGGAACGCGTGCCCCTGTTCAGTTGTGGTGTGGTGGAAACAGATCGTTCAGTTCTGTGTTCTGAGGCGTCTCCCAACTTTTATCATTGGTTGCTTATACATGTAAAGCCAGCGGATGGCAGTTTACTGATTTCCCGCTTGATGTTTCAATGAAGCCGTTACAGCTACTAGTAATCTGACGTACCTGTAACTGCAAATTGTAACAACATATACAAATATGATAACGTATGGCGGAATTTCAGGTAAACGTGACTGATCAGAGAAGCCCATCTGCAGCAAAACTCTCGTTCTCTCAGAGGAATAACGTCAGTCATGATTGGCGAATCAAGTATTCCTAGTTACCTGGTAGCTACACTCAACTCTAGACAAGCCGGAAGCTTCAACATTACGTCGCCATGCCCAGTAATACTCATGTACGCCTTGCTAGTTAAAGGGAAAAAAAGAATCCGTTGGGAATAGAATCAAAGCTCCAGCCTCAACTTCAATTAGCAGGAGCAGTTTTCACCCACCAATGTGAGTGCTCATATACATACTCTTCGTCAATGATAACATACAGAAATCAAGCAATGTGCCCTGACACTAGTTTCATGTCTTCAGCATATACTTCTTTTGTTGAAAGACTCCATTGTCAGGTTGGCAGTGAAGGCTGGTATGGAGTTCGTCCTCCTTATGTAGATGTCGACCTAAAAAGTATGGTTAGAGATCTTCTGAGGCAGTAAACTCCACTTCCATTTAGATACGAATTTAAAACCGTCACGGAGCTAACTGTTCTAACAATGGCAACCATAAATGCACAGAGGTTAGATCAGACCCATAACAAATGTATTTATGGATGAACGACCATGGGGAACTCCACTGTTATGAACAGTTGATTTCCTGTGCTCAACAGATCAATTAGTCAAACAACACAAGTGTAACCCTCAATATAATATCCTATCACGTACATTACTCTGTTCCAGCCTGATTCAAGTATCAGAGATTCAGAACTTGAACATGCCATATATCGGTGTGCAATTTAAACACACATGAGCTCAGGAAACACATGTAATTTTAAGAGCACTCTCAATGCAATGCTTTGTGTATGCTTCGTCAGACCCACTAGGCTCGGATAAAAATTAGGTGCCCCGCAGGCCGCAGGTGGCAGTGCTATATGCATAACTGCGTAAGCTACAATAGCTTCAGGAGCAGTATAGAAGACAGTATGGGAGCGCCTTGGAGCACGGGGCGTGAGAGTCCCAGTGTGGCAGCGTCTGTCTGGGATGGAAAAAGTCATCCAGCAGGGTGTTGATCCGAAGGAGCTCCAGCACAAAGAGATGGTTTGGAGGCGGATCACACACCTCAGGAGGCTGCGAGGATCTCGTCGATTGGCTCGGATGATGATACCCAGCTGAGACATCGCAGCAAGAGAAAGAGGAGACGTTCCAAGCTTGGACGTGGGCAGGAAAAGCCAGGGTCTAGCTCAAGACAGGCGTCCCTGGTATCCGCCCAGGGTGCGGAGGTCAGAAGGCCTGTGATTCCTTCTTGTGTCTTGGAGTTCAATTCTGATATGGGGCGAGAAGAAGTTGCACTTCGACGTGCCTTATTCGTAACAGTGGTGGGAACTAGGCTGAAGCTGAAGGTGTCAGGTGTTGAGGTGCTCGAAGAAGTGGCACGCAACTTTGGCATTGATGCTGGATCAATGACAATTCATCAAGCCATGCCAGAAGATTTTCTCTTGCTCCTACCGGATGAAGAAACAGCAGATCGAGTTCTCAATGGCAGAAGAGCGTTTAGAGGGCCACTGTTCAGTCTCGCTTTCAAGCGCTGGACAAGATTCGCCCAAGCATCGACGACGTCCATGTCCGGTCTGGTGGATATTGAAATTCGAGGTATCCCGCCGCATGCGTGGTCCCTCTCTACAGCGGAGGTGATCCTGAGCGGGGCTTGCCTGATATCTGAGTTGCACCCGGACACGGTGAGGAAGGCGGATCTTTCTTCCTTTGTGGTGAGGGTGTGGTGTTTTCATTTAGAGGGACTTAACTGGAATATGGATCTTCACATCACCGAGCCAGGTGTATCCAGTCAGGGGAAGAGGTTATTGACATACAAGATCAGCGTGATAGTAGTTCCGGCGGAAGGTCAGTCAACATCAATGGAGCCCCCACCCACCAATGCAGCGGATGACATGCAGCCTGAGGAAGATGATGACCGTGGGAACCCTGACTTCCATTCTCAGCTTTCGGGCAATAATCTGGTTCAGAAGCGATCGGTCCATCTTCGCCTGGGACCACAGCAGCCTGTGATGGAATAAGTCTTGAGCATCTAGAGGACAACAGTCGCTTTTGACTGTCCTCTGTAGTCCTTTAGCATCTAGAAGACAGCAGTCGTTTTTTGACTGTCCTCTGTAGTCGCTTTAGCATCTAGAGGACAACAGTCGCTTTTGACTGTCCTCTGTAGTCTCTTTAGCATCTAGAGGACAATCATGTTGTGTAGTGTGTGTGAGAAGGTGTGGTAGTGCAGCCTCTAGGGCTATAAATATGGGTCTCAAACCCTTAGATGGATATGGCATTGTGTAGTGTTTGAGGAAATAAACAGAAAATTGCTCCAACTCATAGTGTCATCCTCTGATGAGAGTTAGAGTCCCTCTACTTACAATTGGTATCAGAGCCAAACTATCCTGCAGCCTAAACATCTCGTGCTCATCTCCTTCTCGCACCTCTCCCCACACTCAGTCGGCAGCAAGAGCTCCAACTGTTCCTTCCTCCCCTGCTCAGACGAGCAGCCTTTCGTCTGAGACAGCCTCTTCCATACGCAGCGACCCCTCACTAGCCCACCATGTCCCTACGCTCGACCACTTCGAGTGCGCAGCGCCAGCAGGAGGCCGAGGTCGCCGCGGCACAGGAACGCGAGCGAGCAGCAGCAGCGGCTGCAGCGACAGCGGCGAGGGCAGCACGGTTGGCGGCGGCGGAACTGACAGCGGCGAGAGCGGAAGTAGAAGCAGCGGAGGCGACGGATGCTGCACGTGCGGCGGCAGCAGAGCTCGAGGTTCTGCGCGGCAGTAGAGCAGGCAGCTATGCTTCTGTCGACGACAACACCGACGAAGAGCTTAGGCTGGCGAGGGAAGCAGCGCGAGAGCAGGCGGCACAGTGGGCAGCCGCGCACCCCCATGGGGGCGCGCGTGGCGGCAGCCCAGATAGGCGCCGACACGCTGACGGCGCTCCGGGCGAGGGCGCACGCGGCGGCAGCCCAGACGGGCGTAGACGCGCCGGCGGTGCTCCCGGCGGCGGCGACCGGGTCGACGGAGATCGCGGCCTCTACAGGCGGCGCGACTCTCCCTCCCCGGATCGGTACCATGGTCGCCGCATGGCCCAGGCCTTTGTCAGGGACATCGGTCCCGGCGGTGGGTGGCCTACCCTCACCAAGACCAACTACATTGAGTGGGCCGCGGTGATGAGGGTACGGCTCCAGGTTCGCCAAATGTGGGAAGCAGTTCGGTACGGCGACGTCGACTACCACGAGGATCGGCGAGCGCTGGATGCCCTCATTGCTGCAGTCCCGCTCGAGATGCAGTTTTCGCTTTCCCAGAAGCGGACTGCCAAGGAGGCCTGGGACGCCATCGCTGCGACCCGCATCGGCAGCGACCGTGCCCGCAAGACCACACTGCAGACACTTCGCAAGGAGTGGGAGAACCTGGCCTTCAAGCCAGGTGAGGATGTTGATGACTTTGCTCTCCGCCTCAACACTCTGTTGCAGAAGATGGTGCAGTTCGGCGACGAAACCTACGATGAGGAGAGAGCTGTTGAGAAGCTCTTCTGTTGCATCCCCGAGAAGTACAAGCAGATTGCTCGCTCGATCGAGTCTCTGCTAGACCTCTCCACGATGACGATCGAAGAGGCGATAGGTCGTCTCAAGGTGGTCGACGGCGACGAACCACAGGCTCCCTCTGGGCCTATCACTATCGGCGGGAAGCTACATCTCACTCGGGAGCAGTGGGAGGCCTGCCAGGGTGACAAGAAGGGGGAGTCCTCCTCGACACGAGGCCGCAAACGCGGCAAGCAGCGCAAGGCACGTGGAGGCACCCAGGCCGGGGCGCGAGGACATGTTGAGGGTGGTGCACGTGGAGGTGCCCAAGGCGGCGTCGTCGGCAACAAGAAGCCGGCACGAGACGACGGCTGTCACAACTGCGGCAAGCTTGGCCACTGGGCCAGGGACTGTCGGCAGCCACGACGTGGTCAGGCCAACGTCGCACAGGCGGAGGCGGAGGAGGCCCTGCTCCTGGCACATGCAAGCATCGAGCCATCTCCAGCGGCACCGGCCGCAGCGGCACTCCTCCACCTTGATGAGTCGAAAGCACGCGCTTTCCTCGGCGACGGCTCCAACAAGGACATGATCGAAGGATGGTGCCTCGACACCGGCGCCACTCATCACATGACCGGCCGACGGGAGTTCTTCACCGAGCTTGACTCTAGCGTCCGAGGCTCCGTCAAGTTTGGGGACGCCTCCGGTGTAGAGATCAAGGGCGTCGGCTCAGTCGTCTTCACCGTCACGTCTGGTGAGCACAGGCTGCTCACCGGAGTCTACTACATCCCCGCATTGAGAAACTCTATCATCAGCTTGGGACAGCTGGATGAGAACGGTTCGCGCGTGGAGGTCGAGCACGAAGTCATGAGGATCTGAGATCCCTCTCGTCGCCTTCTTGCCAAGGTACGCAGGAGTGCAAATCGGCTTTACATCCTCAATGTGAAGGTGGCACAACCTTGTTGCCTTGCTGCTCGTCGAGACGACGGGGCATGGCAGTGGCACGAGCGCTTTGGGCACCTTAACTTCGAGGCCGTGAAGCGGCTCAGCGCCAAGGAGATGGTACGAGGCCTGCCGTGCCTTGACCATGTGGAGCAATTATGCGATGTCTGCGTGTTGACAAAGCAGAGACGGCTCCCCTTTCCCCAACAGTCGAGCTTCCGAGCCAAGGAGAGGCTCGAGCTCGTGCATGGGGACTTGTGTGGCCCGGTGACACCAGCCACACCAGGAGGACGACGCTACTTCTTGCTGCTCGTCGACGATCTCTCCCACTACATGTGGGTGATGATCCTTGGCAGCAAGGGAGGTCGCTGCGGAGGCGGTGTGCGGTCGCAAGCTGCGTGTGCTGCGCACCGACAACGGCGGCGAATTCACGGCGGCTGAGTTCGCGTCGTACTGCGCGGATGAGGGCGTTCAGCGCCACTACTCCGCGCCATACAGCCCGCAGCAGAACGGCGTCGTCGAGCGGCGCAACCAGACGGTTGTGGGGATGGCTCGGGCTCTCCTCAAGCAGAGAGGAATTCCAGCTGTCTTCTGGGGAGAGGCGGTGGTGACAGCGGTTTACATCCTCAACCGCTCGCCCACCAAGGCTCTCAACGGGATGACACCGTACGAGGCTTGGCATGGGCGCAAGCCGGCGGTCTCTCACCTACGGGTCTTCGGCTGCCTCGCATTCACCAAGGAGCTTGGCCACATCAGCAAGCTCGACGATAGGAGCACCCCGGGGGTGTTCATTGGCTACGCGGAGGGCTCGAAGGCCTACCGCATCCTTGACCCAAGAACACAGCGTGTGCGCACGGCGCGAGACGTAGTGTTCGACGAAGGGCGAGGATGGGCGTGGGACAAGGCGGTGGACGATGGCGCGACTCCGACGTACGACTTCACCATCGAGTACGTCCACTTTGAGGGAGCTGGGGGAGTAGGCAACTCTTCTCCGAGCAGGTCTACCCCAGCCCTCAAGTCTCCACCGACTCCAGCGCCACACTCTCCAGCTCTTGCTACAACGAGCTCTTCACCACCACGCACTCCAGCCACGACTCCGGCTACAGCGAGCTCTTCGCCACCACGTATTCCAGCACCGACGGTACCCTCTCCGAGAAACGTCCTCTTCGACACCAGCTCGTGTCGAGCACGACCCAGTGGAGCTCGTGACCCCGCTCTCCCGCGACGAGGAGCGCGTCGACGCGTGCTACGACGGCGAGTCATTGAGGTATCGAAGGGTGGAGGGCCTTCTCATCGACTCGTCGATGCCAGGCCCTGCATCTCGCATTCTGGCAGGAGAGTTGCATCTTGCATGCGACGATGGTGAGCCTCGGTCTTTCGCGGAGGCCGAGAAACATGCGGCTTGGCGTGCCGCGATGCAGTCGAAGATGGACGCGGTTAAGACGAACCGCACCTGAGAGCTCGCTGATCTCCCTCATGGTCATCGCGCGATCACCCTTAAATGGGTGTTCAAATTGAAGAGGGATGAAGCCGGCGCCATCGTCAAACACAAGGCTCGCTTGGTGGCACGCGGTTTCTTGCAGCAGGAGGGGATCGACTTCGACGATGCTTTCGCCCCCGTGGCACGGATGGAATCTGTGCGACTCCTTGCGCTGTCAGCCCAGCAGGGCTGGCACGTTCATCACATGGACGTCAAGTCGGCGTTTCTTAACGGCGACTTAAAGGAGGAGGTCTACGTACACCAGCCGCCAGGTTTTGCGATCCTGGCAAGGAGGGCAAGGTGTTGCGCCTGCGCAAGGCTCTCTATAGCCTGCGACAGGCACCGAGGGCGTGGAATGCCAAGCTGGATTCCACGCTCAAAGGAATGGGTTTCACGCCAAGCCCGCACGAGGCGACCATCTATCGGCGGGGCAATGGAGGAAGTGCCCTGCTGGTGGGTGTCTACGTCGACGACTTGGTGATCACCGGCGCCAAGGATGCAGAGGTGGCAGCGTTCAAGGAAGAGATGAAGGCCACCTTCCAAATGAGTGACCTGGGGCATCTCTCCTTCTACCTGGGGATTGAGGTGCACCAGGGAGACTCCGGGATCACACTTCGCCAGACCGCCTACGCCAAGCGCATTGTTGAGCTGGCTGGGCTCACCGACTGCAACCCAGCTCTCACTCCGATGGAGGAGAGGCTGAAGCTGAGTCGCGACAGCACGACGGAGGAGGTGGATGCTACACAGTACCGGCGTCTTGTGGGGAGCCTTCGCTACCTCGTCCACACACGGCCTGACTTGGCATACTCCGTCGGCTATGTTAGTCGGTTCTTGCAGCGACCGACGACGGAGCATGAGCAGGCTGTGAAGAGGATCATCCGCTATGTTGCGGGGACTCTCGACCACGGTCTCTACTACCCGAGGTGCCCTGGGGAGGCACACCTTGTCGGGTACAGCGACAGCGACCACGCCGGTGACATCGACACTAGCAAGAGCACAAGCGGGATCCTCTTCTTCCTCGGCAAGTGCCTCATTAGCTGGCAGTCGGTCAAGCAGCAGGTGGTGGCCATGTCCAGCTGCGAGGCCGAGTACATATGGCGTCCACTGCTTCGACTCAGGCGCTCTTGCTGGCTCGACTGCTCGGTGATCTCCTCGGGAGAGACACTGGAGCGGTGGAACTCAGGGTGGACAGCCAGTCCGCTCTGGCATTGGCCAAGAACCCCGTGTTCCATGAACGGAGCAAGCACATCCGGCTAAGATACCACTTCATCTGAGACTGCTTGGCAGAAGGGAGCATCAAGGCGCGTTACATCAACACCAAGGATCAGCTTGTAGACCTGCTCACCAAGCCCCTTGGGAAGATCAAGTTTGTTGAGCTTTGCTCCAGGTCCGGGATGGCCCAACTTTCTCACAAGACGACGCCCAAGACTTAGGGGGAGAATGATGGAATAAGTCTTGAGCATCTAGAGGACAACAGTCGCTTTTGACGGTCCTCTGTAGTCCTTTAGCATCTAGAGGACAGCAGTCGTTTTTTGACTGTCCTCTGTAGTCGCTTTAGCATCTAGAGGACAACAGTCGCTTTTGACTGTCCTCTGTAGTCTCTTTAGCATCTAGAGGACAATCCTGTTGTGTAGTGTGTGTGAGAAGGTGTGGTAGTGCAGCCTCTAGGGCTATAAATATGGGTCTCCAACCCTTAGATGGATATGACATTGTGTAGTGTTTGAGGAAATAAACAGAAAATTGCTCCAACTCATAGTGTCATCCTCTGATGAGAGTTAGAGTCCCTCTACTTACAGCCTGGACGGTGCGTCCGGGATGCGCATAGGGCATTGGAGTCAATGCTAGCATGCATCTTGGGAGATGAGACGACGGAACCAGCTGGCATGGAGTTTATTCCTATTTACAAAGAGATCTCCCCGGTGCGCGAAGCGTCTCCAGGGGAGGGCATGAACAGTGCGTGCACTCCTGCTTCGACTCCGGTGGAGAAGAGGAACAGTTCCCAAGGCATTGAATCGGGGGTGGCAACAGGCGCGCGTGCGATGGAGGATAGCATAGCTTTACGGGGATTGCATGTACTGGATGATGGGACGCAGGACTCAACCAGCCCAACTTTGCCCCTTGCATGATTTCTGTGTTGGGCCGCTGGAGTGGGATGTGCTGGGATCGCCTCATCACAGTACTGAACTACTGATGCGAGGGCTGGGAGTTCTGGAGTCAGTCTCGCCTCAGGATAATACTGGGCCGCTTGAGACGACTAATGCAGATCACCCACGACTGCTCGAGGGAAAAACACTACCAGTTGAAGCTCAAGCCTTAGATGTGCCAACTCTGAAAGTTTATTCAAGGTGGATCATCCAACACCAAACAGCAGTAACTCATTCTGAGGAATTGGTGGATGGCGTTGTAGCAGCCTGCACTGCTCCGCTTGCATCTGCCCCTCCCCATCCATGCTCGACTTTGGCAAAACGGTCTGGGATTTCCTCGTCAGATGTTGTAGCGCTCAAGGCTATTCAGACTGAACCTGCCCGTCTCATCCATTCTCTCAGGGCCGGGAAGAGGCGTTGTAGCAGAGAAAGGCTTCAACCAAGATTCCCAAGAGCAAAAGAAAGGGGTTTAATAGTATGGTAATCCTTGGGGCTTGGAGTATTTGGAAGCAGCGAAATAAGTGTGTTTTTGAAGGAGCTCGACCCTGCCTTACTACCTTAGAGGACGGATTTAAAGACGAGATGAGATTGTGGTTTTCTGCTGGAGCCAAGAACATGCGCTCTCTTTTTGACCCTGGATAGAGAAAGGAAAGTCTTATAGCCTATTAAAAGACTGGGGTGATGAAGTGTCGTATGTGTCTGTGCGGTGTGTTTGTGTTGTGTGTGTTCTGTTTGTCCTGGGCCGCAGGCCCTTTTTCCCTCTACTTTAATTTAATGATACGCAGCCCTCCTGCATATTCGAGAAAAAACTGTTACGCTGGCGCCTGACCCTGCTGATCAAGACCAAGCGGCACCGCATGAGGAGGGACTCAGCCAAATTGTAAGAACTGAAGATTCGTCATCCAGAGCTGAATCAAGAAGCAGAGATTTATTCTTCAACAAGATTACCAAACGAACAGCAAGCATACTGTCGGTTCCAAACAGCAGCAATCAGCCCATAACTTCATCTTCACCTCCTGTAGCCTTTGCACCAAGGAGTAGGCGCATTGCAGGAGTTGGGGTGGAATTCAAAATGCAACATTTATGCAACAGATCCATCAAAAAGATCATGAAATCCTTGCAGATTATTGGTGATTCTGAAGGTTTAAGCCAAGAGGCTTTGGACAAGTATGCTAGACTGTTTAAAGACCCTTTGTCGCCATGCCATGTGGAGGCTTTAGCTGTCCTTTTTGGGTGGAGCATCCCAGCAGGTTTCGCTCGGTAATGTCCCGGTATCTCCTGCTGGTCGCTCTTTTGTTGTCTAGTTTTGTAATGGATCCTTCGAAAATATTGATCTGGAATGTAAGAGGCTTGAACTCTACAGGCCGACAAGACTCAGTTAGAGAGCTGGTTGATTCTTCTCAGGTTGAAGTAGTTTGTATTCAGGAAACAAAAATGCAGAATATTTCAAAAGGCATGCTTCTTTCTATGTTGGGGTCAGATTTTACTGAATCAACATTTCTTCCTTCGAGTGGTGCTACTGGGGGCATTTAGTTGCTTGGAGACGTAATCTGAGTTTTACAGGTCAGAAAAAGGAGGATAATTACAGCATTTCGATACAGTTTTGCAAGGGGGGTGTGATTGGTGGCTGACCTGTGTTTATGGCCCACAAGGAAATAATGAAAAATCATGTTCCTGCAGGAGCTTAAAGATATCAGAGCTGAGTGCCTTGGACCATGGGTATTGGCTGGTGATTTCAACCTCATATACAGAACTTCAGAGAAGAATAATTCTAACACAAATAGAGCCATGATGGACCGTTTCAGAATGGTGATTGATGATCTAGCTCTTAAAGAAACCCCACTTCATGGACGCAGGTTTACATGGTCAAATCAGCAGGATGACCCTGTCCTAGTCAAGCTTGATCGAGTATTCTGTTCAGTCGACTGGGAAACCATCTTCCCCAATGTTCTTCTCCAAAGTACAGCATCTGGAGACTCTGATCACTGCCCTCTGTTGCTGGGTCTTCTTGATAATAAATGTGGAAAAAGGTGATTCCATTTTGAATCCTATTGGCCAAAAATAGAAGGTTTTCATGATACAATTCAGACAGCATGGAATTCTGTTGCTGTTACAGCCTGCCCTTTTCAATCTCTTGAATTGAAGCTGAAGGCGGCAGCTAGAAATTTGCAGAAATGGAGCGATAAACAGGTGGGACATGTGAGATCTCAGCTAGCATTGTCCAAGGAGCTCCTTCACAAGCTGGAGATATCACAAGATGATAGAGCCCTCGAACCAGCAGAATTATGGCTTAAAAATAGGCTCAAAAAACATCCATTGCTGCTGTCCTCCCTTAAACGTACCATGGCACGGCTGAGATCAAGAATCTTATGGCTCAAGGAAGGTGATGCTAATACGAAGCTCTTTCATTTGCATGCCCAGCATCGTAAGAGAAATCATAGTCTCTTACCATAAAAATGGCTGCATGTGCAGCAGCACCAACTATTAGAAATCCGCCAATCCACATGTGGTGTGTGAACAAGAAAAGTTGTGTACCATAGTCAGTAGCTAGGTATGGATAGGGGGGCATAGAGTACATATGATGGAGATCATATTATAACCAGCCATAGCGAAAAAGGCTGCAGTGGTAGATCAGTTTTACACCAATCTCATTGGGAATTGTGCAAATAGAGAGCTTACTCTTGATTTGGAGGCCCTTGGGCTGCCTTCTTTTAATCTGTCTGCTCTTGATTCACCATTTTCAGAGCAAGAGGCGTGGGAAATCATTCAAAACTTACTTCTGGATAAGGCCCCAGGGCCGGATGGCTTCACTGGACATTTTTTATAAGACTTGCTGGAATGTAATCAAAGCTGATGTCATGGCTGCAGTTTCGGCAGTATGGGACAGGAATTTTTTTTAACTTCCAAAGACTCAACTCCGCCTATATTATCATGATACCAAAAAAGGAAGGGGCGGAGCAAGTAAAGGACTTTCGGCCGATCAGTCTTGTGCACAGTTTTGCAAAGCTAATCACAAAAATTCTAGCCAATCGGCTGGCTACAAAGCTTGGGGTTGATTTGGTGACAAGGGGATCACAAAAATTTCCCTCTCAATCCCCTCCAATCCCCCCGTGATCCCTGGTCACCAAATCAGCCCTTGATGAGATGATCTCCCCCAACCAGAGTGTGTTTATAAAAGAAAGATTCATCCAAGATACTTTATGTTGGTGCAGCAAACTTCCAAATTTTTTCACTAACAAAAGAAGGCCCGGTTGCTCCTCAAATTGAATATTAATAAAGCTTTTGATTCGGTCTCCTGGCCTTTCCTAATTGAAATCAAGAAGCAGCTGGGTTTTGAGCAAATATGGAGAGATATAATTTGTGGGCTGTTAGCTTCCTCCTCTACTCAAGTTATGCTTAATGGTTTTCCAGGCAAACATATCAAGTATCGGAGAGGGCTTCGGCAGGGTGACCCTCTCTCCCCGATGTTGTTCATCCTTGTTATGGACATTCTTGGCCTTCTATGTTCTAGAGAGGAGGCAGGATTACTCCAACAGCTATCGCGAAGGAGGCTTCGTCGTATTTCTATGTCTGCAGATGATGTGGTGCTTTTCTTGCATTCCACAGCCGCGGATATATCTATCGTTTTGGATATCCTTCATCTATTTGGAAATGCTTCAGGCTTCACAATAATGCACAAAAATCTAAGGTATATCCCATTCATTGTCCTGAGGACGACTTATTGGAGGTGCAGAATCTACTGCCATATGAGATATCTACCTTACCCTGTTGGTATTTGGGTCTTCCTCGATCCCTGCACAAAGTAACCAGGAAGCAGTTTCAGCCGTTTCTGGAACGAATTGCAGATCAGCTACAAAGTTGGAAGGCTGATTTACTGACCAGGGCAGGAAGGAAAGTTCAAGTACAGCATGTTCTCACAGGAGCTTCTATCTATTTGGCAATGGCAATTGACATTCCCCAATGGGTTGTATATGCTATTGACAAAATAAGGAAAGGATTTCTATGGAGGGGTCGAAAGGAAGTAAAAGGTGGGCACTGTCTGGTGGCATGGGGTAAGGTATGCCGACCTCAGAAACTTGGAGGATTGGGTATCTCTAGCTTTCCAGAGCTATGTTGGGCTCTCCGCATGAGATGGCTCTAGCTTCAAAAGACTGACTCAAGGCACCCTTGGTCAGGTCTTCCCATCCAGGTTCCAGGCAAGGCTCGAGCTTTCTTTGGTGCAGTTTTGGTAACCGAAATAGGGGATGGATCAAATACCACGTTTTGGACAGATAGGTGGCTCCATGGAAAAAAGATCCAGGACATTGCTCCTACATTATTTGAATCAATCCCAAAGAGGATTGTTAACAGAAGGACTGTTCAGGAGGCCTTAACTAATGGGAGATGGATTTCGGACATCACAGGAGCTCTCAGCTCTATCAGTTGGAGCCTTAGTGGACTATCTCCATCTCTGGGATTTAGTATCCAGTGTTGAGCTGCAGCCGGACATGGAAGACAAACATATTTTCAGCTTGGCATCAGATGGTAAATATTCGGCAAAAGTTGCTTATGAGGGTTTTTTCTTAGGATCAAGCTCTTTTGATACTACAAAAGGGTGTGGAATCTTGGGCGCCTCCAAAGTGTCGTTTCTTCCTTTGGCTTGCAGCTCAGAAGAGGTGTTGGATGGCTAATAGATTAGCAAAAAGAGGGTTGAATCATCCAGACAGATGTCCCTTGTGTGATCAAGAATCTGAGACAATAGATCATTTGCTAGTGTCTTGTGTCTTCACTAGAGAATTTTGGTTCTTCCTTTTAAGCAATTTGGGTTGCAGAGTTTAGCCCCACAACCAGGTTTTTCATCTTTCATAGATTGGTGGCAAGAGGCATCTGAAGCAGTGAATAATCCTACCAAGGGCCTCAACTCTCTCATCATTTTGGGAGCTTGGATAATATGGAACCACAGAAACAAATGTGTTTTTGAAGGAAGGACACCCAGCTTAGCAGCAGCCCTTGCACTAGCGGGGGAGGAGAGAGGCTTGTGGGAGATGGCAGGAGCCAAATGCCTCTCCTACCTGGCAGTCTCCCGGCTGGATCATTAGTGGTAGTGGTTTGGGAGCTTAGTTTGTAGATGGATCGTTTCATATATGCTTGTTGTTGGCCCCCCGTAAGGGCTTGTTCGGTTCTACCCCAATCCACATGGATTGAGGGGGATTGAGAGGGTTTCAATCCTAGTAAGTCTAAATTTCTCTCAATCCGTATCAATCCCCTACAATCCATATGGATTGAAAATAACCGAACAAGCCCTAAGGAGGCCTCAGTCTTTGTATCTGTTTTGGTCTATTTTATACCTTTTTTCTCCTATCTTAATATAATGAGGCGCAGTTCTTCTGCGCGTTCGAGAAAAAAAAAGAGCATCAGGATAGGTGTGGGACCATAGAAATTGCGGGAAAAAGCGGAGATGAGAGAGAATTGTAGCGACAATAAAAGTATACTTGGATTGGATGGATAGTAGTTTAAAGTTTTCTATTCCTATTTAGACCTAGTACTTTTGAATGAAACCACTGCTACTATATGGCTGCATTGGCATGCCATGAGGTGGAGACTGGGGACCTCAAACAACTAGAATGCATGGGTGTTTGCTACTCCCTAGTAAAATGAAATTAACCAGCTTAATACCTGCCGAGCAATTTCTTGTTGGGATGTGTAATCGTTGACCTGTATATATCACTAACATCAAAATATGTTCCAATAAAATATATGAAAGACCATTTCAACAGTGTGAGTCTTACCACGATATTAGTGCTTCCTGATTCATAGTCAAACTCAAGCTTTTCATCATCGCTTTGGGCATACACTGACTGCAGAATAAAGCGTGTTACGGGAATCCCATTTGACTGCTGCTGATCATTCATCACTATCTAGAACCATGAAACAAGTGTCAGATTATCATTTATGTTGAATAGCTGGATAGAGTTAGAATCATGCAAGGAAAATTCAACAAAATATAGTAACAGAGGAAAAAATGCAGTACGTGTATAGTTGATGTTTACTGAAATGGACATCACAAATGCAAACCTCAATTTTTCCTCGAGAAGACAAGCTGAGGATTATCATTACAATAAAAGTACAAAGATGGACTCTATTGACCTCCAGTAACAAGGTGTGTGTTGCTTTTTAATTCTGTTAAAATCGACATTGAACAACAAGATCTATAGCTACATTTCAAGATCCTGTTAGTCATCTTTCAATTGATTGTGTCTAAGAAAAATGAATGAAGAATTTCTACAGGTGGCTAAAACAGTTAAATGGAGAGAGAAGGGGTCGGGGTTGTTTAGCAAAAAGCTGCCCTCATATGGTGTGTGTTACATTATCATTACCTTGTAACCGAAAAGGGAGCAGCAGGCTTTCCGGAAGACCGAGATCCTCTCTGCAAACACCGCCTTGTATCTGTTTTGAACAAAGTATAATGTTATAACAAACAAAATGTGCAACAGATTCTAGAGGAGAAATAATTGGTCGCATACCTTTCTTCACGTTTTTCAAGTGTCGCAATTTGATTCTTAAGTTGTGCTAACTTTTCAGCAATATTAGCGTCTACCACGGTTCCAGGATCTGCAGTCAAAGTTCCATTTATAAGTGCCCTCAAATAAAAATAACAAGGAATTGGGCATAGAAGGCACAAGCTATTCAAAGACAGTTCACTCCATTTAAATACAGGTTATCTCTTAGTGACAGGGAACGAGGAACGATGGCGCGTTCCGCGTTCCCGGAATTTCGTCCCGAAACGAGGAACGGGAACGAAGGGGAACACTACAAGAAACGCTCGCGGAACGCCGTTTATAGAAGGTAGGAACGCTTAGCTTAGGAAGTCGCCCCGCCGTGCTTGGCCGCCGCGCCGCCGCGCTTGGCCGCCGCGCTGGGACGACGCTCTGGGACGTTGCGGGCGTTGCCGGCCGCCGCGCTTGGCCGCCGCGCTTGGCCGCCGCGCTGGGGCGATGCGGGCGTTGTCCGGCCGCCGCGCTGGGACGCTGCCGTCGCCGCCGCGCAGTGGGGAAGACCGGATCACCGGAAGAGGCGGAGGAATCGCGCAGTGGGTAGAAGAGGCAGAGGAATCGCGCAGAGGAATCGCGTGGTGGGGAAGAGGAAGAGGAATCGCGCAGTGGGGAAGACTGGAAGAGGAAGAGCGCAGTGGGGAAGAGAAATCGCGCAGTGGAGGAGGTCGCGCCGTCGCGGTGCAGTGGAGGAGTCGCGCACTCGCGCTCGCAGTGGAGGAGTCGCGCATTCGCGCTCGCAGTGGAGGAGATCCGTCGGTCCGTCCAAGGTCGCAGGAAGCTGAGGGGTTAGGCATGGAGCGCGTAAGAAGAGGAAGGGATTATCCATGTCTGGAGCGCGTTAAGTGATTAGGCAGGGAGCCGACCGCGTACTGCCTGCTATTTAAATAGAACTCCATCCACTGATGCACAGCAGTACAGCACCACAACCCAACTCAAACCTCAACGTAGACATGGTTTTCGGTTCTTCAAGCAAAAGAAAGCGTGCGGATGAAAAAGAAGATGATGATGTGCAAGTCGTCCATGAGGTGCCTGTAGATATCCAAGATGGTGGTGCAGACGCAGACAGTGGTGACGAAGATGGAGCTGCGGCTACTGGTACGAAACATCCACTTCTAGATGAAATTAATATTATTGGTGTTCCGAGTGGAAAAAATGTTGGTGGAACAAAGGAGTGGCAGTGTAAACATTGCAAGAAATCGTACAAAGGAAGTTTAACTAGAGTTCGTGTTCATTTGCTTGGTCCATTACCTGGTAAAAAAGCACAAATTGCACGTTGTATGTCATTGCAAAACGATCCCAACAAGAGCAAAGCTTTGCGGGAAAAGGTGAAAGAAGCTGATAGTAAAGGATTTCATATGAGATCAACATCAGGGACGACCACTCCGAATCCGTTGACAAAATCGTTTGGAGTAGCCCAAAGGGAGTCTGTCGATATGGAAATTACCAAATTTTTATGTGCCAACGGTATTCCATTCAATGTGTTGAGGAGCCCTCAATTTTCACAAATGATAATGGCAATAAAAAATGGTCCAAAAGATTATAAAGGTCCGTCGAGTGAAAAGGCAAGGACAACTCTCCTAGATGCATGCAAGAGAAGTGTGGAGACCGACTTAGCACCACTTAAAAGTACATGGTAAGTTCTTAATTTTATTGTCTTTTCATTGTATGATTTTTTCTCCAAAAACTCACTTTTAATCATGCATTAGGTTGACACAAGGTGTTTCGGTTGTGTCCGATGGATGGACAGATATAAAAAACAAGCCCCTAATCAATGTGATTGCGTCGAACAGTCGAGGTTCATGTTTCTTATATGCAGAAGATTTCTCTGGAGTTGAAAAAACCGGTGAAGCTATTGCACAATATCTCTTGAAGGCTATTGATGAAATTGGACCAGGAAATGTCCTTCAAGTGGTAACGGACAATGCTGCTAATTGCAAAGCAGCTGGAAAAGAAATTGAAAAAGTAAGTCACATATTTTGTCCTTCAAGTGTTTTTTATCTTGGATTTTCCCTAATCATATTTTGTTTGATTACAGGTGCATAAGCACATTTTTTGGGCCCCATGCGTTGTTCACACGCTAAACCTTATATTCAAGGATTTTGCTGTGAAATTTCCATGGATGCTTGACACATATAAGACTGGAAAAGCAATTGTCAAGTTTTTTCAGAATCATTGCCATTGTTTGGCAATGTTTAGAACCAACTCTCGTTTGGACCTACTTAAGGTGAAAAAAACTCGATTTGCTTCACATTACATATTGCTTCAAAGACTCATAACATGTAGAGAAGCACTTGCCACCACAGTAGTCACAAGGCAGTGGAAAGATTGGGTAAATACTTGCACTAATGATGTGAAGCACCAAGCAAGGGTCATTGTCCTAACAATAAATGATGACAGCTTTTGGATGGAGGCTGAAAATATAATTGCTATCACAGAGCCAATATACTCCGTATTAAGGTTTAGTGATGGAGAAGGTCCAAAGATGGGAGAAATCTACGAGAGAATGGATTGCATGGTTGGTGAAATAAAAGATATAATGACAAAAGATGATAACCCGCATAAAGATGATTTTGTTGAGGTTGAAAGTATCGTTATGCGCCGTTGGGAGAAGATGAATCTTCCCCTTCATTGCTTAGCATATGCCTTATGCCCAAAATTTTATCATCAACAATACCTCAACACCCCAGCTCCTGGTGGCACCATAAGGCAAGCTCCTAATACAGATAAGGAGGTTATGACTAATGTGCTTGAAGCTTTTAGTAAAATTGCAGATTCTCCAAGGGAACAACAAGTTTTGAGGGAGCAATTTAATGCTTTTATTATGAAGAAGGGAATGTTTGCGCTGCCACCCGTTCAATTGGATGCATTTACCATGGAGCCGATTGAATGGTGGGTAAGTTATGGTTCTGAGACTCCAGATTTAGCTGAGGTTGCAAAAAAAGTTTTATCTCAACCCATCAGCAGTTCATCGGCCGAGAGAATTTGGAGCACATTCAGCCATATCCATAACACCAAGCGCAATAGGATGAACACTACCACTGCAGATAAATTAGTCTTCATTCACTCCAATTTGCGACTTTTGTCAAGATCAACAGATGGCTACAAACATGGCGCACATGCTAAATGGGACATTGATCCAGAAGACTCTTCTATCTAAGCTTTGCAAGAAAGTGATTATCGTTACCGTTATATATATATATATATATATATATATATATATATATATATATATATATATATATAAATAAGCTAAGACACTATGACTTATCATTATCGGGATCCCATCATTATCAATTATATATACATATATTATATATTATGTACGTGTCATTGGTTGTTTCAATTATGCATCGTTCCATGTTCCATTACAATCGTTCCCTAACTGCGTTCCTAAATCGTTGGGAACACGTTCCACGCATCGAATGAACGTGGATCAGCTGTATACCCCTCAACGTTCCATGTTGCTTTAACAGACGTACCGCGTTCCTCGTTCCCGTTCCTCGTTCCCAACGTTCCGGGAACCTTGTCACTAAGGGTTATCTTGTAACTTTTGTTATATTAAGCAGATACTCCAAACACAAACCCCTTAGCAAATACAATGTAGACTACAGTAAGCAGAAGCAGTAAACAAGTTTTTACATATGAAAATAAATTAAAATAGAAATCCACAGGATCATAAAAATTACAAATAATGTAGCTCGTACCAGTTTGTCCTTTCAGTTCTTCAACTGCTTGCAGCCTCTCTTTTGTTTTCTTTAGCTCAGCTTGCAGTACTTCTATTGTCTGCTTGGCTTCATTGTCGACTCCAAGAGTATTCATCATGCGCAGTACTTTTGTGCTTGAAGCAGAGTAATCCCCATGACCTAACTGTCAAATATAACAAGAACTTTGAAGCTAGCAGAAGCATGGCACACAAGAGAAATGTTGCAAGTTACTCCCTCTGTTCCAAATTATAAAATCAATGTATCTAGCAATGATTTCAAGTCGCCTGGTCGCCTGGTCACCTGGTCGAACACTGGGGACGACCAGGCGACTAGTCGCGATTAGGCGACGACCAGGGCGATTAGTCGACCCCTAGTCGGTCCTAGTCGGTCCCTGATCGTCCTAGACCTTTTAGACTGGTATTTATACTTATATAGGTATAAACAGCAGGATATACAAAATAACAGGCAGAGGTACAAGTCACTATCAGCAGTCGGCTTAGGATTAGAGCAGCAACAGCCATTAGTGTTTGATCACTGGTGGGAGACACAGACAGAACAGAACTACAGAGATGGAGGGAGGGAGCAGGGGGAACCTTGAGATGACGAACTCATCTTGTCACTGGTGCTGGAGACGCTGGTGATCTGGAGCAGCCGTCGCCCACCGGTGATCTGGACTCTAGAGTTATGAACTGGAGCTGTGGAGCAGGCGAGCAGGCAAAGGGGCACATGTGACTGGAGCAGGCGAGCAGCTGCCGGTGATCGGGAGTTCAGGCAGAGGGGATCACTAGTGCTGGAGAGTGGAGACGCCGGTGATCTGGACCTCTGGAGCAGCCGCCCGACAGAGGGATACATGCAGGGTTTAGGCAGCCTTAGGGTTTTAGCAGAGGAGAGGAGAGGCGGAACTTATGTTCTTGTAGATGAGCGAAAACATTGGTCCTGTAGCCCAACACAAAAATCCTAGCACCAACGACCAGAAACTGGAAAAACGGACGACTAATCGCCCTTATCGTCAACTAATCGGACGATCGGGACGACCAGGCTCCCTAATCGAGTCGTCCGGCTAATCGGCTGTTAACAGGCGACCAGCCCGACTAGAAAAAGTAAGCTTCTTATAATTTGGAACAGAGGGAATAAATTAGTAGCTTTCACATAGTATATATCAGAAGGACAGGCCTGGCGCAGTGGTGAGATGCCTCCCCACTGAGCCAAAAGTCTTGAGTTTGACACCGGCTCTCTGCAAAAATGCAGAGGTAAGGCTTGCCTCGGTTATTCCTTCCCCGGACCTCACTCGAGCGCACTCAACTAACTGTATTTAGGGCCCCTTTGGAACACAGGAATGTGAAAACACAGGAATAGGAAAAACAATGGATTAGAGTTGGCTATGAATTGCAATCCTACAGGAACTGCGAATGCAGGAAAATTTTCCACCTGCCTTTGGATGGTGTGCAGGAATTTGAATACAGAGATAAGGCCTCCTTTGGAACAAAGAAAAAGTGGAGGAATTTTGAAGGATTAAAACTCTATGGAAAAATTTTCTATGTGGTCCTTTGGAACAAAGGATTGAATTGCTACAAATCCTATAAAATTCCTATGGAATTGAGCATTGTAGTGAGATTTTGTAGGATTTTTAACATGAGGTCCAACCCTTAGTGACAGGGAACGGGGAACGATGGCGCGTTCCGCGTTCCCGGAATTTCGTCCCGAAACGAGGAACGGGAACGAAGGGGAACACTACAAGAAACGCTCGCGGAACGCCGTTTATAGAAGGTAGGAACGCTTACCTTAGGAAGTCGCCCCGCCGTGCTTGGCCGCCGCGCCGCCGCGCTTGGCCGTCGCGCTGGGACGACGCTCTGGGACGTTGCGGGCGTTGCCGGCCGCCGCGCTTGGCCGCCGCGCTTGGCCGCCGCGCTGGGGCGATGCGGGCGTTGTCCGGCCGCCGCGCTGGGACGCTGCCGTCGCCGCCGCGCAGTGGGGAAGACCGGATCACCGGAAGAGGCGGAGGAATCGCGCAGTGGGTAGAAGAGGCAGAGGAATCGCGCAGAGGAATCGCGTGGTGGGGAAGAGGAAGAGGAATCGCGCAGTGGGGAAGACTGGAAGAGGAAGAGCGCAGTGGGGAAGAGAAATCGCGCAGTGGAGGAGGTCGCGCCGTCGCGGTGCAGTGGAGGAGTCGCGCACTCGCGCTCGCAGTGGAGGAGTCGCGCATTCGCGCTCGCAGTGGAGGAGATCCGTCGGTCCGTCCAAGGTCGCAGGAAGCTGAGGGGTTAGGCATGGAGCGCGTAAGAAGAGGAAGGGATTATCCATGTCTGGAGCGCGTTAAGTGATTAGGCAGGGAGCCGACCGCGTACTGCCTGCTATTTAAATAGAACTCCATCCACTGATGCACAGCAGTACAGCACCACAACCCAACTCAAACCTCAACGTAGACATGGTTTTCGGTTCTTCAAGCAAAAGAAAGCGTGCGGATGAAAAAGAAGATGATGATGTGCAAGTCGTCCATGAGGTGCCTGTAGATATCCAAGATGGTGGTGCAGACGCAGACAGTGGTGACGAAGATGGAGCTGCGGCTACTGGTACGAAACATCCACTTCTAGATGAAATTAATATTATTGGTGTTCCGAGTGGAAAAAATGTTGGTGGAACAAAGGAGTGGCAGTGTAAACATTGCAAGAAATCGTACAAAGGAAGTTTAACTAGAGTTCGTGTTCATTTGCTTGGTCCATTACCTGGTAAAAAAGCACAAATTGCACGTTGTATGTCATTGCAAAACGATCCCAACAAGAGCAAAGCTTTGCGGGAAAAGGTGAAAGAAGCTGATAGTAAAGGATTTCATATGAGATCAACATCAGGGACGACCACTCCGAATCCGTTGACAAAATCGTTTGGAGTAGCCCAAAGGGAGTCTGTCGATATGGAAATTACCAAATTTTTATGTGCCAACGGTATTCCATTCAATGTGTTGAGGAGCCCTCAATTTTCACAAATGATAATGGCAATAAAAAATGGTCCAAAAGATTATAAAGGTCCGTCGAGTGAAAAGGCAAGGACAACTCTCCTAGATGCATGCAAGAGAAGTGTGGAGACCGACTTAGCACCACTTAAAAGTACATGGTAAGTTCTTAATTTTATTGTCTTTTCATTGTATGATTTTTTCTCCAAAAACTCACTTTTAATCATGCATTAGGTTGACACAAGGTGTTTCGGTTGTGTCCGATGGATGGACAGATATAAAAAACAAGCCCCTAATCAATGTGATTGCGTCGAACAGTCGAGGTTCATGTTTCTTATATGCAGAAGATTTCTCTGGAGTTGAAAAAACCGGTGAAGCTATTGCACAATATCTCTTGAAGGCTATTGATGAAATTGGACCAGGAAATGTCCTTCAAGTGGTAACGGACAATGCTGCTAATTGCAAAGCAGCTGGAAAAGAAATTGAAAAAGTAAGTCACATATTTTGTCCTTCAAGTGTTTTTTATCTTGGATTTTCCCTAATCATATTTTGTTTGATTACAGGTGCATAAGCACATTTTTTGGGCCCCATGCGTTGTTCACACGCTAAACCTTATATTCAAGGATTTTGCTGTGAAATTTCCATGGATGTTTGACACATATAAGACTGGAAAAGCAATTGTCAAGTTTTTTCAGAATCATTGCCATTGTTTGGCAATGTTTAGAACCAACTCTCGTTTGGACCTACTTAAGGTGAAAAAAACTCGATTTGCTTCACATTACATATTGCTTCAAAGACTCATAACATGTAGAGAAGCACTTGCCACCACAGTAGTCACAAGGCAGTGGAAAGATTGGGTAAATACTTGCACTAATGATGTGAAGCACCAAGCAAGGGTCATTGTCCTAACAATAAATGATGACAGCTTTTGGATGGAGGCTGAAAATATAATTGCTATCACAGAGCCAATATACTCCGTATTAAGGTTTAGTGATGGAGAAGGTCCAAAGATGGGAGAAATCTACGAGAGAATGGATTGCATGGTTGGTGAAATAAAAGATATAATGACAAAAGATGATAACCCGCATAAAGATGATTTTGTTGAGGTTGAAAGTATCGTTATGCGCCGTTGGGAGAAGATGAATCTTCCCCTTCATTGCTTAGCATATGCCTTATGCCCAAAATTTTATCATCAACAATACCTCAACACCCCAGCTCCTGGTGGCACCATAAGGCAAGCTCCTAATACAGATAAGGAGGTTATGACTAATGTGCTTGAAGCTTTTAGTAAAATTGCAGATTCTCCAAGGGAACAACAAGTTTTGAGGGAGCAATTTAATGCTTTTATTATGAAGAAGGGAATGTTTGCGCTGCCACCCGTTCAATTGGATGCATTTACCATGGAGCCGATTGAATGGTGGGTAAGTTATGGTTCTGAGACTCCAGATTTAGCTGAGGTTGCAAAAAAAGTTTTATCTCAACCCATCAGCAGTTCATCGGCCGAGAGAATTTGGAGCACATTCAGCCATATCCATAACACCAAGCGCAATAGGATGAACACTACCACTGCAGATAAATTAGTCTTCATTCACTCCAATTTGCGACTTTTGTCAAGATCAACAGATGGCTACAAACATGGCGCACATGCTAAATGGGACATTGATCCAGAAGACTCTTCTATCTAAGCTTTGCAAGAAAGTGATTATCGTTATCGTTATATATATATATATATATATATAAATAAGCTAAGACACTATGACTTATCATTATCTGGATCCCATCATTATCAATTATATATACATATATTATATATTATGTACGTGTCATTGGTTGTTTCAATTATGCATCGTTCCATGTTCCATTACAATCGTTCCCTAACTGCGTTCCTAAATCGTTGGGAACACGTTCCACGCATCGAATGAACGTGGATCAGCTGTATACCCCTCAATGTTCCATGTTGCTTTAACAGACGTACCGCGTTCCTCGTTCCCGTTCCTCGTTCCCAACGTTCCGGGAACCTTGTCACTAAGGTCCAACCTCTTGATAATTTTCCTATGGAATTGAAGGTGACATGGAACTCTATTCCTACATTTTTCCTAGTCATAGGAAAGTTTCCAAGAGGTTGGACCTCTTGTTATTTTCCTCCAAAACTTGAATGGAAGAAAGTAATCCATAGGAATTTCAAAGGATTTGATAGGATTGTTAAAGATGCAGGATTTATGTGCTGAGTTTCACAAGACAATGCCAGTAAACAAAGGGATGATCGTGAGACATCAACAAAACAGACATCTCCAGCATAAAACCATACACCAAAGTTTCATTGGAAGCAGAACAGCACAAACGCCCTTAGTTTTTATGTTTCATCTCAGGCCTGGGAATTATAACAGATGCACCCATACCTAGTGGTTTAGGGATGCTAACGATATGACAAGAAAGATGGGACATGCTCACACCGAGTCATTGTACCAGCAGGAATAAAGCATGGATAACTCCACTGAAACTGATAAATCTACACCAATAGGAGATTGGCAAATAAGAACCTGACCTAAATGTGCAAAAGTGAAAGACAAGGATATTATTTTAACATTGTTATATGTAAAACCACATTACAGCTGGCATGGTGTAACAAATATGCGCTCGAATCAGGTGAACGGCAGAAGATTCTGTAACGTAGTTATGTGACAATGATGTGAGCAATTCCTTATTTTAATTGGTATGTTTCTTCAGGAAAAAAAATGAAGAGTGGCATAGTGGAAGTGTGTGCACGAGCAAGGAAGCAAGCAGAAAGACTTTTGTCATATCTAGTACTGTAGATAAACACCATAATGCCCATTTAGGGCTGATTTGGTGACCAGGGATAACGGAGGATTGGAGGGGATTGAGGGGGAAATTAGTTCATTATTTCATTACCCCCTCAATCCCCTCCAATACCCTCGTGATTCCCTTGTCACCAAACCAGCCCTTAAAGGAAAGAAATTGCGGCCACCGACATTTTTGTTAACCTGCCTAGCACCAATTAGGGGGTGTTTGAATGCACTAGAGCTAATAGTTAGTTGGCTAAAAATATGCTAGTGGAATTAGCTAGCTAACTAGTAGCTAATTTACTAAAAACAGCTAATAGCTGAACTATTAGCTAAGGTGTTTGGATGTCTCTAGCTAATTTTAGCCACTAACTATTAGCTCTAGTGCATTAAAGCACCCCCTTAATCAAACTTTGTGACATCAAAGGGATTTCAGCAAATATCCAACAAAAACATATTTCAAGAATTATATGGGGCATATCATGCTGACCTTTTTTCTGCGGCTGTTCCAAATAATACAGTAGGATTACCATTACCAAGGAACGATTTAAGGGGTGATCTCCAATGTCCTTACCTTAGACTCTAGTAATGCCACCTGAGAGCGTAGCTGATCTCCCTCTCGCTCCAAAGACTTCACTTTCCTTGTTTCAAGGTTTAATCTTTCATTCATTATATTGAGTTCAGTGTCCTTGTGACTAATCAATTCTTTCAGCTCGTGTATAATGCTCTCCAGCTCTCTTATCGTTTTTTCCATCCCAGACTGATCCGACTCCGTAGCATGTTCCTTTCTCAGCTTATCTCTTTCTTCACTGATCGCAGTAAGCTGACCATAAGAAACAGGGAAGAATGAACAGAAGTCTAAGCATATGAGGCACATGAAGGGATGGTTTTTCGAACTGCATATGAATCTACAAGGGTAGTGTACATAGGGATAAAATAGAAAATATTCCTTCTGTGCCCTGGAATTTATAAGGTGTTTAAGCATTCAAAATGTCCCAAATTATAAGGTATTCTAGGTGAATTACCTTCCTGAAAGTCTCAATCACATGTGTACCTGCCATTAATATCTACCACCAGGCTTAAAATATGGTAAGCACAAAATCTCTTTATAGTTAAGGGGAATTACATGCATCATTTGTATTGCCCATAATTTGTCCAAAGCTTCAAGAATTCCTTATATCTCAGGACGGAGAAGTAGATAATTACTAGTGTAGCAGGTAGACGATACCATAAGCTCAAGCCGCTTGACCTCCCTAGTAGCACTTGCAGCCCTCTCTTTAGCAAGAGCAGCTTCACCTTCTGCTTGTTGCTTGCTGAGATCAGCATATTCTAGTGCAACCTCTAATTCTTTCAACCTTGATGTTACCTCACCAACTTCGTTCAAATATGTCAATGCTTGCCTGTCAATCATTCAGATGGCCACATGAATTTCATATGAAGAAAAGATGATCAAGAGAACTAAAACAATGACCTTTCATGCAACACTGGAGTAAATGGCAATGAAATATCAAAGAAATTTTGAGTATGCGCACTTTTGCAGATCTGCGATCTTTTGGGGTATGTCAGCATAAGAAGACACATCAGGTATGTTGCTGAGCAGTGCTGTACAAGATGCTAATTCAAGCTCCAGCTTATGTGCTCTAGCACCAATTTCCTGCAGTTTAGATAATTCAAGTTCTGCTCTTTCCCTGCGCCCCTGCTCCTCCAATAGTTTTTCTTTCAGCAACTCAACATTCATGTGGGAAGATTTCAACCTTTTAGCTTCATGCACTTCTTTTTCCTACATAAAAAGATATAATCATATGGATAATAGTGTCATTTCAGAAAATGTCTAGCAGGACCTTGAACAGTATTATTGGTTTTAGGAAACTGCATAGCAGATCGTTACTGAAAGATCAAACATGTCTCAACTCTCAAACTAAGGGATACAGGAATCTATAACAAAATAAAAGAGAGTGACACCTCATCATGCAAATCTGATACGGCATCTTGTAACTAAATGCACTGCAGGAATACCATTTGTTCTGTGGGGTTATTGATCAGATGCAAACTACTAGAGCTGGCAAGGACATATGGATTTATCCGTGGGGAAATGATTGTTTTAGCTCCTCCAAGTTTTGCAAGCTAACTTTCAAATCCATCCACCCCCCAGCTCCTTTCAACTGGATCTGGAGGTCCAAGGTCTGTAAGAAAGTTAAAAATTTTCGTATGGATGGTTTTCTGGGATAGAATCAACTCGAAAAACATCTTAAGAAAAGGCTTTCTGAATGAGGGTAGCGATCTCAGCTGTGTTCTCTGCAATAAGGCTATGCAGAAACAACTTATCACCTTCTTTTTGGTTGTCCCTTCAGTTCAAAATGTTGGAATTACGTTGGAATTCATTGGTGCCATGACCTGGATTTTTTCTCTATGATCGAGGCTGCAAGGGGTGCCTTTGGGCACAACTTCTTCATGGAAATTTTGGCAATGGTAGTTTGTTGCATTTGGAAGCAGAGGAATGACTTCATCTTCAGGAACATTGCCCCTTCTTTCCTCTCTTGGAAGGGCAGCTTCAATGACATGTTGAACTTGCAAATGCGTAGGTTTAATAGCGTTCGGAGGCTTAGGGTGTCTTTGTGGCTAAATTCTCGATAGTCGATTGTTTGTTTTTTTCTTCTCTTGGTCCTATTCTTGTTCCCTCCTTTTCATTATTTAAATAAAATCATGATGTAGAGGTTTTCCCTACAGCCTTTTCCCTTCAAAAAAACTAAATGCACTGCATGGTAAAAGGATGCCTTGAAGTGTAATTATGCATTTGCTCGTTTTTTCCCTTATTTCTGTACCAAAACTTTGAGAATGTCTGGTGTTCTCAGCTGTCAGCTTCCTTTGCAGTTTGGATGTTTTCTTTGTCTAGCCGGTCAGGCCTTTATGCTTGATGGGAAGACTTTGACATTGGGTGATCTAGCTAGCCACATTCATTGTCCCTTGTGACAATAATGGCATAATGCATTTACAATTTTACACGTGTTGAATGGTAAATGGAAAATTTTAAATGGGAGAAAAAAAACAAGATATAGGTAACACAAATGAAATGCCCCACAACTTAGAGAGTCCCTTGAAATAAACTATATCATCGATCAGGTATAATGTTGGATAACAATGTTAAACTGAGAACTTGTATTCTGGCCAGAAATAACTGGATTTCATAGCTATATATATAAAAGACGAATGCCACAAGAGAAACTACATACAAGAAATAAGTTTACATAAAGCATCTACATGGGAACCATCAACCATCAAGGAGACATCAAATTTGTGAAATGCTTACATAATTCCGGAGCTCCTCTTGCAAAAGCTTGATCAACTTCTGTTCTTCTGTTGGGGCATGTTGATTAGGCAAAGCACTGGAATTCAATAGCTTGAGCTCCATTTCATTCTTCTCACTGAGACACTAATCAGGACCATACAAAATATAAAATTAAGAGTGTGTGTCTGTGTGACTGGAACCAAATGAATAAACCAATAGATACAAGTGCGGATATTTTGGTGAGGGGCTCCATTTTCAGAAGGGCGGGAACTGGACACAGTATAGACAGTGTAATTGTGTGAATCAGATCAATATTGAGTACTGACCTCGTCAAGTTGCTTTTTCAAGTTGGTCAACTGCTCGTTCAACAACTTTGCCTCACTCTCATAGTTTTCTGCTCTGAGTATTGTTTTCTCAAGCTATCCCCAAGATTTAAAATAGATGAGTCAACAGGCAATCACAAATATTTGCAACGGTTTAACCATACGAACCTCAGCATTATTTTTGGAAGCAGATAGGGATAAGTCTTCTTTCACGTATGAAAGTTCCTTCTTAAGGGTTTTCTTCTCCCTTTCTGAACTTTCAGATAATCGATGCAAATCCCCTTCCAAGTCTTTGATCAATGCCTTCGCGGATGATACTGATGATTCTGCACTGATCCTAGAATCAATCTCTTTATTGAGTTGTACCTACATTACCATAAAGCATGGCACTATTCATGTACACTGATAAAACAAATATATGATAGGACAAGTTTAACTATGGCCATGAACACTAATTCATATATCTGACATAGGATTACCACCATGGTGTTGCATAATAAAAACACATGTTTAATGCTCCCTCCACACCAAGAAAGGGACAAAATGCACTGACAGGAAACAACACCCTAGCAAACATAAAGCATGATACTAGTTGTATCAACCTAGAGCAATTTCAATGCTACATATGATGCAATAGTAAATATGGTAGACATGAGGCAGTCAAGGCACTCCTGCACTGAAGTTCCTTGCAAGAAATGCAGGAATACAACAAATGAAAGAGATGCAGATCATGTGTCAAAAGGGGATCTCCCCTAGAAAAGAATATGATAAAGGGTAAGAAGACAACCTCAAGTTCATTTATTTTCATTACTTGACCACGATATCGTTCCTGATATTCACCCAACTCCTTTAGTAGGCGTTCCTGTAATGCACTCTCCCGTCCTTTGGTTGCTGCCAGTTCTTGTTCCACATAGTTAAGTTTATCCAGAAACTGCATTCTTTCATCCTCTGCAACAATAAATTGTATTTTTTTATTCCACTTCTAGCAAAGTAATGCTAACATCTGAATCCAGGTTGCTTAGAACAAAAGGCAACATCAATACTACTTGTTTTGAGTACAATACAGTATCGGTCCTCGAACTTGGCACGTTGTGTCACTTCAGTCACCAAACTTAGAAAACCAGCAAAAACGGGTCATCTAACTTTGTCGGCGCGTGCAAAACTATACAAAACCGGTTTTGCTCAAACCGGATACCGACGTGGCGTACCACGTTAGAGTCACTTGGGTCCTCGAACTTGGCATGTTGTGTCACTCGGGTCCCAAACTTGACATGTTGTGTCACTGGGTCTCGGAACTTTCATTAGTATGCTCCAACGTGGCACGCCACATCGGCGTCCGGATTGAGCAAATCCGTGGGACGCCACAAGCTGACAAAGTTAGAGGGTCTGTTTTGCTGGTTTTCTAAGTTCGGTGACCCAAGTGACACAATGTGCCAAGTCCAAGGACCGCTATTGTATTTTACTCTACTGTTTTCGTAGTTCCCTACCTCCTAGACATAAAGAACCTGTTGCAAATATAACTGAGGGTGGTCGTGTTTGACATATCTTGAAATGACAGTCGTATCCATATAGCTAATTAGCGCTTAACTGAAATCAACCCTATTCACGCATTATGCTAAGAAATTGTAAACCAAAACATACCACTCTTAGATAATTGGTCCTCCAAGGCAACAAGTTTTGTTTGATACTCCTGAACTTGCTTCTCTGCCGTGTCAAGTGCCACCATGAACTCGGATTTGACCTTTCATAATTCAGAATTGCATCCATGCAAAAAAAACATCAATATGCATATCACAGCGGCACACGCAGTTTTACAATATGAAAGCACATTGTCTTCAGTCGAGGGTCACCTTGATCAAACAACTAATCATGCGTAAACTGAAAAAGGTTTAAAGAGCTTCGATTCTGACACGCGTGACGAAAACAGACATCAAGGACATGTTTGTAAAGTAATAGGCAGCTCCCAATCGATGTAACCAAATGTTTATACGAGCTAAAACCCCACAGGAGTACGAGGAACTGAGGAAGGGCCGAAGGCCGAAGCAATCTCACCATCTGGCGGCAGTGGTACGTGCAGACCATGTCGTCGAACGGCTCCCCGGGGGCGTCGGCAAGCGCGAGGGCGGTGGGGCGGTCGTAGAGGGCCAGGCGGCGATCGGAGACCGGACTACGGCCGGTCGCGCTCGCGACGCCCACGGATTTGACAAGACCGAGATCGGCGTCATCGCCGGCGCCGGAGCCTGCGCGGCGCTTCCGCTGTGGTGGAGTCCGGAGAATCATCTCGCCGCAATTGTTCTTGCCGCCTGGGGTTCTGAAAGCTTCGGCAGTTCAGCTGGTTCCTAGGGTTTGGGACTTCCGGAGGGGAGGCCGGAGCGGGGATGGAGGCGGTGAGGAATGAATGAGCGATTCGATTCGAAAATCAAGCGACGGTGAACGGGAAAATATTTGTCTTCATACATGGGCGTGCAAATAAATACTTCACACGAGCAGAATATGAGAATAGCGAGACTGTTCAAAACTCTCTCAGTAAAGTTATACTCCCTCCCTCCCGTGAAGCATGTCGTCCTAGCCCTTGGCATTTGTCCCGTGAAGCAAGTCGTTCCTGTTTGTGGGCCCTCAAAATATCTCCCCCGTAACCGTGAGAAAGGAAAAAAGGAACCAGAAGCTTCCAGCAACCCCCGTGAGTTTCTTTCCAGCCATCGTTCCATCTCCACTCACCGATTTCCACTCCTAGATTTTGATTCCTCTGGTCAATTCTCTCCCTCCACGCTCAGATCTAGCAGTGCCCCCCCTCCTCCAACTCTGATTGAAGCCAAATTTGGAGCTGGCGCTCGTCCTCGCCATGGACAGCAATCGTCGCCATCCAGATCTCGTCGCCAGGGATGACAAGATCAGAGCGGAGTGTTGTTGGCGCAGCACCCGAATCAATCGCAGGAAGTCTCCAGTCACAATCAACCCAAAGATCGACGACATGGGAGCAAGGAGCGGTTGGCGCAGGCCCAAGCTTGCAATCGCCCACCAGTCTGTCGATGTTGGAAGTGGGAGCACATGGCTCGCCCCCATGTCGTCGATGTGGGAGCTGGGAGCGCATGGCGCAGGCCCAAGGTTCATTTACGCGATTCTGAGATTGGAATCGCCCCTAATGACGACGATGCGCAGGTAGCAAGTGTTCCTCCCATATTAGTTTTGTGTTCTGCGGATTTAATGTACTCCTACGATTTAAGCATAGTATTTATGCTATTGTAGGCGTGTGTAGATTATGATGCAGAGACTGAGGATGAGAGTGTTGTTGAGGTACGACATAAGGTAACACCTACTGTGATTGAGGATAATACAGACCAAGATCTGGAGTACTACATGAGATTGTTTCAACGTAATTTACATGACATGAATCAAAATATACAGAATCTAGAGCATGACATACATGAGTTTGATAGAATAGTGAAACAAAAGATTACGCCAGTACCCAAAAGACATGACACATAACCTTCCTGCATCACCTTGTTTACACATGCATGACCATTTCCTGTAAACAAAAGCCATGATACCTTACCTAGCTTCCACTAGCATGCTCACTGGACAAGGAGTGAAGAGTAGTCTCATATAATTGTCGGTCACAATCAAGTCTGTTTGGAAGAATGCCTAAAGCCTCCAGCCTCTCTTTGTTCATATGGGGGATCTTATACCTATTACCTCCACCTCCCTTCATTACTTCAATCAAGCAGCCTTGCAATGTCAGGTACACTCTATTTAGAAGTGTAGGGTCATAATCTTCGAATTCCTTGCTAACATTGTAAATTAACTCATCTAGATTCCTTGAGACCGTGTTTAGTGTAAGGGACTGCAAGGAAGCGAAGAAGCCTAAATCAAGACAATTCATGTCAGGTGAGTTTGGAGGTTGATTCATGAGTCTTATATTCAGTCCTGTTTGAGCTGCAGCGATTACAAACTCGGGATCATCATGACGAACATGAGTCCTCGCATTGTCCTGCTGAATCCATATAGTTCTATGTGCTTCTGATCTAGGCCAACTTGCTTTGATAGCTGGTAGAACTTTGGCAATAAGAAATGATCGCATAGTGTTTCTGTCAACATTGATGCACTTGGTCACTAGTGTTCCTCTGTCCCTATTACGGCTTCTCCTTTGTGCTGGTTCCTAATGGCATGAAACAAATAATCAATTAGTTAAAGTTAATAACAACGAAGTTAACATCAAAATGTGTTGTGATACCTTTCTAACAAAAGGCCAAATGCCTATTTTTCCATTAAAGATTAGGTTACCTTCGTCATCCTTTTTTGGTTTGCCAACTGCTCCCAAGAACATCAATTTATCTATTGAATTTTTGTTTTGAACTGTCCTATATGGGTCCTCCTCTTCTGGTAGCATGTAAAAATTTATTGTCTTTTTTGTTGCATTGAACCACTTCTCATCGATATGGATAACATTATCCATTTCAATGAATTTGGGATTGTTTAGCAAAGTACTTTGGTCTAGCATTGAAAGGCACCATCTTAGCCTCTCTTTTTTGTTTTCTTCCTTCAAACAAGGTTTCAATGAGTTTGAGTGTCTTCTTAAAAGGCCATTTTTGAATTGCCTATGTAACCAACTTTTGCTTACACTAAGTTCACGTGCTAGTTTTCGTATAGTACTCCTCTTATGAAAGGGGATTGTAGCAATTGTTGATAGATCAACTGACTTTTTTTGTTGCCACAACGCTTTGGTTTCCTTGATGAAACATCAACTGGCTCACCACGTTGACAGCATCCCTTTGCTCTATTCCAAATACGCTGGACTGTACGAAGGCTAACATTGAACTGGTTTGCAACTATCGTTGTGTTGTTCTTTCTTTGTTTTCCATTATTACTTCTCGCCAGTAGTGCTTCATATATTTGTTGCCTTTGTGTATGTGACAGATCTAGTCTACCGAGCTGAATTTCATGCTCTTCTTCATTGTCTTCTGAATCCGACAACTCATCTTGATCGAACACAATGTCAACATCGGCATAAACCCCATAATCATTAAGGTAATCCTCCAAAACATTAAGTTCATTATCTACATTTGCCAAATCAGTTACACAAATTAGCTTTGTGCAAACCATGTTGTAAAATCTGCAAATCATGTTGAAAAAACTTTTGTGAATGTTTACCTGGATGCAGGTTCTCTTGTTGTTCATCCATTGGGATATTTAGATCAAAAGAATGGAGTATTTGATGTGGAGAAACAAAAGGAAAGACTCCACCAGCCTCAGGTACACCATCTTCATTTCCATCCAACGGCAGCTGATTAAGATCGATCGACATATGTGATGTTTGTGTTTTGTGTTTAATAGGCTGGTGAGTGCTTTAAAGGCTGGAGGTAGAGTGTGTTTTATAGCCGTGAGAAAGGAGCAGTGGCAGAGTGGCAGACCAGCGACAGTTTCAAATATTGAATGTTTTTCGTTTTTGTTAATGTGTTTGGCGCGTGTGCCTGTTTTCCGTTTTTGTTAATGTGTTTGGCGCGTGTGCCTGTGTACACATTTCTACTTTTGGCGACTGATGGATAAAAAATCAATAAATGCTGAGATGACTAGCTACATCATCCGTATGTGACACAAGAATCTTTACATTTAATGGAGGGTATTCTTGTAACCTCTCATGTTACTACTCTAACGCCTTGCAATGCTAAAACGACTTGCTTCACGGGACGGAGGGAGTACTTTAGGATGTCTCTAGGAGGTTGGGTTTATGATCGCCTAAAATACTAATACGGTAGAATGCACAGTTCGTAAAGTGATGTTTGGAATAAAAAATCTCATAAAAATAGAATGAATAAGCTGTTCGAGGCCGCTTACTAACGCATTATTCTAAACTAGTCGGTTATCTGTGCGTTACGACGGCTTACAACAATACCCACGTAAACTATCCATAAAAAAATTCAAGATTTTTTATTGATTGTCTCCGTTCTCTGTATAATATTTTTTTTGATTTGACTAACTGATGTTATTGTTTAGTCTATGCAATATGTCTTGGTACAACACGACCAATGAAGTGAGCGATTAGAAAAGAGTTCACAACGACTGACTGAATGAACAGAGATTATAAAATGACATAATTATATCATACAGAAACCAAATAAGATAAAGTTTGTGAGCTCAAGTTTCTAAAATAAGTCCCATGAAATAAAACTTATAAAAAAGATAGATCAAAATATGGAGTGATTGCTAAAGTCAGGCATCAATTAAAAATGGATGCGCTCAATATAAATTATGCTACTTCGTAGCAATTACTAACGTTTAAAACCAACAAATAACCTTTCATTTTGTTGTTAGTGTTACAAATCATTGTTGCTTCATTCAATTCAGCAACCTCAAACACCATGTAGTCCATTGCGTCAATGTGGTCTCAGAAATGACCTAATGTTTGTAAGAGCCAAGAACGTCGTGTCGTGCTTCAGATGTAGCCTCGTCCCGTAGTGCTGGCCCGGCCCGTCACGATTATTTTTTATTTTACAAAAAACGTATATAGCTATATACAATTTATATTTAATATTAAAAACATCTTAGCATGATGTTTTACTGGTTAAACAGCTTTACCCAGTGTCTCCCGTCCTTCTTCCATCAGGACATGGGTTCGAACCCCACCTTCTAGCAGGCCGGCATGACGTGTCTGGGCCATAGTTATGGCCCGCGTGCGTCTAGCCCGTGTCGGACGCCGTTTGGCCATCTATAGACGTGCAGCGGATTAATTTGAAATAGCTGTGAGGGGTTATTTGTAAAAAGATGACGCATGACGACCGTTGAAACTGGTGCTTTAAGTATAGTATAGATTACTCAAACCGAAGATAATCTTAAGTACACAAAAAATTTAAAAAAAACTCGTCGGAAGGAATGACCGCCCTCCCAGTATTAATGTCTGGGATCAACACTCAAGGATGCATATAACCCACTAATAACATTAATCACAGTCGAGAAAATTCTTGACACCTAATTTCCCATCACTAACGGGTTCCGCGTCAACCGTCCATTTTTTAACGGTCCAACCAGAGATTGACGCATATAATATTATACTCCGAGAGCGAATGAGGCGAGAGATTCTTTTAACCAAACAAAAAAAATTGCTTTCGAGCGAAATCGAATCAAGTCTTAGAGGTGCTACTCAAAAGTCTCAACAACTCGGGCTAAAGGGCCTTCCGTGATACTTCCCAGCAATGATTTAGAGATTAAGAAGTTGATCACTGCACCAAAACACTATTGAAGGAGCTTGTTATCTACAGAAAAAATAGAGTGTAGCACAGCCACAGCCAGCCAACAACATCATCTGTTTAGTGCAGCCAAACGACTCTAAAATCTCGAAACTTACCAAACGTAGATTCTTGAAAAAAAATATAAATTTCTTTAGTTCCATTCAGAATCACCTTTGTCAGATAAATGATCTTCATGTCCCTAGGGTCCACCGGTCAGTAGAAGGCTAGGAGAAAGGTCTGCCCCGAAAAGACCCGCCCATGTTTAGTCCCGAGGCGACGAACCGGGGGTCGGGCGAGGCGGAGCCGAAAGGGGTAGGGCGAAGCGAGAAGAAGCCACTCGAGTGGATTCCACGCCTGACCCAGGACTGATCTGTTGTGCTGCATTAACTGTGCTGGCACCGGGCCACAAAAGAAGAGTCGGTCCATATTTTACTCATTATCTACGTGTACCTAGGTCTGCGGGCCACTCATGACCTACTGAGCCTAGGCCTGAGCGTGATGGTCACCTACAAGCCCCGCAACACGACAAACCACGCCGAGACCTAGACTACGACGGCCAGGGGTCGGCGCGACATTGAGATGGCAATGATGGCGTCGGAGCTCTTCGCCGCCCATGACGCTCACCATAAAGAGCACGACCAGGGAAGCCAAGGCGACTAAGACACATACGGACAAACATGACTTTACCAAGGTAGAACCGAGAGCACCTAGAGGGGGTGAATAGATGATCCTGTAAAAATCAAAATTAAACAACACAAACTTGGTTTATGAAATGTTAGTGTGGTCAAAACTAAGGTGTTATCATTAGAGAGGGAGAGAACGAGAAGAGACAACTTCTTCACTTAATTGCTCTTCACAAGATGAGTATTAAACTTAGAGCAATTATGAAGTGAATAGAAGTAGAGAGAATCGCACAAGAATATAGACAAATGACACAACGATTTTTATCTCGTGGTTCGCCCAAGTAGAACACTTGCCTAGTCCACGTTGTGGCGTCCCAGCGGACGAGGGTTGCACTCAACCCCTTTCAAGTGATCCAATGATCCACTTGAATACCACATTTCTCTTTATCTCAAGTTTATCCTCTTATGAGGAATCTCCACACTTTAGAGTCTCTCACACCTTACACAAAAGATCTTGAATGAGGACGGGAGTAAGGAAGGAATAGCAACACACACAAAAGCGAGAGTTGCAGCACTAACACGCACACAAGACGAGAACGAGCACAAAAAAGCAGCACATTGGAGTTACAACTTAGAAAAGTGCTCTAATCTCTATCATAGTGAATTAAATGTGCGAATACGAGGTCTCGGCGTCTTAGGATGTTCAAGAGGTGCTTGGTGTACTGCTCCATGCGTCTAGGGGTCCCTTTTATAGCCCCAAGGCAGCTAGGAGCCATTGGAGCTCTGTTTGGAAGGCAATAGTTGCTTTTTGTCCGTGGGCGCACCAGATAGTGAACAGTGCGCGATCTCCTTCCTTTTCTGGCAAAGTCGACCGTTGCAGCACGCCAACCTTGGCACACCGGACAGTACGGTGTGGCCAGGTGACCATTGACGCGGGCCACGCGTCGCACGCTGATTGCGTTGTGAAAGTCGCCTAGAGGGGGGTGGATAGGCGGAATCTGGAAACTATAACTTTAAACACACACTACAAGTTGGGGTTAGCGTTAGAGCGAATATCAAGTCCGGGAGAGAGGGGAAAACAAATCAACCAAGAAATAAAGCGGATGAACACGGTGATTTGTTTTATCGAGGTTCGGTTCTAAAGAACCTAGTCCCCGTTGAGGTGGTCACAAAGACCGAGTCTCTTTCAACCCTTTCCCTCTCTTAAACGGTCACTTAGACCGAGTGAGCTTTCTTCCTTGATTTCCCGGGTCACTTAGACCCCACAAGGACCACCACACAATTGGTGTCTCTTGCTTCGCTTACAAGGCTTTGAGAATAAGAATGAGAGAAAGAAGAAAGCCAACCAAGCAACAAGAGCAACAAAGAAACACAAGAACAATCCTCTCACAAGTCCTAAAGACTAGAATTGTATTGGGGACTTTGATCGAATCAAGGTTTTTGATTTGTGTCTTGAAGTGTTGTGTTTTGCTCTTGTATTGAATGTAGTGTGATAAATGCTTGGATGGTTGGAGTGGAGGTGGTTGTGGGGTATTTATAGCCCCCAACCACCAATTCAACCGTTGGGGCAGGCTACTGTCGATGGGCGCACCGGACAGTGTCCGGTGCGCCAGCCACGTCACCCAACCGTTAGGGTTCTGACGGTTTCGATCGTTGGAGCTTTGTCTTCATGTGGCACCGGACAGTTCGGTGCCGCACCGGATAGGCATTGTTCACTGTCCGGTGCGCCTTCTGCGGCTGCTCTAATTTCTGTGCGAACTGTCCGCGCACTGTAGCTTTGTAGGCGACCGTTGGAGTCGACCGTTGCGTTGCCTAGCCATTGCTCCGCTGGTGCACCGGACAGTCCGGTGAATTATAGCGGAGCTGCGCTTCTAAAACCCGAAGGTGGCAAGTCCAGACTCGTACGACCCTGGTGCACCGGATAGTCCGGTGCGCCAGACCAGGGTTCTCTTCGGTTTCATTTGCTCCTTTCTTTTTGAACCCTAACTTGATCTTTTTATTGGTTTGTGTTGAACCTTTAGCACCTGTAGAATATATAATCTAGAGCAAACTAGTTAGTCCAATTAATTGTGTTGGGCATTCAACCACCAAAATCATTTATAGGAAAAGGTTAATCTCTATTCCCTTTCACGCCGCCGACCGTTGGCGCGGGCGCGACTGGCTCACTGGATAGTCTAGTGCACACCAGATAGTCCAGTGAAGTATAGTCGCGAATCCTCCAAATTTTCCCGAGAGCAGCGAGTTTGTCGAACACGCCAGCCTAGGCACATAACACTGTCTGGTGCACACCGGACAGCCCGGTGCACCGGAGGCTGGTGCAAGTTAGGCTGGGTGAAGCCAAACTTCTTTGCTGCTTTTGGACTTAACTTAACTGAGTTCCTGGGACTTAGACAAACATGTTTAGCACATAAAACAATTGATTAAGTGTCTATAACTTACCTTCATACTTGACCCATCTAGATTTGCATTATGTCCTCATCGAAACTCAATTTGCTTCATATACCTTTGCTCAACACCATGTTAGTTCTCACATAGTGTGTTGGGCATCTAATCAACAAAACAATATAGAAATGGCCCAAGGGCATATTTCCCTTTCAATCTCCCCCTTTTTGGTGAAATATGCCAACACATCAAAAAGCAACTCATTTTGAACTAACATATCTAAAAGAGCTCAAAAGTGCAGATTTATGTCAAATTGAAGACCAATACGATTTTCATAGGATTTGGCATATTTGGATCACTTTTGCCACCACTTGGTTTATTTTCACAAAACAAGTTATTTTTTCTGTCTCTATATCAAAAACACTTGTTTTGGCAAATCAAAAGATCTTTCAAGAGAAAATTTGATCAAATGCCAAAAACTCCCCCTTTTCCCATAATCAAATTTCTCCCCCACAAGAGAATAGTTTCTGCAATGAGAGGGTTTTGATCAAACACTAAGAATCTAACACTAACATTTTTGAAATTCATAAGTGGTTGGCTGATCCAGTTGCTTTTGCCTTAATTGCTCCATTTGGCATTAAGCACCAAAACAGGAGAACTATTTGGTCCTTTAACCCCATTGCCTCACCAAAATGACAAATAAGATCAAAAGGCAATGAGAAAACACAAATAAGAACTTGGGACAAGATACATTGATACCGGACTACAGTGGAAGCCCTTTCTTTGTCCAAGTTCACCTTTTCCCTTTCAATCCAACTTTGAGGCTATATAAAAAATACTCAAGCAAACACGTTAATCTCAAAGGATCAAGTTGAGTACACCCCCCTAAACATGTGCATCATGTGTATAGGGACTTGTGAGGTCCAGAGATGGCTTATACAACTTGAGCACCAAAATCAAGCAAGTAATGACATTAATGCTTAAAGTAACATGATCAAAGGCATAAAACACATGTATGTTATAGATCAATCCAAGTTCCGCGAATCAAAGACATTTAGCTCACAATGCAACCTGCAAAACCTTTTCTCATCTAAAGGCTTGGTGAAGATATCGGCTAGCTGGTTCTCGGTGCTAATATGGTAAATATCGATATCTCCCCTTTGCTGGTGGTCTCTTAAAAAGTGAAGTCGGATGTCTATGTGCTTAGTGCGGCTGTGTTCAACATGATTATCCGCCAAGCGGATTGCACTCTCATTATCACATAAGAGTGGGACTTTGCTCAGACTATAGCCAAAGTTCCGGAGGGTTTGCCTCATCCAAAGTAGTTGTGCGCAACACTATCCTGCGGCTACATACTCGGCGTCAGCGGTGGATAGGGCAACAAATGTTTGTTTCTTAGAGATCCAAGACACCAGGGACCTTCCCAGAAACTGACAAGTCCCCGATGTGCTCTTCCTATCAACCTTGCACCCCGCATAGTCGGAATCTGAGTATCCGATTAAGTCAAAGGTAGACCCATTTGGATACCAGATCCCGAAGCAAGGCATAAAAACCAAATATCTAAAAATTCACTTAACGGCCACAAGGTGACATTCCTTGGGGTCTACTAGCACAAAGATAAAGTAAAGAACATATCATAGAACATTATGACTTTTGATCAACAGACTTACCTCCTTTGTTGAGGTCTAAGTGTTCGTCCGTTCCCATTGGTGTCTTTTTGGGCTTTGCGTCCTTCATTCGAAACCTCTTGAGTAAGTCTTGGGTGTGCTTCGTTTGGGAGATGAAGGTTGAGAGCACCTAGAGTGGGGGTGAATAGGTGATCCTGTAAAAATCTAAAACTTGTAGCCACAAAACTTGGTTAAGTGTTAGCACAATGAAATCAAGTGACTAAGGACCGAGCTCTTGTGAAACACAATGGTCACAAGGAAAACAAGCATAAGAGACACGGTGATTTATCTCGTGGTTTGGCCAAGTATAACACTTGCCTACTCCACGTTGTGGCGTCCCAATGGACAAGGGTTGCACTCAACCCCTCTCAAGTGATCCAATGATCGACTTGAATACCACGGTGTTTTTCTTTCTTATACTCTCTCCCGTTTGCGAGGAATCTCCACAACTTGGAGCCTCTCACCCTTAGAATATATGATCACAAAGAAGCACGAAAGTAATAGTGGGAAGAGCAACACACACAAGACTCAAAGTGTCGGCGTTTCGACCCCGGGGGGTCCCTGGACCGACGAGTAAATTGTCGCTGCGTGTCCTAGCCCAGATGGGTCGGCGCGAGACGGAACACAAAGGGGGGAACAGTAAGGGGAAACCGTGGCCTTCGTGTTGTCCTGTGCCCAGGGCGGATGCGCTTGCAGTAGGGGGTTACAAGCGTTCGTGTGGGAGAGAGAGAGAGAGAGCCTTGTGCGTCAGCCCGTTCTCCCGCACGGCCAACCTTCTCGTACGAGAGCCCTGGACCTTCCTTTTATAGGTGTAAGGAGAGGGCCCAGGTGTACAATGGGGGGTGTAGCAATGTGCTAACATGTCTAGCAAAGGGGAGCCAGAGCCCTATGTACGTGTCGTCGTGGCTGTCGAAGAGGTTTTGGCGCCCTGTTCATGTGATGTCGTGGTCGTCGGAGGAGCGCTTGAGCCCCATGGAAGTACATCTGTCGGGGCTGTCGGATCCTTGCTGACGTCTCCTTGCTTTCGTAAGGGGCTGAGAGCTGCCGTCGTCATGGAGCACGCGGGGTGCCATCATTACTTGTTTACCGGGGCGAGACGGATGGGACGCCGGTCTTGTTCCCCATAGCCTGAGCTAGCTAGGGGTAGGGTAATGATGGCCCCCCTATGACGTGGTCGGTATGAGCCCGAGGTCGGGCGAGGCAGAGGCTCCTCCGAGGTCGAGGCTGAGTCCGGGCCCGGGGGTCGGGCGAGGCGGAGACCGTCGTCCGGGGTCGAGGTTGAGTCCGAGCCCTGGGGTCGGGCGAGGCGGAGACCGCCTTCCGGAGTCGAGGTTGAGTTCGAGCCCTAGGGTCGGGCGAGGCGGAGTCCGTCTTCCGAGGTCGAGGTGGAGTCCAAGCCCTGGGGTCGGGCGAGGCGGAGACCGCCTTCCGGAGTCGAGGTTGAGTCCGAGCCCTGGGGTCGGCCGAGGCGGAGTCCGTCTTCCGAGGTGGAGTCCGAGCCCTGGGGTTGGGTGAGGCGGAGCTTCCTTTGGCGCCTGAGGCCAGTCTTGACGACTGTCAGCCTCACCCTGACGAGTGGCACAGCAGTCGGAGCAGCGCAGACGGCGCTGTTTTCCTGTCAGGTCAGCCAGTGGAGGGGCAGAGTGACTGCGGTCACTTCGGCCTTGTCGTCTAAGGCGCGCACGTCAGGATAAGGTGTCAGGCGATCCTCGCATTGAATGCTCCTGCGATACGGTCGGTTGGCGTGGCGATCTGGCCAAGGTTGCTTCTCCGCGAAGCCTGCCCGAGCTGGGCCTCGGGCGAATCGAAGGTGCGTCCGTTGCTTGAGGGGATCCTCGGGCGAGACGTGAATCCTCCTGGGTCGGCTGCCTTTGCCCGAGGCTGGGCTCGGGTGAGGTGAGATCGTGTCCCTTGAGTGGATGGAGCCTTGACCTGAATCGCGCCCATTAGGCCTTTGCAGCTTTGTGCTGATGGGGTTTACCAGCTGAGATTAGGAGTCTTGGGGGTACCCCTAATTATGGTCCCCGACAATAGCCCTCGAGCCTCGAAGGGAGTGTTGGTACTCGCTTGGAGGCTTGTGTCGCACTTTTTTGCAAGGGGACCGGCCTTTCTCGGTTGCGTTTTGTTCCGGGGGGGTGCGCGCGACGCACCCGCCGGGTGTAGCCCCCGAGGCCTCGGAGGAGTGGTTTGACTCCTCCGAGGTCTTAGCGCGTTTCGTGATGCCTCGGCTGGTCTGGTTGTTCCCTCATGCGAACTGGCCATAGCCCGGGTGCATAGTCAGGTTCCAAGTTCTCGGGCTGGTATGTTGATGCTGTCAACGGTTTGGCCGGAGCCCGGTTTGCGAGAGCAGCCCCCGAGCCTCCGCGCAGGGCGAGAGGACGGTCAAGGACTGACTCGGCTTTTTTCATACGCCCCTGCGTCGCCTTTTCGCAAGGAGGAGGGAGGGAAAGCGCCATGTTGCCCTCGGAGGGCGCCAAACATGGTGTCTCTAGTGAGTTGCTAATGAGTGATCCGAGTGGACGCCCGTGCCCCGTTCGATAAGGGTCGGCTAGTGGCCCAGAGGCACGCTCCAAAAGTACCTACATGTGATTTGCCGGACCCGGTCCCATTTGATAGGGTCTGAGGGCTCGATGCCTCCCTCTGATGGGATTCCGTTACAGAATCGCTCCTGCTGGTCTCAGAAATGTCCTAGGGTACCTTGGGAGCGTAGCCCGAGCCTCGGCCATGTATCAGATGTACCCAGAGTCATCCCTCGCTCTGCGTGCTCTGAGGCGGTTGTCGAACCCTTCGGGGGCCAGCCTACGAACCCCTAATCAGTAGTGGGCGCGGAGCCCGAGTGGCCTGAGGCGGTTGTCGAACCCTTCCGAGGGGCCAGCCTTCGAACCTTTGACCAGTAGTGGGCGCGGAGCCCGAGGGGCCTGAGGCGGCTGTCGAACCCTTCCGAGGGGCCAGCCTTCGAACCTCTGACCAGTAGTGGGCGCGGAGCCCGAGTGCTTTGAGGCGACTGTTGAACCCTTCCGAGGGGCCAGCCTTCGAACCTCTGATCAGTAGGAGGGCTCGGGGCCCGCTTCCTTCGTGGAGAAGGATCCCTTTCAGAGTATCCCCTTTCCCGGTCCCTGTAGCAAGAGAGAGAAAGAGGAAGAGGAAAAGGATACAAAATCGAACGACGTGGCACACCTTTTTTGACGCGGTCATTATGGCGGAGGGGAAGCGTCGCCTGCTTCGCCTGCCAAAGGTGTCGCTTGTCCTGCCGCAGAGTTAATGCGACGGGACGAGTGGTTCGCGGGGCAGCCGTTGTGCGTGCGCGAGCCGTTCGAGGAATGGAACACGGGCGCGTCGTCTTCACGTCGTGGGAGAGGGCTCTCTCGCTGTCCCAGGAGGGGACATGTGCCTGCAGACGACTTGACCGTTGCTTCCGCCCGCCTGCCGCCGCCATTACTGCTGGCCCACTTTTGGCCATATCGGCCATCGCGCCTTCTCCCACGGCTGACTGACCCGTGATCGATGTGCTCGGTTGGCACTATTGGGCCATGCGCAGGGTTGCCTCGAGTCGCGACACCGATTCTGTAGTCGAGAAGGCACGGTACTGGCGCAAGTGGCGGTGCAGTTTCCCGCATGTAGTAACCGGCGCGCCGGTTACATGACGTGTGGGCCTAGGCCCCCATGCTGGACGCGTCGGAATTGAAAGGGTGCGCCCCCTTGGTGCGGTTGCATGTCGCCTGCATGGCGATCCGCCCTTTCGCCCACCGGTCTGGGCGAAGGTGGAGGAGTGCTTGTAACCGCTGGGCAGTTACGCGTTCTGCGCGCGGCGGTTTGGCTTCTTCTGCCCTGGGCCAGCTTGCATGACGTGTGGGACCCAACCCCCATGTCGTAGGGGGAAGACCTTGGAGCGTGTTGGTGAAGTCTCAGTTCGCGACGGCTGAGGACGCAAGTGGGGAGAGTCGCCTTTAAAAGGAGGGCGACCCCCTTGGATGGCAACCATGTCCTCGCACTTTCCTCATGCATCGCGTCCTTCCACCTTCCGAGCCCCCGGATGGGGAGCGCTCGCGTCGCTTTCGTCTTGTCGTCGTTGGAGGAACGCAACTTCGTGGAAGTTGGTACCTTTCAGCCATCGCTCGGCTTCAAGGATTTTCATCAGGCAGCCCGGCTGCATCCCCTCGCCGGTGGTCACCCAAGACGGTGACCACCAGTTTGATGGTGGGGAGAAGCGAGCCGGGCTGTGACCTCTGCCCCGCCCTCAGCTTCAAGGATCTTCATCATCCTTGGTGGGGCGGAGGGCGAGGCGAGCCGGAGCTCTACCTCCCGCATGGGTCGGCGGGCCACCTCTTCTTCCAGCTTCTGGGGGTGGAAACCATCCTCCAGCTCTGCGGAGAGGCGCCCTCCAGCCATGCCGGGGAAGGCGAACTATTGCTACCCAGCCAGGGTGCAACATTCCGTCCTCTATCCTCGTTTTCGTGGCGAGGACGGGAGTGAGGACCTGCCGGTGCGCTTTGGGGCGGCCGGCGCTCGCTGGTGCGGTGTCGGTGGACAGGTGGACGCCGCCGTTGGTGCTGAGGTGGTGGCAGCTGGAGAAAGCTTCTCCACCGTCGGGACCATCAGCGCCACCTGCGGGCCGACCTCTGGCTCTTTGGCTTTAATGTCTGGTTCTCGTCCCTTGAGTGGGGATGCGAACGAGAGCCTTCCAGCGGCAGTGTCCGTCCTGGGACCATTGCTGCTACTGCAGAGGTCGCTGGTGAGTCGCTCGGAGTTTGTCGCCCCGCAGGCTCTCCGATGTGGAGGTTGTTCATACCCGCGGGGCGGAACCGGAGTTCTGTTTGTAATGGCACCTTGAGTGTCGGTGTCAGTTCACTGTGGCTGTCGGGGCCTGAACATGTATTTTGGCGTAAAGCCGTGTTTCTTCCTCATTTCGAGCACTAGGACTCGCCTGTCGGCTAGCTGAACCGCTTAACCAAGTGTGAGTTGCCTCGTGCGGAAGGTGACGAGTGAGGTATCCGTATCCCAGAGGCGTAGGAGTCCCTCGGCTCGGTCGACCTTGCCGCCCGAGGCTTCTTTTGCTTGGTTAAAGAAACCCTCGGCCGCTCTGCAATGAGCCGGAGCCGGAGGTAGCGGTGCCAGCACGGACAGAGGCAGAGTTGGCTTGAAAAGAAGCTTCGTCGGCCGGAGCCTGGCCGGGTCGTCCACTGGCGGGACCGACGCCGGAGTCGGGTTGTCGAGGCCACGAGTCGGGCTGATGTCCTCGGGGGACAGCTGGCTGAGGCTACGGAGTGGCCGGTCGAGCCGTCTGCTCGGGCCGGGTTCCTGGAGGAGACCCCGACGACGATGGCCCAGGCGTGGTGCTGACAGGTTCCTTCGAGGTGGAGATCCTCCGACCGTGTCGCCGTTCGAGGCTGGGTCGGACTCCGCCGAAGGTGGAGTCGATGCCGAGGGTGCTGCTGCTCCCCCTGCTGATGTCCGATCCTGCAGGAACAGTTTATCTGTAGTGTGTGTATGTTTTTTGGTGGCCACCGAGGCCCAAACATATCGTCGTCGTGTTGTAGAGCTGTGTTTCTTTTCCCCTTGTTTCGAGTATCAGGACTTGTTCGTCGGTAACAGAATTGCTTATCCGAGCAAGAGTTACTTTTCACAGAAGGTGATGAGTGAGGTATCCGTATCCCGGAGGCGTAGGAGTCCCTCGGCTCGGTCGGCCTTGCCGCTTACGTGTACTCTTATTCGTCCGTTGGATTCTGTTATCGATATAGTCGAGAAGGCACAAAAAATCGTTTCCGCAAAACAGCATTCAAACGTTAAGACTTGTTCGACCAGCGGATTTGGTTATCCGAGCGTGAGTTACTTATCGTAGAAGGTGATGAGTGAGGTATCCGTATCCCGGAGGCGTAGGAGTCCCTCGGCTCGGTCGGCCTTGCCTGCTTACATGTACTCCGTCATTTTCAGGATCCCACTTTTGAAGTAGTCGAAAAGCACAAAAGACGTTCTGACAGAAAGACTTTTTCCGAGGAAAATTTTGACGCAGAGGGGGTGCCCCCCTTCTAGCCCCCGAGGGAGGGTCGGGCTTTGCCGAGGCAAGGCTGACCCTTCCTTGATGGTTAGACTTTGTTGGCGTATGTAAACGAGGTGTATGAACGACTTGAAAACATCTTAAGGGTAGAAGCGACGTAGTTGTCGGATGTTCCAAGCATTGTTGTAGACCTCGCCTTGACTGTTGGCCAGCTTGTATGTTCCGGGCTTCAAAATCTTGGCGATGATGAATGGCCCTTCCCAGGGAGGCGTGAGCTTGTGGCGCCCTCGGGCGTCTTGTCGTAGCCGAAGCACCAAGTCGCCCACCTAGAGGTCTCGGGACCGAACCCCTCGGACGTGGTAGCGTCGCAGGGACTGCTGATACCGTGCCGAGTGTAGTAAGGCTATGTCCCGAGCCCCTTCCAGCTGGTCCAGTGAGTCTTCTCGGTTGGACTGGTTGCTTCGGTCGTCGTACGCCCTCGTCCTCGGGGATCCGTATTCCAAGTCCGTGGGCAAGATAGCTTCGGCCCCATAGACTAGAAAAAACGGCGTCAAGCCCGTGGCTCGGCTTGGCGTCGTTCTCAGACTCCAGACCACCGAGGGGAGTTCCTTCATCCATCGCCTGCCAAATTTGTTGAGGTCGTTGTAGATCCGTGGCTTGAGTCCTTACAGAATCATGCAGTTGGCACGCTCTACTTGCCCATTCGTCATGGGGTGAGCTACGACGGCCCAGTCCACCCGGATGTGGTGATCCTCGCAGAAGTCTAGGAACTTTCTGCCGGTGAACTGGGTGTCGTTGTCGGTGATGATGGAGTTCGGGACCCCAAAGCAATGGATGATGTTGGTGAAGAACGCCACCGCCTGTTCGAACCTGATGCTGTTTAGGGGTCTGACCTCGATCCACTTGGAGAATTTGTCGATGGCGACTAGCAGGTGCGCGTAGCCCCCGAGTGCCTTCTGCAAGGGACCGACGAGGTCCAGACCCCACACAGCGAACATGCAAGTGATGGGTATTGTCTGTAGAGCCTAAGCGGGCAGGTGGGTCTGCCTTGCGTAGAATTGACACCCTTGGCAGGTGCGTACAATCCTAGTGGCGTCGGCCACCGCGGTTGGCCAGTAGAAACCTTGTCGGAAGGCGTTTCCAACAAGGGATCGAGGCGCTGCGTGATGACCGCAAGCCCCCCGAGTGTATTTCTTGTAATAGTTCCTGACCTTCGGCGATGGATATGCATCGCTGGAGGATGCCTGAGGGGCTGCAGTGGTAGAGCTCCTTCCCGTCACCCAGCAAGACGAACGATTTGGCGCGCCGCGCAAGCCGCCGAGCTTCGGCTCTATCGAGGGGTAGCTCTCCTCGGTGGAGATATTGCTTGTACGGGGTCTGCCAGTTTCGATTAGGCGTGACCCCATTCCGCTCTCCCTCGACGCGCAGTGCCTCACCCTCGGGGGCCGAGGGTGCCTCGGGCTGAGCCGAGGCCTTCTCGGGCTCGGGCGTGTCGTTGGTCTTGACGGAGGGTTGGTGTAGGTCTCTGGAGAAGACGTCCGGGGGAACCGTTGTCCGCCCCGAGGCTATCTTAGCCAGCTCGTCCGCAGTCTCATTGTATCGTCGGGCCATGTGGTTGAGTTCGAGCCCGAAGAACTTGTCCTCCAGGCGCCGAACCTCATCGCAGTAGGCTTCCATCTTCGGGTCGCGGGCAATGGGAGTTCTTCATGACTTGGTCGATGACAAGCTGCGAGTCGCCACGAGCGTCGAGGCTTCGGACCCCTAGCTCGATGGCGATGCGCAACCCGTTAACCAGAGCCTCGTACTCGGCCACGTTGTTGGACGCCGGGAAATGGAGGCGCTGCACGTATCGGAGGTGCTTCCCGAGGGGTGAGATGAAGAACAGGCCCGCGCCCGCTCCTGTTTTCATCAACGACCCGTCGAAAAACATGCTCCAGAGTTCCGGTTGGATCGGAGCTGCTGGAAGCTGGGTGTCGACCCATTCAGCCACAAAGTCTGCCAAGACTTGGGACTTGATGGCCTTCCGAGGGGCGAACGAGATTGTCTTGCCCATGATCTCCACCGCCCACTTTGCAATCCTACCAGAGGCCTCTCGGCACTAGATGATCTCTCCTAGGGGGAAGGATGACACCATAGTCACCGGATGAGACTCGAAGTAGTGTCGCAACTTACGCCGCGTCAGAATTACCGCGTACAATAGCTTCTGGATTTGCGGGTAGCGGATTTTGGTCTCGGACAGTACTTCACTGATGAAGTAGACCAGCCTCTGGACGGGCAATGCATGCCCCTCTTCTCGTCTCTCGACCATGATCACGGCGCTGACCACCTGAGTGGTAGCGGCGACGTAGATCAAGAGGGCTTCTCCGACAGCGGGGGGCACCAAGATGGGCGCGCTTGTAAGGAGCGCTTTTAGGTTTCCGAGGGCTTCCTCGGCCTCAGGGGTCCAAGTGAAGCGCTCGGTCTTCCTTAAGAGGCGGTACAGAGGTAGGCCTCTTTCGTCGAGGCACGAGATGAAACGGCTCAGGGCCGCAAGGAATCCCATGACCCTCTGTACTCCTTTCAAGTCCTTGATGGGCCCCATGTTGGTGATGGCCGCGATTTTCTCCGGGTTGGCCTCGATGCCCCGCTCGGAGACGACGAACCCCAGGAGCATGCCTCGGGGGACTCCAAAGACACACTTCTCGGGATTGAGTTTTACGCCTTTCGCCTTGAGACACTTGAATGTCGTTTCAAGGTCGGAGAGGAGGTCGGAGGCTTTCCTCGTCTTGACTACGATGTCATCGACGTAAGCCTCGACCGTTCGGCCAATGTGTTCTCCGGACACGTGGTTCATGCACGTTTGGTATGTCGAACCCGCATTCCTCAAACCGAATGGCATAGTAATGTAGCAGTACATGCCAAAGGGTGTGATGAAAGAAGTCGCGAGCTGGTCGGACTCTTTCATCCTGATTTGGTGATACCCTGAGTAGGCATCAAGGAAAGACAGGGTTTCACACCCAGCAGTGGAATCCACGATTTGATCAATGCGAGGCAGAGGGTAGGGAACTTTCGGACATGCTTTATTTAGACCAGTGTAGTCTACACACATCCACCATTTCCCTCCTTTCTTTCTCACAAGCACAGGGTTGGCAAGCCATTCGGGATGGAATACCTCTTTGATGAACCCTGCAGCCATCAGCTTGTGGATCTCCTCGCCTATGGCTCTGCGCTTTTCTTCGTCGAATCGACGCAGAGGCTGCTTCACGGGTCGGGCTCCAGCTCGGATATCCTGTGAGTGCTCGGCGACATCCCTCGGTATGCGAGGCATGTCCGAGGGACTCCACGCAAAAACCTCGGCGTTCGCGCGGAGAAAGTCGACGAGCACTGCTTCCTATTTGGGGCCGAGCTCGGAGCCGATCCGGATCTGCGTGGAGGCGTCGTTGCTGGGGTCGAGAGGGACGGACTTAACCGTCTCAGCTGGCTCGAAGTTGCCGGTGTGGCGCTTCGCATCTGACGCCTCCTTGGAGAGGCTCTCTAGGTCGGCGGTGAGGGCCTCGGATTCGGCGAGGGCCTCGGCGTACTCCACGCACTCCACGTCGCATTCGTACGCGTGTCGGTATGTGGAGCCGACAGTGATGACCCCGTTGGGGCCCGGCATCTTGAGCTTGAGGTAGGTGTAGTTGGGGACGGACATGAACTTGGCGTAGCATGGCCTCCCCAGCACTGCGTGGTAGGTTCCTCGGAACCCGACCACCTCGAACGTGAGGGTTTCCTTTCGGAAGTTGGAGGGAGTCCCGAAGCAGACGGGCAGATCGAGTTGTCCGAGGGGTTGGACGCGTTTCCCGAGGATGATCCCGTGAAAGGGCGCTGCGTCGGCCCGGATCGAGGACAGATCGATCTGCAAGAGCCCGAGGGTCTCGGCGTAGATGATGTTGAGGCTGCTGCCTCCGTCCATGAGGACCTTGGTAAGCCTGATGTTGCCGATGATGGGATCGACAACGAGCGGGTACTTTCTTGGGCTCGGAACGCGGTCAGGGTGGTCGCCCTGGTCGAAGATGATGGGCTTGTCAGACCAATCTAGGTAGACTGGCGCCGCCACCTTTACCGAGCAGACCTCCCGGCGCTCTTGCTTGCGGTGCCGAGCCGAGGCGTTCGCCACATGCCCACCGTAGATCATGAAGCATTCGTGGACCTCGGGGAACTCCTCTGCCTTGTGGCCCTCCTTCTTGTCGTTGTCGGGGGCTCTGCCACCTTCCACTGGTGGCCCGACCTTGTGGAAGTAGCGCCGAAGCATGACGCACTCCTCAAGGGTGTGCTTGACGGGACCCTGATGATAGGGGCAGGACTCCTTGAGCATCTTGTCGAACAGGTTGGCGCCTCCGTGAGGCTTCCGAGGGTTCCTGTGCTCGGCGGCGGTGACAAGGTCCACGTCGGCAGCGTCGCGTTTCGCTTGCGACTTCTTCTTGCCCTTCTTCCTCGCGCCGCGCTGAGCGGACGCCTCGGGGACGTCTTCCGGCTGGCGCCCCTGAGGCTTCTTGTCCTTTCGGAAGATGGCCTCGACCGCCTCCTAACCAGAGGCGAACTTGGTGGTGATGTCCATCAGCTCGCTCGCCCTGGTAGGAGTCTTGCGACCCAGCTTGCTCACCAGGTTGCGGCAAGTGGTGCCGGAGAGGAACGCGCCGATGACATCCGAGTCAGTGATGTTGGGCAGCTCGGTGCGCTGCTTCAAAAATCGCCGGATGTAGTCCCTCAGGGACTCTCCCGGCTGCTGGCGGCAGCTTCGGAGATCCCAGGAGTTCCTAGGGCGCACGTATGTGCCCTGTAAGTTACCGACGAAGGCTTTGACCAAGTCGTCCCAGTTGGAGATCTGCGCAGGAGGCAGATGCTCCAGCCAGGCTCGGGCTGCGTCGGAGAGGAACAAGGGAAGGTTGCGGATGATGAGGTTGTCATCGTCCGTTACACCCAGCTGGCAGGCCAGCCGGTAGTCCGCAAGCCACAGTTTCGGTTTTGACTCCCCGAGTACTTGGTGATGGTAGTCGGGGTTCAGAACCGGGTCGGGAACGGCGCCCGTCGTATGGCCCGGCTGAAAGCTCGCAGACCGGGTGGTTCGGGCGAGGGGCTCCGATCCTCCCCGCTGTTGTAGCGTCCCCCACGCCTGGGGTGGTAGCCTCGGCGCACCTTCTCCTCGAGGTGGGCTCGACGGTCGCGGTGGTGCTCGTTGCCGAGGCGTCCCGAGGCCGCCGGCGCTGTGTTCCGCGTGCGCCCGGTGTGGACTGAGGCTTCCCGTATGAATCGAGAAGTCGCGGCGCGATGCTCCGGGGTACCCCGGCCTTCGAGAGGCAGAGCTTTCGGTCCGTCGGACCGCAGCATCCTCCAGGAGATTCTTGAGCTCTCCCTGGATACGCCGCCCCTCGATGGTGGATGGTTCCGGCATCGCTCGGAGTAGTATCGCTGCTGCAGCCAGGTTCTGGCCGACCCCACTGGAAGCTGGGGGTAGCCTCGCCCTGGCATCGTCGGCGATGCAGTGCTGGACGTCCTGGGACAGATGACGCGCTTCCCCGGCCGGTGCTCGGCCTGCCCACTCCTGCCCGATATTTTGCCGAAGCTGCACAAGTTGTCCTGCTTCCTCGTCGAGCCTGGCCTGCATCTCGCGGATTTGCTCGAGCTGTGCGTCCTGATCCCCCGCAGGGACTGGGACCACAGCTAACTCCCGAAGGATGTCAATGCGAGGCGCAGGCCTAGGGGGATCACCGTCCTCCAGCATACCAAGATGGTTGCCTTCGTCGAGACCCCCTAGATCGACGTGGAAGCATTCGCAACTTGGGCCATAGTCCTCGTCGCCGAGGCTATGGCTACTATCGGAGCAATCGGAGAGGCAGTAGTCACATGCGGTCATGAAGTCCCGCATGGCACTGGAGTCACCGAGCCCAGAGAAATCCCAACCAGAGTCGGGCTCGTCATCTTCCTCGGAACCCAGAGGCCCGTAGGTCGAGACGGCCATCAGTCGGTCCCAGGGTGACCGCATATGGTACCTCGGAGGGTTTGGACATGCCTTTATGAAAGCGTCCACCGAAGCGGGGTCGCTTGGTGGGTCGCAGCTGAATCCAAAAGGCATGGGATGGGAAACGGACGGTACCTCTTGATCTACGGGTGGTGATGAAGTTGCGTCAGGGACGGACTGCACCGTTGTCTGAGGTACGAGGCTAACGCCCGGCAAGTCCTTCACGAGCGTGCTGGCGTCGTCCGTCTACTTGGGGTTGGCGTGTTGTGGGGAAACGACGCTCGTCTTCGTCTCAGACGCGAGGTCGACGCCCGACATGTCCCCCGCTGGGGCGCCGGAGCCGTCGACTCGCTCGACAGCCGATGAGGTGCCGCCTCCTGCTTGGCCATGCCTGCCCCGCCTCCTCCTCCATCGGCGGGGAAGGTGACGGGACAGACCCGAATGTTGTTCTTCCGCCACGTGGGGAAGATGTCGTCGATTCCGCCGCCGGCGGGCGGGCTGACGGCCGCCATTGTCGTTGTCGCGCGACGGAGGAAGGAGTATCATGTCGTAGCTGTCGTCGAGGGACATGAACTCAAGATCCCCGAAACGGAGCACCGTCCCGGGTTGGAGTGGTTGCTGGAGATTACCCATCTGGAGCTTGACGGGAAGTTGTTCGTCAACACGCAGCAGGCCCCTACCTGGCAAGCCAACTGTCGGCGTTTTGACCCCGGGGGGTCCCTAGACCGACGAGTAAATTGTCGCTGCGTGTCCCAGTCTAGATGGGTCGGCGCGAGACGGAACACAAAGGGGGGAAACAATAAGGGGAAACTGTGGCCTTCGTGTTGTCCTGCGCCCAGGGCGGATGCACTTGCAGTAGGGGGTTACAAGCGTTCGCGTGGGAGAGAGAGAGAGAGAGCCTTGTGCGTCAGCCCGTTCTCCCGCGCGGCCAACCTTCTCGTACGAGATCCCTGGACCTTCCTTTTATAGGCGTAAGGATAGGGCCCAGGTGTACAATGGGGGGTGTAGCAATGTGCTAACGTGTCAAGCAAAGGGGAGCCAGAGCCCTATGTACGTGCCGTCGTGGCTGTCGGAGAGGTTTTGGCGCCCTGTTCATGTGATGTCGTGGCCGTCGGAGGAGCGCTTGAGCCCCGTGGAAGTACAACTATCGGGTTGTCGGATCCTTGCTGACATCTCCTTGCTTCCGTAAGGGGCTGAGAGCCGCCGTCGTCATGGAGCACGCGGGGTGCCATCATTACTTGTTTACCGGGGCGAGCCGGATGGGACGCGGGTCTTGTTCCCCATAGCCTAAGCTAGCTAGGGGTAGGGTAATGATGCCCCCTTGTGACGTGGTCGATCCGAGCCCAAGGTCGGGCGAGGCGGAGGCTCCTCCGAGGTCGAGGCTGAGTCCGGGCCTGGGGGTCGGGCGAGGCGGAGACCGTCGTCCAGGGTCGAGGTTGAGTCCGAGCCCTGGGGTCGGGCGAGGCGGAGACCGCCTTCCGGAGTCGAGGTTGAGTCCGAGCCCTGGGGTCGGGCGAGGCGGAGTCTGTCTTCCGAGGTCGAGGTGGAGTCCGAGCCCTGGGGTCGGGCGAGGCGGAGACCGCCTTCCGGAGTCGAGGTTGAGTCCGAGCCCTGGGGTCGGGCGAGGCGGAGTCCGTCTTCCAAGGTCGAGGTGGAGTCCGAACCCTGGGGGTGGGCGAGGCGGAGCTTCCTATGGCGCCTGAGGCCGGTCTTGACGGCTGTCAGCCTCACCCTGACGGGTGGCACAGCAGTCGGAGCAGCGCAGGCGGCGCTGTTTTCCTGTCAGGTCAGCCAGTGGAGGGGCGGAGTGACTGTGGTCACTTCGGCCTTGTCGTCTGAGGAGCGCGCGTCAGGATAAGGTGTCAGGCGATCCTCGCATTGAATGCTCCTGCGATACGGTCGGTTGGCATGGCGATCTGGCCAAGGTTGCTTCTCCGCGAAGCCTGCCCGAGCTGGGCCTCGGGCGAATCGAAGGTGCGTCCGTTGCTTGAGGGGATCCTCGGGCGAGACGTGAATCCTCCTGGGTCGGCTGCCTTTGCCCGAGGCTAGGCTCGGGTGAGGCAAGATCGTGTCCCTTGAGTGGACGGAGCCTTGACCTGAATCGCACCCATCAGGCCTTTGCAGCTTTGTGCTGATGGGGTTTACCAGCTGAGATTAGGATTCTTGGGGGTACCCCTAATTATGGTCCTCGACACAAAGCACGAGCACAATCACGCACACAAGCCACAACTTGAGCTCACAACACAACTCAAGGAGTTCTTTACTCAAATGGAGCTCAAGTCACTATCTCAAAGAATCAAATGCGCGAGAATGGAGTCTTTGTGCTTAGGAATGATCAAAGAATGCTTGGGCGACTCCTCCATGCGCCTATGGGTCCCTTTTGTAGCCCCAAGGCAGCTAGGAGCCGTTGGAACCCAACAAGGAAGGCAATTCTTGTTTTCTGTCGGGTGGCGCACCGGACAGTCCGGTGCACCACCGGACAGTCCGGTGCACCACCGGACAGCCACTGTAGCATGTCCGGTGCGGATCTCCTTCCATTCCTGGCGCAGCCGACCGTTGGATCTTCGGGTTGGTTGGCACACCGGATACTGTCTGGTGCACACCGGACACTGTCCGGTGCACACCGGACAGTCCAATGCCCCCAGCCGACCGTTGGCGTGGGCCACGCGTCGCGCGCGGATTGCGCGGCCGACCGTTGCTCTGGCGGCCGTTGGCTCACCGTACAGTCTGGTGCACCACCGGACAGTCCAGTGAATTATAGTCGTACGCCGCCGACGAATTCCCGAGAGTGGCCAGTTCGCCAGAAGCCAGCCTGGCGCACCGGACACTGTCTGGTGCACCACCAGACAGTCCGGTGTGCCAGACTGCGCTGAGTCTTGGCTGCTCCAGCCAAGTCTTTTCCTTTTTCCCTTTTCTCTGATTCTAGCACTTAGACAAATATATTAGTACACAAAAACCAATGTACTAAGTCTAGAATCATACATTCTTGTTGATTTGCACTTCATTCATCATTTGGCATACAATTATACTTAGAGAATATGTGTTGGCACTTAATCACCAAAACAATATAAAAATGGCCCAAGGCACATTTCCCTTTCAATCTCCCCCTTTTTGGTGATTTATGCCAACACATCAAAAAGCAACAAATAGAAGTGCAACATCAATGCAATTGAGAACAAAAATAGTCTTTGATTCAAATTTGGCATATTTGGATCATTCTTTGCCACCACTTGGTTTGTTTTTTAAATCAAACTCATTTTCCTATGTCTAAGTTAAACACACTTGTTTAGGCATAAAGAGAGATATTCCAAGAGAAAATTGATCAAGAGCTAAAAACTCCCCCTTTTCCCATTATCAAATATTCTCCCCACAAGAGACCAAATTTTGCACATTAAGAGTATTTTGATAAATCAAAAGTTCTAACTCTACTATTTTCAAAATTATCAAGTGGTAGCTGATCCATTTGCTTTGGCCTTAATTTCTCCCCTTTGGCATTAAGCACCAAAACTGGATCATTGTTGGCCCCTAAACCCCATTGCCTCACCAAAATCGTCAATTAAGAGTAAAAGGCAATAAGAGCATGGAGATGAACTTGGAGTAAATTACCCTCTCATCAGAGTGCAGTGGAAGTCTTGCATGATCCAAGTTCACCTTTCCCTTTCAATCCACCTTTGAGACTAAATTAAGTAAACTCAAGCACACGGTTAGTCTCAAAGGGTCAAGTTGTAGCACATCTCCCCCTAAATATGTGCATCACTCACACATGGACTTTTGAGGTTCGGGGATTGCTTGCATAACTTGAGCACCATAAATAAACAAAAAAATGCATAAAGTAACATGATCAAAGACATAAAACACATGTATGCTATAGATCAATCCAAGTTACATGAATCTAAGACATTTAGCTCACTACGCAACCTGCAAAAGGTCTTCTCATCTAAAGGCTTGGTAAAGATATCGGCTAGCTGGTTCTCGGTGCTAACATAAAACACTTCGATATCTCCCTTTTGCTGGTGGTCTCTCAAAAAGTGATGCCGGATGTCTATGTGCTTTGTGCGGTTGTGTTCAACAGGATTGTCCGCCATGCGGATTGCACTCTCATTATCACATAGGAGTGGGACTTTGCTCAGATTGTAGCCAAAGTCCCGGAGGGTTTGCCTCATCCAAAGTAGTTGCGCGCAACACTGTCCTGCGGCAACATACTCGGCCTCAGCGGTGGATATGGCAACGGAAGTTTGTTTCTTTGAACTCCAAGACACCAGGGACCTTCCTAGGAATTGACACGTCCCTGATGTACTCTTCCTATCAACCTTGCATCCAGCATAATCGGAGTCTGAGTATCCAATTAAGTCAAAGGTAGACCCCTTTGGATACCAGATCCCGAAGCAAGGCATAGCAACTAAATATCTAAGAATTCGCTTAACGGCCACAAGGTGACATTCCCTTAGGTCGGATTGAAATCTAGCACACATGCATACGCTTAGCATAATATCCGGTCTACTAGTACATAAGTAAAGCAAGGATCCTATCATAGACCGGTATGCCTTTTGATCAACGGACTTACCTCCTTTGTTGAGGTCGACGTGTCCATCAGTTCCCATTGGTGTCTTTGCGGGCTTGGCGTCCTTCATCCCAAACCGCTTGAGCAAGTCTTGTGTGTACTTCGTTTGGGAGAAAAGCGCTCTTCACATCCATTTGGAACAACCTGAAGGAATGGTGAGTGGCATAGGCTAATAGAATGCGAATTGACTCTAGCCTAGCCACAGGAGCAAAAGTCTCCTCGAAATCCAAACCTGCGAGTTGGGCATAACCTTTTGCCACAAGTCGAGCCTTGTTCCTTGTCACCACTCTGTGCTCGTCTTGCTTATTGCGGAACACCCACTTGGTTCCCACAACGTTTTGCTTTGGACATGGCACCAGGGTCCAAACTTCATTTCGCTTGAAGTTGTTGAGTTCTTCCTGCATGGCCAACACCCAGTCCGAATCTAGCAAGGCCTCTTCTATCCTGAAAGGCTCAATAGAAGAGAGAAACGAGCAATGCTCACAAAAATTAGCTAATATAGAGCGAGTAGTTACTCCCTTGCTTATATCACCCAAAATCTGGTTGACGGGATGATTCCTTTGAATCGTCGCTCGAACTAGAGTGGGAGGGGCATGTGGTGCTTCTTCTTCCGCAACTTGATCTTCGTGTGCTCCCCCTTGATCACACGTCTCATCTTGAGGAACATGTTCATTATCTTGAGTTGGGGGGTGCACCGTCGTTGAGGAAGAGGGTTGATCTTGCTCTTTGTGTTCCTATGGTCGCACATTTCCAATCGCCATGGTGCGAATTGCGTCCGTGGGAACATCATCTTCATCTACATCATCAAGATCAACTTGCTCTCTTGGAGAACCATTAGTTTCATCAAATACAACGTCGCTAGAGACTTCAACCAAACCCGATGATTTGTTGAAGACTCTATACGCCTTTGTATTTGAGTCATAACCTAACAAAAACCCTTCTACAGCTTTGGGAGTGAATTTGGAATTCCTACCTTTCTTCACAAGAATGTAAGATTTGCTCCCAAATACACGAAAATATGAAACGTTGGGTTTGTTACCGGTTAGAAGTTCGTACGACGTCTTCTTGAGGAGGCGATGAAGGTAGACCCGGTTTATGGCGTGGCAAGCTGTGTTCACAGCTTCGGACCAAAACTACTCGAGCGTCTTGAATTCTCCAAGCATCGTCCTTGCCATGTCTATAAGTGTCCTGTTCTTCCACTCTACCACACTGTTTTGCTGTGGTGTGTAGGGAGCGGAGAACTCATGCTTGATTCCTTCCTCCTCAAGGTACTCCTCCACTTGAAGATTCTTGAACTCGGACCCGTTGTCGCTCCTTATCTTTTTTACCTTGAGCTCAAATTCATTTTGAGCTCTCCTTAAAAAGCGCTTTAGGGTCCCTTGGGTTTCTGTTTTATCCTGCAAAAGGAATACCCAAGTGAAGCGGGAAAAATCATCAACAATAACAAGACCATACTTACTTCCCCCGATGCTAAGGTAGGCGACGGGTCCGAAGAGGTCCATATGAAGTAGCTCTAGAGGTCTTGCCGTGGTCATCACGTTCTTGTTGTGATGAGTACTTCCCACCTGTTTACCTACTTGACAAGCTCCACAAGGTCTATCTTTTTCGAAAGATACATTTGTTAGACCTAACACGTGTTCTCCCTTTAGAAGTTTTTGAAGGTTCTTCATCCCAACATGTGCTAAACGGTGATGCCACAACCAGCCCATGCTAGTCTTAGCAATCAAGCATGCATCTAGATCGGCCTCTTCCTTCGAAAAATTAACTAAATAGAGTTTGTCGTCTAGTACACCCTTAAAAGCTAGTGAACCATCACTCCTTCTAAAGGCAGACACATCTATATTGGTAAACAGACAATTATATCCCATATTACATAGTTGACTAACAGACAATAAGTTGTATCCTAGTGATTCAACTAAGAACACATTAGATATGGAATGCTTGGATGAAATAGCTATCTTTCCTATACCTTTAACCTTGCCTTGGTTCCCATCTCCAAAGATGATCGAATCTTGGGAATCTTTGCTCTTTACGTAGGAGGAGAACATCTTCTTCTCCCCCGTCATGTGGTTTGTGCATCCACTGTCGATAATCCAGCTTGAGCCCCCGGATGCATAAACCTGCAAGGCAAATTAGGCTTGGGTCTTAGGTACCCAACTCTTGTTGGGTCCTACAAGGTTAGTTACAATATCCTTTGGGACCCAAATGCAAGTCTTATCTCCCTTGCATTTGGCTCCCAACTTCCTAGCAACCACTTTCTTATTTTTACATGAAAGTACAAAATCAGTGTTGCAGGCATGAAAAACAGTAGCAGATTCATTAGGCATTTTATTAGGCACATGATGAATAACATTTCCCTTCCTAGGCCTACTTCTACCATGCACAAAAGTAGAACTTGAAGCAATCATAGCATGTGAATCATAAGCACCATAACTCCTATTATAATGAGTATTCCTAGAAACTTTTCTATGATAAATGAACGCATGATTCTTTTGAATACAACTAGCCATAGGGGCCTTCCCTTTTTCCTTGTTGAAAATGGGAGCCCTTTGGCTTGTTAAGTTCTTGGCTTCCTTCTTAAAGCCAAGCCCATCCTTAATTAAGAGGTGTCTACCAACAGTGTAGCCATCCCTAGCAAATTTTAATTTATCAAAATCACTTTTGCACGTCTTAAGTTGAGCATTAAGACTTGCCACTTCATCATTTAATTTAGAAATGGAAATTAAATGTTCATCACAAGCATCAACATTAAAATCCTTGCATCTATTGCAAATTACAATCTTTTCTACACAAGAACTAGATTTGTTAACTACTTCTAGCTTGGCATTTAAATCATCATTAATACTCTTCAAGCTAGCCACAGTTTCATTACAAGTAGATAACTCAGAAGATAGTAATTCATTTCTCTTTAGTTCTAAGGCAAGAGACTTTTGAACACTAACAAACTTGTCATGTTCCTCATACAGAATGTCTTCTTGCCTCTCTAGAAGTCTATCTTTCTCATTTAAGGCATCAATCAATTCATTAATTTTATCTACTTTTGATCTATCTAAGCCCTTAAATAATTCAGTATAGTCTACTTCATCATCACTAGATTCATCATCACTTGAAGTAGTATACTTAGGAGTTTCACGAACGCTTACCTTTTTCTCCTTTGCCATGAGGCAGGTGTGGCGTTCGTTGGGGAAGAGAAAGGACTTGTTGAAGGCCGAGCAGCGAGTCCTTCGTCGTCAGAATCAGAAGATGAGCAGTTCGAGTCCCATTCCTTTCCGATGTGTGCCTCGCCCTTTGCCTTCCTATAGCTCTTTTGCTTCTCTTTCTTCCCACCCTTTCCTTGTTCCTGGTCACTAGAGTTATCGAGACAATTTGCTATAAAACGACCAGTCTTACCGCACTTGAAGCAGGAGCGCTTTTCCTTTGCCTTGTTCTTGTTTGAGTACTCCTTGCGTCCCTTCAATGCGGTCTTGAAGCGCTTTATGATTAGGGCCATCTCATCCTCGTTTAGTCCGGCCGCCTCAACTTGTGCCACCTTGCTAGGTAGCACCTCCCTGCTGCTTGTTGCTTTGAGAGCAACGATTTGAGGCTCGTAGATGGGCATTGGGCCATTCAATGCCTCATCAACATATCTTGCTTCCTTGATCATCATACACCCGCTTACAAACTTTCCGAGTATTTCTTCGGGCGTCATCTTTGTGTACCTAGGATTCTCACGAATTGAGTTCACAAGATGAGGATCAAGAACAGTGAAGGACCTGAGCATAAGTCGGACGACGTTGTGGTCCATCCATCTCGTGCTTCCATAGCTCCTGATTTTGTTGACAAGGGTCTTGAGCCTGTTGTATGTTTGTGTTGGCTCCTCTCCCCTGATCATTGCAAACCTTCCCAGTTCGCCTTCCACCAACTCCATCTTGGTGATCATGGTGGCGTCGTTCCCCTCATGAGAAATCTTGAGGGTGTCCCAAATTTGCTTGGCGTTATCCAAGCCGCTCACCTTGTGGTACTCATCCCTGCACAAGGATGCTAGCAAAACAGTGGTAGATTGTGCATTTTTATGGATTTGCTCATTAATGAAAACGGGGTTGTCAGTATTATCAAAAGCATTCCGTTTTCAACAATCTCCCAAATACTTGGATGGAGAGAGAATAGGTGACTACGCATTTTGTGACTCCAAAATGAGTAGTCTTCTCCATCAAAGTGCAGAGGTTTCCCAAGTGGAATTGAAAGTAAATGAGCATTTGAGTTAAACGGAATACGAGAATAATCAAAAGAAAAGTTCGAGTTAACCGGTTTCTTTTTCTTGTCGTCGTCGTCACTTGGGGAAGAAGAAGACTCGTCGCTGTCGTAGTAGACAATCTTCTTGATGCGCCTCTTCTTCTTCCCGTCTCTTTTCTTATGACTCGAGCCAGAGTCCGAGGGCTTATCATCTCTTGGCTCGTTGACGATGGACTCTTTTGTCTTGTCGTTGACCACCATCCCTTTTCCCTTAAGATCCATCTCTTCGGGCGATTAGTCCCTTTTGTGAAGAGAAAGGCTCTTATACCAATTGAGAGCACCTAGAGGGGGGTGAATAGGTGATCCTGTAAAAATCTAAAACTTGTAGCCACAAAACTTGGTTAAGTGTTAGCACAATGAAATCAAGTGACTAAGGACCGAGCTCTTGTGAAACACAATGGTCATAAGGAAAACAAGCATAAGAGACACAATGATTTATCCTGTGGTTCGACCAAGTATAACACTTGCCTACTCCACGTTGTGGCGTCCCAATGGACGAGGGTTGCACTCAACCCCTCTCAAGTGATCCAATGATCGACTTAAATACCACAATGTTTTTCTTTCTTATACTCTCTCCCGTTTGCGAGGAATCTCCACAACTTGGAGCCTCTCGCCCTTAGAATAGATGATCACAAAGAAGCACGGAAGTAAGAGTGGGAAGAGCAACACACACAAGACTCAAAGCACGAGCACAATCACGCACACAAGCCACAACTTGAGCTCACAACACAACTCAAGGAGTTCTTTACTCAAATGGAGCTCAAGTCACTATCTCAAAGAATCAAATGCGCGAGAATGGAGTCTTGGTGCTTAGGAATGATCAAAGAATGCTTGGGTGACTCCTCCATGCGCCTAGGGGTCCCTTTTATAGCCCCAAGGCAGTTAGGAGTCGTTGGAACCCAACAAGGAAGGCAATTCTTGCCTTCTGTCGGGTGGCACACCGGACAGCCACTGTAGCATGTCCGGTGCGGATCTCCTTCCATTCCTGGCGCAGCCGACCGTTGGATCTTTGGGCTGGTTGGCGCACCGGACACTGTCCGGTGCACACCGGACAGTCCGGTGCCCCCAGCCGACCGTTAGCGTGGGCCATGCGTCGCGCGCGGATTGCGCGGCCGACCGTTGCTCTGGCGGCCGTTGGCTCACCGGACAGTCCGGTGAATTATAGCCATACGCCGCCGATGAATTCCCGAGAGTGACCAGTTCGCCAGAAGCCAGCCTGGCGCACCGGACACTGTCTGGTGCACCACCGTAAAGTCCGGTGTGCCAGACTGCGCTGAGTCTTGGCTGCTCCAGCCAAGTCTTTTCCTTTTTCCCTTTTCTCTGATTCTAGCACTTAGACAAATATATTAGTACACAAAAACCAATGTACTAAGTCTAGAATCATACCTTCTTGTTGATTTGCACTTCATTCATCATTTGGCATACAATTATACTTAGAGAATATGTGTTGGCACTTAATCACCAAAACAATATAGAAATGGCCCAAGGCACATTTCCCTTTCAAAGGTCCCTTCCTTAAGTTGCTTCACTTGGAATCCAAGGAAGCAGTCAACTCGCCCATCATAGACATCTCGAATTTTTGCATCATCACCCTGCTAAACTCCTCACAAGACTTTTTGAAAGGGAAATGTGCCCTTGGGCCATTTCTAAGTATTTTGGTGATTGAGTGCCAACACAAGTGCTTAAATGTGAATCTATGCCCATGGATGGACAAAGTGCAAATCAAGAGAAAAGGTATGTTTCTAAGTCTTAGTACATTGGTTTTGTGTACTAAAATACTTGTCTAAGTATCAAAAACAGAAAGAAGAAGAAACGAGAAGAGTTGGCTGTGTACAGCCAAAAGGCTGTTTCGGTCTGGGGCACCGGACTGTCCGGTGGCGCACCGGACAGTGTCCGGTGCGCCAGGCTGCCTCGAGCGAAGTGGCCGCTCTCGGGAATTCGCCGACGGCGTACGGCTAAAATTCACCGGACTGTCCGGTGTGCACCGGACTGTCCGGTGAGCCATCGGTCGGCCGAGCCAACGGTCGGCCGCGCGATCTGCGCGGGACACGTGGCCAAGCCAACGGTCGGAAGGGGGCACCGGACTGTCCGGTGTGCACCGGACATGTCCGGTGCGCCAACGGCTCCAAATCTGCCAACGGTCGGCTTCGCCATTTAAGGAAAGAAATCTGGCACCGGACAGTGTCCGGTGTGCACCGGACTGTCCGGTGCGCCAGACGACAGAAGGCAAGGATGGCCTTCTAAATTTGCTCTCAACGGCTCCTAGCTGCCTTGGGGCTATAAAAGGGACCCCTAGGCGCATGGAGGAGTACACCAAGCAACCTTAGAGCATTCTTGATCATCCACACTCAGTCTTTGCGCATTCATTTGTCATTTGCAGTGATTCGAGCTCCGTTCTAGTGAGAACTTTGAGATAGTCTTTTGAGCTCGATTCTTGGCCGTGTGTGTGCGCATATTGCTGGGGATTTGTGTGTGTTGCTTCCCTCCCTTACTCCGTATTTCTTTGTGAATCTCAAGTGTAAGGGCGAGAGACTCCAAGTTGTGGAGATTCCTCGCAAAACGGGATATTGAAAGGAAAAACATAACACTGTGGTATTCAAGTTGATCATTGGATCACTTGAGAGGAGTTGAGTGCAACTCTCGTCCGTTGGGACGCCACAACGTGGAGTAGGCAAGTTTTGTACTTGGCCGAACCACGAGATAAACCACTGTGTCTTCTCTGTGTTGATCTTTTGTGGTATTGTGTTCTGTTGAGACTCATCTCTAGCCACTTGGCGATAATTGTGCTAACACTTAACAAGTTTTTGTGGCTATAAGTTTAAGTTTCCCAGGATCACCTATTCACCCCCCCCTCTAGGTGCTCTCAATTGGTATCAGTGCCGTTCTCTTCAAGAAGGGACTAATCGCCCGAAGAGATGGATCCTAAGGGGAAGGGAATCGTGATCAACGACAAGGAGAAGGAGTCCTTCGTCAACGAGCCGAAGGATGACAAGCCTACTGACTCGGGGTCGGGCCACAAGCGTAAAGATGGGAAGAAGAAGAAGACAAGGCGTATCAAGGAGATCGTCTACTACGACGATAGCGATGAGTCGACTTCTTCCCAAAAGGACGACGACAACGACTACAGGAAGACGGTCAATTCGAACTTTTCATTTGATTATTCTCGTATTCCACATAGTTCGAATTCGCATTTGCTTTCTATTCCTCTTGGCAAACCTCCACACTTCGATGGGGAAGACTACGGATTTTGGAGTCACAAAATGCGTAGTCACTTATTCTCTCTCCATCCAAGCATGTGGGAGATTGTAGAGAATGGAATGAAATTTGATAGCTCGGATAGCCCTATGCTTATAAATGAACAAATCCATAGAAATGCACAAGCTACTACTGTTCTATTAGCATCTTTGTGCAGGGAAGAGTACAATAAGGTGAGCGGCCTGGACAACGCCAAGCAGATATGGGACACCCTCAAGATCTCTCACGAAGGGAACGACATCACCATGCTCACTAAAATGGAGTTGGTGGAGGGCGAGCTTGGACGATTCGCAATGATAAGGGGAGAGGAGCCAACCCAAACTTACAACCGGCTCAAGACCCTTATCAACAAAATAAGGAGCTACGGAAGCACGCGATGGACGGACCACGACGTCGTCCGCCTAATGCTAAGGTCCTTTACCGTTCTTGATCCTCATCTCGTAAACAATATTCGTGAGAATCCCAGGTACACGATGATGACGCCCGAGGAGGTACTCGGAAAATTCGTAAGCGGGCGGATGATGATCAAGGAGGCGAGATACGTCGACGACGCTCTAAACGGTCCAATCAATGAGCCTCAACCTCTTGCTCTCAAGGCAACAAGAAGCAAGGAAATGCTACCTAGCAAGGTGGCACAAATTGAGGCGGCCGGACTTAATGATGAAGAGATGGCTCTCATCATCAAGAGATTCAAGACGGCACTAAAAGGCCGCAAGGGGCAACCAAGCAAGACCAAGACAAAGGGGAAGCGCTCATGCTTCAAATGTGGTAAGCTTGGTCATTTTATTGCTAACTGTCCCGACAATGATAGTGATCAGGATCAAGGGAACAAGAGGGAGAAGAAGAAGAACTATAAGAAGGCAAAGGGCGAGGCGCATCTAGGCAAGGAGTGGGACTCGGACTGCTCCTCTTCCGACTCCGACAATGAAGGACTCGCCGCCACCGCCTTCAACAAGTCATCCCTCTTCCCAAACGAGCGTCACACATGCCTTATGGCAAGGGAGAAAAAGGTGAGTACTCGAGACTCCACTTATGCTTCTTCTAGTGATAATGAGTCTAGTGATGATGATGACATAGACTATTCATGCTTATTCAAGGGCTTAGATAGATCTAAGATAGATAAGATTAATGAGTTGATTGATGCTTTGAATGACAAGAATAGATTACTAGAAAAACAAGAAGATCTTTTATATGATGAGCATGATAAATTTGTTAGTGCACAAAATTCTCTTGCTCTAGAAATTAAAAGGAATGAAATGCTCTCTGGTGAATTATCTACTTGTCATAACACCATTTCTACTTTAGAAGGTGTCAACAATGATTTAAATGCTAAATTAGAAGTGGCAAATAAATCTAATTCTTGTGAAGAATATGTTGTAATTTGTACTAGGTGTAAAGACTTTGACATTGATGCGTGTAGTGAACACCTAGTTTCAATTTCCAAGCTTAATGATGAATTGGCTAGTCTTAATGCTCAACTTAAGACTAGCAAGAATGATTTTGATAAGCTAAAATTTGCAAGGGATGCCTACACGATTGGTAGACACCCCTCAATTAAGGATGGACTTGGCTTCAAGAGGGAAGCCAAGAACTTAACAAGCCATAAGGCTCCCATCTCCGCCAAGGAGAAAGGGAAGGCCCCTATGGCAAGTAGTACTAAAAGGAACCATGCTTTTATGTATCATGATAGGAGACAAACTAGAAATGCTTATAGGAATAATAATGCTTATGATGATTTTGACCCTCATGCCATGTTTGCTTCTAGTTCTTCCTATATGCATGGTAGAAATATGTCTAGGAGAAATGCTATTCATCATGTGCCTAAAAAGAATATTATTCATGCTCCTAGGAAAGTAGTGAATGAACCTTCTACAATTTATTGTGCTTTAAATGCTTCCTTTGCTATTTGTAGAAAGGATAGGAAAATAATTGCTAGGAAGTTAGGGGCAAAATGCAAGGGAGACAAAACTTGCATTTGGGTCCCTAAGGATATTTGCACTAACCTTGTAGGACCCAACATGAGTTGGGTACCTAAGACCCAAGCCTAAATTTGCCTTGCAGGTTTATGCATCCGGGGGTTCAAGCTGGATTATTGATAGCGGATGCACAAACCATATGACGGGGGAGAAGAAGATGTTCACCTCCTACGTCAAGAATAAGGATTCCCAAGATTCAATTATATTCGGTGATGGGAATCAAGGCAAGGTAAAAGGGTTAGGTAAAATTGCAATTTCTAATGAGCACTCCATATCTAATGTGTTTTTAGTAGAGTCTCTTGGATATAATTTGCTATCTGTTAGTCAATTATGCAACATGGGGTATAACTGTCTATTTACAAATATAGATGTGTCTGTCTTTAGAAGAAGTGATGGTTCACTAGCTTTTAAGGGTGTATTAGACGACAAACTTTATTTAGTTGATTTTGCAAAAGAAGAGGCCGGTCTAGATGCATGCTTAATAGCTAAGACTAGCATGGGCTGGCTGTGGCATCGCCGCTTAACACATGTGGGGATGAAGAACCTTCACAAGCTTCTAAAGGGAGAACACGTGATAGGTTTGACTAACGTGCAATTCGAAAAAGATAGACCTTGTGCAGCTTGTCAAGCAGGTAAACAAGTGGGAGGAGCGCATCACAGCAAGAATGTGATGACCACTTCAAGACCCCTGGAGCTGCTGCATATGGACCTCTTCGGACCTGTCGCCTATCTAAGCATAGGAGGGAGTAAGTATGGTCTAGTTATTGTTGATGACTTTTCCCGCTTCACTTGGGTGTTCTTTTTGCAGGATAAGTCTGAAACCCAAGGGACCCTCAAGCGCTTCCTCAGGAGAGCTCAAAATGAGTTTGAGCTCAAGGTGAAGAAGATAAGGAGCGACAACGGGTCCGAGTTCAAGAACCTTCAAGTGGAGGAGTTCCTTGAGGAGGAAGGGATCAAGCACGAGTTCTCCGCTCCCTACACACCACAGCAAAATGGTGTGGTAGAGAGGAAGAACAGGACGCTAATCGATATGGCGAGGACGATGCTTGGAGAATTCAAGACCCCCGAGTGTTTCTGGTCGGAAGCCGTGAACACGGCTTGCCACGCCATCAACAGGGTCTACCTTCATCGCCTCCTCAAGAAGACTTCGTATGAGCTACTAACCGGTAACAAACCCAATGTATCTTACTTTCGTGTATTTGGGAGCAAGTGCTACATTCTAGTAAAGAAGAGTAGAAATTCTAAGTTTGCTCCCAAAGCTGTAGAAGGGTTTTTGTTAGGTTATGACTCAAATACAAAGGCGTATAGAGTCTTCAACAAATCATCGGGTTTGGTTGAAGTCTCTAGCGACGTTGTATTTGATGAGACTAATGGCTCTCCAAGAGAGCAAGTTGTTGATCTTGATGATGTAGATGAAGAAGACGTTCCAACGGCCGCTATGCGCACCATGGCGATTGGTGATGTGCGACCACAGGAACAATTGGAGCAAGATCAACCTTCTTCCTCAACAATGATGCATCCCCCAACTCAAAACGATGAACAAGTTCATCAAGAGGAGTGTGGTCAAGGGGGAGCACAAGATGATCATGTGATGGAGAAAGAAGCACAACCGGCACCTCCAACCCAAGTTCGAGCGATGATTCAAAGGGATCATCCCGTCGACCAAATTCTGGGTGATATTAGCAAGGGAGTAACTACTCGATCTCGATTAGTTAATTTTTGTGAGCATTACTCCTTTGTCTCTTCTATTGAGCCTTTCAGGGTAGAAGAGGCCTTGCTAGATCCGGACTGGGTGTTAGCCATGCAGGAGGAACTCAACAACTTCAAGCGCAATGAAGTTTGGACATTGGTGCCTCGTCCCAAGCAAAATGTTGTGGGAACCAAGTGGGTGTTCCGCAACAAACAGGACGAGCACGGGGTGGTGACGAGGAACAAGGCTAGACTTGTGGCAAAAGGTTATGCCCAAGTCGCAGGTTTGGACTTTGAGGAGACGTTTGCTCCTGTGGCTAGGCTAGAATCAATTCGCATCTTGCTAGCATATGCCGCTCACCATTCCTTCAGGTTGTACCAAATGGATGTGAAGAGCGCTTTCCTCAACGGGCCAATCAAGGAGGAGGTGTACGTGGAGCAACCCCCTGGCTTCGAGGATGAACGGTACCCCGACCACGTGTGTAAGCTATCTAAGGCGCTCTATGGACTTAAGCAAGCCCCAAGAGCATGGTATGAATGCCTTAGAGACTTTCTAATTGTTAATTCTTTCAAGGTTGGGAAAGCCGATCCAACTCTTTTTACTAAGACATGTGATGGTGATTTGTTTGTGTGCCAGATTTATGTCGATGACATAATATTTGGTTCTACTAACCAAAAGTCTTGTCAAGAGTTTAGCAGGGTGATGACGCAGAAATTCGAGATGTCAATGATGGGCGAGTTGAACTATTTCCTTGGGTTCCAAGTGAAGCAACTCAAGGACGGCACCTTCATCTCCCAAACGAAGTACACGCAAGATCTGCTAAAGCGGTTTGGGATGAAGGACGCCAAGCCCGCAAAGACACCGATGGGAACCGACGGGCACACCGACCTCAACAAAGGAGGTAAGTCCGTTGATCAAAAAGCATATCGGTCAATGATAGGGTCTTTACTTTATTTATGTGCTAGTAGACCGGATATTATGCTTAGCGTATGCATGTGTGCTAGATTTCAATCCAATCCTAAGGAGTGTCACTTAGTGGCGGTGAAGCGAATTCTAAGATATTTGGTTGCTACGCCTTGCTTCGGGCTCTGGTATCCAAAAAGGTCTACCTTTGACTTGGTTGGATACTCAGATTCTGACTACGCTGGATGTAAGGTCGATAGGAAGAGTACATCAGGGACGTGCCAATTCTTAGGAAGGTCCCTGGTGTCGTGGAACTCTAAGAAACAAACCTCCGTTGCCCTATCCACCGCTGAGGCCGAGTATGTTGCCACAGGACAGTGTTGCGCGCAACTACTTTGGATGAGGCAAACCCTCAGGGACTTTGGCTACAATCTGAGCAAAGTCCCACTCCTATGTGATAATGAGAGTGCTATCCGCATGGCGGAAAATCCTGTTGAGCACAGCCGCACAAAGCACATAGACATCCGGCATCACTTTTTGAGAGATTACCAGCAAAAGGGAGATATCGAAGTGTTTCATGTTAGCACCGAGAACCAGCTAGCCGATATCTTTACCAAGCCTCTAGATGAGAAGACCTTTTGCAGGTTGCGTAGTGAGCTAAATGTCTTAGATTCGCGGAACTTGGATTGATTTATAGCATACATATGTTTATGCCCTTGATCATGTTCCTTATGCATTTCGTTGCTTACTTATGGTGCTCAAGTTGTACAAACACTCCCTGGACCTCACAAGTCCTGTTTGCAAGTGATGCACATATTTAGGGGGAGCTGTGCTACAACTTGACCCTTTGAGACTAACCATGTACTTGAGTTTGGTTGTTTTAGTCTCCAAGGATAATTGAAAGGGAAAAAGGTGGACGTGGATCATGCAAGACTTCCACTGCACTCCGATGAAAAGAGTAACTCTTCCAAGTTCATCTTTATACTCTTATTGCCTATTTGCTCTTAGTTGAAGATTTTGGTGAGGCAATGGGGTTAAGGGCCAAGATTGATCCCATTTTGGTGCTTGATGCCAAAGGGGGGGAAAATAAAGGCCAAAGCAATAAATGGATCAGCTACCACTTGAGAAACTTTGAAAACAGTAGGATAGAGCTTTTGGTTTGTCAAAACTCTTGCATTGTCTCTTTTGTCAAAAGTTGGCCTCTTGTGGGGAGAAGTGTTGATTATGGGAAAAAGGGGGAGTTTTTGGAATCTTGAATCAATTTTCTTTGGAAAACCTCTCTTGATGTCTCTACAAGTGGATTTGACTTAGAGATAGGATTTTGAGGTTGATTTGCAAAAACAAACCAAGTGGTGGCAAAGGATGATCCATATATGCCAAATTGAATCAAAATAAATTTGAGTTTTTATTTGAAGTGATATTGCACTTGTTCTAGTTGCTTTATGTTGTGTTGGCATAAATCACCAAAAAGGGGGAGATTGAAAGGGAAATGTGCCCTTGGGCCATTTCTAAGTATTTTGGTGATTGAGTGCCAACACAAGTGCTTAAATGTGAATCTATGCCCATGGATGGACAAAGTGCAAATCAAGAGAAAAGGTATGTTTCTAAGTCTTAGTACATTGGTTTTGTGTAATAATATACTTGTCTAAGTATCAGAAACAGAAAGAAGAAGAAACGAGAAGAGTTGGCTGTGTACAGCCAAAAGGCTGTTTCGGTCTGGGGCACCGGACTGTCCGGTGGTGCACCGGACAGTGTCCGGTGCGCCAGGCTGCCTCGAGCGAAGTGGCCGCTCTCGGGAATTCGCCGACGGCGTACGGCTAAAATTCACCGGACTGTCCGGTGTGCACCGGACTGTCCGGTGAGCCATCGGTCGGCCGAGCCAACGGTCGGCCGCGCGATCTGCGCGGGACACGTGGCCAAGCCAACGGTCAGAAGGGGGCACCGGACTGTCCGGTGTGCACCGGACATGTCCGGTGCGCCAACGGCTCCAAATCTGCCAACGGTCGGCTTCGCCATTTAAGGAAAGAAATCTGGCACCGGACAGTGTCCGGTGTGCACCGGACTGTCCGGTGCGCCAGACGACAGAAGGCAAGGATGGCCTTCTAAATTTGCTCTCAACGGCTCCTAGCTGCCTTGGGGCTATAAAAGGGACCCCTAGGCGCATGGAGGAGTACACCAAGCAACCTTAGAGCATCCTTGATCATCCACACTCAGTCTTTGCGCATTCATTTGTCATTTGCAGTGATTCGAGCTCCGTTCTAGTGAGAACTTTGAGATAGTCTTTTGAGCTCGATTCTTGGCCGTGTGTGTGCGCATATTGCTGGGGATTTGTGTGTGTTGCTTCCCTCCCTTACTCCGTATTTCTTTGTTAATCTCAAGTGTAAGGGCGAGAGACTCCAAGTTGTGGAGATTCCTCGCAAAACGGGATATTGAAAGGAAAAACATAACACTGTGGTATTCAAGTTGATCATTGGATCACTTGAGAGGAGTTGAGTGCAACTCTCGTCCGTTGGGACGCCACAACGTGGAGTAGGCAAGTTTTGTACTTGGCCGAACCACGGGATAAACCACTGTGTCTTCTCTGTGTTGATCTTTTGTGGTATTGTGTTCTGTTGAGACTCATCTCTAGCCACTTGGCGATAATTGTGCTAACACTTAACAAGTTTTTGTGGCTATAAGTTTAAGTTTCCCAGGATCACCTATTCACCCCCCCTCTAGGTGCTCTCACTTTTGATTAGTAGAACCAAATATTATGCCATCGACATATATTTGGCATACAAACAAATTACCATTACAAGTCTTAGTAAAGAGAGTAGGATCAGTTGTCCTAGCCTTGAAAGCATTAGAAATAAGAAAAACTCTAAGGCATTCATACCATGCTTTTGGGGCTTGCTTAAGTCCATAGAGCGCCTTAGAGAGCCTATGGCATGGTTGGGATACCTGTCATCCTCGAAGCTAGAGTTTGTTCCACGTACACTTCCTCCTTGATTGGTCCATTGAGAAGGCGTTGTTCACGTCCATTTGAAAGAACTTAAAAAAGTGGTGAGCAGCATAGGCCAATAATATGCGAATTAATTCAAGCCTAGCTACATGAGCAAAAGTCTCCTCAAAATCCAAACCTGCAACTTGGGCATAACCTTTTGCCACAAGTCGAGCCTTGTTCCTTGTCACCACACCGTGTTCGTCTTGCTTGTTGCGGAACACCCACTTGGTACCCACAACGTTTTGTTTTGGACGTGGCACCAGGATCCACACTTCATTTCTCTTGAAGTTGTTGAGCTCTTCCTGCATGGCCAACACCCAGTCTGGATCCTGCAAGGCTTCTTCTACCCTGAAAGGCTCAATAGAAGAAACAAACGAGTAATGCTCACAAAACTTAGCTAAACGTGAGCGGGTAGTTACTCCCTTGCTAATATCACCCAATATCTGATCCCAGTCCGGTGTACGAAGCATCACAATAGTCTGAGATGGCTTATGAACACCTGGCAGAACTAATATCGATGTTGTTGTCAACTTCTGCTTCAACATCTCAAATGATTCTTGGCACGCGGGGGTCCACTTGAACTCAACCTTCTTCGCCAACAAGGCTGTCATTGGCCTAGCAATCTTGGAGAAACCCTCGATGAAACACCGATAATAACCGGACATTCCAATGAAACTATTGATTCCTCAGACATCTTTTGGTGCTCTCCAGTCTAGAATCGCCGCTACCTTCTTTGGATCCACAGCTAGTCCATCCCGGTTTATAATATGACCCAAGAACAGAACTTCGCTGATCCAGAACTCGCACTTGCTAAGCTTGGCATACAGCTGACAATCTCGTAGCCTCTGAAGTACTTTCCTCAAATGTTCCTCATGCTCTTATTCATTCTGGGAATATACAAGAATATCATCAATGAACATCACTACGAACTTGTCGAGGTAGTCCATGAACACACTGTTCATCAGGTACATGAAGTAAGTTGGTGCATTCGTCAAACCAAATGACATAACCATGAACTCATATAGTTCATACTTGGTGATGAATGTTGTCTTCGGTACATCTGAAGGTCAGATTCTGAGCTGATGGTAACCTGACCTCAGATCTATCTTTGAGAACACACTTGCTCCTCCCAACTGATCAAATAGATCTTCAATTCAGGGCAGGGGACTTGTTCTTGACAGTGACTTCATTCAAGGATCTGTAATCAATGCACATACTTATCGTACTACTCCTCTGGTTCCTCTAATTAATTAGTTAAGGGCGTCCCATTCCACCCTCATGGCAGCACTGTTTTCTCGGGTGTCGCTCCCCAAATAGATCCTTATGGAGAGGTACTCAGGAAAATGGCCTAAGTCCCCTAAAGTATCACAAGAACATAATCGAGATAACATCATCGTATCATAAGTATTCACATCATGTTCATTGATTAAAGTAAAGCAATAGCATAAAGCTAACCATGATAAACCAAAAGGTAAATAAGGATAAGGTAAATCCAGACTAGTCAATCCTTAGGTTTCAATAATGTAATGCAGAACGGTGAATTATGAAGTAAATAGGACATAATAGGTCAGAGGACACTTGCCTTCACCAAACAGATGCTCAGGGTCTTCAACTTTGCAGAACTCGAAGAACCAGATCACTTGGTTGCCAACGCTTGACCGTCGATTCATCGAAGCTCGGAAATGGGTCGCATTCTAATCGCAACGCGAAGCCGAATAGGCACAAGCAAACAAACTTATATATGCATAAGAACATTACACCATGACAAGGAAAACATAATAAAAGCATGCAATACGAAAAAGAGCGCGCCACTACGGTCACGAGAGGAAAAAGAGACGTCGAACTCGAAGCTACGGTTGAGAAGATATTGCGTTTACGCCAAACAAGTATTAACTCTAACATTTAATTCGACATTATCAACTATAAATTATATCTACTATTTAGTTCGATTAATCTGCTACACTAACAACTGTCAGTTAAATAAGTAATTTAATTAACACGAGAGATTCTAAGTGACGCAAATCTACGATGCGCGAAACGACACGACAGTGTGCGAACGTAGCACGAAACACTGCGCGTGACTAGCGTGAACGACACGCGAAACAACATGTGACCACATGTGAAATACCGCACGCGACAAGCGCAAACGACGCGCGAACAGCATGATGACGAGCCCATCATGCACTAACTACATGCAGATAGTACGACGGCGTGCATATTACACGGGAATCGCTAACTGAAAGGGAAATAGGGTCAAACCTTTTCCTAAATGATTTTGGTGGTGGAAATGCCTAACACAAATAATTGGACTAACTAGTTTGCTCTAGATTATATGTTCTACAGGTGTTGAAGGTTCAACACAAACCAATAAAAAGATCAAAGTTAGGGTTCAAAAGAAAGGAGCAAAAGAAACCAAAGAGAACCCTGGTATGGCGCACCGGACAGTGTCCGGTGCACCAGGGGCGATCGACTCAAACTCTTCACCTTCGGGTTTCTCGAGAGCTACTCTGCTATAATTCACCGGACTGTCCGGTGTGCCACCGGACTGTCCGGTGTGCTAGTAGAGCAACGGCTAGCAAGCGCAACGGTCGACTCCAACGGTCGCCTGCAACGTGAACAGTGCACAGATAGTTCGCGTAGAGTCAGAGCAGCGCCAGAAGGCGCACCGGACATTGAACAGTGTCTGTCCGATGCGGCACCGGACTGTCTGGTGCCCCAAGAAGTCAGAGCTCCAACGGTCGAAACCGTCAGAACCCTAACGGTTGGGTGACATGGCTGGCGCACCGGACTGTCCGGTACACCAGGGTGGATCAACTCGAACTTGCCACCTTCGGGTTTCTGAAAAAGCCACTCCGCTATAATTCACCGGACTGTCTAGTGTGCCAACGGAGCAACGGCTACAGCGCAACGGTCGACTCCAACGGAAACCTGAAAAGCGCTACAGTGCGCGGATAGTGCGCGCAGAGTTAGAGCAGGCGCCAGAAGGCGCACCGGACAGTGAACAGTAACTGTCCGGTGCACCACCGGACTGTCCGGTGGCCCAGGCTGACAGAGCTCCAAAGGTCGAACCTAACGGTTGGGTTACGTGGCTAGCGCACCGGACTGTCCGGTGCGCCTGAAAGGGAAATGTGACTTGGGCCATTTCTATAATGTTTTGGTGATTAAGTTCCCAACACATATTCTTTAAGTCCTAATGTGCCAAAGATTGAAAAAGTGCAAATCTGTAACACCCCTGGTGTTTATATTCCGCTCGACAACGAGTATAAATTTAAGCACGTAATATCAGTAGATAAAATGGATGCTAAATTTTTAATCATCTTCGTCTATCATGATTTTTAATATCGCATCTGTTCCGTCTGTCGCGAGTTCGACATCATTTTAATCTATCCGGGCTCGTCCTAAATTTTCATGATGTTCGGAACATCTTTGTTCCGAAAATCGGTGCGTCCGGTGATTATTTAAAATTCATTGCTCGCACGAATACGAATTCGGAAGACCGACTCACTCGGATGATTTTTATCCGGGACGAATTAATTTGAGCTCGACGACTAAAATTATTCGGGGCAAAATATTTAGGATCGCGCGTCGTTTGAGTGAAATCGTGCGCGCGAATATGATTTAATTTATCCTTCAACACGTTGTTTTGGCGACGAAAACGAGTGTACATTCGTGGATCGAGTTTCGGCTAATTTCGGTCGAATCACGCAGAACAAATTGTCAGTACCGAAATTAGTTTATTTCGGTCTGTTGTTTCTCGCCCGGATCCAAATCTTCAGATATAAACAATTGTTAAATAATTTGATTCGCCAAATCCGGAGAATAAAATATGTATTCGTGTAGCGTGTCGGCTTATGTACCGCGCTAAAAATTGGGATTCGAAATATCTGATATTTTCAAAATATCTTTGATTTTTCGGTTAAAGAAATTAAAAATCTGAAAAAGAAAATATCTGTCGCCTTCTCTCTCACTGATTTTTCTCTTCGCGTTCTGATCTTCTTCACGCCGCCCCTCCTTCATCCTTATCTCCAGCCGAGTCTCCACCGCTTCTCCCCGGTGCCCTTCCTCCATTTATCCTCCCAGCGCAGCTCCCTCACGCTCCATTTTCTCTGGCCGCTGCTCAGGCCGGCGTTCTCTGCTCGTCGTGGAGCTTCTCTCCCCTGCTGGCAGCCGAAACTCTCTCTCCCTCGATATGGAGCTTTCACGGCGCTCCATTTTTCCCCCAGCGCGTGCTCTTCTCCCTCTGCCCTCTCACTGCCGCGCGCGTCCTCCCATGGCCGCGGCACCCCTGCTCGGAGTTCCCTGGTGCCGCGCCCTGAACTCCCCGCGCCCGGCTCCCAACACGTCTTCTTTCCCCCAAGCGCCCTGCTCTGCTCGCCCATCCTTCCCTCCCTGCTCGGATTTCTTCCATGGCCGGCACGCAGCTTCGAGTTCGCCGAGTTCTCTCTCTCCCATGGTGTGCTCTGTTCTCTCCTGCTCCCCTGGTCGCCGTGCCCCTGCCCAGCCTCCATCTTTCCCCAGCCGCCCTTCCCTCTGCCAGCTCGGCCGACCGTCCCGAACTCGCATCCATGGCGCCTGGCCGGAGCTCCTCCTCTCCCTCGATCCCATGGTGCTCGGCGTCCATCTCCCCGTTCCTGTGCCGCGCCCCTGCTTCCCAGCTTGAGCTCGCCCACCTCGTCCATGGCCGTCGTGCCGAGTTCACCCTGCGCGTAGCCGGTGTTTCTCCGATGGCGCGCCCTCCCTGCTCGTTCTTCAGCTCGGTGCTCCTCACGCTCGGATCCATGCCGCACGGAGCTCCGTGGTGCTCGCCCCTGTGCCGTCGCTCAGCTCCCTGGCATCTTCCTCCCTGCGTGCGTCTCCATCTTCCAGTCGAGCTCTGTGCTCACGCGCAGCTCGCTCTTTCTTTGTTTGCCGCCCGCACGAATTTTCTCTGCTCGCCACGGAGTGTCGAGCTCCCGCGCCGTCGAATCGCCTGCTTGCTGTCTGCGCCGCCTAAGTCCCCTCGCCGTGCGCTCTGGGGTCGGCTGCCGCCGATTCCGCCATTGAACTTTCAAGCTCGCCAATGCTTCAGCTCGTTGTTGTCGCCAAGTCCGAATATCACAGCTCGTTCTTGTGGCCGTGAGTTCTTTCCTGTGCGCACGCGAGCTCCTCTGTTTGGCCCGTCATCGTTCTCCAGCTCCTTACCGCACTCGACTGTTTGTCGTCGTCGCTCGGTCGCGCAACAGGCTGACTGCATGTCGTGTGTCGCACGTCCTAGGTCCTCGTCGTCGCGTCGTTCGCTTTCACACTGTGTGCGACAGCATCGTCGTTTTCCCTATCCAGAGCTCGCGCTAACCTGCTCGACCACACCTCGCCAGCTCGCTCTAGACACGATCTCGTCGTCGTTCCGTGCGTCATCAAAAAATTCCAAGCGTCGGGTGAAGACGAAGCTAGCAGCACGATATTCCCCAAGCGCTCGATAAATTGCCAGGATCGGAAAATCATTACCAATCCCGCGGATTCGAGTCAGCTGTTGAAACAGTAAGCTGATGAATTATTCAGAATAGTTCGATCATTGAATAAATTAATGTGCTAGTGCAATGCTCATTATGATGCTCGATAAATTGCGTGAGTCACGGAACTCTCGTCGACTTCGCGGTTCTTGTGATTATCGAGCCAAATTCAGTTTTGGTGAGTTATTTCACCATTCCAGATTTCCAGTTAATTAGTTTAACCGGTGGACCGAGTAGAATATTAGTAGGCCTGTGTGATGATGAAATATTTTAATCACTTATAAAGATGTGTATATATTTACGATAAAAAAATGTTTGATAAATTATTGACATGTAAAATATGTGAGAAGTGAAATAAAATTAAAATAGTTCTTTGTGAACGATGTAGTATAATTTATAAAACGAGGAATACGTTTAGGATTTAACTAATTCGCTGATGAGTTGGGTAGGCTAATTGTATTTAATATGCATAGTTTGTTGTTCGTGGTGTTTGCGTTAGGTTCAAAAAGTGTAATTATTGTGTTTAGTCATATGTCAATAACTAGTATTATCATATAAAATTGTACAACACCTCGCCGCTAGGTGTTTAAATTCGCTATCGCGTAACACTATTTAGGTTTGAAATATTTTTGTCTACATGCATTCAAGTGCATAATGCATTCCATTTAGGTACGTTAATTAATCACGTGAAGCGGAAGACGAGCCAAGTCGACCTCAAGCGCGGGCTAATCCGCAGGATGATGCTGATGGACGAACCTGAAGATGGGATGATCTGATCAAGTGCCAGGACAAAGGCTGATCGTCAAGTGGACGTCGCCTAACAAACACTAACCAAGTGTTATTCAGGCAAGCCCCGGTGTATTTGCCACCTCCTTGTGTTTTAAAATCTTTATCACCTTGTTTGATGCATTAGGTGATAGAAGTTGTGTGCTAAACCGTTGATGCATTTCTTTCTTTGAAAATTGATTACCCTTCCTTGATACCCTTTTCAAAAAGAATTTTCTGATGCTTAGCCTTGCTTTAGCAAACAAAAATGTTTTGTTTTAAAACAAAAGTGATGCTTCAGTGGGTGGGAATGTTTTCAAAAATAAAACTTGATGGTGGATCCGTCAAAGGTCTTGATGGGTTCAACATCGGAAAAGATGTACCTCTGCCAGGTACTAAACTTTGGGTTTGAAATGATTAAGATGAGACCGGGCGGGTGACTTGCACGAGAAGAGAGTCTCGGTGTAGTGTCTCCGTCTGAGTCGATTAAGGATCGTCTCGATGTAGGCTTGATGATCGAGGACCCTTTAACTGGTCACATGCCTCGTCATGGGTAAGCTTTGCCTCAGGCAGACTAATACCAGAATAAGATAGCACGCAATGGGAGTGGAGAAATGGCGAGAGTAGTGTGTACCCTCCGTGGCAAGAGGCTGGACGGTGGTGTATCTGTGCTCTCGGTTGGCGTGAACCTGATCTGGTCTTAAGAATCCCGGTGGCGAGTTGACATATGCAAGCGTTAAGTGCTACATATGTCGTGTGATTGGAGATCCTCAGCTGAGTATAATCGATTCGGATCGCCGTAACTTCGCGGACATGAAGACTTGGTCACTGCCCTACACGTAGCATTCCAGTGAATAAGAAGGGTTGATAAGAAATTGGCTAGTATAGGTCAAGTGATTGAACTAGGGTAGAAAGAACTCTAGACGCAGGTAACTTTACTTAACCTGACAAGTAAAAATGGATTTTTAAGGATCCACTCATATTAAGCTTTTATGCAAAACAGAGTCTTTGATTCTTGATAAGCCATACCTTGAATCCCTCTAGCCAGCATACCCTTGAGAGTCTTTTCTTTAGTCGGGTAAGTCTTGTTGAGCAATTCCGTACTCAGGGTTTTATTCCCTGTTCTTTTTCAGGTTATAGTTTTGTGCTGCTGATGATGGTGTTAAGTGCCGGTGGGCTCGACCTTCTTGTAAGTCTAAGTAACTCCCTTATACTTCTTATTAAAGATGGTCACTTGAGCTAGCATATATTTTAAACTTATACTTTTGTAATCACTCCGATAAAATAATTGTCGGCGTTTCGAGACAGGGGGGTCCCTAAGCCGACGAGTGAGTGTGCTGCGTGCCCCAGCCCAGATGGGTCGAGCGCGTGGGCGAGCGCGAAGGGGGGAGAGGCGAGGTGACCGGAGCCGAGCGTGAGAGAGGTGGAAGTCCCGCGGCCTTCGTGTTCGTCCCGCGCCCAGGTCGGGTGCGCTTGCAGTAGGGGGGTTACAAGCGTCCACGCGGGTGAGGGAAGCGAGCGGCCCCAAGAGAGCGCCTGTCCCGTCCTCGGTCCCGCGCGGCCAACCTTCTCTAAGAAGGCCCTGGTCCTCCCTTTTATAGTCGTAAGGAGAGGATCCAGGTGTACAAAAAAGGGGGGTGTAGCAGAGTGCTACGTGTCTAGCGGAGAGAGAGCTAGCGCCCTAGGTACATGCCAATGTGGCAGCCGGAGAGGTCTTGGCACCTTGCTGGCGTGATGTCGTGGCTGTCGGAGGTGCGACGGAGCCTGGCGGAGGGACAGCTGTTGGAGCGGTCGAGTCCTTGCTGACGTCGCCCTGCTTCCGTAAGAGAGCTGGGGGCCGTCGTCGTCACAGAGCTTGTGGAGCGCCATCATTGCCCATCCGGCGGAGCTGGCCGGATGGGACGCCGGTCTTGTTCTCCGTGACCCGAGTTGATTCGGGGTAGGACGATGATGGCGCTTCCTGTTGACGTGGCGGGTCTGTGCCCTAGGCAGGGTGACGTGGGGGCTCCTCCGAAGCCGAGGTTGAGTCTGTCTTCTGTTGCCGAGGCCGAGTCCGAGCCATGGGGTCGGGCGAGGCGGAGGTCGTTCGGCCGAGGCCAGGGCGGAGTCCGAGCCCTGGGGTCGGGCGAGGCGGAGTTTCGCCGTCTTGCGGGTCTTAGCCCGAGTCCGAGCCCTGGGGTCGGGCGGAGCGGAGTTCGCCGTCTTCCGGGTCTTTAGCCCGAGTCCGAGCCCTGGGGTCGGGCGGAGCGGAGTTCGCCGTCTTCCGGGTCTTTAGCCCGAGTCTGAGCCCTGGGGTCGGGCGGAGCGGAGTTCGCCGTCTTCCGGGTCTTTAGCCCGAGTCCGAGCCCTCGGGTCGGGCTGGCGCCCTTGGAAGCCGGTTGGCCGAGGCCCCAGGGGTAACCGGCCGAGCCGCCTGCTCAGGCCGAATTCCCGGAGGGGTCCCTGGACCGCGTCGCCGTCCGAGGCTGGGTCAGACTTTGCTGAAGACGTCGTCGATGCCGAGGGTGCTACGGCTCCCTTCAGCGTGAAGACCCGAGCCTGCAGGATCAGATCGTCTTGTAGCGTGTGCCTTCTGCGGCCGCCGAGGCCAGAAAACACACCCTCGCCGTGCTTGCGAAGCTGCGTCTTTTTTCCTCTTGTTTCGAGCATCTGGACTCTCTGTCGGTAACAGGGATGTTTGTGTGAGCGAGAGTTGCTTCTCGCGGAAGGGATGAGTGAGGTATCCGTATCCCAGAGGCGTGGGAATCCCTCGGCTCGGTCGGCCTTGCCGCTTACGCGTACTTTCACCCGTCCATGAGGCCCTGTCCCTGACTCAGTCGAGAAAGCTTGAAGGACTGCTTCGGCAGGAGAGCTTCCGAACGTGAAGACTTGTTCGGTCCACGGAGTCGCTTTATCCGAGCGCGAGTTACTTATCGCAGAAGGTGATGAGTGAGGTATCCGTATCCCGGAGGCGTAGGAGTCCCTCGGCTCGGTCAGCCTTGGCTGCTTACGTGTACTCCGTCGTTTCCAGGATCCGCTTTCCGAAGTAGTCAAGAAGCACGAAAGTAATCCTGCTAAAAAGAGATCCTTTTTCGAGGAAAAATTCGACGCAGAGGGGGTCTCCCCCCTTTTAGCCCCCGAGGGAGGGTCGGGCTTTGCCGAGGCTAGGCCGACCCTTCCTTGACGACTAAACTTTGCGTAGGTGCGAGGTATATGAACAACTTGGAAACATCTTAAGGGTAGAAGCGACGTAGCTGTTTGATGTTCCAAGCGTTGTCGTAGATCTCGCCTTGATTGTTGGCCAGCTTGTATGTTCCGGGCTTCAGAACTTTGGCGATGACGAATGGCCCTTCCCAGGGGGGCGTGAGCTTGTGCCTCCCTCGGGCGTCTTGCCGCAGCCGAAGCACCAGATCGCCCACCTGGAGGTCTCGGGACCGGACCCCTCGGGCGTGGTAGCGTCACAGGGACTGCTGGTACCGCGCCGAGTGTTGTAAGGCCCTGTCCCGAGCCTCCTCCAGCTGGTCCAGCGATTCTTCTCGGCTAGCTTGGTTGCTTTGATCGGTGTAGGCCCTCATCCTCGGGGAGCCGTATTCCAGGTTAGTGGGCAAGATAGCTTCAGCCCCGTAGACCAGGAAAAACGGTGTGAAACCCGTGGCACGACTCGGCGTCGTCCTTAGGCTCCAGACCACCGAGGGGAGTTCCTTCATCCACCGCTTGCCGAACTTGTTGAGGTCGTTGTAGATCCGAGGCTTGAGCCCTTGTAGAATCATGCCGTTGGCACGCTCTACTTGCCCATTCGACATGGGATGAGCCACGGCGGCCCAGTCCACCCGGATATGGTGATCCTCACAAAAATCCAAGAATTTTTTGCCGGTGAACTGGGTGCCGTTGTCGGTGATGATGGAGTTCGGGACCCCGAAGCGATGGATGATGTTGGTGAAGAACGCCACCGCCTGCTCGGACCTGATGCTGTTCAGAGGTCGGACCTCGATCCACTTGGAGAATTTGTCGATGGCGACCAGCAGGTGCGTGTAGCCCCCGGGCGCCTTCTGCAAGGGACCGACGAGGTCCAGACCCCATACAGCGAAGGGCCAGGTGATGGGTATTGTCTGCAGAGCCTGAGCGGGCAGGTGGGTCTGCTTCGCATAGAATTGGCACCCTTCGCAGGTGCGGACAATTCTAGTGGCGTCATCCACCGCCGTTGGCCAGTAGAAGCCTTGCCGGAAAGCATTCCCGACAAGGGCTCGGGGCGCTGCGTGGTGGCCGCAAGCCCCCGAGTGTATTTCTTGCAGCAGTTCCCGACCTTCGGCGATGGAGATGCATCGCTGGAGGATGCCCGAGGGGCTGCGATGGTAGAGCTCCTCTTCATCGCCCAGCAGGACGAACGACTTGGCGCGTCGCGCTACCCGCCGAGCCTCGACTTGGTCGGGGGGTAGCTCTCCTCGACGGAGATATTGCAGGTACGGGGCCTGCCGATCTCGATCTGGCGTGGCCCCGCTCTGCTCTTCCTCGACGTCCAGTGCCTCGCCCTCGGGGGCCGAGGGTACCTCGGGCTGTGCCGAGGGTGCCTCGGGCTGAGCCGAGGGTACCTCGGGCTCGGGCGCGTCGTCGATCTTGACAGAGGGTTGATGCAGATCCCGGGAGAAGACGTCCGGGGGGACCGTCGTTCGCCCCGAGGCTATTTTAGCCAGCTCGTCTGCGGTTTCGTTGTAGCGCCGAGCGATGTGGTTGAGCTCGAGCCCGAAGAACTTGTCTTCCAGGCGCCGAACCTCGTCGCAGTAGGCCTCCATCTTCGGGTCGCGGCAGTGGGAGTTCTTCATGACTTGGTCGATGACGAGCTGCGAATCACCGCGGGCGTCGAGGCGTCTGACCCCTAGCTCGATGGCGATCCGCAACCCGTTGACCAGAGCTTCGTACTCGGCCACATTGTTGGACGCCGGGAAATGGAGGCGCAGCACGTAGCGCAAGTGCTTTCCGAGGGGCGAGATGAAGAGCAGGCCCGCGCCGGCTCCTGTCTTCATCAGCGACCCGTCGAAAAACATGGTCCAGAGCTCCGGTTGGATCGGAGCCGTCGGCAACTGGGTGTCAACCCATTCGGCCACGAAGTCCGCCAACACCTGGGACTTGATGGCCTTCCTAGGGGCGAACGAGATCGTTTCGCCCATGATTTCCACCGCCCACTTTGCGATCCTGCCCGAGGCCTCTCGGCACTGGATGATCTCCCCCAGGGGGAAGGATGACACCACAGTTACCGGATGAGACTCGAAGTAGTGTCGCAGCTTCCGCCTTGTCAGGATCACAGCATACAGCAGCTTTTGAACTTGTGGGTAGCGGATCTTGGTCTCGGACAGTACTTCGCTGACGAAGTAGACCGGCCTCTGAACGGGCAATGCATGCCCTTCCTCTTGCCTCTCGACCACAATCGCGGCGCTAACCACCTGAGTGGTCGCGGCGACGTAGACCAAGAGGGCTTCTCCATCCGCCGGGGGCACCAAGACAGGCGCCTTTGTAAGGAGCGCCTTCAGGTTCCCGAGGGCTTCCTCGGCCTCAGGGGTCCAAGCGAAACACTCGGCCTTCCTTAAGAGGCGGTACAGAGGCAGACCTCTTTCGCCGAGGCGTGAGATGAAGCGGCTCAGGGCCGCGAGGCATCCCATGACCCTCTGTACACCTTTTAAGTCCTTGATGGGTCCCATGCTGGTGATGGCCGCGATCTTCTCTGGGTTGGCTTCAATGCCTCGCTCGGAGACGATGAACCCTAGGAGCATGCCTCGGGGCACCCCGAAGACACACTTCTCAGGATTGAGCCTGACTCCTTTCGCCTTGAGACATCGGAATGTCACTTCAAGGTCGGAGAGGAGGTCGGAAGCCTTCCTTGTCTTGACTACGATGTCATCGACGTAGGCCTCGACTGTGCGACCGATGTGTTCGCCGAACACATGGTTCATGCACCGCTGGTACGTCGCGCCCGCATTCCTCAAACCGAACGGCATGGTGACGTAGCAGTACATGCCGAACGGCGTGATGAAAGAAGTCGCGAGCTGGTCGGACTCTTTCATCCGGATCTGGTGATACCCTGAGTAGGCATCGAGGAAGGACAGGGTTTCGCACCCAGCGGTGGAATCCACGATTTGATCGATGCGAGGCAGAGGGTAGGGAACCTTCGGACATGCTTTGTTGAGACCAGTGTAGTCTACACACATCCGCCATTTCCCCCCTTTCTTCCTCACAAGCACAGGGTTGGCAAGCCATTCGGGATGGAATACCTCTTTGATGAACCCTGCTGCCATTAGCTTGTGGATCTCTTCGCCAATCACTCTGCGCTTCTCCTCGTCGAATCGGCGCAGAGGCTGCCTGATGGGTCGGGCTCCGGCCCGAATATCCAGCGAGTGCTCGGCGACATCCCTCGGTATGCCGGGCATGTCCGAGGGACTCCATGCAAAGACGTCGGCGTTTGCGCGGAGAAAGTCGACGAGCACTGCTTCCTATTTGGGGTCGAGCCCGGAACCGATCCGGATCTGCTTGGTGGTGTCGCCACTGGGGTCAAGATGGACGGCCTTAACCGTCTCCGCTGGCTCGAAGTTGCCAGCATGGCGCTTCACGTCTGGCACCTCCTTGGAGAGGTTCTCCAGGTCGGCGATGAGGGCCTCGGACTCGGCGAGGGCCTCGGCGTACTCCACGCACTCCACGTCGCATTCGAACGCGTGTTTGTACGTGGGGCCGACGGTGATGACCCCGTTGGGGCCCGGCATCTTGAGCTTCAGGTAGGTGTAGTTGGGGACGGCCATGAACTTCGTGTAGCATGGCCCCCCTAGTACGGCGTGGTAGGTTCCTCGGAACCCGACCACCTCGAACGTCTGGGTCTCCCTTCGGAAGTTGGAGGGCGTCCCAAAGCAGACGGGGAGGTCGAGTCGCCCGAGGGGCTGGACGCGCTTCCCAGGGATGATCCCGTGGAAGGGCGCAGCGCCTGCTCGGACGGAGGACAGATCGACGCGCAGGAGCTTGAGGGTCTCGGCGTAGATGATGTTGAGGCAGCTGCCCCCATCCATCAGGACCTTGGTGAGCCTGACATTGCCGACAACGGGGTCGACGACGAGCGGGTATTTCCCCGGGCTCGGCACATGGTCGGGGTGGTCGGCCTGGTCGAAGGTGATGGGCTTGTCGGACCAGTCTAGGTAGACTGGCGCCGCCACCTTCACCGAGCAGACCTCCCGGCGCTCTTGCTTGCGATGCCGAGCCGAGGCGTTCGCCGCATGCCCTCCATAGATCATGAAGCAGTCGCGGACCTCGGGGAACTCTCCTGCTTGGTGATCTTCGTTCTTGTCGTCGTCGCGGGCCCTGCCACCCTCGGCGGGTGGCCCGGCCCTGTGGAAGTGACGCCGAAGCATAACGCACTCCTCGAGGGTGTGCTTGACGGGCCCCTGATGGTAGGGGCACGGCTCCTTGAGCATCTTGTCGAAGAGGTTTGCACCTCCGGGGGGCTTCCGAGGGTTCTTGTACTCGGCGGCGGCGACAAGGTCCGCGTCAGCGGCGTCGCGTTTCGATTGTGACTTCTTCTTGCCTTTCTTCTTGGCGCCGCGCGGAGCAGACGCCTCGGGAGCCTCTTCCGATGGGCGGCCTTGGGGTTGCTTGTCCTTTCGGAAGATAGCCTCGACCGCCTCCTGGCCAGAGGCGAACTTGGTGGCGATGTCCATCAGCTCGCTCGCCCTGGTGGGGGTCTTGCGACCCAGCTTGCTCACCAGGTCGCGGCAAGTGGTGCCAGCGAGGAACGCGCCGATGACATCCGAGTCGGTGATGTTGGGCAGCTCGGTGCGCTGCTTCGAGAATCGCCGGATGTAGTCCCGGAGCGACTCCCCCGGCTGTTGCCGGCAGCTTCGAAGGTCCCAGGAATTCCCGGGGCGCACGTATGTGCCCTGGAAATTGCCAGCGAAGGCTTGGACCAAGTCGTCCCAGTTGGAGATCTGCCCCGGAGGCAGGTGCTCCAACCAGGCACGAGCAGTGTCGGAGAGGAACAGGGGGAGGTTACGGATGATGAGGTTGTCGTCGTCCGTCCCACCCAGTTGGCAGGCAAGGCGGTAGTCCGCGAGCCACAGTTCCGGTCTCGTTTCCCCCGAGTACTTCGTGATAGTAGTCGGGGGTCGGAACCGGGTCGGGAATGGCGCCCGTCGGATGGCCCGACTGAAGGCCTGCGGACCGGGTGGTTCGGGCGAGGGACTCCGATCCTCCCCGCTGTCGTAGCGCCCCCCACGCCTGGGGTGGTAGCCTCGGCGCACCCTTTCGTCGAGGTGGGCCCGACGGTCGCGTCGATGGTGCTCGTTGCCGAGGTGGCCCGGGGCCGCAGGCGCGGTGTTGCGCGTGCGCCCGGTGTAGACCGAGGCTTCCCGCATGAATCGGGAAGTCGCGACATGAGGTTTCGAGGGATATCCTTGTCTTCGGGAGGCAGTGCTCTCGGCCCGTCGGGCCGCAGCGCCTTCCAGGAGATTCTTGAGCTCTCCCTGGATTCGCCGACCCTCGGTGGTTGATGGCTCCGGCATCGCGCGGAGGAGCATCGCTGCGGCTGCCAGGTTCTGACCAACCCCGCTGGATGCGGGCGGCGGCCTGACCCTGGCATCGTTGGCGACGCGGTGCTGGAGACCTTGGGGCAGGTGACGTATTTCTCCGGCCAAGGGTTGGCCCGCCCATACCTACCCGACGTCCCGACGGATCGGCTCAAGCGCTCCTGTTCCCTCGTTGAGCCTGGCCTGCGTCTCGCGGACTTGCTCGAGTTGTGGGTCGTAACCCCCCGCCGGAGCGGGGACCACAGCTAGCTCCCGTGGGATGTCGGCGCGAGGCACCGGCCTAGGAAGATCACCGTCCTCCGGCATGCCGAGATGGTTGCCTTCGGAGGGATCCCCTAGCTCGATGTGGAAATATTCGCGGCTTGGGCCGCAGCTCTCGTTGCCAAGGCTGCGGCTTCCGTCGGAACAGTCGGAGAGGCAGTAGTCGCATGCGGTCATGAAGTCCCGCACGGCACTGGGGTTGCCAAGTCCGGAGAAATCCCAACAGATGTTGGGGTCGTCATCTTCCTCGGACCCAGAGGGCCCGTAGGTCGAGACGTCCGTCAGCCGGTCCCAAGGCGACCGCATACGAAACCCCAGTGGGGTTGCACTCGCCTCAATGAGAGCGCCCGCCAAAGCGAGGTCGTTTGGCGGGTTGAGGCCGAGTCGAAATGACGCAAGATGGGAGTTAGTCGGTACCTTTTGGTCGACGAGGAGCGACGTAGTCACATCGGGGACTGGTTGCACCGTCATCTCAGGTACGAGGGCGACGTCCTGCAGGCTTTCCGCGAGCGCGCCGTCGTCGTCTTCTTGCTCGGGGTCAGCGTGTCGCAGGGGGACGACGCTTGCCTTCGTCTTGAACGCGAGGTCGACGTCCGGCGTGCCTTCCGTCGGGGCGTCGGGGGCGTCGATTCGCTCGACGGCCAACGAAGCGCGGCCTCCCGCTTGGCCTTGATGGCCCCGCCTCCTCCTCCGTTGGCGGGGGAGAGAGCGGAGCGAGCTCGAATGTTGCTCTTCCACCACGCGGGGAAGATGTCGTCGATTCCGCCGCCGGCGGGCGGGTTGTTGGCCGCCATTGTCGTTGTCGCGCGGCGGTGGAAGAAGTATCATGTCGTAGCTGCCGTCGAAGGACATGAACTCAAGAGTCCCGAAACGAAGCACCGTCCCGGGCCGGAGAGGTTGCTGGAGACTGCTCATCTGGAGCTTGACGGGGAGCTGTTCGTCAGCACGCAGCAGGCCCCTACCTGGCGCGCCAACTGTCGGCGTTTCGAGACAGGGGGGTCCCTAAGCCGACGAGTGAGTGTGCTGCGTGCCCCAGCCCAGATGGGTCGAGCGCGTGGGCGAGCGCGAAGGGGGGAGAGGCGAGGTGGCCGGAGCCGAGCGTGAGAGAGGTGGAAGTCCCGCGGCCTTCGTGTTCGTCCCGCGCCCAGGTCGGGTGCGCTTGCAGTAGGGGGGTTACAAGCGTCCACGCGGGTGAGGGAAGCGAGCGGCCCCAAGAGAGCGCCTGTCCCGTCCTCGGTCCCGCGCGGCCAACCTTCTCTAAGAAGGCCCTGGTCCTCCCTTTTATAGTCGTAAGGAGAGGATCCAGGTGTACAAAAAAGGGGGGTGTAGCAGAGTGCTACGTGTCTAGCGGAGAGAGAGCTAGCGCCCTAGGTACATGCCAATGTGGCAGCCGGAGAGGTCTTGGCACCTTGCTGGCGTGATGTCGTGGCTGTCGGAGGTGCGACGGAGCCTGGCGGAGGGACAGCTGTTGGAGCGGTCGAGTCCTTGCTGACGTCGCCCTGCTTCCGTAAGAGAGCTGGGGGCCGTCGTCGTCACAGAGCTTGTGGAGCACCATCATTGCCCATCCGGCGGAGCTGGCCGGATGGGACGCCGGTCTTGTTCTCCGTGACCCGAGTCGATTCGGGGTAGGACGATGATGGCGCTTCCTGTTGACGTGGCGGGTCTGTGCCCTAGGCAGGGTGACGTGGGGGCTCCTCCGAAGCCGAGGTTGAGTCTGTCTTCTGTTGCCGAGGCCGAGTCCGAGCCATGGGGTCGGGCGAGGCGGAGGTCGTTCGGCCGAGGCCAGGGCGGAGTCCGAGCCCTGGGGTCGGGCGAGGCGGAGTTTCGTCGTCTTGCGGGTCTTAGCCCGAGTCCGAGCCCTGGGGTCGGGCGGAGCGGAGTTCGCCGTCTTCCGGGTCTTTAGCCCGAGTCCGAGCCCTGGGGTCGGGCGGAGCGGAGTTCGCCGTCTTCCGGGTCTTTAGCCCGAGTCCGAGCCCTGGGGTCGGGCGGAGCGGAGTTCGCCGTCTTCCGGGACTTTAGCCCGAGTCCGAGCCCTGGGGTCGGGCGGAGCGGAGTTCGCCGTCTTCCGGGTCTTAGCCCGAGTCCGAGCCCTGGGGTCGGGCGGAGCGGAGTTCGCCGTCTTCCGGGTCTTAGCCCGAGTCCGAGCCCTGGGGTCGGGCAGAGCGGAGTTCGCCGTCTTCCGGGTCTTAGCCCGAGTCCGAGCCCTGGGGTCGGGCGGAGCGGAGTTCGCCGTCTTCCGGGTCTTAGCCCGAGTCCGAGCCCTGGGGTCGGGCGGAGCGGAGTTCGCCGTGGCGCCTTTGGCAAGGCCTGACTGCCTGTCAGACTCACTCTGTCGAGTGGCACCGCAGTCGGAGTGGCGCAGGCGGCGCTGTCCTTCTGTCAGACTGGTCAGTGGAGCGGTGGAGTGACGGTGGTCACTTCGGCTCTGCCGGGGGGGCGCGTGTCAGGATAAAGGTGTCAGGCCACCTTTGCGTTAAATGCTCCTGCAACTTGGTCAGTCGGTGTGGCGATTTAGTCAGGGTTGCTTCTGAGCGAAGCCAAGGCCTCGGGCGAGCCGGTGATGTGTCCGCCGTAAAAAGGGGGGCCTCGGGCGAGACGGAAGTCTCTCGAGGTCGGCTGCCCTTGGCCGAGGCTAGGCTCGGGTGAAGCGTGATCGAGTCACTCGTGTGGACTGATCCCTGACTTAATCGTACCCATCAGGCCTTTGCAGCTTTATGCTGATGGGGGTTACCAACTGAGAATTAGGCGTCTTGAGGGTACCCCTAATTATGGTCCTCGACAATAATGTAAAATTTTTGTAACTTGTAAAATTTGGTAACAATATTTCCGCTGCAAAAATATTGGTGTGTGATTTGTGTTACTTAATCCCGCGATCTTGGTTGTAAGTGGTTTATCCGATGTCCTTGGGGCACTCGGACGGATCCTGTTAAGTTATCTGGTGCACATGCATAGCAGTCTTAGGCCTTTGAGACAAGGACATGTGCATGTGGGCCCAATAACTTGGGAGGTTCTGCCACAGACTGGTATCGGAGCAGGATTGATACGGTCACATACGTATTTTCAAAATAAAAGTTTTGGTTTTAGAAAACCTATTTTCAGCTAAACACATTGTTTGGTTTTGAAAAACAGATTTGAAAAACTATAATGCTAGCGACATCCTCTATTAAGCCCTAAATTAAGGACTATCAGGTGGCTTAGTTGAAAACCATAACTGGGTGGATATTGCATACATGTGTATTGTTATTTTTGAGGCCATTCAGTTTTGAATGGATCGACGCTCAGGTAAGGTGAGATGTGAGAGCATGACCGAACAACCGTCGGTCTAGGGAAGTGCCTAATTGTAGCGCTTGATTATATACATGTTCTACATATGTATATATGAAGGCTACAATGTGGAGTATTTACTTTTCTGGGAATTCAGTACCCCATGGATGTGTATGGGTATACAAACATGGGAATACTGAAAAGTGTAATGTACTTGTAACGACGCACCTACGCTCAGGTAAGAAGGTGAGTTACCATAAGGAGTCGCCCTATGGTTAAAGTGTGGCAACGGCGCTATGCGTGGCTCGGCGCTTAATGATGAGCTGGCCTCCATATAGCAATATATGGAGTATAAACTGTGATAAACTGTCATGTGTGAACCGCATCATTGGGAAATTGGGCTGTGATGGAATTTTCTGCAGGTACACTAACCTCGAAAACGTATGTGTAGCTGACGACTAGCAAAATACAGTGAGAATCGTAAGTATGCCACCGATATAGAACGCTATTGCCACATTATGTTGGCAAAATCAGTGAGGACGAATAGGACGAGCATGCATCCTGATTGTTGCATCATGTTTGTCACCGATACACCCAAAATGCTTCTCTCATCTTTATTCCAGTAACCATTGATTGTAGATAATGTGGTGTAATGTTGTATTGTGAACTTCGATGAAATAGTTGTCCTCCGTTCTGTAGGTAATATATTTAGATATTATACGAGTTTGCTCTTGTACTTGATGTACTGATCGAAGGTTAGTAGTTTGTTTGCTTAAACCGAAAAATTAGACCATGCCCTTGTTCAATTGGCACAAATTGATGTCTCTTATCCATTTTACCTGTTCTTAAGGATTGCCATGTTGCTTTATCAACCTAACCTAGGAAAGGCATGTCCGGCCATTTTCTTGAATTTGATGCCTTTGGTTTCCTCATATCTATCGAAGGCATCCCACCTAATCTTATGTTTGTTTTTCCTCCGTATCTAACGAGATACTAATCCTTGACCTTGTAATCTCTATGATGGGCATAGAAATATGCTTGGGGCTAAATTATCAGTCTCCCATCGTACTCCCTCACCAACCAATTTAGGTTATGACCATGCTTTGTTCATTTCATCGGGCCATGATCTGTTTGGCTCTCTACTTGTAACCATCCTTACAAGTGGAGTATCTCTTTGTACATTGTCACCCTTGCCCAATTCATTTGTGTCGCGTGAGATTTCTTATTGGTTATGTGTGATAATGGTGTTATGACTAAAACTAGTGGTGCCGTGACGAAACCGAGGGCCTTCTGTGTGTGCGCACATGGTTGCGCTACTCGGCACACGCTAGTATCACAGTTATTAGCCATTATCCATTATGAGATTATATCAATATGTTATCTTCCATAGATCTCCTCCTTGAAACAATTTCTATGTTGTTTGTGAAGTGATCAAGCAACATCTATCATCTCCGTTGGATCAAAAGGGCATACCACCTTCATGTGTGGTCTTATTTCTTTTGATCTTGGTAGAGACTACTCATACAAGTTCCCTTTACATCATTTGTGTAAAGGTGAAGCCTTGGAGCTTTTTAGTGTTGAGAGACAACCGATTAGCTCTCAAGAGAGCACCTAGAGGGGGTGGTGAATAGGTGATCCTGTAAAATTCAATACTAAATAGCCACAAGCTTGGTTATAAAGATGTTAGTGCAATAAAACCAAGTGGCCATAGAGCAAGGTCTTGCGAATCACAATAATCACAGAGAAAGACAACTCAAGAGACACAGTGGTTTATCTCGTGGTTCGGCCAAGTATAACACTTGCCTACCTCCACATTGTGGCGTCCCAATGGACGAGGGTTGCACTCAACCCCTTTCAAGTGATCCGATGATCAACTTGAATACCACGATATTCTTCCTTATAGTTTTCTTCCCGTTTGCGAGGAATCTCCACAAGTTGGAGTCTCTCGCCCTTACAAGATTGATCACAAAGAAAGCACGTAGTAAGGTTGGGAAGAGCAACGCACACTAGAATTAAATCCACAACGCAAACACGCACACAAGTGAGAAGTTGAGCACACAAAACACGCGCGGGGAGTTTGCAACTCGAAAAGTGCTCCAATCTCAAGAACGATGAACGATTGCGTGAAGGTGAGGACTAGAAGTCTTGGAATGCTTATAGTGTGCTTGGGTGACTCCTCCATACGCCTAGGGGTCCCTTTTATAGCCCCAAGGCAGCTAGGAGCCGTTGGAGGCCAACAAGGAAGGCCAAAGTTGCCTTCTGTCGGGTGGTGCACCGGACAGTCCGGTGCACCACCGGACAGTCACTGTAGCATGTCCGGTGCGGATCTCCTTCCTAATTTGGCACAGATGACCATTGCAGCGCCGTGGCAGTTGGCACACCGGACACTGTCCGGTGCCCCCTGCCGACCGTTGGCGCGGGCCACGCGTCGCCCGCGGATTGCGCGACCGACTGTTGCGCTAGCAGCCGTTGGCTCACCGGACAGTCCCGTGAATTATAGCCGTACGCCGCCAAATTTTCCCAAGAGTGGCCTGTTCACCGGAGGCTGGCCTGGCGCACCGGACAGTCCGGTGTGCCAAGCGAGCTGTAATTTGGCTGTACCAAGCCAAGTCTTTTGCATCTCTTTTCTTTTCTTCTTTTGTCTGTTTCTAGCACTTAGACAAAATATGTTAGTACTCAAAATAATGTACTAAGTCTAGAAACGTACCTTGTTACATGATTTGCACCTTTTGCTTGTTTGGCACATAATATCTTACTTACTTATGTGTTGGACATTTAATCACCAAAACATTATGGAAATGGCCCAAGGGCACATTTCCCTTTCAATCTCCCCCTTTTTGGTGATTTATGCCAACACATCAAAAAGCAATGCAAAACATGCAACATCGATTCAAATTGAAGACTAAATTGTTTTTTACTCTAATTTAGCATATTTGGATCATTCTTTGCCACCACTTGGTTTGTTTTTGCAAATCAAATTCATTTTCCTATCTCTAAGTCAAACTCACTTGTTTAGGCACAAAGAGAGATATTCCAATGGAAAAATTGATCAAGTGCCAAAACTCCCCTTTTTCTCATAATCATAATTTTCCTCCACAAGAGGCCAAATTTTGCAATAAGAGTATTTTGGCAAATCAAAAGTTCTAACTCTACTATTTTCAAAATTCCTCAAGTGGTAGCTGATCCATTTGCTTTGGCCTTAATTTCTCCCCCTTTGGCATTAAGCACCAAAATGGGATCATTATTGGCCCTTTAACCCCATTGCCTCACCAGATATGTCAATTTAGATCAAAAAGGCAATAAGAGTATAGGAATGAACTTGGAGGTTAGTACACTAATACCGGAGTGCAGTGGAAGTCTTTGCATGGTCCAAGTTCACCTTTCCCTTTCAATTCACCTTTGAGACTACATTAAGTAAACTCAAACACAAATGTTAGTCTCAAGGGGTCAAGTTGTAGCACTTCTCCCCCTAAATATGTGCATCACTCGCACATGGACTTGTGAGGTCCGGGGATCCCTTGCACAACTTGAGCACCATAAATAAACAACAAATCTCATGAATGCATAAAATAACTTGATCAAAGGTATAAAACACATGTATGTTATAAATCAATCCAAGTTACTCAAATCTAGAACATTTAGCTCACTTCGCAGCCTGCAAAAGGTTTTCTCATCTAAAGGCTTGGTAAAGATATCGGCTAGCTGGTTCTCGGTGCTAATATAGAACACTTTGATATCTCCCTTTTGCTGGTGGTCTCTCAAAAAGTGATGCCGGATGTCTATATGCTTAGTGCGGCTATGTTCAACAGGATTATCCGCCATGCAGATTGCACTCTCATTGTCACATATGAGTGGGACTTTGCTCAGATTGTAGCCAAAGTCCGAGAGGGTTTGCCTCATCCAAAGTAGTTGCGCGCAACACTGTCCTGCGGCAACATACTCGGCCTCAGTGGTGGATAGGGCAACGGAGGTTTGTTTCTTAGAACTCCAAGACACCAGGGACCTTCCTAAGAATTGGCACGTCCCTGATGTACTCTTCCTATCAACCTTGCATCCAGCATAATCGGAGTCTGAGTATCCAATCAAGTCAAAGGTAGACCCCTTTGGATACCAGATCCCAAAGCAAGGCGTAGCAACTAAATATCTAAGAATTCGCTTAACGGCCACAAGGTGACATTCCCTTGGATCGGATTGAAATCTAGCACACATGCATACGCTAAGCATAATATCCGGTCTACTAGCACATACATAAAGTAATGACCCTATCATAGATCGGTATGCCTTTTGATCAACGGACTTACCTCCTTTCTTGAGGTCGACATGTCCATCGGTTCCCATTGTTGTCTTCGCGGGCTTGGCGTCCTTCATCCCAAACCGCTTGAGAAGATCTTGTGTGTACTTCGTTTGGGAGAGGAAAGTGCCATCCTTAAGTTGCTTCACTTGGAACCCAAGGAAGTACGTTAACTCTCCCATCATCGACATCTCAAATTTTTGTGTCATCACCCTGCTAAACTCCTCACAAGACTTTTGATTAGTAGAACCAAATATTATGTCATCGACATAAATTTGGCACACAAAGAGGTCACTGTCACAAGTCTTAGTGAAAAGAGTGGGATTGGCTTTCCCAACCTTGAAAGCATTAGCAATTAAGAAATCTCTAAGGCATTCATACCATGCTCTTGGGGCTTGCTTAAGTCCATAGAGCGCCTTAGAGAGCTTAAAAACGTGGTCGGGGTACCTGTCATCCTCAAAGCCAGGGGGTTGTTCCACGTAAACCTCCTCCTTGATTGGCCCATTGAGGAAAGCGCTCTTCACATCCATTTGAAACAACCTGAAAGAGTGGTGAGCAACATAGGCTAATAATATTCAAATAGACTCTAACCTAGCCACAGGAGCAAAAGTCTCCTCGAATTCCAAACCTGCGACTTGGGCATAACCTTTTGCCACAAGTCGAGCCTTGTTTCTTGTCACCACCCCGTGCTCGTCTTGCTTGTTGCGGAACACCCACTTGGTTCCCACAACGTTTTGCTTTGGACGTGGCACCAGGCTCCAAACTTCATTCCTCTCAAAGTTGTTGAGCTCTTCCTGCATGGCCAACACCCAGTCCAGATCTTGCAAGGCCTCTTCTACCCTGAAAGGCTCAATAGAAGAGACAAACGAGTAATGCTCACAAAAATTAGCTAATCTTGAGCGAGTAGTTACTCCCTTGCTTATGTCACCCAGAATCTGGTCGACGAGGTGATTCCTTTGAATTGTCGCTCGGACTTGAGTTGGAGGGGCCAGTGGTGCTTCTTCTTCCACACTTTGTTCTTCTTGTGCTCCCCCTTGATCACACGCCTCTTCTTGAGGAACCTGTTCATCATCTTGAGTTGGGGTTGCACCATCATTGAGGAAGAAGGTTGATCTTGCTTTTGTTGTTCCTATGGTCGCACATCTCCAATCGCCATGGCGCGCATTGCGGCCGTCGGAACATCATCTTCATCTATATCATCAAGATCAACTTGCTCTCTTGGAGAGCCATTATTCTCATCAAATACAATGTCGCTAGAGACTTCAACCAAACCCGATGATTTGTTGAAGACTCTATACGCCCTTGTATTTGAGTCATACCCTAGTAAAAACCCTTCTACAACTTTGGGAGCAAATTTGGAATGTCTACATTTCTTCACCAAAATGTAGCATTTGCTCCCAAATACACGAAAGTAAGAGACATTGGGTTTGTTACCGGTAAGAAGTTCATACGAGGTCTTCTTGAGGAGGCGATGAAGGTAGAGCCGGTTTATGGCGTGGCAAGCTGTGTTCACAGCTTCTGACCAAAACCGCTCAGGCGTCTGGACTCTCCAAGCATTGTCCTCGCCATGTCGATGAGCGTCCTGTTCTTCCTCTCTACCACACCATTTTGTTGTGGTGTGTAGGGAGCGAAGAACTCGTGCTTGATTCCTTCCTCCTCAAGGTACTCTTCCACTTGCAGATTCTTGAATTCGGACCCGTTGTCGCTTCTTATTTTTTCACCTTGAGCTCAAATTCATTTTGAGCCTGCCTTAGAAAGCACTTAAGGGTCCCTTGGGTTTATGATTTATCCTGCAAAAAGAACACCCAAGTGAAGCGGGAAAAATCATCAACAATTACTAGAACATACTTACTTCCCCCGATGCTAAGGTAGGCGACGGGTCCAAAGATGTCCATATGTAGTAGCTCCAGTGGTCTTGATGATGTCATCACATTCTTGTTGTGATGAGTGCTTCCCACCTGTTTCCCTGCCTGACAAGCTGCACAAGGTCTATCTTTTTCGAAACATACATTGGTTAGTCCTAACACATGCTCTCCCTTTAGAAGTTTGTGAACGTTTTTCATCCCAACATGTGCTAGACGGCGATGCCACAACCAGCCCATACTAGTCTTAGAGATTAAGCATGCATCTAGATCGGCCTCCTCTTTCGAAAAATCAACTAAGTAGAGTTTGCCATCTAGTACACCCTTAAACGCTAATGAACCATCGCTCCTTCTAAAGATAGATACATCAACATTTGTAAACAAACAATTGTAGCCCATGTGGCACAATTAACTTACAGACAGGAGATTATAGCCTAGCGACTCTACTAAAAATACATTGGAAATAGAGTGCTCGCTTGTGATGGCTATTTTTCCCAAACCTTTGACCTTGCCTTGATTCCCATCTCCAAATATGATTGTATCCTGGGAATCCTTGTTCTTGACGTAGGAGGTGAACATCTTCTTCTCCCCCGTCATGTGGTTTGTGCATCCGCTGTCGATAATCCAGCTTGAGCCCCCGGATGCATAAACCTGCAAGGCAAATTAGGCTTGGGTTTTAGGTACGCAACTCTTGTTGGGTCCTATAAGGTTAGTCACAATAGCTTTTGGTACCCAAATTCAAGCCTTGTCTCCTTTGCATTTGGATCCCAATTTTCTAGCAACCACTTTTTCATTTTTACATGAAAGTACAAACGTATTGTTGCAAGCATGAAAGACAGTAGTAGGTTTATTACACATTTTCCTAGGAGCATGAGACACAAAATTTCTCCTAGGCCTACCATTAAAATTAGAACTTGAAGCAAACATAGCATGTGACTCACAAGCATCATGATCATATCTCCTATTATGACTAGCAATTTTTCTATTATACAGGAAAGTATGATTCTTTTGAACGCTACTAGCCATAGGGCCCTTCCCTTTCTCCTTGGCGAGAATGGGAGCCTTTTGGCTTGTTAAGTTCTTGGCTTCCTTTCGAAAACCAAGCCCATCCTTAATTGAGTGGTGTCTACCAATGGTGTAGGCATCCCTAGCAAATTTTAGCTTATCAAAATCATTTTTGCAAGTCTTAAGCTGAGTATTAAGACTTGCCACCTTATCATTTAATTTGGTAATAGAAGTAAGGTGTTCAACGCAAGCATCAACATCAAAATCCTTACACCTATTACAAATGGCAACATGTTCTACACATGAACTAGATTTATTGGCTACCTCTAGCTTAACATTTAAATCATTATTCAAAATCTTTAAACTAGAGATTGATTCATGGCACACAGACAGTTCAGACGATAACATTTTATTTCTTTTAGTTTCTAAAGCAAGAGACTTTTGTACACTAACAAATTTGTCATGTTCTTCATATAAAATGCCCTCTTGCTTCTCTAGCAATCTATCTTTTTCATTTAGAGCATCAATTAACTCATTAATTTTATCTACTTTTGCTCTATCTAAACCCTTAAATGAATCGGTATAATCTACTTCATCATCACTAGAATCATCATCGCTTGAAGTAGTATACTTAGGGGTTTCTCGAACGCTTACCTTTTTCTCCTTTGCCATGAGGCAAGTGTGGCGTTCATTGGGAAAGAGAGAGGACTTGTTGAAGGCTGAGGCAGCAAGTTCTTCTTCGTCGGAGTCGGAAGAAGAGCAGTCCAAATCCCATTCTTTGCCAAGGTGCGCCTCACCCTTTGCCTTCTTGTAGGCCTTCTTCTTCTCCCTCTTCCCATGCTTTTCTTGTTCCTGGTCATTGTTATTATCGGGGCATTGTGCTATAAAATGACCAGTCTTACCGCATTTAAAACAGGAGCACTTTCCCTTTGCTTTGCTCTTGTTGGGATACTCCTTGCGACCTTTTAGCGCGGTCTTGAAACGCTTGATGATTAGAGCCATCTCATCTTTGTTTAGCCCGACCGCCTCAACTTGTGCCACCTTGCTTGGTAGCGCCTCCCTGCTGCTTGTTGCTTTGAGAGCAACGGGTTGAGGCTCGTAGACGGGTAATGGACCATTAAGTGCGTCGTCTACATATCGTGCTTCTTTCACCATCATGCTCCCGCTCACAAACTTTCCGAGTATCTCCTCGGGCGTCATCTTTATGTACTTGAGATTTTCACGGATGAGGTTCACAAGATGAGGGTCAATAACAGTAAAAGACCTGAGCATAAGTCGGACGACGTCGTGGTCCGTCCATCTTGTGCTTCCATAGCTCCTAATCTTGTTGACCAGGGTCTTGAACCTATTGTACGTTTGTGTTGGCTCCTCTCCCCTGATCATCGCGAATCTTCCCAGCTCACCCTCCACCAACTCCATTTTGGTGATCATGGTGGCGTCGTTTCCCTCATGTGATATTTTGAGGGTGTCCTAGATTTGCTTGGCGTTCAAGATGGATTGTAGCTCAACAACTTTGATACAAAGGATGGATCAAGTTGCTACATAAATTCTGGAGCAAATCATTCCCAAATATGCTCGGTCAGGCGCTCTGAATAAGGTTCCCATGGTACAGTAGCTGAAAAAGATCCCGGATACTGCCCCCCTTGCCGCCAGTGATCTAGCGCCCAGATTCACGCCGACCGCTACGATTCGTGCCCAGTGCAAGTGGATAACTAAGGGGAGTAAAGATCTTAGCGCCTGAATCGACTCGGGTTCGGTCACGACTGAGTTCATCGTACCCACTTGCTCGTCGATCAGTCGGGATAAGCCTCGCCGCCGGTGGCCGCTTACCGCCTGTGCGCCACGTGCTTAAGCGCAGTACCACGTCGCAGTGAATCGCCTTAGCGTGTCCGTCGTCACCGGTGAGTCCGCTACGGTGAAAGCCACGAATCACTTGTACCAGTCGCTTCTCCTTTCTCCGTCCGCCAGCGCGCCATCTCCAAATTAGCTACCACCACTCATGAATCCTATAAATTGCCGCCCCAGTGAACTCCGCTAGGTAATTACGCATCCAACACACAGTCCTTACCTCGAATTATCCACCAGAGCCCCCCAATTTCTCTCTTCCCCCAATTCGGTTCTCCGCACCGCCGTATGTAAGCTCGCAGTGGCCAACACTCTACAGGTCCGTTCATGCCATCTATTTCTTCGTTTTAGTACCCTTGAGTGCCCTTGGTGCTTCTCGACCCGGCCAATTGAGCTAGAACGCGTAGGATCACCGGGAACGCCTCGGTTCATCTGTAGTTCGCGTCATCACCGTGGGCAGAGAGATTCCAACCCAAATTGGTGCAATTGGTTGGGGGAAATGGTCGTTAAGGGTTGAATTATGTGTCAATCATACCTGAGCACCGGTCGTTGCGTTCTCCGGCCGGTACAGGCTCACCGGAGCCGCTGCTTTGCCGTCCAGTGTCATGGACCTGGCGTTGTGAAGGAATAGAAGTGCGAGGGTCTTGGTGCAAATGTCAGTGACTCATGGAAATAGTGCTACGGACTCTTTTCAAGTTGTTTAAATCGCCAGGGTCCTTTGCGCAAAGTGACAACGCGGGCGCGAGTTCGCGCGTATTCTCCCTTCGGCAGGCCGACTCGGGCTGATTTGAGCCCAACACTGTTCATTGTTTCTGCTTTTCTTTTTGCTGACAGATTAGAGAAATCATAGAAAATTCTAGAAAAAATGCTAAAAATACCAGACCAATTTTGCTAGGCTCCTAATTTTCTATAGTATTTAATAAAAATAGTTTTAGGATTTCTATTCCAAATAGGGAATTATGGAGTATTTAAAATAGCCAAAACTCATACCCCTGGAATTTTAGAAATTAATTAGTAATTTCAAAAATCACCAAACTTTTTAGATAAGTTTTAAATATTACTTAGAAGCCTTGGGTAAAGTTTGACATGATTTGGACCATGTTTGGTACCTAGAACCCAAAACCCTAGTCTCTTGCCCTATGAACTTCACTGTAGACTCCAAAAACCCTAGTTTCCTGGAGATCCGTGAAGGAAAATTATATTCAAGACCCAAGATAATACACTTTTATTATCTTTGCATTTTTATGGGCATTCATGATTATATATGGCTATATTAGAAGTTGAAGAAGCAAGGACTACACCACCACCACCTGAAGAACCACAGACCGGGAACTGCTTTTATTTTGACATCTGTGGAGCAGAGCCTGACTCACCTATCACACAAGGCAAGCCCCGGTGCATTTGTCGCCTCCTTGCTATTTTAATATCTTTCTCACTTGCTTGATGCATTAGGTGATAGGAGTTGTGTGCTAAACAAATTGATGCATTTCCTTCCTTGAGAAGTTGATTACCTTACCTTGATCACCTGTTTTACAAAAAAGTTTTTCTTATGCTTAACTTTTATCTAGAAAAAAAACAAAATGTTTTGTTTTGACAAAAGATGATGCTTCAAAGTGGGTGGGATGTTTTCAAAATTAAAACTTGATGGTGGATCCATCATGGCCATGATGGGTTCAACATCGGAAAAGATGTACCTCTGCCAGGTACCAAACTTTGGGTTTGAAATGATAAAACTGAGATGAGGCGGGTGACTTGCACGAGAAGAGAGTCTCGGTTTAGTGTCTCCGTCTGAGTCGATTAAGGACCTTCTCGATGTAGGCCTACTGACCGAGGACCCTTTAACTGGTCACATGCCTCATCATGGGTAAGCTTTGCCTCGGGCAGACTAATACCAGAATAAGATAAACACGCAATGGGAGTAGAGAGATGGCGAGAGTAGTGTGTACCCTCCATGGCACGAGGCTGGACGGTGGTGTATCTGTGCTCTCGGTTGGCGTGAACCTGATCTGGTCTTAAGAACCCCGGTGGCGAGTTAACATATGCAAGGGTTAAGTGCTACATATGTCGTGTGATTGGAGATCCTCAGTTGAGTATTAATCGATTCAGATCGCCGTTACTTCTCGAACATGAAGACTTGGTCACTGACTTACACATAGCATTCCAGTGAATAAGAAGGGTTGATAAGAAATTGGATAGTATAGGTCAAGTGCTTGAACTAGGGTAGAAAGAACTCTAGACTCATGTAATGACTTAACCTGCTAATAAAATTGGATTTTTAAGGATCCACTATTAGTAAGCATTTTTGCAAACAGAGTCTTGATTCTTGATTAAGCCTTACCTTGACTCCCTTAAGGCCAGCATATCCTTGAGAGTCTTTTATTTTGACGGGTAAGACTTGCAAAAGTACACTTTCGTACTCAGGGCTTTGTCCCATGTTGTTTTAGGTGAAGAAGCAGCAAATTTTTGTTGCTTTTGTTCCAAGGTGGTGCCTAAAGAAGAAAATCAAGACTGAAGCCTCAGGAGGAAGTGTCCTCCTTTAAAAACTTTTACTGTTTATCGGGAGGGGTTTTTGCCTCCCAAGTTATGTAATAATATTACTCCATCACTCTTATATTTGCTCTGGTCTGTAATAATACTACTTGTCGGGGACCATAATTAGGGGTACCCTCAAGACTCCTAATTCTCAGCTGGTAACCCCCATCAGCATAAAGCTGCTAAGGCCTGATGGGTGCGATTAAGTCAGGGATCGGTCCATTCGAGCGACTCGATCACGCCTTGCCCGAGCCTAGCCTCGGACAAGGGCAACCGACCCCGGAGGATTTCCGTCTCGCCCGAGGCCCCCCTCCGACGGCGAACATATTTCCGGCTCGCCCGAGGCCCTACCTTCGCTAAGAAGCAACCCTGACTAAATCGCCGCACCGACCGACCAAATCGCAGGAGCATTTAACGCAAAGGTGGCCTGACACCTTTATCCTGACGCGCGCCCCCCGGCAGAGCCGAAGTGACCGTCGTCACTTCGCCGCTCCACTGACCGGCCTGACAGAAGGACAGCACCGCCTGCTCCACTCCGACTGCAGTGCCACTTGACAGAGTGAGACTGACAAGCAGTCAGGCCCTGCCAAAGGCACCATAGGAAGCTCCGCTCCGCCCGACCCGGGGCTCGGACTCGGGCTAAGTCCCGGAAGACGGCGAACTCCGCTCCGCCCGACCAGGGGCTCGGACTCGGGCTAAGTCCCGGAAGACGGCGAACTCCGCTCCGCCCGACCCAGGGCTCGGACTCGGGCTAAGTCCCAGAAGACGGCGAACTCCGCTCCGCCCGACCCAGGGCTCGGACTCGGGCTAAGCCCCGGAAGACGGCGAACTCCGCTCCGCCCGACCTAGGGCTCGGACTCGGGCTCAGCCCCAGAAGACGACGAACTCCGCTTCGCCCGACCCCAGGGTTCGGACTCCGCCCTGGCCTCAGCCGACGACCTCCGCCTCGCCTGACCCAGGGGCTCGGACTCGGCCTCGGCCACAGAAGACAGACTCGACCTCGGCTTCGGAGGAGCCTCCACATCGCCCAACCTAGGGCGCAGGCCAGCCACGTCAACAAGAGGCGCCATCATCACCCTACCCCGAGCTGACTCGGGCGGCAGGGAACCAGATCGGCGTCCCATCTGGCTAGCTCCGCCAGATAGGCAATGATGGCGCCCCGCATGCTCTGTGACGACGGCGGCTCTCAGCCCCCTTACGGAAGCAAGAGGACGTCAGCAAGGACCAAAGGTGGCCTGACACCTTTATCCTGACGCGCGCCCCCCGGCAGAGCCGAAGTGACCGCCGTCACTTCGCCGCTCCACTGACCGGCCTGACAGAAGGACAGCGCCGCCTGCTCCACTCCGACTGCAGTGCCACTTGGCAGAGTAAGACTGACAAGCAGTCAGGCCCTGCCAAAGGCACCATAGGAAGCTCCGCTCCGCCCGACCCGGGGCTCGGACTCGGGCTAAGTCCCGGAAGACGGCGAACTCCGCTCCGCCCGACCAGGGGCTCGGACTCGGGCTAAGTCCTGGAAGACGGCGAACTCCGCTCCGCCCGACCAGGGGCTCGGACTCGGGCTAAGTCCCGGAAGACGGCGAACTCCGCTTCGCCCGACCCAGGGCTCGGACTCGGGCTAAGTCCCGGAAGACGGCGAACTCTGCTCCGCCCGACCAGGGGCTCGGACTCGGGCTAAGTCCCGGAAGACGGCGAACTCCGCTCCGCCCGACCCAGGGCTCGGACTCGGGCTAAGCCCCGGAAGACGGCGAACTCCGCTCCGCCCAACCCAGGGCTCGGACTCGGGCTCAGCCCCAGAAGACGACGAACTCCGCTTCGCCCGACCCCAGGGTTCGGACTCCGCCCTGGCCTCAGCCGACGACCTCCGCCTCGCTCGACCCAGGGGCTCGGACTCGGCCTCGGCCACGGAAGACAGACTCAACCTCGGCTTCGGAGGAGCCTCCACATCGCCCAACCTAGGGCGCAGGCCAGCCACGTCAACAGGAGGCGCCATCATCACCCTACCCCGAGCTGACTCGGGCCGCAGAGAACCAGACCGGCGTCCCATCTGGCTAGCTCCGCCAGATAGGCAATGATGGCGCCCCGCATGCTCTGTGACGACGGCGGCTCTCAGCCCCCTTACGGAAGCAAGAGGACGTCAGCAAGGACCCAACCGCTCCGACAGCTGTCCCTCTGCCAGGCTCCATCGCTCCTCCGACGGCCACGACATCACACCAGCTGGGTGCCAAAATCTCTCCGGCTGCCACGACGGCATGTACTTAGGGCGCTAGCTCTCCCCCGCTAGACACGTAGCACTCTGCTACACCCCATTGTACACCTGGATCCTCTCCTTACGCCTATAAAAGGAAGGACCAGGGCCCTCTTAGAGAAGGTTGGCCGCGCGGGGACGAGGACGAGACAAGCGCTCTCTTGGAAGCCGCTCGCTCCCTCACCCGCGTGGACGCTTGTAACCCCCTACTGCAAGCGCACCCGACCTGGGCGCGGGACGAACACGAAGGCCGCGGGATTCCCACCTCTCTCACGTCGGTCTTCGGCCGCCTCGCTTCTCCCCCCTTCGCGCTCGCCCTCGCGCTCGACCCATCTGGGCTGGGGCACGCGGCGACACTCACTCATCGGCCCTAGGGACCCCCCGGTCTCGAAACGCCGACACTACTCTTTCTATGGTTTAATATAAAATAAAGTTATTGTAATTGCCTCCGCATTCTCGTTACTTCGATGTGTTGTAATGTCTGCGTGACGGGTAAAATGCTCTTGGGCAAGGTAAAGATTACAGATACCAAAATTGTCAAGTGATCAGGTGCCCTGTAAGGTTGTCTGAGGTCCGATGGACAAGGACAAATGTAGGTGAGCCTAATGACTTGGGAGGTTCCGTCACAACTACAACCCAACCAAACAGAACCTATATCCAGAAGACTCCCTATCCCACTCCCTATTTCAAACTTCTCTCTGTAAACAGTGCATCTACAGAGCAAAACAGTGTCATACACACCCACATGCACGACGTTGCTGGAGTTGCCAAAGCCTGGGACTGAGCATGAGGCTCTGTGTGGGAGGCGTGAGACGCCAGGTTGGACCTATGCCTGAGCACGAGGCTCTATCGCGGGTCGGCGCCGTCAGGGTTGCACGTGGCGACATCCTGGCAGCGTCGACCACCACAACAGAGTCCTCGTTGAAAGGCGTGAGTGGTCGACAGTAATGGTGAGTATGTCACGTACTGTCCCGCCGACATGTTTGTTGCTACTGTTGTTGATGTTGTTCCTCCCTCAGCAAGATTTCAGTGGCATAGGACTGTTGAGACATCATCTGCTGGAGCAGGCTGTTGCAGAACCTCTCAAGTTATATGGCCCACATATACCTGTCCTTATCATAAATACCTCAAATGGTTATGAATGTGCACCAGATAACTTAATAGGATTTGCCCGAGTGTCCCAACGACTCCGGATAAACCACTTACAACCAAGATCGCAAGGTTAATTAAACACAAACCACAAACCAAAATTTATAGCGGAATTCTTATTGCAAAAGTTCACAAGTTGCAATAAATTTACAATATACATAATCAGAGCGATACAAATGTGATTCAAAAGTATTTCACTTTGAATGATATAAAACATTTATAAGTTTGAAATACATGCTAGCTCCAATGCTAATCTTCTAAAAGAAAGTATATTTATATTGTCGGGTACTGTAATTAGGGGTACCCCCAACACTCCTAAATACGATTGGTAACCACCATCAGCACAAACCACAAAGACTAATGGGCGCGGTTCAGGTCAAGGCCTCGCCTACCAAGGGACGCAATCTTGCCTCGCCCGAGCCCGGCCTCGGGCGGGAACAGTAGTCCCGGACGAATTCACGCCTCGCCGAGGACCTCCTCAGGCAGCAGGCGCACCCTCGGCTCACCCAAGGCCTAGCTCAGGCAGGCTTCGTCGAGAAGCAACCTTGGCCAAATCGCCTCACCAACCGACCATATCGCAGGCGCATTCAATGCGGGGATCGCCTGACACCTTATCCTGACACGCGTGCCTCAGTCGGCAAGGTCGAAGTGACCGCAGTCACTTCGCCCTTTCACTGATCGACCTGATAGGAAAACAGCGCCGCTCGCCCCGCTCCGACTGCTGTGCCACCCACCAGGGTGAGGCTGACAACAGCCAAGTTCGGCCTCGGACGCTACAGGAAGCTCCGCCTCGCCCGACCTTAGGCCTCGGCCTCGGAAGCAGGTCTCCGCCCCAGGGCTTGGCCTCAACCTCGACTTCGGGAGGAGGTCTCCGCCTCGCCCGACCCTAGGGCTCGGTCTCAACCTCGGCCTCGGAAGGAGGTCTCCGCCTCGCCCGACCCCAGGGCTCGGCCTCAACCTCGGCCTCAGGAGAAGTCTCCGCCTCGCCCGACCTTGGGCTCGGACCGACCGTGCCACGCGAGATACATCATTACCCTATGAAAGTGCATTCATCCCTTTTGTGAGTTTTGGTGATTTGGATAACAACACATTTAAAGGTCTAACGAGTTTGCTAAGTGTTGAACAGGAAATTCAGTATGATGAACATACTTAAATAGTGTATAATGATCAGTGAACAAAGGTTCAACACGAGGTTAAATAACCAATGAGACAATGCAAATGGATATAATATGATCTCTACATTGGTTTGAATATATGGACAAGACCAGAGAAATCACTACATACATATGATCAGAATAGAGGATGAAGTGATTAAGAGGATAGGTCAAGCCAAAGTGAATAAGATATGAGGAATCGTGAATTGACTTGACCATATTACTATCAGTCCATATATGCTTCTATGAGAATCAAACTAGAGCTTGATTAATCTTAACAGTTATATCTAGAAGACATTCAAGCAAGGTTCACAATATTGAAGAAATGATTCTCTCAATGGATGCTCAAAATGATGTGACTCAAGAATGGCTTGATAGGGTGAAGATAGCAAGGAAAGGGCTTCGAGGAACTAAGCGAAGGTGAAGGCCAAGCGACGGCTTGTGGACCGAGGTACCATGGCTAAGGTGAAGAAGAGAGTACTTGCACTAAGTCGATGAACTAATCAGCTATGAAGAGTTATAACATGTTGATGCATCAGCAAGGTGACTTGAAGCCATGTTTTGAACTCATACATGGTGATATGGTACAAGTCACAGGGTTTGATTTATGTTTGCTTCAAAAGGTGAGACAAAGATGTTTGTGATCCTTATGAAGCAACGCCATGGAGAAATCACACATGAGATGCCAATTACTCAAGGAGTTTACTTAATTATATTTTATTTAACTTGAGTATAGGAATCGTCGTACTATAAAGAGGGATCCAAAAAGAAGGTTGGTGTTTGCCAAAGCTCAAGCCTCTATATTCAAAAGCTATTTTTGAAAACCAAAAATCTCTTGGACGTTCTATGGTTGACCGCGGTTAGGTTTGATAAACCTAGAGTGTTCTTGTTGAAAAGCAGCTGAACTTCTTCAACTGCAGCTGAGCTTTTCAGCTGAGCTGAACTTCAGCTGAGTTGAGCTTCTTGAGCTGCAGCTGAGCTGAACTTCAGCTGAGTTGAGCTTTCTCAACTCCAGCTGAACTTCAAGTTCAACCGGGGTCCAGACAGGTTCAACCGGGGTCCAGGGCAAGTTCAACCGGGGTCCAGAGAGGTTCAACCGGTTTCCAGGGAAAGTTCAGCCGGGGGTTTTTCCCCGAACCTCACTGGTCAAAACCGGTTGAACCGGTCCTAGGAGAGGTTCAACCGGTGTCAGGGTCAACTGACCGGTCTGACCTCCTGACTGGCAGACTGACTGCCAGTCTGACCCCCAGGCGGTTGAACCGGCCCTAGGGGCGGTTCAACCGGTGTCAGGACATGTTTTTGCAGTCTGACCTGCAGTCTGCCAGTCTGACTGGCAGACTGACTGTCAGCCTGCCCTAGGCGGTTGAACCGGTCCTAGGGGCAGTTCAACCGGTCCTCCACAGCCAAAATCAGCCCAACGGCTAGTTTTGAAGCCCCACCTATATATACTCACTCCTACCTCTCTCCCCACATAAGAGCACGACCCAAAACTCCATTTCTAACTTGAAGAACAACTCCCACTCTCTCTCACACATCTCTTGCCTCTCCCATTTCAAATCTTTAGAGAGAAATCTTTGAGTGAGTTTGAGAGCTGCGGTTTTTGTGCTTCATCTCCAAATCTCTCTTGCTCTTCTTCATTCGAGCTTTGGTACTACATCGAGTTCTTTGTGGATTCATTACTCTTGGAGCTTCTAGCTCCTAGACGACTAGGTGTCTCTTGTGAGTCTCCAAATCTTGTGGAAGACCGCAAGAAAGTTTGTATTACCCGTTCGTTTGAGCAAAGATTAGTGTGTGAGCTTGACCTTTGTGGTCGGCAAAGGGAGGATTAGGGTTGAAAGAGACCCGGCTCTTTGTGGGCGCCTCAACGAGGAAGTAGGGCACCTTGGTGGTGTGACCGAACCTTGGGATAAATCTTGTGTCTCTTATGTTCTTGTTCATTGTGTTTGTTTGTGTTCTTCGTTCTCTCACCCTTCCGTGAAAGATTTGTTCATATCTTTTTGGTGTGTGGATTTTGAGAAGTGCCCTTCTCAGATCTACTACTTTGAACCTTGTGGATCATTTAGAACATTCTCATTTCCAAAGTTAACTGGGTGAATTTCGAGATCAATTCAGTTTTATATCTCATTCTTTAGTTGAGCTCGTTCAAACCAGTTGCACCGGTTTTGACACCGGACTGTTTTACCTAGTTTGTTTCTAGTTTTTGTTGAAAAAGTTTTAACTTGCCTATTCACCCCCCCTCTAGGCAACTTTCAATTGGTATCGGAGCCTAATCCTCGTTCTAACGCTTAACCGCGTGAGGAAAAGATCATGTCGGGGGGACTAAGAAACGAAAGTGCTTCTAAGCTTGAAAAAGTTGAGATTGCCTCGACTTCATCTTTTGGTGTAGATGTTGATCCTAGGGCAATAGATCTTGCCATGAGAATCGCCGAAAGGATGTTCCTCAAAATGAAGGAAGATGAGGCGAAGAACAAAATTGAAGAAGAAAATGATCGATGGAGACCAAACGACGAATCCACCTCTTCACAAGGTTCGTCTTTCAAATCCACTTCTCATATGTGCTTTATTGCTAATGGGAGTGACAGTGAAAGCGAAAGTGAGGATGAGGAGGAGCAAGAAAGTGATAGTGAAGATGAGGATGATCTTCAACAATTCGTCGCTCAGCTAAGCAAGAAACATCGGATGAGCTTGCTCAAACTCATGAAAAGAGCGGAAGAACAAAAAGAAATGCTTCATAAGCAAGAAGACTTCCTCATCCGAAAAATCGAAGATTTAGAAAAGTTGACCAAAGAGCATGAGAAGCTAAAGTGCTCTCATGATGATTTGGTCCAAAGGTATGAAGACATTTCAATTGAGCAAATTAAAGTTGTTAATCATTCATCATATATTGCTCAATTAGAAAGTAAAAATGATATGCTCAAGAACACAATAGAAAAGCTAAATATTGAAAATCTAGCTTTACAAGAAAAACATGATATGCTTGTGTGCTCTCATAATAAATTGATGGATTCACATATCATGTTAGAAATGGCTCATGAGGTTGTGTTAACTAATTTGAAATCATACCAACCTCACATATGCACATGTACTCAAGTAGAAACTATATTATCATGTGCTAACAAATGTTGCTCTCAAGAAAGCCAATCTTCCATTGAGCTAGAAATTTCAGGAATTAGTGAAATTTCTATCACACAAGAAAATAAAGAGCTCAAGGAAGAAGTTGGAATGCTAAGAAGGAGCTTAACTCGTTTGAAGGGAAAGTGTCATGCTCAACCTTCTCAAGATAACCGTGATAATATGGTGAAAAAGCTTGATAAGGGGACAACCGTAGCATGCACAAAACCCCTTCAAAAGAATACCAAGCTTTCCAAGAAGAGCATGAGCAAAATCCATGGTGAGAAAATTAATGCTCATATGATTTGCTCTAACAATGTACCTATGTGCTTCAACAAAGAAAGATCAAAGAGAAGCGATAGGAGGTGCTATGGATGCAAGGAGAAGGGCCATGAAATTGATTCATGCCCCCACATGAAGAATCAAGACCTTGCACGATCAACAAAGATGACCATCAAAAAGGATGAAAGCAAAAGGCAAATGCATTGCAAGGACAAGCATCGCATTTGCTACAATTGTCGTGAAAAAGGTCATCTATTCAAGGTTTGTCTAAAGGGTAAAACTCCTAAGCCTAACTTGTCAATACATTCAAATATGCTTAGGAGACCCAAATTTGACTCTTGTGCTAGAAAGGTGATGAGTTCACCACATTCTAGAACCAAGGCTATTTGGGTGCCTAAGTCCTTATTGGCTAACCTTGATGGACCTATCATGAGATGGGTACCAAAATGAACTTAATAAGTTTTGCAGGTACCCAGAGATGATATGAAGCTTTGGGGTGCTTGAGCGGTTCAACTCAATTCTTATCTCAAGCTATCAATCTTACATTGTCTATCCTTTAAGATTGACCCAAAGATGAATTGAGTTGTTATATCACTAACTTCATATTCATCTCTAGTAAGAACTTGTGTTGTAGGGAATAAGGATTAACCTTTGTGGGAATCAAGCAAAAGGCCTACAACCAAGTGATATCCAAAGGATGGTAACAATTAATTCTTAAGTACACATTGCTTTTAATTGGTATATTCCTTTGTGTCTTTTGTAGCCACATAGGAAAAATGAAGCACTTGAGAATGAACTTAAAAGATTTTACCTTGCTTTGGAAAGGATCTAATTATATGGTAGATTGCAAGTTCATATTTTTATATTGTGACAATCTACATGCTTTAAATTGATTGTATGTATCTTGTGGCATATTTCAAGTTAATCATCATATTATTGCCATGACCTAGACATAAAGAGTATTATCCCATGTTCTTAAATGAATAGAGTGCTAAGTAAGAAATTCAAATTCTTATAGCACTTACCAAATGGGGAATTCTCTATATGACTAGAGTTGTGAGACTAATATTTCTATCTAAGTGTTTATGTAGTCTCACAACATGAGAATGTGTTTCCCAAATGGAGTGTGCCATTCAACATTCAAAGAAGATCGAACCAATACTATGTGATGTATTCATTCTTGTTTAAATTGGTTTTGAGTCTTCTCCATTAATCACTCACCATGCTATGAATTAAACTTGTCATATAAACTTAATTAAATAATCATGCTACTTTCATCTTTTTTACAATTTATGTTATGCATGATGCTTGTAAGGGTAATTTAGTTCATATCATGAGGTTTCCTTGTTTTAGTAACCTTCTTGTCATTCATATACTAGAGGTTGCTAAATAGGAAACTATTGCTTGTGTTACTAATACAATCTCTTTTAAGATATTTCATGGAAATTCATAAGTAGAGATTGTGCTCTTTCAATTGGTAAAATCACAAGCTTTAAAGGTTAATCTTCACCTAAAAGGAAGATTAGGAATGCTCAAGGCAAAGGTATGGAACAAATTGCTTCAATTGGTAGTTGATCAATAATAGTTCCTTCCAAGTGGCATTCTTTCAATTGGTAATAATATATTCTATGGAAAGGAATGTCAATATGAAGGTTAAATTCCTTTTGGCTTAAATTTGTAAATTAATGCATATTGTGAATTCACTGCTCCATGTGCATTAACTTAAAAGGAATTTAATTTATGCCTTTACGCCTCATAAATGATGATTTGTTTGCCATTCATATATAGATATCATCATTCATTAAATACTTCCTTGTAATACTAATACCTCTTTTCAAAATGTTTTATCGACTAGTTTTAAAAGGAAAAGAGATAACAAAGAAGGAAGTCTCCACAAATGATGAAAATAAGAATACTAAGGTGACACCACCACAGATAGTAAGATCTATCAAATTGGTATAACAAATGATACGTTCTATATGGTGGTAAGTATTCTTAGGCATAAGTTAATTCATTGCAAATTTGTCATGCCTTGACCATGATATGTAATGTACTCCTCATGAGACTCTTAACTGAATTGAAAGTGCATGTGGTAAGTCATTCAAATACTTGATGCACATATCTAGTGGGAGAACATTATATATATTGTGTCGTAGAGAATATGTTTCCCTTGAGTAAGCTATACTAAGACAATCCAAAATGGTAAATTTGTATCTCATTCATATGGATTGTAATCTTTGTTTTCTAAATAGCTACTCTTGATGCAGTTTAAAATTCCCTTATCGTTAAATCTAAAAGTGCACAAGAATCCTTTTTGTTGATATTCATCACATACATATGCACTAACATGGATATGATTTTTAAACTGTAAAAGGTACAATTAGTGATCCATACTCTCTAAATTTTGGAAACCCATATTTTGATATCTTAGAAATCTAATTCAATCGGTATCCATATGCTTCACATTGAATTGGATCACTAAGTTGTAAATTCCATGCATAACTTGTCTTTATGATATGAATGCTTGTGCAACTAACCTTGATAAGGTAGGTGCACCCAAGGTCAAGCTAGGTTCATCATCAAGAAGGCAACACAATGATGTATCAAGAAAAGGAGAAAATGCTCCTATTCTTAACTCTTGCTCTTATCTGTGAGTTTACATATTAACTTGGAACCATAGTAAGATGGTTGTCAAGTATATGTGGATGCCTATACAAAGAGAAAGGCCACAATAAGGAATGTGTGGGTACCCAAGGCTCTTACTACTAATCTTAAAGGACCCAATTAAAATTGGGTACCAAAATACGAAGCTTAAACTTGTTTTGCAGGATCACTCCTTCAATGGATCAAGTTGGGTGCTCGATAATGAATATATAAATCATATTTGGAGATAGTAGCAAGGGTGGTAACAACTGAATCTCAAGTGCATATTATTTTCAAATCTTATCTCTTTTGTGACTTGTGTAGCCACTAAGAGAAAAGAAGCACTTGATGATATACATCAGTTATTGATTATGAAATAAAGGTCTAGTTGGAAGATAAATGAATATTATCATATGGTCAACAAATCCAAAACTATGTGATGTACTCTCTCTCTCTCTAGTTAATTTGGATTTGATTCTTCTATATTAGACACTCACCATAATATGGATTAAGTCAGCCCTTTAGACTTTATTGAATAACCATGCATATTATCCATATCATTCAAAATATATTGTGCTTAAGGGCTCAAGGGAAATTTAGTCCATATTATGAGGTTTTTCTGTTTTTAGCAACACACTTGTCTTTCACATATAAAGGGTTGCTAAATAAGAAACTAGTGCTTGTGCTACTAATGTCATCTCTTGTGTTGAGTTTATCCATAGAAAATCTATGTTAAGAGATGGTGCTTGTTTTAAATTAGATAAATCACAAGCTTAAGGATACTATTCAACTAAAGTAAGATGAAGTTGATAAGAGGCCAAGTGTTTCAATAAGGTCCTTCCAAGCGCTTTCAAGATGGATTCAAAATCTATGGATATAAGAGTCTTGGTTGTTTCAATCATTGAGTTTTAATTGATCGAATCAAGAAAAGATGAAAGAAGTTCAAGATCACTTGGTTGGATGAAATCGTAAAGAGAAAAGAGATCACAGTGATTCAAGAAGGGAGTTATACTTTTTTTGTCAACCAAATAATGAAGATGTAGTGACATATTTATATGATATCCTTCATTATGAGGTTTTGAGGTTCATATTAGCATGCTTTACCCTTCAGGATTTCAATTGATATACTTTCAATTCTTAAACTTTCAATTGGTTTAATTTTCAACATCTATGTAAAGCATGTTATGTTAAACCAAGATATAGTGCATACATCTCCTTTAACCTCGTATTGTTGATGTGCATAAGTGTACTTTGTGTACTCTTGCATGCACAAATTGAGGGAGAGTTTAGCCTATATCTTGTGAGACTAATAAATTCTTTCAAGTTCATGTTGTGTAGTCTCACACCTTGGAGAACATCAAATGAGGATGAATGGTTCCATAGAAATGAAGAATTTCTCTTGATTGTTTGAAGAGGATAAGTTTCTCTTTGAAATGTCAAGCCTATCAAAAGCTAAGATAGAAATTCATGATTATAATGAAGACCATATGGCATGGAACAAAGGTGTGTCACTCCATGAACTATTGTATTACATTTGTGTATCTAGGCTCTTACAAGTTAGTGTATGCATGTATATGCAATATCTTAAGTCACATCATAAGGTTGCACTTGAATCTTGGCTTAAAACATTGCATATCATGTCTATTAGTATATCGTTTGATTATGAGTAATTCCTTAAATTGGTGCAATTTCACATTTTCATACTTTATTTGTACCAAGGTTCAAATTGTATAACTTAATCCCCTGGCCTCACAAGTCCAAGTGCATAAGCTAAACAAGTATTCATCACTTGTATGCACACATTTAGGGGGAGAATGGTCTATAATTTGAATCTTTGAGACTAACTTCATTTTCAAGTCTATTATGTGTGTAGTCTCAAATTAGAAAGGAATCTTCAAGCAAAGTCAATCGCTTCCACTGCAAATTTTGATGGGTATCAAAGATTCTTTGCTCCAATAAATGTATCTTCTATACATTTCATAAGAGAATGAGTTTCTCTTGTATATGCTACTCCAACGTCATCTAAAATTGGTAAATATGTATCACATCTTTTTGGATTACAAATATCTGAAGTAGCATAGCTTATAGATTCTCCTGTCTAGAACTTAATTGATTAAATAGTGCACATGTTTCTTATGTTGCATGATTATGTTCAATTGATACTCCTTTTATGCCAATGGTACTTTAAGTTGCAAATAAGTACTCTCAACAGGTATCAATTGAATTCATATATATGTGTGCACTAAAACTTGAGGAGAACTTAGTGTAATATGCAATTAGTGATCTGATTATCTATCAAATTGTATCAATTGGTGGTTTTCAATTGATATTTTTCATACATGATCACTAGTTGTATAATTCATACTTGTGCAATTTTCATGTTTCCTCTTGTTGTGATAAGAAAATGCTAGGTGACATCTAGACTCTAGGTATCAAGTTTCACCTTCAATCTAGTAGGACAATCTTCATTTGATATCTTGGACATAAGTCACAACTATGCCAACAAGAGCTTGCTAATGAATTCTAAATCCAACACAAGTCTGGAAACCCCTTGAAAAGGTAAAAACGCAAAGGTACATCACTTATGACACTTATCCATTACCTTTGTGCCATCTAAGGACCCTTTTCATAATAGTGTGTTCCCATCTTGCTTAATCATAATTTCTACCATTTATATTCTTTGTATCCTTTTTGGAGATTTATGACAAAGGGGGAGAAATTTTGCATTAAAGCTTACCTTTAGTCTTATGTAACTAAGTGTTAGAAGACTTTAAAAAGGGGAGAAATAATTAACAAAAGGGGAAGTCATAAGAAAAACATAAGATGTAGAAAATTGATGAGTGCATACTATGTCATGAACATCACGTTTATTTTATGACACACTGCACCCCATGAATAGTATGATATAAGTTGTCTCCATACTTTGACCCAAATATGTGCTTTTGGCATTTGAGTACAAAAGTGTTATTTTTCTGAAATGCACATATTTAGGGGGAGGAAACTATATCATAGGATTCAAAATCTTATTTATCAAATCTTATGTAAACTTTAAATGTGTTGTCATCAATCACCAAAAAGGGGGAGATTGAAAGTGCATTCATCCCTTTTGTGAGTTTTGGTGATTTGGATAACAACACATTTAAAGGTCTAACGAGTTTGCTAAGTGTTGAACAGGAAATTCAGTATGATGAACATACTTAAATAGTGTATAATGATCAGTGAACAAAGGTTCAACACGAGGTTAAATAACCAATGAGACAATGCAAATGGATATAATATGATCTCTACATTGGTTTGAATATATGGACAAGACCAGAGAAATCACTACATACATATGATCAGAATAGAGGATGAAGTGATTAAGAGGATAGGTCAAGCCAAAGTGAATAAGATATGAGGAATCGTGAATTGGCTTGACCATATTACTATCAGTCCATATATGCTTCTATGAGAATCAAACTAGAGCTTGATTAATCTTAACAGTTATATCTAGAAGACATTCAAGCAAGGTTCACAATATTGAAGAAATGATTCTCTCAATGGATGCTCAAAATGATGTGACTCAAGAATGGCTTGATAGGGTGAAGATAGCAAGTAAAGGGCTTCGAGGAACTAAGCGAAGGTGAAGGCCAAGCGACGGCTTGTGGACCGAGGTACCATGGCTAAGGTGAAGAAGAGAGTACTTGCACTAAGTCGATGAACTAATCAGGTATGAAGAGTTATAACATGTTGATGCATCAGCAAGGTGACTTGAAGCCATGTTTTGAACTCATACATGGTGATATGGTACAAGTCACAGGGTTTGATTTATGTTTGCTTCAAAAGGTGAGACAAAGATGTTTGTGATCCTTATGAAGCAACGCCATGGAGAAATCACACATGAGATGCCAATTACTCAAGGAGTTTACTTAATTATATTTTATTTAACTTGAGTATAGGAATCGTCGTACTATAAAGAGGGATCCAAAAAGAAGGTTGGTGTTTGCCAAAGCTCAAGCCTCTATATTCAAAAGCTATTTTTGAAAACCAAAAATCTCTCGGACGTTCTATGGTTGACTGCGGTTAGGTTTGAGAAACCTAGAGTGTTCTTGTTGAAAAGCAGCTGAACTTCTTCAACTGCAGCTGAGCTTTTCAGCTGAGCTGAACTTCAGCTGAGTTGAGCTTCTTGAGCTGCAGCTGAGCTGAACTTCAGCTGAGTTTAGCTTTCTCAACTCCAGCTGAACTTCAAGTTCAACCGGGGTCCAGACAGGTTCAACTGGGGTCCAGGGCAAGTTCAACCGGGGTCCAGAGAGGTTCAACCGGTTTCTAGGGAAAGTTCAGCCGGGGTTTTTCCCCCGAACCTCACTGGTCAAAACCGGTTGAACCGGTCCTAGGAGAGGTTCAACCGGTGTCAGGGTCAACTGACCGGTCTGACCTCCTGACTGGCAGACTGACTGCCAGTCTGACCCCCAGGCGGTTGAACCGGCCCTAGGGGCGGTTCAACCGGTGTCAGGACATGTTTTTGCAGTCTGACCTGCAGTCTGCCAGTCTGACTGGCAGACTGACTGTCAGCCTGCCCTAGGCGGTTGAACCGGTCCTAGGGGCAGTTCAACCGGTCCTCCACAGCCAAAATCAGCCCAACGGCTAGTTTTGAAGCCCCACCTATATATACTCACTCCTACCTCTCTCCCCACATAAGAGCACGACCCAAAACTCCATTTCTAACTTGAAGAACAACTCCCACTCTCTCTCTCACATCTCTTGCCTCTCCCATTTCAAATCTTTAGAGAGAAATCTTTGAGTGAGTTTGAGAGCTGCGGTTTTTGTGCTTCATCTCCAAATCTCTCTTGCTCTTCTTCATTCGAGCTTTGGTACTACATCGAGTTCTTTGTGGATTCATTACTCTTGGAGCTTCTAGCTCCTAGACGACTAGGTGTCTCTTGTGAGTCTCCAAATCTTGTGGAAGACCGCAAGAAAGTTTGTATTACCCGTTCGTTTGAGCAAAGATTAGTGTGTGAGCTTGACCTTTGTGGTCGGCAAAGGGAGGATTAGGGTTGAAAGAGACCCGGCTCTTTGTGGGCGCCTCAACGAGGAAGTAGGGCACCTTGGTGGTGTGACCGAACCTCGGGATAAATCTTGTGTCTCTTATGTTCTTGTTCATTGTGTTTGTTTGTGTTCTTCGTTCTCTCACCCTTCCGTGAAAGATTTGTTCATATCTTTTTGGTGTGTGGATTTTGAGAAGTGCCCTTCTCAGATCTACTACTTTGAACCCTGTGGATCATTTAGAACATTCTCATTTCCAAAGTTAACTGGGTGAATTTCGAGATCAATTCAGTTTTATATCTCATTCTTTAGTTGAGCTCGTTCAAACCAGTTGCACCGGTTTTGACACCGGACTGTTTTACCTAGTTTGTTTCTAGTTTTTGTTGAAAAAGTTTTAACTTGCCTATTCACCCCCCCTCTAGGCAACTTTCACCCTACCCCTAGCTAACTCAGGCTACGAGGGAACAAGACCGACGTCCCATCTAGCTCGCCCCGGTAACAAGTAATGATGGCTCCCCGCGTGCGTCCATGACGACGGTGGTTCTCAGCCCCCTACAGAAGCAAGGAGACGTCAGCAGGATCCCAGCAGCACCGACAGCTGTGCTTCTACAAGTCTCAGGCACTTCTCCGACGGCCACGTTATCGCGTACACAGGGCTCTAGCACCTCTCCGACAGCCACGTTGGCATGTACATAGGGCTCAGACACATCTCTGCCAGACACGTTAGCGCATAGCTACACCCCCCATTGTACACATGGACCCCCTCCTTACATCTATAAAAGGGAGGTCCAGGGCCTTCATGCGAGAGGGTCGCGCGGGGGAACGAGCTAACGAACAGGCTCACACTCTCTCTCTCTCTCGCGCGAACGCTTGTAACCCCTACTACGAGCACACCCCCCTGGTGCGAGATAATACGAGCCGCGTTTCTCCCTTGTGTTGCATCTTGCGCCAACCCATCTGGGCAAGGGCACGCAACGACAAATTTACTCGTTGGTCCAGGGACCCCCCGGGTCCGAAACGCCGACATATACATATAAGAAGGCCAAGCTCACTGACACTTAGCATCATTCACAACAGTACAAGACTGTTACCTGCAAAAACAGGATGGGATATACCTTGAGTAGTCAATTATAAACCAATACTTACCCAACTAAAGAAAAAGACCCCAAGGATATGCTGGCTTTTATGAATCAGGGTGATGTTATACACGTTTCAAGGACTCATTTTGCATAAAAACTTACTAAATTAGAATCTTAAACCATATTTTAACTTAACAAGTTAACTGGCCCCTCTCTAGCTTTCTTTTACCAATGTTTTGTTTTATTTATTACTATAATGTAAGGGTCTGTTTGTTTTTATAGTGCTAAAGTTTAACGCCTGCTAAAGTTTAGGCCCTACTAAACTTTTACTAAACTTTAGCACTCGGTGTCTGTTTTGATATAAGTGCTAAACTTTAGCACATTAATTGCAGCCATATTTCAATTGGCCACACATGGAGGGAGAGAGAAAAAGCTGCAGTTGTGAGTGGTGGGGGAGAGAGAAAGGAGTTGAGACCACTTTTAGCTCATTTTAGCAAATTTGGAGAAGCTAAATGCTAATGAGAGCTAAACTTTAGCACACCAATTTTAGCCACACTGTGTGTTTTTAGTAGCTAAACTTTAACAAAAAGTATAATACTAAACTTTCGTAAGGGAAAACAAACAGGTCCTAACTCAAATGAGAAATCAACAACGACCCATATCGATTTAACCAAGTGGGGATCTCTAACCACATGAACTATATGCTAGTTTAGAGTGAATTGGGTAGTTCACGATTGAAATATCTTGTTTTACATTATAAAAATAACTGAAGAAACAATTCAAACTCCTTGTCTGGCCAAGCATCTTTTAAAAAAGAATTCCCTTATATATTTCGAATGGATGAACCAAACCTTTGGGTCGCTAGGGTTAGAAACAGATGGGTAAAATCTCGCCCGACTCTACTATTTTTTGAATTTGATCTGATCATTTATGTAATTATGTAAAAATATGGAAAAGAGACGGAAACGAGAGATAATTTATTCCGTCAACTTTTTAAGGGATCCCGTTTTTATCCGGATTGAACTCGTATTTAGTCCGCATTTGATAAATATGGAATGTGGCTAATATGCATTAGTATATAAACTAAAACCTCGTGTCTTTAGGTGACAAATTATAGTGGCCATTGTAACCATCGACTTTTTTTTAATGACAAGTGGTCTAAAGTTTTAAACATCATCGGATATAGTTATATATACACCATTAGTAACCAAACAACAATAGAATGTTACATCTGCATATCTATTTGTTTTATGTTATTGTCCGACCAATCAATAACTAGTCAACCGTTAATATCATTTGTGTTTGTATTAAATTACAAGTTTATGTTAGTATTTTGTTTCCATTCGTAATTCAGTTTACGCCGCTCTCGTTTTTTTTTACAACTATTTTAGATCCGATGTCGTTTCAGATGAGGTTTTTCATCCCGTGCCGCACCAGTGTCGAGGACTCGAGGTGCACATTGTGATTGTGCTTGAGACGAACGCGACGACTCTCCAATTGCAAAACCCAACCAAACCCCTCTGTTTTTTTCGAATCGACTCTCCGAAGGCCTCGAGAGTCGAGACTCCGCCCGCTCCCTGCCATGGCTCCCGGTGCTCTAACCCGCCTCCTCCGCGTCGCGTCCACTCCTCGCATGGCGCGCCCCTTCGCAGCAAAGTCCCGCGCATCTCGTCGGCCGCAGGATCCGGAGCTTCCGACGGGGGACGAGAACGACTTCGCCGGCAGCGAGGTTGCCGCCCCCACCGAGAGCATCGACAAGCCGCTGGCCGAGGTGCTAAAGGAGCTCGGGAAGAGGGTTCCGGACTCCCTCGTGAAGACCCGCGTCGAGGATAATGGCTTCACTATGAAGTACATCCCATGGTAAATCACTCACCCGATCGGTAGCGATCACACATGGAAGTATGGAACCAACCTTACTTCTATGTTGCAATGCTGCGAACGATTGGAACAGTTCGGACATTTGTGTTCATTTAACCGGATTATGTCTTGCAGATTTATGTGTAAGTATTAGGGTACGTTTGAGTAAGATACTGGGTCCATGAGTGGGTTTATGAGTAGGTTTCTTGGTTTCGAACTTTCGATAATAATAAAAATATTTTTTAAGGAGAGAGATAGAGTCGATGGGTATGTTCTTCAAAAATAAGCACGTGATATATATTAGACAGTATCTGAAGCGAGATATTAGCAAAATAGAGCATTTTTATTATTATTGGTTCATACCTTCAGCGCTGTTATGTGTTCCCAAAGATGAAATTGATGATTTGTTAACCTCTGATTGGTCAGATACTAATTTCCCATCAGATGAGTAAACAATGCTGCAAACCTAACCCGTTAACTGTAAAGGATTGCGAAATGGTAGAAGTAGAACAAGAGAAGTAACTCATTGACAGTTCAATCTCTCTGAACTCAAGCCATCAAAAAATAGGTCAAACAAATATCCTATTAATGGCGAGAAGTTTACCTGAATCTTGTATGTTGAGAATTTTGTTCACAATGTGCCTGCAAGAGGTAGCTAGGACGAAAGTTGTCGCACTCCTATAGAATATAAACTCGATCTATAGGCTTTCTAATTGAAGAGGTTGCTCCAGCAGCACAATTCTATGGGAGGCTGGGGAGCTATCATGAACTGAGCATTTGATAAACATAAAATAAACCAAATCTCTAATCAGACTTATTAAAGGGAATTCCACAATTTTGACATTTTATCTATTGATAACAGGCCTTCCTTTGCAATCTGAGAGTCAGTCCTTCTTTGGTTTTATGTTTAATAACTACTTTAGTTTTTTACACCATGGGCATTTTATTTAGAGGAAAGAATGCTGGATTCATCAATAAATTATATATGGATAATTTGGTCCCATTTCAATTTTATTTTCTTTAATATATATCTTTGTGATCTCACTTTTGATACCTCTTGTAGGCACATCGTGAACAAAATTCTCAACATACATGCTCCAGGTGATTTTTTTTGTCATCGTTAGGATATTTGTCTGCCTTTTTTTTTGATGGGATAAGTTCATAGAGGTTAAACTGTCAGGGTGTTATTTTTCTTGTTCTAATTCTATCGTTTTGTAACCTATTACAGCGTGGTCGGGTGAGGTCCGCAACATTGTGTACTCATCTGATGGGAAATCAGTATCTGTTGTTTATCGAGTGACTCTTCATGGGATTGATGCAGAGGTACCTCTTATCTTCCAGAAAATGCTTTTGTAGTTTTGTACATAAATGATTGATCTCTATACCTAAAGGTTATTTTGATGCCTGAAATTTTGTATGGTCTTATGGCTTACATTTAGGTTTTGGCAAGTAATAAGTTTGCTTTCATTTGTTTTCAACAATGTTCTAGTTAACTGTGACTATTGAAATTGTGGTTCACCAGTTGGATTTGCCACTTCCTTGAATTTTTTTTTTTGTATACTAGTGTCTACCTACTAGTGAGAAGCTTTTGATAGGAGTTCTCAATGGGCATATATGTACAACAAGTGCAGATTTTGAGGTAATTCATGGAGTTTTTGGGTATGGTAGTAGGAATCAGGAGGAAGAGGAAGTTTTGGATTTTGTGGTAGCTTTTGACCTGTTGATAGGCAACACTTTCTTTAGGAAGAGAGAATCCTATTTAGTGGCGTATAGTAGTGGCCAACACTCTAGTCAAATTGAATTGTTCCCACAAGAAGAGAGGAGAAACGAGCATGCTTGAATTGTAAGGTCGTACCTGGGGAGTGTGTTATCTCTCAACATAAGTTTGTGGTGGCGGTCTTTCGTTTTCAGGTGCGTGCCCGTAGGGATAAACTAGTCAACCTTGTGAGAATAATGTGGTGACCAAACTATTGAATTGTGACAGACTCACCAGGATATACCTTATAGGCATATCGTCGAACACTAGTGTCCAACAGTAACTGGTGTCAATCTTCTTACAATAACATTAAGAAGTCACTGCCAGAAAAAAGGGTTTCTGGACCCAGTGCTTTCCAGAAAACTGACAGCATCATGTCACTGCATTGACTACAACTAGTTGCATTACCTTGCTATAAATGATGTTATCCTAGGCAGCACATAGTTTAGTTATATCCTAAGCAGCTCACGGCGTGATTTAAAACAAACATGTTGTTACATAGTTACATCCTAAGCAGCTCACAGGTTCACCCCAGCAACATGCTAGTTCATCAAGTTTCTATTCTATTTTTCAACAATTCAATTTCTATTTGTCAGTAATTCAATAACTGTATCAGGAACTTCACGGTTTTTCTTGTGGCACAATAAGTACCGCACAAGCCCAAACTTGACTCTTTTTCACGAATTCGTCCTGCAGCTGCAAGTTGAAAAATAGAGAAAGAATTGCTTAACAGACCTCATCAAACTTATTGAAAAAAAAAACAGAGAGGGAATTGCTTAACAGAGAGAGAACTACATAAGGTTAGTTCTTAACAGACCTCATCGCACTCCGTTTCGAACCTAATGAATTGACTATCTTGTCAAGTAGTAAAGAAATTCTCAAGGAAATACATTGATGCAACGACACTGTCATTGACCTTTATGGTAGATCGCGCGCGTGCTACTCTGTCTTGAGAAAATGTTACTTCCATGCTTATGTGTTCTTTTAAAGCTTTCTTTAATATCTCTCCCATAGTGAGAGAGAATTTCATAACTTCTTCGAAGGAATTATTATGGCAATAAACATGGATCTGGTTCTTCATGGGTGAAAACACGAAACACACAACGATCCATTCTTTCGAGAAGAAAACAGGGAAGTAAATCTGTAAAAACAAGCACTTGTATAAGGAAATTAACAATTCCAAAAAAAGAAACAAGATTGATGCAATACTTACAATTGTGTCTTCTAATAACTTGGTGGTGCTGGCCCTGATTTTCTTTCTTTTCAAAAAGGGGAGTGCACCCTGAATCTTTTCCTTCAAACGTTCATCGTCCTGCAGTTAGGGGGAAACATAAGAACAAGATATTTTGCTGTTCTTAAGTAGATAACATGGGGAAACTTTTTATCTTGTGTAATGGTGAGACAAAGATTCTTTTAATATTCTTAATTCTTTGGTTCAGGAGTTCCGTTAATATTATGATAAGATCCCTGGCATCCTGACCTCCCTGGAAGCACTTTTCTAACTGAGGACCAGTCATTGAGGTTTTTTTAAACTTCAACATAAACTATATATGGGGCAACTGAGTGCCGTGTAACGGTAACATCTGTTGCGAGGCAACGGAGAGCGGTGTCGTAGTCACAGTGGCTAGGGGCAACGGAGTGGCCATAGGCAACAACATATATATGGGGCAGCGGAGCCATGTGTAAAGGTAACATACTGTGAGAAGCAACAGAGTGCCATTTTATGGTATCATTGGGTGAAGAGCAGCAGAGTGCCGTGTAACGTTAACATCTGTTGCGAGGCAACGGAGAGCGGTGTCGTAGTCACATCGGTCTAGGGGCAACAGAGTGCCCATAGGCAGCAACGTAGCTATGGGGCATCAGAGTCATGTGTAAAGGTAACATACTGTGAGGAGCAACAGAGTGTCATCTAATAGTAACATCGGGTGAAGAGCAACGGAGTCACGTGTAACGGTAACTTGTGTTGAGAGGCAACAGAGTGCGGTGTCGTAATCATAGCGGTATCTATGGGGCAACAGAGCCACGTGTGTTAACATACTGTGAGGAGCAACATAGTGCTAATTAATGGTTACATCCGGTGAAGAGCAACAGAGTATTGGTAACATCGGTTGAGAGGCAACGGAGAGCGGTGTCGTAGTCACAACGGTCCAGGGGCAACAGAGTGCTCATCGGCAACAACATAGCTAAGGGGTAACAAAGTGCCATGTGAAGGTAACATACTTCGAGGTGTGCCCACAGGCGGTAGCTTACAATGTGTAGCAACGGAGTGCTATGTAACGGTAACATTGGGTGAAGAGCTACGAACTCGGTCTTTACCAGGTCAATTGGTAGGTAACTACAATTAACGGTGAAAGTATTTCATCGTTCATGCAATAGTTTCAATATTGTGCGGCTAGAATCTGTAGCAAATGCTGGACTAATGAACTCGAGTCGAACACATTGGTAGTGTTTTTTCACACAGGAACTGCCTCTGGATCCTTGGACATGAACCGACTCTCTTTGACAGTAAATCAATACGGTCTGGTTAAGTCAAAGACGCCCAAGATCATAAATGTTTCTTTAAAGCTCGCGATGATGATTCTCTTTCTAGAACAATGGATCAGTTTAGACTTACGCAAAACTCACAGGTGACAGACAATGTTTTGCGATTGAACATTGAATGTCAGTGTGCTCCAGATGCATAACTCAGAGGTAACAACCGTGCCACAAGACCAGACGCAGGGCCGTGCGGGAGGGAGTTCAACTAGTACACTGGAACAGGGCCCCCAAATTTTTAAGGGCCTCCAAATTTATACATGTATAGCTCATATAATATAGAAGTCAGGTTATGTAAAGCAAATAGATAATCTTCTTCTACCGTCTGTTGCAACGTTTCAGACTCTCGCCTCCTGCCTCCACCGCCAGGCACCCTGCATGCCTGCACCCAGCAGTCCAGCACCTCAACCAATCCTATCCGCTGCTAGCACCTTGCTGCTCTCGAAGACATTTACTGCTTGTGTCCGGAATTCTGAAATCTGAATCCTGATTCTGTGGCTGCCGCCTGCCAGTACCTTGCGTCCGGAATTCTAAATCCCGATCCCTACTTGCTATCCGGAATTACTAAGCATCAAGGTAATTTTCTAGAAAAAATCCTCTATTAATATATCCTTTAATAATTATAATAGTTTAATTGTTCTTTTTATCTTTTGTGTGCATGTTTATTAATTTACTAGACATCTAGTATTTGAAGATCTAACTATCGGATATCATGTCTTCGACCAATCGATCTAGAAAATATGAATTTGGTTACGAAAAGCGACATGATTCTTTTCCTAATGCAAGTATTGCATATAGAGTTTTATTGACCATTCCTATGACTGTTGCATCAACAGAGCGGAGCTTTTCTAAAGTCATATTTGCGTTCTACAATGACACAATAAAGACTTACAGATTTAGCCACAATAGTACTTGAGAGTGGATTATTGGACAAGATTGAATATGATCATATCATTGAAGAATTTATTTCAAGGAACACTAAGAGAATGAAGTTGTTCAAGTAAAATTCATACAATAAAGAGTTAAATAGGTTTTTTTTTCTTCATAAACTCCATTTCTATGTACTACATTACAACATTTTAATACTTACAGTTCTGTTTTTAAATAGTTTAGCAATAAGAGTTTTTTATTCAATAGTTTTGTACAGGGCCTCATTTTCTTCCGGCACAGGCCTGACCAGACGAGCCACAGGTTGAAGAGCTTGCACATGCAGAGCAGGCGCCTGTGCAGGCAAGAGGGGCTGCAGGGCATGTGCATCTTGATAAGCTCTGGCCCAGTCTTTTAAGGAAGAGGGCCCATTCTTTGCATGAGGACCAGCCTGACGGTCAGTTTGCTCGAGGTGAAGAACTCACAGATGAAGAGGTTATAGAGTCTGCACATGTAGAGCAAGTGCATCTTGCTTAGCTCTCGCCCAGTCCTTCAAGTAAGAGCCTCTTACTTGAAGGACTGGGCGAGAGCTAAGCAAGATGCACTTGCTCTACATGTGCAGACTCTATAACCTCTTCATCTGTGAGTTCTTCACCTGGAGCAAACTGACCGTCAGGCTGGTCCTCATGCAAAGAATGGGCCCTCTTCCTTAAAAGACTGGGCCAGAGCTTATCAAGATGCACATGCCCTGCAGCCCCTCTTGCCAGCACAGGCGCCTGCTCTGCATGTGCAGGCTCTTCAACCTGTGGCTCGTCTAGTCTTGTGGCACGGTTGTCACCTCTGAGTTATGCATCTGGAGCACACTGACATTCAATGTTCAATCGCAAAACATTGTCTGTCACCTGTGAGTTTTGCGTAAGTCTAAACTGATCCATTGTTCTAGCAAGAGAATCATCATCGCGAACTTTAAAGAGACATTTACGATCTTGGGCGTCTTTGACTAAACCAGACCATATTGATTTACTGTCAAAGAGAGTTGGTTCATGTCCAAGGATCCAGAGGCAGTTCCTGTGTGAAAAAAAAACTACAAATGTGTTCGACCCGAGTTCATTAGTCCCGCATTTGCTACAGATTCTAGCCGCACAATATTGAAACTATTGCATAGACGATGAAATACTTTTATCGTTAATTGTAGTTACCTGGTAAAGATCGAGTTCGTACTCTTCACCCGATGTTACCGTTACATGGCACTCCGTTGTTACACACTGTAAGCTACCGCCTGTGGGCACTCCTCGAAGTACGTTACCTTCACATGGCACTCTGTTGCCGATGAGCACTCTGTGGCCCCTGGACCGTTGTGACTACAACACCACTCTCTGTTGCCTCTCAACAGATGTCCTACGTGTTCGAAAAAAAACATCAGTTGTTTCTTCAGTACAAATATATCTTCGCTTTCTGTGGACAATTACAGGAACACTGGTAGTCAGTGTTAGATTAGATCAGTGGTGAAGTCACAGTTGGTTAAAGAGGAGATGTTAGACTAGATTACATTTATACTTCAAATCGGCTTGGGGCGTTTTTAAATCCTAGGCCCAATACTAGACATGTCCAACGAAGACCTAAGAGGCACCAAGTGTAGTGAGATTCTAAGGTGCGGTGACAATGACAAGAGAGACATGAAAAGATCGAAATTGACATGAGAAGAGACAGTAAAAGGAATCTGATGGAATATAACCAAAGATTTAGTCTTTAATAAGAGTGCATCGAAAATAGCCGTCCATGTGGTTGAACCTTTACTTATGGTTTCTGTTGGGTTTCAATTCTAATCTACCCTAATTTGCTTAGGACAAAGAGGTTTTGTTGTTGTTGTTGTCGTTGTTATATGGTAGTGTTTACCAATCCTCTTCTGTTGGTGCTTAACTTAATTGATGATGAATTGTGGTTTTCTTATCATAAACTTTGAAGTTTTAATTTCGCAAGTTTTATATTGCATAACATGTTATTATTTGGATCCATTTAGTTTTCTCTCTGTTGGCAGATATTTGTTTTCTGGACAAATTGGATTTTTGCTGCTTGTTGATTATTATGATACTTATGCAAGCTGGCCATGCCTGTTTGTCTATGCCAAAGGGCATTCTGCTCTTTTGGTAATGAAAGATGCAAACAGAGGTCTCATTTGAAGAAAATGGATCCATTTGGTGGTCACTATTTTAATTCAGGAGATAGTCTTGTTGTACATGATTTTTTTAACGATATACTCCCTTCGTTCTTTTTTATTTGTCGCGGTTTAGTTCAAAAATAAACTAACGGGCGACAAATATTCGAGAACAGAGGTAGTACATAACTGAAACAACAGAAAACAAACTCAAGTTGCTGGAGAAACAATATTAATATTTTACACATAACACATCCATGACTATATGAGAATCCTCAGTATTCCATAGTCATTTAAACTCATCCCATCGTCGTTTTACTGCAGTAGCCATTAATAGTGAACTGTTAGCTAGTTGACAATTTCTCTGCCTAGTAGTTTTGTCTAACATATAATATATGACCAAAACTAACAGTGTATTGACAATGTTGCCTGCTCTCTCTGTTTTCTCTATCAGATCTATAGAGAGGCCACTGGAACTGCTTCTGTTGATGATACAATCTATGGTGATCCCGTACAGAAGGCAGAATCTATGGCTTTTCGTCGCGCTTGTGCGCGTCTTGGTCTTGGACTTCATCTCTACCATGAAGATATGTCATAGATGACTAATGTTAGTTTTTGTGGCATGCTTCCAGTTTGTTGCGGACCATTGTCCCTTAATGGCTACTCATTTTCACCGGGCATGCTTCTTTTTCTTTAATGTGATATGGATGTGCAAGTGTTTGAAATTTAGGCTGTCGTGCTATATGTAAGTTACCAAAGTACCAATGCAACTACTGTTCTGAGCTGTTTGCTTGTTAAGCAGCAGCTTGTTCCAATGTCTAAATTCTTGAGTACATGTTCATGAAAGCTTGGTAGTTTTGTTTTCTTTTTTTCTATATCCTTTAACTGGATATCTTCATATAACTGTTAGTCGGTAGCACATTGGACGAAATGTTTTCATGTTAGTCATTGCTCCCATACTAATGTTTTTTTTTTCAACAGCAAGGTCACTAGGTAAGTCTTTCCAGGATCTCTTTGATTATGGCAAATTACAATGCCTTTGCAGGATTATTATGTTATGACTGGCCTACCAGAAGGCGACTAGACCCACCAGAGTAGGCGTAGGATCAGGAGATAAGTAATCAGTTTAGTTGAATAAGTCTTATCAGTTTATCTCCTAATATTATGGAGTAGTTGGATAAGTCTTTTATCTCCTATTATCGTGGAGTAGTCGGTTGGCCTTAGGCCTATATAATTACGACTTTGTAATAAAAAAGGCAAGCAATAGCAGATATCTTCTGCCAACTTCCCATGGGAGCTGGAATCTACATCCGTGTGTGCCGTTTCCTGCAACTACTTCCTGCAACTACGACCAGTTGCGAACCTAGTCAAATATTATCGGGGTTATCAAAAGCGGCTTTGCTATATGGTATAGATGTTCAACTGTATTAGTGTTTTGCTAAAGGATTTATAAATTTTATCGGGCCGGCTGACCCCGATAAACACCCCTAAGTTCGCCCCTGACTACGGCGCTCAAGAGGCAGCCACCACCTCCAGGTCGTAGCCTGTCCTCCCCTCACCCATACTCCCTTCGGCAGATTCCTGGTAGGACTAGAAACCTTACCATAATAGGTCAAATGCTATATCGTTTTTATATATTTATTCTTAATCATAAACTGAATCTGTTGATCAATGTTCCTTCCAAAAACAAAAGGGGACAATTATTCTGTAGTTTCACACTGATGTTGTCCTATTTCAATATTTGGCTAGGACATCGGTCTAAAATGCCATGCCATGTTTGTTTGGAATGTAGTTGATATGATTGGAGTCCCTACCAGGGAGGCGACGACGTAGGTTGTAGGGATGAGGCGTTGTAGGACGTTGCTGGGTATGGTTTGAAGATGTCGTGGCTGCTGGCGAGAGACAGAGCAAGGGATCGTGTTACAGTACCGTGATACAGTACCCACGGGTATTGTTCACAGGGTGGGTTAGGCTGCCTACGAGAGGAGGAAGGGGTGGCGGCTAGGGCTCCCAGCTCCCTGAGGGAAGCCAACAATAAATAGGTTGCTTGTGCTTAGTTTCCCTAGGTACAAACTTCTTTGCTACCAACTGGTTGCCTCGCATTTTGCCATTCTGAAATGTGGCACTTCTGACCCTTATAAGGTGCAAGGTATCCCTTCCTATTCGGATAACCAGAATCTACAAGATAGTATTTACCTGCACAAACATAAATATGTACTTCAATACATATGACACACATAAATAACGGATGATACAAAAGTAAAAGACTCTAGTATCTTGTAAGACTCTAGTAAGACATATGACACATATAAATAACGGATGACACATAAATATGCGGGAACCTATCCACATACGTTATCAAAGTATCTTGTAAGACTCTAGTATCATGTACTGCACCTGGCCAACCCGTGACAACAAATGTGAACCTCATATCGAAGTCACAAACAGCCATGGCATTCTGTGATGCGTAACCGTGACGACCAATATACTTTGCTTGCTCCGTGGCCGGGACAGACGCGGGAAAGTGGCTTCCATCAATGGTTCCTATGCAATCCTTGAAATGCGGCCAGAATCTAGTCTCTCGTAATCTAGGGTGAATCTCTATGAAATTGGTGTCCTTAGGCTTGATTACGTCAGAAGACATCCTATAGATTGCATTAAGGACTTCACTAAATTTGTGGCTTATAGTTTCCAATGAGTGACCAAACTTATTCCTTATCTGTCTAAATGATTGTGGACCCCCACATGCCCACAAGAAAATGGCAGTTGCTTTCGTTGTACTAACACCACGACTTGGTACCAGACCATAATTTTGCACCAACGTATCATGCAAACGTCGAAACACAGTTTGACGCATGCGAAACATGTCAAAGAAATCATCACTACTCTCCAATGTTCGCTCAACCAATTGGATACCTGTTTCAACCATGGTTCTTCTCGAAACCCCACTTGGCGAGCTCCCCCATATGTCCACAGCAAATAGTGCAACTAGGAATTCACCATCCCTCTCATCATCAGATGAGTGTGTATCAGGCTCACACATCTGCAAACATACAAACAATAACCAGATTCCTTGAATCAGCACTACCATACAAACAAACTCACGGTTGTTCATTTATCATAACTCCAATATGGTTCACACAATTACATTTTTCATAGACATACAACTGTTATTATTGCAAAGACAAGTTCAACTCGAATAATTGAAAAACTTCTCTGATGGGAAAAAGACTCATACGACATAAAGTTTGTAACAGCACTGCACGAGGAAAAAAACACATACGAAAGACAGTTTCAAACAATAACAGGACCAGCAACAGTTTTCGGACCACCACCAACAGTTTTCGGACCAACCGTTTTCCTTCATGGCCACCTAACTGGACTTCTCATTCTTCTCGTAAGCACGGCGCAGCCAAGCGTTCCTTCCTTCTTTGGTCTTTAGGGTTGCAAATACATCTCTATAACGTTTTTCGATCAACAAATGAGTCGCAAAGAAATGTAAGTCGCTTCCTTCCGCTGCACCATCTTCAATGACTTGTTGCAATTGAGCAGCAACCTCTTTACGAACGAGGTTGTTCTCAAATGAGGCTATGGACTTGTTAGAGCTCAAGGTCCTCGACTCGTAAGCTTCGACAAGGCATTTCATGTATTCATACTTCATATCCCTTTTCTTCTTAGGTTTAGGAGAATCATGCAACACCTTACGCTTGCCTTTCACAATTGAGCTGGGGTCAGGTGTGCTGTTTTCACCGCCACCTAAAATGTCTTCTTCGTGACCATCAGACGATGAATTAGCATCCTCAACTCCAGGAACAAAGGTTGTCTCATTGGTGCACACAATGGGTCCAAACTTTATCTTAAGGTCGTCCTCATTCTCAAGAGGGGCTGTTTTGAACATAATACACCCTGGCATTGCCTGCAGTAACATAGAATTTCCTACTTTCAGATGCCGAACAGTATTCCTAATCTATAAAATAAAAATAAATTCTACTTACTTCATTTTGCTTAGCCCACCACTCATCTGGTGCACTGATTGAACTAGTATGAGGGTCTCGACCAAGACCTGTAGCCCTTTCATTAAGTGTTTTCCATTGCGTGTACATTCTCTTTAAAGAGTCCCACCTATTCTTCATTTGATCCCTGGTGTACATGCGGCCAGTGCGTTCCTTAAACTTCCTAATGAGGTTAGCATACCCTTCTGCATTTAGAAAGTGTTGTGGCCTGTTGCGTGCATTGACCTCTTCTACACAAATTTCTGTGTAAATTTTAGTTGCTCTTGTGTCCCACTTTGCCACACTTCTCCATCTAATGCAAAACAAGTATAAAGTTAAAGAACTACGAAGTATACTCGAAATAAGAAGCAAAAAAATAACACACTGATGGTACCATAATACCATAAGGTAGTAGCAGAACTACTAAGATTCAGGTTCGACTTATTACATACACTACCATACTTGAAATTAATCCAACTTTTCATGGACACAAAACACATGGAACAGATAACACCTGCACACTAAGCAAAAGTCTGTTCCTATTCACGTAGCCCTAAACCCTTACTAACAGATTAACCATGTACTAACTTAAAACTCATTGTCACTAAAGGAAGGCATCTGATCTGAGTCATATTCAACACCTCAAAACTTTTCAAAGTGCTTGGCAAAGTCCCAGTCCTGACTTAGGTATTCTTCACCAGGGGGTGGTGAGGACAAGTCTGAGGGTTCGTAGTTGCTGTCAAGCTGGTTGTTAACGTTGTTGACCTTGTCCAAATACTCTTGCAACACCAGAGAGTCTTGCTCCATCATGCAAGCAATGTCCTCCAATGCTACATGAATTTTGGTAGCATCAAATGAGGTCAACCCTCGTCCAGGACGGATTGTTTCCCTCGCTATAGAAAATATCTTGTCCGCAATCTCTTGCATCCTTCCAATTGCCTTGTCGGCTATGGAGTCTGTTGAATCCATCTGATGTGGATTTAGGTCGTTAGTATACTATGACATGGGGACAATCTACTAACATCCAGGTATTCACATGAATTGCCTCGCCTGCTAACAAACAAAACTAGGGTTCAACTCGCAAAGAAACGATAAAGTGTCGACTAATAATAGTGAAAACACAGTTGAATGGTTTACCGTAAACCGTGAACAAAAAATCCTAAAACCGCATCTGTGAACACAGTAAAGTAACCAACAAGTTCATATTAACATCACCTTGGTTGCAGTGGATCTTGGTACCCAACACGAAGAACCCAATTTGTCGCGGATATCTGAAGGGCACATTTGAAACGTAAATCGTTAGTAGATCGATTCAAACCCATTCTGATGTAGTGAATAGAGGGGGGATAAACCTTAAACACGGATGTGGATCAACCCTAAACCCTAATCATTAGATGGGGGAGGTACAGAACCCTAACAACACGATACGACATATCCAAACGAGCGCGGTGGCGGAGGAGAATGAAGAGAGGGTCGGGATGGAGGAGATGGAAGATCGTACCTGCGAAGACGACGAGATGCGATGGGGGGAGGAGAGGAACCTTCACGATGGCTGCGGGATTTGTCGAGGGAGCTGCGGCGCCGCGGTGGGCGCGGAAAACCCTAGCGAACTGAAGGGTCACGGGGCCGCTTTCTCCCGACGTGAACTGAGGGCCGCTTCTTGGTAGCCGTTGCAGGGTGGCTTCTCTAGGAAGCGTGGCGCGGAAAAGCCAGGCAAGAAGCTACGCGTTTGGGAGGTGCTTCGGCTTCTGGCGGCCAGAACCCGCTCAGAAGCTAAACCAAACAGGGGCGATAATGCATCAATTGTTTATTCACACAACTCCTATCACCTAATACAACAGATAAGTGATTAAAGTTTTTAAAACAGCAAGGAGGTGGCAAATGCACTGGGGCTTGCGTGGGATAACACTAGGTTAGTGTTGTTAGACGATACTCGCTTAGTGAGCATCTCCCATCCTAGCACTTGATCAGATCATTTAGCTTTAGGTTCATTCACCAGTCCCATCTTGAGATCATTCCAGCTGTTATCCTCCACATTACACAATCAATGAACGTACCTATGTGATATGCATAATGCACATGAGTAAGGACATGAATAGCAAATGATAAATAACCTATACTAAAGAGGGGAAAACACTTCAAGCAAGACATCACAAACATTCATAACCAGACATTAGATAGAGATACACAATCAAGCACAATGATCACATTTTCTAACTTACACGAATCAAATCCAAACATCAAGAATTATAAAACTAGATATAGTTCATATATTTTCTTTAGTTCGAACATAACACCAAAAGATTCATAAAGCATAGGGTCATTATTTATACACTCCGATTTTAGAACAAGAATACAAATAAGCTAACTAACCTTCTAAACCACTTTGCTAGATGACTTGAGTTACACACCACTAAATAAGACATATCACTAACACAAGATATTACGATGCTATGCAATAGATAATTAATTACTTAATGGCGAAGCACAATACAACACTTATAAGCACAAGCTAGATGCAAAGAAACAATTTAACACAACAATCAGGTTCCTGTAGCTCGATCGAAGTTAACTTGGACAAGAAACTACAATCATGTATAGGGACTATATTTTTCTTAGCTAAAGAATACACCCAAAGATTAATGAACTTAGGCCTACAATTATAATACTCCTAAACTCAGGCTATGGTTAAAGAAATTTAATTAGTTCTCTAAGCCACCTTGTCCAAGTAACTTGAATCTTATACTAGGCAAGATAAGACAACACAATTTTGAGTTCCCAAGTAAAGCACTCATTCATTTTCCAAAAATCACTAAGGTCTAGCGCAAACCTCAAGAAAGTAATGAAACCAATCAAGAATCGAAAACTAACTAATTACCCCTACTTAGCCAAACAAGAACAAAACCAAGTACTCAATTGCAGATTTTCTGGACAGTCGTACTGTAGTCAATTGTTTTGCTCATAACTCACAAAATATTCATCCAAAAATAGTAAACTAGGTCTTTCTGGAAAGCTTATAAAGTCCTCTACACCTTTGGTATTATCATCACAACAAGCTTCGACCTTTAGAAAGGTCAAACAATGCTAAACATAAATTATGTCTATATTTGGACAAAATTCGACTCTTCACTTCAAAAATTCATAACTGTAGTCCCAGGCATCCAAAATAGTTGATCCTAGACTTTCTAGAAAGCTAATGAAATTGTATACACTTTATTTATAAATATCTCAGGTTAATTCAATGCATATCAAAGTCAGTTAACACAAACAGACTTCTCTATCCAGATTTGGACAGATTCAGACTCTATAGTTCAAACAGTTGTAACTTGGTCTCTATACCACCAAAAAGGGTGATCTAAGACTTTTTGGAAAGCTTAAGGAAAGTACTACAATTTGTCTGTAATTACTAAAGGCTTATTCTTAGTTTAACTTGGGCAAACAATGTCATCTTCGAAATCAGTATATAATTTGGACAGATTCAGGTACAGGACTTGGAAAAATCATAACTTCTAAACTACTAAACCTATGGTATGAAATTTTTACACAAGTAAGATAAAGAAGTTAGCTACAACTGTTATATATAACACTTCCATAGAAAACATGATTTACTTCACTCAATTATTACCACAACAGAGAGGATGTGCGCAACAAAATTCAGCTCAGGGACAATCAGATTCCCTAAGCAAGATTATGACGAAACATCACCACTACTCAGTCCTACACCCTCATATTTAATCCTAAAGCTTCTAATTGACATCAAGGCACAAATCAAGCTTTCCGAGAAACATGCATGAGCTCACCCTCTTCTAATTATTCTTTGTCTAAGTAACACCAGCATCCTCCACATGCATAGAAGCTACTTAATCATTACCCAACCAACATATCATACTTCACATACAAAGAACTTAGTCAATCACTCCCGACATACACATACCAAAACATTCCCCGTATAGCTTGCATTATGGCTTAACCTTAGCATACGAAGAGTTTATCTAGAATTACGAGCACAATCACATGACATACCTCAAATCATTTCAATAATACTAAACTTATACACCCGCTAAAACACTTCTCACATAAACTACAATTCAAACCAAAACTTCATTTACAAAACAAATACGACATATATACTTCTTATTAACACAATAACCACATCACAGGCGAGGAGACACTTCAACATCACCTAATCTACCCACAATTATCACAATTAAAATACAAACAAGGGGATTCTTCCCTGCACGCCGAGGGGGCAGCACACAGGCACGTCAAAAGACCCAGAGATCAATACCTCGCACACCTCCTACATATAAGAAACCATCGTGACTAATATAACTGAAACGGAAATAGGCTAAAACCTTTTTCTAATTGATTTTGGTGGTTGAATTGCCCAACACAAATAATTGGACTAACTAGTTTGCTCTAAATTGTAAGTTCTACAGGTGCCAAAGGTTCAACACAAACCAATAAAAAGTCCAAGAAAGGGTTCAAATAAAAAGGAGAAAAGACAACCGAAGGCTGCCCTGGTCTGGCGCACCGGACTGTCCGGTGTGCCACCGAACAGTGTCCGGTGCACCAGGGAGATCAACTCCGAACTTGCCACCTTCAGGTTTCTGGAATTGCCTCTCCGCTATAATTCATCGGACTGTCCGGTGTAGCACCGGACTGTCCGGTGTGCCAAGCGGAGTAACGGCTACAGCGCCAACGGTCGTCTGCAAAAGGTGAACAATGAGCTACAGTGCGTCGACTGCGCGCGCAGAAGTCAGAGCAGGCGCAGATGGCGCATCGGACAGTGAACAGTGACTGTCCGGTGGCCCCACTTGTTAGAGCTCCAACGGTCGAACCCTAACGGTTGGGTGACGTGGCTGGCGCACCGGACAGTGTCCGGTGGTGCACCGGACTGTCCGGTGCGCCCTTCGACAGCAGCATTCCCCAACGACCACTTTGGTGGTTGGGGCTATAAATACCCTCAACCACCACACTTCAAGGCATCCAAGTTTTCAGCCAACACAATCAATACAAGAGCTAGTGCATTCAATACAAGACACAATTAGAGTGAATCAAAATCTCTCCAAGTCCCAATTCCACTCAAAGCAAGAGTGACTAGAAGAGAGTTTTGTCGTGTTCTTTTGAGCTCTTGTGCTTGGATCGCTTTTCTTCTTCCCTATTTTCTTGTTCCAAGTCATTTGTAATCAAAGCAAGAGACACCAATTGTGTGGTGGTCCTTGTGGGGACTAAGTGTCCCAATTGTTTGAGAAGAGAAGCTCACTCGGTCTAAGTGACCGTTTGAGAGAGGGAAAGGGTTGAAAGAGACCCGATTTTTGTGACCACCTCAACGGGGAGTAGGTTTGCAAGAACTGAACCTCGGTAAAACAAATCACCGTGTCACACTCTTCATTTGCTTGTGATTTGTTTTGCCCTCTCTTTCAGACTCGATTATATTTCTAACGCTAACCCCGGCTTGTAGTTGTGCTTAAACTTTATAAATTTCAGATTTGCCTATTCACCCCCTCTAGACGACTTTCAATTGGTATCAGAGCCCGGTACTTCATTAGAGCCTAACCGCTCGAAGTGATGTCGGGAGCTCACGCCAAGAAGGAGATGGTGACCGGCGAGAAGCCCGCCATAAGCCACGGGAAAGCTCCATCGGGAGAGTCCGGCAACAAGAAGAGGGAGGAATCACCTTCCCGCGTCAAGTCGCACCGGAGTGGCGACAAGAAGAAGAAAATGAAGAAAGTGGTCTACTACGAGACCGATTCTTCGTCGCCTTCCACCTCCGGTTCCGACACGCCGTCCGTAACTTCTAAGCGCCATGAGCGCAAGAAGTTTAGTAAGATCCTCTTACGCTATCCACGCATTTCCAAACACACTCCTTTACTTTCCGTCCCACTAGGCAAACCACCAGTTTTTGACGGTGAAGATTATTGTATGTGGAGTGATAAAATGAGGCACCATCTAACCTCACTCCACGCTAGCATTTGGGACATTGTTGAGTTTGGTGCGCAGGAACCATCCGTGGGGGATGAAGGCTATGATTCGGACGAGGTAGCCCAAATTCGGCACTTCAACTCCCAAGCCACTACTATACTTCTCGCCTCTCTAAGTCGAGAGGAGTATAATAAGGTGCAAGGGTTGAAAAGCGCCAAAGAGATTTGGGACGTGCTCAAAACCGCACACGAAGGAGATGATGTGACTATTGACCAAGATCACCAAGCAGGAAATGATCGAGGGGGAGCTCGGTCGATTTATGCTCAACCAAGGAGAGGAGCCACAAGCAATGTACAACCGACTCAAAACCTTGGTGAACCAAGTGCGCAACCTCGGGAGCACCAAATGGGATGACCATGAAATGGTCAAGGTTATTCTTAGATCACTCGTTTTTCTTAACCTTACTCAAGTTCAATTAATTCGTGGTGATCCTAGATATAAACTAATGTCTCCCGAGGAAGTGATAGGGAAGTTTGTGAGCTTTGAGCTAATGATCAAAGGCTCCAAACAAATCATCGAGCGAGGCGCCACCTCCACACCCGAGGTGCAACCCGTCGCATTCAAAGCGACGGAAGAGAAGAAAGAAGAGTCTACGTCAAGTAGGCTCCCCATCGATGCCTCCAAGCTCGACAATGAGGAGATGACTTTAATCATCAAAAGCTTTCGCCAAATCCCCAAGCAAAGGGAGGGGAAAGACTACAAGCCCCGTTCCAAGAAGGTTTGCTACAAGTGTGGTAAGCACGATCACTTTATAGCAAAATGTCCTATTTCTAGTGATAGTGACAGGGGCGACGACAAGAGAGGGAAGAAGAAGGAGAAGAAGAGGTACTACAAGAAGAAGGGCGGTGAAGCCCATGTTTGCCAGGAGTGGGACTTCGACGAGAGCTCCACCGACTCCTCCTCCGACGAGGACACCGCAAACATCACCGTCAACAAGGGTCTCCTCTTCCCCAACGTCGGCCACAAGTGCCTCATGGCAAAGGACGGCAAAAAGAAGAAGGTAAAATCTAGAGCTTACAATAAATATACAACATCTAGTGATGAGGCTAGCTCTAGTGATGATGAGGATGATTTGCTAACCCTTTTTGCCAACTTAAACATGCAACAAAAAGAAAAATTGAATGAATTAATTAGTGCTATTCATGAGAAGGATGAACTCTTGGATAGCCAAGAGGACTTCCTTATTAAAGAAAATAAGAAGCATGTTAAAGTTAAAAATGCTTATGCTCAGGAGATAGAAAAATGTGAAAAATTAACTAGTGAGCTAAGCACTTGCCATGACACTATTTCCAACCTTAGGTTTGAGAATGATAAATTGATTGCTAAGGTTGAGAAATTAAATGTTAGTGATGATTCTCTTGTCAACCTTAAAAATGATAATGCTAGTTTGATTACTAAGATTGACAAGTTGAATGAATCACTCTCTAGCCTTAAAATTGAGAATGAAAAATTAGTTGCTAAGGCTAAAGATTTAAATGTTTGCAATATTTATATTTCCAATCTTAAGAATGAGAATGCTATTTTACATGCTATGATTGATGAATTAAATGTTTACAAACCCTCTACATCTACCATTGAGCATGTTACTATTTGCACTAGATGTAGAGGTATTAATGTTGATGCTATACATGATCACCTAGCTTTAACCAAACAACAAAATGATCACATAGCTCAACTTAGTGCTAAGATTAATGAGCATGACTTAGAAAATGAAAATTTTAAATTTGCTAGAAGCATGCTCTATAGTGGGAGACGCCCAGGCATTAAGGATGGCATTGGCTTCCAACAGGGAGACAATGTCAAGCTTAATGCCCCTAAGAAATTGTCTAACTTTGTTAAGGGCAAAGCTCCCATGGCTCAGGATAATGAGGGTTACATTTTATATCCTGCTGGTTATCCCGATCACAAAATTAGGAGAATTCATTCTAGAAAGTCTCACTCTGGCTCTCATCATGCATTTATGTATAAGAGTGAGGCATCTAGTTCTAGGTAATCCACTCATGTTAAATCGCCTAAGAAGAAAACTCCTATTGCATCAAATGAGCCTATTATTTCATTTAAGACTTTTGATGCTTCATATGTTTTAACTAACAAATCAGGTAAAGTAGTTGCCAAATATGTTGGGGCCAAACACAAGGGCTCAAAGACTTGTGTTTGGGTACCCAAGGTGCTTGTTTCTAATGTCAAAGGACCCAAGATCGTTTGGGTACCTAAGAACAAGGCCTAAATTTGTTTTGTAGGTTTATGCATCCGGGGGCTCAAGTTGGATAATTGATAGCGGGTGCACAAACCACATGACTGGGGAGAAAAGAATGTTCTCCTACGAGAAAAACCATGATCCCCAAAGAGCTATCACATTCGGGGATGGAAATAAAGGTTTGGTCAAAGGACTTGGTAAAATTGCTATATCTTCTGACCATTCTATTTCCAATGTTTTTCTTGTAGATTCTTTAGATTATAACTTGCTTTCAGTTTCTCAATTATGCAAAATGGGCTACAATTGTCTTTTTACGGATATAGGTGTTACTGTCTTTAGAAGAAGTGATGATTCAGTAGCATTTAAGGGAGTGTTAGAGGGTTAGCTATACTTAGTTGATTTTAATAGAGCTGAACTCGACACTTGCTTAATTGCTAAGAATAACATGGTTGGCTTTGGCATCGCCGACTAGCCCACGTTGGGATGAAGAATCTTCACAAGCTTCTAAAGGGAGAATACATTTTGGGACTAACAAATGTTCATTTTGAGAAAGACAGGGTTTGTAGCGCATGTCAAGCAGGGAAGCAAGTTGGTGTTCATCATCCACACAAGAACATCATGACGACCGACAGGCCGCTTGAGCTACTCCACATGGATCTATCCGGCCCGATTGCTTACATAAGCATCTGCGGGAGTAAGTATTGTCTTGTAGTTGTGGATGATTATTATCGCTTCACTTGGGTGTTCTTTTTGCAGGAAAAATCACAAACCCAAGAGACCTTAAAGGGATTCTTGAGACGGGCTCAAAATGAGTTCGGCTTAAGGATAAAAAAGATTAGAAGCGACAATGGGACTGAGTTCAAGAACTCTCAAATTGAAGGCTTACTTGAGGACGAGGGCATCAATCATGAGTTCTCTTCTCCCTACACACCTCAACAAAATGGTGTAGTGGAGAGGAAGAATAGAACTCTACTTGACATGGCGAGGACCATGCTTGATGAGTACAAGACTTCGGACCGGTTTTGGGCGAAAGCAATCAACACCGCTTGCTACTGAGAGCACCTAGAGGGGGGGTGAATAGGTGATCCTATAAAACTTAAAAACTTAAGCCACAAAACTTGGTTAAACGTTAGCACAGTTAATGCCAAGTGGCTAGAGAGAAGATCTTGCACAATACGATAACCACAAAGAGTTCAACACAGAGAAGACACAGTGGTTTATCCCGTGGTTCGGCCAAGTACAAAACTTGCCTACTCCACGTTGTGGCGTCCCAACGGACGAGAGTTGCACTCAACTCCTCTCAAGTGATCCAATGATCAACTTGAATACCACAGTGTTATGCTTTTCTTTTCTTATCCCGTTCGCGAGGAATCTCCACAACTTGGAGCCTCTCGCCCTTACACTTTTGATGTTCACAAAGAATCACGGAGTAAGGAAGGGAAGCAACACACACAAATCCACAGCAAAATGCGCACACACACGGCCAAGAATCGAGCTCAAAAGACTATCTCAAGGTTCTCACTAGAACGGAGCTCGAATCACTGAGAATGCGCAAAGACTGAGTGTGGATGATCAAGAATGCTCTTTGGTTGCTTGGTATTATTTCTCCATGCGCCTAGGGGTCCCTTTTATAGCCCCAAGACAGCTAGGAGCCGTTGAGAGCAAATCTGGAAGGCCATTCTTGCCTTCTGTCATCGGGCGCACCGGACAGTCCGGTGCACACCGGACAGTCCGGTGCACACCGGACACTGTCCGGTGCCCGATTTCCTTCCCAAAATGGCTCAGTCGACCGTTGCAGATCTGGGAGCCGTTGGCGCACCGGACATGTCCGGTGCACACCGGACAGTCCGGTGCCCCCTTCCGACCGTTGGCTCGGCCACGTGTCGCGCGCGGATTCCGCGGCCGACCGTTGGCCCGGCCGACCGTTGGCTCACCGGACAGTCCGGTGCGCACCGGACAGTCCGGTGAATTTTAGTCGTACGCCGTCGGCGAATTCCCGAGAGCGGCCACTTCGCTCGAGGCAGCCTGGCGCACCGGACACTGTCCGGTGCACCACCGGAAAGTCCGGTGCCCCAGACCGAAACAGCCTTTTGGCTGTACACAGCCAACTCTTCTCTTTTCTTCTTCTTTCTGTTTCTAATACTTAGACAAGTATATTAGTACACAAAACCAATGTACTAAGACTTGGAAACATACCTTTGCTCTTGTTTTGCACTTTGTCCATCCATAAGCATGAATTCACATTTAAGCACTTGTGTTGGCACTCAATCACCAAAATACTTAGAAATGGCCCAAGGGCACATTTCCCTTTCAATCTCCCCCTTTTTGGTGATTTATGCCAACACAACATAAAGCAACTAGAATAAGTGCAAAATCACTTCAAATAAAACTCAAATTTATTTTGATTCATTTTTGGCATATATGGATCATCCTTTGCCACCACTTGGTTTGTTTTTGCAAATCAAACTCAAATCTCTATCTCTAAGTCAAACACACATGTTGAAGCATAAAGAGAGTCATTCCAAAAGAGATTGATCAAAGATTTCAAAAACTCCCCCTATTTCCCATAATCAACACTTCTCCCCACAAGAGGCCAACTTTTGACAAAAGAGACAATGCAAGAGTTTTGACAAACCAAAAGCTCTATTCTACTATTTTCAAAATTTCTCAAGTGGTAGCTGATCCATCTATTGCTTTGGCCTTTATTTTCTCCCCCTTTGGCATCAAGCACCAAAACGGGATCAATCTTGGCCCTGTAACCCCATTGCCTCACCAAATTCTTCAATTAAGAGCAAAATAGGCAATAAGAGTTTAAAGATGAACTTGGAAAAGTTACTCTTTTCATCGGAGTGCAGTGGAAGTCTTGCATGGTCCAAGTCCACCTTTTCCCTTTCGATCCTCCTTGGAGACTCCTTTGTTGAGGTCGGTGTGTCCGTTGGTTCCCATCGGAGTCTTTGCGGGCTTGGCGTCCTTCATCCCAAACCGCTTCAGCAAGTCTTGCGTGTACTTTGTTTGGGAGATGAAGGTGTCGTCCTTGAGTTGCTTTACTTGGAACCCAAGGAAGTAGTTCAACTCGCCCATCATCGACATCTCAAATTTCTGCGTCATCACCCTGCTAAACTCTTCACAAGACTTTTGATTAGTAGAACCAAATATTATGTCATCGACATAAATTTGGCACACAAAAAGATCACCATCGCAAGTCTTAGTAAAAAGAGTTGGATCAGCTTTCCCAACCTTGAAAGCATTAGCAATTAAAAAGTCTCTAAGGCATTCATACCATGCTCATGGGGCTTGCTTAAGTCCATAGAGCGCCTTAGAGAGCTTACACACGTGGTCGGGGTACCGTTCATCCTCGAAGCCAGGGGGTTGCTCCACGTACACCTCCTCCTTGATCGGCCCATTGAGGAAAGCGCTCTTCACATCCATTTGGTACAACCTGAAAGAATGGTGAGCAGCATATGCTAGCAAGATACGAATAGACTCTAGCCTAGCCACAGGAGCAAAAGTCTCCTCAAAGTCCAAACCTGCGACTTGGGCATAACCTTTTGCCACAAGTCGAGCCTTGTTCCTTGTCACCACTCCATGCTCGTCTTGTTTGTTGCGGAACACCCACTTGGTTCCCACAACATTTTGCTTAGGACGAGGCACCAGTGTCCAAACTTCATTGCGCTTGAAGTTGTTGAGTTCCTCCTGCATGGCCAATACCCAGTCCGGATCTAGCAAGGCCTCCTCTACCCTGAAAGGCTCAATAGAAGAGACAAAAGAGTAATGCTCACAAAAATTAACTAATCGAGATCGAGTAGTTACTCCCTTGCTAATGTCACCCAAAATTTGGTCGACAGGATGATCCCTTTGAATCACTGCTCGAACTTGAGTTGGAGGTGCCGGTTGCGCTTCTTCCTCCATCATGTGATCATCTTGTGCTCCCCATTGATCACACGCCTCCTTTTGATGAACCTGTTCATCGTCTTGAGTTGGGGGATGCACCATCGTTGAGGAAGATGGTTGATCTTGCTCCAATTGCTCCCGAGGCCGTACATCTCCAATCGCCATGGTGCGTATTGCGGCCGTCGGAACATCTTCTTCATCTACATCATCATAATCAACAACTTGCTCTCTTGGAGAGCCATTAGTCTCATCAAATACAACGTCGCTAGAGACTTCAACCAAACCCGATGATTTGTTGAAAACCCTATACGCCTTTGTATTTGAATCATAACCTAACAAAAACCCTTCTACAGCTTTGGGAGCAAACTTAGAATTTCTACCCTTCTTCACTAGAATGTAGCATTTACTCCCAAATACACGAAAGTAAGATACATTGGGTTTGTTACCGGTTAAAAGCTCATACGAAGTCTTCTTGAGGAGGCGGTGAAGGTAGACCCTGTTGATGGCGTGGCAAGCCGTGTTCACAGCTTCCGACCAAAAATGCTCGGGGGTCTTGAATTCTCCAAGCATCGTCCTTGCCATGTCGATTAGCGTCCTGTTCTTCCTCTCTACCACACCATTTTGCTGTGGTGTGTAGGGAGCGGAGAACTCGTGCTTGATCCCTTCCTCCTCAAGGAATTCCTCCACTTGAAGGTTCTTGAACTCGGACCCGTTGTCGCTCCTTATCTTCTTCACCTTGAGCTCAAACTCATTTTGAGCTCTCCTGAGGAAGCGCTTGAGGGTCCCTTGGGTTTCAGACTTATCCTGCAAAAAGAACACCCAAGTGAAGCGGGAAAAGTCATCAACAATAACTAGACCATACTTACTTCCTCCTATGCTCAGATAGGCGACGGGTCCGAAGAGGTCCATATGTAGCAGCTCCAGGGGTCTTGATGTGGTCATCACATTCTTGCTGTGATGCGTTCCTCCCACCTGTTTACCTGCCTGACAAGCTGCACAAGGTCTATCTTTTTCGAATTGTACGTTAGTCAAACCTATCACGTGTTCTCCCTTTAGAAGCTTGTGTAGGTTCTTCATTCCTACATGTGCTAAGCGGCGATGCCACAGCCAGCCCATGCTAGTCTTAGCTATTAAGCATGCATCTAGACCGGCCTCCTCTTTTGCAAAATCAACTAAATAAAGTTTGCCGTCTAATACACCCTTAAAATCTAGTGAACCATCACTTCTTCTAAAGACAGACACATCTACATTTGTAAAAAGACAATTATATCCCATATTGCATAGTTGGCTAACAGATAACAAATTGTAGCCAAGAGACTCAACTAAAAACACATTAGAGATAGAGTGCTCATTAGAAATTGCAATTTTACCTAACCCTTTTACCTTGCCTTGATTCCCATCACCGAATATAATTGAATCTTGGGAATCTTTATTCTTGACATAGGAGGTGGACATCTTCTTCTCCCCCGTCATATGGTTTGTGCATCCGCTGTCGATAATCCAGCTTGAACCCCCGGATGCATAAACCTGCAAGGCAAATTTAGGCTTGGGTCTTAGGTACCCAACTCATGTTGGGTCCTACAAGGTTAGTGCAAATATCCTTAGGGACCCAAATGCAAGTTTTGTCTCCCTTGCATTTTGCCCCTAACTTCCTAGCAACTATTTTCCTATCCTTTCTACAAATAGCAAAGGAAGCATTTAAAGCACAATAAATTGTAGAAGATTCATTCACTACTTTCCTAGGAGCATGAATAATATTCTTTCTAGGCACATGATGAATAGTATTTCTCCTAGACATATTTCTACCATGCATATAGGAAGAACTAGAAGCAACCATGGCATGAGAGTTAAAGTCATCATAAGCATTATAACTCCTATAAGCATTTCTAGTTTGTCTCCTATCATGATACATAAAAGCATGGTTCCTTTTAGTACTTTTAGCCATAGGGGCCTTCCCTTTCTCCTTGGCGGAGATGGGAGCCTTATGGCTTGTTAAGTTCTTGGCTTCCCTCTTGAAGCCAAGTCCATCCTTAATTGAGGGGTGTCTACCAACCGTGTAGGCATCCCTAGCAAATTTTAGTTTCTCAAAATCACTTTTGCTAGTCTCGAGTTGGGTATTAAGACTAGCCACCTCTTCATTTAATTTAGAAATGCAAGCTAGGTGTTCACTATAAGCATCAATGTTAATATCTTTACACCTAGTGCAAGTTATAACATTCTCTACGCAAGAGTTAGATTTACTAGCAATCTTAGCATTCAAGTCATCATTAATGCTCCTTAAGCTAGAAATTGTCTCATGGCAAGAAGATAATTCACAAGAAAGCATTTCGTTTCTTTTAACTTCTAAAGCATGAGATTTTTGTGCTTCTACAAATTTATCATGTTCATCATATAACAAATCCTCTTGCTTTTCTAAAAGCCTATCCTTTTCATTCAAGGCATCAATTAACTCATTAATTTTGCCAATTTTAATTCTATCTAGACCTTTAAATAAACTAGAATAGTCTATTTCATTGTCGTCACTAGAATCATCATCACTAGAAGAATAAGTGGTACTTTCTCGAGTACATACCTTCTTCTCCTTCGCCATGAGGCATGTGTGATGCTCGTTGGGGAAGAGGGATGACTTGTTGAAGGCGGTGGCGGCGAGTCCTTCATTGTCGGAGTCGGAGGAGGAGCAATCCGAATCCCACTCCTTTCCGATATGTGCCTCGCCCTTGGCCTTCTTGTAATGTTTCTTCTTTTCCCTCTTGCTCCCGAGTTCCTGGTCACTTTCATTATCGGGACAGTTAGCAATAAAATGACCAATCTTACCGCATTTGAAGCATGAGCGCTTCCCTTTGGCTTTGGTCTTGCTTGGCTGTCCCTTGCGACCCTTGAGCGCCGTCTTGAATCTCTTGATGATGAGAGCCATCTCTTCATCATTAAGTCCGGCCGCCTCAATTTGTGCCACCTTGTTAGGTAGCGCCTCCTTGCTTCTTGTTGCTTTGAGAGCAAGAGGTTGCGGCTCGTTGATCGGTCCATTCAAGGCGTCGTCCACGTACCTTGCCTCCTTGATCATCATTCGCCCACTTACGAATTTTCCAAGGACTTCTTCGGGCGACATTTTGGTGTACCTGGGATTCTCACGAATATTATTCACCAAATGAGGATCAAGAACGGTAAAGGACCTTAGCATCAGTCGGACGACGTCGTGGTCCGTCCATCGCGTGCTTCCATAGCTCTTTATTTTGTTGATAAGGGTCTTGAGCCGGTTGTATGTTTGAGTTGGCTCCTCGCCCCTTATCATTGCGAACCGTCCAAGCTCGCCCTCCACCAACTCCATCTTGGTGAGCAAGGTGACGTCGTTCCCCTCATGAGAGATCTTGAGGGTGTCCCATATTTGCTTGGCGTTATCCAAGCCGCTCACTTTGTTGTATTCATCCCTGCACAAAGAAGCTAGAAGAACAGTAGTAGCTTGTGCATTCTTATGTATTTGCTCATTAATGAACATGGGACTATCGGAACTATCAAAGTGCATTCCACTTTCTACAATCTCCCATATACTAGGATGGAGAGAGAACAAGTGACTACGCATTTTGTGACTCCAAAATCCGTAGTCCTCTTCATCAAAATGAGGAGGTTTACCAAGTGGAATAGATAATAAATGAGCATTTGCACTTTGAGGAATACGAGAGTAGTCAAAAGAAAAGTTCGAATTGACCGGTTTCCTTCTCTCGTAGTCGTTGTGGTCGTCGTCCTTTTGGGAGGAAGTAGACTCATCGCTGTCGTCGTAGTAGACGATCTCCTTGATGCGCCTCGTCTTCTTCTTCTTCCCTTCCTTCCGTCTATGGCCCGAGCCGGAGTCGGTAGGCTTGTCGTCCTTCGGCTCGTTGACGAAGGATTCCTTCTCTTTATCGTTGATCACGATACCCTTCCCCTTAGGATCCATCTCTTCGGGCGGTTAGTCCCTTTGTGAAGAGAACGGCTCTGATACCAATTGAGAGCACCTAGAGGGGGGGTGAATAGGTGATCCTGTAAAACTTAAAAACTTAAGCCACAAAACTTGGTTAAACGTTAGCACAGTTAATGCCAAGTGGCTAGAGAGAAGATCTTGCACAATACGATAACCACAAAGAGTTCAACACAGAGAAGACATAGTGGTTTATCTCGTGGTTCGGCCAAGTACAAAACTTGCCTACTCCACGTTGTGGCGTCCCAACGGATGAGAGTTGCACTCAACTCCTCTCAAGTGATCCAATGATCAACTTGAATACCACAGTGTTATGCTTTTCTTTTCTTATCCCGTTCGCGAGGAATCTCCACAACTTGGAGCCTCTCGCCCTTACACTTTTGATGTTCACAAAGAATCACGGAGTAAGGAAGGGAAGCAACACACACAAATCCACGGCAAAATGCGCACACACACGGCCAAGAATCGAGCTCAAAAGACTATCTCAAGGTTCTCACTAGAACGGAGCTCGAATCACTGAGAATGCGCAAAGACTGAGTGTGGATGATCAAGAATGCTCTTTGGTTGCTTGGTATTATTTCTCCATGCGCCTAGGGGTCCCTTTTATAGCCCCAAGACAGCTAGGAGCCGTTGAGAGCAAATCTGGAAGGCCATTCTTGCCTTCTGTCATCGGGCGCACCGGACAGTCCGGTGCACACCAGACACTGTCCGGTGCCCGATTTCCTTCCCAAAATGGCTCAGTCGACCGTTGCAGATCTGGGAGCCGTTGGCGCACCGAACATGTCCGGTGCACACCGGACAGTCCGGTGCCCCCTTCCGACCGTTGGCTCGGCCACGTGTCGCGCGCGGATTCCGCGGCCGACCGTTGGCCCGGCCGACCGTTGGCTCACTGGACAGTCCGGTGCGCACCGAACAGTCCGGTGAATTTTAGCTGTACGCCGTCGGCGAATTCCCGAGAGCGGCCACTTCGCTCGAGGCAGCCTGGCGCACCGGACACTGTCCGGTGCACCACCGGACAGTCCGGTGCCCCAGACCGAAACAGCCTTTTGGTTGTACACAGCCAACTCTTCTCTTTTCTTCTTCTTTCTGTTTCTAATACTTAGACAAGTATATTAGTACACAAAACCAATGTACTAAGACTTGGAAACATACCTTTGCTCTTGTTTTGCACTTTGTCCATCCATAAGCATGAATTCACATTTAAGCACTTGTGTTGGCACTCAATCACCAAAATACTTAGAAATGGCCCAAGGGCACATTTCCCTTTCAGCTACGCCATCAACCGTCTCTACCTTCACCAAATCCTCAAGAAGACATCATATGAACTCCTAACCGGTAAAAAGCCCAATGTTTCATATTTTAGAGTCTTTGGTAGCAAATGCTTTATTCTTGTTAAAAGAGGTAGAAAATCTAAATTTGCTCCTAAGGCTGTAGAAGGCTTTTTACTTGGTTATGACTCAAACACAAGGGTATATAGAGTCTTTAACAAGTCCACTGGACTAGTTGAAGTTTCTTGTGACATTGTGTTTGATGAGACTAACGGCTCTCAAGTAGAGCAAGTTGATCTTGATGAACTAGATGATGAAGAGGCTCCATGCGTCGCACTAAGGAACATGTTCATTGGGGATGTGTGTCCTAAGGAATCCGAAGAACCTCCATATGCATAAGATCAATCATCTTCCTCCATGCAAGCATCTCCACCAACCCAAGATGAGGATCAAGCTCAAGATGATGAAAATGAAGATCAAGAGGAGCCACCTCAAGAGGAAGACAATGATCAAGGAGGAGATGCTAATGATCAAGACAAGGAAGATGATGAGGGTCCAAGGCCACCATACCCAAGAGTCCACCAAGCAATACAACGAGATCACCCCGTAAACACTATCCTCAGCGATATTCAAAAGGAGGTAACCACTCGATCTCGTGTTGTTCATTTTTGTGAACATTACTCCTTTGTGTATCTATTGAGCCATACAGGGTGGAAGACACATTAAGAGATTCGGATTGGGTGTTGGCGATGCAAGAGGAGCTCAACAACTTCACGAGAAATGAGGTATGGCATTTAGTTCCACGCCCTAACCAAAATGTTGTAGGAACCAAGTGGGTCTTCCGCAACAAGCATGATGAGCATGGTGTGGTGACAAGGAACAAAGCTCGACTTATGGCCAAGGGATACTCCCAAGTCGAAGGTTTGGATTTCGGTGAAACCTATGCACCCGAAGCTAGTCTTGAGTCAATTCGCATATTACTTGTCTATGCTACTTACTTCAACCTTTATCAAATGGACGTGAAAAGTGCCTTCCTCAATGGGCCAATCAAGGAAGAGGTCTATGTTGAGCAACCTCCCGGCTTTGAAGATAGTGAGTACCCTAACCATGTTTATAAACTCTCTAAGGCGCTTTATGGGCTCAAGCAAGCCCCAATAGCATGGTATGAATGCCTAAGAGATTTTCTTATCGCTAATGGCTTCAAAGTCGGAAAAGCCGATCCTACTCTCTTTACTAAAACAATTTCAAATGATTTGTTTGTATGCCAAATTTATGTTGACGATATCATATTTGGGTCTACTAACAAATCTACTTGTGAAGAGTTTAGTAGGATTATGATTCAAAAATACGAGATGTCTATGATGGGGGAGTTGAAATACTTCCTAGGATTTCAAGTGAAGCAACTCCAAGAGGGCACCTTCATCAGCCAAACGAAGTACACTCAAGACATACTCACCAAGTTTGGGATGAAGGATGTCAAGCCCATCAAGACACCAATGGGAACCAATGGGCATCTCGACCTCGACACAGGAGGTAAATCCGTAGATCAAAAGGTATACCGGTCGATGATAGGATCTTTACTCTATTTATGTGCATCTCGACCGGATATTATGCTTTCCGTATGCATGTGTGCAAGATTCCAAGCCGAATCTAAGGAAGTTCACCTTAGGGCCATAAAACAAATCTTGAGATATTTAGTTCATACTCCTAAGTTTGGTCTTTGGTACACCAAGGGATCCACTTTTGATTTAATTGGATATTCAGATGCTGATTGGGCAGGGTGTAAAATTGATAGAAAGAGCACATCAGGGACTTGTCAGTTCTTGGGAAGATCCCTGGTGTCTTGGGCTTCAAAAAAACAAAATTCTGTAGCTCTTTCTACCGCCGAAACCGAGTATATTGCCGCAGGCCATTGTTGCGCGCAATTGCTTTGGATGAGGCAAACCATTAGGGACTATGGTTACAAATTAACCAAAGTTCCTCTCCTATGTGATAATGAGAGTGCAATGCGCATGACGGATAATCCCGTTGAGCACAGCCGCACTAAGCACATAGCCATTCGGTATCACTTTTTGAGGGATCACCAACAAAGAGGGGATATCGAGATTGCTTATGTTAGCACCAAAGAACAATTAGCCGATATCTTTACCAAACCACTAGATGAGAAAACTTTTACCAAACTTAGGCATGAGCTAAACATTCTTGATTCTAGGAACTTCGATTGATCCCTTGCACACATAGCTCATTTATACCTTTGATCATATCTCTTTCATGTGCTATGACTAATGTGTTTTTCAAGTGTATTTCATGCTAAGTCATAGATTGAAAGGGAAATGGAGTCTTCGGCGAATACAAGGCTTCCACTCCACTCCATCATGTTATTTACACTTCGCCGTCACTCCGCATCGCTCTCCACTTTGGTATAGTCCTTTACTTACATATTGTTTGCCAAAGGGGGAGAGAAAGTAATAAGGGCTTATATTTCACTCACAAGTATCCGTTTTTGGCGATTCATGCCAAAGGGTGAGAAAGTATTAGCCCAAAGCAAAAGGACCGCACCACCACCACCAATTTCAAAAAAATGTAGTCTTTTCAATTTGTATTAAAGAAAATTTTCAATTGGTATCTTATTTTTGATATAATTTCAAATTGGTATGACCTCTTTCAAAATTAATATCTAAAACCCTCTTGAACACTAAGAGGAGAATTTCATTGAGGGGGAGTTGTTTAGTCAAAGGAAAAGCATTTCAAACAGGGGGAGAAAATTTCAAATCTTGAAAATGCTTCTCAAAATCTTATTCATATACCTTTGACTATTTGCAAAAGACTTTGAAAAAGAATTTCCAAAACATTTACAAAAACAAAACAAGTGGTGCAAGCGTGGTCCAAAATGTTAAAATAAATAAAGCAATCCATGCATATCCTATGAATGTATAAATTGGTTTAACTCCAAGTAACCTTTGCACTTACCTTATGCAAACTAGTTCAATGCTGCACTTATATATTTGCTTTGGTTTGTGTTGGCATCAATCACCAAAAAGGGGGATATTGAAAGGGAAATAGGCTAAAACCTTTTCCTAATTGATTTTAGTGGTTGAATTGCCCAACACAAATAATTGGACTAACTAGTTTGCTCTAGATTGTAAGTTCTACAGGTGCCAAAGGTTCAACACAAACCAATAAAAAGTCTAAGAAAGGGTTCAAATAAAAAGAAGAAAAGACAACCGAAGGCTGCCCTGGTCTGGAGCACCGGACTGTCCGGTGTGCCACCGGACAGTGTCCGGTGCACCAGGGAGATCAACTCCGAACTTGCCACCTTCGGGTTTCTGGAATTGCCTCTCTTCTATAATTCACCGGACTGTCCGGTGTAGCACCGGACTGTCCGGTGTGCCAAGCGGAGTAAGGGCTACAGCGCCAACGGTCGTCTGCAAAAGGTGAACATTGAGCTACAGTGCGCGGACTGCGCGCGCAGAAGTCAGAGCAGGCGCAGATGGCGCACCGGACAGTGAACAATGACTGTCCGGTGGCCCCACTTGTCAGAGCTCCAACGGTCGAACCCTAACGGTTGGGTGACGTGGTTGGCGCACCGGACTGTCTGGTGCACCCTTCGACAGCAGCCTTCCCCAACGACCACTTTGGTGGTTGGGGCTATAAATACCCCCAACCACCACACTTCAAGGCATCCAAGTTTTCAGCCAACACAATCAATACAAGAGCTAGTGCATTCAATACAAGACACAATTAGAGTGAATCAAAATCTCTCCAAGTCCCAATTCCACTCAAAGCAAGAGTGACTAGAAGAGAGAGTTTTGTCGTGTTCTTTTGAGCTCTTATGCTTGGATCGCTTTTCTTCTTCCCCATTTTCTTGTTCCAAGTCATTTGTAATCAAAGCAAGAGACACCAATTGTGTGGTGGTCCTTGTGGGGACTAAGTGTCCCAATTGTTTGAGAAGAGAAGCTCACTCGGTGTAAGTGACCGTTTGAGAGAGGGAAAGGGTTGAAAGAGACCCGGTCTTTGTGACCACCTCAACGGGGAGTAGGTTTGCAAGAACCGAACCTCGGTAAAACAAATCACCGTGTCACACTCTTTATTTGCTTGTGATTTGTTTTCGCCCTCTCTTTCAGACTCGATTATATTTCTAACGCTAACCTCGACTTGTAGTTGTGCTTAAACTTTATAAATTTCAGATTTGCCTATTCACCCCCCTCTAGGCGACTTTCAATAACTATTAATCTATTCATCAATTAAATTAGTCGTAAAAACGATGCGTCATACCACTACTAAGTTGACTCGGATGAAAGCAAAAACATCGATGATCTAATGTTTAGACCTTTCGTCGAGCACATGGTGAGCGTCGCACTGGCCTCACTTCTTCTCCATCCAAAAACATGGGATCTTTCTCTCCTCCACTGTAGGCTCCATGGGAGCGGTTGGCTGGGGCTTGAGGGCTGAAACCAAGGAGGGACGGCGCCAGACTGCGGGATCAAGAGGGCAACATCGAGCAGTAGCTGAAGGGGCATCAGCCATCAGCAGAGAGGAGGGCTAGGCAAGCTCCAGCAAAGGGGAGGGCACCGAACAGAGGGATGGCTGAGCAGCCATGGCGCAGTGGACGGCGGTGCTCAGCTTAGGGAGGGCGCCGGCCACCAGGAAGCAGGAAGCGCCGCCATGGAAAGCAGTGGCAGCGGCGGCCAGGCGCCATGGCTTAGGGCAGGGGCGATCTCGTCTAGGGCACCATGGCAAGAGGAGGATGGGGAGGGCTGGAGTAGGGACGAACACCAGGGGAGGGGCGACTTTGGGATGAGCAGGGGCGGAGGGCCCAATGTTGCTAAGTATTGCTTGAGCAATACCATGATCTGGACCAAGAAGGTATGGTATCAAATGATAAAAATCATATCCCAAACACAGCTCTTAGCCTTCACGAATAGAACAACTTTCGCACCGGCGCACGACTAATTCTGCGCAGCGCATGTGAGAGCGTCGATGCTCTGGATGCGCTCCTTGATGCCAAATCCTCCCTCGCTCGTCGTGCCACGCTCTACCACCACCTCTCTGTGCTTCATAATGCCATTGTGAATGGTTGCCTCGATGTCCCTCCTCTCTTCTTTGCTTCGCTCCGCTCTCTCAATCTCCTTCCTATAGGTGTTGTTAATGATCTTGGATCACAATGTGCTCTCGAACGCGATGAATCGACACAAGAAGGTGCAGGATCACATCGCATCCATGCCTTTTTATTTATTTCTCATCCTTCACCGCTGTCGAGGATATCTCCCGACCTACCTACTTCAAAAATCCCATATTTTTACCCCTGCTTGCGCTTGTTTGTCTCTGTCAAGACATGGCCGGTGCTCTTTTTTTATATTTAGTTCCCTCGCGAATGCTCTCTTTATTTAGATTTTATTAATTAAATGTAAATAGATTAAGATAGCTCTTGAATAAGTATTTTCTTTTGTAGTCATATTAGCAATACCTCAGATTTAGTGCGTCTCCCGTGAGAGCACCTAGAGGGGGGTGAATAGGTGATCTTGTAAAACTTGAACTTAATGCCACAAACTTGGTTAAACGTTAGCACAGTAATACCAAGTGGCTAGAGAGGAGTCTCAACAAAACACAATAACCACAAGAGATCAATCACAGAGATGGCATAGTGGTTTTATCTCGTGGTTCGGCCAAGACCAACGCTTGCCTACTCCACGTTGTGGCGTCCCAACGGACGAGGGTTGCACTCAACCCCTCTCAAGTGGTCCAAAGACCCACTTGAATACCACGGTGTTTGCTTTTCTTTTCTATATCCCGTTCGCGAGGAATCTCCACAACTTGGAGTCTCTCGCCCTTACAAAGATGTTCACAAAGAAGCACAGAGTAAGGGAGGGATTAGCAACTCACACAATACACAAAGATCACAGCAAGTATGCACACACAAGACCCAGACTTAAGCTCAAAAGACTAGCACACTAGAACGGAGCTCAAATCACTAGAATGTCGAACAAGTGCGCAAGAATGGAGTGTGAGTGATCAAGAGTGCTCAAGGAATGTTTGGTGTGCCCCTCCATGCGCCTAGGGGTCCCTTTTATAGCCCCAAGGCAGCTAGGAGCCGTTGAGTGCATTCTAGGAAGGCAATCGTTGCCTTCTATCGCCTGGCGCATCGGACAGTCTGGTGCACACCGGACACTGTCCGGTGCGGATCTCTTTCCTTCTGTGGCGTAGCCGACCGTTGGCGCCTGGGAGCCGTTGGCGCACCGGACACTGTCCGGTGCACACCGGACAGTCCGGTGCCCCCTCCCTACCGTTGGCTCGGTCACGTGTCTCGCGCAGATCGCGCAGCCGACCGTTGGCCCGACCGACCGTTGGCTCACCGGACAGTCCGGTGCACACCGGACAGTCCGGTGAATTATAGCCGTACGCCGCCGATGAAATCCCGAGAGCAGCGAGTTCGCAAGAGCCAGCCTGGCGCACCGGACACTGTCCGGTGCACCACCGGACACTGTCCGGTGCACCACCGGACACTGTCCGGTGCACCACCGGACACTGTCCGGTGCACCCAGACTGAGCTGACTTTGGCAGAACAGAGCCATCTCATTTCCAATTCAATCTTTCCTGTTTCCAGCACTTAGACACAATACATTAGTCCATAAAACAAAGTACTAAGTCTAGAAACATACCTTTTGACATGATTTGCACTTTGTCCACCACATTGCATAGATCAACACAAAAGCGCTTGCGTTGGCATTCAATCACCAAAATACTTAGAAATGGCCCAAGGGCACATTTCCCTTTCAATCTCCCCCTTTTTGGTGATTTATGCCAACACAACATAAAGCAACTAGAACAAGTGCAATATCAATGCAAATGAAAACTCAAATTTATTTTGAATCAAATTTGGCATATATGGATCATTCTTTGCCACCACTTGGTTTGTTTTCGCAAATCAAACTCAATTTCCTATCTCTAAGTCAAATTCACTTGTAGAGATATAAAGAGAGATATTCCAAAAGAAATTGATCAAGGATTTCAAAAACTCCCCCTTTTTCCCATAATCAACACTTCTCCCCACAAGAGGCCAACTTTTGACAAAAGAGACAATAAAAGAGTTTTGATAAACCAAAAGCTCTATTCTACTATTTTCAAAATTTCTCAAGTGGTAGCTGATCCATTTATTGCTTTGGCCTTTATTTTCTCCCCCTTTGGCATCAAACACCAAAACGGGATCAATCTTGGCCCTCTAACCCCATTGCCTCACCAAAATCTTCAACTAAGAATAAAAAGGCAATAAGAGTACGAAGATGAACTTGGAAAAGTTACTCTATCATCGGAGTGCAGTGGAAGTCTTGTATGGTCCAAGTCCACCTTTTCCCTTTCAAACCACCTTTGAGACTAAATTAATCAAACTCAAGCATATAGTTAGTCTCAAAGGGTCAAGTTGTAGCACAACTCCCCCTAATTTTGTGCATCCCTTGCAAATGGACTTGAAAGGTCCGGGGAGTGCTTGTACAACTTGAGCACCATAAATAAACAACAAAATGCATAAGGAACATGATCAAAGGCATAAACACATGTATGCTATAATTCAATCCAAGTTCCGTGAATCTAAGACATTTAGCTCACTACGCAACTTGCAAAAGGTCTGCTCATCTAAAGGCTTGGTAAAGATATCGGCTAGCTGGTTCTCGGAGCTAACATGAAACACTTCGATATCTCCCTTTTGCTGGTGGTCTCTCAAAAAGTAATACCGGATGTCTGTGTGCTTTGTGCGGCTATGTTCAACAGGATTATCCGCCATGCGGATAGCACTCTCATTGTCACATAGGAGTGGGACTTTGCTCAGATTGTAGCCAAAGTCCCTGAGGGTTTGCCTCATCCAAAGTAGTTGCGCGCAACACTGTCCTGCGGCAACGTACTCGACCTCAGCGGTGGATAGGGCAACAGAGGTTTGTTTCTTAGAACTCCATGACACCAGGGAGCTTCCTAAGAATTGGCACGTCCCCGATGTACTCTTCCTATCGACCTTACATCCAGCATAGTCGGAGTCTAAATATCCAATCAAGTCAAAGGTAGACCCCTTTGGATACCAGATCCCGAAACAAGGCGTAGCGACTAAATATCTAAGAATTCGCTTCACAGCCACTAAGTGACACACCTTAGGATCGGATTGAAATCTAGCACACATGCATACGCTAAGCATAATATCTGGTCTACTAGCACATAAATAAAGTAGAGACCCTATCATAGACCGGTATGCTTTTTGATCAACGGACTTACCTCCTTTGTTGAGGTTGGTGTGTCCGTCGGTTCCCATCGGAGTCTTTGCGGGCTTGGCGTCCTTCATCCCAAACCTCTTGATCAAATCTTGTGTGTACTTTGTTTGGGAGATGAAGGTTCCATCCTTGAGTTGCCTCACTTGGAACCCAAGAAAGTAGCTTAACTCGCCCATCATCGACATCTCGAATTTCTGAGTCATCACCCTGCTAAACTCTTCACAAGACTTTTGGTTAGTAGAACCAAATATTATGTCATCGACATAAATTTGGCACACAAAAAGATCACCTTCACAAGTCTTAGTGAAAAGAGTTGGATCGGCTTTCCCAACCTTGAAAGCATTACCAATTAAAAAGTCTCTAAGGCATTCATACCATGCTCTTGGGGCTTGCTTAAGTCCATAGAGCGCCTTAGAGAGCTTACACACGTGGTCGGGGTACCGTTCATCCTCGAAGCCAGGGGGTTGCTCCACGTACACCTCCTCCTTAATTGGTCCGTTGAGGAAAGCGCTCTTCACATCCATTTGGAACAACCTGAAAGAATGGTGAGCGGCATATGCTAACAAAATGCGAATGGACTCAAGCCTAGCCACAAGAGCAAAAGTCTCCTCAAAGTCCAAACCTGCGACTTGGGCATAACCTTTTGCCACAAGTCTAGCCTTGTTCCTTGTCACCACCCCGTGCTCGTCTTGTTTGTTGCGGAACACCCACTTGGTTCCCACAACATTTTGCTTGGGACGAGGCACCAGTGTCCAAACTTCATTCCTCTTGAAGTTATTGAGCTCCTCTTGCATGGCCAACACCCAGTCCGGATCTAGCAAGGCCTCTTCTACCCTGAAAGGCTCAATAGAAGAGACAAAGGAGTAATGCTCACAAAAATTAACTAATCGAGATCGAGTAGTTACTCCCTTGCTAATATCACCCAAAATTTGGTCGACGGGATGATCCCTTTGAATCATTGCTCGAACTTGGGTTGAAGGTGTCGGTTGTACTTCTTCCTCCATTACATGATCATCTTGTGCTCCCCCTTGATCACACGCCTCCTGTTCATCATCTTGAGTTGGGGGTTGCACCATTGTTGAGAAAGAAGGTTGATCTCGCACATCTTGTTCCCGTGGCCGCACATCTCCAATCGCCATGGTGCGTATTGCGGCTGTTGGAACTTCTTCTTCATCTACATCATCACAATCAACAACTTGCTCTCTTGGAGAGCCATCAGTCTCATCAAATACAACGTCGCTAGAGACTTCAACCAAACCCGATGATTTGTTGAAGACTCTATACGCCTTTGTATTTGAGTCATAACCTAACAAAAACCCTTCTATGGCTTTGGGAGCAAATTTGGAATTCCTACCCTTCTTCACTAGAATGTAGCATTTACTCCCAAAAACTCGAAAATACGAAACATTGGGTTTGTTACCGGTTAGTAGCTCATACGACGTCTTCTTGAGGAGGCGATGAAGGTAGACCCTGTTGATGGCGTGGCAAGCCGTGTTTACGGCTTCCGACCAAAAGCGCTCGGGGGTCTTGAACTCTCCAAGCATCGTCCTCGCCATGTCTATAAGCGTCCTGTTCTTCCTCTCTACCACACCATTTTGCTGCGGTGTGTAGGGAGCGGAGAACTCGTGCTTGATCCCTTCCTCCTCAAGGTATTCCTCCACTTGAAGGTTCTTGAACTCAGACCCATTGTCGCTCCTTATCTTTTTCACCTTGAGCTCAAACTCGTTTTGAGCTCTCCTTAGGAAGCGCTTGAGGGTCCCTTGGGTTTCAGATTTATCCTGCAAAAATAATACCCAAGTGAAGCGGGAAAAATAATCAACTATAACAAGACCATACTTACTTCCTCCTATACTTAGATAGGCGACGAGTCCGAAGAGGTCCATGTGAAACATCTCCAAAGGTCTTGATGTGGTCATCACATTTTTGGTGTGATGAGAGCTTCCCACCTGTTTGCCTGCTTGACAAGCTGCACAAGGTCTATCTTTTTCGAATTGCACATTAGTTAGACCTATCACGTGTTCTCCCTTTAGAAGCTTGTGAAGGTTCTCCATCCCCACATGTGCTAAGCGGCGATGCCACAACCAGCCCATGCTAGTCTTAGCAATTAAGCATGCATCTAGATTGGCCTCCTCTTTTGCAAAATCAACTAAGTAAAGTTTGTCGTCTAATACACCCTTAAAAGCTAATGAACCATCACTTCTTCTAAAGACAGACACATCTACGTTAGTGAATAAACAGTTATATCCCATATTGCATAATTGACTAACAGACAGCAAATTATATCCGAGAGACTCAACTAAAAACACATTAGATATAGAGTGCTCGGATGAAATAGCAATTTTACCTAACCCTTTTACCTTGCCTTGATTCCCATCACCGAATATTATTGAATCTTGGGAATCCTTGTTTTTGACGTAGGAGGTGAACATCTTCTTCTCCCCCGTCATATGGTTTGTGCATCCGCTGTCGATAATCCAGCTTGAACCCCCGGATGCATAAACCTGCAAGGCAAATTTAGGCTTGGGTCTTAGGTACCCAACTCATGTTGGGTCCTACAAGGTTAGTACAAATATCCTTAGGGACCCAAATGCAAGTTTTGTCTCCCTTTCATTTTGCCCCTAATTGTCTAGCAACTATCTTTCCATCCTTTCTACAAATAGCAAAGGAAGCATTTAAAGCATGATATATTGTAGAAGGTCAATTCATAACTTTCCTGGGAACATGAACAATATTCTTTCTAGGCACATGATGAATGTTTTTCCTAGGCATGTCTCTACTATGCATATAGGAGGAACCAGAAACAAACATGGCATGGGAGTCAAAGGCATCATAAGCATTGCAACTCCTATAAGACTGTCTTTTATCATGGTACATAAAAGCATGGTTCTTTTTAGCACTACTAGCCATAGGGGCCTTCCCTTTCTCCTTGGCGGAGATGGGAGCCTTATGGCTTGTTAAGTCCTTGGCTTCCCTTTGGAAGCCAAGTCCATCCTTAATTGAGGGGTGTCTGCCAATCGTGTAGGCATCCCTTGCAAATTTTAACTTATCAAATTCGCTTTTGCTAGTCTTAAGTTGGGCATTAAGACTAGCTACTTCATCATTCAATTTAGAAATTGAAACTAGGTGTTCACTACAAGCATCAATATTAAAATCTTTACACCTAGTGCAAACCACAACATGTTCTACACAAGATGTTGATTTATTAGCTATTTCTAACTTAGCAGTCAAGTCATCTTTTATGCTTTTTAAACTAGAAATAGAGTCATGGCATGTAGACAATTTACAAGAAAGCATTTCATTCCTCTTTATTTCTAAAGCAAGGGATTTTTGAGCTTCTACAAACTTGTCATGTTCATCATATAAGAGATCCTCTTGCTTTTCTAGCAATCTATTCTTATCATTCAAAGCATCAATCAATTCATTTATTTTATCCACCTTGGTTCTATCTAGACCCTTGAATAAACATGAATAATCTATTTCATCATCATCACTAGACTCATCCTCACTTGAAGAAGCATAAGTACCAGTGTTACGAGTGCTTACCTTTTTTTCCCTTGCCATGAGGCAAGTGTGATGCTCATTGGGGAAGAGGGATGATTTGTTGAAGGCAGTGGCAGCGAGTCCTTCGTTGTCGGAGTCGGACGACGAACAATCCGAGTCCCACTCCTTGCCAAGATGTGCCTCGCCTTTTGCCTTCTTATGATTTTTCTTCTTCTCCCTCTTGTTCCCTTCTTCCTGGTCACTATCATTGTCGGGACAGTTAGCAATAAAATGACCAACCTTACCACATTTGAAGCATGAGCGCTTCCCCTTTGTCTTGGTCTTGCTTGGCTGCCCCTTGCGACCCTTTAGCGCCATCTTGAAGCGCTTGATGATGAGGGCCATCTCTTCATCATTGAGTCCGGCCGCCTCAACTTGCGCCACCTTGCTAGGTAGCGCCTCCTTGCTCCTCGTTGCCTTGAGAGCAATGGGTTGAGGCTCATGGATTGGACCGTTCAACGCGTCGTCGACATATCTTGCCTCCTTGATCATCATTCGCCCGCTTACAAATTTCCCAAAAACTTCTTCGGGCGACATCTTGGTGTACCTAGGATTTTCACGGATATTGTTCACCAAATGTAGATCAAGTACAGTAAAGAACCTTAGCATTAGACGAACGACGTCGTGGTCCGTCCATCGTGTGCTTCCGTAGCTCCTTATCTTGTTGATAAGGGTCTTGAGCCGGTTGTATGTTTGGGTTGGCTCCTCTCCCCTGATCATTGCGAGTCTTCCAAGCTCGCCCTCCACCAACTCCATTTTGGTGAGTAAGGTGACGTCGTTCCCCTCATGTGAGATCCTGAGGGTGTCCCAGATCTGCTTGGCATTGTCCAAGCCGCTCACCTTATGATACTCGTCCCTACACAAAGAGGCTAACAATACAATAGTAGCTTGTGCATTTCTATGAATCTGTTCATTGATAAACATAGGACTATCCGAGCTATCAAATTTCATTCCACTTTCCACAATCTCCCATATGCTCGGATGGAGAGAGAATAGGTGACTACGCATTTTGTGGCTCCAAAATCCGTAGTCCTCTCCATCAAAGTGAGGAGGTTTGCCAAGTGGAATGGAGAGCAAATGAGCATTTGTACTTTGCGGAATACGAGAGTAGTCAAAAGAAAAGTTCGAATTAACCGGTTTCCTTCTCTCGTAGTCGTTGTCGTCGTTGTCCTTTTGGGAAGAGGTGGACTCATCGCTGTCGTCGTAGTAGACGATCTCCTTGATGCGTCTTGTCTTCTTCTTCTTCCCATCTTTGCGTTTGTGGCCCGAGCCCGAGTCGGTAGGCTTGTCATCCTTGGGCTCGTTGACGAATGACTCCTTCTCCTTGTCATTGATCACAATCCCCTTGCCCTTAGGATCCATCTCTTCGGGCGGTTAGTCCCTTACTTGAAGAGAACGACTCTGATGCCAATTGAGAGCACCTAGAGGGGGGTGAATAGGTGATCCTGTAAAACTTGAACTTAATGCCACAAAAACTTGGTTAAACGTTAGCACAATAATACCAAGTGGCTAGAGAGGAGTCTCAACAAAACACAATAACCACAAGAGATCAATCACAGAGATGGCACAGTGGTTTTATCCCGTGGTTCGGCCAAGACCAACGCTTGCCTACTCCACGTTGTGGCGTCCCAACGGACGAGGGTTGCACTCAACCCCTCTCAAGTGGTCCAAAGACCCACTTGAATACCACGGTGTTTGCTTTTCTTTTCTATATCCCGTTCGCGAGGAATCTCCACAACTTGGAGTCTCTCGCCCTTACAAAGATGTTCACAAAGAAGCACGGAGTAAGGGAGGGATTAGCAACTCACACAATACACAAAAATCACAGCAAGTACGCACACACAAGACCCAGACTTAAGCTCAAAAGACTAGCACACTAGAACGGAGCTCAAATCACTAGAATGTCGAACAAGTGCGCAAGAATGGAGTGTGAGTGATCAAGAGTGCTCAAGGAATGCTTGGTGTGCCCCTCCATGCGCCTAGGGGTCCCTTTTATAGCCCCAAGGCAGCTAGGAGCCGTTGAGTGCATTCCAGGAAGGCAATCGTTGCCTTCTGTCGCCTGGCGCACCGGACAGTCTGGTGCACACCGGACACTGTCCGGTGCGGATCTCTTTCCTTCTGTGGCGTAGCCGACCGTTGGCGCCTGGGAGCCGTTGGCGCACCGGACACTGTCCGGTGCCCCCTCCCGACCGTTGGCTCGGTCACGTGTCTCGCGCAGATCGTGCGGCCGACCGTTGGCCCGGCCGACCGTTGGCTCACCGGACAGTCCGGTGCACACCGGACAGTCCGGTGAATTATAGCCGTACGCCGCCGATGAAATCCCGAGAGTGCGAGTTCGCAAGAGCCAGCCTGGCGCACCGGACACTGTCCGGTGCACCACCGGACAGTCCGGTGCACCCAGACTGAGCTGACTTTGGCAAAACAGAGCCATCTCATTTCCAATTCAATCTTTCCTGTTTCCAGCACTTAGACACAATACATTAGTCCATAAAACAAAGTACTAAGTCTAGAAACATACCTTTTGACATGATTTGCACTTTGTCCACCACATTGCATAGATCAACACAAAAGCGCTTGCGTTGGCATTCAATCACCAAAATACTTAGAAATGGCCCAAGGGCACATTTCCCTTTCACCCCGCCACTGGGGATGAGGGCTGGCGTCCATGGGAAGAGCTGGGTCGGCCATGGGAAGAGAGGGAGGCGGCTGGAGTCCAGGGAGACATGCAGGGGCGGAGGGCCCAATGTTGCTAAGTATTGCTTGAGCAATACCATGATCTAGACCAAGAAGGTATGGTATCAAATGATAAAAATATATCCCAAACACAGATTCTAGCCTTCACGAATAGAACGACTTTCGCACCGGCGCACGACTAATTCCGCGCAGCGCAGGTGAGAGCGTCGATGCTCTGTATGCGCTCCTTGATGCCAAATCCTCCCTCGCTCGCCGTGCCACCCTCTACCACCGCCTCTCTGTGCTCCACAACACCATTGTGAATGGTTGCCTCGATGTCCCTCCTCTCTTCTTTGCTTCGCTCCGCTCTCTCAATCTCCTTCCTATAGGTGTTGTTAATGATCTTCACTAGTAAGAATGTGATCATTAGTGACGATTTTCTAGTGAGGCTGGTGACTTCAGTCACAGATTGATACATTTCTATGACCAAATTGATAGCTTCGTCAACAATTACAAGGGACGAAGATTAGACTTGAATATTAAAGACGAAAATGAAAGGAACGTCATAGACGAAAATGAAAGGAACGTCACAGATTAATTTGGCTTGATCGGCTGACATAATGCTGAAATAAATTGGTCACAGATGAGTTTTAGTAAAAAACGGCCCACGTGTACACACGGCGTGGGATCCTTGGCCTACATGGGCCGCAGTTTTTTGGGACACAGCCCCCACCTGGCGACGCGGACCCGGCCCACTACGAAGCGGCAGTTAGTTATTTGGCAAAAAAAAGGTGCGCCCACGGAGCTTCGAACCAGGGACCTACGGCTTGCGTTAAATCGTTGCTACCACCAGACTACGGACTTGTTCGTGTATATAAAGAAACTATCCGTTTATTAATGTGTTCCCATCTGTCGTTATGTTCACAGGTTTTCCCAGCCGCCATTCTGCGATCTGCATGGTTCGCCTGTTCTGTTTTTTCCTGCTGCGATCTGCGCTTCTGCGATCGGCCGTCAGGTTACGGCACACAACGACGCCGGCGTCTGTCGTCGTCCGCTTGATCGGCAACTGGGTAGCGTCGCAGCGAACGAGCGATCTTGTCGCCTGATCCATTGATCCAACTGTGTTGGAAGAACGGCGTCGTCTGCAAACAGCGAGGCAGAGAAGCTTCGGGCGCGGCAAAGCAGCGGCATCTTGCACATAGCTACGGCGGGCGTGGACAGAACAGCGGCAGGGCGGGGAGAAAAGACAAGGTTTGATGTGTTGTGTTTTTGACAATAAGGTTCTATGTGCGTTTGAATTTTATTTCATATATGCATGTGTTTGATGTGGTTTTCAATTTTGTTCAATGTAATCATAGTTATGGAGTTAATGCAAGTTTTAATTTATTGTCAAAATAGATGGATAGAAGATGGGTTTATGGGAAACAATTCACACCTGCATATGTGAAAGGAGTTGAAGAGTTCATGAATTTTGTTACTGAAAGATACCCAGAAGACACATACATTCGTTGTCCGTGCGTGAATTGTCTTAATCAAAGGTTGCGACCTCAGAGTGAAGTAGAAACTCATATACACATTTATGGAATGTCAGCTACATACACGAGGTGGATTCATCATGGGGAGTCGGCAGATACAGAAGTTGAGGGTATAGAGGAGGATGTCGAAGGATATGATAATGACTTTGGGATACATATGGATGTGGACGATGATGTTTACGATGATGATCATGGAGTACCTGAGATGATCGGTGAACTGTTTGCAGCGGCAGAGGCTGATGGAGAAGAGCCAAGATTTGCAGGAGTTCTTGGAGATTCAAAGAAGGCACTTAGTCCGGGTTCTAGCCATTCAAAATTTTCTTTTATGGTGAGGATGTTGTATATGAAGTCTTGTTATCGAATCAGCAATACAGCATTTTCAGCAATGATGAAGCTGATGTCCGATGGATACCCTAATAGTGAGTTGCCAAAATCATATAATGAGGCCATGAAATATCTTAAAGAATTGGGCCTTGGATACGAAAACATCCATGTGTGCAAGAACAATTGTGTGTTGTTTCGGAATGTTAATGCTAAATTGAATGAGTGCCCAGTATGCACGGAGTCTAGATGGAAAGATGAAACTGGTTCGAAGCGGGTTCCATATAAGGTTTTGAGGCATTTTCCACTGTTGCCAAGGTTGAAAAGAATTTTTGCTTCAAAACAAACTTCAGAGGAAACACAATGGCACAAGAAAGTGAGGAAGCCAGTCGCCAATGTGATGAGCCATCCAGCTGATGGGGAAGCGTGGAAGGACTTTGACCGAAAGTACCCAGGTTTTGCAAATGATCCGAGGAACCTGAGGCTAGCCTTAGCTACCGATGGATTCAATCCATTTGGCAACATGAGTACCCAGTACAGTATGTGGCCAGTGCTTGTGACACCGCTTAATCTCCCACCATGGGAATGTGTGAATCCAACAAACTGCTTTATGTCTTTACTCATCCCAGGTCCAAGATGTCCAGGAAAGGATTTTGATTTGTTCCTTGAGCCCCTAATTGAAGAACTGCTGAAGCTATGGAAGGGTGTCAAGACATATGATGCATGTACTGGTAGGAAGTTCGACCTTCGTGCTGCTGTACTATGGTGTATACATGATTATCCAGCGCTGGCCACGTTATCTGGGCGAACAACAAAAGGGTATTATGCATGTATTTATTGCGACAAGAATCCGTTGTCTATGGCAATAAGGAACAAGTTATGCTACATTGGACATCGTCGTTACCTTAAAAGGACACATTCATGGTGGAATAGCTTGGATTTCAATGGTAAGCGTGAAAACAAAGTTGTGCCTGGCAGGTTCACTGTGGATGAGGTCCTACAAGAGCTAGAGAAGGTGAAAGATGTCAGACCAGGGAAGCAGGCTGACATTACTGGAAATAAAAGGAAGCGTAGTAGTGACGGTCCAAAGATTTATAGCCGGAAATCTGGGTTGTGGCAATTGCCATATTGGAAAGATTTGATGCTTCCACATAATCTCGATGTGATGCACATAGAGAAAAATGTATGTGAAAATATTCTTTGCACACTACTTAGTATACCAGGCAAGTCCAAGGACACACATAATGCAAGGCTAGATTTGTATGATATGGGCATAAGACCTGAACTGCACTTGCAACAAGATGGCAACTCGGCCTGCAGGGCTCCACCTGCTCCATATGTGTTGGGGAAGGATCAGAAAGTCGAGTTTTGCAAGTTCCTCAAAGGTATCAAGTTTCCTGATGGATTTGCGGATAACCTAGCAAGATACATAAGTGAAGATGGTTCAAAGGTGGTTGGAAAACTGAAAACACATTCTTGCCACATACTCCTACAGAGAATCATAGCCGCTGGCCTTAGAGGACTGGTGAGGAAGGATGTATATGAAGCAATTGCAGAGCTGGGGACCTTCTTCAGGGAACTATGTAGTAGAAATCTACGGATAGATGTTGTGCAACGGCTAAAAGGAGATATTCCATTGATCCTATGCAAGCTTGAGAAAATATTTCCACCTGCCTTCTTTGATGTCATGGTGCACTTGAGTGTCCATCTTCCCGATGAGGCAATGCTTAGAGGACCTGTTCAGTATGGATGGATGTACCCAATAGAAAGGCGACTAGGCACTTTGAAAAATTTTGTAAGGAACAGGGCTAGGCCGGAAGGATCAATTGCTGAGGCATATATGGCAAGTGATACCTTAACATTTTGTTCTAGGTACATGAAGGATGTTGACACTAGATTTAACCAGGATGATGATAGTGGTACAGAGATGCCATTGCCTAATGACATGTCTGTTTTTAAGCATGGTGCTACTCTTGTTGGAGGTACTAAGACTGAGTACATTGATGATGCTACCATGAATAAGTTAGTTTGGTATGTGCTACATAATGCTGATGAAGTACAGGAATATTTGACGTAAGTTAGTTTGGTATGTGCTACATAATTTATGTTATGTTTATTAAATTTGAAAATATGCTTATGAATAAAGTATGCCATGCAGTCTGTACAGGGAGGAGCTATCGCAGCAAGGTGCACGTCCAAATGATGTTGATCGAATGGTTCAACAAGGATTTGCAAAGTGGTTTATGTCCCATGTAAGTCACTACACTTTTATGTTATAGGTTTACTAAAGTTTTGGGTATGCATATGTAATTGCTCAGCTGAGTAATTTTGTTGCAACAGGTTGAGAAGAAGCGTAATGAGAATCCAGAATTGGTTAGTGAAGGACTGTGGGCACTGTCATGTGGCCCAGCTCGGCGAGTTAAGACTAGTACAGCTTGCAAGATTAATGGAGTGCGGTTTAGCACAGTGGATCGTGAGAAGTTCATGCAGACACAAAATAGTGGTGTAATGACTGAAGGTGAACATAATGGGGAGAACATAGATTTTTATGGTGTCCTTAAAGAGGTAATTGAGTTACAATATAACTCGAATTATCAAGTTCGTCGGTCGGTGGTTGTATTTCGATGCGATTGGTACAACCAAGTAGGAAAGACTGTGGGCATTCGAGATGACAGCCATTTCAAATCCATCAATGTGCAGTCATTTTGGTACAAGTCCGATCCTTTTATCTTGGCAGACCAAGCGAAAAAGATATTTTACCTGCAAGACACAACTCCACAATGTAAAGATTTCCGAGTTGTGCAGAAATTTGAACATAGGAATATTTATGATGTGGTTGAAAAATATGAGGGCAATAATGATGTGCATCAGGATGATTATTGTTCTGATACAGACCATATAGTGCAAGAAGGTGATGATAATCAGGTTCTGCACAATGTTGAAGGTGGAGAAGCCAGTCTAATTGAAGGCAATTTAGAGGAACTAATAAGAAAAAAGAAGGAAGCTGCTATTATTCTTGAAGATAGTGAGGATGAGGAGGAAGATGATACAATGTTTCAATATTTTAATGATGGTGGCGATGACAACAATGATGACATGTCCATAGAAGATGAAGATGAGGATTTCTAGTATTGATAGTTGATTTATGAAGTGTTCAGTTCAGATTAGTACGGATAGATGATACAATGTATTTTCTGTATTTTCAGAACTGAATGTGTGTCTGAAATACTGAATTTGGGGTGAACTGAACTTGTGGTGAACTGAATGTGTATTCTGTATTTTCTGTATTTTTAGAACTGAACATCTGAAAATTTTCAGTTCATGTGATCTAAGCTGGGTTTATGGGAATCAATTTTCAGTTCATGTGATCTAAGCAAGTTTTAATTTATTGTCAAAATTTAAGCTGGGTTTTAATCTGAAAATGCAGAACTCTGAACTGATCTCTGAAAATGAAATGACCATCTGGGCAGTTTAGAATCTGAACTTTGAACTGGGCAGTTTAGAATCTGATTTTTGGGGTGTTGATGGAGGTGTACTCTGAACTTTGAACTTTGGACTGGGCAGAACTCTGAACTTTGGCTGGGCAGAGTTCTCAGATTGCTTGTGAGGACTGGGCAGAGTTCTCAGAACACCCAGCAATCTGAACTGGGCTTGAGAATTTATGAACTTTGGCTGGTTTTGTGGATTTGAATCTGAACTTTGAACTTTGGACTGAGCTATATATCTCAGAGAACTGAACTTTGAACAAATAGATAACCAACAAATCTGAGCTGGTTTTTTGGATTTGAATCTGAACTTTGAACAAATAGATAACCAACAAATCTGAGCTAGTTTTGTGGATTTGAATCTGAACTTTGAACAAATAGATAACCAACAAATCTGAGCTGGGCAGCAATCTGAACTGGGCACCAATCTGAACTGGGCAGCAGAGTTTACTCTGAACTGAACAATCTGAAAATGCAGACTCTGAACTGGGCGCTCGGTTACATCCTGGACAGAGAACAGTTTATGCTTAAATATAACTGCGCTCTGTTACTAACGAACAAACGTGACTAGTCCAATGGTAACTCCTTGCTGCTGTGAACCCTGGCGTCTTGTGTTCGAGCTTCGAGATAGGTAGGTTTTTTTTGTTTTGTTTACATTTTTCAATCATTTTCGAATTTTTCTTTTATTTATTTACATGTATAGCACCCGTTTCTCCAAATCATTTCAACCTTTTTTTGGGGTGTTAATGGAGGTGTACCATGATGTTTTGTGCTGGTGCAATTTTTAGAACTAGTTTAACTATTAATGTAAGTATTTGTTATTTTACTAAAGAATAAGTGCTAAAAACCTTAGGTAGCTAGAAAAATCTATAAACTTGCATGTACACTTCATTTTGGTGTACAATGTTGACAAAAACATGCAATTTGTTCTGACAAAGTGGTGACATACATCCTACAAAAATGCATACAGCCCTCATATAAGGCTAATTACTAAGTGAGACATGTTCATGCTTGTGATGGATCTATACTACCACTTTCTCCAAATCATTTTAAACTTTAATGGCATGTTTATTGAACCAACCTATGATGTTGTGTGCAGTTATGCATTTTTCAAACCTAGTTTACTAATTACTGTAATTATTTGTTGTATTTCGTAAAGATATTTGTTACAATACCATAGCCTAGCTAGAAAACTCTAAAAACTTGCATGGACCATTCATTTTGGTGTACAATGTTCACAAAATAGTTTCAACTCATTCGGACAAAGTGGTGACACACATCCTAAGAAAGGCATACATCTCTCATATAAGGCTAATTACTAAGTGAGAGATGCTATTGCAAGTGAGAGATGTATAGTACCACTATTGCAAAAATATTTCAAAATATTATAACATGATCATAAACCCAACTAATGTGTCCATGAATAGATAATTGCAAAAAAAACATAGAGATAAATAAAAAACAAAGAATTAATATAAAATGGTATGCAAAACACAAAAAAAGTCTCCTTGCAGGCGCTTGAACCTTGGAGCTCGGCCTTATAGTTAGCAAGACAAACCATTGGGCTATGCACGTGTTTTCGACATATACCCAGCGCTAGTATACTTAAACGCATTAGACTCCGCATTGCCAAACACATTGGGCGCCAAAAACATTTTCGCCGTCGTCACTAAAACAGACTCCGCTCTCATCCTCTATCTCCCGCACTCCTCTTATTTCTCCCCCACTCTTCTTTCTCCCCCACTTCTCCAAACCTAATCGCCGCCGCCGGGACACGACGGCTGTCGACGACCTGCCCCCTCGACCAGGAACCTCACCGCCGCCGCTGGGACACATCCGCCGTCGACGACCTGCCCCCTCGACCAGGTACCTCACAGCCGCCCCCTTACCTCTCATCGCGTCGATGAGCTGCGTCGGCGCCGACTTCACTCGCCGCATCCCGCTCTATCTCATTGCCATCCGCATTTCTCTCGCCCCTTCCACCTAACACGCCCCATCCACATTGCTCTCGCTAACCCCTAAACCCTAACATCGCTGGATTTGGGTCATCGCAGACGACCTTGATGGTGAACAAAAGGAGGCACAGAAGTCAGAAAGGTCCAACCCCTAAACCCTAAGCATCGCTAGATTTAGTTTAATTATTCATTCGTTGTTATCAGAGATATTGTATATTGATTTATGTAATCATTGTGCACTCATACAGTTGTGTTTGGTTCCTTACATTGTGTTATATGCAGTCACATCCATGTTTTAGTAGAGAACTTATGTTTCTATTACTGGTAGACAAGGTTCAAGAAAGCGCGATTAGGCGTGCGATTAGGCGCGGTTAAGCGCTGCGCAGAGGGTCAACGCATCGCTTACCTACTAAGCGGGCAATTAAGCGCTGGCCCTGCTTAATCGTGCCCATTCGGCATGTTTAAGGGAGTAGAGGAGGGAGAGGAAGAGGAGGAACACCTCCGGGGTCAATCCAGCAGGCAGCAAATCGACGGATCAACGAGAGAGAGAGAGAGAGCGGACGGACCTACGATGGCTGCAGGCAGCAGATTGGTGAGAGAGAGGCGGAGCGGCTTCACGGTAGAGGTGAAGATCGCACGAGGGAGGAGAGGCTTCGTGAGAGGGAGCCGGAGAGCGTACGGCACGGAGGAGGATAGGCTTCGGGAGAGGGAGGCGGAGAGCACAGGGCGGCGGCGCGGGGCGTGGAAGGAGGCAGCAGAGTACTAGGTCATCACGGGAGAGGGGTTTTGCGTTGAGCCTCCTGGCAGGTGGGCCTAGTGGGCTGCAGACTCATGAAGAGAGGAGGTGGGGGTTAAGGGCTGCTGAAGGGTGGCCCAATATCATGTATTTTTTTTCTTTTTTTAACAAAAATGATTAAGCACGATTAATCACGCTTAAGCATTTTCACCACCATACCGCTCGCTCAGCGCTTAGTGCTTTCTTGAACCTTGCTGGTAGAAAGAGATGAGAATATCTTCACTTTTTTTGTTCATCAGCTTGTGTAAATCTACATCGCCTAATCAATGTACTAGCTAGTACTTTGAACATTGTTTAAGCCTGCATAAAGATTTCCACAACCAAACAGGGGAAACACTATAGTTACAGTGCAACCACAATTATGAACTTGCACAATCATAACCAAGCTTCATAATGACTGAATCTACACATCTTATCTATTTGCTTTTAGTCAAATCCTTCCCTGCAAATAGTAGTACCTCTTAGCTTTTAGTAAAATCCTTTACATTATCTAATACACACAGTATGCTTGTTCTTATCTATCTTGCAAGTAGTTCAACATGAGCGAACTGCTTATGAGAGAAGACGGGATAAACAAGTGGAGGAGAATATAAAGAAGATGCAAGATTTGGGTCTGAACAAATATACTTCTGTTCTAAATAATTCTGTCTCACCATCTGCATCAACAAAGGGGAAACATGCAGCAAACAAGATAAATAATAGTTCAGATTCGGATTCATATGTCTCTTTCTATCTCCTTGACGATGATGATCAAGGAGATACTGATGATGACAGTGAATATTATGAGCAGCCAAAACCCCTGGCAATGAAGGTGCTCCTTCTATCTTCAAAGTAGTGGATGCCAAATAGTTGCATTGCATTTCAATGTTTTTTATCTGGTGTTTAATATATGCTCATGCCTTTAGATTCATATTCTTTATTTCATACCTCTTAATTAATATATGGTCTTGCTTTTAAATGCACATGACTATTTTTTTGTGGACAGTATCCTAGAAGAGGTAGAAACACAACCCTTGCTTCAAAGAAGAAGATAGACCCCAACATGGCTCCAGGCATTAGGTTCAGCAAGAGAGTGAGGGCAGGTGCACAACCAGAGGAGCAATCTTCAAAAAGGTTTCACTCTACAGAGACAGATGGCCACAATGTACAGGAACCAACAGATGGAAATGATCACATACCAAACAGCCCTACTACACCTGGACTTGCTGATCATTTCAGCAGAGCTGCAGAGGAAGCCATGGCATCTGCTGCTCATGACAGTACAGGTGATGCTGAAGGCAACAGCCGTACTACACCTGGACTTGCTGATCATTTCAGCAGAGCTGAAGAGGAAGACATGGCATCTGCTGCTCATGACAGTACAGGTGATGCTCAAGCCAATGTAGCTAGAGATGAAGAAACTGAAGGCAAGTTCTATTTTTTCAGTCAAATAAGGCATCTCTTTTGCTGATTTGCATGAAACAAAACAATTTCATTATTCAATAAAAGCGAATTATATTTTGTAGCTCCTACACAGCGAGCACCAAGGAGACCCAGGGCAGCAACCAAGGGAAAACAACTGGACAGGATGACTAAAGTTATGCAAAGAAGACTGCCCATAGCTGTTGAGGAAGGCAAAAAAAGGCCACATGAACCTGTTCAAGCTGCCAAGTTTGCATCAAAGGCTGGCATCATTATTCGGGAAACCATGCCTATCCTAACTCGTTGGAAAGATTACAAGGACGACCAGAAATACTACAACAGCTTTGTGTCACAGCTAAATGTAAGTGCATTACTGATTCTATGATTCACTTGTATACTGCTTAACCTGAATTGACTAACTATGGAATTGTCATATGCATAGGGGCGCTTTTCCGTTAACACTGAGGACAAGGCAACAAAGGAAGCTTGCACCGATATGCTACGCTCTGCGGTAAAAAACCAGCGTTATCGGCTCAAGCAGAAATACTTCAATGGTGTACCTGCAAATGAGATTAGCACAACTTCTCCTGTATCTTACATGACTGATGAACAGTGGAGGGCATTAGTTGCAAAGTGGTCTGATCCAAAGAACATGGTATGGGTATCTTGTCATATATTGTTCTTTCACTATACGTTTGCAAAGGATCTTCGCATATTGAACCTATGATCTAATCTGACATGTTCATTCTCTTATAGGAAATAAGTGAAAAGAACAAGCAGAACCGCAGTCAAGTCAAGTTTCATCAGGCTACGGGTTCTCGCTGCTATGTGGCACACTTACATGCATATGTAAGTAACTATTACCTTGTACTACTACCTGCACTTTTGCACTCAACTTCTATTGCATTTGATCTGAGCAAACTTCGCTGTGATTGTTTATCCACGAAACAGAAGCAGAAGAGAAACCGAGAAGAACCCAGCTTAGATCAGACTGAAGAACTAGATGCGGTGGACGCCTTCAAGACCTGTCATACCAGCTCCAAACGTGGCCTGAGTGAACCGGCAAGAGAAGCACTTGTAAGTTCATTTGTTTTCTTTATTTAGTGTAATTTTTATGAGATCATATGAGGGAGGCTGGCTGTGGGTCGATGGAACGAAGGGGAGTGAGATCGATGAGTGAGATCGCTTGTCCCATCCCAGGGGAGTTCCGATCATAGTCTATTTTGTCTGCCATTTGTCTGCCATCAAATTTCTGAAATGAAAGTAAATATCATAGTCTATTTTTTGTAGGACCCGTGCACTAGAAATGTATAGGTTTTAGAGTCTTTGTTAAGCAAATCTGCTATAATTTGTAACTGTTTTCACATTATTTTTCATAGTCTATTTATAGAGTCTTTCAAATGTATAGCTTTTAATTTGCCATCAAATGTATAGCTTTTAAGCAAATCTGCTATAATTTGTAACTGCTATAATTTGCCATCAAATGTATAGCTTTTAGAGTCTGTCAGTCTATTTTTCATAGTCTTTGTTAATGCCTTGTAGGACCCGTGCACTAGAAATGAAAGTCACTGTTTTCACATTATTGTCAGCATCTTGCTGTTGCTCATTAGCAATAACATGTAACTGTTTCTGTCCATGATATTTCAGTCTCATATGGAGGCTTTGAGGGCTGAACCTGTTGCTGAAGGTGAGATGCCAGCATCCAGTGTGCACCTTGTGTCGAAGGTGCTGTCCCAGAGCAGCTCACACCAATTCCTGAAAAGCGTCGGCATCAAAACATCGGCAACCTCCAAGGCTTCATCATCAAATCATAGTGAGCTTCGGGAACAACTTGCAGCTGAAGCGACGGCTGCTGTTCAAGGTGAACTCGACCAGCTCAGGAAGAAATGTGAAGAAGCTGAGGAACAGCAGGCGAGGACACAAAGGGAGTTGGAGGAGTACAAGAAGATAACAGAGAAGAACAGCAAGGAGATGGAGGAGAGCAATGTGCTCATCAAGAAGCTCTTGTCCTTGCATGGTAACTCTTCTTCGACATGAGGGCTGCTAGTCAGAGCTGCTGTTTTTGGCCTGTTCTTTGACATGAGGGTACCCAAAAACTCTAGTTGCTCGTGGGTGTCAACTTTTGATTATATGCTGTTATGTTTGTGCAAACTCAACTGAAATGTGAACTCAAGTGGTGATGCTATGAACTGAGTTTAGTGTTGTCCACTTAGTTTGTATGCGCACTGGAATACTAGTTGTATTCATCTATGGAATATGGAATTGTGTGCTCATTCCTCTGTTCTAGTATATTTTGCAATTTCCAATAAAATTATTCTCTGCACATCTGTGACCAAACTGGTGGCATATAATAGAACATATGACACGTCAGCTGCCACTGTACTAGCCACGTCAGCGTTACGTCAGCGGTGACGTCAGCTGCCACGTCAGCGCTGACGTCATACGCATCAACACCTTCCAAACGGCTGGTAATGACCAAACCACGGCTCTATCTGTGACGATACCGTACCGTCACAGCAACCAAACGGCGTTAACAACGCCGTCAGTTTGCTCGGGCAGACGACGAATTATGACGGAAAAGTGCCTTCCTCTATGACCACAACTGATCGTCATATAATACATTCACTTCCATGACAACGCGCCTTTCGTCACAGAATGTATACACATCGATGACGAAACTGAGTAGTCCGTCACAACACAACAAATGTGACGCGACCCCTATGACCAAATCGAACTCGTCACAAATTCGTCACAAACCTTACTCTGTGACGATATATACACATGCAGTGACGCAATACGAACGTCATCGATGATAAGATCTCTACTAGTGTCTTGGATCACGATGTGCTCTCGGACGCGATGAATCGACACAAGAAGGTGCAGGATCACATCGCATCCATGCCTTTTTTATTTATTTCTCATCCTTCGTCGTTGTCGAGGATATCTCTCGACCTACCTACTTCAAAAATCCCATATTTTTACCCCTGCTTGCGCTTGTTTGTCTCTGTTGAGACATGGTCGGTGCTCTTTTTTATATTTAGTTCCCTCGCGGATGCTCTCTTTATTTAGATTTTATTAATTAGATGTAAATAGGTTAAGATAGCTCTTGAATAAGTATTTTCTTTTGTAGTCATATTAGCAATACATCAGATTTAGTGCGTCCCCCGCCACTGGAGACATGGGGAAGATGATGCCGACAGTGAAAGGGAAATGAGCCCTTGGGCTATTTCTATATTGTTTTGATGATTAGATGCACGACACACTTTGCGTGAACTAACATAATATTGAGCAAAGGAATATCTAGATGGATCAAGTGTGAAGGTAAGTTCTAGATACTTAGGGTGTGTTTGGTTTGACTTTTGGCTTTGACTTTTGCCCCCCTAAAAGCCAAAAGCCAACCAAAGGGCTGGATCCAGGAAGCAGCTTTTCCTAAAAGCCGAATTTCTCGTAGTGCAAATCTGAAAGCACCCCTGGACCTGCTTTTAGTGGCTTTTCGGATGGAACTATGAAAACATATATCGAAGAATTTTTACGACTTTTAGTGGTTTCCACCAAACGGTTTTTAGCTTTTTAACAGCTCACGGCCTACAGCAGCTTTTTCCACAGCTCACAGCCCAAAGCAACTTTTTTCACAGCCATAGCCCAACCAAACAGACCCTTAGTCAATTGTTTTATGTGCTAAACATACTTGTCTAAGTGCCAGGAACTCATTTAAGTCAAGTCCAAAAGGAGCAAAAGGAGTTCAGCTGAAACAACTAGTGGAGCACCAGCTGCGGGTGCACCGGACCATGTCCGGTGCACATGCTGGCTCAGCGATGAACTCGCTGCTCTCGGGAATCACCGAGGGCGCTACAGCTAAAATTCACCGGACTGTCCGGTGAACCAACAGCGCCCGCGCCAACGGTCGGCGACGTAATCAACGGGCGACGCGTGGCTCGCTCCAACAGTCACTAAGCTGCACCGGACTGTCCGGTGTGCACCGGACAGTGTCCGGTGTGCCAAGTGGACCAAGGGTTCAACGGCCGGCTTCGCCAAAGAAGAAAAGAAATTGTGCACTGTTCATGTCCGGTGGTGCACCGGACTGTCCGGTGCGTCAATGGACGGAAGGCAAGAATTGGCTACCAAATGGAGCTCCAACGGCTCCTAGCTGCCTTAAGGCTATAAAAGGGGCCCCTAGGCGCATAGAGCAGAACAACAAGCCTCCATTGAACATCCTAAGACGCCTAGACTCCGCAAGCACGCATCCGGATCATTGTGATTGAGATTTGAGCACTTGTTGAGTTGTGAACTCGTTGTGCTGTGTTTGTGTGCTTATTTCTTGACTTGTGTGCGTGTCATTGCTGTGACTCTAGCTTTTGCATGTGTTTCCATTCCCTCCCTTACTCTTGTGGTTTTTATTGTGATCAATATTGTAAGGGTGAGAGGCTCCAACTTGTGGAGATTCCTCACAAAGGGAACATATGCTATAAGGAAGAGAACCGCAGTATTCAAGTGGATCATTGGATCGCTTGAAAGGGGTTGAGTGCAAACCTCGTCCATTGGGACGCCACAACGTGGAAGTAGGCAAGTGTTCTACTTGGCCGAACCACAGGATAAAAATCGTTGTGTCACCTATTGTTATTCGTGTGTGATTCTCTCTGCTTCTACTCACTTGATAATTGCTATAAGTTTAAATACTCACTTTGTGAAGAGCAATTAAGTTAAAAAGTCATCTCTTTCTCTCTTGACATAGCATCTTGGTTTTGATTCCACTAACATTTCATAAACTAAGTTTTGTACCATTTAGTGTTGATTTTTACAGGATCACCTATTCACCCTCTTTAGGTGCTCTCAAGGAATAGCAGCGTAAGAATAACAGAGAGGTTCTTGTGCACGCATAGAAGAAATGGATTGGGTCACTGGCGTGCGTCTTCGAGAGATTTCTAGCGACGGCGAGGGGATAAGGCTGAGCAAGAGGAACACACAGTGTGCTTGAGAATTTGAAAGAAATGGCTAGAAGTCTAGAGCGGTGGGAGATAAAGATAAGAAGGAAAAGGGAATTTTCTTCATTTATTTTATCAAAAGAACACACGGCAAAATTTTGGGATTTGCATTCGAGCGAGCTGTAAACGGGACAAACTAAAACAAGATTGGATTTGATATTATAAATCGGCGATTTGATTTAATTAGTCAAGCTAGACAAATTTCACCGCTATCCGAACATTCAACTAGAACGCAACTCAACTAATAAGTTTACGCCTTGTATTTCTTGGATAATAGCGTTATCGAATTTATAAAATCGAACTCTTTTCAAAATCACATTCACGCACTCGACCAATCTGAACAACATCGGACTCGACATTACGGAAGATTACTAAAGTCTGAACTTCGTGAAATATTTTTGACAGACCAGATAGACGGAGACAGATGCGATATCAAAATCGTGATAGACAAAAATGATTAGAACTTAGTGACCTTTATATTCACCGGCATCTCCTGCTTAAATCCATACTCGTTGTCGCACGGAAAATAAACACCTGGGTGTTACATGGAGCCTGCTGGCACTTTTGTTGTTTGCCTCCTTTTGTGTCCTGCTGTTTTCATGCGCAGAAGGAGGCTGGAGTACTGTGCACAGCAGGAGTTTGGTGGTCTCGTGTTCTGCCTTTTATTGTATTGTACTTTGGTCCATTTTAGACTCTTTTCTTTTCTTAATTTAATGATGCACAGCTCTCCTGCGCGTTCAAGAAAAAAATCTACATATAGAACTGTAGAGGCCAGGTAAACTGTTTGTTTATATATTTTCAGTTAAACATGAGTATTTAATGATCATAGCAGTATGAACATACGACCCAGATGCATGGCTTATTGTAGAACTAAAACTCTAGAGATGCTGCTTGTACTAGTAGCAGCCTAGTACTAGAATCTCCTATTAGGTGGGGGTGTTACCTCAAGATTCTAAACCTTTCTAGTCTTACCTTGTTATATGAAGTAAATGCTTTCAAAGGCATACTTTCGCAGATGTAATATTGCATTCAACTGGAACATATGCAACTGAACGGCAGATGACTAGATTCTGGCCGCCAGGACTGCCAAACGTCCAGATTCCGTGAGAATCGTCCAAATCAACGTGAACACAGAATCAGCCGAGTCATGTGATAGAAGAAATCTGTAATTTTCTAGATCCTAAACCTTGTGGACACCCCCCTTCTCTCAAAAAAAATATTCAGATTCTCTCTACACCTAGTTTTTCCTCATAAACAAATTCTCAGAAAACCTCGTCACAAAAAAGACGAACCAAACATGCCCTAAGAAATGTGCAGCACAGTGGACATATATTACACAACATTATATGGTGCATTACAATGGATGGAAATAAGTACCGACTACTGAACTGAAATAGACAAGATATTAAGTACATATGAAGGGTTGAATAACAAATAGTTCTTCATGTCCTACGAGTAGCACAGCGCTACTTTATTATTACAACCACCATGCCTGGTAATAGTAGATTAAAGAGCACTAAGGTCTCTGCGATGTGCAGTGAGAGAGGTGGGGGACGCGGTTGGGGAGGGGGGCCTGGACCTAACCATGGTAGTGACACTGAGAAGTAATGACATCTACATGAGTGGGGTGGCCCAAGACAATAAAAATTTATCTGTGGGTCCATTGTGTTAATGAGTTACACAGCAGTGCTTGGTTACTCCAAAGCCTTCTTTGGAGTCCCAATACTGTGTTTGGAGTGACAGGAGGTAGTGCCAAGTGCTAAAAACAAACATTAGCACTACTCTGAACCTGTGTCTGATTAGGGGCACAGGCTCTCCTTAGAGCCTTGACCACCTAGATGCAAGCTATCGACTGAAAGATCAAATAAAATGTTAGTTGATGCATCTAAGCATTTGCAAAGAAAAGATGAGTTGGTTACACAAGTAGTCGCTGGTCATATATCAAATGCATTTGGTCTAGGTAACATCGGGACTATAGAAGGGTAGGTTTTGCTAAATGGTTCATGCTTCAACAAGAGATGCCATGCCTAAGCTAGGTACAGTTGGGATTCTACTAATGACATGTGGGAGTGGCATGCTAGTCAGTTATTTAGCTGTCATTGTTGTCCAATTTGACTAGTATCAGCATGAACCATCCCTGGGTCATGCTTGACTGTTAGTTTCTTTTAGCTACAGCATTGTCTTGGTACGGCTGAAATTAACTCTCCCAGATAAAGTCCTTCCTTGGACTATTGTTAGAATGGTTGGGGTTTGTACTTGTCTGTTAGAACACCCCATCCTTGGGGCATGAAGCTTTATGCCCATCCTGGGGCTAAAGCTAATATCCATTCACCACATGACCATGTGGGATATGGAGGTGAGCACTTTGACTGATAAGCGTGATCTACAATAGTGCCTTTTGGTGTTAGAGATGGATGCATGGACTCAAACACGTCGGAAACGAGACAGTACAACAACGGTGAGAAGGGAGACCATGGTTAGGCCAAGGGTTGCTCTGGAGCAGCAGAAACTGCAAAGTGCGAGGGAATCAACCGGTAAGGATGAGCAGCCTGTGTTGGAGTTGGCAGGGTTGGAGCTGTGAGTGCCATAGTCATGCCTGTTTAATGGGGATACACACTGTCAAGATATTAGTATCACAACTTAGCAGAAAGAAATTATTCAAATAATTCTGAGAACATGGGAAGTGAGTTTCTTATCAAACCAATGCAGACATATTTTTTTATCACACTTTCTACTGTTTTCAATGCATGCACAATTGGTTATATTCTTGCACTGTAACTTGGCAGATTGACAAACGAATGCTGGTAGGTTATTAGAACAATATGTGAGTTTAGAATTTGCATCAAGTGCTACATTAAGCTAGGATGACAAATGCCCAATTAGATAACTTATGAATCCCCTTTATAATGCTTCTAGTCAGATTCAAGAAGAATGAAGCTAGAAATACCTGCTTGGGCTTGAGGGCTTGCTGCTAGTGACAATGGTCCTCCATATTGCTGAGCAAAGCCGGTCACAGCTGCAGCTGTAGAAGATACAGTTGAGAAGTGGAACATTTGTGGGTATTGTTGCAAGTTGTAGCCTTGTCCACTTGTATAGTTGGTAGTAGTGTTTCCTGACTGCCCAAATTGGAAATATGGATAAAAGGGACTTGTTCCTGTCACCATGCCAGCTGTTGCTCCTCCATAAAACGGGTACTGAGCTCCTCCATATATATTGTAGAAGTTCTATTTAACAGATAAGAGAATCCAATTTAAGTATCTATATATTGTACATTATGTTCATGATAAAAAAAACTGTTATCTACCACTTTCCATTTGTAAGTATCTGATATTTTAGAAAGCTTAGTATTATCTACTACCTAGAATGGTGCAGACATTGATTGCACAGTGGTTGAGCATGTGGTTCTTTGGGACAGCTCCACCAATGAAAAATTGAATCTGAATTTGGGATTCACCGTGGAGCAGCTCCACTAGTGGTTTTGAGATCCACCGTAAAACTGTTTGGGTTATGCAACAGCTCTAAATCCACACAAGAGCATTTTAGTTGGAATGATCTCTTTTGTCCTGGGGAGTGGGGATAGGCCCCACATGTCAATGACTGATATATTCTTCTCCATCCAGAAAAAAACATCGAGACGTGGGGAACGATCGTATGCAGAGGGCATGACCGGCGTTGGCATGAATCTGGCCCCTGGATCTACCTATTTCATGAATCTGAACTGTTTGGTTAACTTTTTGTGGAGTTAAGCTGTTTTTAGTAAATATGTAGTCCTCACAAACAGGGCAGTAAGGCACGGAGCTTCTCAGGTCCTAGATTCGACTCCGCGTGGAAACGAATTTTAGGCTGTGGTTAAAAATATCCTCTCGTTTGGCCCACGCTAAAGACTGTGGTTAAAAAAAAATCCCTCGTCTATACCACGCTAAAGCACAAGTCTAAGATTCGGTCCCAATCACGATCGTTTCTCACATGGGCTACGGTGCCGCTGTTTATGGATAAGGCAGGGGTTCGAGGGTTTTCTTGACTTGCGTGATAATGTTTTCTTCTTAATATAATGTCCGGGGCTATCTTACCTCGGGTTTTTTTAGAGCAGCTCTCTAGCACTGCCTTTATTTTTTTATGTGAAATCACGTGGCAGTTGATCTTGCTTTAGATTTTTCATACCATTGTATTTTTTGCATCTTCATGTTATATTTCTTTATGATAAAAGGTGGCCAACTTTTTCTTAACCATGTTCAAGCAAACGATGGCACGAATACAATGGCTTTTGGCTAAATATTTCGTCATTTGATGTTTTTCTTTGGTGGTCTGTACATACTACCGGAGTTCTGTTTTAAGAAAAGGTGCATGCATGCTAACTGTCAGTCTTTTTAGAAAATTTGTTTCCAGCATAAAGGAATCCTACATATTAAGCACACGAGAGCTGAATGGCAACTCTCAAGTTTTGGTATAGAAGGTAGCTGAATGTAAAATGATAGGTAATTCTGCCTTTCATCAGGAAAAAGGACATGTATTTCTTACATTAGTTTTTCTTATTGTGCGCCACGCACATTTGTTATCCTTCTGTGGGACATTGTGGTATACAATTATATATTATAGCCAGAAAAAGTACGCACTTCAATTTTCCGTGCATTGTTTATCATACCATAATTTTGATGATGCATAATGCAAATATACTTTTGATGCACTCAGTGACATGCATGCTACTGCACTAATTAATTCATGGTGAAATACATAAAAGCACCCGTTTTATTGAACCGTTGGTGAAGTAAATAGAGCTTATTAGCAATATAATTAGGTACTTACTGTTGGATAACCATAGTCTGGGGTATATGGAGAGTACCTGCAGAGTGAAGGATAAAAGGGGTTATTAGTTTTTTCCTTATAAATTAATCATGAATTTTTGTTCGGTTCTAATGTGCTAGACCGAGTTACTTTATTTCTGAGAGAGAGGTCATTGCTATCTCATCTATGCTTACTGTTCACGGGAGTGGGCATATGACAGGGCTGCCATCATGTGCCACTAGCACGCATGGCTACTTTATGCTTGTGTGAGGGACTGAGGATATGTCTGTAAGAGAGTAAAGCCTGATGTCCATTCAACATTGACCAAGGTGGCATGTCAGTATGTCACAATGCACATGCATGTGATACCCCCACGGCCCCACTCCTCGTGACTTTCAAGTTTCACAGGGCCCCGATCCTGACATGTGTGTGTGTGTGGAGAGAGAGAGAGAGAGGTACCCATAGACATGGAAGGGAAGGCCTTGTGGGATGGCATAATGAGGGAAGGTGGCATGAGAAGGAAAAGCTGCGCCGAGTCCACCTTGGATTCCTGCCTGCTGGTTGAAGGATTTCATTACTCTAAAGTTTCTAGCTCCTCCTGTAGCAACATCATCAGCAAAACAGAAGCAAATTTACCCACATTGCTTGCTAATATTATCAGGAGAAGGCACTAATTAAAAAAAACAGGTATTTGCGTCTTTCTGTCTTCAGTCTATCAGTTGTAAGCAAGCCGACGTAGTAATAGAAGTAAAAGATTCTGGTTGCTACCCCTTATTAATATATAGCAACCCGAATATTTTACTTATAGGAACAGTATACTACATTATCTGGAACAAAACAAGGCACTTAGCTCGAGGATAACTAACATCTTTGTACTATTGATGTTCCTTCAGTTCTACCTTTTCCAACAAGTAATGCCAACAGCGCGTATCCTTCTAAGTCTATATATATTTATTGTTCTAACTGAAAGCAATTCTAACATGAACTGTTTAGAGGAAACCACTGTTAAGTAGCAGCATCTTAAATTAAGCTAGACATTTAAACATTTTATTCTCTACTGGATGCCTACACAATACCCTCATTGAGCACTTAGGCTTGTTTGCTTGGAGACCTGCCAGGCAAAGGATCACAGCCCCAGACAGTGGAAATAGGACGCCTGAGGGCTTTGCCTGGGCTAGGCAGCCTTCCGTCCATGCAAACCAAACATGCTCTAGGCTGGCTATTTATCAAAATTAGGCAGTCCCTTGCCATCTCTTTAAGCCTGATTCTAATGCCATGAAGGAACCTTTAGTGCATAAAATCATGGTAGTTAGTTTGTGGTCATGTATGGAAGTACATATAAAATTTCCAGCAATATCCAGGAGGTAGTGCATCTATAATAACTATTATGCTTGTTCTTTTTCAAAAAGCTTAGAGGTGATATGCTCTATTCGACTCAAGGGACTTCATAAAACTCTTTCCAATTAAGCAAACAAATTAACTGTTTCTTCTATGCTGCCTTGTACTACTCTGAAATAATGATAAATATCTAACCATGCTGGGGAGTAGGAGGCCTAGATCTTTGAACCCCAAGGGAAGCAAGATTACAGTTAGCCCTCCTCCCATCAATCACCGGTGCGGGATCAACGCAAGCTCTCATCGCCGCGTCCGGATCCCGGAAGGTAACCTACAATGTGAATTCGCGGTGCATGATTAACTGAAATTAAGCAAACATTACATATTGCATCAGAAAAGAAAGAAAAGTGACACATGAACAGCTAGGGGGCCGGAATGTTTATAAAGTCTACTGAAATTAAATGCATATAAAGGAGATGAATTGTGTAGAACCATACAAATCCGTAGCCCTTGGATCTGCCAGTGTTCTTGTCAGTGATGACAACAGCCTCCAGGATCTCCCCAAACTGCTCGAAGTACTTCCTCATCGTCTCCTTCTGGGTTTCCCACGCGAGTCCCCCAACAAAAACCTTGGTGTAGGTTGTGTCCCCAAACTGCCCCATCACACTCGGTGGACTCATGGTACTTGGAACTTAGAACCAACAAATCTATCTCCAACAAGCAGCAGCAAGGTCAGCAACTTAGGATCTGAATGGCTGGGAGTAGTTCTTGTTAGAGGAGGGGGGAGAGAGGAGAGGGAGGGAGGAAAGCTAAAGGTTAGAGGAAAAGGAGGTAGAGGAGAGAGAGAGAGGGGGGTAGGGTACCGAAACAGCAATATATACTAGAGTTTGCTATAATGCACCCGCGAGGTCCTTCTTGTCCAAAGCACGCTCATATAAAAATACCATGCACCGGGAGAGACCCATCCCGCCAATAGTAGTAGGTAAAAATGACCGTGCTGCCCCTATCAGAGTGAACTAGTAGTTACAGGGTGGCGTTGGGCTGTCCTTGTCTGGAGAGTGGCAGAGACGAAACAGATAATGGGGATTATTCTAACGGGATTAGGGAGCTTAGGAGGAGGATACTTTCCGAACTTATCTGGATCTTAGCGTGTGCTATTTATTATTTGGCATTTGGATTTTGGTAGTAATTTGAGCCTTGCTAATTGTTCAGTTCTATAGCTCATAACATGAGGGAAAATATTTTGAATTCTTATTAACACGGTTCTCATTTTTATAATTTTATTGCTGTTGCAGCAGGACATAATTGGTGATAGCACACAATATGCACAAGTGATTCTGTGCATGAGTTCTTTGGCAATTGGAAGTTGTGAAGTCAGTTATAGCAACATCACCTTGGGTATGTAATTCATTATTATGATCAGTCTATTAAATTTTAGGAGTTGAGAGTTTAAAAAATTTATGCCATCTTTTTTCATGTTATATTTTGGTGGAGACCAGCTAGCAGAGAATCAATTCTTATTAGTTATTAGCTCTTCATCGTGCTCCTTCCTAGGAACCCAATAAAATCGCTCCATCGGAGAACCAAGGAGCAGAGCTAAAGAACCAGGGTGAGCACTCCTTAATTAAAACTTCTTAACAATGTAAATTGAGTGTTTTGAAAATACCATGGCCCATCCATGAAAATTGAGTGTTTTGAAGCCACTTACATATCACAGTGAGCAAAAACACTAGAGGCTAGAGCAACGCTGTGATGTTATTGTGGGCATTTGTCATCCTAGTAGTCCACTTGAGTGAGTGCGACATGCTGTATGGAGGCCGGAGACTTTTGCATAGTACATCATCAACCATGCACAAAGGCATTCTCCACGAGTGAAGATGTTTGATGATATGGGTTGCCTAGCATTGGCAAACCGAAGGGAATGCATGATGTGCCATCAGGCCTGGTCTGGAGATGGACGGCAGGAGATGCCTGGCCATTTGGTGTGATTGGGATTTGCCCCTGTTAGGCAGTTGGACAAGTGAGAGCCACAATTGGGGAATTTGTTTGGTTTAGATGGCAGCAATAACACAGCCTTCTTGTAGTTTCATATATAGGCAATAACAGTACTTCATACAACATAAATCATATAAAAACTCTAACTAAAGAGTATATTCTTACCGCTAAAATGCCTAGCAGAAGGCTAGAAGGTAAGAATTTGGTATCAGCTTTAACGAAGTAAAACTAGAGAGAATTTCTCCCCTTAAGTTGAATTGTAGTATATTTTAGGACACTATATTGTTAGTAAACGAGTTGCTCACCAGGCCAAAGAAACGGAGGGCAAACTCATCGACTTTCTACCTGGGGCAGATTGCAAGATAATGATCCCAATGTTGGCGGAGCTTCTCCAGAGTAGCTCTGTGGATGCGATCGATGTCGATATGCATTGCAACATTGGAGTCTCTTGCGTGCTTGATGGTGGGTTTATTTGCAAGGGCAGCCCCCAACTCCCGTGGAACGACGACAAGGAGAGCCTCGAACGCCCATAGATCATCGTGGAAGTTGGCGTCACTATACTTGACGTCTCAAAGTTGTTGGCCATATATCTTCACCTTCATAATCTCTTTACTAATGTGTGATTAAAAATGTTCACCATGACAAACTACCACGAATGAGCATCAGGCTTCAAAGTTGTTGGGCATGTATCTTCACCTTTCTTTACTGACAAATATAAGAAAGTATTAAAAATAAACTTATGCTATGACAAATATAGGGGAGTATAAAAAAGAAACTTATTCGGCACAGTAAATTTATTTGATTTATATTACTAATGGGTGATTACGCATAAAATTCTTTACCATATTTATATATATTATTAACATGTTGAGACAAACAAGTTACACGGATTTTAGTTTTGTTGGTATGATTGGAGAAAATCGCAAATCAAGAAGGATGGAATGTCCTAGTCTAATCTGTTGAAAATTAGTTCACACACGATAGTACCACGTACTGTGCGGGCTATGGGTCTATGGCCTGCTAATTTAGCAGGAGGAGGTGTGAACGTGGTTTAAGTCTATTAGCTTCCAATTTAGACAAAGTGCACAATTTTGCCCTAGATTCGTCCAGAATTTTCGTGAATGCTTCGTTTCACCGAACATATATTGCGTCTGTCTTGTGATTTTCTCCAGAAATGTGGCCCCGATCATTTTTTTTTCTTATAGGTGGCGATCACCTTACCGAAATTTCCTCCCTAGACAGATTGAGCTGTAGCGATTGGTGTTAATATAGTAGTGTGGTACTACTTGGTATGAAGAATAAAATTCTGAGTACCGTTTTTTTTCTTTAGTCTGCTGCTGTAGTGCTGTTCCTCTCTCCCGCCAATTCTGCTGTTCTTGCTCTAATCATTTGGCTACCTACTTCATCGCAAAGGAAATCTTTTATTACGTTCTGTTCGAGTATTTCCTCTCTGGACAAGGGAGGAATCAAGCCTGGTCCAGTGTCGTCTGACGTACTTTACCTGTATCCAAGATTTATTTGGCCAGTTTGTGTCCGTTGACTGTTTGACTGACCTTGGAACAAAGGTACCAATTTATTATTTTTTTGCATGTTAGGGGACCAGCCTTAGCCAGTTTTACCGAGAAATTTTACAGCACGGCTATTAAGTTTATCAACTATGCCAACAGGCGAAACTCTATAAAACTCTTTTTGTCGTAATCAAGTTATGATATCATCAAATTTATTAACGTGGCATAATATTAAATATAAATAAAATTCAGATAAAATTCTCACTCAGAATAGCTTAACTCAATAATTAAGTCTAAATTAATATGCTCAATGTAGCTACATAGACAGGGGTGGTAATGAGTTTGGTCTCTGTTTCTATTCATTTTTTAACTAAAATTAATTAAGGACCAAAAAATCATGAAAAAACATTTGGATTGTATTCCGTTATCATCTCTAAATGTAGACATGTAGGGAATTTACACCCGACCTTGTATGTTCAGTTAGACATCAACGTTGAACATTATAAATTTGAGTAATTTCTTTTCATAAATCAAAATCTTAACCAAATTATGAAAGCATGGTCATTGTTTTGGTTGTGTTTTGTCATACCATAGTGTATGGACGTCTTTATGATTTCGCACTCGATTGAACACATCTCTATAAAGGTCTCTAAAGAGGGTATTTGTGGTCTTTGCATTCTATTTTTATATGGTATATCATCTCCAAACAAATTGGTGGGATCCTATATTTTGGGAAGCCTTGAGTGAAGGCTATAAATACTTCAAGATCTATAGCCTCAAGGTACGCCTCCATTCAATTTTTCAATATGAAAAATCATCTCCCTCGTGTTAACATGGAAGAGGGTTCATCCCAATCATATATATATCTTTACTCGACGTTGAAGCCTAATCCTATCAACACAAGGCTTTAATACCAATTGGAAGTATCCATGTGTCCAAAGAGGGGTTGAACAAGGCCCCTTTAAAATTTCTTGGTCAAATTTAAACCTAACAAGTCCACTTCACCATTGTGCCTAGAACAGTTTCTACCTTATGATCAAGTGTTTTGTATCCTATGTTCCTGTCGGTACCCTGAATCAGGGGTACCCCTTACTACAGTATGAAGACACGGTGCCTATGTAGCTATCTCTGGCCGCGTGGTGAACAACACCCGACTCCACCACGTGGGTGGCCCCAAGGACGCCACGTGACCAGAAGAGGTGATATACTCCAGGATGCCGTCAGTGGGTCCGGACCTCCACGAGAGAGCATCAAACCCCTGTACACTCAACCCGGGCCTCCGAGTACGGTCCGGGACTCCCAAGTAAGCAAGCTGGACCCCTTGGGTGGGATCCGAACCCCTCTGAGTGAGGTCCGGACCACCTACAGCAAGGTCCCGGGACAGGGAATACCCTGGCCTATGTCAAGGACTGGCAAGGGTCCGGTACTGACACGTGTACAGGCTTCGACCTGTGCGCTTCCGCTCCCTGCTCAGGCGGAGGCCCGATGCAGCCACGTGGCCTATCGCCCATGACGTAAGCCAGCGGGCGGAGCCTGATGTAAGGCCTCTAGGCCGCGCGGTCTCTGCATTTATTGCGGAGAAGACGCGCCGCCTGACTATTCCGCTGACAGGCGATGTGCCGTCTCAGCATTTAATGTGTCCTGTCCACTCCACTGGCAGGCGGCGTCCAGGCCATCCTGCAGGCGACGTGCATGTCCAGTCCATTGCCAAACAGTACGCCCGTGCTGCGAGGTGCACTGTGACCATCATCACTTGTACGTTGCCAGTGAAGCTTCCGCTGCACGCCAATACTACGCAGGCTGGGATATCAGGGCGCAAGGAGATTGCACTGGCGACCGGCATTAGTTGCTCCAAGTATCTCATCTGTTATGTCCCTGGGCCCGCATGTCGGGGCTCACCATACTTGTACGTGCCCCCCTTCAGCTATAAAAGGGGAGGCACGCAACGTTACAACTTAGATACACTTAGACGCTCACAAGTTCATATCAAGCTCTCAAGCTCAATACATTACACAGTGGAGTAGGGTATTACACTCTGGCGGCCTGAACCACTCTAAATCCTTGTGTGTTCTTGTGTTCTTCCCGTTTCCACCTAACAGGCAAAACGCTTAGGCCCCTCCTCATCTAAGGATTTAGGGCGGGTGCATTCCGCCACCCGGTCGGAGATTTCCTCTCCGACATTTGGCGCGCCAGGTAGGGGGCTAGGCTTTAGGTTTTTGTTTGTTCTTCTTGCTCAGCATGATGGTGCAAATCGTCGAGCACCGCACCGAGACTTTGATGGATCTCCTGGTGGAGGAGGAAGCTACCTCTTCCACGCCACAGGTTCCCAACCGCCCAGTGTCGGGCACTGCTGCTGTGCACAATGCACAGCAGCATACAATCGCGCAGACATTCCGGACTCCGTCGAGGGCGGCTCTGGGAGCACTGTCTGCGGTCAGGGAGTTGCTGCATCACCTCCTGAGCTCCATGGCCTCACCGGGGGCCATGAAGTAGTGGCGGGACGACGTCGACCGACTGCTCGGCACGGCGCACTCTGGCTCGACCAGATCGAGGTCACGGTCATCCCGGCGCCAACATGAGGCGTCGGCGTCTGTGCGCTCATCCTTAGTGAGGGGTTCACAGATCAACGACCTCCGGGTAGAGCTCAATCGCAGGCGTGCGGGGGAGGACACTCGAGTCTCTCTGGAGAGGGCGCGTGAGCGCCGGCAAAGCATCGATGGTTGTAACCTCGATCAAGACTTCGCCGCGGTGGCACCGCGAACCCCAGTGGGCGCCCGGTTCCAGGCGGGTGTCCCCTTGGCCGACGTGGGTTGCGCCGCTCTCGCGGAACATCTCTGCGCGGTGTCCTAGCCATCTAAGTTTCGGCCGCACCTGCCAGAAAAGTACGATGGTACGTCAAATCTGTCAGAATTTTTGTAGGTGCACGTCACCGCTATCACAGCAGCAGGTGGAAACACCGCTGTGATGGCGACATATTTTCATGTCGCCTTGTCTGGGCCTGCCCGGACTTGGCTCATGAATCTTGCCCCAGGATCAATCTATTTCTGGGAAGAGCTCTACGCGCGGTTCACAGCGAACTTCGCCAACGCTTACCAACAGCACGGTGTGGAGGCCCACCTCCACGCAGTGAGGCAGGAACTCGAGGAGACTCTCCGGACATTTATCTCCCGCTTCACCAAGGTGCGAGGTACTATACCTCGCATTTCCGATGCTTCCATCATCACGGCCTTCCGTTAGGGAGTACGTGATGAAAAAATATTGGAGAAGTTGGCCACACATGACGTGGAGACTGTCTCCACACTCTTCGCTCTGGCCGACAAGTGCGCCACGGCCACCAAGGGCCGGGCATGGCACTCATCTCCTGAAAGGGAAATAGGTTTACACCTTTTCCTATATGAATTTTGGTGGTTGAATTGCCCAACACAAATTAATTGGACTAACTAGTTTGCTCTAGATTATGAGTTCTACAGGTGCCAAAGGTTCACAACAAACCAATAAAAAGACCAAGAAAGGGTTCAAATAAAAAGAGCAAAAGACTACCGAAGTGTGCCCTGGTCTGGCGCACCGGACTGTCCGGTGTGCCACCGGACTGTGTCCGGTGCACCAGGGAACCCAACTCCGAACTTGCCACCTTCGGGAATTCTGGGAGCCACTCCGCTATAATTCACCGGACTGTCCGGTGTAGCACCGGACTGTCCGGTGTGCCAGCGGAGTAACGGCTACACAGTGCCAACGGTCATCTGCAACGGAACAGTAAAAGTGAACAGTGCGCGCCTGCGCGCGCAGAAGTCAGAGCAGCGCCAGAAGGCACACCGGACAGTGAATAGTAACTGTCCGGTGCACCACCGGACTGTCCGGTGGCCCACCTGTCAGAAGCTCCAACGGTCAGAACCCAACAGCCGGGTGACGTGGCTGGCGCATCGGACTGTCCGGTGCGCCATGCAACAGAAGCCCTCACTAACGGTCACTTTGGTGGTTGGGGCTGTAAATACCCCCAACCACCCACCATTCATTGTATCCAAGTTTTCAGCCATCAAACCTCATACAAGAGCTCTAGACTTCATTCAAAGACACAATCAAAGAGATCAAATCCTCTCCCAAGTCCGGAATCACTCCAAACAAAATAGTGACTAGAGAGAGAGACATTTGTGTTCATTTGAGCTCTTGCGCTTGGATTGCTTTTCTTCTTCCTTCTTTCTTGTGTTCAACTCACTTGTAATCAAAACAAGAGACACCAAGTTGAGGTGGTCCTTGTAGTGGACTTAGTGTCCCATTTGATTGAAGAGAAAGGCTCACTCGGTCTAAGTGACCGTTTGAGAGAGGGAAAGGGTTGAAAGAGACCCGGTCTTTGTGACCACCTCAACGGAGAGTAGGTTTGCACGAACCGAACCTCGGTAAAACAAATCACCGTGTCATCCGTTCTTATTCGCTTGTGATTTGTTTTCGCCCATCTCTTTCGGACTCGTTTGTATTTCTAACGCTAACCCCGGCTTGTAGTTGTGCTTAAACTTTGTAAATTTCAAATTTGCCTATTCACCCCCCCCCCTCTAGGAGACTTTCAGGGTCTGAGAGAACTTGAGAGCTTGAGAGTCCGCCTTGTAACGTTATGTGCCTTCCCTTTTATAGCTCAAGGGAGACACATACAAGGATGTTGAGCCCCAACATGTGGGCCTAGGAGCAAAATGGAAGGAATACATTATAGGAGTAACTAATGCAAGTAACGCCTGAGCAATCTCCAGGCGCCATGATGTCCGCAGTCCACACAGTATTGATACGCGGCGGCTGCTTCCTTGGTAACATACGAGTAATGATGAGCGTAGTGCACGCGGCAGTATGGGCGTACCGTCTGCCAATGGAATGGACAGGCACGCCGCCTGCGGAACGGACTGGTCGCCGCCTGCCAGCGGAATGGACAGGTCTCATTAAATGCGGAGGCGGCACATCGCCTGCCAGCGAAATGGACATGGCTCATTAAATGCGGAGGCGGCACATCGACTGCCAGTGAAATGGACAGGGCTCAATAAATGCAGAGGCGACACACCGCCTGCCAGTGGAATGAACAGGCGGCGCGCCTTATCCGCAATAAATGCAGAGGCCACACAACCCTGAGGCCCTACGTCAGGCTCCGCCCGTTGGCTTACGTCACGTGCAGTAGGCCATACGGGAGCATTGGGTCTTCGCCTGGGCGAGGAGCAGAAGCGTATACGATAATGTCTGGACACGTGTCAGCTCCGGACCCCGCCTGGCCTTGATTAAGGCCTGGGTATTCTCTGTCCCAGAATCTCGGGACCCTGCTGTGAGCGGCCCGGACCCCACACAGAGGGATCCGGATCCCATCCGAGGGGTCCGGTTTGCTCACGTGGAGGTCCTAGACCATACACGGAGGCCCGGATTGTATATGCAGGGGTCCGGCACTCTCCCATGGGGGTTCGGACTCACTGACGATGCCTTGAAGTATATTACCTTCTCTGGCCACGTGGCGGCCCCGGAGCTGTCCACGTGGTGGGGTCGGGAGCTGTTGCTGGCCCAGAGTAGTCACCCGAAGCTGGGGCGAGTCACGGCCTGGCCTAATGAAAGGGAATTAGGCCTACACCTAGTTCCTAAATAATTTTGGTGGTTGAATTGCCCAACACAAATAATTGGACTAACTAGTTTGCTCTAGTGTATAAGTTATACATTTGCCAAAGGTTCATAACAAGCCAATTAAAAAGACCAATGTTGGGTTCAAAATAGAGAGCTAAAGGCATCCCGAAAGGCTCCCTGGTCTGGCGCACCGGACTGTCCGGTGGCGCACCGGACACAGGGGACCTCGCGCAGAACTCCTCAGCCTCGGGAATTTTTAGAAGCCGGCGCGCTATAATTCACCGGACCGTCCGGTGTACATCGGACAGTGTCCGGTGCTCCAAGAAGACGCGGCTCTGGAACTTGGCAGCCTCGGGAATTTGCAACGGCTGCCCCGCTATAATTCACCGGACTGTCCGGTGTAACTGCGGGGCAACGAATACTTCGCGCCAACGGTCGCCTGCAACAGCAATTAATGCGCGCCAGAGCGCGCAGGCGTCAGGCACGCCCATGCTGGCGCACCGGACACTCTACAGGACATGTCCGGTGCGCCACCGGACATCCAGGCGGGCCCAGAAGTCAGAACTCCAACGGTCGAATCGCAACGGCTTTGGTGACGTGGCTGGCGCATCGGATATGTCCGGTGTACACCGGACTGTCCGGTGCACCATACGACAGTCAGCCTCCACCAAACGGCTAGTTTGGTGGTTGGGGCTATAAATACCCCCAACCACCCCACATTCATTGCATCCAAGTTTTCCAGCTTCCAACCACTATACAAGAGCTAGCATTCATTGCAAAGCACACCAAAAGAGATCAAATCCTCTCCCAACTCCACACAAAGCCTTAGTGACTAGAGAGAGTGATTTGTAGTGTTCATTTGAGCTCTTGCGCTTGGATCACTTCTTTTCTTTGGCTTTCTTTCTTGTGATAAAACACTCACTTGTAATTGAGGCAAGAGACACCAATTGTGTGGTGGTCCTTGCGGGAAGTTTGATTCCCAAGTGATTTGAGAAGAGAAGCTCACTCAGTCCGAGGGACCGTTTGAGAGAGGGAAGGGTTGAAAGAGACCCGGCCTTTGTGGCCTCCTCAACGGGGAGTAGGTTTGCGAGAACCGAACCTCGGTAAAACAAATCCGCGTGTCACACTCTTCAGTTTGCTTGCGATTTGTTTTGCACCCTCTCTCTCGCGGACTCGTTTTTATTTCTAACGCTAACCCGGCTTGTAGTTGTGTTTATATTTGTAAATTTCAGTTTCGTCCTATTCACCCCCCCCTCTAGGCGACTATCAATTGGTATCAGAGCCCGGTGCTTCATTAGAGCCTAACCGCTCGAAGTGATGTCGGGAGATCACGCTAAGAAGGAGATGGAGACCGGCGAAAAGCCCACTACAAGCCATGGGAGCACTTCGGGGGAAGAGTCCCGCACCAAGAGGAAGGAGAAGAAGAAGGACTCCTCCAAAGGGAAGGAGAAGAAAAAGGACTCCTCCAAAGGGAAGGAGAAGAAATCTTCTTCACACCACAAAGAAAAGAAGGAGAAATCCTCTTCCCACAAGTCGCATCGGAGTGGGGACAAGAAAAAGAGGATGAGGAAGGTGGTCTACTACGAGACCGATTCTTCATCGACATCCACCTCCGGCTCCGACGCGGCATCCGTCACTTCTAAGCGCCAAGAGCGCAAGAAGTATAGTAAGATCCCCCTACGCTACCCTCGCATTTCTAAACATACACCTTTACTTTCCGTCCCATTAGGCAAACCACCAACATTTGATAGTGAAGATTACGCTAGGTGGAGTGATTTAATGCGATTTCATCTAACTTCACTCCACAAAAGCATATGGGATGTTGTTGAGTTTGGTGCACAGGTACCATCCATAGGGGATGAAGACTATGATGAGGATGAGGTGACCCAAATCGAGCACTTCAACTCCCAAGCCACAACCATACTCCTCGCCTCTCTAAGTAGAGAGGAATACAACAAGGTGCAAGGGTTGAAGAATGCGAAAGAGATTTGGGATCTACTCAAGACCGCGCACGAGGGTGATGAACTCACCAAAATTACCAAGCGAGAAACGATCGAGGGGGAGCTCGGTCGCTTCCGTCTTCGCCAAGGGGAGGAGCCACAAGATATGTACAACCGGCTCAAAACCTTGGTGAACCAAGTGCGCAACCTCGGGAGCAAGAAATGGGATGACCACGAAGTGGTTCAGGTTATTCTTAGATCACTCATCTTCCTTAACCCCACTCAAGTTCAATTAATTCGTGGTAATCCTAGATACACACTAATGACTCCCGAGGAAGTTATCGGGAATTTTGTGAGCTTTGAATGTATGATCAAGGGCTCAAAGAAGATCAACAAACTTGATGATCCCTCCACATCCGAAGCACAACCGGTGGCATTCAAGGCGATGGAGGAGAAGGAGGAGTCTACACCAAGTAGACAACCCATCGACGCTTCAAAGCTCGACAACGAGGAGATGGCTTTAATCATCAAAAGCTTTCGCCAAATCCTCAAGCAACGGAAGGGGAAGGATTACAAATCCCGTTCCAAGAAGGTTTGCTACAAGTGTGGTAAGCCCGGTCACTTTATTACTAAATGTCCATTATCAAGTGACAGTGACAGGGATAACAACAAGAAGGGCAAGAGGAGAGAAAAGAAGAGGTACTACAAGAAGAGGGGCGGCGATGCCCACGTGTGCCGCGAGTGGGACTCCGACGAGAGCTCCACCGACTCCTCCGACGACGAGGACGCCGCCAACATCGCCGTCACCAAGGGACTCCTCTTCCCCAACGTCGGCCACAAGTGCCTCATGGCAAAGGACGACAAAAGGAAGAAGGTTAAATCTAAATCCTCCACTAGATATGAGTCCTCTAGTGATGATAATGCTAGTGATGAGGAAGATAATTTGCGTACCCTTTTTGCCAACCTTAACATGGAACAAAAGGAAAAATTAAATGAGTTGATTAGTGCTATTCATGAAAAGGATGACCTTTTGGATTCCCAAGAGGACTTCCTAATTAAGGAAAATAAGAAACATGTTAAGGTTAAAAATGCCTATGTTCTAGAAATTGAGAAATGTGAAAAATTATCTAGTGAGCTAAGCACTTGCCATGAGACAATAGACAACCTTAGAAATGAAAATGCTAATTTGTTAGCTAAGGTTGATTCTCATGTTTGTAATGTTTCAATTACCAATTCTAGAAATAATGATGATGATTTACTTGCTAGGATTGAAGAATTGAACATTTCTCTTGCTAGCCTTAGGATTGAAAATGAGAAATTGCTTGCTAAGGCTAAAGATTTTGATGTTTGCAATGTTACTATTTCTAACCTTAGAAGTGAAAATGACATATTACATGCTAAGGTTATAGAATTAAAATCTTGCAAACCCTCTACATCTATCGTTGAGCATGTATCTATTTGTACTAGATGTAGAGATGTTGATATTAATGCTATTCATGATCACATGTCTTTAATTAAACAACAAAATGATCATATAGCAAAATTAGATGCTAAAATTGCCGAGCATAACTTAGAGAATGAAAAATTTAAATTTGCTAGAAGTATGCTCTATAGTGGGAGACGCCCTGGCATCAAGGATGGCATTGGCTTCCAAAGGGGGGACGATGTCAAACTTAATACCCCTCCTAAAAGATTGTCAAATTTTGTTAAGGGTAAGGCTCCCATGCCTCAGGATAACGAGGGTTACATTTTGTACCCTGTCGGTTATCCCGAGAGCAAGATTAGGAGAATTCACTCTAGGAAGTCTCACTCTGGCCCTAACCATGCTTTTATGTATAAGGGTGAGACATCTAGCTCTAGGCAACCAACCCGTGCTAAGTTGCCTAAGAAAAGAACTCCTAATGCATCAAATGATCATGACATTTCATTCAAAACTTTTGATGCATCATATGTTTTAACTAACAAATCCGGCAAGGTAGTGGCCAAGTTTGTTGGGGGCAAACACAAGGGCTCCAAGACTTGTGTTTGGGTACCCAAAGTTCTTGTTTCTAATGCCAAAGGACCCAAAACCGTTTGGGTACCTAAAGTCAAGAACTAAAATTGTTTTGTAGGTTTATGCATCCGGAGGCTCAAGTTGGATACTCGACAGCGGGTGCACAAACCATATGACAGGGGAGAAGAAGATGTTCTCCTCCTACGAGAAAAACAAGGATCCCCAACGAGCTATCACATTCAGGGATGGAAATCAAGGTTTGGTTAAAGGTTTGGGTAAAATAGCTATATCCCCTGACCATTCCATTTCCAATGTTTTTCTTGTTGATTCATTAGATTACAATTTGCTTTCTGTATCTCAATTATGCAAAATGGGCTACAACTGTCTCTTTACTGATATAGGTGTCACTGTCTTTAGAAGAAGTGATGATTCAATAGCATTTAAGGGTGTGCTAGAGGGTCAGCTATACTTGGTAGATTTTGATAGAGCTGAACTCGACACATGCTTAATTGCTAAGACTAACATGGGTTGGCTCTGGCACCGTCGACTAGCCCATGTTGGGATGAAGAATCTTCATAAGCTTCTAAAGGGAGAGCACATTTTAGGACTAACAAATGTTCATTTTGAGAAAGATAGGATTTGTAGCGCATGCCAAGCAGGAAAGCAAGTTGGTGCCCATCATCCACACAAGAACATCATGACGACCGACAGGCCGCTTGAGCTACTCCACATGGATCTATTCGGCCCGATTGCTTACATAAGCATCGGCGGGAGTAAGTATTGTCTTGTAATAGTGGATGATTATTCTCGCTTCACTTGGGTGTTCTTTTTGCAGGAAAAATCTCAAACCCAAGAGACCTTAAAGGGATTCTTGTGAGCATTACTCTTTTGTTTCCTCTATTGAGCCACACAGGGTAGAGGAAGCACTCCAAGACTCGGATTGGGTGGTGGCAATGCAAGAGGAGCTCAACAACTTCACTAGAAATGAGGTATGGTATTTAGTGCCACGTCCTAATCAAAATGTTGTAGGAACCAAATGGGTCTTCCGCAACAAGCAAGATGAGCATGGTGTGGTGACAAGGAACAAAGCTCGACTTGTCGCCAAGGGATACTCCCAAGTCGAAGGTTTGGATTTCGGTGAAACCTATGCACCCATAGCTAGGCTTGAGTCAATTCGCATATTATTGGCCTATGCTACTTACCATGGCTTTAAGCTTTATCAAATGGACGTGAAAAGTGCTTTCCTCAATGGACCAATCAAGGAAGAGGTCTATGTTGAGCAACCTCCCGGCTTTGAAGACAGTGAGTACCCTAACCATGTCTATAAGCTCTCTAAGGCGCTTTATGGGCTCAAGCAAGCCCCAAGAGCATGGTATGAATGCCTTAGAGATTTCCTTATTGCTAATGGCTTCAAAGTCGGAAAGGCCGATCCTACGCTCTTTACCAAAACACTTGAGAATGATTTGTTTGTATACCAAATTTATGTTGATGATATTATATTTGGGTCTACTAACGAATCTACATGTGAAGAATTTAGTAGGATCATGACACAAAAGTTCGAGATGTCTATGATGGGGGAGTTGAAGTACTTCTTGGGATTTCAAGTGAAGCAACTCCAAGAGGGCACCTTTATTAGCCAAACGAAGTATACTCAAGACATTCTAAACAAGTTTGGGATGAAGGATGCTAAGCCCATCAAGACACCCATGGGAACTAATGGGCATCTCGACCTCGACACGGGAGGTAAGTCCGTGGATCAAAAGGTATACCGGTCGATGATAGGTTCCTTACTCTATTTATGTGCATCTCGACCGGATATTATGCTTTCCGTATGCATGTGTGCAAGATTCCAAGCCGACCCTAAGGAAGCTCACCTCACGACCGTAAAACGAATCTTGAGATATTTGGCTTACACTCCTAAGTTTGGGCTTTGGTATCCTAGGGGATCCACATTTGATTTGATTGGTTATTCGGATGCCGATTGGGCGGGGTGCAAAATCAATAGGAAGAGCACATCGGGGACTTGCCAGTTCTTGGGAAGATCCTTGGTGTCTTGGGCTTCAAAGAAGCAAAATTCGGTCGCTCTTTCCACCGCCGAAGCCGAGTACATTGCCGCAGGCCATTGTTGCGCGCAATTGCTTTGGATGAGGCAAACCCTGCGGGACTACGATTACAAATTAACCAAAGTCCCTTTGCTATGTGATAATGAGAGTGCAATCAAGATGGCGGATAATCCCGTTAAGCATAGCCGCACTAAACACATAGTCATTCGATATCACTTTCTAAGGGATCACCAACAAAAGGGAGATATCGAGATTTCTTACATTAATACTAAAGATCAATTAGCCGATATCTTTACCAAGCCTCTTGATGAACAAACTTTTAACAAACTTAGGCATGAGCTCAATATTCTTGATTCGCGCAATTTCTTTTGCTAACTTGCACACATAACTCATTTGTATACCTTTGATCATGTCTCTTTCATATGCTATGACTAATGTGTTTTTCAAGGCTATTTCAAACCAAGTCATAGGTGTATTGAAAGGGAATTGGAGCCTTCGGCGAAGACAAAGGCTTCCACTCCGTAACTCATCCTTCGCCGTCGCTCCGTGCCACTCTCCATTTTTGGGGAGAGAGCAAAAGGACTTCGTCTTTGGTACAATCTTCACTCACTTATTTATGACCAAAGGGGAAGAAAGTACTTGGAGGGCTCTAATGACTCCGTTTTTGGCGATTCATGCCAAAGGGGGAGAGAGTATGAGCCCAAAGCAAAAGGACCGCACCACCACCCTATTTTAATATTGGAGATTTTCAATTGGTAAATTTCAAATTGGTATCTTATTGAGTTCAAAAGGGGGAGAAAGTAGTATTTCAAAATGAACTATCAAAACCCTCTTGAACACTAAGAGGAGGATCTCATTTAGGGGGAGTTTTGTTTAGTCAAAGGAAAAGCATTTGAAACAGGGGGAGAAAATTTCAAATCTTGAAAATGCTTTGCAAAATCTTATTCATTTACCTTTGACTTTTTGCAAAAGAACTTTGAAAAGGGTTTACAAAATAGTTTGCAAAAACAAAACATGTGGTGTAAGCGTAGTCCAAAATGTTAAAATGAAGAAACAATCCATGCATATCTTGTAAGTATTTTTATTGGCTCAATTCCAAACAACCTTTGCACTTACATTATGCAAACTAGTTCAATTATGCACTTCTATATTTGCTTTGGTTTGTGTTGGCATCAATCACCAAAAAGGGGGAGATTGAAAGGGAATTAGGCCTACACCTAGTTCCTAAATAATTTTGGTGGTTGAATTGCCCAACACAAATAATTGGACTAACTAGTTTGCTCTAGTGTATAAGTTATACAGGTGCCAAAGGTTCACAACAAGCCAATTAAAAAGACCAATGTTGGGTTCAAAATAGAGAGCTAAAGGCATCCCGAAAGGCTCCCTGGTCTGGCGCACCGGACTGTCCGGTGCACCAGGGGACCTCGCGCAGAACTCCTCAGCCTCGTGAATTTTCAGAAGCTGGCGCGCTATAATTCACCGGACTGTCCGGTGTACACCGGACAATGTCCGGTGCTCCAAGAAGACGCGGCTCTGGAACTTGGCAGCCTCGGGAATTTGCAACGGCTGCCCCGCTATAATTCATCGGACATGTCCGGTGTACACCGGACTGTCCGGTGTAACTGCGAGGCAACGACTACTTCGCGCCAACGGTCGTCTGCAACAGCAATTAATGCGCGCCAGAGCGCGCAGGCGTCAGGCACGCCCATGCTGGCGCACCGGACACTCTACAGGACATGTCCGGTGCGCCACCGGACATCCAGGCGGGCCCAGAAGTCAGAACTCCAACGGTCGAATCGCAACGGCTTTGGTGACGTGGCTGGCGCACCGGACATGTCCGGTATACACCGGACTGTCCGGTGCACCATACGACAGTCAGCCTCCACCAAATGGCTAGTTTGGTGGTTGGGGCTATAAATACCCCCAACCACCCCACATTCATTGCATCCACTATACAAGAGCTAGCATTCATTGCAAAGCACACCAAAAGAGATCAAATCCTCTCCCAACTCCACACAAAGCCTTAGTGACTAGAGAGAGTGATTTGTAGTGTTCATTTAAGCTCTTGCGCTTGGATCGCTTCTTTTCTTTGGCATTCTTTCTTGTGATCAAACACTCACTTGTAATTGAGGCAAGAGACACCAATTGTGTGGTGGTCCTTGCGGGAAGTTTGATTCCCAAGTGATTTGAGAAGAGAAGCTCACTCAGTCCGAGGGACCGTTTGAGAGAGGGAAGAGTTGAAAGAGACCCGACCTTTGTGGCCTCTGTGGGGGATAGATATCCCCTGGATCCACTAAAGAAGTAAAAGGCCTCACGAAAAGCCCAAGGGCCCAATAATTCGTAAGGTCATTCTTTCGTGGGCCTAGAGAAAGACCACCAATAAAGAGGACGCGGGACTGATTAGTGCAAACACAGGCGGCCCACAACGTCGAACGAATGAATCACAAACAGAGACCCGACTTTCCCGCGCTGAAGCCCCCATGCAACGGAGCCATGCGAGGATAAGTCGGCGGAGGTTACGTAGGGATAAGCTCAAGAAGTTCACTATCTTTCAGCTACTTGTTGCTATCATAACATATGTAATGCTCCACGGCCGAGTATATAAGGCCTAGGGGGCACCCCTTCAGATCGATCGACCCTATTCTACTTAGCCACCCACAAAAACTCTCTGCGCCCTCTATCCAGAGAATCCTCTTGTAACCACGCTCATATACTCACCAGGACGTAGGGTGTTATGCACTTCTAAGCGGCCCGAACCTGCAAACCTTGTCCATTGTCCCTCGTGCGATCGGCACGAACCATTTTGCTACAGTCGTCGACACCGTCCTACTCCTAAAAGCACCTTGAGGGGCAACCCCGGGTGTGCGGTCGGACCCAAAACACCGACAGCTGGCGCGCCAGGTAGGGGGTGTGTCGACGATCCAAGCTAGCTCAATGGCCGTCACCTTCCACAGCAAGATTACCATGCGTCCCGGATCCACATTCTGCTTCGGAACAATCTCATCCGTGGCGGACGAAGAGGGAATTCTACACCGCCTCGCGGATCTACCGGAACAGAAGTCTCCTCCAACAAACTCCGAGAATGCTGGAAAAACGCTACCTCCGGCTCTTCGGAACAAGATCGCCTCCGGGGAGGCTGGAGCTAGACGCTCGCTGACCCGGAAGACTCCGCTGTCTACTTCCCCGACGAAAGAATGGACACAGGTCATGAGAAGGAAGGAAATCAGAGAGAGGCCAGTCATTCTTCCCGTTCCTCCGGCCTCAAAGGAGAACGGAAAGAAATTCGCCGCGGCAGCAATGCCGTTCTACCCCGACGTCCTCTTCATTGGGAGGGCAGAATCGCCCGCCGTCTCCGACGATGAACCGACTGCGCCCGGAGAAGAACCGCCTCAGCGAGAGTCCCGCCGACGAAGGAACCGGCGCAGGAACATCCGACGACATCACGCAGCTGGAGAACGGGATCCGGAGCAGCCTGTCTCGCGAGACGAGGTCTCAGAGATAGGAGAAACTCCGGAAGAACGCGTCTTCAGGGAACGAAGGAACTCCCGACGACGAGATCGCCGTCGGACTCAGGAGCAAGCCGAGCAAGATGCAAGGCAACGACGCGAGAATCCGCTATTCGGGCGCAACCTGAACCCCGACTTCGCCCGAGCTATGAATACGCCGAGCGAAGTCAGAGGCGTTCTGGCCCGGATAGCCGACGGACTTCCTCAGACCCCCGACGCCGAGGGATACCGGCGCCTGTTCACTCAGGCAGCCAATCATCTTCTACCGCTCGCCCATCCGCCGAACGATCTGCGACACGCCATCAACAGTCGCCGAGACGCGCGAAGCTCTATCAATGCTTCGCGCGAACGGCGGCACGAGAATGAAATTCGCCGTCGGGAGGAGTATGACCGAGATCATGGCTTCCCGACTCAAAGCCAGGCCACCCGAACTGAGTCAGCAACGGCTTCAACTGGTGGAACCTCCCGGGAACGGTCGAGGAACCACCACCGCCACTCCCCTCCCCGGGACAGGCGACATCCTCGACGACAGGAGGACACGTGCGGAGTATCTGCTCTTACTCCGCGCCTTAGGGCCATCCAATGGCCTCCAAACTTCAAGGTATCCAATGTCGACAAATATGAACCTAAGCAGGACCCAGGGGGCTGGTTAGCCGTCTACACCACCGCCGCTCGGGCTGCCGGGGCATCTGAGGACGTCATGACTGCGTATCTGCCCATCGTCCTCGGGCAAGACGCACTGCAGTGGCTACGGCATCTACCCCGACACTGCATCGACGACTGGGGAGACTTCAGCCGACGTTTCACCGCCAACTTCCAGTCTCTCTCCGACAAGCCAGCGCAACCATGGGACCTCAAATCCATCAAGCGCCGGGGAGATGAGACTCTCCGGTCATACCTTAAAAGGTTCCAGACCATGAGAAACCGCATCCCCGAGGTCACGGAGGCGGCCGTGATCGAGGACTTCTACAGAGGATCTAATGACTCGGCTTTCGTCCGAACCATACTACAAAAGGCGCCAACCACCTCCGAGGAGCTGTTCCGGGAAGCCGACCTCTACATCACCGCTGACGAGCGGGCCCAGGACCTCATTGGAGGAACAAAACCCGTACCAGCGGCACCACGACGCGACGCGAACCAGCCGTCCGACAAGCGCTGGGAGAAGAGACCTCGCGAAGAGGTACACGCCGCCGGACCACCCGCCTCTCGCGCCCGAGGAGGACCTCGTGGAGGCGAACGCACGCTGGACGACATCCTCGACGCCCAGTGCCCGTACCACAAGGATATGCGCCACACTCTCCGCAACTGCCGGGACTTCAAGCACTCCGTCGGGCATGGCCGACCCTTCCAACCTCTACCACCTCCTCCTCCGAGGGGAGGACCAGATGAACCACGACAACCCCATCAGCCGGAGGAAGGGGGAGGTGGAGCTTTCCCGCGCGTTGACAGGGAGGTCAACGTCATCTTCGGCGGGCATGGGTCGCAGGAGAACAAGAGACAACAAAAGCTCAACGACCGCCAGATACTGGTGGCGACCACCGGCCCTCCCGCCCCGTACCGGTGGTCGGAGCACCCAATCACGTTCACTCGGGAGGATCAATGGCTCAACTTCGACCACCCAGGCAAATACCCGCTCCTCGTCGATCCGGTGATCCGAGAGAGCCGGGTGAAGAAGGTACTAGTGGACGGGGGGAGCAGCATCAACGTCACCTTCCCCCGTACGCTTCAAGGCTTGGGAGTTCACCTCAAAGAGCTCCACGAGTCAGACGCTCCTTTCTTCGGCATCGTGCCGACGGAAGGGGAGTATCCGCTGGGCCACATCTACATGCCGGTCACCTTCGGGACTCCGGATAATTACAGAACCGAGTTCCTGAGGTTCGAGGTGGCGAACTTCGACTGCGGGTACAATGCCATCATCGGGAGGCCAGGGCTGGCCAAGTTCATGGCCATTCCACACTACACGTACATGATACTGAAGATGCCAGGACCACAAGGAATCATAACTGTACGCGCCGACTTCCAAGGCGCCGCAGAATGTTTCCGAGTGGCCATCCAAGCAGCCCTCACCACCAAGCCATCAGCGATTTCTTCTACACCGGCGAACTCTAAGCCTGATGAAGACCTCGCCGTACCGGCAAACGAAGCTCAGGCCGCGACCTCTATGCGGCCGACTGAAGACACCAAGCGGATCAACCTGGGCTTCGCTGATGAGCGCAAGACGGCCATCATCAGCTCCAGTTTGAGTGACAAATAGGAAAGCGCGCTCGTCCAGTTCCTGCAAGATAACCGAGACGTATTCGCATGGCAACCTGCGGATATGCCGGGAGTCCCAAGAGAACTGGCCGAGCACAAATTGAAGGTCTATCCCCAGGCGAGGCCAATCCGGCAAAAGCTGCGTCGTTTCACGCCCGACAAGAGAGAGGCCATTCGTGCCGAGTTAGCTCGCTTGGTCACGGCCGGATTTATTAGAGAAGTATTACACCCCGAGTGGTTAGCCAACCCTGTTCTTGTACTCAAAAAGAATAAAGTGGATTGGCGCATGTGCGTCGACTATACTGATCTCAACAAACACTGTCCGAAGGATCCCTTCGGGCTCCCAAGGATAGATCAAGTGGTGGATTCCACCGCTGGATGTTCGATGCTGTCTTTCTTAGATTGCTATTCCGGGTATCATCAGATTAGTTTGGCAAAAGAAGACGAGGAAAAAACGGCGTTCATCACCCCATTTGGTGCTTTCTGTTATACCTCCATGCCGTTTGGCCTCAAAAACGCTGGAGCGACTTATCAGAGAGCTATTCAAACATGCTTAGCCGATCACTGGGGCAAGCGTGTGGAAGCTTACGTGGACGATGTGGTGATCAAAACGGAGAATCCAGAAAACTTCATCGAAGACTTACAGCTGGTTTTCAACAGCTTGAGAAGATATAGATGGAAGCTCAATCCTGAAAAATGCGTCTTCAGGGTACCAGCAGGAAAGTTACTCGGATTTATTGTCAGCCACCGGGGAATTGAAGCTAATCCAGATAAGATTGAAGCTATCATGAAGATGGAAGCTCCTCGATCACAGAAGAAGGTTCAGCGACTCACTGGATGTATGGCAGCCCTGAGCAGATTCATATCCAGACTGGGAGAAAAAGGTCTGCCATTTTATAAACTACTGAAGAAGGTGGATAAGTTTCAATGGACTTCAGAGGCACAAGAAGCTCTAGACGCACTGAAGAAATTCCTGACAACACCGCCAGTATTGAAACCGCCCCGGCGAGCTACGCCGACTCAGCCGGCTGAAGATCTGCTGTTATATATCTCTTGCACGACTCACGTGGTAAGCACTGCGTTGGTAGTCGAGCGAGTGGAAGAAGGGCATGCCTACCCGGTTCAACACCCCGTCTATTTCATCAGTGAGGTTCTAGGCCCATCGAAGAAAAAGTATCCTCAAGTTCAGAAGCTATTATATGCAGTACTTCTAACTGCCCGCAAGTTGCGTCACTACTTTGACGACCACAAAGTCATAGTAGTTACTGGTTTTCCAATAGGGGACATTCTTCACAACAAGGAGGCCATTGGCCGGATAGCCAAGTGGGCTTGCGAGTTGGGGTCCCATGATATCGAGTTCCGACCTCGCACTGCCATCAAAACTCAAGCACTGGTCGACTTCGTATCAGAGTGGACAGAACAGCAAGTGCCGGATAATCCAGAAACCACAGAAGTATGGCGAATGTATTTTGATGGCTCACTGAAGCTGCAGGGAGCAGGAGCAGGAATTCTCTTCACTGCACCTGGAGGCGAACACCTCAAGTACGCTCTCCAATTGCTATTCCCGGCCTCTAACAACGCAGCCGAGTATGAAGCTTTGATACACGGATTAAATATCGCCACATCGCTGGGTGTCAAGAGACTGATGGTATATGGGGATTCTCTGGTAGTCATCAGTCAGATAAACAAGGAATGGGATTGTTCAAATGATTCAATGGGGAGATACTGCGCCGCCGTCCGAAAGCTAGAAGATAAATTCGAAGGTCTGGAGTTTCATCATATAGAAAGAGATCGGAACACGGCGGCTGATATACTGTCCAAGCTCGGATCCGGTCGAACTCAAGTCCCGCCCGGGGTCTTCGTGCAAGAAATCCTTCAGCCGAGCATCTCGATGGACCAAATAGAAGAGTGCAACACCATAGACCAACCCGAGTCAGACTCTGATGACTGGAGGCAACCGATTATTAAGTATATAAAGAATGAAGAAGAGCCAGATGACAAGAACTCAGCAGAGCGCATTGCCAGACAATCAGCTCACTACACACTCATTGGGGAGGTATTATATCGGAGGGGCGCGTCAGGCGTCCTCATGAAGTGCGTTCTCCCGTCCACCGGGAAGCAACTTCTGGAGGAAGTCCATGCAGGGCAGTGCGGAATACATGCAGCATCCAGAACATTAGTCGGGAAGGTTTTCAGGTCAGGATTCTATTGGCCGACAGCAAAAAATGATGCAGCCGAGCTAGTTCAGAAATGCGAAGCTTGCCAGTACCTGTCAAAACAACAGCACCTGCCAGCACAGCAGCTACAAACCATACCAGTAACTTGGCCTTTTGCATGCTGGGGATTGGATATGATTGGACCTTTCAAGAAAGCTCAAGGAGGATACACCCATGTATTGGTGGCAATTGACAAGTTCACTAAATGGATAGAGTTCCAGCCCATTGCCTCTTTAACCTCTGCTAAAGCCGTGGAATTCATACAAAGCATAATATTCAGATTTGGGATACCAAACAGTATCATCACTGACTTGGGATCCAACTTTACCGGTTCAGAATTCTTTGACTTCTGCGAGCAAAAAAGCATTCAGATCAAGTATGCATCTGTAGCTCATCCGAGAGCCAACGGGCAGGTTGAGCGAGCCAACGGAATGATATTGGAGGCACTCAGAAAAAGGGTCTTTGATAAAAATGAAAAATTCGCAGGAAAATGGATAAGAGAATTGCCTTATGTTGTTTGGAGCTTGAGAACTCAACCAAGCCGGGCCCTGCATGGGAACACTCCTTTTTTCATGGTCTATGGGTCGGAAGCAGTGCTACCCGCTGATCTCAAGTTTGGGGCGCCGAGGTTGATTTTCGAAAGCATAGCGGAAGCTGAGGCCACCAGGCTGGAGGATATTGATATACTTGAGGAAGAACGACTGAATGCAGTAATACAATCAGCGCGATACCAGCAGACTCTAAGGCGCTATCACGATAAGGCTGTGCGGCAAAGGTTCTTTTCAGTAGGGGACCTCGTCCTCCGCCGAATTCTAACGGGGGAGGGACGACACAAGCTGTCACCCTTATGGGAAGGACCCTTCATAGTAGCAGAAGTCACTCGGCCTGGATCGTATCGCCTCACCCAGACGGATGGTACAGAAGTCGGGAACTCTTGGAACATAGAGCACCTCAGAAAGTTTTACCCCTAGCTGTACTTCAAAACAGCCGGGGCGGCCATATACTTTGTAAAGTGGAAATATGTCATCAATAAAGAGAGATTTCAAAGATACTTGATTCATTTATGATTGACTTGCATTCTTACTTAACTCGGGGTGACCACTATGCCCTACAAACGGAGCAATCGGCTTAAGTCGGCAACGACTTAAGGCGGTGCAACATGCTCACGCTTACTTAACTCGGGGTGACCACTATGCCCTACAAACGGAGCAATCGGCTTAAGTCGGCAACGACTTAAGGCGGTGCAACATGCTCACGCTTACTTAACTCGGGGTGACCACTATGCCCTACAAACGGAGCAATCGGCTTAATTCGGCAACGACTTAAGGCGGTGCAACATGCTCACGCTTATTTAACTCAGGGGTGACCACTATGCCCTACTAACGAAAGTTACCGGCTAAAAGTAATTGATGGTTTAAACCAGTATAGCATACTCACGCTTATGCAGTTCAAGGGATGATCTCCATATCCCACAAACAAACTTCATAATTATCATGTAGCATACCACAAATTTGCAAACTAATAAATTCTGATACGATAAGAAAGAAATCATAACATTCGAATGATAAGCTGATGTCCTCTAAATAAATACTTGCTCATGCTAACTGCGCGCTCAGAGCACGCGAACTGTTTCTTTATTTTCCAATGTCTCTCTCAGGAACGACTGACGAAGAAGGGCGATTCGAGGAATCAGGGGCAGCAACCACATCGGCTCTTATATCCTCGGGGACAACCACGCCAGGTCTTCTCATCAAGATTCGTCCCGCCCGAATGGCCTTGTCCAGGGCCTTATCGCGCTGAGTTTTGAAAGTGACAGCAGCCTCTTCAGCAACTTTAACAGCCTGCTGAGCAGTTTCCAACTCCCGGGCAATGGTTTTCTTGGAAGCTCGGAGTTCCTTGATGGTGGCATCCTTTGCTGATAGCAACTGTGTAAAGCGGGCCACTTCGTCCGAAGATTCTTGCAGTTGACGGCGCTGACTGTCAAGTTCCTCCATCGTAAAGCGGTGGCTCCTCTCCAAGATGGTCAGCGAGTTACTGGAGTCCCGGTACAGTCTGTCTAAGTTGTCGCGAGAAGCAGCAAGGATACGTTTTTCTTCCTACAAGCAAAAATCAAGCTCATTCAGAATCCAAGAGCGTGATAAGGCGAAGCACAGGTCCGTAAGTTACCTTCTCAGAGTTAAGCTGGACATGAAGAGAAGAACTCAGAGCGTTAGCATCATCCAAAGCCGCAGAGACCTGACTCAACTCGATCTGACTTTGAGAATACTTCTCCTCGAAGTCAGCACATCGTCGAGTCATTTCAGCTTGATCTTGAGAATGTTTTTCTTCAAGAACTATGATCTGCCGAGTCATCCCTATCAAGAAGTATTCAAACAAAACGAGGTCAGAAGGTAAAACAACCTACGGACAAGAATAAAGAAGAAGAAGAAAGGACACTGACCAGCATTGGTGGCCTCCAACTCAGATACACGACGACGAAGCAACACTGGATTCCAACGCTCGAGAGATAACGCCACTTCTGGGGTAGAAGCACCCTGTGACTTCAGTTGACTGGCCAATCCATTCACCAAAGCCTGACGAGAAGAACAGATGAGCATAATGACAGCAATTCATGCAACATAGAGATCAAGTTAAAGCACGGCACAGCACCTGGAGGTTGGAAAAGAACGAAGGGATCCCCAGGTCAGGAGAAATCAGCTGATAATCAGGTATCAGACCACCACCCGAAGCAGCTTGCAGTAGACCAGCAGGAACAAGCTCAGTACATTCAGCAGAGTTCAACTCCAGACCAGTGGGGATGCTGCCCTCCAAAGCGACCCCCTGATCCGGATTCCGAGCCACCATCATGCCGCCAGAATGTGGAGGTGAACCCACATGAACATCCATAGAAGTGCAGGAGGGAGACCCCGCTCGGACACCCTCGGGGGCTGGGTCAAGGTTGGCACTGCCCAATTGAGCCGGGTCACCCCCGGCAACACCCTCGGGGGCTGGGTAGTGGCCTACACTCCTCGCCTGAGTTGAGTCCTCCCCGGCGACACCCTCGGGGGCTGGGCACATGTCAGCACTATTCAAAGGATCCAAGCTCTCTGCCGTGACCACCTCTAAGGTCGACGGGCCTTCAGCTGTTTCCACAGGATCAGGACGGTCCAAGTCATTATCCCGGCCCTCAAGATCGTGCTCTAAGGTCGACGAGGCACGGGACGACCTCAACCCAGCATCTGGCACGGCTGCGCAAATTTCTGTTGCATCAACGTCTGCAGGTTCCAACAGCAAGTTCTCAGGGACCATATCCTCTAGAGCTTGATCAAAATTGGTCATGGTCAGTTCTTGCAGGCCAATAAGAGCAGACAAGGCAGGAGAAGGAACCCCACTACTACCACCGCTAGCGACGAGCTGCCGACTGTTCTTCCGAGTTAATGGAGTTTCATTCTCTTCCTCCTCATCTTCCACAGCAGCAGCGCAAACAGCATCCTCATTAGGGTCAGCAGCAGGCGGAGCACACCCATTGGGATCAACGTCAGCTAGACCAGTCGTAGTCATTTCTTCAGCAGTAGGAGCTAAGGTGCTGGCGTCCTCATCAAAGCTAGACACTCGCCGGAGGCGTCTTCTTTTCCTTTTCTGCTCATCAGCAGAAGGCTCGGGCTGACTGGTTCGGCTAGGACGCCTCGGGCGAGTATTGGCAGGTTTCGAGACATCCAAGGTCGCATCAACCTCTGGAAGCGGCACCACTGCCAGTGTACCATCAGGAACAGTATCAGACGAATCCTCAGCTAGCAGATCGAGCATGTCGTTTATGTCTGCGTCACTAGGATTCAGGGGCACTTCAAAATAAATCTGCCGTTCATCATCAGGTATCTCCCCGAGCGAAGCAACTAAGGAACGGACATCTTCAGCAGAAGGTCGAACTCTAAGACCCAAATTGCTATCTGTCACGGGCGGATTGGACACAAAAAGAGTGAAATCTTTGGGAGAAGGCAGGTTCCAAGCCGAGTATGCCACTGGAGCTCCAACGTTTGAAACCTTACCCCTGAGGATCATCTCGAGTCGGCTCACCAAATCAACAGAAGGAATTATCCTATTAGTAACTCGAGTTGGGTCGGCCAGCCCTCGGTAAAGATATGCCGGATAGGCCCTGTCCTTCAGCGGCTGAATGTTTTTGAAAACAAAATCTGTGACCACGGCTTCGGCAGTCAGACCTCTCTCTTTCAGTAATCCAACCTCAGTAAGCAACACGCCCGCCTCGGCTACTTCTTGGTCCGTGGGAGATTCAGTCCAACTCGGAGTGCGAACGTCTGCCTGTCTCCCTGAGCGAGGAGGAAGAGAGTTTCCATAATTGTCCACTATAAACCACTCCAGACGCCAACCTTTAATGCTGTCCTTGAGAGGTATCTCGAGATACTCGGTCTTCCGCCCCCGGCGCATCTCTAAACTGGCACCTCCGACCAATTGATGTTGCCCCCCGGCCATCCCAGGACGGCAGTGATACAGATACTTCCATAAGCCAAAATGCGGCAGCACGCCAAGATAAGCTTCGCAAAGGTGAACGAAAATAGAGATTTGGAGAATGGAGTTAGGGTTCAGGTGAGTCAGGCTGATATGATAAAAATCAAGGATGCCACGGAAAAAGGGAGATATGGGAAGGCCGAGGCCGCGAAGAAGAAAAGGAGTATAGACCACTGATTCGTGGGTATCTTCGGTTGGGACAGTAGTCCCATGGCAAGAACGCCAAGAACAGAGTTCTCGTGGAGGGAGAACCCCGACGGAAACAAGACGGAGAAGCTCAACCTCAGAAATCACAGACATATGGTTACCTGCGAAGGGTAACTGACTGTTGGGATCGATGGCGGGGATCACTGCAGCAGACGAGTTCGCGGTTTTCCTCTTGGGCGCCATTTTTGCTTCTCGCTGGCGAAACAGAGCAGGAGGCGAGCGGCAGAGAAGACTCAGATGCGGAAATGCAAGAACTAGGGCACGGAAAGCAAAGGCGGCTAAAAGCGCGACTCTTAATGGATATTCTTGAGCCAGATACCTTTTCAAAAAGTGCCCAGTCATCACCCGGCGGTCATCTCCGAAATCCCAGCATGCCACGTGGATACCTAACAAATATTTCCAAGAAAGCCGATGTGCCACCTCATCACTTGGCCGTTTTCCTCAAATTAACTTGAGAAGCTGGCTATCACTCGGCGCTGCCTCTAAAGCGCCGACCACGTGTTCGATTGCTCGGCATTACTTCTAAAATGCCGACGCCGACCTTCAATCACTCGGCGTAGCCTCTAAAACGCCGACCACGTGTTCGATTGCTCGGCATTACTTCTAAAATGCCGACGCCGACCTTCAATCACTTGGCGCTGCCTCTAAAACGTCGACTACGTGTTCGATCGCTCGGCATTACTTCTAAAATGCCGACGCCGACCTTCAATCACTCAGCGCTGCCTCTAAAGCGCCGACCACGTGTTCGATTGCTCGGCATTACTTCTAAAATGCCGACGCCGACCTTCAATCACTCGGCGCAGCCTCTAAAACGCCGACCACATGTTCGATTGCTCGGCATTACTTCTAAAATGCCGACGCCGACCTTCAATCACTTGGCGCTGCCTCTAAAACGTCGACTACATGTTCGATCGCTCGGCATTACTTCTAAAATGCCGACGCCGACCTTCAATCACTCGGCGCTGCCTCTAGAGCGCCGACCACGTGTTCGATCGCTCGGCATTACTTCTAAAAATGCCGACGCCGACCTTCAATCACTCGGCGCTGCCTCTAAAGCGCCGACCACATGTTCAATCGCTCGGCATTACTTCTAAAATACCGATGCCGACCTTCTATCATTCGGCATCGCCTCTGAGACGACGGTCTTGTGTTCGATTGCTCAGTGTTACTTCTAAAACGCTGATGTCAATCTTCACAACCGCTCGGCGCTGTTTCTACTATATCAAAAGAATCGATTCAACATTTAGCAAAACCAGTGACGAGTCATCAAAAAGAGGAGATAAACGACAACTTTCATTGAAGGGAAGTTAACAAGTTACAAACCAACTCTTTATGAGTTGATACTTCCCTAAATTCTACTCTACATTACTACTACTACTAAACTACATTATACTACTACTACTACTACTACTAAATTACACTAATTACTACTACATTATATACTAAACTATACTAAAATCTAAGAAGACCAGTGGCACCTAGCCACTGGCCCTGCCCCTGCCGCCGCCGCCGCCCCTGCTGCTGCCCCTGCTGCTGCCCCTGGTGCTGTCCCCGCTGCCGCCGCTGCCGCCCTTGGTGCTGCCCCTGCCGTCGCCGCCGCCCCTGCCACTGCTGTCGCCGTCGCCGTCATCGCCGTCATCGTCGTCATCGTCGTCGTCGTCGTCTTCACCCTCCTCGCCGCCGTCCGAGTCCTCCTCACCCGAGGAGTACTCCGACTCATCCGAGCCTTCGAGCCCGGCGCGCTCGACGGCCCGGATGTATGTCCAGACCTCCGCGGCTATCCCCTGGGAGTCGTCCGAGTCATCGGACGACGCCGGGGGAGAGACGGGAGCCGGAGACCCCTCGGGCTCGGAGGAGAACTTCTCCTCCGAGTACTCCGAGTCACCAAACTCCTCTGATGGAGGAGTCGGCTCACGCTTACGCTTGTTGTTCTTGCCCATGGTTGAGAGCTTTGGGAGAGAAGAAAGGGAAGAGGCAGTAAGGAGCAACGAAGAGATGTGAAGAAACCAGAGAAGCAAAGGGGTTATTTATAGAAGGGAAAGGCAACCGCTCACTTCTAACCGCGGTCACTGAACAGTCGCAAGGCATTCAATAAGCACTTCCACCCACCCGAAGACACGTCAGGCGGCGGACGCCGTTTCATGCAACACTACACCCATTGGGACTCCAGTCGACAGCGCGAAGGATATGATTACACTAGCCGTCCCATCGCATTACTACTCAGAGGCAACCAGGCTAAAACACTCAGCGTACCAAGCCGTCCCTTGCCCACACCCATTGGGGGGGGGACGCCCAGGAATTATCAGTATATTTTTCAAACGGTCACATCCGTGCAGGGCGTGCAGTGAATACCTCAAGACAAAAATGAGATATCAACAAGAGTTAGAGGGAAGCCAAATATAGCCAGTGAAGTGCAAAATATGGTCGACAGAAATGACTTGAAGACTAGACAGAGAACGTCCATCAAATGTCCAATCAGTCACAGAGCAAATAAATTACACTACCTAGCGAGATATGGATGGATTGCGAACTCGGCTGCAAAAGACAAAAAACATGCTGACCTCTGAAGCATAAAAACTGATGACATAGCGCGGATGACATCATGCCAATTTTTTACAAGCAGAAAGGATAATTCTCAACAAAAGGACACAGAAGGAAGACCTTCGAGTGGATTATCCTCAAAAAATCCACTTGAAGGTCGGGGGCTACACCCATTGGGTGCACCTTCGGTGCACCCCATGGAGTATCATTCTAAATCAATATAGTGCCGACCTCTAAGGCGTAGAACAAGATTGGAAAGAACAATCCTCAACTGAGATGCAGGAGCGCGAATGGAGAAAATCTTCGGAGAAGACCTTCGAGTAGATTATCTTCTAAAATCTACTCAAAGGTCGGGGGCTACACCCATTGGGTGCACCTTCGGTGCACCCAAGGAAGTCCAGAATCTTATAATCCAAAATGCCGATTTCTAAGGCACAAGCACAAAACCAAACTTTGGTCGAACGAGTGATCAGAGCCAGAGGAGGCAGCAGGAAGTCATTTTCTGGACCTTGGATCTTTGAGTTGATTACCTCTAAATTAACTCAAAGATCGGGGGCTTGTGGGGGATAGATATCCCCTGGATCCACTAAAGAAGTAAAAGGCCTCACGAAAAGCCCAAGGGCCCAATAATTCGTAAGGTCATTCTTTCGTGGGCCTAGAGAAAGACCACCAATAAAGAGGACGCGGGACTGATTAGTGCAAACACAGGCGGCCCACAACGTCGAACGAATGAATCACAAACAGAGACCCGACTTTCCCGCGCTGAAGCCCCCATGCAACGGAGCCATGCGAGGATAAGTCGGCGGAGGTTACGTAGGGATAAGCTCAAGAAGTTCACTATCTTTCAGCTACTTGTTGCTATCATAACATATGTAATGCTCCACGGCCGAGTATATAAGGCCTAGGGGGCACCCCTTCAGATCGATCGACCCTATTCTACTTAGCCACCCACAAAAACTCTCTGCGCCCTCTATCCAGAGAATCCTCTTGTAACCACGCTCATATACTCACCAGGACGTAGGGTGTTACGCACTTCTAAGCGGCCCGAACCTGCAAACCTTGTCCATTGTCCCTCGTGCGATCGGCACGAACCATTTTGCTACAGTCGTCGACACCGTCCTACTCCTAAAAGCACCTTGAGGGGCAACCCCGGGTGTGCGGTCGGACCCAAAACACCGACAGCCTCCTCAACGGGGAGTAGGTTTGCGAGAACCGAACCTCGGTAAAACAAATCCGCGTGTCACACTCTTCAATTTGCTTGCAATTTGTTTTGCACCCTCTCTCTCGCGGACTCGTTTTTATTTCTAACGCTAACCCGGCTTGTAGTTGTGTTTATATTTGTAAATTTCAGTTTCGCCCTATTCACCCCCCCTCTAGGCGACTATCACCTAACGCACAGCTCCTTTACCACGCGGCTAAAGATAGTCACGTCGGTACTGCGTCTTCATACAGTAGTAAGGGGTACCCTAGTTTTAGGGTACTGACAAGCCTCAAACAGCAGCTATGCCAACACCACGTCAACTCTCGCTTTCAGGCTTTACCATTTCATATCTCTATTTTGAATATATCAGATAAGACAACTAAATATTTTGTTATATTAAAAAACCTACTGATTATATTATAATTTAAAAAATACATAATTTTTAAATAAATAGTGAATAGCAATTAAAGTAAAGTTACATAAATCTAAGAGACAGGACGACGACACCACAAGTGCTAAATCAAATATTCCTGGAGCTGTGTGTATACATGAGTGAGGTTGTCGTCCTAATATCTCTCTGAATCTTGGCTTCAAGTCTGTATAGCACATTATGGTGGAATGTTGTGCTTCGGGCCAAACAGACTTCGGCAGAGAATGTCCAACAAACTTTTAGACCGTGTCGTGCTAGTTTAAAAAATACGTCGGGCCTTCATCGGTTGTACGGCCTAAGCCCGACACATATATTTAAAACATATAAAGTCTAAATATTACAACTATAAAAAGTTCATAACTTACTAAATTAAAGAAAATAAACACAGAGAGTTTTATTGGGCCGAGCCAACCCGTTCTAGACCTGTCTTCGGGTCGTGCTATCTCGACCATACCATTTCGTGTCGAGTAATGCTTTGGGCTAATGTTTTTGGGCGTGCTCATGCAGATAAAAAGTCTGGCTCTTATTCTCAGCACTGCATGGACGTTAGTCACGGACGGTATCACCCGCCATTGGAACATTCGTACTGTGTTTGTTTATCCATGGGCTAAAACCCGGCTGCGGGTGCCACTTAAGGGCTTGTTCGGTTATTTCCAATACATATGGATTGGATGGGATTGGAAAAAAATGTGAAGAAGTTTGAGCTATTTGGGATTCAAACCCATCAAATCCCGCTCAATCCACATGGATTGAGAGCTAACCGAACAAGCCCTAATTATCTAAACCCCATCCTCGGCAAACAGCCGAGATGCAGCAGATAGACGACACCGGGGCCTAGAACCCGGCCGTCACGTTCACATCTGGTCCCAGGCATCCTCGAACTTGTGTTGTCCTCGTCCTCGAACGCTGGCCAGTTTCACCAGCATTATTATGAACACCAATTCCGAGGGGCGAAGGTTGAGTAGTTTACCAACGGGTTTAGGGTAGCGGGTTGAGTCGAACGAACAAGGGGATGAACCCAATTATATATATATATATACGTCACATAGAAGCACTAGAAACCCCCCTGAATATATGTAAGCAACCCACGTCCGTCCCATGTTTGTTTTCTTTCTTGCTAAACGGTTCAGGTATGACGTGTTTAGGGGCTTCGCGCTGCCGTCATGCATACATAACATTTTTAAGAACTACGTTACCACGGATCACCAGATCCGCTCCCTTCCCTCCCGTCAGCAGTAGAGGCGCAAGAAGTTGTAGAATACTCGTCTCCCTTCCCATAAGCACGACAGAGAAAACACACGAGACACGATATAGGGTTGGGCCTCTGGCCTCTTTCTCTTCTCTATTCCATATGAGGGGGTACATGCTCTATATATAGAGACGTGATTGCCCTCAGGGGCATATTCGGTATTTGCCCACATAACCTTTCATTAGGGTTTCTCAACACTCCCCCTTGGGCGAATACCGCGACCAACACATGCCTCATTAAAACTCCCAAAAAACCCAGTGGAAAAATATGGAGAAAGAGCGCATGGTGACGCAAATTGCATTTGCACTTTGTTGCCTCGTTAAAAACCTCATGTGAGAAACTTCAAGAAAACTCACAAAGGGAAAAAGAGTACAACAGCTGTCATCGGGACAGATTTCGATCCTCTGAGATCTAGATTCTATCGAATCTTCTACAAGGGCTAACTTTTATAAATGTGCTCCCCCCTGATCCTTGCAAAACCGTATCAATAAGGCAAAACATCTTCTTCTAGAAGTATATGCAAATAAAGATTTAGCAAACGGATTGCATATCCTTGCAAGGACTATTTCAGGAACTTTACCTCTACTCACTTCTAGGATATACGAGGTAAGTGCACGTATCAATATAAATAAGCCACTTTGATTGATGGTGTTCGATCGACTAGATCTATATATTTGATAGAAAGTTCCATAAAGGTTCACATATTGATCATCAAGCTCACGCCTTCAGGGCATAGAATATGACATTTATTGTCTCACGGCTGTGATCAATATAAGCATTCGCTCCCCCTGACGATGACATCTGTCAAAGTCTTTATCCCTCATAACTCAAGCATATTCTTCAAGATATATGCCTCATTGTTCATCTGGAATAACGAGAATAAATGAGGTTGGGGTGCTATCATTTTCTATCTTACACCACAATTTATACATAGTTGTGCAAAGCAAATAACATGTCCTTCAATAGGACTTAGGGGATAATATAGTTGCAATAGTACATATTCTAAATATGACACATCGCTCGAGGCGTCATCCATTGCAACATCTATGATGGTGTAACAAAAGTCCATATAAGATCGTAATCCATCAGGGATTTTTCATCGATCAGATACATCGTTATAGTCTGTCATTCTGGCATAATGGGGATATTTTGCCAGTAACACCTGAACCTTATAGGTTTCTGCCATCAGGGCTTTAGAGGATACCGTAATTCCACATCTAGTGGAAATTACCATGAGTAAAACTCATGGAATGCAGATGTGCATATTCGGTGAACTTCAAGTCCTTTGGTACCTCATCTTATTCCTTTTCGGGTCTGTATGGGTCTTTATCTCTTTATAGGGATTATCAAACTTTGGTGTTCGACACAGACTTTGTTTCTTCTGGATAGGTTCCATCTGAGAACGATAGTCTCAACTACGAGATATTCTCCCTACATAGGAGAGTGTTCATTCGTCAGGAATGTATTATTCGGTACGAGATTTATATGTTGCATATTTATAATTCAAAAATATGAGTCCTCCTAGGATCTCATGACGGATCTTCAGAATCCTATTAACTGCATATTTTAATTCATGCCATTTGCCAGATATATTACATAGCGGAACAGTGTTTATTCAACACATACGTGGGATGGGTCTATCACAAGACCACTTGAACCATCACATTCACCACACATTATTTCAATAGTGCCCATAAATGTCCGAGCTTCAAGCTCGCGACTTTCATTTTGCGATTATTGGTTCAGCCTCGATTGCATTTATCAATGACCCGATAAGAGAGCTTCAAGCACTCATGCCTAGGACTTTGTTTTGGATCCATTTGCAATCTAGAGCGGCAAGATAGGTGTCGACACATTTGTCTCCCACATTTAATAATGATCTTCGTCATTTCCCAAAACGAAAGATTCATTGTTCTGTATTCCCAGCACAATGATATTGCGCGCATTGCTAGGAATTTCATCATCAAGATGAACCTCTTCGTGAGGCAAATCACCAGCAGGGCGAGTCCATTGGAGGAGAGTTATTACAGACCACGTGAATCTGCAATCAGAATATATGCTTTGACTAAGACCAACGGATCATATTCGCAGGCGTCCCCGAGAATAGATCAAATGCCAATAAGTCAAATGTGGATATTATATTAATCCCGGGTATATCCACATCTACATCAGGTAGAAGCATTCAGACCAATATGGTTACTCCTCAACGATTTCTGGCAAACTCCATATACACAGGAGTACACACTGAACGACAGATTCAGTTTGGCTTTTGTGCGTTTAATAGAATATTGAGGCATTATACTATATGGGCATTCCTCCCCCTAATGCCGAGATGTTCTAAAAAGCATATAGATAAAATCCCCAACCACAATCAACCAGTTGTGGCCAATGTATGCTATTGTGGTGATTTATTTGGGAAATTCTTACGCACATTACAGATAGGGGTTTTATGCAGTGAGCTTTGGACTTAGATTGATGTAGTGGCATGAATACTACATATTTGTCCTTCAACGTGAAGGATTAGTCTCAACTTCTAGCAAGACACGCAACAACAAGTCGCTTTGTGGTTACAATTCTGCAAACTTACTGTTATTATCACCAAATATATAGTCAATCATCAGGATTTAGACTGATACGCGCAACAATATGTTAGCCATAAAACAAAAAAACTTTAGGGCTCATGCATACCATTTGTCGTTTGGAGCAAGTAGTTGACTTCAGATCAACAAGGACAATGACCATCAAGTCTAGCGCTCACAAGAACATTCATTGGTTGCATTGTGCTTTCAAGCACATAGGAGAGTTTGCGCATATATAATGGTGGTAAAGTGCACGGTATCCTGCCAATGCTGCCAAGCAGAGATTTTTATATGCAGAGATATATAGTCCAGCTCGTTTTTATCATTGCCCATGGGTTACCCAATTACTCATACCATTTTGAAATTGGGTATCGATTTATGCAACATTTTTAGGTATTATAATTTTGAGAGAGAACTTATAACAATAATTAATTTTTTTTGTGGTGTTGCCAGCAGGGCAAACATTTCTCCTCATATTATATACCAAATTGTTCTATATAGCATTATTTCGATCTCTTCATTGTTCAGCAAAAAGAGAAGCTTTGGAATAGAACCGACAAGGCCAAGAATTCATTTTATCTGGGAAAAACCACCTGATTGCTAAGCTTTCGATTAAGCAAATGGTGATAACTGCTTGGCAATAGCGAAACAAGATCGTTATCCGTCTGGGACCAGGCTTCAACAACAGATAGTAGTGCTCTCATAAGAAGAAATCATCAGGAGTAGAGAGGATACAACAGGTCTCCACAAGATCTTCATATTTCTATCACAAATTATCATCACTAATAGTCTAGTGGTCAAGACATATGACTCTTCTGGCTTCGAGGACCAATGACATGTTAATGTCTAATCTAGCTTCAAGCTCTGTGGTGATGTGGGATTTCATAGTTATTTGTCTACTCTTCTCACTTCTGGTAGATCGGAGGTAGATAACGGTAAGCATGCCAAAGGGTGGAATTCAGTGTAGTTCGGCTACATAAACCCCAGGTATGTGTCCATTCAGGACCGACCTTTACCATTTAGCTTACAGTGTATACCAAATTGTCAAAGGACTATCCCGAGTCAATTTAGTGATTATAAGTATTTACAATTCCGAGAGATGTATGCGACACAAGCATATAGGTCCTAGATAGAACGAGTAAAGTGGTTCGACAGGAACACACTATGGTTTTCACACCAACATAGTGAAAAAATTCTCAGAATAACCTCTCGGTATACTCGCAACTTCGTGTTGCTGGCCATTACATGTTCTTTTATCTCATAGTTTGCTTCATGTCATTTAGCGACAAAGAGAGCAATGTGCTAACATCTGGTTGAGCAATGTATGGCTGAGATTTACTTTTAAATCATTTGGTAAGGCCTTTTGCTTACTAATAGAATCCTAATTTTTGATGTCTTCTATGCCAAAATGGCTTTCATGCATTATATTATATATCTTCGGGTTACTTCGTGTAAAACTTTATGCAAGAGGAGAGAGCAAAGAATTAACTTATCTGTGTTTCATTGTATTTCAATTTAATTTCCTAGATTTCCAAGCACTATAGAGCTTGATATAATTGTTAAGGTCACTTGGCGATATATATAAATATATGATGCCACACGACACAATCAAATAAAATATAGAGCCAAATAAAATTGTTTACGAAGGTTGCGTTATGATGTAACTTTAGGGGCTTGAACAACCCACCACAATCTACGCGAGTACAAGCTCTATTGTATCTGGAGTCAACGCGTGTGCGACCATCAGGGTTACGACAACACAACAAGCCTTTGTAATAAGTACAACAGGCAAAATTATTGCTCGGTAATTGGGGTACACGATAAATCCACGCAACATGTGCAACAGGCGCAATCGTGGCTCGATGATCACGGCAGACAGAAAGTTCCTATAGGGCATGCGAAAAATACGCGACTCCGCGATGGCGGTTCGACTCAACGGGAGCTGTCCGATTAAACGAGAGTGCTACATAGCAATCACATGACGCAGCCAAGTTCGTACGCCACAAATACTGCGTCGTGTTGCCAGGGCGCAGCCAATGCCAAAACTCAGCCGTTTAATAATTTAGCCTGATCGGCATGTCCGGATACCCACGATACAATTTAATCGCTCGGCGTGAGTTCAAAAGCTCAACGCAACACAAATATTTAGAGCGATTTGAGTATACACAATATAACCTTCACATGCATTTTAATAATTTTCTGCTAATTATTTACTACGGGAAATAATTATTAATGCAGAAAAAAATGAACACCATAATTAATATATGAACATAACACATCAGGTGTAAAAGACATTTATCCATTTTTAAGCATGTATTTTTAACCAATTATTTGCGACAGTCATAATTAATAAAGATAAAAAACATGCTTAATTCGCCACTTCAATGAGATATTAGCCGCTCATTGGTTGCTATTTTTTTCTTTTAGCTACGCGAAATAGCATTTAACTAGCCAAAGGAACGAGATTACATGTAGCCATGCACGTGACTCCGTCCACAGCTCCTGGGACCCACTCATAAATACAACGCTTTGTACGGAAGCGATATGCATGTCAGCAGGTACGAGTGCTAAACTGCTACACATGCAAACGCCAACCGCTACTCATTTTTCTTTTTCGTTTTTAACTTTTTTCTTATCTTTATCTAACTCATGCAAACGCCAACCGTACTCATGCAAACTCATGCAAACGCAGTCGCTCTTGTCTGTTATCCCATCCATAAGAAGCGGACTCCGCGCTCCGCGACCGCCAGTAACCACTAGCACAGTCAACAAGTCATGTGAAGCAGCGCGCGGCTAATGGCGTTCGCACGACCTCCGACGTGGCGGCGCGAGGGCACGACCTCCGGCGTGCAGAGCGGCTGTCAGCGCTCAGCGCGTGGGAACGACCTCCGGTCTCCGGAGTGTAGAGCGGCTACGGGCGCGCGGCAGTCCCGGCGCTGGCGTGGCTCTCAGCGCGTGGCTGGCACCGGCACATGCGCACAGGCACGACCTCTACAAGTGCGGGGAGTCTGAGTCGAGCCTTACATGAGATGGTGGGGCAGCGACGAGATCCCCATCGGGACAAGCAGGAGAGCGGGGAGACGAGCGTTTGGCTAAGCGAGTTCCCCACGAACAGTAGATAAAATAAAATCATACCGTTCGACTGTGTAAACGGAGAATCGAAGTCTGTCGCGTAGGACAGTTCGGCTAGGCCGATGACCTGCTGGCTTGACGGAGAGTTGATGCAGATCTGATCTCGCAGCAACGTCGAGGTAGAGCGTGCTGATAACGTGTTGAGAACTACGTTACCACGGATCACCAGATCCGCTCCCTTCCCTCCCGTCAGCAGTAGAGGCGCAAGAAGTTGTAGAATACTCGTCTCCCTTCCCATAAGCACGACAGAGAAAACACACGAGACACGATATAGGGTTGGGCCTCTGGCCTCTTTCTCTTCTCTATTCCATATGAGGGGGTACATGCTCTATATATAGAGACGTGATTGCCCTCAGGGGCATATTCGGTATTTGCCCACATACCCTTTCATTAGGGTTTCTCAACAAACATCAATGGTACACACGGCGGGCCGCCTTAATCGTGTACCGTTGACGGCTGCTTTGCGATCCGCGCTGCTCGACAGCTTAATTAGGGGCTCAGCTTTCTTCACCTCGTCTCCTTCCCCGGCACGAATTACGACGCATAGGATAGGGTGGGCACACAGGCTTGACAGAAAGTAGTAGTACTAGTACGTAGCATCTCCTCACTGTTGTATGACCATGCATGCATCAGCGGCTGAGGATGGGCCCGGGCGCCGTTTGGGCGCAATAATTCTGGGAATTATTGGCGCGCGCGACGCACACCCACTGAGGGGCTGTCCCACGTGACTGGACAGAGTGTTCCCCCGCGAGGAACGAGACCAGCTGTAAAGCGGGCCCGGCCTACTGGGTGGGCCATGGCCATTGAGGTCCCCCCACTTGTGCCCAAAAAGCCACCGTCCACTGCCCCCCTCCCCGGGCTCTGGCGGCACGTGCGGCCCAGGTACGGCCCGCGTGCCCACTGCTGCTGTGCTGACTGCTGAGTGCTGAGAGCCTCTCCTAGTGAGCTCACTCACAGTCACAGACTGCTGAGCTGAGTGGATTGTGGAAGCGCAACTGTGGATCCTCTTCCCGTTCCGTGTGTAGTATTGTGTACCGGCGCAGCAGGAAATTTACGCTGCACGCCCTGCTTCCCGCCTTGGACAGTTGGACTCCTCTGGTAATTCCTCTCGGAGAAGGACACGGCAACCGTGGTAGCCGGTGAGGAGACGATGTTCTTGGATACCGACATTTTTTTTGTGCAGGCAACGTACGGTGCTACCATGATAATAATGGCTTAGGCCATGTTTGGTTTCAATTAGTCTTAGGACTAAACTTTAGTCCTAGAACTAAACTTTAGTCTCTACTTGTTTGGTTATAGGGACTAAATAGATTCTAGAGTCATTAAATACATTGTCTAAAGACTTAAATGTCCTTGGAATACACTTATGTGTGCTTTTAGTCTCTTTTAGCACCTATGTGAAGGACTAAAGACTAAATCATTTTAGTCCATATTTTAGTTCTAGTGTTTGGCAAAAAAGGGACTAAATTGGACTAAAAACTAGAGACTAATATTTAGTCCCTCTAACCAAACACCCCCTTAGACTAGGACCACCGTTGTCCAGAAAAGATAACGATTGTAGGTCCGGGTAAAGCTAATCTATTTTAAGTCTACCCTAAATTTATTTATACAGCAGTTTGTGCTTGCTGGTGAAGTAAGATGTCTGGTACTACACCGCACACTGTTGTGCGAGATTGTACGTACATTAGAGAGTAGAAGATTGGCAGCGGCGAGAGCAAAGTGCAGCGAGCAGCAACAGGCTGGTGGTGGGTGGCACCGGCGGTGCCCGTGCCCCGCAGCAATTCGTGATACAGCGGCACGGCGCCAGTGCGGGCGCGGGGCCCCCCGCGGCGGTCAAATCATTGCGGGGGTGCGGATCTCGAGGCATGTGGGAGTGGGCCAAGCCTCCGCAGATTCTGAGGCTGGGCTGCTGCGGCTGGGGTGGGAGTGGACAGTGGAGTCCGCTGGTGCAGTGCAGCAGGCACGGGCAGAGGCAGGCGCATCGCCTCGTCGTCTTCCGTCTCGTCCACGGTCCACCACCAACGAAGACTGCTGCTTTGTTCCCGTCCGCGCGCTCCGTACAGCGGCAGCCCATACCAGCGGTTCGTTACCTAACGAGATCCTCCAGCCAGAGCTCAGCCAGAGGTGTATCGCTGGCGCGCGCGGCACGCGCTCTGGAACGCCACGTCCGTCCTCCGGGGCCGGGCCGCCGTCGTCCGCGCGCAGACCGCAGCATACGGTGGCGGAGAGACAAAGACCGACGGTCAAGACTGGCCTACTCGGCTGCCGGAGAATAAAACCGTACACAGAACACACCAGCATGCAATTCCGCAAGCTTTCCGCGACTTAGGCTACAGACGCAGACTATAGCCTGACGGCAGGACACGGTAACTAGCAATAGTCCAGTAGTAGTACTGTACGCGTCGTCTCTAGCGGTCTAGCCACATGGACAAACACATGCAATGCACGCATGGCTCCCGGTTCCCAACTCCCGGCCCAGAGTAGTCTCCAGCCTGACCTGATCTCGATCCGTCAGCTGCAGGTCCGGATCAGAGATAAACAAACAAAGGAGACGAGACGACGGGCCAGCCGCCAGCAGGGAGAGTATCGAATCGAACGCGACAGCTCAGAGACCCATCCCCCCCGTCGTGGCAGCGCGTGAGCGCATCATCGCCGCCGGGGGCCATCATGCATGCTCGCTTGGGCGTCACCTGCTCCGGCTCGGGGCATCTTGCGTCCCAAATGGGCAACCGCGAAAGATCAACAAACAACTGCCACCACCGCCTTTTTTCTCTCCGGCGCGGCCGGTCGGACGGACCGACGGATCGGATCGGACCAAAGAATAACGGGATCGCAGGTTGCAGTTGCACGTCACATATATTCTCAGGCAATGGCCAAGGTCACAGTAGGGTGTATTTGTATAGTATATGGCAATAAGCAACAACAGCAGTGGCACGCGGAGGCATGGGCACAAGTCCCAAGCACTGTGAACAGCTAAAATAGTCGGTGGCAGCGCTGCGCTGGCTCCAACTGTGAGGAAACAGAGGCTCGGTTTGACCAGCAGCTCCAGCGCTGCTGAGACGATGACGACAGCGCGGCTGCACTCACCGGTCGGGGCTCAGCAGCAGGAGGAGGAACGAACGTGCAGTTAAAAGCGTCAGCAGCACGCCACGCTGCACCTGCACTGCACCCTTGGGTTACACCGCACCAGACCAAGGAGGCACAAAAAAACGGCTTTCAGCGCGGCCGTCCTCCTGCCATGTGGCCAAGGAGCACCTTGAGAGTCCCCATGACGTCGCTGCCGGCATTCAAGGTGAAGCAGCCGCTGGCTTTGGATCCATGAGTGCATTGCCCCGTGCCCATGCCTGGGACGGCCAGCCTTTTTGCAGCGACACTGCTCTGCTTGCTTGCACAGATGCATGCACAAGGGATCGAGACTCCGAGAGCGTGCACGCATGCTGCCGTGTCAATGTGTCATTCTTGTTGGTACCAAAGCAATGGAGTGAAGATGATACAGTTTCTACGTACGTTCACAAGTTAACTACCTAGTGCTAAACATCAGCCATTACTACCTCCGTCCCGAAATCAGTACGTACACTTTTTAGAGGGATGAAGAGATCAACATTAATGAAAAAAATACACATATAGTCCCATAAAAAATAACCATCCTGTTTTAGAAGAAGAGAAATTAAAATTAAAAAATGCTAAAGTTACATGGTTTTATTCTTAAAATATACATTTTTTCGGAACAAATTCTAAACTCTCCAAGTACGCTTCTTAGGGGGTGTTTGGTTCTGTGGACTAAAGTTTAGCTCGGGTCACATCAAGCGTTTGACTTTCAAATGGGAGTATGAAATATAGACCCAACCAACTGTACTAGATTCGTCTCACTTTTTAATCTTCGGCTGAGAAATTAGTTTTATAATCCGACTACATTTAATATCACGAACGGAGGTTCAAACATTCGATGTGATAGGGGCTAAATTTTAGCAGGGGCAAACAAACAGTGAAGTTTTTTCACAGTTTTGGAAGAATACTGCAGTATTCTCAAATACTGCAGTATTATATACAGAATGGTGTTTGGCAAGCTGGGTAAAATCTCTGTTTTCAAAACTGAAATATTGCAAATACTATAGTTGTTTTAAGGCATTCTAAACTTAGCTCTGGACCTCAGTTTTCAAAACTGCGGTATTGTAAACTGTGATATTGTCAGGACTAAAGTATACTGTAGTATTTCAAAAACTGTGGTTTTCAAAAACTTTGTTCCCAAACAGGGCCTTAATTGTAATTAATAAGACGGGAAGTACTTTAAATACTGCTACGAGTTTGGCAGCAGAAAGACAGGAGGAGTACTACTACCTTCTTTATCTTTTTCTCTCTGTCTTTTTCCATGAAAGACGAGCTGCTGCTGGCACAAAGGACAGCAAAGCGGATTCCGATCTCCTGTCGGGGTCATATAGCCCAATAGGCCCCTAGGGTTTTGTTGTTTCTTTTCGTTTGTTAATGTCAAAACTCTAAAAGGGAGATATTTTTTTCTACCACCTTTTTTTTTCTTCTTGGTTCGGTGTGACTGCGAGCGAGCCTTGGAATTCGACTGATCGCCATCCGCCGCCAACCACCCGCCCGCTGTGCTGCCAGGCTCCAACCACTGCCTTGGAAAAAGATTGTCTGCATCTGGGCCTCATTGATAGGCCGCAAGGGGCCCAAGCAAACTTATAGCACTACCCATCACGATGGCCCAACTGCACAAACGAACTTGCACTGCTAAACTCTCTGTCTCTGAAATTCCGAGTACGCGCTGCAGCAGGAGCAGCTGATTGTAGCCATTAATTATCGTAGTACTCCTACGTTACAACAAAAAAACAGTGTTAGCCAAAGAAGTTGTTTCAGACTTTGTCTGTTTATAAACGTACGCCATTCGACTGGGCCCTGTTGTTTCTGTAGTGCTGGTCATACACTGTGAAGTGTCCTAAGAGTATATCCACTGTTCCAGGACAAAAGTCCCTGAATTTAATTTAGGATGTTAGTAGCCAAAATTTATGCTCCAAGAGTTTCTTAAATGAGGTCCCTAAATATATCAGCTTTCTAAATATCTACATTTAGTTTCCCAAATTTAGGAGTTGATTCACACTTGAGCGATCACACCTTGAAATTACTCGTCGCACCCGTATACAAGTGAAGCAATTCAAATGATTTAAGCTACTGAAATTATGAATTTACCATCAAGTTAGCATAATTTTAAAATGCTTAACAATCTAATAATTGGGAACTGCTGTTGGAGGTTAAGGTTGTTTTGTTCCCGGCATGTGTTTAGCAACTTGCTAAATCAGAGTTTAAAGAGCTTTTTATTAGGAAACTAATGGAGATGCTCCGAGAAAGATTAGGTAAAGCGGGAGTTGTACAGACTAACAAACTTCCTAAGCTGATGCTGCTTCCGCAATCCTGCAATACCTAAAAGTGCCAGAGTGTCTGCGTTGCACCGGTATTTTTCACACATATTCCTAAGTTTTTTCACATATTTTTTTAGACTTGATATGTGTATTTAGACTTGAATGTAAATACACATAAGTTTTGAATGTGTATTTAGAGTTCATCCACATAAGTCTAAACTTAGGAATATGTGTATTCTTGAATGTAAATATCGCGTCCATGAAATCTAAAATTTGAAGTCTAAGTAAATTTATAAAAAATGCTATCTATAGTTGGATCTCCAATTAAGTCTATTATAGAAATACATTTTATAAGTATAATTATTACATATTATAAATATCAATAATTTTTGTCTGTATTTGATCAAAACTAATATGTTTTGACTACTCGATAAGCGAGAGTCGCGTTATTTGGGACGGCTCCCCGACTCACTTCTTCGGGACGGAGTAGTTCTGCTGTAGCGAGTTCTCGTTCCAGAATAAAACAATTTTGGGTCAGGTGAGTTAAGAACAAGTTCCTCAATGCGATACACATCCTCTAAAGAAGTGATATGCCCTTAGTCACCATTTCGTTTTTTTTATTAAGAGGATGTTGGTAGGCAGAAAGTTCTAAACAGAGTAATGGAATGCTATTGTTAGTGAAGCAACGGTGAGAAGACAGGTTGCTTGTCATCACTTAGCACAAGCTTAGTTGGTGGTAGTTCGGATGACTTTGACACTCTTGACTTACGAGTAGTAATGGATCATGATCCAAATGTTTTTTAAAACACAATAAGATAGAGTTTTTAATTAATTTTAGTTTAGAAATAAATAGAAATATAGTTTGATTCTATCCAATTCAATGTTTAAATTTTAGTGTAAAATCTAGAGCCCACTACTATCCCTGAGTTACACACAACTACACAAGATGAAAGGTGGAACTGCACTAATAATAGAAACTGCCAGACTTGTCAAACATAAAAACAGGCTATATGTTCAGTCCCCGGGCAATCTCATCAATCCGCACCTAACTCAAAAAAATAAAGGAAAAATGCCACCTAAGATATTGCTTGCAGTGAAAGAAGACACACAGAACCATCGCATAATCAGTGCAGGAATTCAAATATTAATCGCTAGACTACAACCGGGTTTTGTAATTTAGTACGTCTTTCAGTCTATGGGCATGTTTGTTTGGTTCAATTTTTTTTTGGCCAAATTTTCTGTGGAAAGAATCTAAATATCGTAGGGATTACGTGCGAAGCAATATAAAATGATCCAAAAGGTTTAGAATCTAGAAAGCGATGGATTCCTACTATCGTGATGACTCTACTGATTCTATGTTAATGTTGATTTTAAACATTTTTTAACACAAAATGATTCTTATTGAAGCGGCTGAAAAGATGGAGCGTTTAGCAGCAACAACTTTTAGTGGCTAGAAACTAAAAAAACCTAAACAAACAGGACATATGTCAACACAAAAACTAACAGGGCATATCTACATCCACGAACTTTCTGTTGTACCAGCAATCCAACCCAACGAGTTGATATATAAAAAAAAACCGAACGAACGAGTTGGATTCACCGGTTTGGCTGGCACGAGCACGAACATAATAGTGTACTTCACTGTCTTTGTATAAGTAACACCTGCTGCCTTCAGGGTTGGGACAATGGACAATGGAGAACACAAGAAGACTTTTTTTTGCCTTCAAGAATAATGCAATGTTCTACTGAAGATCTAGAGGATTGATAACCATATTACAAGCTTGGGCAAGACTAGGAGGTACTACAACCTACCTAGACGTTACCGAGGTATTGAGGTGTCAAGAACCTATGTGGAACCTGCCTACTCTTAACATACTACGTTCTTCTGCACCTACGTTCTCAACATACATGATTGGCTGATTCGCAGCCTCATGGGCAAAGGCATTCATAACAGGACCTCTCTGCGCAATGTTCAGAACAGAACCAAATTCCTGCCTATTGTAAGCATACGTACTGTTGCTAAACCTTGCCATGGCTGTGTACTGGTCCACCCGGTAAAGCTGGTCACAAAGAGGGGACATACGATGATCAAGTTTACATTAACAGCTGTGCAGTTTGGAACATGTATTAACAGGCTCAGGAAAGTATCTCACCTTGCGGGTGGAAACCATTAGGATAAGGAGTGGAAGAAAAACCATAACCTCCAATCCTCCCGTTTACCACCGGATATGCTGGGATATGAGACACAGGCATATCACTACAACGCATGATTTGAGTCGGTTTTGGCAACGGTATAGGGTTGAGCTTAGGCATTACTGGGTTATTGCCATTTGAAGAGGGTACATGATTGAGCAGTACCGACTTATTGTCATTTGAAGACGGTTTGTCATGACCAGCAATCTACAAAAACGTAACAAGAAAATAGATGTCTGAACTTGGTTACATTTGAAGGCATAAAGACAATTATATAAAAAGTTGCACGTGATTGAGGCAAATGTTAATATTTCAGCAGATAGTATGACAGATAACGTAAGAACAACTGTCTGCTATTATAGACAAGTGGTGTATACACAAGTAATGCTTGTAGGCAGAATATTATACACAACTAATGTACCTAGATAGAAATGAAAACCTACCACGAACTTGAGCGTTTTACCATTGATCCGAACAAGTCCCGAGAAAAGCCTAACAGCGTATTGCGCGATATCCTCGGTTTCATACTCAGCAAAAGCATAACCTTTGCGACTGTTACTCTCCTTATTACTAGGTACATGTAGGCCTACTACATGGCCTGCCTGAATAAGAATCTCATACAAGACTCTTTCAGATACTTTTTCATCCAAGTTGCCTATTAAGAAAATAAACAGTTGTAGAATTAATAAAACACACTAAATAATAATTGGGCTAACACAGCTGCCCAGATGGTCCAGAGAACATGGCAACATATCTTTAAAACAGAAACACAATCTTAGCTATAATGTTCTAATAAGTAACGAAGCCACCCAACAGAGAGGCACTCAGTTTTAAATTTGAATAAAAGCGCAAGGGGAGAGCTTCACATGTACATAACAGGCTAGTTCTGTAACATGTATAATTTGAAATGACAATTGTCCAAGTATATGTGTAATATTGTGTAAATGATGCTACTATACCACACCAAGATTTACTCCCTCTACTCTAACCTATAAGTAGTTCCGTATTTTCTAGTACATAGTTTTTACTATGTATCTAGACACAATGTATATCTAGGAGCAATGATTTCAAGTCGCCTAGTCGCATGGTCGAACCCTGGGACCGACCAGGCGACTAGTCGTGATTAGGCGACGACTAGGGCGACTAGTCGACCCCTAGTCGGTCCTAGTCGGTCCCTGGTCGTCCTACACTAGTAGCTATACTTATATAGGTATATATATAAATATACCTGTACACATTATATAAATTAGAGACTGCAGTAGTGCAGCAGGCTGCAGGACTCCAGGAGAAGGGGTAGGGACGCAGGGTGCTGTAGCCGCCGCCCGCCGGTGTAGCCGTCGGCAATCAAAGTCCAGAACTGCAGGGGCAGTGCAAGAGAGGAGAGGAGACATGCAGAGAGCCAGAGACTGTTGGCGGGTAGGTTAGAATAGGAAAGGAGAGGATATGTGCAGTGACTATAGATGGGCTAAAAAAGGCCCAATAACTAAACCCTAGCCAGGACGACCAGGACACATAAGTCAGACGACTAGTTGCCCTAGTTAACGATTAGTCGGACGACCAGGACGACTAGGTTGTCTGGTCGAGTCGTCCAGCAAATCGTGTACCAATTACCGACCAGCCCGATTAATCGCGATTAATCGCGATTAGTCGGACGACTTGAAATCATTGTCTAGGAGCATAGCAAAATCTATGTAACTAGAAAAGGATGGCTTAGAACTTGAAACGAAAAAGGAGCAATTAAAATTTATAAGCCCTATAGTTACTGACAGTTTGATTGTGGACATTAGTCAGCAGGAAAATCAATTATCAAAATGGCAAGGAACCTAACAGGATATCACAGCTCTTTCTGTAAGATAAGCAGAAACATTGCCAAATGTTTAGGAATAAAAAGTTTTAGAAGAAATAAATTGGCAAGGTATGACAACTGCACTGAAATAGAGAATCAGAGATTTTAGTCTATAGACAAAGCAGCAACAGTGCAAAAGGCATGTTCGGTATAGATTTTCTCTGAAGAGCTTTTCTAATAATCTATGTTCGTAGAAAATCTAGCTCCACGAGAATCTAAATATCGCGAGGCTTCCGTGTGGAGGAGGATAAAAGTGTCAATAAGATTTAAGATCTAAAAAGCGACGATCCTTCTATCGCGATGACTCGTGGATTCTATGTTCACGTTGATTTAAGCGATTTTTGAGAAGTAAGCGTCTGACAGAATTGAAGCTGAAACAAACACCCCCAAAACCAGGAACCTTCAAGCAGATAAATTACAAGTATAAATGCTTAACGCCTCAAAACAGCACGAATCTGGGAAACCTATAGTCGAGGCATTTGGCATCAGAAATGCATAATCAACAGTAACCGCTGAGTCAATGACACCAGCATCAGAAAATGCATAATCAGCTGCGCACCAAATATTAAATCACAAACCACCTATTACCCAAAGGACAAGCTTCTATTAAGCCAAAAAAACCCGTGTATTGGCTTGCTGGGTGCGAGCGCAGAACAGTCAAACACACAATATACACTGAATTGCTGACGCAATCAGATTCAGATCTAACAAAATCACCCAATCTCTCAGACTCTAACCAAAACAAACGAACAACTTGATTGGAACACACCGCTGGCTCGAACTAAATAATCCTAAAACCTCGTAGGATCCTACGAACCCACTCATAAACGAGGGAAACGAATCGCGAGCGTGAAGAGAGCTCTCACCGATGAAGACGGTGCGGCCTGGATTCCTCGCCATGGGCGACTGAATCTGAGAGAGGAGGGCGGCTACGAGCACTCCTCGCGACGCAATCAGCAGGACGCCGAGTCGCCGACGGCGGGACGCGGGAATCTGTGTGATGCCGCGCGAGGGCACGGGCTAATCAGGTAGGGTAGGCCTTTATTGCGGGAACGGGGAGCGGAAGAGGCACGGGTTCTCCGACTCCGTATGCGGCGGGTGGAGATTCGAAAAAACGGCGCGAGAACCGACGTGGAGATGGAAGTGTGGGCCCTACGTGGACCAAGCGGGTCCCGCACATCAGTTGTAGGCGTCATTAAAAAAAACTCGACACCCATCCGGTCAACTAGGGATGAAAACGGGACCGGAAATTCTCGTACCATCCTGTTTCGAATACTGTTTTTCCCGATCGTTTTCGAATTGTTCAGGAACCGATTAGAAACGGTACGAAAACGGTTTAGCTAGTTTTCGATCGTTTTCGTATTTTTCGTTTCCGAGTCGTGCTAATACCGTTTTTCTACCATTTTATATAATATGAGATAGAACTAGCATATAATTTATTTAAGTTATAAACTTTTATTGTGTTCAAGTGAATGAATAAGCGAAAAGCAAATGTTATAATTACTCTAACTAATATGAATGATGAAAAAGAGTTGTTTGTGTATTTCTAAATCTTAAAAATTAGACAATACATCACTTTATTATGTTTTTATTAAAACTACAAAATAGTTATCTTTCCGACTATAGTTTATCATTTTCAATCGTTTTCGAATAACCGACAATTCTGATTCCGTATTTCGACCGTTGATTATCGTTTTCGTTTTCGTTCCAGCCAAAAAATATGAAAACAAAAATAATTTAGCTATTTTTTCGATCGTTTTCGACCGTTTTCATCCCTACGGTCAACAGGTTAGTTCACCGTGTTTCTTCTGGTAAAAGACGGCGTGGCGGGCACGCGTGTGCGCTCTGGATTGGCTAGTACGCGTGGCTTCCGCTCTCGTGCAACAACCCCGACTCCCCGAGTCCCCGACACACCCGGGACGCGCACAGAGTACGTGTTACCCGAACTGCCACAATTACTAATTTGAATTTAAAATCCGAAAATAATTGTCAATGATTTATGAACCATTTGGAATATACCTTTATCTAAAAAGAGAGGACATAGATTGTAATGTGTAGTAACCATGGTGTTGAGCACCATATTTAGCACTTGGACACGGTCGGACGGACTCGCCCTATGGTTCGGACGGGTCGCGCCCTCGTGATCAGATATGCAAGAGTACTTATTCTATGTGTGGTTATATTAACCTACCCATGGAAATTTGTTGGATCTCGCGTAGAAACGGGTCTAGACTTTATCCCCTATAAATATAAAATAGTACGACCGATTGAGAACTCTCGAACACATTTTAATCAAACCATTCTACTTCATTTACCTTTCCTTTCCTAAGAGTATATGTAACATAGTTTTAGTTATAGCTTTCTACATATCCACCACTATCCCTATTCGACTCTACGTCGTCTAGATCCGTCTTAGGTGATCTGCCGACCCCAATAAAACCCTAGGATCTTGCCCCTTGTGAGGAGCAATATCTACTTCACTCGATATCTTTTGCTCGAATTGATCTCTTAATTCCTAGGCGACTCTACGTTGTCTCGTGACGCTCCAGTTGACCTACCGACCGGAGCACCGTAAGATCTCTCCCCCAGGAGTGGGATCTAGGTCCCAGCAAGAAAGAAGACGACCCTGCGCCATCACGGACCGTCCGCCCCACAGCGTGACCACCCAGCTCGACACAGGGAAGAAGTCGCTTTTGTCGCGTGTTGCAGACTGTTTGCGCTGCAGCAAGTAGCACCGCCACACGACACGGTGAATCGTCGTAGACCGTCGCCGCCGTCCACCTCACAGAGCCGAACCCAAGATATTGCTCATCACGAGAAGACCATAGGTTTCATTGTTGTTTAGCACTAAATAGGTAGTGGCCATCTGTCACACCCGGTTTTAGAAGGCAAACCGAATGCGAACCATGTACGTGTCAGGATCAGCAATTCACGTACACAGCAGTTACATAATTGGACATCATCACACAGTGCTCAAATAATAACATAAAAGGGGAATAATAGTCGATTACATCATAATGTCGGAGACATCCACATAGTCTTTAATAATAATCAAAGTGCGAAAACGAAACGTAGATACACGCGGCCTTCACAGGCAGCCGACTGGGGGTTGCCGCTAACCCACGCCTAGAACTCGTCGTAATCTTGGAACTCCTGGAAGTCTCCTTCCACGGCTTCATCTTCTTCTGAGCAGTGGTTGCAATGCGGACAACCTGGGGAAGGGGGGGGGGGGGGTTGGTGTGTAGAGCAAGGGTGAGTACACATCAACATACTCAGCAAGTGTCCTGTTTGGCTGTAGTGGACTAGCTCTATATGGGGATAAGTCAAGCAGTTGCTTTTAGTTGGTCAGATTATTATTACTAGTAAAGAGAGCCAGATTTTAGTATTAACCCAAGTTTTTAACCCAAAAGTACCCTTTCCAAACGGAAAGAATACCACTTACCATCACCAGAGTCAATACCAAAACCACCATTCTCATCGTCACTTGTAATCCGAACATCTCTGATCAAGTATCACTAATCAATGGAGCTCCCTTGGTCGCTCATAACCGCGAGCACGACTGATATATCAGTTTTCAAACACTCTGCAGAAGTTGCGCACTTTACCCACAAGCCGTGATTCCCTTTCTGCCCGGAGATCATGACTCTCCATTGATCACTACCAAGGTGACCCAGCAGGGTATCACTACGTAGCCTTTACAAAGATTCCCCGGGGCTGTAGCCGCCCGTTAGGTTTCCTAAATGTACCGCACTACTCCCCAAGGGGCAAACCAACCTTGGTAGAGCGAGCCGCATACACCGAGCCCCATTAACGGCACGACGGTGAAGTAAACTACATCCTGGTTCCTCTAATTATTCAGCTAAGGGCGTCCCATTTCACCCTCATGGTTGCACTGTTCTCCCGGGCGGTCATCCAACGAACAGGTCCTTACGGAGAGGCACTCGAGAAACTGCTCGAGCCCCCTTAAATTCCATAAGTATATCATCATAAATAAGAAGGGAAACAATGTATCATAGATAAATCTCATCATATTCATTAATTAATGTTAAGCACTAGCATAAAGCTAAACCATAATAATCCAACCCAAATAGGTAAGCAAGGACATGAATAACAAAAGCTAGTCAATCTTTAGGTATAACTGTGTAAATGCGGGAAGTGAATTATAGAATTGTATAGGACATAGTTGGGTCAAGGGACACTTGCCTCCACCAACCAGCTACTGCTCAGGGGCTTCTCCTGCGAGTTCTTCGGACTCCTCAACCAGACCGTTTTCTATGCGAGCGCAAACATACATCCATCCATTTGAATTAGGAAATAAACAGTACACCATACTAGAGAGCAGATAAACTGAATATGCATAAGATATGACATACGGTTTTGCATTCGCAACTGCTAGAAAAGGAAGAAGGAAGGTCTTGCAGTGGTCAAAGCTATAATCGAAGCGTATTACGGGTAGATGTATAATTAATCATTGCTTCATCTAGTTCTATCTAGTTATACTAACAAGTATTAATAACATGTGCTACTAGAGTTATAACTATTTCCAATTGGTTGACATTAAACAAAGTCAATGATTAACTACATGAAATAACTAACGTAATCAATTTCTGAGTTGAGTTTCCATTTCATTAATATAAATAACATGATCAATGCGCATAAAATACACGGGGGGTAGACATGCACGTCCAGGGGTAGACGAGCACGTCACCCACGACAGGACGCTACGCGTCGTGCCGTGTGACAGCCCTCCCAAGTTATCAGGCCCACATGCACCAATCCTTGCCTTAATGGCCTCAGATGGATGTGCACGTGTACCGGGTAACTTAACAAGGCTATCGAGTTCGCCAACTGGAACTCATCATCCCAAGGATCTCCCACATAACAGGTATATTACAGTAATCACATTTGATACACACACATTGGAGATAGAGCGGAAGACTTTCACAAAGTACACTTTACATTCCAGAACTCAAGTTTTACATGGTAGAAAGCGATGTATTTATTACAAGTCCTGATAGTACTCGAAGGGCATAACTTAACTACAATAATTGGAAGGGTGAAGCCTTTCCATAAGAGATATATATAAAAACCTTCTAAGCTTCAAGTCCTCCACATGAAGTAACTAACCCAAAGATAGGGGAATAAAACTTCTCCTACAAAAACAACAAGGGATAAAACCCTGAGTATGCAATTACTCAGCAAGACTTACCCGACTAAAGAAAAGACTCTCAAGGATATGCTGGTTTGTTGGGAATCAAGGTAAGGCTTGTCAAATTTCAAAGACTCATTTTGCAGAAGAGCTTACTAGTAGTGAATCTTTATGCCAAACTTTTACTTCACAAGTTAATTATTTTTCCTGAATCTAGATTTGCCTAATCTAGAGCATTCACTTGTCCTATACTAGCTTCCTTTCAACCAAACCACAATCATGTTTCACTTATTAAACTACGATGCAGGGCAGTGATCCAGTCTTCATATCCGAGAAGTACGATGATCCGAACCGATTAATACCCAGCTGGGGATCTCCAACCACACGACATATGTAGCACTTAACCCTTGCATATGTCAACCATTCCCATGGATCCTCCACTACATGAACAGGTCCGCGCTACCCGGGAGCACATTACCCTACCATCCAGCCTCTTGCCAGGAGGATAACTGCTACTCCCACCATCTCCCACGCCCAGTGCGCGGTTGTCTTTTCACGTATGGAATAGCCGGGTTCAGGCTTACCCATGGTGAGGTATGTGGCCAGTTAAAGGGTCCTAGATCAGCAGGCCAACAATCGGTACGGTCCTTAATCGACTCAGACGAAGACACTACATCGAGACTCCTTTCTCGTGCAAGTCAACTGCCCGATCTCAGCTTTATTATTTTCAACCCAAAGTTTGGTACCTGGCAGAGGTACATCTTTTCCGACGTTGAACCCATCCCGGCCGTGATGGATCCACCATCAAGTTTTATTTTTGAAAACTTCCCACCCACTGAAGCATCACTTTTGTTTTAAAACAAAACATTTTTGTTTGCTAAAGCAAGGCTAAGCATCATAAAATTCTTTTCAAAACGGGTATCAAGGAAGGGTAATCAATTTCAAGGAAGGAAATGCATCAACGGTTTAGCACACAACTCCTATCACCTAATGCATCAATCAAGTGAGAAAGATTTTAAAATAGCAAGGAGGTGACAAATGCACCAGGGCTTGCCTTACTACAGGAGGAAATATGATATCTTCTATTACGATAAGCAGTTAGATGGAATCCACCACTGGATCAGTAGAACTGGAACAGGCTCCTTCACAAATCACTTCTTCTTGGTACTCTACATGAAATGCCATGATTATGAATGCCTGTGTATATGCTACTAGCAAGGAAAGTATTACGAAGCACTACAAAATTACAATTACAAGCTATCACCACAAGCCATAACTACCAGGGAGCTATTTACTGAACTTCAATACTCTACACAAACGCAGAACGATGGCGCTGGCCACCCGAATTTCTTGACTAAAAACCACATCAAATTACAATCCTAGAAGTTCCAATCAGATTTTCTCTCATCTCCCTATGCTGGCTTGATACACTTTCTTACTAGGAGTTGCTCTTCTATGATCACTCTCCAACTTTACTTTAAAGGATACTAGCTAAAACTCAACAGGCTTCAGGTTAGAGAGCTCCAAAGTTGGAACTCCACGAAACTACACAATTCAGCTAACTGAACTAAATTCAGCACCCTCTACCTAACAGAGCAACTTGGAATAATCTTTTCTCTCAATTCAAAGCAAGGATAGGGAGATCCTTCTTAAAAGAAATTGCTCCCCAATATTAGATCTTCAAGTTTACTGCAATGATCATCCACCAAAACTTCAAGAATTGAGACTTAGAAGGGTTCAAAACTGAGAGGAATTCACAGTTTCTAAAAATTCAGCAAACTGAATTACGTTTTAGATTCTGAAACTGAACTCTACACCAAACTGAACCCCCACCTGTAACTCCATTACTCCTCACAATTCCAAACAATAATAGGCCAACCTTGACTAATAAAATTTGTTTACCACACATATCTGTACAAGTTTGCTGCAGCAGCCTTAGGTCAAAGAATCATGGATCAAGAGTTATAGTGCTCCAAAAATGGGTTGAGAACACATAAAATTCTGTTTCAGCTGACTGAAACTATATACCTGTCAGTGAAAGTTTTGAGACGTTTTATCCAATTTTTTTACACAGCAGCAATACCAATGCTTCACTGACCTTTGAAGACCACGGAACGAAGACCACACGGGCATGCAACTCACTGGAACGCTTTGGCCACAGCGAGGTGGGAGGTTTCGGTGGGTGTGGTCACCAGACAATAGGGTTGGCAGGCGCAGCACAAAGGCAGAACAACCTAGTGACTGAGAAGAGGAGCTAACACTGGTTTGAACACAGGAACTACCTCGATCTCGTGAGGAACACTGGCTAGAACTCGAGGGCAAGGAAAAGCTCCACTAGACCAAGCTCTGCAGTACACAGGATAAGAGGACAGAGGCATCGAGCTCAGCCATATCTTGGTGAAGAAGGGCCCCAAGGGTGCCAGCACCTCATGGGAGAGCACACGTGGCCAACAAGCACAAATACCAGGCCAGCTCACAAACTCAGCACAAGTATCCACCTTGTCTGGTTCACTCTAGTAATGAGCTAGCAGATAACGCTTCATTGCTCACAGCCCACAAAACAGTCCAAAACTGGGATATTTGCAGCAGGGGCTGAGGCCTCTAGACCCTCAATCACGTACTCCATCCTTATCTCCAACTGAACACACATGGGGTACAGCAGAGAGAGGATATCTCATCTTCAGTCCTAAGCCGATCCCAGATTTAGCTAGCTGAAATACACTCAACATCCAATTGCCTTCCAGCCCAACTTGGAGCACAAATTTTCTCCCAACTTTAAACAACACTAGGTCGACTTCTCCTAGCCAAATTTATTCATCAAGTATATCCGTGCTTATTTGTTGCAGCAGTCCAAAACCGAAAATGCACAGATCAAGGGTTATAATTCTCCAAAGTGAGGTGAAAAATACTGAAAACGCAGTTTCAGTTAACTGACAGCACAAATTTAGACCCAGTTCTCTCCAAATTTGGTGCACCACTAAGCAAAATCTCCTTAAGAAAACTTGCTCACTAACTTATGATCTCCAAGTTTTCTATAGAAACTACAGTCTAAAACCACTCATATTGATCACAAAACAACTCCAAACTAGGCATTCTACACTGAAATTCAGATTTCAGAGACAGAACAAAATTCAGCCCAAATAAATTGACAATCCAATTTGGAGCCACATTTTCTCCACATTTTACACAATAGCAAGCTCTACTCCTCTCATGGAACTTGTTCACTATCATCTGGTATTTGACTTTGCTATAAAATGTTTAGTCCAAAACCTCATGAATTGATCACAGAAGAGCTCCAAACTGAGCAACCTGCTGCAATTCAATTTTCAGCTAATCTGAACAAAAATTCAGTCAGTGCAAACTGACAGCCCATTTTTGGACAGCTTTCACTCTATTTTCCATGCATCCCCAAGCCAAACCTTCTCAAAAAGATTTGTTCACCAATATATTGTCTTCAATTATTTTATAGAACCCACAGTCTAAAACCTTATGGATTAGGCACAAAGAAGCTCCAAAACTGCACTCACAACACTAAAATTCAGATTCAGGTTATTGCACTAAGTCTGAAAACCACAATTTCTATTAGCTCGTGCTTGGACCAGTTTTTCTCCTAATTTCATATGGTTTTAGGGCTACCACATTTCATAAACATTTTTCTCCTATAGTTACTCTACAGGTTTGTTATAACAACTGTTTCCAAAATACTCATGGATTAAAAGTTACAGGGGTTCAAAAACAGATAAACAAAACTGTTTTGGGCTGATTCCAACAGACTCAAATCTGAACTTTTGCAAATTACTTCAAATTCTCCCACATCACTTGGAGAGCTCCAAATATGAAAATTGTTCACTTTTCCAAGCTCCACAACTTTGATATATGGACTTTTGACAAATTCTCAATGGATTTTAAATTCCACATTTGGGACTAATTTAGAGTTTCAAATGTGACTACTATTTCTCCAAACCACATCTCAACTTTGATCCACCACTAAAAGCAAAGTTACTCCTTAATCTAAGATCCAACTTTGGTACTCAGAACTCATGGCCAAAAAGGCCCTTGTTTTTGGAGTTGCTTTGTTTATGCACCAGTTCACTCTTGGGCTCAATTTAGAGTTTTGAAGCTGATCCCTCTCCTCAAGCGATCCTTCCACTTGATTTACACTTCAAAAGTAAAGTTACTCTAGCTTCTAAGTTTACCTTCAGTACTTAAGACTCCAAGTCAACTGGTCACTCGCCTAAGAGATGATTCTCACCTACTTAGCTCAAGCAAAGCCCTAATACTAAGCCCTACACTCAATACAAAACATCACAATTTTGCAAATTGTTGACATAGTGAATGCATTCTAGATGTATCAAGCAAGTTAATGCAAATGCTTATGATGACATGTCAGAGTTTTAGTAATCGTAACACCAGGGGTGTTACATGCCGAGGGCACGGCGAGCCGTGCCAAAGCACGGCGCGCACCACGCAAGCACGCACGCGCGCAAGGCCGCGCTGACGCGCCGCGAACGAGCCGCGCACACGCCGGGGCCGAGCCGCGCATGCGCCGCGCTATGCAGGGGCACCGCGGCCGCGCGAGCCGAAGTCGCGCCGGGCCAGGACCGCGCTGTGCAGGGGCCACGCCGTGCAGGGGCATGCCGGGCCGCCGCACCGAACCGGCAGGGGGCACGCGCACGCCACGCCGGGGGTGGCCCGCGTGCACCGGGACGGGCACGCCATGGCCGGGGGGCGTCGGGGCGGACGCGAGGGGGAAGGAGGGGGCCGCGCCAGGGCGGGGCGGGTTGCCGGGGCCGCGCGCCGGGCGCCAAGCCGAGCTCCGCCACGCAGGGCACGGGGCGGGGCCGAGCCGGGACGGGGACGCGTGCGCCGCGCCGGGCCGGGGCGCCGTGGCTGCGCGAGCGTGAGGGAAAGGGAGGGAGGCCGCGCCGGGCTAAGGAAGGAGAAGGGGAAGGCGGGGGAGAGGGGGAGGAGGGCTCACCGCGCAAGGGGCGAGGGCGGCACCGAGGCGAGGGTTCCGAACGACAGGCGGATGGAGGAGGAAGATGAGCTACGCGAGGGAGAGGGAGAACGTGCGCAAGGTTAGAGGAGAGAGAGGGAGGCGGTTTTGGGGGAGGGGGATGACAGGTGGGCCCCACCAAGGGGTGGCCGCGGCGGCTTAACCGCCTGCGCGCGCCGTGCACGAGGGGAGCGGGGGGAGGCGACTGGGCCACCAAGTGGGCCCAAAGCGGGGGAGGGGGTCGCCGAGCTAGGCGCGGCTGGGCCGCGCACGCGGGAGGGGGGGGGGGGGGGGGGGGGGAGGGGCAGGCCGCGCCAGGGGGGAAGCCGACCCAAGGGGGGAAGAAGAGGGAATTCCCCTTTTCTAATTTCTTCCTATTTTCCTATTATCTATTCTATCTCTAACCTTCTACTAAGTGCATACTTTATGGAAACCAAGCAAATACACCCCGAAGGAAATTGATGCATGGCTCGGCATGATGGAACAAACAAAGAAAATATTTCCAGGGTTCACCTACACAAGATGTCGAGCTAATTCTCGCTAGAACTTTGAAAAAGAACAAGGCATAACGGGGAGAAAAGAAAAGTAGGAAAGGTAACACCCGAATTTGGGGAGTGCTGGAGAAATAAAAATTCAACTCTCAAATTTGGGGCGTTACACCATCATAGAGGTGACTCAGTGCTTTAAAGATCTTCAACTTTATTCGACCCTACATCTTCTAAAGGTGTCAAGTGTTGCCAGACGGTTTTATCTAGTGTTTGATTACCAAATCGACGCCAACACACTTTTTGGCGACCCCGCTGGGTACGAAAAGATCAGATCTATCATATCTGATCTAATAGATTAGACATATTAAATTAAACCTATTAGATCGGACACAATGGTCGATCACAAAAGAACACAATAATATTGCCCTAGATACCATCATAAGGCTTACTAACTCGCCGCCCACTGAGGATGAGAAATGAGAAGACCATATGAAGAGGCTGGACAAGGAGTTCTAGCGTTAAAAGGATCATATAGACAAGATGACGATGTAGTGGTACACCTCATAGTTCAGGATAGATCACCACCACCCATGTCACACCCGGTTTTAGAAGGCAAACCGAATGCGAACCATGTACATGCCAGGATCAGCAATTCATGTACACAGCAGTTACATAACTGGACATCATCACACAGTGCTCAAAATAATAACATAAAAGAGGGTATAATAGTCGATTACATCATGATGTCCAAGACATCCACATAGTCTTTAACAATAATCAAAGTGCGGAAAAGAAACGTATATACACACTGCCTACAAAGGCAGCCGACTGGGGGTTTGCCACTAACCCACGCCTAGAACTCATCGTACTCCTGAAACTCTTGGAAGTCCTCCTCCACTGCTTCATCTTCTCCTGAGCAGTGGTTGCAATGCGGACAACCTAGGGGGTTGGTGTGTAAAGCAAGGGTGAGTACACATCAATATACTCAGCAAAATGTCTCGTTTGGCTGTAGTGGACTAGCTTTATGTGGAGTTAAGTCAAGCAGTTGCTTTTAGTTGGTTAGTTATTATTTACTAGTAGAAAGCCAAGTTTTAGAATTAATCCAAGTTATTAACCCGATGTACCCTTTCCAAACGGAAAGAATACCACTTACCAGTACCATAGTCAATACCAAGACCATCATTCTCATCACCACCTGTAAATCATACATCTCTGATCAAGTATCTCTAATCAATGGAGCTCCCTTGGCCACTCATAACCGCGAGCACGACTGATATATCAGTTTCATAACACTCTGCAGGGGTTGCGCACTTTACCCATAAGCTGTGATTCCCTCTTGCCTCGGGCCGATTAAACCCTTAAACACTACCAAGGTGAATAGGCAGGGTCTCGCTACGTAGCCTTTACAAAGATTTCCTGAGGCTGTAGCCGCCCGTTAGGTTTCCTAAATGTACCACACTCCTCCCCAAGGGGCAAACCAACCTTGGCAGAGCGAGTCGCATACACCGAGCCCCATTAACGGCACGACGACAAAGCGAACTACACTCCAGTTCCTATAATTATTCAGCTAAGGGCGTCCCATTCCACCCTCATGGTTGCACTGTTTTCCCGAGCGGTCATCCAACGAACCAGTCCTTACGGAGAGGCACTCGAGAAACAGCTCGAGGCCCCTTAAATGTCACAGTACCATCATCATAATCAAAAGGGAAAACAGCGTATTATAGATAATCTCATCATGTTCATTGATTAATGTGAAGCACTAGCATAAAGCTAAACCATAATAACCCAACCAGAATAGGTAAACAAGGACAAGATAAACAAAAGCTAGTCAATCCTTAAGTATAAAGTGTGTGAATACGGGGAATGAATTATAAGAATGAGTAGGACATAGATGGGTCAAGGGACACTTGCCTTCACCAACCGACTGCTGCTCAGGGTCTTCACCTGCAACTCCTTCGGACTCCGCCAACTGACCGTTATCTATACGAGTTTCAAACATACATTCCACAAATTTAATACATAAGAACAGTACACCAAACAATAGAATGTAATAAATAAACAGACGTTCGACGCAGGGCTCACACCTACGACTAAGCGAGAAAGAGAAAATAACGGTCGAGGCTACGGCCGACGAGCGATCATGTCACACGATTATAAATTAAAATACTCGTCTAAACGGAACAGTATTAATTTAGCCATCGTGTTAAGCATAGGGTAAAGTCATGTTCCATATTTAATCATTATAAGCAGATAAAGGTGAATTAAAAGGAATTGTCGCGTGGCGAGACGTGCGACACAACACTTAAATTGAAATAAGAAATAAACGACTCATCGCACGACAGGGCGCGCAACAAGACTCTTGCATTAATTATAAATAAACGTTAAGCGTCGCGCGACGAAACGCTTGACGACATACGTCACCCAAACTGAATTTAAAGTGGAACGTCACGCGACTGGACGCGCGACGTCATACATTAAACAACATAAAATTAAAATGGATCGTCGCACGACGAAGCGCGCGACGCAACACATTAATAGAATCTGAAATTAAACAAATTCGCCGCACGACGAAGCGTGCGACGCAGCATGCTAACTAAATAGGGTTTAAAATTAATTAAAACCAAGAATCAATCACCGCGCGCGTGGGGCTGCGCACGCGGGAACACGTTGGGTGAACGGGGGCGCGAGGCCACGCGAGCCGCGCCGGGGCGCACGCAGGGACCGCGCCGGGGGACCACGCTGCTGAAGGCAGGGGCCGCGCACCGAGAGCCGCACGCACTGGGGCTGGGACGGCCGCGCGCAGGGGGCCGAGGGTCCGCGCGCACTGGGGCCGAGGGGCCGTGCGCAGGGGGGCGAGGGGCCGCGCGCACCGGGCCGGGGGGCCACGCGCACCGGGGCCGAGGAGCCGCGCCGCCGGGGGCCACGAGGCCGCGCGTAGGAAGCCGGGACGGCCGCGCCACCGGGGGGTCGGGGAGCCGCGCGCGTGGGGGCCAAGGGGCAGCGCGCCGGGGAAGGCCGAGGGGCCACGCGCGAGGGAGGCCGAGGGGCCGCGCCGCCGGGGCCGAGGCGGACGCGCATGAGGGGTCGGGGGGGGGCTGCACGCGGGGGCTCTAGGGGCGCGCGCACGCAGGGGAGAAGAAGGGGGGCACAGGGAAGGGAAGGGGAGGAAGAGGAAGAGAGGGGGAGGGGACCTCACCTCGGGGTCTAAATCCGGCGATCACCGTCTTCAAAACCTAGGGCACCACGGGGGAGAGAGAGAGAGGTGGGAGAGGAGGTTGTTGCGCGGGAGAATTGAATGAGGGAAAGAGACCAGGGGAGGGGGCACGCGCACGAGGGAGGAGCAGGGCGCTAGGGGCGCGCGGGCCAAAGCCGGGTCGAGCTGGACCGGGTCGGGTCGGGCTGGGCTGGGCCGCACCACAGGTCAAAATCTCGTGGCACGCACAACCACAGATCGGAATCCAATTCGTGGAACAAAATCCGAAATGAGACTAAGCAACACACGCGGTTAAGCACATAATTAGACAAAAGAAATATGATTCGGCATGATGCAACACCCATGTCAACTTAGGTTTTGTTTACACCCGATATGGACACCGGTCGCTATACTGCTTTGAAATTAGGAAGAAGGAGCGAAACGGGAAAAGAAAAGGGAGTAATTGCTGAATTTGGTGAGTAGAAAGAAGAAAAAATTCTACCCCCAAATTCAGGGCGTTACAAACCTATCCCCCTTAAAAGAATCTCGCCCTCGAGATTCAAGGTTAGCCAGCAAAGAGTTCAGGGTATTTGGCCATCAGATCATCTTCACTGAGTTCCAACACAGGCAAACACAGCTTCTGAGATAAAGAGGAAAGTACAACAAAAGGGCTTCCCAACTAGATAACTAATTTTATTAACATTTTAACAAGTAAACCAAAATGCAGGGGATACCCACATTCTGGTGACAGTCATTACAAAGATCTAAATCCAACATAGTTCATCATAACAAACATAAATGCACAGGATAAGCAAACTACCATGTTTAACTAAGAGTACGACTAAGACTAAGACTATAACTTCTATATTTTTGCATTAATTACAAGATCTGACGCTGACGAGCTATGGTTATAAATTTATCTTGGTCCCGTAGTCAGGATTGCCATAAGCCTAGTGTCCATGCTGAGGTGAGCGGTACGGGTGCTGAGTCCCGACGGCAGCGGGGGAGCCATCCTCCAGGTGACGATGCTCCGCACGCTCAGCCCGTAGCTGGGCGATCTCAGCACGAGCCCTACTCATCTCGTCTAATGCATGGTCCATCTCCGTGTTTAGCACGGCGGCTAGGTTGACTGTGCTGCTCAACCTAGGATTGTCCTTACCAACAGGTGAGACAATCATGCCTCCTGTGCTGCCAGATGGACGGCGGGGGTAATACTTCAGGTTGAGACCATCCGCTACCCTGCCAAGCACTGAGCAGTAGTGCGAAAGCGCACGCCATGCGGCATCTTGCATGGCCGCCTCAGCTGAGTCCCGCTCAGAGATAGAATAGTGCTCTGAGCAGATCTCCGCACCCTGGAGACTGTTCTCCGGACGGCGCACCAAGCAGGTCGCCTCCCAACGGTCCGGGTAAACCCCGCGACTGTGCTGGAAGACCACACATCGATACTCGATAGACCAAGTGCACCGGTCGAGTGCCTGGCGTAGCAAGGTGTCGAGCGTATCGTGGAAGTGACACCCGCGAGCAGCGTCGCGAGTGATGGGTCGAGCAACCCATCCTTCCAACTCCTGCTCCTCTGAAAGGTCGGTGCTGTGGCTCGAGTTGTTGTCGCCACCTCCGTCGTATGGATCTCCTCCAGCTGCAACTGCAGCGGCTAGGGCACTCAGTGGTGGTGCAGGGGGCGCCTCTAGTGGGAGCACAAGGGAGCAGCTCCTCACAGACTCTATCTCCTGTTGAAGCGAGAAAGAAGAGCCCTGCTGCTCCAGCTCCTGTCGTCGACGCCCTTGCTCCTCGTGCAGGCGGTGGTGCAGCCTCTCCAAATGGCTAGATTGACCAGTCACTGGATGGCAAAGCGGACCGTTCGCGAGACGAGAGGGTAAGAAAGGAATGACTGACTTCCATGCAGTGTGTTTAAGACGAGCCATCTACAAAAGACACCATAAGCATAAGAGTGAGAACATAACTAATATGACCCGCAAGTAGACCATAAATAAACGAGGAATTAGAATAAAATAGAATTTTCAGCAAGGTATAATATATATAGTAGAACATAGGTTTGGTCGATATGACCAACTTTTGAAGGGATACCAAAGTCAAGGTGATAATAGGGGTCTATAATCCTTAGAATGACCATTCTATTCTAGGTTAGCGGTCATACAGTCAGCACGACTTTGATACCACCTATGTCACACTCGGTTTTAGAAGGCAAACCGAATGCAAACCATGTACGTGCCAGGATCAGCAATTCACGTACACAGCAGTTACATAACTGGACATCATCACACAGTGCTCAAAATTATAACATAAAAGAGGGTATAATAGTCGATTACATCATGATGTCCAAGACATCCACATAGTCTTTAACAATAATCAAAGTGCGGAAAAGAAATGTAGATACACACGGCCTACATAGGCAGCCGACTGGGGTTTGTCGCTAACCCACGCCTAGAACTCATCGTACTCCTGGAACTCCTGGAAGTCCTCCTCCACGGCTTCATCTTCTCCTGAGCAGTGGTTGCAATGCAGACAACCTGGGGGGGTTTGGTGTGTAAAGCAAGGGTGAGTACACATCAACATACTCAGCAAAATGTCCCGTTTGGCTGTAGTGGACAAGCTTTATGTGGAGTTAAGTCAAGCAGTTGCTTTTAGTTGGTCAGTTATCATTTACTAGTAGAAAGCCATATTTTAGAATTAACCCAAGTTATTAACCCGATGTACCCTTTCCAAACGGAAAGAATACCACTTACCAGTACCATAGTCAATATCAAGACCATCATTCTCATCACCACCTGTAAATCATACATCTCTGATCAAGTATCTCTAATCAATGGAGCTCCCTTGGCCGCTCATAACCGCGAGCACGACTGATATATCAGTTTCATAACACTCTGCAGAGGTTGCGCACTTTACCCACAAGCCGTGATTCCCTCTTGCCTCGGGCCGATCAAACCCTTAAACACTACCAAGGTGAATAGGCAGGGTCTCACTACGTAGCCTTTACAAAGATTCCCTGAGGCTGTAGCCACCCGTTAGGTTTCCTAAATGTACCGCACACCTCCCAAAGGGGCAAACCAACCTCAGAGCGAGCCACATACACCAAGCCCCATTAACAGCACGACAGCGAAGCGAACTACACCCTAGTTCCTCTAATTATTCAGCTAAGGGCGTCCCATTCCACCCTCATGGTTGCACTGTTTTCCCGGACGGTCATCCAACGAACTAGTCCTTACGGAGAGGCACTCGAGAAACAGCTCGAGCCCCCTTAAATGCCACATTACCGTCATCATAATCAAAAGTGAAAACAATGTATCGTAGATAATCTCATCATGTTCATTGATTAATGTGAAGCACTAGCATAAAGCTAAACCATAATAACCCAACCAGAATATGTAAAGAAGGACAAGATAAACAAAAGCTAGTTAATCCTTAGGTATAAAGTGTGTCAATGCGGGGAATGAATTATAAGAATGAGTAGGACATAGATGGGTCAAGGGACACTTGCCTTCACCAACCGACTGCTGCTCAGGGTCTTCACCTGCAACTCCTTCGGACTCCACCAACTGACCGTTATCTATACGAGTTTCAAACATACATTCCACAAATTTAATACAAAAGAACAGTACACCAAACAATAGAATGTAATAAATAAACAGACGTTCGACGCAGGGCTCACACCTACGACTAAGCGAAAAAGAGAAAATAACGGTCGAGGCTACGACCGACGAGCGATCACGTCACACGATTATAAATTAAAATACATGTCTAAATGGAACAGTATTAATTTAGCCATCGCGTTAAGCATAGGGTAAAGTCTTGTTTCATGTTAAATCATTATAAGCAGATAAAGGTGAATTAAAAGGAATTATCGCGCGACGAGACGCGCGACACAACACTTAAATTGAAATAAGAAATAAACGACTCGTCACGCGATGGGGCGCGCGACGAGACTCTTGCACTAATTATAAATAAATGTTAAGCGTCGCGCGATGAAACGCACGACGGCATACGTCATCCAAACTGAATTTGAAGTGGAACGTTGCGCGACTTGACGCGCGACGTCATACATTAAACAACCTGAAATTAAAATGGATTGTCGCGCGATGAAACGCGTGACACATCACATTAATAGAATCTGAAATTAAACAAATTCGTCGCGCGACGAAGCTGTCGGCGTTTCGAGACCGGGGGGTCCCTTGGCCGACGAGTGAGTGTCGCCACGTGCCCCAGCCCAGATGGGTCGAGCGCGAGGGCGAGCGCGAAGGGGGGAAGAGCGAGGCGGCCGGAGACCGGCGTGAGAGAGGTGGGAATCCCACGGCCTTCGTGTTCGTCCCGCGCCCAGGTCGGGTGAGCTTGCAGTAGGGGGTTACAAGCGTCCACGCGGGAGAGGGAGCGAGCGGCCCCAAGCGAGCGCCTGTTCTCGTCCTCGTCCCCGCGCGGCCAACCCTCTCTAAGAGGGCCCTGGTCCTTCCTTTTATAGGCGTAAGGAGAGGATCCAGGTGTAAATGGGGTGTGTAGCAGAGTGCTACGTGTCTAGCGGGGGAGAGCTAGCGCCCTAAGTACATGCCGTCGTGGCAGCAGGAGAGATTTTGGCACCCAGCTGGTGTGATGTCGTGGCCGTGAGAGGAGCGATGGAGCCTGGCGGAGGGACAGCTGTCGGAGCGGTTGGGCCCTTGCTGACGTCTTCTTGCTTCCGTAAAAGGGCTGAGGGCCGCCGTCGTCACAGAGCATGCGGGGCGCCATCATTGCCTATCTGGCGGAGCTAGCCAGATGGGACGCCGGTCTGGTTCCCTGTGGCCCGAGTCAGCTCGGGGTAGGGTGATGATGGCGCCTCCTGTTGACGTGGCTGGCCTGCGCCCTAGGTTGGGCGATGCGGAGGCTCCTTCGAAGCCGAGGTCGAGTCTGTCTTCCGTGGCCGAGGCCGAGTCCGAGCCCCTGGGTCGGGCGAGGCGGAGGTCATCGGCTGAGGCCAGGGCGGAGTCCGAGCCCTAGGGTCGGGTGAAGCGGAGTTCGTCGTCTTCTGGGACTTAGCCCGAGTCCGAGCCCTGGGTCGGGCGGAGCGGAGTTCGCCGTCTTCCGGGACTTAGCCCGAGTCCGAGCCCTGGGTCGGGCGGAGTGGAGTTTGCCGTCTTCCGGGACTTAGCCCGAGTCCGAGCCCTGGGTCGGGCGGAGCGGAGTTCGCCGTCTTCCGGGACTTAGCCCGAGTCCGAGCCCTGGGTCGGGCGGAGCGGAGTTCGCCGTCTTCCGGGACTTAGCCCAAGTCCGAGCCCTGGGTCGGGCGGAGCGGAGTTCGCCATCTTCTGGGACTTAGCCCGAGTCCGAGCCCTGGGTCGGGCGGAGCGGAGTTTGCCGTCTTCCGGGGCTGAGCCCGAGTCCGAGTCCGAGCCCTGGGTCGGGCGAAGCGGAGCTTCCTATGGTGCCTCCGGCGGGGCCTGACTGCCTATCAGCCTCACTCTGTCAAATGGCACCGCAGTCAGAGTGGCGCAGGCGGCGCTGTCCTTCTGTCAGGCCGGTCAGTGGAGCGGCGAAGTGACGACGGTCACTTCGGCTCTGCCGGGGGGCGCGCGTCAGGATAAAGGTGTCAGGCCACCTTTGCATTAAATGCTCCTGCGACTTGGTCGGTCGGGGTGGCGATTTAGTCAGGGTTGCTTCTTAGCGAAGGCAGGGCCTCGGGCGAGACAGAAATATGTTCGCCGTTGGAGGGGGGCCTCGGGCGAGACGGAAATCCTCCGGGGTCGGCCGCCCTTGTCCGAGGCTAGGCTCGGGCGAGGCGTGATCGAGTCGCTCGAATGGACTGATCCCTGACTTAGTCGCACCCATCAGGTCTTTGCAGCTTTATGCTGATGGGGGTTACCAGCTGAGAATTAGGAGTCTTGAGGGTACCCCTAATTATGGTCCCCGACAGTAGCCCCCGAGCCTCGAAGGGAGTGTTAGCACTTGCTTGGAGGCTGTCGTCGCACTTTTTTGCAAGGGGACCAGCCTTTCTCGGTTGCGTTTTGTTCCGGTGGGTGCGCGCAAGCGCACCCGCCGGGTGTAGCCCCCGAGGCCTCGGAGGAGTGGTTTCACTCCTCCGAGGTCTTAATGCCTCGCGTAATGCTTCGGCTGGTCTGGTTGTTCCCTCATGCGAGCTGGCCGTAGCCCGGGTGTACGGTCGGGTCCCAAGTTCTCGGGCTGTTATGTTGACGCTGTCAACGGTTCGGCCGAAGCCGGGTTTGCGAGAGCAGCTCCCGAGCCTCTGCACAGGGCAAGAGGGCGATCAGGGACAGACTCGACTTTTTTAGATACGCCCCTGCGTCGCCTTTCCGCAAGGAGGGGGGGGGGAAGCGCCATGTTGCCCTCGATGGGCGCCGAACATGGTGTCTCCGGTGAGCTGCAAGCGGGTAATCCGAGTGGACGTCCGTGCCCCGTTCGTTAGGGGTCGGCTAGGGGCCCAGAGGCACGCCCAAAAGTACCTGCGGGTGATCTGCCGGACCCGGTCCCCTGGCGATGGGGTCCGAGGGCTCGATGCCTCCCTCTGATGGGACTCCGTTACAAGATCGCTCCCGCTGGTCTCGGAAATGTCCTAGGGTACCTCGGGAGCGTAGCCCGAGCCTTGGTTATGTATCGAACGTACCCATGGTCATCCCTCGCTCGGCGTCTGAGGCGGCTGTGAACCCTTCGGGGGCCAGCCTTCGAACCCTTGATCAGTAATGGGCACGGAGCCCGAGTAGCCTGAGGCGGCCGTGGAACCCTTCGGGGGGCCGACCTTCGAACCTCTGACCAGTAGTGGGTGTAGGGCCCACGCGATCTGAGGCGGCTGTCGAACCCTTCGGGGGGCCAGCCTTCGAACCTCTGATCAGTAGGGAGGCTCGGAGCCTGGTTCCTTCACGGGGAAGGACCCTTTTTGGGGTATCCCCCTTTCCCGGTCCCTGTTGCAAGAGAGAGAGAAAGAGGAAAAAAGGAAAAGGATATGAAATCGAATGACGCGGCGTACCTTTACTGGCGCGGTCATTATGGCGAAGGCGAAGCGTCGCCCGCTCCTCCTGCCAGAGGCGCCGCCTGTCCCGCTGCGGAGTTAATGCGACGGGGCGAGTGGTTGGCGAGGCGATCGTTGCGCGTGTGCGAGCCGTTCGAGGAACGGAACACAGGCGCGTTGTCTTTACGCCGTGAGAGAGGGTTCTCTCGCTGCCTGCGGATGGGACGTAAGCTTGGCTGACGACGTGACCGCTGCACCTGCTCGCCTGCCGCTGCCATTACTGCCGGCCCATTTTTGGCCGCACTGACCGTCGCGCCAGGCTGGCGCTGCTGGGTCGTGCGCTGGGTCGCCTCGAGTCACGGTATTGGTTCTGCAGTCGAGGAGGCGCGGTGGTGGCGCAAGTGGCGTTGCAGTTGCATGCACGAAGCAGTCGGCGCACCGGTTGCATGACGCGTGGGCCTGGGCCTCCAGGCTGGGCGTGTTGGGAGTCGGAGAAGCGCGCCCACTTGGCGCAGTTGTATGCTGCCTGCATGGCCGCCCACCCTTTCGCTCGCTGGTCTGGGCAAAAGTGGAGGGTCGCTTGTAACTGCTGGGCGGTCGTATGCACCGCGCACGGTGGTTTGGCTTCTTCTGCCCTGAGTCGGCTTGCATGACTTGTGGGACCCAGCCCCCGCGTTGTAGGGGAGGACCTTGGAGTGTGTTAGAGAAGACTCAGCCCGTGACGGCTGGGGACGCGAGTAGGGAGAACCGCCCTTAAAAGGAGGGTGACCCCCTTGGAAGGCGACCATGTCTTCGCGCTCCCTTATGCATCGTGTCTTTCCACCTCCCAAGCCCCCGGGTGGGGGAGATCCGCCGTCTTTCCGCCTTGTCGTCGGGGGAACGCAACTCCGCGGGAGTTGGTACCTTTCAGCCATCGTTCGGCTTCAAGGATTTTCATCACACAGCCCGGTTGCACCCCTCCGCTGGTGGTCACCCAAGACGGTGACCTCTAGCTCCTGGATGGGGAGAGGCAAGCCGGGCTGTGATCTCGATCCCGCCCTCAGAGTCGAGGGTGTTCGTCATCCTCGCTGGGGTGGGGAGCGAGGCGAGCCGGGGCTCTACCTCCTGCGCGGGTCGGCGGGCCACCTCTTCTTTCAGCTTCTGGTGGTGGCAATCGCCCTCCAACCCCGCGGCGGAGACGTCCTCCAGCCATGCCGGGGAAGGCGAACTGTTGCTGCCCAGCTAGGATGCAACATTCCGCCCTCTTCCTCGCATTCGCGGCGGGGTCGGCAGCGAGGACCTGCCGGTGCGCTTGGGAGCGGCCCGCTCTTTGGCTTTAATAGCTGGTTCGCGTCCCTTGAGCGGGAACGCGAACGAGAGCCCTCCGGTGGCCGCGTCCACCCGGGACCATGTCTGCTGCTGCAGAGGTCACTGGCGGGTCTCCCGATGTTCGTTGCCCCGCAGGCTCGAGGTTGCTCCTACCCACGGGGACGGAACCATAGTTCCGTTTGTAATGGCACTCTGGATGCCAGTGTTTTTCGTTCGTTGTGGCTGTCGAGGCCTAAACATGTATGTAGTTTCGGCACGGAGCCGTGTTTTTTCCTCATTTTCGAGCACTAGGACTCGCCTGTTGGTCGTCTGAACCGCTTCACCAAGCGTGAGTCGCCCCATGTCAAGGTGACGAGTGAGGTATCCGTATCCCGGAGGCGTAGGAGTCCCTCGGCTCGATCGGCCATGTTGTCTGAGGCTTCTCTAGCTTAGTTAAAGGGACCCCTTGGCCGCTCTTCGATGAGCCGAGGCCAGGAGTAGCGATATCAGCATGAACAGGGGCAGAGTTGGCTCGAAAATGAAACCTGGTTGGCCGGAGCCCAGCCGGGTCGTCCGTTAGCGGGACCGACGCCGGAGTTGACCAGCCGAGGCCTCGGGTCGGGCTGACGCCCTTGGAAGATGGTTGGCCGAGGCCCCAGAATGACCGGCCGAGCCGCCTGCTCGGGCCAGATTTCCGGAGAAGACCCCGGCAGCGATTGCCCGGGTGTGGCGATGACGTCGTCCTTTAGAGCGGATATCCTTGGACCGCGTCGCCGTCCGAGGCTAGGTCGGACCTCGCCTAAAGTGTCGTCGATGCCGAGGGTGCTACTGCCCCCTTCCAGCGTCAAGACCCGAGCCTGCAGGATCAGATCGTCTTGTAGCGTGTGTCTCCTGCGGCCGCCGAGGCCAGAACACACACCCTCGCTGTGTTGTAAAGCTGCGTCTCTTTTCTTCTTGTTTCGGATATCTGGACTTTTTGTCGGCAACAGGGATGTTTGTGCGAGCGAGAGTTGCTTCTCGCGGAAGGTGATGAGTGAGGTATCCGTATCCCGGAGGCGTAGGAGTCCCTCGGCTCGGTCGACCTTGCCGCTTACGCGCACTTTTACCCGTCCATGAGGCTCTGTCACCGACTCAGTCGAGAAGGCTCGAAGGATCACTTTGGCAGAAGAACTTCCGAACGTGAAGACGTTCGGTCCGTGGAACCACTTACCCGAACGTGAGTTACTTATCGCAGAAGGTGATGAGTGAGGTATCCGTATCCCGGAGGCGTAGGAGTCCCTCGGCTCGGTCAGCCTTGGCTGCTTACGTGTACTCCGTCGTTTTCAGGATCCACTTTTCGAAGTAGTCAAAAAGCACGAAAGACATTCTGGCAGAAGGGATCTTTTTTTTTCGAGGAAAAAATTCGATGCAGAGGGGGTTCCCCCCTTTTAGCCCCCGAGGGAGGGTCGGGCTTTGCCGAGGCGAGGCCGACCCTTCCTTGATGACTAAACTTTGTGTGGGTGCGAGGTATATGAAAAACTTGAAAACATCTTAAGGGTAGAAGCGACGTAGCTGTTGGATGTTCCAAGCGTTGCCGTAGACTTCGCCTTGACTGTTGGCCAGCTTGTACGTTCCGGGCTTCAGAACTTTGGCGATGACGAATGGCCCCTCCTAGGGGGGCGTGAGCTTGTGCCTCCCTTGGGCGTCTTGTCGCAGCCGAAGCACCAGGTCGCCCCTCTGGAGGTCTCGGGATCGGACCCCTCGGGCGTGGTAGCGTCGCAGGGACTGCTGGTACCGCGCCGAGTGTAGTAAGGCCTTGTCCCGAGCCTCTTCCAGCTGGTCCAGCGAGTCTTCTCGGCTAGCTTGGTTGCTTTGGTCGGTGTAGGCCCTCACCCTCGGGGAAACGTATTCCAGGTCTGTGGGCAAGACAACCTCTGCCCCGTAGACTAGGAAGAACGGCGTGAAACCCGTGGCTCGGCTCGGCGTCGTCCTCAGGCTCCAGACCACCGAGGGGAGTTCCTTCATCCATCGCTTGCCGAACTTGTTGAGGTCGTTGTAGATCCGAGGCTTGAGCCCTTGTAGAATCATGCCGTTGGCACGCTCCACCTGCCCATTCGTCATGGGATGAGCCACGGCGGCCCAGTCCACCCGGATGTGGTGGTCCTCGCAGAAGTCCAGGAACTTTTTGCTGGTGAACTGGGTGCCGTTGTCGGTGATGATGGAGTTTGGGACCCCGAAGCGATGGATGATGTTGGTGAAGAACGCCACCGCCTGCTCGGACCTGATGCTGTTCAGGGGTCGGACCTCGATCCACTTGGAGAATTTGTCGATGGCGAACAGCAGGTGCGTGTAGCCCCCGGGTGCCTTCTGCAAGGGGCCGACGAGGTCCAGACCCACACCGCAAAAGGCCAGGTGGTGGGTATCATCTGCAGAGCCTGAGCGGGCAGGTGGGTCTGCCTCGCGTAGAATTGACACCCTTCGCAGGTGCGGACAATTCTTGTGGCGTCGGCCACCGCCGTCGGCCAGTAGAAGCCCTGTCGGAAGGCATTCCCGACAAGGGCTCGAGGCGCTGCGTGATGGCCGCAAGCCCCCGAGTGTATCTCTCGCAGGAGTTCCTGGCCTTCGGCGATGGAGATGCATCGCTGGAGGATGCCTGAGGGGCTGCGGTGGTAGAGCTCCTTCTCATCGCCCAGCAAGACGAACGACTTGGCGCACCGCGCCACCCGCCGAGCCTCGGCTCGGTCGAGGGGTAGCTCTCCTCGGTGGAGATATTGCAGGTATGGGGTCTGCCAGTTTCGATTAGGCGCGACCCCGCTTTGCTCCTCCTCGACGCGCAGTGCCTCACCCTCGGGGGCTGAGGGTACCTCGGACTGAACCGAGGGCGCCTCGGGCCGAGCTGAGGGTGCCTCGGGATGAGCCGAGGGTGCCTCGGACTGAGCCGAGGGCACCTCGGGTTGAGCCGTGGGCGCCTCGGACTGGGCCGAGGGTACATCGGGCTCGGGCGTGTCGTCGATCTTGACGGAGGGTTGATGCAGATCCCGGGAGAAGACGTCTGGGGGAACCGTTGTTCGCCCCGAGGCTATTTTAGCCAGCTCGTCCGCAGTCTCGTTGTAGCGCCGAGCGATGTGGTTAAGCTCGAGCCCGTAGAACTTGTCTTCCAGGCGCCGAACCTCATCGCAGTAGGCCTCCATCTTCGGGTCGCAGCAGTGGGAGTTCTTCATGACTTGGTCGATGACGAGCTGCGAGTCACCGCGGGCGTCCAGGCGCCGGACCCCTAGCTCGATGGCGATCCGCAACCCGTTGACCAGAGCCTCGTACTCAGCCACATTGTTGGACGCCGGGAAGTGGAGGCGTAGCACATAGCGTAGGTGTTTCCCGAGGGGCGAGATGAAGAGTAGGCCTGCGCCGGCTCCTGTCTTCATCAACGACCCATCGAAAAACATGGTCCAGAGCTCCGGTTGGATCGGAGCCGTTGGCAGCTGGGTGTCGACCCATTCGGCCACGAAGTCCGCCAAGACCTGGGACTTAATGGCTTTCCGGGGAGCAAACGAGATCGTCTCGCCCATGATCTCCACCGCCCACTTTGCAATCCTACCCGAGGCCTCTCGGCACTGGATGATCTCTCCCAGGGGGAAGGATGACACCACAGTTACCGGATGAGACTTGAAGTAGTGTCGCAACTTCCGCCGGGTCAGGATCACTGCATATAGCAGCTTCTGAACTTGTGGGTAGCGGATCTTTGTCTCGGACAGTACCTCGCTGACGAAGTAAACCAGCCTCTGAACGGGCAATGCATGCCCCTCTTCTTGCCTCTCGACCACAATCGCGGCTCTAACCACCTGAGTGGTCGCGGCGACGTAGACCCGGAGGGCTTCTTCGGCAGCTGGGGGCACCAAGATAGGTGCCTTTGTGAGGAGTGCCTTCAGGTTCCCGAGGGCTTCCTCGGCCTTAGGGGTCCAAGTGAAGCACTCGGCCTTCCTTAAGAGGCGGTACAGAGGTAGACCTCTTTCGCCGAGGCGTGAGATGAAACGGCTCAGAGCCGCGAGGCATCCCATGACCCTCTGTACGCCTTTCAAGTCCTTGATGGGCCCCATACTGGTGATGGCTGCGATCTTCTCCAGGTTGGCTTCGATGCCCCGCTCGGAGACGATGAACCCCAAGAGCATGCCTCGGGGCACCCCGAAGACACACTTTTCGGGATTGAGCTTGACGCCTTTCGCCTTGAGACATTGGAATGTCGTTTTAAGGTCAGAAAGGAGGTCGGAGGCCTTCCTCGTCTTGACTATGATGTCATCGACGTAGGCCTCGACCGTGCGGCCAATGTGTTCGCCGAACACATGGTTCATGCACCGCTGGTACGTCGCGCCCGCATTCCTCAAACCGAACGGCATGGTGACATAGCAGTACATGCCGAAGGGTGTGATGACAGAAGTCACGAGCTGGTCGGACTCTTTCATCTTGATTTGATGATACCCTGAGTAGGCATCGAGGAAAGACAGGGTTTCGCACCCAGCAGTGGAATCCACGATTTGGTCGATGCGAGGCAGAGGGTAGGGAACCTTCGGACATGCTTTGTTGAGACTAGTGTAGTCTACACACATCCGCCATTTCCCCCCTTTATTTCTCACAAGCACAGGGTTGGCAAGCCATTCGGGATGGAATACCTCTTTGATGAACCCTGCCACCATTAGCTTGTGGATCTCCTCGCCTATCGCTCTGCGCTTCTCCTCGTCGAATCGGCGCAGAGGCTGCTTGACGGGTCGGGCTCCGGCCCGAATATCCAGCGAGTGCTCGGCGACATCCCTCGGTATGCCGGGCATGTCCGAGGGACTCCACGCGAAGACGTCGGCGTTCGCGCGGAGGAAGTCGACGAGCACTGCTTCCTATTTGGGATCGAGCCCGGAGCCGATCCGGATCTGCTTGGAGGCGTCGCTGCTGGGGTTGAGGGGGACGGCCTTAACCGTCTCCACTGGCTCGAAGTTGCTGGCATGACGTTTCACGTCTGGCGCCTCCTTAGTGAGGCTTTCCAGGTCGGCGATGAGGGCCTCGGACTCGGCGAGGGCCTCGGCGTACTCCACGCACTCCACGTCGCATTCGAACGCGTGCTTGTATGTGGGGCCGACGGTGATGACCCCGTTGGGGCCCGACATCTTGAGCTTCAGGTAGGTGTAGTTGGGGACGGCCATGAACTTCGCGTAGCATGGCCTCCCCAGTACCGTGTGGTAGGTTCCTCGGAACCCGACCACCTCGAACGTCAGGGTCTCCCTTCGGAAGTTGGAGGGTGTTCCGAAGCAGACGGGAAGGTCAAGCTGTTCGAGGGGTTGGACGCGCTTCCCAGGGATGATCCCATGGAAGGGCGCAACGCTTGCCCGGACAGAGGACAGATCAACACGCAGGAGCCCGAGGGTCTCGACATAGATGATGTTGAGGCTGCTGCCTCCGTCCATGAGGACCTTGGTGAGCCTGACGTCGCCGATGACAGGGTCGACGACGAGCGGGTATTTCCCTGGGCTCGGCACGTGGTCGGGGTGGTCAGCTTGGTCGAAGGTGATGGGCTTGTCGGACCAGTCTAGGTAGACTGGGGCCGCCACCTTCACCGAGCAGACCTCCCGGCGCTCTTGCTTGCGGTGCCGAGCCGAGGCATTCGCCGCTTGTCCACCGTAGATCATAAAGCAGTCGCGGACCTCGGGGAACTCTCCTGCTTGGTGATCTTCCTTCTTGTCATCGTCGCGGGCCCTGCCACCCTCCGCGGGTGGCCCGGCCCTGTGGAAGTGGCGCCGAAGCATGACGCACTCCTCCAGGGTGTGCTTGACGGGCCCCTAGTGATAGGGGCACGGCTCCTTGAGCATCTTGTCGAAGAGGTTGGCACCTCCGGGGGGTTTCCAAGGGTTCTTGTACTCGGCGGCGGCGACAAGGTCCGCGTCGGCGGCGTCGCGTTTCGCTTGCGACTTCTTCTTGCCTTTCTTCTTGGCGCCGCGCTGAGTTGACGCCTCGGGAGCATCTTCTGACGGGCGGCCCTGGGGCTGCTTGTCCTTTCGGAAGATGGCCTTGACCGCCTGCTGGCCGGAGGCGAACTTGGTGGCGATGTCCATCAGCTCGCTCGCCCTGGCGGGGGTCTTGCGACCCAACTTGCTCACTAGGTCGCGGCAGGTGGTGCCGGCGAGGAACGCGCCAATGACATCCGAGTCGGTGATGTTGGGCAGCTCGGTGCGCTGCTTCGAGAACCGCCGGATGTAGTCCCGGAGGGACTCTCCCGGCAGCTACCGGCAGCTTCGGAGATCCCAGGAATTCCCGGGGCGCACGTACGTGCCCTGGAAATTGCCGGCGAAAGCTTGGACTAGGTCGTCCTAGTTGGAGATCTGTCCCGGGGGCAGGTGCTCCAACCAGGCGCGAGCGGAGTCGGAGAGGAACAGGGGGAGGTTGCGGATGATGAGGTTGTCATCGTCCGTTCCACCCAGTTGGCAGGCCAGACGGTAGTCCGCGAGCCACAGTTCTGGTCTAGTCTCCCCCGAGTACTTTGTGATAGTAGTCGGGGGTCGGAACCGGGTCGGGAACGGCGCTCGTCGGATGGCCCGGCTGAAGGCCTGCGGACCGGGCGGTTCGGGCGAGGGACTCCGATCCTCCCCGCTGTCGTAGCGTCCCCCACGCCTGGGGTGGTAGCCTCGGCGCACCCTCTCATCGAGGTGGGCCCGATGGTCGCGGTGATGGTGCTCGTTGCCGAGGCGGCCCGGGGCCGCAGGCGCGGTGTTGCGCGTGCGTCCGGTGTAGACCGAGGCTTCCCGCATCAATCGGGAAGTCGCGGCATGAGGTTCCGAGGGGTATCCCTGCCTTCGGAAGGCAGAGCTCTCGGCCCGTCGGACCGCGACGCCTTCCAGGAGATTCTTGAGCTCCCCCTGGATTCGCCGGCCCTTGGTGGTTGATGGCTCCGGCATCGCGCGGAGAAGCATCGCTGCGGCAGCCAGGTTCTGGCCGACGCCACTAGATGCGGGTGGCGGCCTGACCCTGGCGCCGTCGGCGACGCGGTGCTAGAAACCCTGGGGCAGATGACGTATTTCTCCGGCCAGGGGTTGGCCCGCCCATGCCTGCCCGACGTCCCGGCGGATCGGCTCAAGCGCCCCTGCTCCCTCGTCGAACCTGGCCTGCACCCCGCGGATTTGCTCGAGCTGTGGGTCATGGCCCCTCGCCTGAACGGGGACCACAGCTAGCTCCCGTGGGATGTCGACGCGGGGCACTGGCCTAGGGAGATCACCGTCCTCCGGCATGCCGAGATGATTGCCTTCGAAGGGACCCCCTAGATCTGTAACACCCCTGGTGTTACTGTAACTAAAACTTGAGCATGGCATCATAAGCATTGGCATTGCATATGTTTGACACACCTAGAGTGCATTCACTAGGCAAAAATTTCAAACAAGTTGAATTGTTTTAATGTTTTACAAATAGGACCCTGAATAGGAAGCTTAACCATAAATAGGCATTAAAGGGGTAAAACTTAACCCAAGTTGGGAAAACCTAAAAGCTTTAGGGTAAAAGTCATAAAATGACCCCAAAAATAAAGTTGAATCACATTTATACCCCTGGGATACCAGAAACCCTAATTGGAACCCTGGAAAACCCTAGAACCAAACCCTAGGGGCTTATGTGCAAAATTAGCCCACTTTTGGGTTAAAGTGCAAAAATCAAGTTAAATAAGTATATTAGGTCATTTGGGTCAATCATATGTGAATTTGCAATCCAAAACTTGAGATTTGGACTTAAGTGCAAAAGAGCCATACTTAACCCTTTTTGGTTAAGTCTGCATTTCAGTGTGATTGCCTCAACTTGAAGCCCTTGTATCTTTCAAATTATTGAGAATTTGCCCTAGGTCACCACATCAAAGTTGAAGACCAATCATAGGAGAACAACTTTGTTTAAGGATTCAAGCCATGTTCTTATGAGAAATGTGGAGAAAATCTCAACCCAAGTTGGACGGTCAGGCTGGTTCTGTCTGAACATCAGACTAACAGATTCATGCCCTGAACTTTAAGCCCAATTTCAAACCAGATGCAGTGGCTTTTTGGGGCAACATCATATGGCAATATTGTAGATGGCATATTGCTCTACAACTTTGCTGCAGAGCTTGGTATGAGTTATCATCAGAAATCATGAGAAAACTTGGCTTCAAGTTTGGCTGTCAGGTTCATTTAACTGAACTCCTCCATGGTACAGTGCTATCGGGAGGGTCAAACCGTCAGCGCCAAAAGATCTCGCCGCCGGTGGACCGTCGCTGTTGATCGATTGTTTGCTACGATTCGTGCGCCATGGCCATGGATAAGCACAAACCAGTAAACATCTCAGCGTCTGGTCCACTCGAGCTCGGTCACGGCTAAGCATGCCGTACTTTCCCCCAGCCGTCGGTCGCTCGGATAACCCTCACCGCCGTCGTGCTGTCACCGTTGCGCACCACGTGCCTTAGCGCTGGCTCTCGTCACGATGAATCATGCGGTGCATGTCCGGTGATCACCGGAGTTACTGCCACACCATAGGACACGTAACCGCGCGCCAAGGTTCCTCTCCAGCTCCGGCCGCCAGCACGGCCCGACCGAATTGATCACCACCGCCCGTCCTCCCTATAAATTGAGCCTGTGCCTAGCTCCGCAAGGTCATCAGCTACCCAGCCACCAAGAATTGCTAGCAATCGATCACCAGTGTGCCCGGATTCCTTGTTTCCCCCAAATCCTTTCTCCGCCACCGTGAAGATCCGTTCGCCGCGACCAGCCCTTTACCGGTCAGTTCATCCCTCACTCTCACTTGTTCGAGCACTCTTGACGCTCTGTGATGCTTGACGAACCCCAATTCGTACGGAGTAGCTTTAGATCACCGGGAACACGTACCAATTGTCTTCATCGTCCGCGGTTTACGTGAACAGAGCTCGAGAGCTTACCAAATATGAAATTGATTGGGGGGGGGGGGAATGGTCCTTAGAACTCGAATTTGGTTTAATCCAAAGCTGGGCACTAGTACTTGTCCCAATCGGCCGGTCCAGGACCTCGCTGGAGCCTCTCCGCGCGCGTCGCCGTCGTGGACCGCCCACTGCGAAGAAATAAAACCTCAAGGGCCTCTGTGCAAAGCGTCAGTGACACAGGAAAACAGTAGAAAGACCGAATCCCAGTTAATGAGAACCCCGAGGGTATTTTTGCAAAGCCGCCAGCACGCGCGGGCGCGGGCGCATTTCTGCTGTTGTTGGGCCGACTTGGACTGATTTCGGCCCAAGTCTATTCATTCTTTTCCTTTTTCTATTTTTAGCCAGCTTTAGAAATATGTAGAAAAATGTAGAAAAATGCTAAAATTGTGAAACTAATTTTCCTAGGCTTGTTATTTTCCCTAGGATTTAGTAAAAATAGTTTTGTGATTTTTAGTGGAAATAAGAAATTTTAGGGTATTTAAAGTAGTTAAAGGTATTAGTTATGGATTTTTAGAAAATAATTGATAAGTCCAAAAATGCCCAAACTTTTTATGGGAACTTAAAACAATATTTAGAAGCCTTGGGTAAAGTTTGAATTGATTTGGACCTTGTTTGATCACCAAACCCCAAAACCCCCCCTGCCCTATGAACTCCTTTACCGGCTCCGGAAACCCTAAGTTCTCGGAGTTCCGTGAAGGAAAGTTGTACTCAAGACATAGATAATAAGTTTATATTATCTTTGCATCCTCATGAGCATCCCATGGCATCCATTCTTATACCTATGTATGGTTATGATTAGAACGTGAAGAAATTGAAGTAACTGAAGAGAAGACACCACCACCTTCGGAATCTCAGGCTGGGAATTGTTTCTACTTTGATATCTGCGGATCCGAGCCTGATTCACCTGTGAACGAAGGCAAGCCCCGGTGCATGCAACCCCTTTCCTTGTGTTTTTAAATACTTTTCGCACACTTTAAGTCTAGTGAAATGTGCATTAGGTTAATAGGAGTTGCTTGAAACCCTTTGATGCATTGCTTTCCTTGGTATCCATACCTTTATAGATACTTCCGTGAAGTATCAAAATATGATTTACAAAAATGCTTAGCCTTGCTTAGATCTTGTGGATAGAGGTTATCCTTAGCCTAGCTCGAGAAAGGATGGCTTCTACCTGCAAGAATATTTTCATTTGGAGCAATGGTGGGATCTTACTGCAAAGTTCCCTGTGATGCTCTTTCATCCTAAGGAACAGACACAATCCTAAGGATGGAAATACTTAAATTGAGACTTGGGTTAGGAACAGGTGACGTTCTACCCAGGTTGGTTAAGGATTAATGCGTATGTAGGCGTGCTGACCGAGGACCCTTTAACTGGTCACATGCCTCGTCATGGGTAAGCCTTGCCTCGGGCAGACTAAGACCAGAATAAGATAACACGAAATGGGCGTGGAGCGGTGGCGAGAGTAGCGTGTACCCTCCATGGCAAGAGGCTGGACGGTGGTGTATCTGTGCTCTCGGTTTGCGTGAACCTGATCTGGTCTTAAGAACCCCGGTGGCGGGTTGACATATGCAAGGGTTAAGTGCTACATATGTCGTGTGATTGGAGATCCTCAGCTGAGTATAATCGATTCGGATCGCCGTACCTTCGCGGTTATGAAGACTTGGTCACTTTTCTACAACCTAAAGTCAGGATGTGAACACTATGGATAAAAATGATGTTGTATTGATGAGATGTTGAAATTAGACTAGATGCAAAAAAAGTCTATTAATACTTAACATGGCGTTAAAAGATTGAAAGTAAGGACTCACTTTAGTAAGCTACTTCTGCAAAAGTATAAATTGATTTTTGCTAAAGCCTCTCCTTGACTCCTATTTATCCAGCATACCCTTGAGAGTCTTTTCCTTAGTCGGGTAAGACTTGCTGAGTAATTCCATACTCAGGGTTTATCCCTTTGTTGTTTTTAGGTGAGGAAGCGACAAATTTTTGTTGCTTTTGCTCCAAGGTGGTACCAAATGAAGAAAAACAAGACTAAAGTGCGGGAGGACTTGGTCCTCCACATAGGATCTTTTACTTCAAACTTATCGGGAGGAGTCTGTGCCTCCCTTGGTTTGTATAATATTACTACTCTGCACTCGCTTTTAGTTCTGGTCTGTAATAAAATAACTTAAGCTTGCTTTTAAAATAAATGTAATTTATGTAATCGCTTCCGCATTTCTTTATCTCCGATGTTCTGTAATGTCTGCAAGACGGGTGAAATGTTCCTGGTAAGGTAAGGAAAGATACCGAACTTGTCAAGTGACTTAGGAACATCTACAGGGTGTCTGATGTCTGTTGGACAAGGACAACTGTAGGTGGGCCTAATTTCTTGGGAGGTTCCGTCACAGCTGGTATCGGAGCGTAGCCCTTCTTTGCAGATATTATGAGGCATCTTCAAAAGGATTTTCAAAAGTCTTACCTAAAAATTCTTTTCTCTTCTTACCTAAGTATTCTGAAGAGTCTATCTTAAAGACCAGATAGGAAGAGTGCAATGTATAGAAGGTTGAATCGACTAAGGTTGATTCTGTACTTACACATGCATCATGCTAAGAACTATACTAATAACATTTTCCCCCTTAGAAGGATGCCGCCACGCACAAGGCTAACTGCACGTAAGTCAACGGGACCAATTGGAGTGCCTCGGCATCAACTGGCTCCCCGACATGAAAGCAGCAGCAGTGGAAGTAATGACCCCATCGGAGATCTTGAAGCCCGAGTGAGTTGACTTCAAGCAGCGCTGCAACATAGGACCGATGCTTGGGTCGCAGACGGAGATAGAATCAATGAACTAAGAAGGGACATCCGTCACCTGCAGGATCAGCTTGCTGATCGAGACTTAGCACTTGACTGGGCCGTACAGCCTCGTTTGCTAGCATGTGCTAAGGAAGCAAGGGCTCAGGCCCGAATTAAAGAACTTAGCTCAACTGTTGATAACCTGCAGGTCTACTGCAATACGTTGCATGAGGAAGTCCATATACTATACTCACAATTACACCCTAGTATGCCTGCACACCCTACTGAGGTGGAAGCCGGACCATCTCACGTTGCGGGACGCGCGCTGGGTGGGGAGTTAGACCTTTTTGAGCCCCCTCCTTATTTGAGGTTGGTTAATGTCTGGACTCCCACACCTGACGATGAGGCCGCCAAGAGTAATGGAAAGCAGGAATAATGGTGTAATAGAAGTAGAGTAGTGTATTGTAGGGTGTACTGTTGTATAATAGGTTGAACTTTTGTATAATGGGTAATGTATCCTGTTATGTAATATCGAGTCTGTATCATTACTTTTTATAGTAATGTAAAATGGAAGGTTTCTCTGGCATGATATGTTTACTTCAAATGTTCTTTGCCACAGATGCCGACCAGGACTCGAGGACAGGACGCAGCCGGAACTTCTGGGGGAAGGGATGTTACCCCAAACCCACCTCCGGTTCCTCCCACGTTAGCCGAGGCGATTGCCGCCTTGGTGAATGCCACCGCAGACAATACCCGCTTCCTTAGGGAAATGGCGGGTCAGCAGCAATTCCAGCAGCAGGCAGGAAGGGGTTTTCAGCAAGGCCCCCGTGAAACTACCTATTTGGATTTCTCGGAAACCCGTCCACCCCTATTCGTCAAAGCTGAAGATCCACTAGAAGCTGATGAGTGGATACGGGTTATCGAACAAAAGTTTGATCTTCTCCGTTGTTCAGAGACGCAGAAGCCGTTATTTGCAGCACAACAACTACGTGGTCCTGCCAGTACCTGGTGGGGAAATTTTGTGGCTATTCAACCTATCAACCATCAAGTCACCTGGGAAGAGTTTAAAGCAGCCTTTCGTGAGCACTACATACCTGAAGGAGTGCTGCATATGAAACAAGAGGAATTTATGAAGTTAAAACAAGGGGGAGATACCGTCAATCAGTATCTCAACAAGTTTAATCACCTGTCGCAGTATGCCATTTACCAGGTGAATACTGATTTAAAGAAAAAGAGCTGTTTTATGCGGGGTTTAAATGATCGGCTACAGAGAAAGATGGCCACATGCATAGATCTCACGTATGGAAAGGCTGTCAGCACAGCCTTATCTGTTGAAGCCAAATACGCAAATTCTGGAAAGAATAAGGGATTCAGTGGTGAGAGGCCTAATCAGGGCCAGGCGAAGAAGCAACGGTTTGTGATCCGGCCTTCAAGCCAAAATCACACTTTTTCTCGTCCACCCTCATTCCCCTTCAAACAGCCTATCATTATTCGCCCCAACAATACCCCCACTACCCCAAATCAGCCGGGTGCCCCAGGCACTCGATTCCCTGCCTTGCCTAGTTCTTCAACTGGGTGTTTTAATTGCGGCAAGTCGGGACATTTCATCAAAGACTGCCCATATCCTAAGCAAAATCAATCAAATGCTCCGCAAGGATCTGGGAGATCAGCTCAGCCCAAAGGAAATGCTGTGGGGAAAAATACAAAGAAGACGGGGCGTGTATATTACACCCAAGTGGCCACTACACCGGAAGGAGAGCCGGTGATGATGGGTACGTTTCCCGTGGCCAGTCACCCTGCAATTATTCTCTTTGATTCTGGTGCTTCGCATACATTCATTAGCAAGAAATTTGTGGAGAAACATCATATTGCATGCCATGAATCAAAAGAGGGATTTAAAATTCATTCACCTGGGGGACACATTTTTACTAGAGAAGTGGCCTATGAAGTGCCAGTAAGAATGGCTCGACGGAACTTTCCTGCTAACATGATTGTTCTGAAAGGCCAGGATATAGATGTAATTTTGGGTATGAATTGGTTAACCCAACACAAGGCAATTCTCAACACTGAACTCAGAACCGTCAGGTTGAGCTATAATCAAGAAGAGATTCTTTTGTCTCTCCCCGTAACCAATCCAGCCAAAGCTTCTGGTGGAGTGTATGAAGCCATTATACTGGAGATCAAGAACATTCCGGTAGTATGTGAGTTTCCAGATGTATTTCCGGAAGATTTGCCTGGACTGCCCCCTGAAAGAGATGTAGAATTCGTAATTGAGCTAAAGCCCGGTACGACTCCTATCTCCCGAAGGTCGTACCGTATGCCCCCTAATGAGTTGGTGGAATTGAAGATTCAATTACAAGATCTACTGAATAAGGGATTCATCCGGCCAAGCTCGTCCCCATGGGGTTGCCCCGCCATTTTTGTTAAGAAGAAGGATCAAACCTTGCGAATGTGCGTGGATTATCGACCCCTGAATGAGGTCACCATCAAGAATAAGTACCCTCTTCCAAGGATCGACATTTTATTTGATCAACTGACTGGGGCGAGGGTATTTTCCAAAATTGATCTCAGGTCGGGCTATCATCAAATCCGTATTCGGCCCGAGGATATACCGAAGACCGCATTTACTACGCGGTATGGATTGTTTGAATACCTGGTAATGTCTTTCGGGCTCACAAATGCTCCTGCCCACTTCACCTATTTGATGAACTCGGTGTTCATGCCCGAGTTGGACAAGTTCGTGGTGGTCTTCATCGACGATATCTTGATATATTCTAAGAATGAAGAGGACCATGCTCAACATCTACGGATTGTATTGACGCGCCTGAGGGAACATCAGCTGTACGCCAAATTCAGCAAGTGCGCGTTCTGGCTGGAAGAAATTCAATTTTTGGGGCACGTGTTATCGGCTAAAGGAATTGCGGTAGATCCTAGCAAGGTCAAAGATATTCTGGAGTGGAAACCCCCAACCACTGTTCACCAAGTCCGGAGTTTTCTTGGACTAGCTGGGTATTATCGCAGATTCATACCAGATTTTTCTAAGCTTGTGAAGCCAATCACAAGTTTATTGAAGAATGACATTAAGTTCAATTGGTCTTCTAAGTGTAATGAAGCCTTTGAGCAATTGAAGACATTATTAACCACTGCTCCGGTATTGGCTCAACCGGACATCACTAAGCCTTTTGATGTATATTGTGATGCATCTGGCAGTGGGCTCGGCTGTGTACTGATGCAAGAGGGCCGAGTAATTGCGTATGCTTCAAGGCAGTTGCGCCGACATGAGGAGCATTATCCAACTCATGATCTGGAGCTAGCTGCTGTGGTTCATGCCCTGAAGATTTGGCGTCACTATCTGCTGGGAAATATCTGTCACATATATACAGATCATAAAAGTTTGAAGTACATCTTCACCCAGTCAGAATTAAATATGAGGCAAAGACGATGGCTTGAGCTTATTAAAGACTATGAACTGGAGATCCATTATCACCCAGGCAAAGCCAATGTGGTGGCAGATGCACTGAGTCGTAAGACTTCCTGCCACTGTCTTATGGCGAAGACCTCCGAGAGCACTTTGTGTCAAGAGATGGAAAAGCTAAACCTGGGGATAATCCAACAAGGGACTCTGAATCAGCTAAAGCTTGAGTCAATCATTTTACAAAGGATAATTGATGCTCAAAAAGATAATCTGGGTATGAAGCACATACGAGAAAAGATAAGGGCTGGAGTAGCCAAGTGTTTCAAGGAAGACGATCAAGGTGTGGTATGGTTTAAAAACCGCATAGTAGTGCCAAAGAACGAAGAACTCCGCCAGCAAATTCTTGATGAAGCACATCTTAGTCGTTATTCTATTCATCCCGGAAGCACTAAGATGTACCAAGATTTAAAGCAACATTACTGGTGGACAAAGATGAAGATCGAAATTGCACGCTATGTGGCTAAGTGTGACACTTGCAGACGTGTCAAGGCCATACACATGAAAACTGCTGGTCCATTACAATCTTTGCCAATCCCAACATGGAAATGGGAAGACATAAGTATGGACTTTATTGTGGGACTGCCCAGGACGACCAACGGGTATGATTCTATTTGGGTTATCGTTGATCGACTCACAAAGATCGCCCACTTCTTACCTGTCAGGGTCACATATACAGTAGCCACTTATGCAGCATTATACATCGCCCGTATTCTCAGTCTGCATGGTGTTCCGAAGACCATTGTGTCGGATCGTGGACCTCAATTTGTAGCCAAGTTTTGGGAAGCACTTCACAAATCCTTGGGTACTAAATTACTCCACAGTTCGGCTTACCATCCTCAAACCAGTGGGCAGACTGAGAGGGTCAATCAAATACTTGAAGATATGCTGCGGGCATGTGTTCTGGACTTCTCACAGAAATGGGATGAATGTTTGCCCCTAGCGGAGTTTTCATACAATAACAGCTATCAAGAAAGTATCAAGATGGCACCCTTTGAAGCTTTATATGGGCGACGGTGTCGAACTCCGCTAAATTGGTCTGAACCTGGAGAAAGGTACTTCTTTAGGCCTGATATGGTAAAAGAGGTCGAAGGAAAGGTTCAGAAAATTGTTCATAATATGAAGAAAGCTCAGACTCGACAAAAGAGTTATGCAGACCGACGACGACAACCCTTATGTTTTCTGGTAGGCGATTATGTCTACTTGAAAGTTTCACCAATGAAGGGTGTATCGTGTTTCAGGGTTAAAGGGAAGCTTGCACCCAGGTACATTGGTCCATTCCTGGTGCTTGAGCAATGTGGACCAGTGGCATACCGACTCCAACTACCCGAAACATTGTCCGCTGTGCATAATGTGTTCCACGTGTCACAATTGAAGAAGTGTCTTCGGGTTCCTGATCGAACCGTTGAAGTGACAGATGTTGTCCTTGAACCAGACTTGACATACTCTGAGCACCCTATTCGAGTCTTGGATCAAAAGGACAGGGTTACCCGGAGAAAAACTCTCAAATTTTATAAGATATAGTGGAACCAGCATTCTGAAGATGAGGCTACATGGGAAACCCAAGACTTCTTGAATAAGAATTTCCCAGGCTTTTTAGCCTCATGTAAATTGTAAAGCCTGTATAACTGTGTAATAGAGAAGTAACCCCCACATCACGCCTGCCTTGTACCAAAAATAAGGAAATAAAAGTATTCCGCGTTTCCTTTTCCATTACCTACCCTAGGACTTTTAATCTCGGGACGAGATTCTTTTATGGGGGGAAGGATGTAACACCCATGGTGTTACTGTAACTAAAACTTGAGCATGGCATCATAAGCATTGGCATTGCATATGTTTGACACACCTAGAGTGCATTCACTAGGCAAAAATTTCAAACAAGTTGAATTGTTTTAATGTTTTACAAATAGGACCCTGAATAGGAAGCTTAACCCTAAATAGGCATTAAAGGGGTAAAACTTAACCCAAGTTGGGAAAACCTAAAAACTTTAGGGTAAAAGTCATAAAATGACCCCAAAAATAAAGTTGAATCACATTTATACCCCTGGGATACCAGAAACCCTAATTGGAACCCTGGAAAACCCTAGAACCAAACCCTAGGGGCTTATGTGCAAAATTAGCCCACTTTTGGGTTAAAGTGCAAAAATCAAGTTAAATAAGTATATTAGGTCATTTGGGTCAATCATATGTGAATTTGCAATCCAAAACTTGAGATTTGGACTTAAGTGCAAAAGAGCCATACTTAACCCTTTTTGGTTAAGTCTGCATTTCAGTGTGATTGCCTCAACTTGAAGCCCTTGTATCTTTCAAATTATTGAGAATTTGCCCTAGGTCACCACATCAAAGTTGAAGACCAATCATAGGAGAACAACTTTGTTTAAGGATTCAAGCCATGTTCTTATGAGAAATGTGGAGAAAATCTCAACCCAAGTTGGACGGTCAGGCTGGTTCTGTCTGAACATCAGACTAACAGATTCATGCCCTGAACTTTAAGCCCAATTTCAAACCAGATGCAGTGGCTTTTTGGGGCAACATCATATGGCAATATTGTAGATGGCATATTGCTCTACAACTTTGCTGCAGAGCTTGGTATGAGTTATCATCAGAAATCATGAGAAAACTTGGCTTCAAGTTTGGCTGTCAGGTTCATTTAACTGAACTCCTCCATGGTACAGTGCTATCGGGAGGGTCAGACCGTCAGCGCCAAAAGATCTCGCCGCCGGTGGACCGTCGCCGTTGATCGATTGTTTGCTACGATTCGTGCGCCGTGGCCATGGATAAGCACAAACCAGTAAACATCTCAGCGTCTGGTCCACTCGAGCTCGGTCACGGCTAAGCATGCCGTACTTTCCCCCAGCCGTCGGTCGCTCGGATAACCCTCACCGTCGTCGTGCTGTCACCGTCGCGCACCACGTGCCTTAGCGCTGGCTCTCGTCACGGTGAATCATGCGGTGCATGTCCGGTGATCACCGGAGTTACTGCCACGCCATAGGACACGTAACCGCGCGCCAAGGTTCCTCTCCAGCTCCGGCCGCCAGCACGGCCCGGCCGAATTGATCACCACCGCCCGTTCTCCCTATAAATTGAGCCTGTCACACCCGGTTTTAGAAGGCAAACCGAATGCGAACCATGTACGTGCCAGGATCAGTTATTCACGTACACAGCAGTTACATAATATGGACATCATCACACAGTGCTCAAAATAGTATTAATAAGGGAAATAGTCGATTACATCATACGTCTGAGACGTCCATATAGTCCTTACAATAAATCAAAGTGCGGAAAAGAAACGTAGATAACCGCGGCCTTCACAGGCAGCCGACTGGGGGTTGCCGCTAACCCACACCTAGAACTCGTCGTAGTCTTGGAACTCCTGGAAGTCTCCTTCCACAGCTTCATCTTCGCCTGAGCAGTGGTTGCAATGCTGACAACCTGGGGGGGTTTGGTGTGTAGAGCAAGGGTGAGTACACATCAACATACTCAGCAAGCATCCCATTTGGCTGTAGTGGACTAGCTTTATGTGGGGATAAGTCAAGCAGTTGCTTTTAGTTGGTCAGATTATTACTTACTAGAAGAAAGCCAAGTTTTAGCATTAACCCAAGTTATTAACCCAAACGTACTCCTTTCCAAACGGAAAGAGTACCACTTACCAGCATCATAGTCATAATCAGAACCATCAATCTCATTGTCACCTGTACCAAAGTATCTCTGATCAAGTACCACTAATCACTGGAGCTCCCTTGGCCGCTCATAACCGTGAGCACGGCTGATATATCAGTTTCATAACACTCTGCAGAGGTTGTGCACTTTACCCACAAGCCGTGATTCCCTCTCTGGCCCGGGCTTGCAAGACCCTTATTCACTCCCGAGGTGAATGGCCAGGGATTCACTACGAAGCCTTTACAAAGATTCCCCGGGGCTGTAGCCACCCGTTAGGTTTCCTAAATGCACCGCACTCCTCCCCAAGGGGCGAACCCAAACTTGGCAGAGCGAGCCGCATACACCGAGCCCCATTGACGGCACGACGGCTAAGTGAACTACATCCCGGATCCTCTAATTATTCAGCTAAGGGCACCCCATTCCACCCTTATGGTTGCACTGTTTTCCCGGGCGGTCATCCATAGAACAGGTCCTTACGGAGAGGCACTCGAGAAACCGCTCGAGTCCCCTTAAATGCCACAAGTATAATCATAAATAAGAACGGGAAAACAGCGTATCATAGATAACCACATCATGTTCATTGATTAAAGTTGAGCAATAGCATAAAACTAAACAGTAGTAATCCAACCCAGATAGGTAAACAAGGACATGGATAACAAAAGCTAGTCAATCCTTAGGCATAAATGTGTAAGCGGGAGGTGAATTAAATAATGAGTAGGACATAGATAGGTCAAGGGACACTTGCCTCCACCAACCGACTGCTGCTCAGGGGCTTCTCCTGCGAATTCCTCGGGCTCTTCAACCGGATCGTTCTCTATGCGATTGCAAACATACATACATCCATCCACATTTAATACAAAAGAACAGTACACCATACAAGGGAACAAATAAAGCGAATATGCATCAAGTATGACATTTGACATTGCATTTGTTATGGTTAGAAAGAAACGGGAAAGGGTCTCGCAGGGGGGTTAAATCTTATGCACTAACGATCAATTACAATTGGTTCTTAACAAAAGACTTCGGTTACATATACACTAATGGAAACCTAATCACTTTAAGTTGATCAACATTGCACGAGATAAACAATTAACTACATGAATCAATTAGTATAACGGAATTTTAACTTAAACTTCCTATTTCAATAACATTAACAATGATTAGCCTACCTAAAATAAAATAACTATGATCACAGAAAGTAAATAAAATAAAAAATAATAAAATATAAAAAAAACAGAGGGGGGGGGGGGCGGTTGAACCGGCCCTAGGGGCGGTTGAACCGGCCGGCTGGGCGGCGAGCTGGGCGGCGGGGCGGCTGAGCCGGCCCGGTTGAACCGGCGGCCAGGCGAGCGCGCGGGGGGGGGGGGGTCGGGCTGGCCAGGCGGCCGAGCCGAGGGCACGTCGGCTGGGGGCACGGCCGGGGGCGCGGCCAAGGCCGGCCGGGGGCCAGGGCGGCCAGGCGGCCAAGGGGCCGGGCGGGCGGACGGCCGGGCGGCCAGGGGGCGCGCCGGCTGGGGGGCACGGCCGGGGGCTGGCCGAGCCGACCATGGCGGCGGCCATGGCGCCGAGCAGCGAGGGAAAAGGGGAGGGGGGGATGGGGGAGGGAGGAGAGGGGGAGGGGGAGGGGGCTCACCGGCGACGGGGACGGGGCGGGGCGGCCGAGCGGGGCGGCCGATCGGCGACGGGGAGGGGCGGCGCTAGGGCAGGGGGTAGGGGCGGTGGCTTAGGGTGAGGGAGAGAAAATGAGAGAAAATGAGAGAAAATGAGAGGGAGGGAGAAAGAATTGGGGGAAAAAGGGGAGGTGGGGGGGGGCGGTTGGGCTTATTGGGCCCAAGGGGGGGCGCCAGGGGCGGCTTGGGCCGGCCGGGGTCGGCCCACGGCGCGGGAGAGAGAGAAAAAGAGGAGAGAGAAAGAGAGAGAAAGAAAAAAAAGATCTTCTCCTTATTTTCGAAATCCGATCTTTCTACATGAATGCATTTGCACTTTCAAAGCAATCAAAAGAAATGCAAGGTTCGGCATGGTGCATCAAACAACATAAAGTATTTAGGGTTTTTCTTACACGGGAAATCCAAACCGAATCCCGCTAGAACTTTGGAAAAGGTCAAGGTTTAGCAAGGGAAAAAGAAAAAGAAAAGGTAACGCCCGAATTTTGGCGAGTAAAGAAAAGAAAAAATTCAACTGCAAAAATTCGGGGCGTTACAAACCTATCCCCCTTAAAAGAATCTCGCCCTCGAGATTCAGGGCTGGCTAGCAAAGAGCTCTGGGTACTTGGCCACTAGATCATCTTCATGCTCCCAGGTTGCTTCTTCCTCAGAGTGGTGATTCCATCTGACTTTGCACATTCTGATGGTCTTCCTTCGAGTGACTCGGTCTGCAACCTCAAGAATTTGCACTGGCTTCTCAACGTAGGTCAAGTCCTCCTGGACTTCAAGACCTTCCACTGGCAACTGCTCTTCTGGCACACGCAAGCACTTTTTCAACTGAGACACATGAAAGACATTATGCACAGCAGACAAATTCTCTGGCAAACTGAGCTGATAGGCCACTTCTCCACGCTTTGAGAGAATTTGATACGGACCAATGTAGCGGGGTGCTAGCTTGCCTTTCACTCCGAATCTTCTGACTCCTCTGATCGGTGACACTTTCAGATAAACAAAGTCTCCGACTTCGAAACTCAGCTCTCTTCTTCTTGTGTCTGCATAGCTTCGCTGCCTCGATTGCGCGATCTTCAGGTTCTCTCGAACCATCTTGATGTTCTCTTCGGCTTCAAGCAAAATGTCTGGCCCAAACACTTGCTTTTCTCCAGGTTGATCCCATTGCAACGGAGTTCTACAACTTCTTCCATAGAGCGCCTGAAATGGTGACATCTTCAAACTGGCCTGGTAACTGTTGTTATAGGAAAACTCTGCATAAGGCAATCGCTTGTCCCATCCGGACTGATCTTGCAACGCACATGCTCTCAACATATCTTCGAGAATTTGATTGGTCCTTTTATCACAACTGATAACTGCCTGATACTTATCTAGCCAATTCATCCCTAGGATGACATCTATTCCCTGAGTACCCATTACTATAAGGTTGGCGGGAAACGCTATCCCCCTTATTTTCACACTTATATTCAAACAAATGCTATCGGCTCGAATTCTACCACCGGCTGAGTCGATTCGAATGGGGGGTTGACATGGTAGTAATTGGAAGATTATGTGCTTCTACCCATGATGCAGTAATGAAAGAATGCGTTGCTCCAGTATCAAATAACACTTCTGCAATATGGGAGTCGACTGGGAACATACCTACTATCATGCCGGGGGTCTCCTGAACTGCTTCAGCCTCCAAGTGGTTCAGCCTTCCATGATTATAGCGCTGTTGAGGGCGGTTGCCTGCTCCAGGCTGAGGCACATTCTGCTTTGCTGGGGCATTGGGGCCTGACTGCTGCTGGGCTGCCTTCTTCGGACATTGCATCACCCAGTGGCCTTGCTCTCCACAGTGGAAACATGCCCTGTTTCCAACCTGAGCTGGTGTTGCCTGACTGTTCTGCTGGTTTGCTGGGGCAGGAAGGCGAGGTGCCTGCTGATTCTGCCTCGGAAACTGACCTCCTGACTGATTGCTCTGACGGTTCTGATACTGATGCTGAGGATACTGCCTTTGAAACTGCTGATGCTGCTGAGGTGGACGCTGGTTCTGCCTGAACTGCTGAGGTTGATTGCCTGAGAAACGAGGACGATTGCTGCTTCCAGGCTGGGGTCCACTGATCTTGCGCTTACGATCTTCCATCTCCTTGCGCTTCCTTTCTGTCATGATTGCTCTGTCAATCAGGTGCTGGAATGTCGGGAAGGTGTGATTCATCAGCTGATACTGCAGAGGGTCAACCAAGCCTCTCAGGAAACGGTACTGCCGCTTGGCATCGGTGTTGACATCTTCAGGAGCATAGCGAGACAATTGCAGAAACCTGTCTCGGTACTCACTGACAGACAATGGCCCTTGCTTGAGAGCCAGGAATTCCTCCTTCTTCACTGTCATCAGACCTGCAGGAACATGGTACTGACGAAAGCTACCTCTGAACTCTTCCCAGGTGATGGCGTCAGGATGGGCATGGGTGGCGAGGTAAGACTCCCACCATGACTGGGCTGCTCCTCTCAACAGACGGGGACCATACAAAACTTTCTCCCTGTCATCGCACTGAGCGGTATGCAACTCCCGCTCCACAGTGCGCAGCCAATCTTCAGCATCCATGGGGTCAGAAGAATGAGCGAACGTTGGTGGATGGCCTCTCATGAATTCAGCACGCTTGTCTCTGGGCATCTGAGGCATCTGAGGTTGAGGTGGGGCCTGCTGCTGTTGCTGTTGCTGCTGCTGAATGGCGGCCAAAGTCTGACCGATGGCTTGAACTGCCTGAGTCTGCATCATAAACATCTGCTCGATCGACATCGGGGGCGGGGGCGGCAGGTGCTGCTGCTGGGGCACCTCCTCCTGTTGAGCGGCTCGCTCCTGCTGAGCACGCCTTCCTCCTCTGCGCCTGTTCTCTGACATCTGCAGAATGCAACCACACATCAGAACTGATCTGGCAGATCTTGCAGCATAAGGAAAGAGAATAGAATTCTTCAACAGCACTGAACAGATGAGCATCTTCACTGATCTCCAACACAGGCCACACAGCTTCTCAGATAGAAAGGAAAGTGGAATAAAAGGGATTTCCCAACTATATAACTAATTCCATTAACATAATAGATAAACCAAAATGCAGGGGATACCCACACTCTGGTGACAATCATTACAAAGATCCAAATCAACATAGTTCATCATGACAAACATAGATGCACAGGATATAGCAAACTACCCTATCTAACTAAGACTAACTAAGACTGAGACTAACGCTAAGACTGAAGCTTCTATGTATATATTTTGTATTAATTACAAGATCCAACTCTAACGAGCTATGGTTCTAGAGTTATCTTGGTCTTGCAGTCGGGATTACCATAAGACTGGTGTCCACGCTGAGGTGAGCGGTACGGGTGCTGAGTCCCAACGGGAGCGGGGGAACCACCATCCAAGTGACGACGTTCCGCACGCTCAGCCCGCAGCAGGGCGATCTCAGCACGAGCCCTACTCAGCTCATCTAATGCATGGTCCAGCTCCGTGTTTAGCACGGCGGCTAGGTTGACTGTGCTGCTCAACCTAGGATTGCCCTCACCGACAGGTGAGACAATCACGCCTCCTGTGCTGCCAGATGGACGGCGGGGGTAATACTTCAGGTCAAGACCGTCAGCTGCCCCACCGAAAACCGAGCAGTAGTGCGAAAGCGCACGCCGTGCAGCATCTTGCATGGCTGCCTCAGCTGAGTCCCGTTCAGAGATAGAATAGTGCTCTGAGCAGGCCTCTGCACCCTGGAGACTGTTCTCCGGGCAGCGCACCAAGCAAGTTGCCTCCCAGCGGTCCGGGTAGACCCCGCGACTGTGCTGGTAGACCACACAGCGATACTCGACGGACCAAGTATGCCGGTCAAATGCCCGACGTAGCAGGGTGTCGAGCGCATCGTGGAAGTGACACCCGCGAGCAGCGTCGCGAGTGATAGGTCGAGCAACCCATCCTTCCGGCTCAGGGTTAGCAGAGAAGTCGGTGTCGTGGCTCGAGCTGTCGTCGCCATCTCCGTCGTCTGGGTCTCCTCCAGCAGCTACTCTAGAAGCTGGGGCGCCCAGTGGTGGTGCAGGGGGCGGCTCCAGAGGAAGCACAGGAGAGCAGCTCCTCACAGACTCTATCTCCTGGTGGAGCGAGAAGGAAGAGCTCTGCTGCTCCTGTCGTCGACGTTCCTGCTCCTCACGCAGGCGGTGGTGTAGTCTCTCCAAGTGGCTGGACTGTCCGGCCACGGGACGGCGAAGCGGACGCTCAGCAAGGCGAGAGGGTAAGAAAGGGATGACTGACTTTCGTGCAGTGTGTCTAAGTCGAGCCATCTACAAAAGACATCGCAAGCAAAAGGGTGAGAACAGAATTAATATGACCAGCAAGTAATAAGTAAATGAAGGATCAGAATGAAACACAATTTTTTAGCAAGGTATAATATATAGTAGAACATAGGTTTGGTCGGTATGACCAACTTTTGAAGGGATATCAAAGTCAAGGCAGAGACAGAGGTCTATAGTCCTTAGAACGACCATTCTACTCTAGGTTAGCGGTCCTACAGTCAGCACGGCTTTGATACCACTTATGTCACACCCGGTTTTAGAAGGCAAACCGAATGCGAACCATGTACGTGCCAGGATCAGTTATTCACGTACACAGCAGTTACATAATATGGACATCATCACACAGTGCTCAAAATAGTATTAATAAGGGAAATAGTCGATTACATCATACGTCTGAGACGTCCATATAGTCCTTACAATAAATCAAAGTGCGGAAAAGAAACGTAGATAACCGCGGCCTTCACAGGCAGCCGACTGGGGGTTGCCGCTAACCCACACCTAGAACTCGTCGTAGTCTTGGAACTCCTGGAAGTCTCCTTCCACAGCTTCATCTTCGCCTGAGCAGTGGTTGCAATGCTGACAACCTGGGGGGGGGGGGGGGGGGTTTGGTGTGTAGAGCAAGGGTGAGTACACATCAACATACTCAGCAAGCATCCCGTTTGGCTGTAGTGGACTAGCTTTATGTGGGGATAAGTCAAGCAGTTGCTTTTAGTTGGTCAGATTATTACTTACTAGAAGAAAGCCAAGTTTTAGCATTAACCCAAGTTATTAACCCAAACGTACTCCTTTCCAAACAAAAAGAGTACCACTTACCAGCATCATAGTCATAATCAGAACCATCAATCTCATTGTCACCTGTACCAAAGTATCTCTGATCAAGTACCACTAATCACTGGAGCTCCCTTGGCCGCTCATAACCGTGAGCACGGCTGATATATCAGTTTCATAACACTCTGCAGAGGTTGTGCACTTTACCCACAAGCCGTGATTCCCTCTCTGGCCCGGGCTTGCAAGACCCTTATTCACTCCCGAGGTGAATGGCCAGGGATTCACTACGAAGCCTTTACAAAGATTCCCCGGGGCTGTAGCCACCCGTTAGGTTTCCTAAATGCACCGCACTCCTCCCCAAGGGGCGAACCCAAACTTGGCAGAGCGAGCCGCATACACCGAGCCCCATTGACGGCACGACGGCTAAGTGAACTACATCCCGGATCCTCTAATTATTCAGCTAAGGGCACCCCATTCCACCCTTATGGTTGCACTGTTTTCCCGGGCGGTCATCCATAGAACAGGTCCTTACGGAGAGGCACTCGAGAAACCGCTCGAGTCCCCTTAAATGCCACAAGTATAATCATAAATAAGAACGGGAAAACAGCGTATCATAGATAACCACATCATGTTCATTGATTAAAGTTGAGCAATAGCATAAAACTAAACAGTAGTAATCCAACCCAGATAGGTAAACAAGGACATGGATAACAAAAGCTAGTCAATCCTTAGGCATAAATGTGTAAGCGGGAGGTGAATTAAATAATGAGTAGGACATAGATAGGTCAAGGGACACTTGCCTCCACCAACCGACTGCTGCTCAGGGGCTTCTCCTGCGAATTCCTCGGGCTCTTCAACCGGATCGTTCTCTATGCGATTGCAAACATACATACATCCATCCACATTTAATACAAAAGAACAGTACACCATACAAGGGAACAAATAAAGCGAATATGCATCAAGTATGACATTTGACATTGCATTTGTTATGGTTAGAAAGAAACGGGAAAGGGTCTCGCAGGGGGGTTAAATCTTATGCACTAACGATCAATTACAATTGGTTCTTAACAAAAGACTTCGGTTACATATACACTAATGGAAACCTAATCACTTTAAGTTGATCAACATTGCACGAGATAAACAATTAACTACATGAATCAATTAGTATAACGGAATTTTAACTTAAACTTCCTATTTCAATAACATTAACAATGATTAGCCTACCTAAAATAAAATAACTATGATCACAGAAAGTAAATAAAATAAAAAATAATAAAATATAAAAAAAAACAGAGGGGGGGCGGTTGAACCGGCCCTAGGGGCGGTTGAACCGGCCGGCTGGGCGGCGAGCTGGGCGGCGGGGCGGCTGAGCCGGCCCGGTTGAACCGGCGGCCAGGCGAGCGCGCGGGGGGGTCGGGCTGGCCAGGCGGCCGAGCCGAGGGCACGCCGGCTGGGGGCACGGCCGGGGGCGCGGCCAAGGCCGGCCGGGGGCCAGGGCGGCCAGGCGGCCAAGGGGCCGGGCGGGCGGACGGCCGGGCGGCCAGGGGGCGCGCCGGCTGGGGGGCACGGCCGGGGGCTGGCCGAGCCGACCATGGCGGCGGCCATGGCGCCGAGCAGCGAGGGAAAAGGGGAGGGGGGGATGGGGGAGGGAGGAGAGGGGGAGGGGGAGGGGGCTCACCGACGACGGGGACGGGGCGGGGCGGCCGAGCGGGGCGGCCGATCGGCGACGGGGAGGGGCGGCGCTAGGGCAGGGGGTAGGGGTGGCGGCTTAGGGTGAGGGAGAGAAAATGAGAGAAAATGAGAGAAAATGAGAGGGAGGGAGAAAGAATTGGGGGAAAAAGGGGAGGTGGGGGGGGGGTGGTTGGGCTTATTGGGCCCAAGGGGGGGCGCTAGGGGCGGCTTGGGCCGGCCGGGGTCGGCCCACGGCGCGGGAGAGAGAGAAAAAGAGGAGAGAGAAAGAAAAAAAAGATCTTCTCCTTATTTTCGAAATCCGATCTTTCTACATGAATGCATTTGCACTTTCAAAGCAATCAAAAGAAATGCAAGGTTCGGCATGGTGCATCAAACAACATAAAGTATTTAGGGTTTTTCTTACACGGGAAATCCAAACCGAATCCCGCTAGAACTTTGGAAAAGGTCAAGGTTTAGCAAGGGAAAAAGAAAAAGAAAAGGTAACGCCCGAATTTTGGCGAGTAAAGAAAAGAAAAAATTCAACTGCAAAAATTCGGGGCGTTACAGAGCCTGTGCCTAGCTCCGCAAGGTCATCAGCTACCCAGCCACCAAGAATTGCTAGCAATCGATCACCAGTGTGCCCGGATTCCTTGTTTCCCCCAAATCCTTTCTCCGCCACCGTGAAGATCCGTTCACCGCGACCAGCCCTTTACCGGTCAGTTCATCCCTCACTCTCACTTGTTCGAGCACTCTTGACGCTCTGTGATGCTTGACGAACCCCCAATTCGTACGGAGTAGCTTTAGATCACCGGGAACACGTACCAATTGTCTTCATCGTCCGCGGTTTACGTGAACAGAGCTCGAGAGCTTACCAAATATGAAATTGATTGGGGGGAAATGGTCCTTAGAACTCGAATTTGGTTTAATCCAAAGCTGGGCACTAGTACTTGTCCCAATCGGCCGGTCCAGGACCTCGCCGGAGCCTCTCCGCGCGCGTCGCCGTCGTGGACCGCCCACTGCGAAGAAATAAAACCTCAAGGGCCTCTGTGCAAAGCGTCAGTGACACAGGAAAACAGTAGAAAGACCGAATCCAATTTAATGAGAACCCCGTGGGTATTTTTGCAAAGCCGCCAGCGCGCGCGGGCGCGGGCGCATTTCTGCTGTTGTTGGGCCGACTTGGACTGATTTCGGCCCAAGTCTGTTCATTCTTTTCCTTTTTCTATTTTTAGCCAGCTTTAGAAATATGTAGAAAAATGTAGAAAAATGCTAAAATTGTGAAACTAATTTTCCTAGGCTTGTTATTTTCCCTAGGATTTAGTAAAAATAGTTTTGTGATTTTTAGTGGAAATACGAAATTTTAGGGTATTTAAAGTAGTTAAAGGTATTAGTTATGGATTTTTAGAAAATAATTGATAAGTCCAAAAATGCCCAAACTTTTTATGGGAACTTAAAACAATATTTAGAAGCCTTGGGTAAAGTTTGAATTGATTTGGACCTTGTTTGATCACCAAACCCCAAAACACCCCCCTGCCCTATGAACTCCTTTACCGGCTCCGGAAACCCTAAGTTCTCGGAGTTCCGTGAAGGAAAGTTGTACTCAAGACATAGATAATAAGTTTATATTATCTTTGCATCCTCATGAGCATCCCATGGCATCCATTCTTATACCTATGTATGGTTATGATTAGAACGTGAAGAAGAAATTGAAGTAACTAAAGAGAAGACACCACCACCTTCGGAATCTCAGGCCAGGAATTGTTTCTACTTTGATATCTGCGGATCCGAGCCTGATTCACCTGTGAACGAAGGCAAGCCCCGGTGCATGCAACCCCTTTCCTTGTGTTTTTAAATACTTTTCGCACACTTTAAGTCTAGTGAAATGTGCATTAGGTTAATAGGAGTTGCTTGAAACCCTTTGATGCATTGCTTTCCTTGGTATCCATACCTTTATAGATACTTCCGTGAAGTATCAAAATATGATTTACAAAAATGCTTAGCCTTGCTTAGATCTTGTGGATAGAGGTTATCCTTAGCCTAGCTCGAGAAAGGATGGCTTCTACCTGCAAGAATATTTTCATTTGGAGCAATGGTGGGATCTTACTGCAAAGTTCCCTGTGATGCTCTTTCATCCTAAGGAACAGACACAATCCTAAGGATGGAAATACTTAAATTGAGACTTGGGTTAGGAACAGGTGACGTTCTACCCAGGTTGGTTAAGGATTAATGCGTATGTAGGCGTGCTGACCGAGGACCCTTTAACTGGTCACATGCCTCGTCATGGGTAAGCCTTGCCTCGGGCAGACTAAGACCAGAATAAGATAACACGAAATGGGCGTGGAGCGGTGGCGAGAGTAGCGTGTACCCTCCGTGGCAAGAGGCTGGACGGTGGTGTATCTGTGCTCTCGGTTTGCGTGAACCTGATCTGGTCTTAAGAACCCCGGTGGCGGGTTGACATATGCAAGGGTTAAGTGCTACATATGTCGTGTGATTGGAGATCCTCAGCTGAGTATAATCGATTCGGATCGCCGTACCTTCACGGTTATGAAGACTTGGTCACTTTTCTACAACCTAAAGTCAGGATGTGAACACTATGGATAAAAATGATGTTGTATTGATGAGATGTTGAAATTAGACTAGATGCAAATAGAGTCTATTAATACTTAACATGGCGTTAAAAGATTGAAAGTAAGGACTCACTTTAGTAAGCTACTTCTGCAAAAGTATAAATTGATTTTTGCTAAAGCCTCTCCTTGACTCCTATTTATCCAACATACCCTTGAGAGTCTTTTCCTTAGTCGGGTAAGACTTGATGAGTAATTCCATACTCAGGGTTTATCCCTTTGTTGTTTTTAGGTGAGGAAGCGACAATTTTTTGTTGCTTTTGCTCCAAGGTGGTACCAAATGAAGAAAAACAAGACTGAAGTGCGGGAGGACTTGGTCCTCCACATAGGATCTTTTACTTAAAACTTATCGGGAGGAGTCTGTGCCTCCCTTGGTTTGTATAATATTACTACTCTGCACTCGCTTTTAGTTCTGGTCTGTAATAAAATAACTTAAGCTTGCTTTTAAAATAAATGTAATTTATGTAATCGCTTCCGCATTTCTTTATCTTCGATGTTCTGTAATGTCTGCAAGACGGGTGAAACGTTCCTGGTAAGGTAAGGAAAGATACTGAACTTGTCAAGTGACTTAGGAACATCTACAGGGTGTCTGATGTCTGTTGGACAAGGACAACTGTAGGTGGGCCTAATTTCTTGGGAGGTTCCGTCACAAGATCGACGTGGAAACATTCGCGGCTTGGGCCGCAGTCCTCGTCGCCGAGGCTGCGGCTACCATCGGAACAGTCGGAAAGGTAGTAGTCACATCCGGTGTAGACCGAGGCTTCCCGCATGAATCGAGAAGTCGCGACATGAGGTTCCGAGGGGTATCCCTGCCTTCGGGAGGCAGAGCTCTCGGCCCGTCGGACCGCGGCGCCTTCCAGGAGATTCTTGAGCTCCCCCTGGATTCGCCGGCCCTCGGTGGTTGATGGCTCCGACATCGCGCGGAGAAGCATCGCTGCGGCAGCCAGGTTCTGGCCGACGCCACTAGATGCGGGTGGCGGCCTGACCCTGGCATCGTCGGCGATGCGGTGCTGGAAACCCTGGGGCAGATGACGTATTTCTCCGACCAGGGGTTGGCCCGCCCATGCCTGCCCGACGTCCCGGCGGATCGGCTCAAGCGCCCCTGCTCCCTCGTCGAACCTGGCCTGCGCCCCGCGGATTTGCTCGAGCTGTGGGTCATGGCCCCTCGCCTGAACGGGGACCACAGCTAGCTCCCGTGGGATGTCGACGCGGGGCACTGGCCTAGGGAGATCACCGTCCTCCGGCATGCCGAGATGATTGCCTTCGGAGGGACCCCCTAGATCGACGTGGAAACATTCGTGGCTTGGGCCGCAGTCCTCGTCGCCGAGGCTGCGGCTACCGTCGGAACAGTCGGAAAGGCAGTAGTCACATGCGGCCATGAAGTCCCGCACGGCACTGGGGTTGCCAAGTCCAGAGAAATCCCAACAGATGCTGGGCCCGTCGTCTTCCTCGGACCCAGAGGGCCCGTAGGTCGAGACGTCCGTCAGCCGATCCCAAGGCGACCGCATGCGAAACCCCAGAGGGTTTGGACTCGCCTTTACGAGAACGTCCGCTAAAGCGAGGTCGCTAGGCGGGTTGAGGCTGAATCCAAATGACGTAGGATGGGAATCGGTCGGTACCTTTTGGTCGACGAGCGGCGATGAAGTTACGTCAGGGACTGACTGCACCGTCGTCTCAGGTGCGAGGGTGACGTCCAGCAAGCTTTCCGCGAGCGCGCTGGCGTCGTCCGCTTGCTCGGGATTGGCGTGTCGCGGGGAGACGACGCTCGCCTTCGTTTCAAACGCGAGGTCGACGCCCGGTGCGCCCCCCGTTGGGGTGTCGGGGCCGTCGGCTCGCTCGACAGCCGACGAGGCGCTGTTCCCTGCTTGGCCTTGGTTGCCCCGCCTCCTCCTCCGTCGGCGGGGGAGAGGACAGGGCGAGCTCGAAGGTTGCTCTCCCACCATGCGAGGAAGACGTCGCTGATTCCGCCGCCGGCGGGCGGGCTGCCAGCCGCCATTGTCGTCGTCGCGCGGCGGTGGAAGGAGTATCATGTCGTAGCTGCCGTCGAGGGACATGAACTCAAGACTCCCGAAACGGAGCACTGTCCCGGGTTGGAGAGGTTGCTGGAGACTGCCCATCTGGAGCTTGACGGGAAGCTGTTCGTCAACACACAGCAGGCCCCTACCTGGCGCGCCAACTGTCGGCGTTTCGAGACCGGGGGGTCCCTGGGCCGACGAGTGAGTGTCGCCGCGTGCCCTAGCCCAGATGGGTCGAGCGCGAGGGCGAGTGCGAAGGGGGGAAGAGCGAGGCGGCCGGAGACCGGCATGAGAGAGGTGGGAATCCCGCGGCCTTCGTGTTCGTCCCGCGCCCAGGTCGGGTGCGCTTGCAGTAGGGGGTTACAAGCGTCCACGCGAGAGAGGGAGCAAGCGGCCCCAAGCGAGCGCCTGTTCTCGTCCTCGTCCCCGCGCGGCCAACCCTCTCTAAGAGGGCCCTGGTCCTTCCTTTTATAGGCGTAAAGAGAGGATCCAGGTGTACAATGGGGGGTGTAGCAGAGTGCTACGTGTCTAGCGGGGGAGAGCTAGCGCCCTAAGTACATGCCGTCGTGGCAGCAGGAGAGATTTTGGCACCCAGCTGGTGTGATGTCGTGGCCGTCGGAGGAGCGATGGAGCCTGGCGGAGGGACAGCTGTCGGAGCGGTTGGGCCCTTGCTGACGTCTTCTTGCTTCCGTAAGGGGGCTAAGGGCCACCGTCGTCATAGAGCATGTGGGGCGCCATCATTGCCTATCTGACGGATCTAGCCAGATGGGACGCCGGTCTGGTTCCCTGTGGCCCGAGTCAGCTCAGGGTAGGGTGATGATGGCACCTCCTGTTGACGTGGCTGGCCTGCGCCCTAGGTTGGGCGATGCGGAGGCTCCTCCGAAGCCGAGGTCGAGTCTGTCTTCCGTGGCCGAGGCCGAGTCCGAGCCCCTGGGTCGGGCGAGGCGGAGGTCGTCGGCTGAGGCTAGGGCGGAGTCCGAGCCCTGGGGTCGGGCGGAGCGGAGTTCGTCGTCTTCTGGGACTTAGCCCGAGTCCGAGCCCTGGGTCGGGCGGAGCGGAGTTCGCCGTCTTCCAGGACTTAGCCCGAGTCCAAGCCCTGGGTCGGGCGGAGCGGAGTTTGCCGTCTTCCGGGACTTAGCCCGAGTCCGAGCCCAGGGTCGGGCGGAGCAGAGTTCGCCGTCTTCCGGGACTTAGCCCGAGTCCGAGCCCTGGGTCGGGCGGAGCGGAGTTCGCCGTCTTCCGGGACTTAGCCCGAGTCCAAGCCCTAGGTCGGGCGGAGCGGAGATCGCCGTCTTCCGGGACTTAGCCCGAGTCCGAGCCCTGGGTCGGGCGGAGCGGAGTTCGCCGTCTTCCGGGGCTGAGCTCGAGTCTGAGCCCTGGGTCGGGCGAAGCGGAGCTTCCTATGGTGCCTCCGGCGGGGCCTGACTGCCTGTCAGCCTCACTCTGTCAAATGGCACCACAGTCGGAGTGGCGCAGGCGGCGCTGTCCTTCTGTCAGACCGGTCAGTGGAGCGGCAAAGTGACGGCGGTCACTTTGGCTCTGCCGGGGCGCGCGCGTCAGGATAAAGGTGTCAGGCCACCTTTGCATTAAATGCTCCTACGACTTGGTCGGTCGGTGTGGCGATTTAGTCAGGTTTGCTTCTTAGCGAAGGCAGGGCCTCGGGCGAGACGGAAATATGTTCGCCGTTGGAGGGGGGCCTCGGGCGAGACGGAAATCCTCCGGGGTCGACCGCCCTTGTCCGAGGCTAGGCTCGGGCGAGGCGTGATCGAGTCGCTCGAATGGACTGATCCCTGACTTAGTCGCACCCATCAGGCCTTTGCAGCTTTATGCTGATGGGGGTTACCAGCTGAGAATTAGGAGTCTTGAGGGTACCCCTAATTATGGTCCCCGACAGAAGCGCGCGACGCAGCACATTAATAGAATCTGAAATTAAACAAATTTGTCGTGGGACGAAGCGCGCGATGCAACATGCTAACTAGATTGGGTTTAAAATTAATTAAAACCAAGAATCAATCACCGCGCGCGTGGGGCTGCGCACGCGAGAACGCGTTGGGTGAACGGGGGGCGCGAGGCCGCGTAGGCCGCACCGGGGGACCATGCTGCCGAAGGCAGGAGCCGTGCACCAAGAGCCGCGCGCACATGGGGGCCGAGGGGCCACGCTCACCGAGGGCCGGGGGGCCCCACGCAGGGGGTCAAGGGGCCGCGCGCACCGGGGCCAGGGAGCCGCGCCGCCGGGGCCACGGGGCCGCGCGCAGGAGGCCGAGATGGCCGCACTGCCGGGGAGCAGGGGAGCCGTGCGCGAGGGGGCCAAGGGGCAACGTGCCGGGGAAGGCCGAGGGGCCGCGCGCGAGGGAGGCCGAGGGGCTGCGCCGCCGATGGGTTGGGGGACCGCGTCGCCGGGGCCGAGGTGGCCGCGCGCGAGTGGTTGTGGGGGGGCCACGCGCGGGGCTCCAGGGGCGCGCGCACGTACGGGAGAAGAAGGGGGCGCACGCAGGGAAGGAAAGGGGAGGAAGAGGAAGAGAGGGGGAGGGGAGGGGAGCTTACCTCAGGGTCCAAATCCGGCGATCACCGTTTCTAAAACCTAGGGCACCACGGGGGGAGAGAGAGAGAGAGGTGGGAGAGGAGGTTGCTGCGCGGGAGAATTGAATGAGGAAAAGAGACCAGGGGAGGGGGCGCGCGCATGGGGGAGGGGCAGGGCGCTAGGGGCACGCGAGCCGAAGCCGGGTCGAGCTGGACCAGGCCGGGTCGGGCTGGGCTGGGCCACACCACGGGTCAAAATCCCGTGGCACTCACAACCTGAGAGCACCTAGAGGGGGTGAATAGGTGATCCTGTAAAATTCAACAACTAATAGCCACAAAACTTGGTTAAGTGTTAGTATGGCTAAGTAGCGAGCTCTTGCGAACACACAAGTAATCACAGAAAAGCAATCACAAGAGACACAGTGTTTTATCCTGTGGTTCGGTCAAGTATAACACTTGGCTACCTCCACGTTGTGGCATCCCAATGGACGAGGGTTGCACTCAACCCCTTTCAAGTGATCCAATGATCAACTTGAATACCACGACTTTTCTTTGCTTATCTCTTTTTCCCGTTTGCGTGGAATTTCCACAAGTTGGAGTCTCTCGCCCTTACAACAAAGATCACAGTGAAAGCACAAGAGTAAGGGTGGGAAGCAACACACACAAATCCACAGCAATACACACGCACACAAGCCAAGACTTGAGCTCAAAATGAAGCACAACGAGTTTACAACTAGAACGGAGCTCAAATCACTAACACAGTCCATCAAGTGCACGAAAACGGAGTGTGGAAGACATAGAATGCTTAGAGTATGCTTGGGTGACTCCTCCATGCGCCTAGGGGTCCCTTTTATAGCGCCAAGGCAGCTAGGAGCCGTTGGAGGCAATCTTGGAAGGCTACTCTTGCCTTCTGTCGGGTGGCATACCGGACAGTCTGGTGCGCCACCGGACAGTCTTTGTAGACAGTCCGGTGCCGATTTCTTTCCAATTTTGGCGCAGTCGACCGTTGCAGATTCGTGGCAGTTGGCGCACCGGACACTGTCCGATGCACACCGGATAGTCCGGTGCCCCCTGCCGACCGTTGGAGCGGGCCACGCGTCGCCCGTGGATTGCGCGGCAGACCGTTGCCCAGTCGACCGTTGGCTCATCGGACAGTCCGGTGCACCACCGGACAGTCCGGTGAATTTTAGCCGTACGCCGTTGAACTTTTCCCGAGAGCGACGACTTCGCCGCGGACGACTCACCGGACAGTCTGGTGCACCACCGTACAGTCCGGTGATTTATAGTCGTATGCCGCCGTCGAGTCCCGAGAGTGGCCTGTTCACCGAGACTGGTCTGGCGCACCGGACACTGTCCGGTGCACCACCGGACAGTCCGGTGCACCCAGACCGAGCAGCAGTTGGCTGTACACAGCCAACTCTTTTCCAATCTATTTTCTCTTGTTTCTAGCACTTAGACACAATACATTAGTACCCAAATCAATGTACTAAGTTTAGAAACGTACCTTCTTACATGATTTGCACTTCTTCAATCTTTGGCACAATTTAACACTTAGAGAATATGTGTTGGACACTTAATCACCAAAACACTTTAGAAATGGCCCAAGGACACATTTCCCTTTCAATCTCCCCCTTTTTGGTGATTTATGCCAACACATCCAAAAGCAACCAAAAGAAGTGCAATATCAATGCAAAAGAGAACAAAATTGTCTTTCCACAAATTTTGACATATTTGGATCAATCTTTGCCACCACTTGGTTTATTTTTGCAAATCAAATTCATTTTCCTATCTCTACAACAAACTCACATGTTTGGGCACAAAGAGAGATAATCCAAGAGTAAAATTGACTAAGAGCCAAAAACTCCCCCTTTTTCCCATAGTCATAAATTCTCCCCACAAGAGACCAAATTTTGCAATAAGAGTGTTTTGGACAAATCAAAAAGTTCTAACTCTACTCTTTTCAAAATTTCACAAGTGGTAGCTGATCCATTTGCTTTGGCCTTAATTTCTCCCCCTTTGGCATTAAGCACCAAAACAGGATCATTCTTCTCCCTTTAACCCCATTGCCTCACCAAAATTGTCAATTAAGAGCAAAAAGGCAATAAGAGCATAGATATGAACTTGGAGTTATTACCGGAGTGCAGTGGAAGTCTTTGCATGGTCCAAGTTCACCTTTCCCTTACAATTAACTTTTGAGACTAAATCAAGTAAACTCCAACACAAAGGTTAGTCTCAAAGGGTCAAGTTGTAGCATGCCTCCCCCTAAATAAGTGCATCACTTGCAAATGGACTTGTGAGGTCCGGGGATCATGTGTACAACTTGAGCACCACAAATGAACAAAAATAGATTGAAATGCATAAATTAACATGATCAAAGGCATAAGACACATGTATGCTATGGATCAATCCAAGTTACGCGAATCTAAGACATTTAGCTCACTACGCAACCTGCAAAACCTTTTCTCATCTAAAGGCTTGGTGAAGATATCGGCTAGCTGGTTCTCGGTGTTAATATGGTACACCTCGATATCTCCCTTTTGCTGGTGGTCTCTCAGGAAGTGATGCCGGATGTCTATGTGCTTAGTGCGGCTGTGTTCAACAGGATTATCCGCCATGCAGATTGCACTCTCATTGTCACATAGGAGTGGGACTTTGCTCAGATTGTAGCCAAAGTCCCGGAGGGTTTGCCTCATCCAAAGCAGTTACGCACAACACTGTCCTGCGGCAACATACTCGGTGTCGGCGTTTCGACCCTGGGGGGTCCCTGGACCGACGAGTAAATTGTCGCCGCGTGCCCCAGCCCAGATGGGTCGGCGCGAGACGAAGCGCGAAGGGGGGAAGAAGCCGGAGGGAGACAGGCGTAAAAGGGGAAACCCGCGGTCTTCGTGTTTGTCCCGCGCCCAGGTCGGGTGCGCTTGCAGTAGGGGGTTACAAGCGTCCACGCGGGAGGGAGCGAGAGGCTTATGCGAGCGCCGTCCCGTCCTTCCTCGCGCGACCAACCCTCTGTAAGAGGGCCCTGGACCTTCCTTTTATAGGCGTAAGGAGAGGATCCAGGTGTACAATGGGGGGTGTAGCAGTGTGCTAACGTGTCTAGCGGAGAAGAGCTAGCGCCCTAAGTACATGCCGTCGTGGCAGCCATAGAGGTTTTGGCACTCGGTTCGTGTGGTGTCGTGGCCGTCGGAGGAGCGCTGGAGCCTCGAGGAAGGACAACTGTTGGGGCTGTCGAGTCCTTGCTGACGTCTCCTTGCTTCCGTAAGGGGGTTGAGAGCTGCCGTCGTCATGGAGCATGCAGGGCGCCATCATTACTTGTTTATCGGGGCGAGCCAGATGGGACGCCGGTCTTGTTCCCTGTAGCCTGAGTTAGCTTGGGGTAGAGTAATGATGGCGCCTCCTGTGACATGGTCGGTCCGAGCCCTGGGTTGGGCGAGGCGGAGGCTCCTCCGAGGTCGAGGTCGAGTCTGTCTTCCGAGGCCGAGGTCGAGCCCGAGCCCCTGGGTCGGGCGAGGCGGAGACTGTCGGCTGAGGCCAGGGCTGAGTCCGAGCCCTAGGGTCAGGCGAAGCGGAGTTCGTCGTCTTCCGGGGCTGAGCCCAAGTTCGAGCCCTGGGGTCGGGCGAAGTGGAGTTCGTCGTCTTCCGGGGCTGAGCCCGAGTCCAAGCCCTAGGGTCGGGCGAAGCGGAGTTCGTCGTCTTCCGGGGCTGAGCCCGAGTCCAGCCCTGGGGTCGGGCGAAGCGGAGTTCGTCGTCTTCCGGGGCTGAGCCCAAGTCCGAGCCCTGGGGTTGGGCGAAGCGGAGTTCATCGTCTTCCGGGGCTGAGCCTGAGTCCGAGCCCTAGGGTTGGGCGAAGCAGAGTTTCCTATGGCGCCTGAGGCCGGACTTGGCTGCTGTCAGCCTCACTCTGCCGAGTGGCACAGCAGTCGGAGCGGCGCAGGCGGCGCTGTCCTCTTGTCAGGCCGGTCAGTGGAGCGGCGAAGTGACTGCGGTCACTTCGGCTCTGTCGACTGAAGGGCGCGCGTCAGGATAAGGTGTCAGGCCACCTTTGCATTAAAGGCTCCTGCGATACGGTCGGTCGGCGTGGCGGCTTGGCCAAGGTTGCTTCTTTTCGAAGTCTGGGCCTCGGGCGAGCCGAAGGTGTGTCTGTTGCTGGAGGGGGTCCTCGGGCGAGACGTAAATCCTCCGGAGTCGGCTGCCCTTGCCCGAGGCTGGGCTCGGGCGAGGCGAGATCGTGTCCCTTGAGTGGACCGATCCTTGACTGAATCGCACCCATCAGGCCTTTGCAGCTTTGTGCTGATGGGGGTTACCAGCTGAGATTAGGAGTCTTGAGGGTACCCCTAATTATGGTCCCCGACACTCGGCCTCAGCAGTGGATAGGGCAACGGATGTTTGTTTCTTTTAGCTCCACGACACCAGGGACCTTCCTAGGAATTGGCACGTCCCTAATGTACTCTTCCTATCAACCTTGCACCCGACATAATCGGAGTCTGAATATCCTATTAAGTCAAAGGTAGACCCATTTGGATACCAGATCCTGAAGCAAGGCGTAGCAACTAAATATCTAAGAATCCGCTTAACGGCCACAAGGTGACATTCCCTTGGGTCGGATTGATATCTAGCACACATGCATACGCTAAGCATAATATCCAGGCAAATCTTCATGATTGTGAACCATATGACTTAAGATACCTTACTTTCATAGTTTTTGCACTTTAGTCCAAAAGTGCACTGATTTTGCACTTAGCCCCCTAGGGTTTAGGTCTAGGGTTTTCCAGGGTTCCTTTTTAGGGTTTTTGGTATTTCAGGGGTGTGAATGTAATTTAGGTCCAATCTTAGTAACATTTCATGACTATTTCATTTAAGCTTTAGGGTTTTCTCTATTTGGATTTTGTTTTACCCTTCTGAACACCATTTAGGGTTATGTACCTGTTGGGGTCGTGCTTCGGTGCGCCGAAGGTCTCACACGAAGAAGCAGCTTCGGCTGAAGTCGTCTCCAAGAGATGGCCGAAGGTCCCTTTTCATGGAGCTTCGGCGTTTTAAACCGACATAGAGATAGAATGACCTTTTTATACATATAGGTCTGAGTCAATGCTATAAACTTTCGCAAGGGGCATAATTGTAATTTGTCACAGGCTGCGACCTGTGCCTATAAATAGATGAACAGTACCTCTGTACTATTCACGTGAACCTGTCATTTGCCTTCACATCACGCTTGTACTTTTGCCTTCTGCAGGACCGAAGGTACATTTGTAATTCAAAGCCATTTATATTCATTAATACAAGTAGAGATAATTCTATGACAATATTTAAATTTTTATTTCATATTCTATGATTTATGTGAATGCTTCATTCTTCGTTGTTATGCTTACGAAGGTATGTCCTTCGTAACCTTCGTCCGAGATGCTTTATATCCCGAAGGGATATATTGTTATGGAGGACGAAGGGCCTTAATACTTAACATTTTTTGTGTTGCCTTGTTCTTAATTCTTAGCATTTGAGAACAAGCCCCCAACATTGGCGCCCACCTCCGGTCAACTCACTTCCACCTTTCTGAGCTGATGGCTTCGTTCAACACTCAAGCTGGAGCTGCTTCGGCTTCGAAGCTGGTGCTCCCGATAACAGGCGGTTCTTGCTCAGAGCCAGCTAACAAAAAGCAGAAGAAGGAGGCTCAGAGAAGGGTGCAGCATGTTGGAGTGCAGGGACCCTTCATTAAGTCAAAATGGTCTCACATTCCAATTACTTTCTCTCAGGAAGATCTTCAGCTCAAGGACTATCCTCACAATGATGCTATGGTCATTTCTTGTGTGATCAAAGGGTTTCTGGTTCACAATGTCCTAGTTGACACAGGCAGTGCAGCTGACATTATATTTGCCAAAGCCTTCAGACAGATGCAAGAGCCTGAAGACAAGATTCATGATGCTACGCACCCTCTTTGTGGCTTCGGAGGGCGGCAGATTGTGGCACTCGGGAAGATTACCATGCCGGTAACCTTCGGATTTGTTAATAACACAAGGACTGAGCAAATTGTGTTTGATATTGTTGACATGGAATACCCCTACAACGCCATCATTGGTCGTGGTACCCTAAATGCTTTTGAAGCAATTCTTCACCCAGCTTATCTCTGCATGAAGATACCTTCGGACCAAGGGCCTATTGCTATTCATGGGAGTCAGGAAGCTGCCAGAAGGGCCGAAGGAAGCTGGACTGATTCCAAGGCAATCCATAATATAGATGGAGTTGAAGCTTGTGAACAGTATAAGTTCAGGAGGGAAAAAGCAGCTTCGGCTGATCAGCCGAAGCCCATGCTGCTGTGTGAGGACATAGCAGAGCAGAAGGTGCTATTGGGCTCGCAATTATCTGAAGATCAAGAGAAAACCTTGATAAGGTTTTTATTCAACAATAAAGATGTTTTTGCATGGTCAGCCAATGATCTTTGTGGAGTGAATCGGGATGTTATTGAACATTCGCTCAATGTTGACCCATCCTTCAGACCCCGCAAGCAGAGGCTTCGGAAAATGTCTGATGACAAGGCCGAAGGGGCTCGCGACGAAGTAAAAAGACTCCTAAGTGCAGGAGTTATTAGAGAAGTGAAGTATCCAGAATGGCTAGCTAACACTGTTATGGTGAAGAAGGCCAATGGAAAGTGGAGAATGTGTATTGATTTCACAGATCTCAACAAGGCTTGTCCGAAGGATGAGTTCCCGCTGCCAAGGATAGACTCTTTAGTTGATGCAGCAGCTTCTTCGGAACTCATGAGTCTCCTGGATTGTTACTCAGGCTATCATCAAATCTGGATGAAAAAGGAGGATGAGCCGAAGACTAGTTTCATAACCCCAAGTGGTACATATTGCTATCTTCGGATGCCTGAGGGGCTTAAGAATGCTGGAGGGAGTTTCAGCAGGATGACTGCGAAGGTTCTCCAATCTCAGATAGGCAGAAATGTGTTGACCTATGTTGATGACATTATTGTAAAAAGCACGAAGCAAGAAGACCATATTGCTGATCTGCAGGAGACCTTCGCCAGCTTCAGACAAGCTGGTCTGAAGCTGAATCCAGAAAAATGTGTCTTTGGAGTGAAGAAGGGTAAGTTCCTTGGATGCTTGGTTTCAACAAAGGGAATTGAAGCTAACCCAAATAAAATCGAAGCTATACTTCGAATGGAGCCACCAACCACAAGAAAGGGGGCCCAAAGATTGACAGGAAGACTGGCATCTCTTAACAGATTTATATCCAGATCAGCGGAAAGAAATCTACCCTTCTTCGAGGTGCTAAAATCAGCTGAAGTCTTTCAATGGGGCCCAGCTCAACAAAAAGCTTTCGAAGAACTCAAGCAATACCTGATAGATCTAACAACGTTAACTCCACCAGTGCCAGGGGCTCCTCTGTTGTTGTATGTGGCAGCTTCGCACTCAGCAGTAAGTGCGGCACTTGTGCAGGAGAAGTTTGATGGACAAATCAAGAAGCAGGTCCCAGTATATTTTGTATCTGAAGTCCTTAGCGTCTCAAAGAAAAATTATACAGAACTGGAGAAGGTGTTGTATGCCGTTCTAATGGCATCCAGGAAGCTTCGGCATTATTTTCAGGCATATAATATTATTGTTCCTTCTTCGCAGCCGTTGAAAGATATCATGAGAAATAAAGAAGCTACTGGCCGAATTGGAAAATGGGCTGCGGAGCTTAATGAATTTTACATTGATTATGTGCACAGATCCTCGATCCAGTCTCAAGCATTGGCAGATTTTATTGCCGACTGGACGCCAGGGGCTCAGGGCGAAGAAGCGAATAAAGATGCCGAAGCTTGGACAGTGTTTTGTGATGGCTCCTGGGGAACCTTCGGAGCAGGAGCAGCTGCTGTTTTGGTTTCACCGTCCAAGGTTAAAACTTGCTATGCAGCAAGACTGGACTTCAGCTGCACAAATAATATTGCTGAGTACGAAGCCTTGCTCCTGGGTCTTCGGAAACTAAAGGCGATGGGGATCAGGAGGGCGATCCTTAAAACTGATTCTCAGATTGTTGCGGGTCATATTGACAAAAGTTGCAAGGCTAAAGACCCGAAGCTTGAAAAATACCTAGACACAGTCCGAAGGATCGAAGCTTCCTTCGAAGGATTTTCTGTTAAGAATATCCCTCGAGGGCAAAATGAACATGCTGATTTGTTAGCCAGGTCTGCAGCACAGGGGCTGCCGTTACCTTCGGATGTATTCTTCGAAATAATAAAGGCACCTTCAGTAGAGTTACTTGAAAGAGCAGTTCTTACTATTTCTCCTGTGTACAGTGAAGATTGGAGAACTGAAATAATTTCTTACCTTCAGGGCAACTTCCTATCAGATGACGAAGCTTATAATAAAAGAATAGAGGCAAGAGCTCGCCCGTATATCATTATAGAAGGGGAGTTATACAAGCATGGAGTTTGTGCCCCGCTGCTCAAGTGCTTGTCTAGAGCCGAAGGTATAGAGTTGATGAAGGAGATACATGCAGGCCTTTGTGGATCCCACATCGGATCCAGGCCGTTACTTGGAAAAGTGTTCCGTCAAGGATTTTATTGGCCGAAGGCAGCTTCGGATGCAGCTGAGTTAGTTCAAAAGTGCGAAGGTTGTCAGAAATGTGCAAGAGATCAAAAACAGCCTTCGTCTTTGACACAGCTAATACAACCCATCTGGCCATTGCAAAGGTGGGGCCTCGATTTGCTGGGCCCATTACCACCAGCTCAAGGCAATCTGAAATATGTTGTAGTTGCTGTGGAATATTTTTCCAAGTGGATTGAGGCGAAGCCATTAGCTACAATAACTTCGGCCACTGTCCAAAAATTTTTCTGGCAGAATATTGTCTGTCGCTTCGGAGTGCCGAAGGCTATAACTGTAGATAATGGAACACAATTTGACTCCGAAGAATTCAGAAATTTTTGTGATCAAATTGGCACGAAGATCCACTTTGCGTCAGTTAGGCACCCGGAGTCAAATGGGCTTGTTGAAAGGGCCAACGGCATCATAATGACAGGAATAATGAAGCTAATCTTCAATCAACCAAGGGGAAAGTGGCCAGATCAGCTTACCAAAGTGGTATGGAGCCATAACACAACAGCATCAAGATCTACAGGCTTTACCCCATTTAAGTTGTTATTTGGTGACGAAGCAATAACCCCGGAAGAGGCCAAAGCTGGATCAATAAGAGTGGTAGCTTCGGCAGAATCAGGTCCCGAAGATACTTGTCTCGTGGAAAAAGATGCCTTAGAAGGGATCAGGCTCCAGGCCGTGGAGAATATCAATAAGTACCAGGCTGAAACAGTTAAATGGCGAGATAGAAAGGTCCGACTAAAAAATATTGAGCCAGGACACTTGGTGCTTCGGAGAGTGGCCAATCCGGATACAGTGGGCAAATTGCAACTGAAATGGGAAGGGCCTTTCTTAGTAGCATCTTCGTCAAGGCCTGGTTCGTACAGACTGAAGGACATGGATGGCAATGAAATTCCAAGATCTTGGAATGCGGATGAGCTTCGGCGGTTTTATGTATAACTCGATGTAATTTTGACTTTTCTTTTCTTTTTCATGGCACCCTTTTCCTTTCTAAAGGGGGAGAAAGGTTTTTAATGGGGCCATCACATGTAATTTTTCTTTTTAGTTTTATAAGAGCAAAATCCCCCAAAGATGTACATGTAAAAGCTGAGAGCGCACCATCGAGTGCCGAAACTGAAAAAGAGAAAAAGCTCCGAAGACGTCCCTAAGGGGATGCAGAGCTTACAGCGAAAAGTCAACGCTGATTCCGCCGAAAGTAAAAGGCGAAGAAGCTCCAAAGACGTTCCCAAGGGAATGCAGAGCTTATACCGTCTAAGTAAAAGACGAAGAGGCTCCAAAGACGTCCCTAAAGGGATGCAGAGCTTACAGCGAAAAGTCAACGCTGATATTGCCTAAGTAAGAGGCGAAGAAGCTCCGAAGTCGTTCCTAAGGAATGCAGAGCTAATGTGTGGTTGTTTCCAAGTAATGCCTGACAATATGGCTTCGGACATATGCTTCGGACATTCATTCGTGCATTACATTACATCATAACATTCGCATGCATAAGCATTCATTCATAGCATTTGTGTTCCCAAGTGGCTGCTTCGGCAAAAAAGCTTCGGAGAAGTGCCTTTTTATGACTTGTTACGCTATGTTGTGTGCAAAAGTGAAAAGTTCCGTTGCTTTGGCACAAAGAAAAGTTTCAGTATAAGGGAGAACTGGATCTTTATGAATCGTTGTGTAAAAGAGTAGTAGTCTTTTATGTTTTGTCATGTAAAGGAAAGCTTCGGCAGAAAGGAGAAGTAGTCTTTTATGTTTTGTCATGTACAAAAAAGCAAAGCTTCGGCAAAAAGAGGAAGCGACCTTTTAGGCTTCGTTGTGTACGAAAAGAAGGGAAGGTGTTTTTTCGCCTTCAGCTCAAAATACTGATTTCGTCCACAACAAAGCGCCTCAAGCAAAGGGTAAGAATATATTACAAGGTATGTACAAAGTTCCTTGAAGATAGTCTAGTTGTGTTTACAAGAATTGTTACAAAAATATCCTGAATTTTTCTACAGTACACTTCTACTGATCTTCATTAAGTTTCAGCTTCGACGACATAATTTAGGCATCATCTTCACCTTCGTCATCCTACATAAATTAAGAGTTTATGAGCAAAAATCAAGAGCAAAGGAAAAGGTAACTCCGAAGTATCATTTCTTACTGGTTCAAGATGACTTCGTGCTTCGTCTCCAGCTTTCTCCCGCCCGCCTTTTGTCCATATCATTTTTATAAATCTATTGGAGATGCTTCGGGCGAGGTCAGGCATATCATCCAGGATTGATGGAGATAAGGTGAAGTTGGGCCTGTTGACAATTTTTCCGTGTTCGCAGCCGGCCTTCAGAAATGCAGCAGCGGTCCCTCGAGAAGCCACCCAGGCACAGAAGTCACCATGCCCAGCTATGACTTCGTCGAGCTCGTCAATCTCCCCCTCAATGTGTTCAAAGGTTTTCGGTAGATCTTCAGCTGAGGGGGTAAATTTTTCGCTGCTAGCTCCAACCGAGTAAAAAATCTTTCTCAATCGTTGAATGCACTTGTTGCTAAATTCCAGGCATTTTTCTTGAAGATTTGTCAGTAGTTTTCTCAAATCTGAATTCTGCTGAGCTTCGGCTTCAAGTTTTTCATTGAGATCTTGTTTTTCTCGTTCGAACTGCTCGGACTGGCGGAGAAGCTTCGAGTTTAGTTCTGATATTTTTGCTTCAGCTTCCGCCAGTAAGCCTTCGGCTGCCTGGAGCTCAAAGTTCTTTTTCTCAAAAGCATCTGATTGCTCCTTTATTTTGTTCTCCAAATTTTCAATTATAGCTTCGTGCTTCTTATCTTCTAGATCTTGCTGCATCCTCAAAGCTTTGCTTAGAAGCATGCTCTACAAATAAACAACCTTCGTTAAAGAATATTGCCATTATTAAAAAACAATAGAAGTTAGGGAGAAGGATGTTTACCTTGAAATTTGAATAAAATAAGCTGCCGACGATATGTTGTCGTCGATAGCGGCTGATGTCTGTCTCTAGCTTCGGAAAACCGATACTCTTTGATAGAGTACCGATGACCTTAGCTCCAGCTGAGTCCCGGATGCAGCCCAGTTGTTCGTCATCAATGCCCCCAAATAGGAGGGCACCTGACTTGTAGCCGCAAGACTTGGCGTAGTCTTTAAGTTCTTCTATTTCGTCCTTCGTCAGTTTTTGCCTAACTAAGTTCTGGAAAGAGTAGGCTTCGTCGTCCGAAGGGTCTTCGGCTATTTCTTTTCCTTTCTCAGGCACTGTGGCCATGGTTTTTTCAGTAGTCGCACCAGCTTCTTCCGCAGCCATGTCTTCCAAAATCTTGTTGATATTCTCAATCGTGGATTTTAAGTTTGTATCTTCGGCTGTAGCGGCTTCGGTAGCCGCGACCCCCGAAGCTACGCCCTCGACGATTGCTGTATCTTCGGCAGCTGCCGATTTTTGGGTTGACGCCCTTGGCGGCGTCTTATCGATAACTTCAGTTACCGCAATGATTCTTTGCCGCTTGGGTTTGCTTGTCTTCGTCTGATCCGGCTCGTCCACCTTTCGAAAAAGCTTCGTCAGTTGGAGCCCTAGTGGACTTAGCTTCGTGGGCATGGGTTCAGTCATTACCTTTAAAATTTCATCCACGTCGCTGGTAGAAGGCGGCGTGGGGGACCCCTCTTCTTCGGGAGATTGGCGCTTCGGAGTGGATATTGTTCTTTTCTTGATAATTTTCTTTTTCTTTGCTGGTCCTTCTTCACCTCTGATCAGAGTTTCGGTTTCAGCCACTCTTTTTCTTTTGTGGCCTTCGGCACCCTTATTCAACTGCTCATAGTCTGGATACTCGAGGCCCAGGGCATCGAATACTCGGTTCAGCCTTCGCTTCGGTCGGGTGCCGAAGGCTGCTGTCATTAATTGATCCTCCTTTTTGGAGTAATTCCCCAAGATTTCATTGCACATTGTCTCAACTGTGTCTAACCACTCTTTGCAGGGTTTCTTAAAGTACTTCTTGAATTTAAAGTGATAAGGCAGACGAACTAGCTCCCCCTCCTTCTTCTCTCCCTCCAGCTTCGGCATTTCCCACTCTTTTAGAGTAGGGAAAACCCTGAATGCCAAGAATTCCTGAACTAGATCCCTGGTGCCAATATTTTTTGAGATAATTTCAAATTCACCCAGAGCAGCCCAGGTGGGACCCTTTAAATCACCGATGCGGCAGCGTGGCCTCGTCTCTCCGAAGATTAATTCCAGAGGGCTTTGTACCAATTTTTCTCTGTCTTCGTCAACTTTTACGTAGAACCACTCAGACTTCCAGCCTGCTGGCCATTTGCTTCGGTAGCTGATGACAGGACACTTTGTTGTCTTTCGGTAGGCAAAATTGTAACAGCCGAAATTATCGTGTAGTCCGTCTGTTCTGGCCTTTGTTTGGTAATGTAATTCGTGGGCTCGGCAGAAGCTGTCGGCAAACGGTTCCACAGCTTGGCTTCGGAGGGCCCAGATATAAACATTGAGTCTAACGATGGCGTTAGGAGTCAATTGGTGAAAATAAATGCCAAATTTTTGCAACACATCTCCAATAATTCCATGGAGAGGAAATCTCAGCCCAGCTTTTAAAAAGCTTTTGAAAATTACAATCTCATCCTTCTCTGGCTTCGGGGTAGACTCTTCTCCCCCGAAGCGAAGTAGCTTCTTCTGATCTTCAGTAAAAAAACCTGCTTTTACCATCTTCGCAAGGTCAGCTTTTGAAACAGTTGATTTTCCAAAATCCAGGTGACTGGGCTTGCTGGGTGTAGCAGTGTCGTAGTCATCTTCGGAGTCAGTCCCATCAATGTTTTCTTCTTCGGCTGTTGTCGGGTTTGCTTCGGCACCAGGCCCCTCTTCCGCAGTCACTAGACCGGAGCGCCGCATCGCTTCGGATATGGGCACAGTGCCTGAACTTTCAGCTTCGTCTCCCTCACGAACAACTCTGGCAGTAGATCGCACTCTCGCCATTTGATTCTGAGTTTGGGGAAGTCAGAAACCTTTTTCTTTTTTCTTTTTTCCCGAAGCTCTTCTTTCTGACGAAGCAAGCGACGAGACGGACCTTCGTTCGATTTTGGGATTTAAGCTTCGGCTATGATGGAAAATTTCGGCAGCAAAACAGTGCAAATAGCAATGAATGCTGTGGTAACTTCACACCTACCTGCTTGTTTATATAGTACTCCAGGTAAGAAGGCGAAGCGGCGGAATTGTTACACCAGGTGCACCGTAACTTGTACCCGCTGCGCAGTGGACCGCAAGGATCAAACAGTAACTCTGCAAGGTGGGACCGACACGCGCTCGGAAGTCGGATCGTTTCTCCGCAACGAGCTCAGGGAAGGTGTTTTTTGGACCTTCGGCTTCCCGAAGCTGAAGAGGTTTTTTTTCACGGGTCAAGCTCGTTACGAAGAACGATTTAGCACCGCGAAAGGGGCTACTGTTGGGGTCGTGCTTCGGTGCGCCGAAGGTCTCACACGAAGAAGCAGCTTCGGCTGAAGTCGTCTCCAAGAGATGGCCGAAGGTCCCTTTTCATGGAGCTTCGGCGTTTTAAACCGACATAGAGATAGAATGACCTTTTTATACATATAGGTCTGAGTCAATGCTATAAACTTTCGCAAGGGGCATAATTGTAATTTGTCACAGGCTGCGACCTGTGCCTATAAATAGATGAACAGTACCTCTGTACTATTCACGTGAACCTGTCATTTGCCTTCACATCACGCTTGTACTTTTGCCTTCTGCAGGACCGAAGGTACATTTGTAATTCAAAGCCATTTATATTCATTAATACAAGTAGAGATAATTCTATGACAATATTTAAATTTTTATTTCATATTCTATGATTTATGTGAATGCTTCATTCTTCGTTGTTATGCTTACGAAGGTATGTCCTTCGTAACCTTCGTCCGAGATGCTTTATATCCCGAAGGGATATATTGTTATGGAGGACGAAGGGCCTTAATACTTAACATTTTTTGTGTTGCCTTGTTCTTAATTCTTAGCATTTGAGAACAAGCCCCCAACAGTACCCTACTCTAGGGTTTTATTTGCAAAAATGACATATCAATACAACTTGCTTGAAACTTCAACCTAGTGAATGCATTCTAGGTGTGTCAAACACATGAAATGCTAATGCTGATGATGTTATGCTCAAGTTTTAGTAATAGTAACACCAGGGGTGTTACACCCCGGGCCCGCCTTAGGGGAGGATGTGACTTGTGAGCCTGCATGCGGGGCCAGAGTCTGATCAGCGCTCCCGCACACCTATTGACGCAATTATTGTCGGCCCTATTATGGTTATGCCGACTGCCACGCCTATTCCCACGGTTGACTGGCCCGTGACCTTCGCACTTAATGTCACTGTTAGGCCATGCGCGGGATTCCTCGAGTTGTTGCACTGGTTCTGAAAACTTATCTTTTCAGTCTGTTGCGACGGCCCCGAGAAGACGTGGCATTGGCGCGAGCGGCGGTGCGGTTTTTCCGCACCCGGCAACCGGTGCGCCGGTTGTATGACATGCGAGCCTGGGCCCCCATGTTGGACCGTCAGTTGCAGCGAAGCTGAGGGGGCGCATAACAGTAGGGCGGCTGTACGCTCCCTGCGTGGTGGTTCTCCTTTTCGACCGTTGGTTTCAGCGAAGATGAGGGAGCTCTTAACCGCAGGGCGGTTGCATGCTCCTTGTGCGGCGGTTCGACTTCTTCCTGCTTCGGGTCAGTCTGTATGACATGTGGGGCCTGGCCACAGTGTCATAGGGTAGGAACCCTAGAGTACGTCGAGGGAGACTTCGCCCGTGACGCTTCGGGGGGCGAGTGGGGAGATCTGCCTTTGAAAAGGGATCGATCTCCCGAGCAGTAACCATGCCTTACTCCTCTCGCATTCCTTGCGCCCTTCCGCCACCCGGGCCTCCAGATGGGGTGCGCTGGTGTCTTCTGGAGAGACCCGCGTCAGGGCCGTCCCCTCCAGCGATCTCACCGCCGGAGAGCTTGCGCTCGTGGTGGTGCCGGTGGTCTTGTTTTCTTCTTGCTGTTGTTAGAGGAGCACAACCCCGTGGGGGTTGGTTCTCTTCCGTCATTGCTCGGCTTCAAGGATTTTCATCATGTAGCCCAGCTGCAGTCCCCCGCCAGTGGCCATCCAGAAGGATGACCACCAGCCTCGTGGTGGGGAGAAGCAAGCCGGGCTGCGGCTTCCCCCCACCCTCAGCTTCAAGGATGTTCATCACCCTCGCTGGTGCGGAGGGCGAGCCAAGTCGGGGCCCTGCCCTCCACGTGGGCTGGTGACCCGCTTCTTCCTCCAGCATTCGGAGGAGAAGGATGTTCACCAGCCTTGTGGAGGAGGCGAACCTCGGCTACGCGGGGTCGGCTGGCTGCAGGCTATCAGCTGCATCGTGTCTGGCCCTTTGGGCTAGACGGCTTCGGTGCCGCCTTCGACGCTGCCTCCTGTCATCTGGCCGGGGGCGTGGCTGTCCGTCCACTGCACGGGCAACGGTCGCGCCTTGAGCGGGTCTGCCACATCCACAGCTTCTCCTGCCCGCCGGTCGCACTGGGGGGGGGTCGTACAAGACACCGTACGCCGTGGGAGTGGCGGCCGTGTTCTTGGATGGTCTTGTTCTCACTCTCGTGGGAGGACGGGGGCGAGGACCTCCTTGCAACGGCGCACACCCTGAGGTGGATGCTGCTGCTGGCAAACCACTCGGAGTGGAGGTCATTGTCGCTGCTGGTGCAGAGGTGGTCTCTGTCGCCGGCGATCCGCTGATGCAGAGGTGGCCGCCGCCGCCTGTGAGGTTGCCTGGAGCCAGTTTCCAGCGTGACTCCTGCTGGTGCAGCGCAGTTCATTCCTGCAGAAATAGAGCTAGGGCCCCGCTTGTAAGGGAATGAAATAACATATGTTTGCTCGGAAGCAGAATATAATAACATATGTATGCAGGATTTTAGTCTGGGAAGCCAAGTTGTGTGTCCGGACCCCCTGGATGGTGGTTCTAGGTACTAGGACACCTGCCGCAGGGTGGTGGAGTGTGCAGGCCCACGGTACAGGACCAGGCTGAGCGGCTACACAGCTCCAGACCACCCCAGGAGACAAGCATCACTTCTCTAGTTCTGGACCCCAAGTTGTCGGACGCACAGGACTTATAGTTCCAAATACTAGGGCACCCGTCGTGGAGTGATGGAGTGTGCAGGATTTTGGGTACGGAACCAGGCTAACCGGCCACACAGGCTCCGGACCACCCCATGGAACGGGCATCTGTTCTTTAGAACCGGCCCCTAGGCTTTTTCCTGTTTTTGTATGGTACTCCTGAGTATTATTTATTAAGCAGTATTTAACACTTAACTGTGTATCGCTTGTTCCTGCTATGTGAGGTGTTACGCTGTTGACTCCCCCTGGTACCTGGCCCCCCGCCTGGGATGCAGGCTTGATGTGTCGAGATTGGATACCAGCGCGTCTGAAAGAGTTGTCAACAATTCTCGGGAGATAGCTTCACCGAGACCTGGATCTGTACACAGCTTTAGCTAAGGAGTGTTAGTAGTACACCCGTAGGACCTATCGTCCGACACTAGCCATCCTTTGATACATGCTCGGGACTTGCAGGGTCTAGCTTGGGGGAGCCAAGTCGTGCGTTCGGACCCCCTGGATGGTGGTTCTAGGTACTAGGACACTTGCCGCAGGGTGGTGGAGTGTGCAGGCCCATGGTACGGGACCAGGCTGAGCGGCTACACGGCTCCAGGCCACCCCAAGAGACAAGTGCCTCTTCTCTAGTTCTGGACCCCAGGTTGTCGGACCCACAGGACTTAGGCTTACACCTATATTCCTAAATTAATTTTGGTGGTTGAGTTGCCCAACACAAATAATTGGACTAACTAGTTTGCCCAAGTTTATAAGTTCTACAGGTATCAAAGGTTCACAATAAGCCAATAAAAAGATCAAGAGAAAGGGTTCAAACAAAGGAGCAAGGGACAACCGAAGTGTGCCCTGGTCTGTCCGGTGTGCCACCGGACAGTGTCCGGTGCACCACCGGACAGTGTCCGGTGCACCAGGGGACTTCAAGCTGAACTTCGCACCTTCGGGAAAATGCAGAGGCGCTCCACTATAATTCACCGGACTGTCCGGTGTACACCGGACAGTGTCCGGTGCTCCAAGGAGAAGCGACTCTGAACTCGCCAGCTTCGGGAATCCACTAACAGCTAGTCCGCTATAATTCACCGGACATGTCCGGTGTAACAGCGGAGCAACGACTACTTCGGCGCCAACGGTCACCTACAGCGGCATTAAATGCGCGCCAGAGCGCGCAGAAGTCAGGCCCGCGCGACATGGCGCACCGGACACTCTACAGTACATGTCCGGTGCGCCACCGGACATCCAGGCGGGCCCAGCAGACAGAGCTCCAACGGTCGAACCCTAACGGCCGGGTGACGTGGCTGGCGCACCAGACACTGTCCGGTGTGCACCGGACTGTCCGGTGCACCATGCGACAGACAGCCTCCACCAAATGGCTAGTTTGGTGGTTGGGGCTATAAATACCCCCAACCACCCCTCATTCAAGTCATCCAAGTTTTCCACCTTCTAACCATCTACAAGAGCTCTAGCATTCAATTCTAGACACACCCAAGTGATCAAATCCTCTCCAATTCCACACAAAGCTTTACTGACTAGTGAGAGAGATTTGTTGTGTTCTTTTGAGCTCTTGCGCTTGGATTGCTTCTTTTCTTTCTCATTTGTTCTTGTGATCATAAACTCATTTGTAACCAAGGCAAGAGACACCAATTGTGTGGTGGTCCTTGCGGGGAAGTTTTGTTCCCGGTTGATTTGAGAAGAGAAGCTCACTCGGTCCGAGGGACCGTTTGAGAGAGGGAAAGGGTTGAGATAGACCCGGCCTTTGTGGCCTCCTCAAGGGGAGTAGGTTTGCGAGAACCGAACCTCGGTAAAACAAATCCTTGCGTCTCACTTCCTTACTCACTCGCGATTTGTTTTTACGCCCTCTCTTAGACTCGTTTATATTTCTAACGCTAACCCGACTTGTAGTTCTGTTTAAATTGTTAAATTTCAGTTTTGCCCTATCCACCCCCCTCTAGGTGACTTTCAATTGGTATCAGAGCCCGGTGCTTCATTAGAGCCTAACCGCTCGAAGTGATGTCGAGAGATCACGCCAAGAAGGATATGGAGACCGGCGACAAGCCCACTACAAGCCACGGGGAGACTTCATCGGAAGAGTCCCGCAACAAGAGGAAGGAGAAGAAAGACTCCTCCAACAAAGGGAAGGGGAAGGAGAAGAAATCCTCTTCCCACAAGTCACATCGGAGAGGCGACAAGCACAAGAGGATGAGGAAAGTGGTCTACTACGAGACCGACTCTTCATCACCATCGACCTCCGGCTCCGACGCGCCGTCCGTCACTTCTAAGCGCCATGAGCGCAAGAAGTTTAGTAAGATCCCCCTACACTATCCCCACATTTCAAAGCGTACTCCTTTGCTCTCCGTTCCATTAGGCAAACCACCAGTTTTTGACAGTGAAGATTATAATATGTGGAGTGACAAAATGAGGCACCATCTAACCTCACTCCACACAAGCATATGGAATGTTGTTGAGTTTGGTGTACAGGTACCATCCGTAGGGGATGAAGACTACGACTCGGACGAAGTGGCCCAAATTCACCACTTTAACTCCCAAGCCACTACTATACTCCTCGCCTCTCTAAGTCGAGAGGAGTATAATAAGGTGCAAGGGTTAAAGAGTGCGAAGGAAATTTGGGACGTACTCAAGACCGCGCACGAAGGAGACGAGGTGACAAAAAACACCAAGCGGGAGACGATCGAGGGGAGCTCGGTCGCTTCATGCTTCACCAAGGGGAGGACCCACAAGCCATGTACAACCGCTTGAAGACCTTGGTGAATCAAGTGCGCAACCTCGGGAGCGAAAAATGGGATGACCATGAGATGGTCAAGGTTATTCTTAGATCCCTCGTATTTCTTAACCCTACACAATTCAATTAATTCGAGGTGATCCTAAATATAAGCTAATGTCTCCCGAGGAGGTTATAGGAAAATTTGTGAGCTTTGAGCTAATGATTAAAGGCTCAAAGAAAATCATCGAGCAAGGTACCTCCTCAACGCCCGAAGCACAACCGGTGGCATTCAAGGCGACGAAGGAAAAGAAGGAGGAGTCTACATCAAGTAGACAACCCATCGACGCCTCCAAGCTCGACAACGAGGAAATGGCGCTCATCATCAAGAGTTTCCGCCAAATCCTCAAGCAAAGGAGGGGGGAAGGATTACAAGCCCCGCTCCAAGAAGGTTTGCTACAAGTGTGGTAAGCACGGTCACTTTATTGCAAAATGTCCTATTTCTAGTGACAGTGACAGGGGCGACGACAAGAAGGGGAGAAGAAAGGAGAAGAAGAGATATCACAAGAAGAAGGGCGGCGATGCCCATGTGTGTCGCAAGTGGGACTCCAACGAGAGCTCCACCGACTCCTCCTCTGACGAGGACGCCGCCAACATCGCCGTCACCAAGGGTCTTCTCTTCCCCAACATCGGCCACAAATGCCTCATGGCCAAGGACGGCAAAAAGAAGAAGGTTAAATCCAAATCCTCCACTAAATATGAATCCTCTAGTGATGATAATGCTAGTGATGAGGAGGATAATTTACGTACCCTTTTTGCCAACCTCAACATGCAACAAAAAGAAAAATTAAATGAATTGATTAGTGCCATCCATGAAAAGGATGATCTCTTGGACTCCCAAGAGGACTTCCTAATCAAGGAAAATAAAAAGCATGTTAAGGTTAAAAATGCTTACGCTCTAGAAGTAGAAAAATGTGAAAAACTATCTAGTGAGCTAAGCACTTGCCATGAGACTATTGACATCCTTAGAAATGAAAATGCTAGATTAATTGCTAAGGTTGATTCACATGTTTGTGATGCTTCAATTCCCAACCTTAGAAATGATAATGATGATTTGCTTGCTAAGATTGAAGAATTAAACATTTCTCTTGCTAGCCTTAAGATTGAAAATGAAAAATTGCTCGCTAAGGCTAAAGAATTAGATGTTTGCAATGTTACAATTTCTGATCTTAGAGATAACAATGATATTTTGCGTGCTAAGATTGTTGAACTTAACTCTTGCAAACCCTCTACATCTACCGTTGAGCATGTGTCTATTTGTGATAGATGTAGAGATGTTGATATTAATGCTATTCATGATCACATGGTCTTAATTAAACAACAAAATGATCATATAGCAAAGCTAGATGCTAAAATTGCCGAGCATAACTTAGAGAATGAAAAATTTAAATTTGCTAGAAGTATGCTCTATAGTGGGAGACGCCCTGGCATCAAGGATGGCATTGGCTTCCAAAGGGGAGACAATGTCAAACTTAGTGCCCCTCCTAAAAGATTGTCTAATTTTGTTAAGGGCAAGGCTCCCATGCCTCAGGATAACGAGGGTTACATTTTGTACCCTGCCGGTTATCCCGAGAGCAAGATTAGGAGAATTCACTCTAGGAAGTCTCACTCTAGCCCTAATCATGCTTTTATGTATAAGGGTGAGACATCTAGTTCTAGGCAACCAACCCGTGCTAAGTTGCCTAAGAAGAAAACTCCTAATGCATCAAATGATCATGACATTTCATTCAAAACTTTTGATGCATCATATGTTTTAACTAACAAATCCGGCAAGGTAGTTGCCAAGTTTGTTGGGGGCAAACACAAGGGGTCAAAGACTTGTGTTTGGGTACCCAAAGTTCTTGTGTCTAATGCCAAAGGACCCAAAACCGTTTGGGTACCTAAAGTCAAGAACTAAAATTGTTTTGTAGGTTTATGCATCCGGGGGCACAAGTTGGATCATCGATAGCGGGTGCACAAACCACATGACAGGGGAGAAGAAGATGTTCTCCTCCTACGAGAAAAACCAAGATCCCCAACGAGCTATCACATTCGGGGATGGAAACCAAGGTTTGGTCAAAGGTTTGGGTAAAATTGCTATATCTCCTGACCATTCCATTTCCAATGTTTTTGTTGTTGATTCTTTAGATTACAATTTGCTTTCCGTATCTCAATTATGTCAAATGGGCTACAACTGTCTGTTTACTGATGTAGGTGTCACTATCTTTAGAAGGAGTGATGATTCAATAGCATTTAAGGGAGTGTTAGAGGGTCAGCTATACTTGGTAGATTTTGATAGAGCTGAACTCGACACTTGCTTGATTGTTAAGACTAACATGGGTTGGCTCTGGCACCGCCGACAAGCCCATGTTGGAATGAAGAATCTTCATAAGCTTCTAAAGGGAGAACACATTTTAGGACTAACAAATGTTCATTTTGAGAAAGACAGGATTTGTAGCGCATGCCAAGCCGGGAAGCAAGTTGGCACTCATCATCCACACAAGAACATCATGACGACTGACAGGCCACTGGAGCTCCTACACATGGATCTATTCGGCCCGATTGCTTACATAAGCATCGGTGGGAGTAAGTACTGTCTAGTTATTGTGGATGATTATTCTCGCTTCACTTGGGTGTTCTTTTTGTAGGAAAAATCACAAACCCAAGAGACCTTAAAGGGATTCTTGAGACTGGCTCAAAATGAGTTCGGCTTGAGGATAAAGAAAATTAGAAGCGACAATGGGATGGAGTTCAAGAATTCACAAATTGAAGGCTTCCTTGAGGAGGAGGGCATCAAGCATGAGTTCTCTTCTCCCTACACCCCACAACAAAATGGTGTAGTGGAGAGGAAGAATAGAACTCTATTGGACATGGCAAGAACCATGCTTGATGAGTACAAGACGCCGGATCGGTTTTGGGCCGAGGCGGTTAACACCGCTTGCTACGCCATCAACCGGTTATATCTACACCGAATCCTCAAGAAGACATCATACAAACTCCTAACCGGTAAAAAGCCCAACATTTCATATTTTAGAGTCTTCGGTAGCAAATGCTTCATTCTTGTTAAGAGAGGTAGAAAATCTAAATTTGCTCCTAAGACTGTAGAAGGCTTTTTACTAGGATATGATTCAAACACAAGGGCATATAGAGTCTTTAACTAGTCCTCAGGACTAGTTGAAGTTTCTTGTGACGTTGTGTTTGATGAGACTAACGGCTCTCAAGTAGAGCAAGTTGATCTTGATGAGATAGGTGAAGAAGAGGCTCCATGCATCGCGCTAAGGAACATGTCCATTGGGGATGTGTGTCCTAAGGAATCCGAAGAGCCTCCAAATACACAAGATAAACCGTCCTCCACGCAAGCATCCCCACCAACTCAAATTGAGGATGAGGCTCAAAATGATGAAGGAGAAGATCAAGGAAATGAGCCACCTCAAGATGATAGCAATAATCAAGGGGGAGATGCAAATGATCAAGACAAGGAGGATGAATAACCAAGGCTGCCACACCCAAGAGTCCACCAAGCAATCCAACGAGATCACCCCGTCGACACCATCCTTGGCGACATTCATAAGGAGGTAACCACTAGATCTCGTGTTGCACATTTCTGTGAGCATTACTCTTTTGTTTCCTCTATTGAGCCACACAGGGTAGAGGAAGCACTCCAAGATTCAGATTGGGTGATGGCGATGCAAGAGGAGCTCAACAACTTCACTAGAAACGAGGTATGGCATTTAGTTCCACGTCCTAACCAAAATGTTGTAGGAACCAAGTGGGTCTTCCGCAACAAGCAAGATGAGCATGGTGTGGTGACAAGGAACAAAGCTCGACTTGTGGCCAAGGGATACTCCCAAGTCGAAGGTTTGGATTTTGGTGAAACCTATGCACCCGTAGCTAGGCTTGAGTCAATTCGCATATTATTAGCCTATGCTACTTATCATGGCTTCAAGCTTTACCAAATGGACGTGAAGAGTGCCTTCCTCAACGGACCAATCAAGGAAGAGGTCTATGTTGAGCAACCTCCCAGCTTTGAAGACAGTGAGTATCCCAACCATGTCTATAGGCTCTCTAAGGCGCTTTATGGGCTCAAGCAAGCCCCAAGAGCATGGTATGAATGCCTAAGAGATTTCCTTATAGCTAATGGCTTCAAAGTCGGCAAGGCCGATCCTACTTTATTTACTAAAACTCTTGACAATGATTTGTTCATATGCTAAATTTATGTTGATGATATTATATTTGGGTCTACTAACGAATCTACATGTGAGGAACTTAGTAGGATCATGACACAGAAATTCGAGATGTCAATGATGGGGGAGTTGAAGTATTTCTTAGGATTTCAAGTAAAGCAACTCCAAGAGGGCACCTTCATTTGCCAAACGAAGTATACTCAAGACATCCTAAACAAGTTTGGGATGAAGGATGCTAAGCCCATCAAGACAGCCATGGGAACCAATGGGCATCTCGACCTCGACACGGGAGGTAAATCCGTCGATCAAAAGGTATACCGGTCGATGATAGGTCCATTACTCTATTTATGTGCATCTCGACTGGACATTATGCTTTTCGTATGCATGTGTGCAAGATTCCAAGCCGACCCTAAGGAATCTCACCTTACGGCCGTAAAACGAATCTTGAGATATTTGGCTTATACTCCTAAGTTTGGGCTTTGGTACCCTTGGGGATCCACATTTGATTTAATTGGTTATTCGGATGCCGATTGGGCGGGGTGTAAAATTAATAGAAAGAGCACATCGGGGACTTGCCAGTTCTTGGGAAGGTCCTTGGTGTCTTGGGCTTCAAAGAAGCAAAATTCGGTCGCTCTTTCTACCGCCGAAGCCGAGTACATTACCGCAGGCCATTGTTGCGCGCAATTGCTTTGTATGAGGCAAACCCTGCAGGACTATGGTTACAAATTAACCAAAGTTCCTCTTCTAAGTGATAATGAGAGTGCAATCCACATGGCGGATAATCCCGTTGAGCATAGTCGCACTAAACACATAGCCATTCATTATCATTTTCTTAGGGATCACCAACAAAAGGGGGATATAGAGATTGCATACATTAATACTAAAGATCAATTAGTCGATATCTTTACCAAGCCACTAGATGAACAAACTTTTACCCGACTTAGGCATGAGCTAAATATTCTTGATTCTAGAAATTTCTTTTAATGTCTTGCACACATAGCTCATAAATATACCTTTGATCATGTCTCTTTTATATATGCTATGACTAATGTGTTTTCAAGTGAATTTCAAACCAAGTCATAGGTGTATTGAAAGGGAATTGGAGTCTTCGGCGAAGACAAAGGCTTCCACTCCACTCTATTACTCATCCTTCGCCGTCGCTCCGAGCAATTCTCCGTCTTTGGTATAATCTTCACTCATATGCTTTATTTTCCAAAGGGGAGAAAGTAGTTAGTAAAAGGGCCTATATTTCATTCTAAATATCCGTTTTTGGCGATTTATGCCAAAGGGGGAGAAAGTATTGGCCCAAAGCAAAAGGACCGCACCACCACCCTAATTTTAAAAACTAATGATTTTCACTTGATAAATTTCCAATTAGTATCTTATTGTATTCTAAAGGAGGAGAAAGTAGCACTTTCAAAAAATTAGTATCTCAAAACCCTCTTGAACGCTAAGAGGAGAATTTTATTGAAAGGGGTGTTTTGTTTAGTAAAGGAAAAGCATTTGAAACAGGGAAAGAAAATTTCAAATCTTGAAAATGCTTCTCAAAATCTTACTCATTTACCTTTGACTATTTGCAAAAGAACTTTGAAAAGGATTTACAAAAAGAATTTGCAAAAACAAAACATGTGGTGCAAGCGTGGTCCAAAATGTTAAAAATAAAGAAACAATCCATGCATATCTAGTAAGTAATTTTTATTGGCTCAATTCTAAGTAACCTTTGCACTTACATATTGCAAACTAGTTCAATTATGCACTTTTATATTTGCTTTGGTTTGTGTTGGCATCAATCACCAAAAAGGGGGAGATTGAAAGGGAATTAGGCTTACACCTATATTCCTAAATTAATTTTGGTGGTTGAGTTGCCCAACACAAATAATTGGACTAACTAGTTTGCCCAAGTTTATAAGTTCTACAAGTATCAAAGGTTCACAATAAGCCAATAAAAAGATCAAGAGAAAGGGTTCAAACAAAGGAGCAAGGGACAACCGAAGTGTGCCCTGGTCTGGCACACCGGACTGTCCGGTGTGCCACCGGACAGTGTCCGGTGCACCAGGGGACTTCAAGCTGAACTTCGCACCTTCGGGAAAACGCAGAGGCGCTCCACTATAATTCATCGGACTGTCCGGTGTACACCGGATAGTGTCCGGTGCTCCAAGGAGAAGCAACTCTGAACTCGCCAGCTTCGGGAATCCACTAACGGCTAGTCCGCTATAATTCACCGGACATGTCCGGTGTACACCGGACTGTCTGGTGTAACGGCGAAGCAACGGCTACTTCGGTGCCAACGGTCACATGCAGCGGCATTAAATGCGCGCTAGAGCGCGCAGAAGTTAGGCACGCGCGACATGGCGCACCGGACACTCTACAATACATGTCCGGTGCGCCACCGGACATCCAGGCGGGCCCAGCAGACAGAGCTCCAACGGTCGAACCCTAACGGCCGGGTGACGTGGCTGGCGCACCGGACACTGTCCGGTGTGCACCGGACTGTCCGGTGCACCATGCGACAGACAGCCTCCACCAAACGGCTAGTTTGGTGGTTGGGGCTATAAATACCCCCCAACCACCCCTCATTCAAGTCATCCAAGTTTTCCACCTTCTAACCATCTACAAGAGCTCTAGCATTCAATTCTAGACACACCCAAGTGATCAAATCCTCTCCAATTCCACACAAAGCTTTACTGACTAGTGAGAGAGATTTGTTGTGTTCTTTTGAGCTCTTGCGCTTGGATTGCTTCTTTTCTTTCTCATTTGTTCTTGTGATCATAAACAAATTTGTAACCAAGGCAAGAGACACAAATTGTGTGGTGGTCCTTGCGGGGAAGTTTTGTTCCCGGTTGATTTGAGAAGAGAAGCTCACTCGGTCTGAGGGACCGTTTGAGAGAGGGAAAGGGTTGAGATAGACCCGGCCTTTGTGGCCTCCTCAATGGGGAGTAGGTTTGCGAGAACCGAACCTCAGTAAAACAAATCCTTGCGTCTCACTTCCTTACTCACTCGCGATTTGTTTTTACGCCCTCTCTCGGACTCGTTTATATTTCTAACGCTAACCCGGCTTGTAGTTGTGTTTAAATTGTTAAATTTCAGTTTCGCCCTATTCACCCCCCCTCTAGGCGACTTTCACTTATAGCTCCAAATACTAGGGTACTTGTCATGGAATGGTGGAGTGTGCAGGATTTCGGGTACGAAACCAGGCTAACCGGCCACACAGGCTCCGGACCTCCCCATGGAACGGGCTCCCATTCTCTAGAGCCGGCCCCCAGGTTGTCGGGCCCTCCTGCTTTCGCATAGAGGTCCTAAACTGCAAGCCTGGCTGTTCAATTCAGATGTCATCATGTCTGATAGGATGGGAACTGATTGGGTGGGTTACATAAAATATAATCCAGAAACTGTAGGGTAAGACCTTGGAGCAGCAGGATAAAACTATCATAGAAGCGCATCCGAGGGGGTAAATCCTCCCCGTATAACATAACATGCATGGGTGTAGGCCAACAGGCCAGGTTTATGAGGGCGGACCTCACCGGGCTGGTGTATACGTGTGCGTTTCTTAGCTAAAAAAGGGAGAAAAATTCTGTCGGCGTTTCGAGACCGGGGGGTCCCCGAGCCGACGAGTGAGTGTGCCGCGTGCCCCAGCCCAGATGGGTCGAGCGCGTGGGCGAGCGCGAAGGGGGGAGAAGCGAGGTGGCCGGAGACGGGCGTGAGAGAGGTGGAGATCCCGCGGCCTTCGTGTTTGTCCCGCGCCCAGGTCGGGTGCGCTTGCAGTAGGGGGGTTACAAGCGTCCACGCGGGTGAGGGAAGCGAGCGGCCCTGAGAGAGCGCCTGTCCCGTCCTCGTCCCGCGCGGCCCACCTTCTCTAAGAAGGCCCTGGTCCTTCCTTTTATAGGCGTAAGGAGAGGATCCAGGTGTACAATGGGGGTGTAGCAGAGTGCTACGTGTCTAGCGGAGGGAGAGCTAGCGCCCTAAGTACATGCCAATGTGGCAGCCGGAGAGATCTTGGCACCCTGCTGGCGTGATGTCGTGGCTGTCAGAGGAGCAACGGAGCCTGGCGGAGGGACAGCTGTCGCAGCGGTCGAGTCCTTGCTGACGTCCACCTGCTTCCGTAAGAGAGCTGAGAGCCGCCGTCGTCACAGAGCTTGTGGGGTGCCATCATTGCCCATCTGGCGGAGCTAGCCAGATGGGACACCGGTCTTGTTCTCCATGACCCGAGTCGGCTCGGGGTAGGATGATGATGGCGCTTCCTGTTGACGTGGCGGGCCTGTGCCCTAGGTCGGGCGACGTGGGGGCTCCTCCGAAGCCGGGGTCGAGTCTGTCTTCCGTGGCCGAGGCCGAGCCCGAGCCCCCGGGTCGGGCGAGGCGGAGATCGTTCGGCAGAGGCCCGGGCGGAGTCCGAGCCCTGGGGTCGGGCGAAGCGGAGTTCGTCGTCTTCCGGGTCTTAGCCCGAGTCCGAGCCCTGGGGTCGGGCGGAGCGGAGTTCGCCGTCTTCCGGGTCTGAGCCCGAGTCCGAGCCCTGGGGTCAGGCGGAGCGGAGTTCGTCATCTTCCGGGTCTGAGCCCGAGTCTGAGCCCTGGGGTCGGGCGAAGCGGAGTTCGTCGTCTTCCGGGTCTTAGCTCGAGTCCGAGCCCTGGGGTCGGGCGAAGCGGAGTTCGTCGTCTTCCGGGTCTTAGCCCGAGTCCGAGCCCTGGGGTCGGGCGGAGCGGAGTTCGCCGTCTTCCGGGTCTTAGCCCGAGTCCGAGCCCTGGGGTCGGGCGGAGCGGAGTTCGCCATCTTCTGGGTCTTAGCCCGAGTCCGAGCCCTAGGGTCGGGCGGAGCGGAGCTTCCTATGGCGCCTTTGGCAAGGCCTGACTGCCTGTCAGACTCACTCTGTTGAGTGGCACTGCAGTCGGAGTGGCGCGGGCGGCGCTGTCCTTCTGTCAGACCGGTCAGTGGTGCGGCGAAGTGACGGCGGTCACTTCGGCTCTGCCGGGGGGCGCGCGTCAGGATAAAGGTGTCAGGACACCTTTGCGTTAAATGCTCCTGCAACTCGGTCAGTCGGTGCGGCGATTTGGTCAGGGTTGCTTCTCAGCGAAGCCAAGGCCTCGGGCGAGCCGGAGATGCGTTCGCCGTTAAAAGGGGGGCCTCGGGCGAGACAGAAGTCCCTCGAGGTCGGCTGCCCTTGGCCGAGGCTAGGCTCGGGCGAAGCGTGATCGAGTCACTCGTATGGACTGATCCCTGACTTAATCGCACCCATCAGGCCTCTGCAGCTTTATGCTGATGGGGGTTACCAGCTGAGAATTAGGCGTCTTGAGGGTACCCCTAATTATGGTCCCCGATAGTAGCCCCTGAGCCTCGAAGGGAGTGTTAGCACTCGCTTGGAGGCTTTCGTCACACTTTTTTGCAAGGGGACCAGCCTTTCTCGGTTGCATTTTGTTCCGGTGGGTGCGCGCGAGCGCACCCGCCGGGTGTAGCCCCCGAGGCCTCGGAGGAGTGGTTTCACTCCTTCGAGGTCTTAATGCCTTGCGTAATGCTTCGGCTGGTCTGGTTGTTCCCTCATGCGAACTGGTCGTAGCTCGGGTGCACGGTCGGGGCCCAAGCTCTCGGGCTGGTATGTTGACGCTGTCAACGGTCTGGTCGGAGCCGGGTTTGCGAGAGCAGCCCCCGAGCCTCCGCACAGGGCGAGAGGACGATCAGGGACAAACTCGGCTTTTTTACATACGCCCCTGCGTCGCCTTTCCGCAAGGAGGAGGGGGGGAGAGTGCCATGTTACCCTCGATGGGCACCGAACATGGTGTCTCCGGTGAGCTGCAAGCGGGTGATCCGAGTGGACGTCCGTGCCCCGTTCGTTGGGGGTCGGCTAGGGGCCCAGAGGCACGCCCAAAAGTACCTGCGGGTGATCTGCCGGACCCGGTCCCCTGGCGACGGGGTCCGAGGGCTCGATGCCTCCCTCCGATGGGATTCCGTTACAAGATCGTTCCCGCTGGTCTCGGAAATGTCCTAGGGTACCTCGGGAGCGCAGCCCGAGCCTCGGCTATGTATCGAACGTACCCCTGGTCATCCCTCGCTCGGTGTCTGAGGCGACTGTGAACCCTTCGGGGGCCAGCCTTCGAACCCCTGATCAGTAATGGGCGCGGAGCCCGAGTAGCCTGAGGCGGCCATGGAGCCCTTCGGGGGGCCGGCCTTCGAACCCCTGACCAGTAGTGGGTGTCGGGCCCACGCGATCTGAGGCGACTGTTGAACCCTTCGGAGGGCCAGCCTTCGAACCTCTGATCAGTAGGGGGGGCTCGGAGCCCGGTTCCTTCGCAGAGAAGGATCCTTTTCGGGGTATCCCCCTTTCCCGGTCCCTGTTGCAAGAGATAGAGAAAGAGGAAAAAAGGAAAAGGATACGAAATCGAACGACGTGGCGTACCTTTTTTGGCGCGGTAATTACGGCGAAGGCGAAGCGTCGCCCGCCGCTCTTGCCAGAGGCTCCGCCTGTCCTGCCGCGGAGTTAATGCGACGGGACGAGTGGTTGGCGGGGCGGCCGTTGCGCGCGCGCGAGCCGTTCGAGGGACGGCTGTTTCGCTTCGCGTTTTTTGAATCCCGCGTCCGGTCCGAGCGGAGCGCTGGAAACGGTTCCACCCTGGCCTTTATATCCTCGAGAGGGGGTCCGGTGACGGCTCTTCGCTCTGCTCCCCGCTTCTTCCTTTAGGTCTTTGCAACCCAAGGAACTTTAGTCGGAGAAGAGAAAAATCACCCTTCCTGCCCTTTGCGCCGCCATCCCTTCCATCTTGGTGATGGCTGATCGGGTGACCATAATTCCCCCACGCGATCCGTGGCCCTTTTCCACGGTGACGGCGAGCGACCTGGAGGAGCTGGTCGGCGAGGGATTGCTTCGCCCCCTCACCGATAAGCAGCGACCAGAATGGATTCCTCCCGTGGGCGGAGCCGCTCCGTCCCCACCGCCGGGGTACGTCGTGAGCTTCGTCTCCTTCCACGAGCGGGGATTCGGTGTGCCGACGGGCCGCTTTATGCGAGCAATCCTGTTCCACTATGGGGTGGAGTTGCATAACCTCACCCCCAACTCCATCTCGCAGGCCGCTATCTTCGTAGCGGTGTGCGAAGGGTACTTGGGGATCGCTCCCCATTGGGATTTGTGGACTCATCTCTTCCTCGCCGAGCCTTTTGCCTTGTCGACGGGGGAGAGGAGGATCCGTGCAGCGGTGCGGGCCAGAGGCTACACTCTTTTGCTGAGGCAGTCGCGGGCGTCGCAGTACATTCCTGCCATCCTCGTGTCCTCGAACAAGGGGTGGCAGCACCGGTGGTTCTACCTCCGGAATGACGGTGAGTTGCTCCCACCATTCTCCCAGCGGGTAGTCACCGCCGCCACCGACGCCTGGCGCCATGGGACCCCGCACGAGAGACAGAAGAATCTCGAACCCCTTCTCCAGGCCCTGAAGGAGCTGCGGGAGGGGGGACTCACTGCTGCGGGAGTGGTCGCCACCATCCACCGTCGGAGGGTGCTTCCTTTGGCGGAGCGGCGGCTGCCGCTCTGGGAGATGACTCCGGAGGCTGACTGGGAGGGCTCGCGGATGTCCCCTGATCCTCTTCCCTTCGACGCCCTCCAATGGCGAGTGTCGGCTGTGATGGGGAAGCCGGACCCTCATGCCTACTCCCAGCTTCGGATGTGCCCCGACCAGGGGTGCGTAACTCTGGTGAGTATTCACTCCCTCCTTCTTCATACATCGGGTTGCTCCGGGTTCTTATGATTGGGTTTCTTTCTCCCCTTCTTTTAGGAGGTGGGATGGCACAAGCCCTCCCTGCCACGGGTCCCGGAGGACGCGGTGGATCGAGCAGCGCGGCGGGTCGCCGCAGAGGAGAAAAAGAAGAAGAAGGACGCGGAGAAGGCCCGGGCCCGCGAGCGGAGGCGGGCCCGGGACGCCTTGGAGAAGCGCCGTCGCCAGCAGGAGAGGGAAGGGCTCCCAAGGGAGCCATCGCCAGAGACGCCCGACGACGACGATGACGATGATGATGAAGAGGAGGATGACATGGCCGCCCGTCTCGGCCTCAGCCCCGGCTTGGGGTGTGGCCAGGAGCCACCGAGCCAGCCCCCGAGCGGGCCGACGCCGTCAGCCCCCGGAGTTGGGGTGTCGAGGTCCCGGCCCGAGGCGCAGGGGCGATCCAAGAGGTCACCTGACCCCTCAGCCGAAGGAGCTGAGGTGGCTCCGGAGGGCCAGGTCAGGGGGTCTGCTCCCCAGGGGCCGCCGCTCGTGCCGGTGGCGCATGGGGGTGACCCTCAAGTCATCGCGGCCGTGCCCGGGCAATCTGCTCCCCGGGCGTCCAAAACGAGGGTGGCGCCGAAGTTGCCGGCGAAGCGGACCTCGGCGGCTGTTTCGGGAGCCGGGACCCAAGAAGGCTCTCCCCAGGCGCGGTGGATCATGGCCCGAAGTGGGTGAGTATCTCGGAATGTCTTCGTCTTGGCTTCCCATTCGTATGTCTCGGCTGTGATTTTCCCTTTCCCCCTTTTTTTTATCCAGCAAGCGAAGCCATGGCCAGACCGACCTGGCACCCCGGAAGGCCCTTAAGACGGCACCGGACTGCGCGGCCAGCGCCGCCTCGGGTCTTGTCGTTCAGCCGACCCTTTCGCAGGGTGTTCCGCCGCAGGGGGCTCGGGTGTCGCCCGTCTCTGGGGAGCGGGCTCCCAAGGCTGGCTCTTCTACCGAGGCGGCCATTGTGACAGGGGAGGCGGCCGACGCCGACGTGGCCCCGAGCCCGCCTGTCGTGTCGTCCACGCCGGCGCCCGTCGCTACCGAAGTCGCCGCCGTCCCAGTCGGAGAGCGATCGGTTGCTGCCTGCGTCAGGATGGCCGACGCGTCGGCGCCCAGTGCCTTGGAAGAGGTGGGCGTAGGCGCACGATCCGTCCAGCCGGGCGGCGGCCTCGTCGCCGTGCGGCGGAGCCCCGAGGCCCGGCGTCAACTGCTCCGATTCCGGACCCGCGAGGCCTCGGACCCTGTCTTCGTCCTCGACAATGAACAGGAGGACCAGTCCTGGGATGAGCTCCGCGAGCGCGCTGAAGCAACGGTGGGTCTCTCCAGTCGTCGTTGGAGGTTTTCTGCAGGGATGTCCCCAAAATCCTCCAGGTAACGGTTTCAGGCATACCTTTTCCTTTCTGCGAGCAAGGCGTTCGTCGTGACGCCCTGTCTCCTTCCTCCAGGACCTGACGGATCGGAGCGCCGCCAAGTCGTCATTCATCCGCCGCGAGGCCAATGTCTGGGGCTCGCTGCGATCCCTGAGGACCTCGCTTGCCGGGGCTACTGCGCGCCTTTCTCAGCAGGATGCCAAGGTAGCAGACCTCTAGTTGCTTTGCGCTGACCTGAGGGCCGAGGCGGCAGCAGCGCGCACGGAGGCGCAACGACAGCGGTCGGAGTTCGCCCAGGTCGTCGAGGAGCGGGACCAATCTCGGGGCCAAGCTGTCGAGGCCGAAGGCCGAGCCGAGACCCTCGCGGCCGACCTAGCCGCAGCCCAGGTCGCGGCCTCGGAACAGCGTGCCCGAGCCGAAGGTACGCCATGGTCGTCCCTGATTCTTGTTCTTGTCGGTTTCCTCTGCTTGTGCTTGAGGTCTTTCTTCTGGTTGTTCGCAGAGCTCGAGTCCGCCCTTGACGAGTCCGCCAAGGCGCTCGCCGAGGCGCTTGCCGGAGCTGCCGAGCAGAGGGAGGCTGGCCTCACGGCCATGTCCGAGGCCGTCTCGGATGCTTATCGGATCCTCGGATCCGGCGACGTCCCTTCAGGAAGCTCCCCCCAAAGCCGCCTTCAAGCCTTGGGTGATCACGCGCGCGGCAGAGTCCGCGAGGCGCTGCACCACGGCGTCAGGCGGGCCTTCGCTGTGCTCGCTTCCCACTACGTTGTGGACCTGGAGCGGGTTAGTGAGGGGTATTGTGTTCCTGATGAGGACGAAGCTGCCCTGGCGGAAGTTCAGCGGCTCGACGCGATCGCCGCGGGTCCGAGCGCGGTGTTGGCGACCACCTTCGAGGCGGAGATCCTTCCCCCTGCGCCGTCGCCGGAAGCCGAGATGGACCTTACCGACGGCGGGGACGGAACCGAGGGCGCGACTCCTTCCCAAAGCGGCGCCTAACTCTTGTTGGAACAGCTTCTGTTGAATGTGTGCCTTGCCGCGGCCGCTGAGGCCTGAACACTTTGTTTTTCTTGCATGAAGTCGCACTCTTCTTTCTTTCAGCCTGCGTGTCTGGCCCGGCTTGTCGATAATGGGGTGGCTTCCCAAGTTGGGTCATTTTTTTCGTGGCAGGTGATGAGTGAGGCGTCCCTAGCCCGGAGGCGTAGGAGTTCCTCGGCTCAGTCGGCTTTGCCACTTACATGTACCCACGTTCGCTCCTCGGGACTCTGCTTCCGACATAGCCGGGAGAACGCAAACGCCCTTTTTTGATTGAAAATTTTTGATGCGGAGAAGTACACCCGATCTTCGACGCAGAGGGGTCCCCCCTTTCTAGCCCCCCAAGGGAGGGTCGGGCTCCGCCGAGGCGAGGCCGACCCTACCTTGACGGCCGAGGCGCAGAGGCTGCCTGATGGGTCGGACTCAGGCCCGAATATCCAGCGGGTGCTCGGCGACATCCCTCGGTATGTCAGGCATGTCCGAGGGACTCCACGCAAAGATGTCGGCGCTTGCGTGGAGAAAGTCGACGAGCGTTGCTTCCTTATTTGGGGTCGAGCCCGGAACCGATCTGGATCTGCCTGGAGGTGTCGCCACTGGGGTCGAGTGGGACGGCCTTAACCGTCCCCGCTGGCTCGAAGTTGTCGGCATGACGCTTCACGTCTGGCACCTCTTTGGAGAGGTTCTCCAGGTCGGCGATGAGGGCCTCGGACTCGGCGAGGGCCTCAGCGTACTCCACGCACTCCACGTCGCATTCGAACGCGTGTTTGTACGTGGGGCCGACGGTGATGACCCCGTTGGGGCCCGGCATCTTGAGCTTCAGGTAGGTGTAGTTGGGGACGGCCATGAACTTCGCGTAGCATGGCCTTCCCAGTACCGCGTGGTAGGTTCCTCGGAACCCGACCACCTCGAACGTCAAGGTCTCCCTTCGGAAGTTGGAGGGCGTTCCGAAGCAGACGGGGAGGTCGAGTCGTCCGAGGGGGTGGACGCGCTTCCCAGGGGTGATCCCGTGGAAGGGCGCAGCGCCTGCTCGGACGGAGGACAGATCGACGTGCAGGAGCTTGAGGGTCTCGGCGTAGATGATGTTGAGGCAGCTGCCCCCATCCATTAGGACCTTGGTGAGCCTGACGTTGCCGACGATGGGGTCGACGACGAGCGGGTATTTCCCCGGGCTCGGCACATGGTCAGGGTGGTCAGCCTGGTCGAAGGTGATGGGCTTGTCGGACCAGTCTAGGTACACTGGCGCCGCCACCTTCACCGAGCAGACCTCCCGGCGCTCTTGCTTGCGATGCCGAGCCGAGGTATTCGCCGCATGCCCACCGTAGATCATGAAGCAGTCGCGGACCTCGGGGAACTCTCCTGCTTGGTGATCTTCTTTCTTGTCGTCGTCGTGGGCCCTGCCACCCTCCGCGGGTGGCCCGGCCCTGTGGAAGTGGCGCCGAAGCATGACGCACTCCTCGAGAGTGTGCTTAACGGGCCCCTAATGGTAGGGGCACGACTCCTTGAGCATCTTGTCGAAGAGGTTAGCACCTCCGGGGGGCTTCCGAGGGTTCTTGTACTCGGCGGCGGCGACAAGGTCCGCGTCAGCGGCGTCGCGTTTCGATTGCGACTTCTTCTTGCCCTTCTTCTTGGCACCGCGCGGAGTAGACGCCTCGGGAGCCTCTTCCGATGGGAGGCCCTGGGGCTGCTTGTCCTTTCGGAAGATAGCCTCAACCGCCTCCTGGCCAGAAGCGAACTTGGTGGCGATGTCCATCAGCTCGCTCGCCCTGGTGGGGGTCTTGCGACCCAACTTACTCACCAGGTCGCGGCAGGTGGTGCCGGCAAGGAACGCGTCGATGACATCCGAATCGGTGATGTTGGGCAGCTCGGTGCGCTGCTTCGAGAATCGCCGGATGTAGTCCCGAAGCGACTCTCCCGGCTGTTGCCGGCAGCTCCGAAGGTCCCAGGAATTTCCGGGGCGCACGTACGTGCCCTGGAAATTGCCGGCGAAGGCTTGGACCAAGTCGTCCCAGTTGGAGATCTGCCCCGGAGGCAGGTGCTCCAGCCAGGCGCGAGCAGTGTCGGAGAGGAACAGGGGAAGGTTGCGGATGATGAGGTTGTCGTCGTCCGTTCCACCCAGTTGGCAGGCCAGGCGGTAGTCCGCGAGCCACAGTTCCGGCCTCGTTTCCCCCGAGTACTTTGTGATAGTAGTCGGGGGTCGGAACCGGGTCGGGAACGGCGCCCGTCGGATGGCCCGACTGAAGGCCTGCGGACCGGGTGGTTCGGGCGAGGGACTCTGATCCTCCCCGTTGTCGTAGCGCCCCCCACGCCTGGGGTGGTAGCCTCGGCGCACCCTTTCGTCGAGGTGGGCCCGACGGTCGCGTCGATGGTGCTCGTTGCCGAGGTGGCCCGGGGCCGCAGGCGCGGTGTTGCGCGTGCGCCCGGTGTAGACCGAGGCTTCCCGCATAAATCGGGAAGTCGCGGTGTGAGGCTCCGAGGGGTATCCCTGCCTTCGGGAGGCAGTGCTCTCGGCCTGTCGGGCCGCAGCGCCTTCCAGGAGATTCTTGAGCTCTCCCTGGATTCGCCGACCCTCGGTGGTTGATGGCTCCGGCATCGTGCGGAGGAGCATCGCTGCGGCTGCCAGGTTCTGACCAACCCCGCTGGATGCGGGCGGCGGTCTGAGCCTGACATCGTTGGCGACGCGGTGCTGGAGACCTTGGGGCAGGTGACGTATTTCTCCGGCCGGGGGTTGGCCCGCCCATGCCTGCCCGACGTCCCGGCGGATCGTCTCAAGCGCCCCTGTTCCCTCGTCGAGCCTGGCCTGCGCCCCGCGGACTTGCTCGAGCTGTGGGTCGTGACCCCCCGCCGGAACGGGGACCACAGCTAGCTCCCGCGGGATGTCGGCGCGAGGCGCCGGCCTAGGAAAATCACTGTCCTCCGGCATGCCAAGATGGTTGCCTTCGGAGGGATCCCCTAGCTCGACGTGGAAACATTCGCAGCTTGGGCCGCAGTCCTCGTCGTCAAGGCTGCGGCTTCCGTCGGAACAGTCGGAGAGGCAGTAGTCACATGCGGTCATGAAGTCCCGCATGGCACTGGGGTTGCCAAATCCAGAGAAATCCCAACAGATGCTGGGATCGTCATCTTCCTTGGACCCAGAGGGCCCGTAGGTCGAGACATCCGTCAATCGGCCCCAAGGCGACCGCATACGAAACCCCAGTGGGGTTGCACTCGCCTCAATGAGAGCGCCCGCCAAAGCGAGGTCGCTTGGCGGGTTGAGGCCGAGTCGAAATGACGTAAGATGGGAGTTAGTCAGTACCTTTTGGTCGACGAGGAGCGACATATCACATCGGGGACTGGTTGCACCGTCGTCTCAGGTACGAGGGCGACGTCCTGCAAGCTCTCCGCGAGTGCGCCGGCGTCGTCTTCTTGCTTGGGATCAGCGTGTCGCGGGGGGACGGCGCCTGCCTTCATCTCGAACGCGAGGTCGACGCCCGGCGTGCCCTCCGTTGGGGCGCTGGGAACGTCGATTCGCTCGACGGCCGACGAAGCGCGGCCTCCCGCTTGGCCTTGGTTGCCCCGCCTCCTCCTCCGTTGGCGGGGGAGAGGACGGGGCGAGCTTGAACGTTGTTCTTCCACCACGCGGGGAAGATGTCGTCGGTTCCGCCGCCGGTAGGCGGGTTGTCGGTCGCCATTGTCGTTGTCGCGCGGCGGTGGAAGGAGTATCATGTCGTAGCCGCCGTCGAACGACATGAACTCGAAACTCCCGAAACGGAGCACCGTCCCAAGCCGGAGAGGTTGCTGGAGACTGCTCATCTGGAGCTTGACGGGAAGCTGTTCGTCAGCACGCAGCAGGCCCCTACCTGGCGCGCCAACTGTCGGCGTTTCGAGACCAGGGGGTCCCCGAGCCGACGAGTGAGTGTGCCGCGTGCCCCAGCCCAGATGGGTCGAGCGCGTGGGCGAGCGCGAAGGGGGGAGAAGCGAGGTGGCCGGAGACGGGCGTGAGAGAGGTGGAGATCCCGCGGCCTTCGTGTTCGTCCCGCGCCCAGGTCGGGTGCGCTTGCAGTAGGGGGGTTACAAGCGTCCACGCGGGTGAGGGAAGCGAGCGGCCCTGAGAGAGCGCCTGTCCCGTCCTCGTCCCGCGCGGCCCACCTTCTCTAAGAAGGCCCTGGTCCTTCCTTTTATAGGCGTAAGGAGAGGATCCAGGTGTACAATGGGGGTGTAGCAGAGTGCTACGTGTCTAGCGGAGGGAGAGCTAGCGCCCTAAGTACATGCCAATGTGGCAGCCGGAGAGATCTTGGCACCCTGCTGGCGTGATGTCGTGGCTGTCGGAGGAGCAACAGAGCCTGGCGGAGGGACAGCTGTCGGAGCGGTCGAGTCCTTGCTGACGTCCACCTGCTTCCGTAAGAGAGCTGAGAGCCGCCGTCGTCACAGAGCTTGTGGGGCACCATCATTGCCCATCTGGCGGAGCTAGCCAGATGGGACACCGGTCTTGTTCTCCATGACCCGAGTCGGCTCGGGGTAGGATGATGATGGCGCTTCCTGTTGACGTGGCGGGCCTGTGCCCTAGGTCGGGCGACGTGGGGGCTCCTCCGAAGCCGGGGTCGAGTCTGTCTTCCGTGGCCGAGGCCGAGGCCGAGGCCGAGCCCGAGCCCCCGGGTCGGGCGAGGCGGAGATCGTTCGGCAGAGGCCCGGGCGGAGTCCGAGCCCTGGGGTCGGGCGAAGCGGAGTTCGTCGTCTTCCGGGTCTTAGCCCGAGTCCGAGCCTTGGGGTCGGGCGGAGCGGAGTTCGCCGTCTTCCGGGTCTGAGCCCGAGTCCGAGCCCTGGGGTCGGGCGGAGCGGAGTTCGTCGTCTTCCGGGTCTGAGCCCGAGTCTGAGCCCTGGGGTCGGGCGAAGCGGAGTTCGTCGTCTTCCGGGTCTTAGCCCGAGTCCGAGCCCTGGGGTCGGGCGAAGCGGAGTTCGTCGTCTTCCGGGTCTTAGCCCGAGTCCGAGCCCTCGGGTCAGGCGGAGCGGAGTTCGCCGTCTTCCGGGTCTTAGCCCGAGTCCGAGCCCTGGGGTCGGGCGGAGCGGAGTTCGCCATCTTCCGGGTCTTAGCCCGAGTCCGAGCCCTGGGGTCGGGCGGAGCGGAGCTTCCTATGGCGCCTTTGGCAAGGCCTGACTGCCTGTCAGACTCACTCTGTTGAGTGGCACTGCAGTCGGAGTGGCGCGGGCGGCGCTGTCCTTCTGTCAGACCGGTCAGTGGTGCGGCGAAGTGACGGCGGTCACTTCGGCTCTGCCGGGGGGCGCGCGTCAGGATAAAGGTGTCATGCCACCTTTGCGTTAAATGCTCCTGCAACTCGGTCAGTCGGTGCGGCGATTTGGTCAGGGTTGCTTCTCAGCGAAGCCAAGTCCTCGGGCGAGCCGGAGATGCGTCCGCCGTTAAAAGGGGGGCCTCGGGCGAGACGGAAGTCCTTCGAGGTCGGCTGCCCTTGGCCGAGGCTAGGCTTGGGCGAAGCGTGATCGAGTCACTCGTATGGACTGATCCCTGACTTAATCGCACCCATCAGGCCTCTGCAGCTTTATGCTAATGGGGGTTACCAGCTGAGAATTAGGCGTCTTGAGGGTACCCCTAATTATGGTCCCCAACAAATTCGACCCCTCGGACTTGCTCCTATGGATAGAACTTACAGAGATGCTACAGAGGTTAGGAAGGGGTACTCCTTTAGTCATGGCAGGGTGGTCACCCTTGGGTCAGCGTGCTTCCGTCACCTTCGAGGGCCCTTCCCAACTGGGGGAGTGTTTGAGGAGCCCCCCTTGGTCTGGTACTTGCCGTAGGACTAGGTCCCGACCCTGGGTTCTCATCTGCATTTGACGGAGGAGCCCTCGTCCTTGGTGTGGTCTAGATCCATGGGGAGTCCAGTAGGGTTTCTGGGGGAAGACAGACTTCGCCCCCGCAGGTCGGGGAACACGCGGTCCCTCCGATGGTCTGTCTAGTCGTCGCCATCGCAGTGGGAGTCTCTAGTGAAGACGTCCTTCAGATCCCCTTCGGGTGACTGATACCCGAGGTCTCGCTCAGCCGCGGCCACCTCGCCGTTGTCGACCTTTCCCTTGCTAGGACGACGTCGAGGTGGGGAGCCGTCCTTGGAAGACTGCTCATACCGCTCGCTGACGCGTTCGCTAACGCGTTTCGCGAGATCAATGATCTCGCGACACTCTGCGGTGCTGTGGCGACCGTTGGGGTGTACAGGGCACAGGCCGCTGTTACCCCTCTGCGACCGTGGGCGCTTGTTGCGATCGCCCCAGCCCCCGGTCGCAGCTGCGACGACCAACGCGGTAGACTGCGACCTCTCGTAGTCGTGGCCCTTCTTTTTCTTTTTGCCGTCCTGGGGGCGGCACCCGAGCCACCCATCTGGGTAGTCCCGGTTTGTGGGGCCGAGTGTCATGCACGGCCCTCGGCGGCTCTGGCGCACTTGTCTGCCAGGGCGAAGAGCGTGGGGACAGTCTCCACGTCATGTGTAGCCAGCTTCTCCAACATTTTCTTATCACATACCCCCTGTCGGAAGGCCATGATGATGGAGGCATCGGAAATACGAGGTATAGTACCTCGTACCTTGGTGAAGCAGGAGATAAACGTCCGGAGGGTCTCTCCGGGCTCCTGCCTCACTGCGTGTAGGTGGGCCTCCACGTCGTGTTGCTGGTAAGAGCTGGCAAAGTTTGCAACGAACCGTGCGTAGAGCTCTTCCCAGGTGTAGATTGACCCTAGGGCGAGGTTCATGAGCCAAGTCCGGGCGGGTCCAGACAAGGCGACATGAAAGTACGTCGCCATCACAGTGGTGTTTCCGCCTGTTGCCGTGATGGCGGTGACGTACACCTGCAGGAACTCCGTCGGGTTTGATGTTCCATCGTATTTTTCCGGTAGGTGCGGCCGGAACTTGGGCGGCCACGACGCCGCGCGAAGATGGTCCGCGAGGGCGACGCAGCCCACGCCGGCCAAGGGGACACCCGTTTGGGATCGGGTGCCCATTGGTGTCTGCGGTGCTGCCGCGGCAAAGTCTTGATCGAGGCTGCGACCCTCGATGTTTTGGCGGCGTTCGCGCGCCCTTTCCAAAGAGATCCAGGCGTCCTCTCCCGTACGCCTACGGTTGAGTTCTGTCTGGAGGTCGTCGGTCTATGCACCCCTTACGGAGGGTGAGCGTACAGATGCTGTCGCCTCGCGTTGGCGCCGGGATGACCGAGGCCTGGACCTGGTTGAGGTAGAATGCGCCATGCCGAGTAATCGGTCAACGTCGTCACGCCACTACTTCATGGCCCCTGGTGAAGCCGTGGAGCTAGGGGTGTGGCATAGCAACTCCCTAGCCACAGACAGCGCCGTAGGCGCTGCCCTCGACGGAGTCCGGGAGACCTGTGCTGGCGTGTGCTGCTGCACGGCGTGTACAGCAGCAGCCCCAGACTCGTGGCGGTCGGGTACTCGCGGCGCGGAGGATGCAACTTCTTGCTCCACCACCAAATCTTCTGAAGTTTCAGCACGGTGCTCGATGATCCGTACCATCATGCTGAGCGAGAAAACAAGCAAAAACTTCAAGCCTAGGCCCCCTACCTGGTGCGCCAAATGTCAGAGAGGAAATGTCTCCGGCCGGGTGGCGGATTGCACCCACCCTAAATCCTAAGAAGAGGAGGGGGCTAAGGGTTTTGCTTGTTACGAGACTGGTGGATGAACACACGAGAGCACGCAAGAGTTTAGAGTGGTTCGGGCCGCCGGAGCATAATACCCTACTCCACTGTGTGATGTATTGCTTGAGAGCTTTTATGGACTTGTGACTTGTGAGTGTTTGAGTGAGCCCAAGATTGGATCTGTCTTGTAACTCCGCATGCCTCCCCTTTTATAGCTGAAGGGGGGCATTCACAAAGGTACTGAGCCCCGACATGCGGGCCCAGGGACAACGAATATAGCTCTTGGAGCCACAAATGTTTGCTGCTGGGGCAATCTTCTAGTGCCTTGACCCCCGAGATCTGCGTATTCTCGGCGTGCAGGGGAGGCTTCTTGTAGAAGGGATGGTGAGTACAGTGCGCCGCTCGGCATGGGTGCACTGTTCGCCAACAGACCGGTCAGGCGTGCCGCCTGCTGGATGACCCTGATGCCGCCTGCCAACGAATTGGACAGGATGCATTAAATGTTGGGAGGGCACGTTGCCCGTTAGCGTAGTGGCAGGCGGCGCGTCCTCTCCGCAATAAATGCAGAGGCTGCACGGCTTTATGGGCTTTACGTCAGGCTCAGCCTGTTGGCTTATGTCACGCGCCACAAGCCACGCGGCAGCCGTGAGGAGCGCAGGGCAAGGCCTGGACACGCGTCAGCACCGGACCCCAACTCATGCCCGGGTCCCTCTCATCCCGTGACCTTGCTAAGGCTCGGACCTTACTTGGAGGGGACTGGGGCCCTTCCACGGGACCCGGCGTGCCTTCTTGGGGGCTCTGGGCTTGTACGTATAGGGGTCCGGTGTCCTTCTGTGGAGGTCCGCACCCAACGGTGAACACTAGGATGTACCACCTTTCCTTGCAACGTGGCGCCCTTGGACCTGCCCATGTGGTGGGGTTGGGGGCCATTCTCCGCATAGCCATGAGGTGCTGCACGGGTGCGGCGTATTCATGCTGTAGAAGAGGGTACCCCTGATCTAGGGTACTGATAGCTACAAATTTAGCAAAGTCCCTCTCCTATGTGATAATGAGAGTGCAATCCGCATGGTGGATAATCCCGTTGAGCACAGCCGCACTAAGCACATAGCCATTCGGTATCACTTTTTGAGAGATCACCAACAAAGGGGGGATATCGAGATAGCCTATATTAACACCAAAGAACAATTAGCCGATATCTTTACCAAACCACTAGATGAGAAAACCTTTACCAAGCTTAGGAATGAGCTAAATATTCTTGATTCTAGGAATTTTGATTGATACTTTGCACACATAGCTCATTTATATACCTTTGATTATATCTCTTTGATGTCTATGACTAATGTGTTTTCAAGTGTATTCTCATGCTTAGTCATAGAATTGAAAGGGAAATGGAGTATTCGGTCAAGACGACGCTTCCACTCAACTCCATCGGTATTATCTACTCTTTGCTGGTATTCCGCCATCTCTCCACATTGGTATAATCTTCACTCATATTTATTTGTTTGCCAAAGTAGGAGAAAATGTTAAAAGGGCTTATACTTTACTCAAAGTATCTGTTTTTGGCGATTCATGCCAAATGGAGAGAAAGTATTAGCCCAAAGCAAAAGGACCGCACCATCACCCAAAGCAAAAGGACCGCACCACCACCAACGAATTTTAAAAATGAAGTTTTCAAATTAGTATCTTAATGTGTTTTCAAAAGGGGGAGAAAGTTCTAGTATCTTCAAAAAATTCGTAAAACCCTCTTGAACACTAAGAGGAGAATTTCATTGAGGGGGAGTTTTGTTTAAGTCAAAGGAAAAGCATTTGAAACAGGGGGAGAAAATTTCAAAATCTTGAAAATGCTTCTCGAAATCTTACTTATATACCTTTGACTATTTGCAAAAAGACTTTGAAAAGAATTTCCAAAAAGAATTTGCAAAAACAAAACTTGTGGTGCAAGCGTGGTCCAAAATTTTAAATAAGAAGAAAACAATCCATGCATATCTATTGAAATAATTATATTGGTTTAATTCCAAGCAACCTTTGCACTTACCTTATGCAAACTAGTTCAATTCTGCACTTACATATTTGCTTTGGTTTGTGTTGGCATCAATCACCAAAAAGGGGGAGATTGAAAGGGAAATAGGGTCAAACTTTTTCTATATGATTTTGGTGGTTGAATTGTCCAATACAAATAATTGGACTAATTAGTTTGCTCTAGATTATGAGTTCTACAGGTGCCAAAGGTTCAACACAAACCAATAAAAAGTCCAAGAAAGGGTTCAAATTAAAGGAGCAAAGAAAAACGAAGGCTGCCTTGGTCTGGCACACCGGACAGTCCGGTGTGCCACCGGACAGTGTCCGGTGCACCAGGGAGAATCACTCTGAACTGCTCAGTTTCTGGTTTCTAGAAATTGCTCTCTGCAACAATTCACTGGACTGTCCGGTGTGCCATCGGGAGCAATGGCTACTGTGCCAATGGTCGTCTGCAAAAGCTAGAACAGTGAACAGTGTGGACTGCGCGCAGAAGTCAGAGCAGGCGCCAGAAGGCGCACCAGACAGTGAATAGTGACTGTCCGGTGCACCACCGGACTGTTCGGTGGCCCAGCTGTCAGAAGCTCCAACGGTCGAACCCTAACGGTTGGGTGACGTGGCTAGCGCACCGAACAGTGTTCGGTGGCGCACCGAACTGTCCGGTGCGCCCGTCGACATCAGAGTTCCCCAACGGCCATTTTGGTGGGTGGGGCTATAAATACCCCCAACCACCACACTTCAAGGCATCCAAGTTTTCAGCCAACACATTCAATACAAGAGCTAGTGCATTCAATACAAAACACAATTAGAGTGAATCAAAATCTCTCCAAGTCCCAATTCTACTCAAAGCAATAGTGACTAGAAGAGAGAGTTTTGCCGTGTTCTTTTGATCTCTTGCGCTTGGATCGCTTTTCTTCTTCCCCATTTCTTGTTCCCAAGTCATTTGTAATCAAGGCAAGAGACACCAATTGTGTGGTGATCCTTGTGGGGACTAAGTGTCCCAATTGATTGGGAAGAGAAGCTCACTTGGTCTAGGTGACCGTTTGAGAGAGGAAAAGGGTTGAAAGAGACTCGGTCTTTGTGACCACCTCAACGGGGATTAGGTTTGCAAGAACCGAACCTCGGTAAAACAAATCACTGTGTCACACTCTTCATTTGCTTGTGATTTGTTTTCGCCCTCTCTTTCGGACTCGATTTCAATTCTAAACGCTAACCCCGACTTGTAGTGTGTGCTTAAGTTTATAATTTTCAGATTCCGCCTATTCACCCCCCTCTAGGCGACTTTCAAAAACTCCACGCTCAAATGATCACAAGAGGTAGCACACACTTTCTCGTAATGATTCTCACAAGGCGCTATCGCTAAACACACACGAGTAGCTCTTTCTTGCTTGATCTCTCTTTTGTGGCACTTGTGAGGCTTTTATGAGTATCGAAGTGTTACTCTAGTAGATAGGAGTGAATACCCAACCCTTATGTATAGTGTGGATCAATAAATTGTATGAATGGACTGGTTGGGGTGGCTTTTATAGCCCTCAACCACACCCATATAGCCTATTGGGGCGCATCTGCTAGAAACTGCATCGGCAGACGGTACAAGGCTAGGGTCTGAACGGTCCGCGACCCTCCAACAATCAATTCTAACATCTTCAACAGATACGCCTGACAGATCAACGGCTAGATCAATGGCTATCTGCCTCGACGACACCACGCGGATGGTCCGCCCTTGGTCCCGGACTGTCCGTGCCAGCTCTAAAGTTCTATTTGCTCAACTTGTCACCTTCGGGCTGAACCAGGTCTTCACATGTGGACGGTCTGTGAATTATAGCTGGACGGTCCGCACTGTATAGCCGAACGATCCGCGGTTTAGTCGGACTATCCATGATTTGTAGTTCCTGGCTGAAGTCATAGCGGTGTCGCGGACGGTCCGCGAGAAGGGGTCGGACGGTCCACACTCGGCAATTTCAGAACTTGAGTTTCTGACTTCCCGTTGATCTTTGAACAATCTTCTCCAAGTTGCTTTGGCTATACTTGAGATAGATCATATGACTTAGACAAACATCTCAAGTGGCTTTCCATCTAGTCTAAATCATGGATCATGAACATTTTGATTCTTTCACTCATATTTCTTCTTTTGCTCGAACTTGCTCCAAAATAGTGATATGTTGATTTCGAGCTTTCCAACCTTTCTAGAAGTGTTGAATAGGTTCCTCAGGGTATTTAGAACTTATCTAAAGAATACTACTATTAGTAATTCATCTATTCCATGTTTTACCCCTATTTGGTTGGATCTGAGCTGATTCTGACTTAGAAACTAAATTGTTGAATCTTATGAACCTGTGAATCAAAGACTAGGAAAACTAGTTAGTTTGAATGGTTGTGATGGTCATCAAGCACCAAAATATAAGAAATGGTTTAAGGTCATTTCCCTTTCAAGCACACCATGACTAGACGGTCTGGATACAATAACAGACCGTCTGGTCCCTCCACGGACCGTCCGATCACCAAGGTCGGACTCTCTAGGTGTGTGTACGTAGACCAGGCACTGCGCGTCAGACACAATCTTCATGCTCCACCCCACTTTCAGCGCACCATAGTCATAGTAAGCCATCCCTCGCGCATGAGGCCGAATGCCTTTCGGGCCTGCAAAGCCAAAAAATTACAAGTCGCTGAGCTTGTTTAGCCTGCTATGGCCAAATCTATTTCTCGCTCTCCACTGCATTTGGCACAAAAGGGGAAAGTTAAGTTCACATTTAATGTTGCTAAATGTGATAAAATATTTGATGGGCTACTTAAGAATGGCAACATTAAATTATCGCACATAATTCCTCCGATAGAGGAATTGAAATGTGTGTATATTGTAAATGGCATGACTCCTTTCTTCATAATACCAATGATTGTAATGTCTTTCGTCGACAACTATAATTGGTTGTAAATGAAGGTCAGTTGAGATTTCAAGCAATGAAGATTGACAGATAATCTGTCTCTATCGACACATTGGGACCGGTGGACAAGAAAGTCTTGGTTCGGCCATGTTCAATAGATAAAGGCAAAGGAAAAATATTATCATTAATGACCCTCACGCGTTAAATCTATGTGCTCTCAATGGGGACCTAAGTCCACCCTCTGACTCCGATAGGAGGAGGTAATGGAACTAGTCCTGGACAGAGTCTAGCATCCCCATGATCTCATCGTAGGCAGGTCAAAGTGTGCATCGCCACCTGCCGCCTCCCTAAGGGAAACTGAGTGGGAGGCTGCTGATATTTCCGGTAATGTCGAGCAGGTCGCTCGTCAGGGGAACTGGGGCTTCCATGGCCCTGATCATTGTTCCTCTATCGTCCATGATGAAGTCGAGACTCCAAAAACGGATGGACGTTCGAGGGGCCCAAACTACGTCACTGTCGTTGTTAGCCATCCATAACCAAAGAGTTCGTCAAGAACGAGCAAGGCCCCCTACCTAGAGTGCCAAATGTCGGTTTTTGAACCTCCGCTCCGACAAGTAAATTTATATGTGTGTGTCCTAGGCTCTGGATGGTGTGCTCGGTGAGCGCATGGTTTATACTGGTTTGGGAAGAACGTCCCTACATCCAGTCTTCAACGGCTCATGCTACCGGCACATTTGTTACTCGATGCTCGTAGTAGGGGTTACAAGCGGACAAGAGAGGGAAGGATAGATCTCAAGTCTCTTATGTGTGGGTGGACCTCAAAGACTACGAGATTGGAGTCCTACACTAAGCCTTGGCTCTGTCCTCTAGGTCCCGTGTGCTGTCGCCTTTTGTCGAGCGTCTTTGGTTCTGAGAGTCGAATCCCCTTCCTCGTGCCCCACCACCTCCTTTTATAGACCAAGGTGGGGGTCGACGTCGGTGGCTTCCTCAAGAAGGAGCCCCTATACCATGGTAAATTCAGGCGTTTTATCCGAGTGAGGCCACATTATCCGTATGCGACTTGGTCGCCTGGTCGTCCCTGCTCGTTCTCATTATGGCGGCCGACGTGGGAGGTGCGAGGCCCTAGCATCATTACTACCTCTATGCCATGCCGACCCCTGGCCTCCGTATCCTGGATCTTAGCGTGGCTCGTCGTGTTGTGGGATCTGTAGATGGCCTACCCGCTTAGGCCTAGCCTCGAAAGGTCATGAATACATCATAGTCCAAGGGGCTCATAAGTCATCAGTGCGGTGCAGGATGAGGGGCTTCAAAGGTCATGAGTGGGAGGTGGACCGGCCCTCTACTGTGGCTTGATGCCCTGCGTAGTTAATGCCTTGGGCCAAGCGAGGAATCCACTTAAGTGGCTTCCCTTCGGTTCGTCCGGCCCCCTTTCTAGCTCCGTCATGCCTAACCCTAGGCTCGGTGTCTCAGGGTCTTTTCGAGGGCAGACGCTTCTATGGAGATGGTTCCCTTACTCCCCCACTGACTGTGGTCCCTGTGGTCCGGAGGTCCTTATCCCGTGCGCTCTTTTCTGATTGGTGAGCCCTAGGGGCCTGAGGATCTTTTCCTGGACATATAGCTAATAAGACTTTTAAAATGCTAAATAACTTTTAGGAGTTACTTGGGACAGTTCCACTTTATATTTTTTATGTGCAGCTCTTCTTTTTTTGACGGCACAACGGGGGGACGAAAGGTCCCCTGCAGAAGATCGATGTCTTGTATTAGATCAGTCACCTTGTCAAGGTCACCCCGGGCGGCTTGTGTTAACCTTGGTACTAGGTAGTTGTGGTTGTGGATTCCAGCTTCCAGGACCTCACTCTCTGTTTGGATCCTTGGAATTGAATTCCATTCTAATAAGAGTAATTTAGACAAATATCAATTAAGCTAATTAGGTTCTATACAAAATATATTTGTATACTATTATTAGCAAAATGTCAGAAATATTTATGTGCTCTATTTTTACTATAGAAGAATGAGTCGAAGAACGTCTTATAAGTTGTAGCGTATAAACAAATTCTGCTGATACATAAAATCATTTCTTATCCTCCACCCCATGAGATAGGCTTATATCCGAACTTTAGAAAGTGGTGAAATATTAAATTCCAATCTAAATAGGTTACTTTATTAAGTAAATTTTAATTCCTACAAAATAAATAGATCCAAACGCCCCATTATTGAAATGCCAATGTGGTCGCAGTGGCTGTAGAGGGCAACGAACTGAGCAGCAAGGGAGGTCAGCCTGATCCATTTGTCAAGCAAGAAGTCCGTTGTTCTGCCGTCATGCATGTTCACTGATGTGATCACTTGATATGTGGAGAGTAGAGAGCGGATTGCATCCGAGTGACATAGCACGCACCCAACGCGCCCATGAGAAGTCACCCCGCATTGTGCAGGCGATGCATCAGGTGCATCAGAAGGCAAACATTCTGCTCTTGCAAGCTCTTAATGCCGAGTCCATCATCCTCCTTGGGCTGGGCGGCTGGCATACTTGCGGCCATGCAACAAGGCACATTGATCCGGTGACAGTGTCAGTTCCTACCCATAGAAAAGCGCGCCGTCGTCGCTCCAGTGCTTCAACCGTTCTAGCAGGCAGGAGCAGTGCCCCATCAGATGTGTGGGCAATCCATCAAGCACGACATTGATCAGCACAGTTCAAAAACGTTTAAGCCAAGCGTTTTTTAAGCTTAAATTATTGTAGAGAGGGCCTATAGTATTTTTATTGCATAAAGAGAAAAAGGGAAAGAAGTTACAGGAGGGTAGATGCAGGAAAGGTAATGAAAATTACATAACCGAACACTGAGTCCAGATCTTAATTTTATCCCCTATCACTGGTTTAACTCGGTGACACAACAAATTCATTTCTGTTTTGAACATGTCCCGACAATCTTCCACCGTGTGCGGAATCTCATTGAACACCCAATTGTTTTTGCTTTTCTAGATGCACCAGGTTAATAGGATAATAATTTCAAGTTTCCATGGGACCTTCCAACGTCTTCTGATCCTCAGAATAGTGTTGGTTAAATCAGTTGTTCGAGGCGGGGAAATTCCTATAAAGGACCAGCATCTCCTAGCAAAACTGCATCTGAAAAAAAGATGGATGGCTGTCTCTTCAGCTTGTAAAATACAGTTGTCACAGGTGTATGAGTCCAATAGCATGGCTCGCTGTCTAAGAAGTGCCCGGGTATTTAGTCTGTCCTTAAGTAAAAGCCAGAAGAAGACCTTGTGTTTGGGTTGACATTTTGATTTCCACAGCCAAGTGAAGATGGGATGGGTCCACTGGTTGCCCATCAAATGAGAATAAATCTTTTGTGATGAAAAGAGGCTAGAAGAAGCATTGCAGAGCCATTTGTCTCTCTGATTATGGTGCGGAAGATTAACCAAAAGACCATTCAAAGCTTGAAACTGAACAAAGGCCTCTGCCGACAGTGGGGTGTGAAACATCTCATGCGACGCTACCATTCTTGCTTGTTGGATGGTGATATCCTTGCATGATGCGAAAGACCAAAGTTCTGGATACTGTGCCGATTTGCGAATACCATCCCAGTTGTCATGCCACAAAAGAGTTGCTTTTCCATCTCCGACCTCCACCCGAGCAAATCCTTTGAAAGATTTAAGAATTTTAAGGACGTCTCTCCACCAGAAAGAACCAACTGGTTTATCTGAGGGCAGCGAATGGCTATAGTGATTGGCCCAGATGATATTGATCCACGTGATGTTAGCTCTGTTATAGAATTTATGAAGATTTTTCATGAGAAGAGCTTTGTTTTGTAAAGCCAAATTTATGACACCCAATCCCCCCTGAAATTTTGGTTTGCAGACCGATTTCCAGGCAATTTGAGGGGGTTTCTTGGCATTTAAATCTACACCTCTCCAAAGGCAGTGCCGTTTGAGTTTGTCAATATGTTTGATCACCGTTTTTGGAAGCTTGAGAGTGCACATGTAGTATGTTGGCAGTGAGGAGAAGACTGCATTAACCATTTGTAGCCTGCCAGCCTGTGATAAGAAGGTAGAGGCTGACGCCAGCCTTCGCTCAATTTTCTGAATAAGAAGAAGAAAAGCACCCAGGTTGGGTCTTTGTAATCCCAAGGGAAGCCCCAAGTAAGTGAATGGCATTGATCCAATTTTGCAGTGAAATGTATTTGCAAGGATTTCCATTTTCTGGTCAGTGACATTGATGGGATAAATATTAGATTTGTGGTAGTTGACATGTAACCCTGTCGACTCAGCAAAAGAGTTGAGCATTGCCTTTAAAAAGAAAAGTTGTCTAGGGCAAGCTTCCATTATGAGAATAGTATCATCTGCATATTGAATTATAGGGAAATCAGGACCACAATTGCTCGGCAGGGGGAGTCGTAAGATGCCACATTCACAAGCCTTGTTGACAATTGACTGCAAAAAGATCAGCTACAAGAACAAAAAAAGTGGAGACAGAGGATCTCCTTGTCTGACTCCGCGTTTGCAATGAAATCTTTTCCCAGGGACGCCATTCAAAAGAACTTCTGAAGTGCCGGAATCAAGAATCATAGAAACCCAGTGAATCCATTTGTCACCGAACCCCTTGTGCCTCAAAACCTCCATAATAGCTGCATATTCCAATTTGTCAAAAGCATTTTCAAAATCTAGCTTTAGAATGACCATTTCCTTTCTGGACTTATGTCAAAGGGAAATGTATTCAAAAGCCCAGGCTAAACAATCCTGGATTGACCTAGCCTTGATGAAACCATATTGATTCTGATGAACTAATTTTGTGATCACCTGTTGCAAATGATTGGCTAATATTTTTGTCAACACTTTAACGCTTGTGTTAAGGAGTGAGATAGGCCTGTAGTCACCAACTGAAACCGGGGAGCTGTTTTTAGGAATGAGAGTCACGAATGAGCCATTAATGCTGCGCGTGCAGAGGGACCCTTCAAATTTTTTTGCATAATTCATAGAAGTCAGGGGCAATCACCGGCCAACATTTCTTCACAAAGTCCGTATTAAATCCATCTAGACCTGGCTATTTATTTGAGGGTAGACATTTAATGATCTGATCAATCTCATGACAAGAGAAGGGGTGCTCAAGTTCGGACAAATTATCAACCGGCTGAATCAAGGATGTTAAATTAAACACCATGGATGTTTGTTGAGAAGTCCCCAATCTGTTCTTGAAGGCATTAAAAAGCACATATTCTTTGTCTGAATGAGAAAGAACCATATTTCCATTGTCATCCTTTAGTGATGGTATAAGGTTGTGTCTATGCTTGATAGTAGCATTGGCGTGAAAGAACTTAGTGCCAGCATCACCTAGGGTAACCCACTTAATTTGACCTCTTTGTTTCCAATAAGTTTGTTGTTTAGACAAAAGATCATGCAGATGGAGGATAAGAATTTCTTTGAAGTTCCATTCCTGTATAGTTAAGTCTCTACTCTCCTCAATGAAGTCCAATAGCTGAATAACCAATTTAACCTTATCAATCAATTTTGCTAGATTAGGGAGAGACTTACACCAACCCTGGATTGCTTTTTGTGCCCTTTTAAACTTGGTCATGAGCCTTTTAGCTAGGTCTGGTTGAAATAGAGGCTGACTCCAAGAATCTTGGAAAGTTGAGTGGAAATCTTCAAGCCGGAGCCAATAATTTTCAAAGCTGAAGATGGGCGGTTTGGGAACATTAATTTGGACATTGACCATCCAAGGAATGTGATCCGAGGTTCCTCTAGTGAGCAAAAGTGCAGAATTGGCCGGGAAGGTGACAGACCAAGCCTGCGAAACAAAACACCAATCCAACTTTTCGAGCAAAGGGTGACATTGCATATTTGACCAAGTGTAAGCTTGTCCTTTGAGAGGAATTTCTTGAAGCCCCAACTGACTGATTACCAAGTTAAAATTCATCATTCTAAGATGGTCCCCTCCAGGTTTATTACGGTTTTTAGGAGATCTGAGCATATTAAAGTCACCAAGGAAGATCCAAAGTTTGTCATCATTAATCTCAAGACTGGAGAACCAAGAGAGAAATTCCTCTCTTCTGTGAGGGGTACAAGGGGCGTAAATGTTGGTGAGCCACCAGGCTTGATTTGTCAACTTTGTGCGAAAAGAAATCGTGTGGCCGAAAGAATTCTGATCAATTACCTCAGCATCAAAGTGCGAGCCTTTCCAGATTGTTAAGAAGCCCCAGAAGCGCCAATAGAAGGTTCGAAAGCGAACTTATCAAAGGATCTGTTGCAGAAGCGGCGGATGTAGGAGTCATCGAAGGACTCTTTCTTCGTCTCTTGGATACAAATGATGTCACAATTGATTTCCATAATGTTATTTCGTAAGGAATTCCATTTGATATCAGAGTTAATTCCTCTAATATTATGTGACAAAATTTTCAAGCTGTGGTGCAAATTTTGAAGGGTGTAGGCCATGGATGAACAATAATCTTTGCATTAAGAAATTCCGGTATGTATAGCATACACCAATAGTTCTTCAAAACGGAATAGACCAGGCTGATGTATGTTAGTGAAGATGGTGCAGATGAGGAGGAACTGATCTAAGGTAGGGCGGCTGGCAGATAGGAGTGACATGTTGGGCTAAGCGTTGCTGAATTCAGTGTTGACGAACACCCTGTCGAGGCGAGCGAGGGTGGGTGAACGACGCTGGTTGCTCCCGGTAGTATACCTCAGACGACGATGGGTGATCGACTTTGGCCGCTAGCCTCACACTCACCTGCTGAGCTGTAGGGCGAGCGTGCGACTTGCACCCACTACCTGTGGCCGCGGGATCAGGAAGCAGGGCAGACGACTCGACAGTCGCCACGCCATTCAGCAAGCAGATGCTGATAGAGGAGGGGGCGTGCGAGATAGAAGACGGAGGCACAAGTAGACCACATCTGAAGGGCTGAGGCAGAATCGCAGAGAGCATAAGTGTAAGCACCTCCATGGCGTCCACCTCATCCAGCTGCCCATAGCCACGGAAGGCACCTACCATGGGAGCGCCGCAGAGTCCACGGTGAGGTGGAACCCTCCAGTTTTGTGTGCGGCTCTTATTAAAGAAATGAAATTGTGAAAACACCTATTTTTTACGGAGCTCCTCTATAACACTTCGTCCCTATAGATGTACATGAAGCACGGGCCCGTTAACCCGACCCGAGGCCCGTTTTTTTGGCCCGGTTCGCGCCCGGCCCGGCACGTGAGGGATGGGCCTGGACTAGCATGGCCCAGTGGAGCAGGTCGTGCCTAGGCCGCTAGCCAGGCACGTGGGCTGGCACGGCACGACCTGCTCCCGTGCGGACAGCCCGGTCGGGCCCGCCGCCACCGCCAGCCTTACTACCTTCTCGGCTCCTCACCCCCTGGGCCTCACCTCTCAGCCTCGCACTCGCTCCCTGCTACCTATCTCTCCCGACTCGGCGGTGATTCCCCTTTGGCGATTAACTTGGCGATTCGGCTCCTCCCGTCCTCCGTCGCGGCGCCGCCCCGATCCAGCGACCTCGGCTCTCATCCCCGATGCCGGTGACCTCGATCCACCAGCTCCTCTCTAACCCTAACCCCTCTCCCCTATCCAATCCCCTCTCTCTCGGTGAACTATGTGAGTTCGTGTTGTCGTCTCATCCTCCCCTCCGACCCTCCCTCGCTCGCCGTCGTCTCTAATCAGTGTCTGTCTGTCGTGTGTCGTCTGGGTGGCCCCCATATTCTCCAGCATCAGGCTCCGGAAGCATAGGTAAACCCTAACCCTAGATCTCCTTTGCGTCTTTCCTAAACCCTAACCCTAACTCTATATTGTTTTGCTCTTTTGTAGTTCAGTTGCTGATGCCTCGTCTTCCTCCTCTAGGGTTGTCGGGGACCATAATTAGGGGTACCCTCAAGACTCCTAAATCTCAGCTGGTAACCCCCATCAGCACAAAGCTGCAAAGGTCTAATGGGTGCGATTAAGTCAAGGATCGGTCCATTCGAGGGACACGATCGTGCCTCGCCAGAGCCCAGCCTCGGGCAAGGGCAGCTGACCCCGGAGAATCTACGTCTCCCCGAGGACCCCCTCCAGCAACGGACACACCATCGGCTCGCCCGAGGCCCAGTCTTCACCAAGAAGCAACCTTGGCCAAATCGCCATGCCAACCGACCAAATCGCAGGGGCATTTAATGCAAAGGTGGCCTGACACCTTTATCCTGACGCACGCCCTCCAGTCGACAGAGCCGAAGTGACCGCATTCACTTCGCCGCTCCACTGACCGGTCTGACAAGAGGACAGCGCCGCCTGCGCCGCTCCGACTGCTGAGCCACTCGACAGAGTGAGGCTGACAGCAGCCAAGTCCGGTCTCAGGCGTCATAGGAAACTCTGCTTCGCCCGACCCCAGGGCTCGGACTCGGGCTCAGCCCCGGAAGACGACGAACTCCGCTCCGCCCGACCCCAGGGCTCGGACTTGGGCTCAGCCCCGGAAGACGGCGAACTCCGCTCCGCCCGACCCTAGGGCTCGGACTCGGGCTCAGCCCCAGAAGACGGCGAACTCCGCTCCGCCCGACCCCAGGGCTCGGACTCGGGCTCAGCCCCGGAAGACGGCGAACTTCGCTTCGCTCGACCCCAGGGCTCGGACTCAGGCTCAGCCCCGAAGGACGACGAACTCCGCTTCGCCCGACCCCAGGGCCCGGACTCAACCCTGGCCTCAGCCGACGGTCTCCGCCTCGCCCGACCCGGGGGCTCGGACTCAACCTCGACCTCTGAAGACAGACTCGACCTCGACCTCGGAGGAGCCTCCACCTCACCCAACCTAGGGCACGAACCGACCACGTCAACAGGGAGCGCCATCATTACCCTACCCCGAGCTGACTCAGGCTACGGGGAACAAGACCGGCGTCCCATCTGGCTCGCTCTACTATACGAGTAATGATGGCGCCCTGCATGCCCTGTGACGACGGCGGCTCTCAGCCCCCTTACGGAAGCAAGAGGACGTCAGCAAGGACTCGACAGCCCCGACAGCTGTCCTTCCGCCAGGCTCCAGTGCTCCTCCGACGGCCACGACACCACGCAAACTGGGTGCCAAGACCTCTCCGGCTGCCACGATGGCATGTACTTAGGGCGCTAGCTCTCCCCGCTAGACACGTTAGCACATTGCTACACTCCCCATTATACACCTGGATCCTCTCCTTACGCCTATAAAAGGGAGGACCAGGGCCCTCTTACAGAGGGTTGGCCGCGCGGGGAAGGACGGGACGGCGCTCGCGCAAGGCCGCTCGCTCCCTCCCGCGTGGACGCTTGTAACCCCCTACTGCAAGCGCACCCGACCTGGGCGCGGGGCTAACACGAAGGCCGCGGGTTCCACCTCCCACGCCTGTCTCCCTCTGGCTGCTCTCTCCCCCCTTCGCGTTCCGCCTCGCGCCGACCCATCTGGGCTGGGGCACGCGACGACAATTCACTCGTCGGTCCAGGGACCCCCCTGGGTTTCGAAATACCGACAGTTGGCGCGCCAGGTAGGGGCCTGCTGCGTGTTGACGAACAGCTTCCCGTCAAGCTCCAGATGGGCAGTCTCCAGCAACCTCTCCAGCCTGGGACGGTGATCCGTTTCGGGAGTCTTGAGTTCATGTCCTTCGACGACAGCTACGACATGATACTCCTTCCCCCGTCGCGCGATAGTGACAATGGCGGTCGACAACCCGCCCGCCGGCGGGGAAATCGACGACGCCTTCCCCACGTGGTGGAAGGACGACATTTGGGCTTGTCCCGTCCCCTCCCCCGCCGACGGAGGAGGAGGCAGGGCAACCAAGGCCAAGCAGGAGGCGACACCTTGTTGGCTGTCGAGCGAGTCGACGGCGCCGGCGCCCCAACGGAGAGCGCGTCGGGCATCAGCCTCGCGTCTGAGACGAAGACGAGCGCCATCTCCCCGCAACACACCAACCTCAAGCAAACGGACGACGCCAGCATGCTCGCGAAGGACTTGCTGGGCGTCACCCTCGTACCTGAGACGACGGTGCAGTCAGTCCCTGACGTGACTTCGTCACCGCCCGTCGACCAAAAGGTACCGACCGATTCCCATCTCGCGTCTTTTGGATTCGGCCTCGATCCGCCAAGCAACTCCGCTTTGGTGGACACTCTCATAGAGGCGAGTCCAAACCCTCTAGGGTATCGTGTGCGGTCACCCTGGGACCGGTTGACGGTCGTCTCGACCTACGGGCCCTCGGGGTCCGAGGAAGACGGCGAGCCCGACCTTTGTTGGGATTTCTCCGGACTTGGTAACCCCAGTGCCATGCGGGGCTTCATGATCGCATGCGACTACTGCCTTTCCGACTGTTCCGACGGTAGCCGCAGCCTCGACGACGAGGACTGCAGCCCAAGTCGCGAATGTTTCCACGTCGATCTAGGGGGTCCCGGCGAAGGCAACCATCTTGGTATGCCGGAGAATGGTGATCTCCCTAGGCCCATGCCTCGCGTCGACGTCCTTCGGGAGCTAGCTGTGGTCCCCGTCCCGGCGGGGGGTCCTGACCCACAGCTCGAGCAAATACGCGAGATGCAGGCCAGGCTCGACGAGGGAGCAGGAACGCTTGTGCCGATCCGCCGGGACATCGGGCAGGAATGGGCAGGCCAACCTCCGGCCGGAGAAGTGCGTCATCTCCCCCAGGGCATCCAGCACCGCATCGCCAACGACGTCAGGGTAAGGCCGCCACCGGTTTCCAGTGGAGTCGGCCAGAACCTGGCTGCAGCGGCAATACTTCTCCGCGCGATGCCGGAGCCATCAACCACCGAGGGGCGGCGTATCCAGGGGGAGCTCAAGAATCTCCTGGAGGACGCCGCGGTCCGATGGGCCGAAAGCTCCGCCTCCCGAAGGCAGGGGTACCCCTCGGAACATCGCGCCGCGACTTCCCGATTCGTGCGGGAAGCCTCGGTCCACACCGGGCGCACGCGCAACACAGCGCCTGCGGCCCCGGGCCGCCCCGGCAACGAGCACCATCACCACAGCCGTCGGGCCCACCTCAACGAGAGGGTACGCCGAGGCTACCACCCCAGGCGTGGGGGACGCTACGACAGCGGGGAGGATCGGAGTCCTTCGCCCGAACCACCCGGTCCGCAGGCTTTCAGCCGCGCCATACGATGGGCGCCGTTCCCGACCCGGTTCCGAACCCCGACTACTATCACAAAGTACTCGGGGGAGACGAGACCGGAATTGTGGCTCGCGGGCTATCGGCTAGCCTGCCAACTGGGTGGAACGGACGATGATAATCTCATCATCCGCAACCTCCCCCTGTTCCTCTCCGACACCGCTCGAGCTTGGCTGGAGCACCTGCCTCCGGGGCAGATCTCCAACTGGGACGACCTGGTCCAAGCCTTCGCCGGCAATTTCCAAGGCACGTACGTGCGCCCTGGAAACTCTTGGGATCTCCAAAGCTACCGCCAGCAGCTGGGAGAGTCTCTCCGGGACTACATCCGGCGATTCTCGAAGCAGCGCACTGAGCTGCCCAACGTCACCGATTCGGATGTCATCGGCGCGTTCCTCGCCGGCACCACCTGCCGCAACCTGGTGAGCAAGCTGGGTCGCAAGACCCCCACCAGGGCGAGCGAGCTGATGGACATCGCCACCAAGTTCGCCTCTGGCCAGGAGGCGGTTGAGGCCATCTTCCGGAAGGACAAGCAGCCCCAGGGCCGCCCACCAGAAGATGTTCCCGAGGCGTCAACTCAGTGCGGCACCAAGAAGAAAGCCAAGAAGAAGTCGCAAGCGAAACGCGACGCCGCCGACGCGGACCTTGTCGCCGCTGTCGAGTACAAGAACCCTCGGAAACCTCCTGGAGGTGCCAACCTCTTCGACAAGATGCTCAAGGAGCCGTGCCCCTATCATCAAGGGCCCGTCAAGCACACCCTTGAGGAGTGTGCCATGCTCCGACGACACTTTCACAAGGTCGGGCCACCCGCGGAGGGTGGCAAGGCTCTCGACGACGCTAAGAAGGAAGATCACAAGGCGGGAGAGTTCCCCGAGGTCCGCGACTGCTTCATGATCTACGGTGGGCAAGTGGCAAATGCCTCGGCTCGGCATCACAAGCAAGAGCGTCGGGAGGTCTGCTCGGTAAAGGTGGCGGCGCCAGTCTACCTAGACTGGTCCGACAAGCCCATCACCTTCGATCAGGCCGACCATCCAGACCACGTGCCGAGCCCGGGGAAATACCCGCTCGTTGTCGACCCCATCATCGGCAACGTCAGGCTCACCAAGGTCCTCATGGACGGAGGCAGCAGCCTCAACATCATCTACGTCGAGACCCTTGGGCTCCTGCGGATCGATCTGTCCTCGGTCCGGACGGGCGCTGCGCCTTTCCACGGGATCATCCCCGGGAAGCGCGTCCAACCCCTCGGACAACTCGATCTACCCGTCTGCTTCGGGACGCCCTCCAACTTTTGAAGGGAGACCCTCACGTTCGAAGTGGTTGGGTTTCGAGGAACCTACCACGCAGTGTTGGGGAGGCCATGCTACGCCAAGTTCATGGCCGTCCCCAACTACACCTACATCAAGCTCAAGATGTCGGGCCCCAATGGGGTCATCACCGTCGGGCCCACGTACCGACACGCGTACGAATGCGACGTGGAGTGCGTGGAGTACGCCGAGGCCCTCGCCGAGTCCGAGGCCCTCATCGCCGACCTGGAGAACCTCTCTAGGGAGGTGCCAGACGTGAAGCGCCACGGCGGCAACTTCGAGCCAGCGGAGACGGTTAAGTCCGTTCCTCTCGACCCTTGCAGCGACGCCTCCAAGCAGATCCGGATCGGCTCCGAGCTCGACCCCAAATAGGAAGCAGTGCTCGTCGACTTTCTCCACGCAAACGCCGACGTTTTCGCGTTGAGTCCCTCGGACATGCCCGGCATACCGAGGGAAGTCGCCGAGCACTCGCTGGACATCCGAGCTGGAGCCTGACCCGTGAAGCAGCCTCTGCGCCGATTCGACGAAGAAAAGCATAGAGCCATAGGCGAGGAGATCCACAAGCTAATGGCGGCAGGGTTCATCAAAGAGGTATTCCATCCCGAATGGCTTGCCAACCCTGTGCTTGTGAGAAAGAAAGGGGGGAAATGGCGGATGTGTGTAGACTACACTGGTCTAAACAAAGCATGTCCGAAAGTTCCCTACCCTCTGCCTCGCATCGATCAAATCGTGGATTCCACTGCTAGGTGCGAAACCCTGTCTTTCCTCGATGCCTACTCAGGGTATCACCAGATCAGAATGAAAGAGTCTGACTAGCTCGTGACTTCTTTCATCACGCCCTTCGGCATGTACTGCTATGTTACCATGTCGTTCGGCTTGAGGAATGCGGGTGCAACGTACCAGCGATGCATGAACCATGTGTTCAGTGAACACATCGGCCAAACGGTCGAGGCCTACGTTGATGACATCATAGTCAAGACGAGGAAAGCCTCCGACCTCCTTTCCGACCTTAAAGTGACATTCCGATGTCTCAAGGCGAAAGGCGTGAAGCTCAATCCCGAAAAGTGTGTCTTCAGGGTCCCCCGAGGCATGCTCTTGGGGTTCATCGTCTCCAAGCGGGGCATCGAAGCCAACCCGGAGAAGATCACAGCCATCACCAGCATGGGGCCCATCAAGGACTTGAAAGGCGTACAGAGGGTCATGGGATGCCTCGCGGCTCTGAGCCGTTTCATCTCGCGCCTCGGCGAAAGAGGCCTGCCTCTGTACCGCCTCTTAAGGAAGGCCGAGTGCTTCGCTTGGACCCCTGAGGCCGAGGAAGCCCTCAGGAACCTGAAGGCGCTCCTCACGAACGCGCCCATCTTGGTGCCCCCCCCCCCCCCCCCGCTGCCGGAGAAGCCCTCTTGATCTACGTTGCCGCGACCACTCAGGTGGTTAGCGCCACGATTGTGGTTGAGAGACGAGAAGAGGGGCATGCATTGCCCGTCTAGAGGCCAGTCTACTTCATCAGTGAGGTACTGTCCGAGACCAAGATCCGCTACCCACAAATTTAGAAGCTGCTATACCCGGTGATCCTGACGCGGCGGAAGTTGCGACACTACTTCGAGTCTCATCTGGTGACTGTGGTGTCATCCTTCCCCTGGGGGAGATCATCCAGTCCCGAGAGGCCTCGGGTAGAAGTGCAAAGTGGGCGGTGGAGATCATGGGCGAGACAATCTCGTTCGCCCCTCAGAAGGCCATCAAGTCCTAGGTCTTGGCGGCCTTCGTGGCTGAATGGGTCGACACCCAGCTCCCAACAGCTCCGATCCAACCGGAGCTCTGGACCATGTTTTTCGATGGGTCGCTGATGAAGACGGGGGCCGGCGCGGGCCTGCTCTTTGTCTCGCCCCTCGGGAAGCACCTACGCTACGTGCTACGCCTCCACTTCCCGGCGTCCAACAACGTGGCTGAGTACGAGGCTCTGGTAAAAGGGTTGCGAATCGCCATCGAGCTAGGGGTCCGACGCCTCGACACTTGCGGTGACTCGCAGCTCGTCATCGACCAAGTCATGAAGAGCTCCCACTGCCGCGACCCAAAGATGGAAGCCTACTGCGATGAGGTTCGGCGCCTGGAAGACAAGCTCTACGGGCTCGAGCTCAACCACATCGCCCGACGCTACAACGAGACTGTGGACGAGCTGGCTAAAATAGCCTCGGGGCGAACAACGGTTCCCCCGGACATATTCTCCCGGGACCTGCATCAACCCTCCGTCAAGACCGACGACACGCCCGAGCCCGAGGCACCCTCGGCTCAGTCCGAGGTACCCTCGGCTCGGTCCGAGGTACCCTCGGCACTGTCCGAGGTACCCTCGGCTTGGCTCGAGGTAACATCGACCCCCGAGGGTGAGGCACTGTGCGTCGAGGGGGAACAGAGCGAGGTCACGCCTAATCAAAACTGGCAGACCCCGTACCTGCAGTATCTCCACCGAGGAGAGCTGCCCCTCGACCAAGCCGAGGCTCGGCGGTTGGCGCGGCGCGCCAAGTCTTTCATCTTGCTGGGAGATGGGAAGGAGCTATACCACCGCAGCCCCTCGGGCATCCTCCAGCGATGCATTTTCGTCGCCGAAGGTCAGGAGCTCTTACAAGAGATACACTCGGGGGCTTGCGGCCATCACGCAGCACCCCGACCCCTTGTTGGAAACGCCTTCTGACAAGGTTTCTACTGGCCGACGGTGGTGGCCGACTGTTGGGGCGAAGGCAAAGACGCCACCCTTCGCTCGTCGTCTCTCGCTGCAGTCGCTGGTTTGACGAAGACAAAACGGGCAGGGACACCCTTCGCTTGATTCAGCACCAGACGAAGGCCTGCAGTGACGTCTCCCCGTAGCACGGCCTCGTCCTGCTCTGAGGCCCACGTGTGATCTGGCCCATTGTAACGGGCCCCGCGTGGCCGCCTTTGTGTTACGGGCCTAGTTTGTAAAGGCATTCTTGTAATTACGGCTTGTAACCCCGCTTTATGGGAATATTCTGGGGATAAACTAGGTGTCTGAGGGCACATGCGTCCTTAACACAAGGCGCTGGGCACTCAGATACCTATAAATACCCCCGCACAGTGCCCGTGAGAGGCTAGATCAATAGAGCTATTGCCCCCGTGCGCGTAACCCTGTTGTCACCACTGTTCACCCTTGTTGGCTTCCTTGCTGCTGAGAGCAAGTTCCAACACCGACGCCACTAGAATTGTCCGCACCTGCGAAGGGTGTCAGTTCTACGCAAGGCAGACCCACCTGCCCGCTCAGGCTCTGCAGACCATACCCATCACCTGGCCGTTTGCTGTGTGGGGTCTGGACCTCGTTGGCCCCTTGCAGAAGGCACTCGGGGGCTACACGCACCTGCTGGTCGCCATCAACAAATTCTCCAAGTGGATCGAGGTCCGACCCCTGAACAGCATCAGGTCCGAACAGGCGTTGGCGTTCTTCACCAACATCATCCATCGCTTCAGGGTCCCGAACTCCATCATCACCAACAACGGCACCCAGTTCACCGGCAGAAAGTTCCTGGACTTCTGCGAGGATCACCACATCCGGGTGGACTGGGCCGTCGTGGCTCACCCCATGACGAATGGGCAGGTAGAACGTGCCAACGGCATGATTCTGCAAGGACTCAAGCCGCGGATCTACAACGACCTCAACAAGTTTGGCAAGCGGTGGATGAAGGAACTCCCCTCGGTGGTCTAGAGTCTGAGGACAACGCCAAGCCGAGCCACGGGCTTCACACCGTTCTTTCTAATCTATGGGGCCGAGGCCATCTTGCCCATAGACTTAGAATACGGTTCCCCGAGGACGAGGGCCTACGCCGACCAAAGCAATCGAGCCAATCGAGAAGACTCACTGGACCAGCTGGAAGAGGCTCGGGACATGGCCTTACTACACTCGGCACGGTACCAGCAGTCCCTGCGACACTACCACGCCCGAGGGGTTCGGTCCCGAGACCTCCAGGTGGGCGACCTGGTGCTTCGGCTGCGACAAGACGCCCGAGGGCGGCATAAGCTCACGCCTCCCTGGGAAGGGCCATTCGTCATCGCCAAAATTCTGAAGCCCGGAACATACAAGCTGGCCAACAATCAAGGCGAGGTCTACAGCAACGCTTGGAACATCCAACAGCTACGTCGCTTCTACCCTTAAGATGCTTCCAAGTTATTCGTACACCCCGTTCACACACAAAGTCTGGTCGTCAAGGAAGGGTCAGCCTTGCCTCGGTAAAGCCCGACCCTCCCTCGGGGGCTAGAAGGGGGGAACCCCCTCTGCGTCGAAATTTTCCTCGAAAAAAGAAAAAAATCTTTTCTACCAGGTTGCCTTTCGTGCTTTTTCGACTACTTCGAAAGTGGATCCTGAAAACGACGGAGTACACGTAAGCAGCCAAGGCTGACCGAGCCGAGGGACTCCTACACCTCCGGGATACGGATACCTCACTCATCACCTTCTGCGATAAGTAACTCGCGCTCGGATAAGTGATTCCGCGGACCGAACAAGTCTTCACGCTCGAAAGCTCCTCTGCCGGAACGATTTTTCGGGCCTTCTCGACTGCGTCGGTGACAGAACCCTATGGACGAGTAAGAGTGCGTGTAAGCGGCAAGACCGACCGAGCCGAGGGACTCCTACGCCTCCGTGAAAAGCAATTCTCGCCCGCACAAACAATTCTGTTACCGACAAATAAGTCTGGATACTCGAAACAAGAGGAAAAGCGACATAGCTTTACAACACGATGACAGTGTGTTTGGGCCTCGGCGGCCGCAGAAAACATACACACGCTACAAGACAACCCGATCCTGCAGGCTCGGACGTCGACATTTGAAGGGGGCGGCAGCACCCTCGGCGTCAACTACACCTTTGGCGGGGTCTGACCTAGCCTCGGACGGCGATGCGGTTGGAGGATCTCCACTCTGAAGGACGACATCAGCACCACACCCGGGCCATCGCCGCCAGGGTCTTCTCCAGGAATTCGGCTCGAGCAGACGGCTCGGCCGGCCACCCCGAGGCCTCGGCCAGCTGTCCCCCGAAGACATCAGCCCGGCTTGTGGCCTCGGCAGCTCAACTCTGGCGTCGGTTCCGCCAGTGGACGGCCCAGCCAGGCTCCGGCCGACCAAGTCTTCTTTTCGAACCAACTCTGCCTTTGCCCGTGCTAACACCGCTACCTCCGGCTTCGACTCATCGAAGGGCGGCCGAAGGGTTCCTTTAACTAAGCGAGAGAAGCCTCGGACAGCAAGGCCGACCGAGCCGAGGGACTCCTACGCCTCCGGGATACGGATACCTCACTCGTCACCTTCGCACGAGGCGACTCACGCTTGGTGAAGCGGTTCAGATAACCAACAGGCGAGTCTTAGTGCTCGAAATGAAGAAAAAACACGGCTCCACGCCGAAAGTACATACATATTCAGGCCTCGACAGCCACCATGAACAAGACACCGGCGCTCAAAGTGCCATCACAAACAGAACTCCGGTTCCACCTCCGCAGGTACGAACAACCCCACGCGATTGGGGGGCCTGCGGAGCAACAGAGGGCCGACGGGTGGCTCACCGTCGCCCGTTCCGGCACCAGCGACAACGACCTCCGCCCCGGGCGGCGAAGCAGCTTCAGCAACGGCTTCCGGGTGGGTGCTACGGCAGGAAGGCTCTCGCTCACGAAGGACGAGAACCAGCCATTCAAGCCGGGAGACGGCGACCCAGGGGTGCAGGCGGAGTTGGCAATCTCGTCGGCAGAGAAGCCTTCTCCGGCTGCCACCACCTCAACACCACGCCAGCGGGCGCCGGGCGCCTCAAAGCGCACCGGCAGGTCCTCGCCCTCGCCGGAGCCACCCAGAACATGAGTGCCGCCCTCGGCGCACGACGTGCTGGGCGACCCTCTGACGCGGCTGTCGGCGCGAGGAAGGCCTGGACATGGCCGGCCCGTACGCGGCACGACCATCGTCTGGACGGAGGACGGAATGCTGCACCCTGGCTGAGCAGCGGCGACCCGCCTTCCTCGGCGTGGCTGAGGGAAGCCTTCGCGGAGCTGGAAGATGCCTTTCTCCCCCAGACGCTGGGGGAAGAAAGGGGTTACCGACCCACGCGGAGGTAGCCCCCCGACTCGCCTCACCCTCCGCCCCAGCAAGGATGATGAAGATCCTTGAAGCTGAGGGCGGGGCGGAGGCCGCAGCCCGGTTCGCTTCTCCCCACCATCAAGCTGGAGGTCACCGTATTGGGTGACCACCGGCGAGGGGGTGCAGCCGGGCTGCATGATGAAAATCCTTGAAGCCGAACGATGGCTGAAAGGTACCAACTTCCACAAAGTTGCGTTCCTCCGACGACAAGACGGAAGGATTGCGGGCGTCCCCCATCCGGGGGCTCGGAAGGTGGAAAGACACGATGCATGTGGGGAGCGCAAAGACATGGTTGCCCTCCAAGGGGGTCGCCCTCCTTTTAAAGGCAACTCTCCCCACTCGCGTCCCCAGCCGTCGTGGGCAGAGTCTTCTCCAACACGCTCCAAGGTCCTCCCCCTACGGCACGGGGGCTGGGCCCCACGCGTCATGCAAGCTGGTCCAGGGCAGAAGGAGCCAAACCGCCGCGCGCAGGGCATGCAACTGCCCAGCGGTTACAAGCATTCCTCCACTTTCGCCCAGACCAACGGGTGAATGGGTGGACAGCCATGCAGTCGGCATGCAACCGCGCCAAGTGGGTGCACCCCTTCGACTCCAACGCGCCCAGCACGGAGGCCCAGGTCCACGCGTCATGCAACCGGCGTGCCGGTTGCTACGCGCGAGCAACTGCACCGCCACCCGCACCACTACCGCGCCTCCTCGACTGCGGAACCAGTACCGCGACTCGAGGCAACCCTGCGTGTGACCCAGTAGTGCCAGCCAGGCACGACGGTCAATACGGCCAAAAAATGGGCCGGCAGTAATGGCGGTGGCAGGCGGGCAGGAGCAGCGGTCACGTCGTCAGCCAAGCTTACGTCCCATCCGGGGCAGCGAGAGAACCCTCTCTCACGGCGTGAAGACGGCGCGCCCGTGATCCGTTTCTCGAATGGCCCGCGCACGCGCAACAGTCACCTTGCGAACCACTCGCCCCGTCGCATTAACTCCGCGGCGGGACGGGCGACGCCTCAGGCGGGAGAAGCAAGCGACGCTTCGCCTTCGCCATAATGACCGCGTCAAAAAAGGTACGCCACGTCATTCGATTTCGTATCCTTTTCCTCTTTCTCTCTCTTACAACAGGGACCGGGAAAGGGGGATACCCTGAAAAGGATCCTTCTCCGTGAAGGAAACAGGCCCCGAGCCTCCCTATTGATCAGAGGTTCGAAGGCTGGCCCCTCGGAGGGGTTCAACGGCCGCATCAGAGCGCTTGGGTTCTGCACCCACTACTGGTCAGAGGTTCGATGGCCGGCCCCTCAGAAGGGTTCAACGGTCGCCTCAGGCCACTCGGGCTCCGCGCCCACTACTGATCAGGGGTTCGTAGGCTGGCCCTCGAAGGGTTCACAGTCGCCTCAGACACAGAGCGAGGGATGACCCTGGGTACGTTCGATACATAACCAAGGCTCGGGCTACGCTCCCGAGGTACCCTAGGACATTTTCGAGACCAGCGGGAGCGATCTTGTAACGGAATCCCATCGGCGGGAGGCATCGAGCCCTCGGACCCCGTCAAAGGGGACCGGGTCCGGCAGATCACCTGCAGGTACTTTTGGAGCACGCCTCCGGGCCTCTAGCCGACCCCTAACAAATGGGGCACGGGCGTCCACTCGGATTACCCGCCAGCAGCTCACTGGAGACACCATGTTCAGCGCCCTCCGAGGGCAACATGGCGCTTTCCCCCCTCCTCCTTGCGGAAAGGCGACGCAGGGGCGTATGTGAAAAAGTCGAGTCTATCCTTGACCATCCTCTCGCCCTGTGCAGAGGCTTGGGGGCTGCTCTCGCAAACCCGACTCGGGCCACACCGTTGACAGCGTCAACATACCAGCCCGAGAACTTGGGACCCGACCGTGCACCCGAGCTACGACCAGCTCGCATGAGGGAACAACTAGACCAGCCGAAGTGTTGCGAAACGCACTAAGACCTCGAAGGAGTCAAACTACTCCTCCGAGGCCTCGGGGGCTACAACCGACGGGTGCGCTCGCGCGCACCCACCGGAACAAAATGCAACCAAAAAGGGCTGGTCCCCTTGCAAAAAAGTGCGGCAAAAGCCTCCAAGCGAGTATTAACACTCCCTTCGAGGCTCGGGGGCTACTGTCGGGGACCATAATTAGGGGTACCCTCAAGACTCCTAAATCTCAGCTGGTAACCCCCATCAGCACAAAGCTGCAAAGGCCTGATGGGTGCGATTAAGTCAAGGATCGGTCCATTCGAGGGACACGATCGTGCCTCGCCCAAGCCCAGCCTCGGGCAAGGGCAGCCGACCCCGGAGAATCTACGTCTCGCCCGAGGACCCCCTCCAGCAACGGACACACCATCGACTCGCCCGAGGCCCAGTCTTCACCAAGAAGCAACCTTGGCGAAATCGCCACGCCAACCGACCAAATCGCAGGGGCATTTAATGCAAAGGTGGCCTGACACCTTTATCCTGACGCACGCCCTCCAGTCGACAGAGCCGAAGTGACCGCAGTCACTTCGCCGCTCCACTGACCGGTCTGACAAGAGGACAGCGCCGCCTGCGCCGCTCCGACTGCTGAGCCACTCGACAGAGTGAGGCTGACAGCAGCCAAGTCCGGTCTCAGGTGTCATAGGAAACTCCGCTTCACCTGACCCAGGGCTCAGACTCGGGCTCAGCCCCGGAAGACGACGAACTCCGCTCCGCCCGACCCCAGGGCTCGGACTTGGGCTCAGCCCCGGAAGACGGTGAACTCCGCTCCGCCCGACCCCAGGGCTCGGACTCGGGCTCAGCCCCGGAAGACGGCGAACTCCGCTCCGCCCGACCCCAGGGCTCGGACTCAGGCTCAGCCCCGAAGGACGATGAACTCCGCTTCGCCCGACCCCAGGGCCCGGACTCAACCCTGGCCTCAGCCGACGGTCTCCGCCTCGCCCGACCCGGGGACTCGGACTCAACCTCGACCTCTGAAGACAGACTCGACCTCGACCTCGGAGGAGCCTCCACCTCACCCAACCTAGGGCACGGACCGACCACGTCAATAGGGAGCGCCATCATTACCCTACCCCGAGCTGACTCAGGCTACGGGGAACAAGACCGGCGTCCCATCTGGCTCGCTCTACTATACGAGTAATGATGGCGCCCCGCATTTCCTGTGACGACGGCGGCTCTCAGCCCCCTTACGGAAGGAAGAGGACGTCAGCAAGGACTCGACAGCCCCGACAGTTGTCCTTCCGCCAGGCTCCAGCGCTCCTCCGACGGCCACGACACCACGTGAACTGGGTGCCAAGACCTCTCCGGCTGCCATGATGGCATGTACTTAGGGCGCTAGCTCTCCCCCGCTAGACACGTTAGCACATTGCTACACTCCCCATTGTACACCTGGATCCTCTCCTTACGCCTATAAAAGAGAGGACCAGGGCCCTCTTACAGAGGGTTGGCCACGCGGGGAAGGACGGGACGGCGCTCGCGCAAGGCCGCTCGCTCCCTCCCGCGTGGACGCTTGTAACCCCCTACTGCAAGCGCACCCGACCTGGGCGCGGGGCTAACACGAAGGCCGCGGGTTCCACCTCCCACGCCTGTCTCCCTCCGGCTGCTCTCTCCCCCTTCGCGTTCCGCCTCGCGCCGACCCATCTGGGCTGGGGCACGCGGCGACAATTCACTCATCGGTCCAGGGACCCCCCGGGTTTCGAAACACCGACAAGGGTAGATCGGGCACGGTGACTGTGTGCACCGTTGAGGGACGGTGCTGGAGATCGGCCGTCCGTGGTGAAGGTCGCCATGGCGGATGATGACGATGTCAATCTGGTCACCGGCAACGACGACCTTCGTGCGGTAGGGCTTGTCCCAGATGACGAAGACGACATCTAGGCTGATGCTGCTGCTTTGCTCGGTATCGATCTAACCTCTGCTCCTATCGATCTAAGTTCTAATCCGACCAACGCTGGTGGAGGGCTGCTACGGCCACCGATACTCCGGTCGACTCCACCAGCACCGATGGTGGTACTGGTACCTCATCTGTTGGTAAGCGTAAATCTACTATCTGGGTTGATTTTGATGAGGTATTTGAGAAAGTGAGGTCCAATGTTCGAATTGCTGCTTATTTGTAGAATGTGTAAGACTCGTTTATCTGCTAGATCTTCTGCTGGTACTGGGCATTTGCTTAGACACCAGAAAGCTTGTAGGAAGAAGGTTGATCACGCTGCTAGGGTCCAGTCTCGGCTTGCTTTCAATCCTGATGGTTCTCTACACAATTGGGAATATGATCCTATTTTTGCTCGAACTGAGTTATGTCGTCTGATTGCTAGGCTTGACCTTCCATTAGGTATAGGTGAGACATAGGCCTGAGAGGATTATATTGCACGTGCTCATAACCCCAGGTTTACCAAAGTTTCTAGATAGACCACCACTAGATATCTTCTCAAGCTTTTCATTGAACGACGTAATGTGCTTATCAATTCTGTGTTGCCTGCTACTTCTTTGGTTGTGTTAACCTCAGATATTTGGTCTGGTAATGCTAATGAGGACTACATTAGTGTTGTCTATCATTATGTTAATGCTGATTGGGAATTACAGAAAAGGGTCATTGGTCTTAGGCTTATTGAGGTTAGACATACTGGTCAAAATATTGCTGAAAGAATTGTTGTTGTGGTTGAGGAGTTTTGTCTGGTTGACAAGATTTTCTCTGTCACTCTAGACAATGCTTCTTCAAGTTCAAAGGCTATGGATACATTGACACCTTTGTTTGCTGGTTATTTGGGTCCTGATCCTTCACCTGAATCTCAGGATCCTAATAGGCGTAACTACACTCTTATGCATCAACATTGTGCTTGTCATATCATTAATCTCATTGTTAAATCTGGAATGAAGAGACTGAAACCTTTTTTTTTGGAAGATTTTAGAACTGCAATTAATTTCTTAAATGCTTCTAATTCTAGAATAGCAACATTTAAAGAGTACTGCAAAGCAAGGGGTGTTAGACCTAGAAAATTTGGCTTGGATATGGATGTTAGATGGAATTCTACTTATTTGATGCTTAAACACTTGGTCCCATACAAAACTGTTTTTTCTGTCTTCATCAATTCACATTATGAGTCACAATTGTTGCCTCCTATTCTGGAAATTGCATCTCATTTGAAAGCATGTGAAAGAGATATAAATCTTAGAACTATTATGTTTCCAATGCAACTTAAATTCCTTAAGTACTGGAGTGACATACCTTTGCTATGTTCATATGCATTCATTCTGGACCCTAGAGCTAAGATGAGAGTTTTTTTAATGTGTTGCGTTTACTTGGTGACTGCACTGGGTGTGAGTACAGTACATATTATGTTGATGTCAAAAATGAATTGTATAAAATGTTTACTAAATATGAGACTAAGTTTGGTGCAGTTAGGGCTGCTCAGCCTTCTATTCATACAGGTAAAAAAACAAGCTTGGGGAAGAATATTTGGAGATTCCAGTTCAGGTGTTGTTGGTCCTCCCCCTATCTCTACCCCTTCTGCTTCATCTTCCTCTGCTATTTGTGAGCTCTCAGCCTACTTAAACAGTGACAATGTCACTTCTTATGAGGATGATTTTGATATACTTCTCTGGTGGCGTGACCACAAGCTAACATATCCAGTTTTGTCTATAATGGCAAGGGATATTATATATGTTCATGTATCTACTGTCTCTTCAGAGTCTTATTTCAGTTTGACAGGGAGGATAATTGAGGAGCGACGACGACGCTTATTGCCTGAGAATGTGGAGATGCTGACTTGCTTAAAAGAGTGGGAATTAGGAGAAAAGAGAGAACAACATGTTGTTGACAACCCAGAGCTTGAGGACTCATTCCAGAACTTATTCCTTGATGAAGATGAACCTGTTGCTGCTTAGTGACTTTGGTATTTACTACTTAGTTCTAGTCTTCTAGACTCTGATGTGGTCATCTGTTCTGTGCTTTGTCATTCAGTCATTGTGAGAGAGTCATTTTGTATTGTAATATACACATATAAACTTAGTGACTAAACTTTGAGCTGGCTGCACTCTTTTTTCCCTTTCTAGGGTTTCTCACAAGGGTGAATTTTACCTAGAAAGGTTTTTAATGAGGCAGCATTGCACAAAATAGCTCATTTATTATATTTGTCTATATTTTCTGTTGTTTTTGTTGTTTTTAACTTTGGCGGGCTGGTGCTGGCACGACCCTTTTTTGAACGTGCCAAGCGGGCCGTCTCGGCACAAAAAGTGGCCTAGAGGGCCGTGCCTGGCCAACGTCAAGCACGTGAGCTCTCGTATGGCCCGTTAAACACGTATATCCATGCCGACCCGTTTGCTGATGGGCCGTACTTGCCCGGGTCCGTGCCGGGTTGGCCTGTTGGCCTTGGCCATCTATATTCGTCCCTTCTAAAATATAAGTCGTTGTAGTTTTTAAATTTTATATTTATTTTTAAATAGACGATGATAATCTAGACTCGTATATAAAACATATATATTAATTATTATATAATTTATAAAGCATAATTTATATAAAAAAAGTTTTCTTGGAGTGGAGAGAATAAACAACGCTGAGAATCCAAGCAATCGAGGAAATATCCAGCTCAGCACAGGCTGGACGACCGGACAGGCCGCGCGAGTGCGCTACGATTCACACTGCCAACGTGAAGAAGACGAAGCAGACAAGATCTCGCGCGGAAGAGCGCAAAAGCCATAAACGCCTCCCTCTTCGTCCCCTCCTGATGGAGCTCTGGCCGTTTCAAAACCCCCTACCCCCTGCCCGGTGCCACGCGGCCGCGTCCCCGCAGCCTCAGCCCCCGGCCCGCGTCGCCTCGCGCCGGACGCCGCGCTGCTTCTGATTTCCGACCGTTCCTACTCGGTGTCGGCCGGATTCCCTAGTCCTTGTCGTACGGGAGGGTGCGGTTTCCTGGCGCGGATGTAAGTGAAGGCCGTGGCAGGGGCAGGGAAGGAATGCAGAGGTCGCGGCGAGCCCTTCTGCGGAGGACGGCGGCAGCCCAGGAGCAGAGCGCTGTGGCGGAGGCTGCCGCTAACGGAAGGAGGAGGCGTTTGTACGGCTTCTCCGCCTCCCTCGTCGTCGCCTCGTGGGTCGCCGTGCTCCTCCTCCACTCCCTCGTCGGACACGGCGACGGTCAACGAGGTATAGCATCTTCTTGTATCTCGCCCATACCATTTCTCAATCCGTCTTGAAGAGTCAGCCGCGTGGCTGCTTGCGTGTTGGTGATCGTGACACGCAAACCGATCCCCCGGCTGTCCTATGCAACCGATCAGACTCCGCGGCGCTATCGAAGTCAGTCGTAACTTGGTAGATCCGAGTGCCTTGCTGCATTCCTTCTTAATACAAGTCGATGGTTGTTAGACTCACTGATGAACTCCACACCTCCCTGTGTCTCGAGCTGCTAATTTTTCTTGTATTTTAAGATAATGGAAATTACACCTGTGTTGTCTGGTTTCTGCAGATGGAGGAGGCTCTACTGTAGATCTTACTGTTGTAGAGCCTACTGTAAATGTTGGTCCTATTAATCCGGTTGTACAGGAAGAGCATGGAGGTGATTTGGAGATGCCAGGTGATAGCTGTGTTAATTCTGACGAAAACGCTGTGCTTTCAGAGGATACACTGGTGCAAGCAGATCAATTGTGTTCCAGTGATGAGGTGCAGAATGAGAACACAGAAGCTGTAACCATAGACAGTCAGGTTGAGCTTTCAGGAGATCAGGGTGGGTATCTTCCTCAGTCGGGTGTTGATTCTGGAGTTCAACCAGGGGAGAAGGTAGAGAGTAAAGATTTGCCTAGACCACCGAGACTATCACGGGTTGCTCCTCCTGATCTCGATGAATTCAAGACAAGAGCAATTGCTGAAAGGGGACCTGGTATTTCTAGTCAACCTGGTAATATCATCCACCGAAGGGAGCCTAGTGGGAAGTTGTATAATTATGCTGCAGCTTCTAAAGGGGCCAAGGTTCTGGATTTCAATAAGGAGGCTAAGGGTGCTTCCAACATCTTAGATAAAGACAAAGACAAGTACCTCCGCAATCCTTGCTCAGCAGAGGGGAAGTTTGTCATCATAGAGCTTTCTGAAGAAACCTTAGTAGATACAATCGCAATTGCAAATTTTGAGCATTATTCTTCTAATCCAAAAGAATTTGAACTGCTGAGCAGTCTGACATATCCCACAGAAAACTGGGAAACTCTTGGAAGATTCACTGCCGCGAATGCAAAACTTGCTCAAAATTTCACTTTTCTTGAACCAAAGTGGGCTAGATATTTGAAACTGAACTTGGTAAGCCATTATGGTTCTGAGTTCTACTGTACTCTCAGTGTGCTTGAAGTGTATGGAATGGATGCTGTAGAAAAGATGCTTGAAAACTTGATTCCAGTTGAGAATAAGAAAACGGAACCTGATGACAAGACTAAGGAACCCATTGAGAAAATTTATTTGAAAGATCCTGCTGGAGGAAAAGAATTCTCACAGGAAACCCTTGATGAAGATGAATTTGAACTAGAAGATGATAAACCAAACGGTGATTCATTGAAGAATGGTGCTAATGATCCAGTTTCAGAGGCAAGGACACTTCAGGCTGGCAGGATTCCTGGAGATACAGTTCTTAAGGTGCTAATGCAGAAAGTTCAATCTCTTGATGTGAGCTTCTCTGTTTTGGAGAGGTACCTAGTGGAGTTGAACAGCAGATATGGGCAAATCTTTAAGGATTTCGATGCCGATATTGATAGCAAAGATGTCTTGTTAGAGAAGATCCAATCAGAGCTGAAGAATCTTGAGAGCAGCAAAGATAACATTGTATGTATTTTTCTGTACTTAAATTTCCCTTGAACCATTGGTACCTGACAATTTGGTACTTAATGATATATTTCTTGGTTTCAGATGAATGAAGTTGATGGATTCCTCTCATGGAAGTTAGTTGCTTCCTCGCAACTAAACCAGCTGGTCCTGGATAATGCTCTACTCAGGTTTGTACACATAACTTGAGTTGCTTCGGCATGTGCTTATAAAATTATACCTGATACATATTGCTTTGCGAATCACTCTGTTATCCTGTTTGCAGATTGGAATTTGAAATATTTCGGCAAAAACAGACTGACATGGAGAACAGGAGTCTTGCTGTTATATTTCTCAGTTTTGTTTTCGCTTGCTTAGCTCTTGCTAAGCTGTCTATAGGCATCATGTCCAGATTTTGTAGATTCTATAACTTTGAAAAGTTCCATAATGTAAGATCCGGGTGGCTTGTGTTGCTGCTTAGCAGTTGCGTCATATCCACCATTTTGATAATACAGTAATAGAAGCATTCAACCTCACATGGTCACGCCTGTACATCCTAGTTACATGAGATTTCTGATGCAAAATGAACTATACACCTCTTTCAGATCTTATGCAATTTTACAGTGCAGTTGTTTCGCTCCATTAGTTGTCTCAGTTTGGACTTTGGAGGTCTTTTTTAAGCAGCAGCAGATCAGACTACTAGGTGTAGGAATATTTTATCCTTGTTCCACTCCCGGTCCTGGGGAATGTAAAGCAGATCTACCTGGAAAGCATGTACATGCTGGCATACTGCTGGATGCCTGGATCGGTGCGCTTCTTTATTTGTTCATTCAAGGGGCCAGGGGCCAGGGGCCAGGGCATGGTCTCCATATGGCTTTCATGTTACCATGTATGATTGGCATGGAGACATGGGTTAATAATATACTACTAGTATCCTCCTTCCATGAGCATTGTGCAGTCCATGTTCAGCTGGCTCCCTGGCTTGTGCACATGGCCTCAACACTGGACTGCTCTTAAAGGCACCATTGCGCTGGTTTTCAGCTGGAAAGGTGTCGCTGATAACTTCAGTCAGCAGCACTCAGCGGCAAAGTCAATCCCGAAAATACTGCACAATTGTGTGAAGTGAAATCTACTCGTGCTGGAGCTCTTTGAGTTGGTTGATATTTGAGACTTGAGACCGTAGTTGGTTTGCAGTAGGTTGCTGTGGTTTTGTCTGTTCGCTTCTAGTTTTCCTGATGGGGACTTGTCCAAACAATTTCAGGAACGGTCATCCATGATGGTTGCCAAATTTATTTTATAATATGTACAGAAGACGTGAACTGTATGCAGACTGAGTGTGATCAACGTTCAGCTTATGGGTGTCTAGAATTCAGCTGCTTGGCTCTGGCTTAGCATGTTTTTTTTGGGGTGTGTGCGCATGAGGATGGTCTTCTCGACAGATGGATATCCACAATTCCCCAAGGAAGTTGATTCCATTGCGCCAGTATCAACTTCAGCAAAGCAGACTTTGATACGACTTCCAGTCTGTCTTCCAACTAGATGTAGGTATTCGTAGCTTTTGTTCGACTGCGGTTTACTTGTATTAACGGTAAAGCATGGTGGAATTGGAAAACATTTCTAGGTTGCTAAGGTATCATCGAGAATCTGATTGCCAGTAGCTGTCACCAGCCAGTAGCTGTGGTTAGGGGTGGTAATGAACTCTAAGGGCCTGTTTGGTATGTCTTCAGAGCAAAACTCCAAGAAGGAGCTGGCCAGAGCATGTCAAACACCCTAACTTAAGAGTTGTAAACTCTATAGAGTTTTTGGAGCTACAGTATAATTTTTTGGAGTACCTCTTTTGCTGCTCCGAAAATTCAAAAAAAGCAACATAGTTATGGAGTTTTGAGTTATTTACCACCACTGCCATCGGTTATGAGAAATAATCTAAACTCTAGAGCAGAGCTGCTCCAGCAGAGTTTTGGAGTAGAGTTGCTCTGAGGTAGAGCAGAGCTATACCAAATATGTCCTAAATTTTATACTACAAACTTTAAAGTTCAAATAGCATCAGGCTTTATTTCTATTATTTTTTAATTAAAATTAGTTAAGAACCTTAGCTTATTGTGAATGGGTATTTGGATCGTGATGTTTCAGTCGATCCATTACCAGCCTTAGCTGTGATTCAGGCAAACCCGTAGGGAATTTGTTTCAGTCGATGTAGTCGCGTTTTTGTCGCGGAGAATCTGGAGCAGGAGCAGTGTTTGACTGCAAATTCAAAGGTGATCTCTGACGAGCGGGCCCGACGCACGAGCCAGACTTGGCCTACGTGTCAGCCCAAGGAGGAAGACGTTGTTGTCTCTCCCTTTCCTTAAAAAAAATCGATGCAAATGCGTGACAGCACGAAGCTTCACCGAAATTTTCGAATATTTTTAGCAGGAACTTTTGTGTCTGTACTTTTGTGATTACCGGTGGACACGTATGTTGTGTTTGGTTTGTGGAGTCACTCTATACCTCATAAGGTGATGTATCATAAGTTTATTCTATCAATTTTAGTGGGTTCAACCCACTCCTCATTTATATACTAATTATTAGCTTATAAGGAATGAGGTGGTGATGGATCAACTCATTCTATTTCATAAACCAATTAAAAAAGTAAAGAGTGAGAAGAAAATTAATCACTTCATTCCTTGAACCAAAAACACTACGATCGGCAGTTCCGCCACGCGTGTACGTTTCCTTCAGCCGGCACGTCTCCTTCACTCTCGCCCCACTCATCAATCATCCGCTAGGTGATGTGGCCGGCCGGCCGGCCGGAGAAGTTACACACTCCAAGGAACGCGCGGAGACATTCTTTTGGCAAGCACGTCGGTGTCAGTCCATCAGGTGGTCAGGTCAGTCCATGCGCCGAAATTCAGGTGGGCACCAGCAGTCGCGTGGCATTGGAATCCAATCCACACCATGCGGCGAGAACGGCGCGCCGAACGTTCTTGCTTCCGCGACCGGGCAACTGCGCATCGCCGTCTCACGGTCCGAGTCCAGACTCCAGAGGGGTGTTTGGATCTTCTTAGATATAAACTTTAGTCGATTGCTGGGCGCAGGACGCGGAGAACGGCGATGAGCCGAGATCGCCGCGAGGAAAGGAGTGGCATTATTGCGTCCAAGCAACAGACGTCTAAACTTTTCTTCTTCTTCTTCTTTTGGATGAACAACCAGATGTCTCAGCCTTGAAGCATCAAGCTGCAGAGCTGCACAGGATGATAGGACGGTGTAGCCAAGCACGCCTAGCTAGCTTATCCTGACGCTTCTTGTTTCTTTGTACCAGAACGAAAAGATCGTGGCGACATAAGCACGCATGACGCATGTACAAATGGCAGCTTGGTGCCTTGGTCCCATGAAGAGTGCGTGCCGGCCTGGCAGTTGCTTGGAGCCAAGGCCAAGAAGAGTTCCTTAGCATCATTGCCAGGGACATACACTAGTGGGCTAGTGGCCTATTAGTGAGGGGATCGGTTCAAAATCTTCCACCACACGATTTCTTCTCGACGACGAGGACGAAGACTTCATCGTCATTTGCACATGAGATACCTGTAATTGTTCCTTTACAAAACATAAAAAGATAGCTGTGCTTGTTTATTTATTACAGAATCGGAGACCTTTGCTTGTTGACTTTGAGAGTGAATAAATTTTGGTTATTTTGTACGAGTCGAATTGCTGTGCTTTGTCTCTTAAAACAGAAAGAAGGTTTTTTTTCCTTGCCGGCTTCAACAAGAAATTTAGCTATATGGCTTCTCTTTTCCTCCTCTTCCTTCTTTACGGTCACCATGCATGCATTGAAATGGAAACGAATAAAAGAAATACACGTGTTGTTGGTATCTGGCACCTACATTTTTAGCTGCAGTACAATGATAAACGGACAATTGCGATTTTAAACTCCAAGCCGACGTTATCCATATTCTAGACTCAGTTAGTTAAAGACCCAATAAATAATACTCTCTCCAGTTTTTTTATTTGACGTTTTTTAGTTTAAAACTGCATTAGCCAGCGTCAAATAAAAAGAAATAGTGGTAGTAATAGTAGTAGCAGCAAGAGCAACTCCAACAAAATCTGTAAAGCAATTAGCAAAATATTTATTAGAGAAAAACACATTTCCGGCCCTTCAACAGCCCTGGGCCTATGGTTTTGAGGAGGTGGGGGGCACGAGCTGATCACGGTTCTATGATATACAACAGTGTAGATTAGCACTTCGTAGATAAATGATGATGTACATTAAAATTAAATTTTAAAATACCTAAGATGCTAGGTAATATACAGTGGTGCAGATTAGCACTTCACAAGTTGAGAAATCAGAACGACGATCACAGATTAACCTAGATCCTGATTGCTCGACCGTGCGTGCCTCGCGACTGGTGTACTGGCGCCCAGCGTCCTGGAACCTGGATAGCTGGATGGGCGAGATGGCGAACGATGATCGTGTGAATTGTGTGGTCGCACAGACACGCACTCGTGTGGCAGTGTGGGCATGACGGTTGGGCAGTGGGCAACGCGTGTTGCTCGGTCCATGTGCGTCGAGCGTCTATGTGCTCAACTCTATCAGCTTGTTAGCTACCCCTACTATTTTACTACTAGCATATAGCTCGTGCTAACGCTACGTTCTTGAGAAGGGGTGGACGATGACGGTGGCGACGCAAGGGGAAGGGTTGACGCCTTGACGGTGGTGGGGATGCGGAGAGGAGAGGGCTGAAGGATGATGGATAATCTAAATAATATTGTCCATTAGATTTAAGTAAGGGAGATGAGGTTATTTAACTATCTGAACCTTTGCTTCTCGTGGTGTGTTAAATATGGGTGCAATTTATTTGATGGATATATTGAAAATTATGAGCGTGAGAGTTATTTGGTTAGATGAGTTTATAAAATTTAAAATGATTAATTATATAGTATTATAGATAGATATCTCTACAACTATTAAGCGTCATCTGTAGACTGCCCCCGCTCTCCCCTGCCTCCCGCATCCCGCGCACGCGGCAAACCACCGCCGCCGCTTATCTCGCCGCCCGCCCGCTGCCTCCCGCATCCCCAGTCGCACGCCAGCCGAGTCCCCAGTCGCACGCCAGGCCCCACCCATCCGATTCCCCCGCCGAGGATCCCGTCGCCGCCGAGTATCCCGCCGCCCGCCCGCCGCCAAGGATTCTCGTGCGGATCCGCGCGCTCGACATGGGCTTCATCATGGGCGGCGGCCTCCTACACGCTGAGCTCGACGCCGCCATCGCGGGGCTCGCACGACCGAACCCCCCGCCGCGATCCCCCTCTCGCCCGCGGCGAATCCCCCGCCAACCGGCCTCCCTCCTCGTGCGCATCGCCGCCAGCAGCCGCATGCGCGCGAATCTCTCGCCGCCACCACCCGCTACGCCCGCTCTCAACAACCTCCGTCTCCATCGCCCAAGAACTCCTCCTCCCGCCTCGTGGGCCGCCGCAACCCCTCCTGCCTGCAGATCCACTCCGTCGCGAACCTCCCCATGCCTCCACCGCCCCTTCCGTACCTCCTCCTCCTCCTCCTCGGGACACACGGCCAAGCACCAAGCGAACCAACGCGCGCCGGCTTGAACTCGAAGCAAGCAAGCGACTGGGCTGGGCATTTTCTTCAGGTGTTTGGAAAGGCCCTAATGGCGGGGACGCGCTGGGGGCTGGGGCTGGTGACGGCGGTGTGGGTGCAGTGCATCTCCGGCAACAACTACACCTTCTCCAACTACTCGCACGCGCTGAAGACGCTCATGGGCCTCACGCAGCTGCAGCTCAACGGCCTCTCCGTCGCCAAGGACGTCGGCAAGGCGTTCGGCCTCCTCGCGGGGCTGGCGTCCGACCGCGTCCCCACCTGGATCCTCCTCGCCGTCGGCTCCCTCGAGCTGCGTTCACTGGTATGTGCTTGTTTGTTTTGATGGATACTGGTTGGAGTCCTATCTGCTGCACATGCCAACCATTATCATTCATATATGTTGTTTTATTTATGAGCAGGCACTTGGATAATTCACTACAAACTTAGTGCACAACTATTTTAGTTTGAGCTCTTCAAATTCAATTACATTAATACGGTGATTGCATTCATATGACCAAGAAAAACTGGGAAAAAAGAACACGTCTAGCAAGGATTTGCATCTGTATATCCATCCACAGTGTAGCCATAGAAGATTGCTAAATAATTAAGCAAAGATAAGTGTAGCATTGAAGAACCAAAGTCAGATTTAAGAAAATGGGAATTCAAGTCTTTTGCCGTTTGAACAAAAATAAAATAACTCAAATGAAAGCAGTACCTCCACACAAGTTGATAAGATTATGTTACATGAAAAGAATAACAAGCAAAGTTCAGACTAGATCCACACAAGTTGATAAGATTATGTTAGATTTTCATGTCATGGCAACTATAGTAGTGCTTTGCTTACCTGATGAAGAAAACTCCATGAAAAAAGAACTCATGTCCTACTTCATGACATATTTATACTATTGTTTGCTTGTTTGATGTCAAAAAATCAGGGAACAAATCATTCAAATGTAGCATCCAATTTTCATCTTATTGTTTCCTTAGTTATCTTAGTGATGATAGACGAAATTTACTGATGAACCTGTACAGGTTTATGAGATCATACACTAGATAATACATTCCCATAGTCCATTTCTGGTCCTGCAGAACAACAGACCTTGTGGAGGGTGTTCTGCAAGGTAGGAATGGGACAGTGTTCTGCTATGGAGCTACAGGGGCTGGCAAGACCTACACCATGCTTGGGACAATGGAAAACCCCGGGGTAATGGTGCTTGCAATGAATGATTTGTTCTCCAAGGTGACGTAGAAGAACCACACAATTAAGCTGTCATACCTCAGATATACAATGAGACGGTGAGGGATTTGCTGTCTCCTGGTAGCCCCCTTAACCTGAGAGAAGATAAGCAGGTACATGAACTGAAATGCTTGACCATGCCTTAACTATTGAAAGCAAGTTTTGTTCAGTGAATTTACTTACTACTGAGATTCTTAGCTGTAAGTATTGGATATGGTAAAAGGATAATCCTGTTGTAAGTATTGGATATTACCAGTGGATTGAGTAGTAAAATGCATCAGTTCTAAACACATGGCCTTTTTGTACTTTTTCTCCACGTGTTTTGGACGTTGGTAATCCTCCTTAATAGCTAACCAAAAAAGGTTTGGGGGCATTTTAGGGAATTGTTGCTGCTGGTCTTACCCAAATAAGTGTATACTCCACGGATGAGGTATAAGTTGGTTCTTAGGCATGATTAGCTTGCAGTGGTTTGAAGCAAAAATGAGAGGAACATTCTTAGCTGATTACATATGCTTGTTTTCCAGGTCATGGAGTTACTTCAGAAAGTCAACAAGGATCGAACAACTGAACCGACTCGAGAAACGAGACCTCATCGCGTTCTCATGCGGTACTGCAGGTAAAAACTCATACACATGCTTGACCTATGGGGAATAATTTCTAGAGTAAAATCACTCACCACCTTTGGAATTTTACAGGTTGTCGTAGAATACAGATCCTTGGATGGAGTTAACATAAAACGACTCAGGAAACTATCTCTCATCGATCTTGCTGGATCCGAAAGAGCTCTGGCAACAGATCAACGCACGCAGAGGTCAATCGAAGGAGCAAATATTAATAGCTCTCTTCTTGCATTCAACAACTGCATTAACGCCCTTGTGGAGGGCAAGAAGCACATACCGTATCGCAATTCCAAGCTGACCCAACTCCTCAAGGACTCGCTTGGAGGAGCCTGCAACACCGTCATGATCACCAACATTAGCCCCTCTAACCTTTCCTTCGGCGAGACACAGAACACGCTTCACTGGGCTGATCGTGCCAAGGAGATAAAAACAAAGGTTTGATACTGTTAATCTGTGAGTAAAATGTTGCACATTCTACTAAGTAATAAAAGCTCATGACATAGTGGAACCATCTTGTTGTTTTGCAGACGCAACAAACCACTGTGAATGAGGAGGTTCTGGACCAACCAGACTCTGAAACTATGCTTGTACTGGAGCTTCAGAAGGAAAACCGCGTGCTGAGGGAGCAGTTGGCGAAGCAACAGCAGAAATTACTGACTGCCGAGGCTCAGCTACTCGCTTCAAAAACCTCGCCACAACGATCTCCTGCTCCACCGTCTCACGTCTCAACTCCAGGATCAACTCAAAGGAAGATCAGACGATCTATCTTGGCTGCTGGTGGTGGGAACTACTTCAGCACACTAGACTCAAAGAGGCATGCAGCCGACAACGCGCAGGTCAGGGAGCTGCAGAGGAAAGCGAGCACGTTGGAGTCCGAGATCGAGAAGATGAAAAGAGCACCTACTGCAGCTAAAGCGGAAGGACAATGAACATCGGAGGCAACAGCCCTTCAGTTCTTGCTGCCAACGGAAGAAAGACTCGAAGCCATGTGGCAATAGAGACACCGAAGAAAGCATCCTCCAAGCTGCTTCAGGTATAGGCATATAATATAACCCTCCAGTTCTCCGTGCACACACAAGATCAATGGAGGCTTTTGAGTGCTTGTCTTAGTTTCTATTGACACTCCTCTCGTTGCATTTAACTTCCTTGCAGCCAGGATTTGCACGGCAAACATCGACCCATCAAAGATTCACATGAAAGACTGCCTACAGCTCATTCATTACTAATTGGAGTTTAGTCGAAATACATTGTAATGTTTTTTAGTTTTTTTTTATCCATATTGAGTTACTGGAACTGTTTTTTGAAAATTAACCTGAGGCAGAGTTTTCCTTTTCTTCGGAACATATCAGTTTTTTTCCAATCTTAGCTCAAATGATGGGTGTTACATTGTATATTCTAGACTAGAGGGCCCTTGCATTGCATGCCTAATAAATTTGGGAATATCTAGCTGATTTTCTGTAACCAGCAAATCTTCTGCTAACAGTTTTCATAAATGCCATTTTTTGTGAGCTCGTGATTTGTTTGATTGTCTTTCTAGAGTTGAAGACTATGCGGCTTACTGTCGGTGGACGTCATGCAACGCCTACTATGCTGGTTATTATGCCGAGTGTAAAATCAATTGAACCACCCACTCAAAGGATAACCGAAACACCAACTGATGAGCCAACTGAAAAAATAAATGTTGCACCAACTGAAGAAATTGCAAACTGTTTACTAATATATAAACCCTATCGAACATGTCTGTTATATTTGCACTTTAGATATTAGCATAATTATTTTTTCATGATTCATGTGTTGCACGCTTGCACCTGAGTTGGCAGAAAGTCTCATACATGATATAACATACACTTCTCTGATCCAATACCTTGAAATGGTTTCTGAGATCTTGTGTTTTTTGGAACCTGTTGGTTAACATGGGTTATGGGGTTAGGGATAGTTTTCGCAACACGCTACATGGTAATTGTGTGAAACTTTAATTGAGTGTGTTTCTGAGGCATGCATAAGTTCAGGTAACTGCAGGGTTAGGCCATGCCTTTCGGATTTGTGTTATAGTAATTTGTCCGCTGTCCCTGAATGATATGCTTACATTTTATTTGGGTACTATTTTGTAATAACCATTTACCGCTTGCAATAATCTTTGTAATCACTAGCTCATCTTGTTGATGCTTCTCACTCTTTTCACTTCTACTATTTGAATATTGCCTGATGAGATTCAACTTCATCTGTATCTCAACCTTTTATGTTGTGCTTTGTAGGCCGTTCTCCAGATTTCAGCCCTCTGATTATTTGTGTTCTTCAGAAATGCCTTAGGCTACTCGACACATCATCTGGAAGTACAAAGTTACACGAGAAGTCTACAATTTCATTGTATGTGTGCAACACGATCCACCTTATTCTTCAGTCTCAGGTATTGGACATTCCCTATATTGTCTAATGTCTATAATACTTTTACCACATCTGCATGAAGAATTGACTAGACTACTGATTCTAACAGGTGGACATGCATTTATTGCCTGATCTTATAGGTACTGTCCTAAAATAAAGATTTGATAAATTTTCATCCCAAGAACTGAACTCTAGGATTTATCTGGCTGAGTGGAGGCCGTTAACAAATATGGTGCATTTTTGAGGAAAAATTCTGACCAACAAAATTATAGCCTGTTCAACACGCTGGAACATTCTCCTGAGTTTGATGGTAACTCGTTGTGCTCTGTATCTAGACAGGTTGAAGAATTCTTGAATCAAAAACAAACTAATTCGCTGGATGATGTAGCAACCACATTCTTATTTTCAATCATATGTGCACCTTTAATAGATGTTATCAGTTCCTTTCTAGATCTTCTTGATTTGGTGAAAACACATTTTCTCATGATAGTCCGTCATCGACCTGGTCGAGTAGCCATAGATCTCCCTCAATAATTTATGTGCCGTCGCAACGCACGGGCACTCACCTAGATATTAAATATTAAACCATTAGTTTTAGATCCCACCCATTGCCTCCGTCCCATGGCCTCGATGCCAGCCCTGCCCTCCAACAGCCTTCCTCCGTTATTTTCACATCCCGAATATCCGGCAATTTCTCCCTCAAATTTCCGTGTCGCCAATACCTCCCTTAATTCTATCAGCATCTCAGCCGTACGTCTAGATGCTTTTCGTTTTTCTTTCTGCCTCGAGTGCTTTTTCTTATTAGCTGAACGCAAGTGAATGACAACCAACTAGTCTACCCTGGCCCCACTTAGACTGTTTCAAAAATTTAAGAATAATTTATTAGCAATCTGTGGTGGGTTAAGAAATTTTAGGATTTTTTACAGTAGTCTCTGATATTAAGTTTTAGGGAACATTTTTTAGCCGTATTTTGGAGTTACCCTAAGAGCATCTTTAAGAGCTCCACAGAAAATGACTTCTGAAAATCAATTTTAATGGACATCTAAAAAATTAGTGGGAGTAGATTTTAATACTTTCTCCAATAGATCCTTTAAAGCGGCAGATTGTTCTGGGAGCCAAAAAAATCCCTCATTTGGGAGTCCAAGAAACCCCTCATTTGTAGCTATAAATGAAAGAGTTTTAAAGGCTATGAAAAAGTTGGGAGCACTTTAGATGAACTGTTGAAGACACGTTTTGTTGTTTTTTTTTTCAAAAAACTTATTTAGAGGAGACTCCTGGGGAGCTCTTGAAGATCTCTGAGCCCTTCATTTATTCTAACCCTCATAGCTTCTATGAATGATTACGTGTAACGTGTTAAACTATATTTATATTTGAAAAAAATTATAACTTTTACTGTGTTTCTTTAAATATTTGGTGCAAATATTTAGCCGCCGCCTAGCCTCATCCACCGCACCCACCCCAGCCTCGGCCATGGCCATTGAGCTCGAGGTTGGCGGCGGCGAGCATGGAGGTTGGAGGTGGCGCACCAATGGGCATAGACAGCACAGGGTTAGAGTCGAGGCTATAGATGTTCAATAAGCATGAGGCCCGCGAGCCCAGCACGAAGCCCGCTATTTGGGCCCGGTCCAAGCCCGGCACGACCCGATTATATGCGGGCCCGGCCCGGCCCGGCACGAATAAGCGGGCCGGGCTCGGACAGAAAATTAGACACGGTAGGCTAGCCCGGCACGGCCCGTTTAGCTCTAAGCCCGTTAAGCCCGCTTTTTTACACTAAAACGTGTTTTTCGGCCCGCATAGCTCGCTTTTTTCGTGCTAAATGGGCCGACCCGGCCCGTTTAGGCCTGTTGTGGGCCGGGCTCGGACAAGAAATTGAGCCCGCGTGCTTAGCCGGCCCGACCCGGTTTTTAATCGTGTCTGACGGGCCGGGCGGCCCGTTTGGACATCTCTAGTCGAGGCACGTGACTACTGACCTCGGCTGTCATTGGTGACCACTCCAAATGTGAACAGGTAGTTCCTAGTTGGTGCATGACCGAAATACCGAATATATTGGGGGATATCCACCCTCTTTATGTTAAGAGGAGTTTTTTTTTTAAAAAAAGAGGCTATTGGAGAAATGCAAAAAGCAAGAAATTTGTCAATATCCCAATATAACTGTTTAGGGCTAGTTTGGAAACCCTATTTTTCTAAGGGATTTTCATTTTCCCATGAGAAAATAGAAATTCTTTAGAAAAATGGGGTTCCCAAATTAGCCCTTAAGGGAGATGAGTCTTATTTGCAATCAAGGGAGATGCCCTTAAAGTGGTCCAAAGAAAATTACTTCATGTGTCATAAGATAGTATTCATTAACTCTTGATTTTTATGTCTATACTTAAATAGATAATAATAAATACAAATACATATAGAACACATACATCAAGTATTATATTAATTCACTAGTTCTCTAAAAATAATTTTAATTTGAGATAGAGAGGATAGCAAGCAAGCTGTTTTTCTAGCCTCTTCGTTCTTAGAAGAAAACAGCTGTGCAATCAAGGTTTCTGCACAATCCGCGTGCAATCAAACTATTAAAAATCACATAATCTTAAAAACTATAGATATATATTTTTATTATTGACTGTACTAATATACTAAATTTCAAGTTTTAATACATTCTATGTTGAGACATAAATAACAGAAAATTCTATCTAATACGAAGGATTAAAAATAATAGAATTTTATCTTTTTTATATCTCGTAATATACTATGACTTAGATCATAAAATTTGGTATATTAATAGAGTAAATAATAAAATACACCTTATAATATTTTAAAGATTTTTTCCCAGTTTTGATAGTTTGACTATACGCTGATTGAAAAATATATTTTTTTTCTTTTCTCCATATGCATTCTGTAATTGCACATTTGTCATATAAACATTGTAATCTTCAAACGGATCCTACAGTCCCAAATAACAAAACCCGTGCCATCTTGATTGTCCAAATGAGGTTGTTTTATTTCTAAAGACTAATTTTTAGTCCCGTCATTTTATTTCATTTTATTCTCTAAATTGCTAAATATAGAAATTAAAACTCTATTTCTATATCTATACTATACTTAAAACACCAGTTTCAACGGTCGTCCCGCATCATCCGTTGCACGCTTATAGATAGCCAAACAGCGGCCCCGCATGGGCCAGACGCCCGCGGGCCACAACTCTGGCCCAGACAAAATATTAAAAAATAGTGCAAGAGGTAGGGTTTGAATCCATGCCCTGATGAAAGAAGGGCGAGAGACACTAGGTGAAGTTGTCTAACCAGTAGAATATCATGCTCAGTTATTTTTAATATTAAATATAATTGTATATATGTATATACGTTTTTTGTAAAATAAAAAAAAAATATAATCGTGTCGGGCCGGGCCGGGCCAGCACTACGAGCCGAGGCTACAACCCAAGCACGACACGACGTTCTTGGCTCTTGCAAGCATTAGGTCGTTTCGGAGACCACATTGACGCAATGGACTCCATGGTGTTTGAGGTTGCTGAATTGGATAGAGCAACAATGATTGTCACACTAACAGTAAAATGAAAGATTATTTGTTGGTTTTAAACGTTAGTAATTGCTACGAAGTAGCATAATTTATATGCAACACATCCAATTTTTATTGATGCCTGACTTTAGCAATCACTCTATATTTTGATCTATCTTTTTTATAAGTTTGACTTCATGTGACTTATTTTAGAAACTTGAGCTCACAAACTCTCTTATTTGGTCTCTATATGGTGGAATTATATCATTTTATAATCTCTATTCGTTCAGTCAGTCGTTGTTAACTCTCGTCTAATCGCTCACTTCATTGGCCGTGTTGTACCAAGACATATTGCATGAAGTAAACAATAACATCAGTTAGCCAAATCAAAAAAATATTATACAAAGAGCGGAGACAATTAATAAAAAATCTTGAAATTTTTTTATGGATAATTTACGTGGGTATTGTTGTAAGCCGTCGCAACGCACGGTCAACCGACTAATTATTTTTAATATTTGACAATTGAAAGAATAAAATAAAATAAATTAGATTAGATTAGAAGGACTAAAAACTAGTCCAGAAACCAAACACCCCTCACTCCATCTTGCCCAGTCCTATTCGCCGAAAGAATCTTCTTCTCCTAATCTATACTACTTATTAAGGCTCTAAGGGTAGCCTGCCTCCCATCGTTCTGCCTCCAGTGAATCTAATCCGTCCATTTCCCTGTTCTGCCTCCCGTGAATCTGAACCGTCCCTGACTCGACTGCCCACGCCCCACGCCCGCGTGCGTTTCCTACTCGTCCCCTCATCCACTCCGTACAAGCAACCCTACCTCTCGCTCCTCCCTCCGAAACCGCCGCTGCCCCGCCTCCCCACCCACCGCTCCGCCGTCCATAGCGCGCGGGCCACAACCGAGGCCGGAGACGCTGGCCGACGGGTCCGTGAGGCTGCACGTCGAAGTCGAAGGTGGTGGGAGCGGAGCGACCTAACGCGCGTGCTAGGCTGCTAGCCAACCAGCGCCTTCGTCCACCTGCCTCCACTTGGGTCTCCACAGCGCCGTCTTCAGACGATATCAGCGCCTCCGTCCCCCTCCCTCCCTTCACCCTCTGTCCACGGCCGCAGAGAGAGAGAGAGGCGGCACGGGAGGTACCAGCGATGTGGAGCCCAGTCGCATCCCATGGAGGACCAGCTGGCTTGAAGGTGTCATTAGCTCCCGAGGATCCAAAATGTGAGGCACCAAATCGACGAAGAGGTCAGTGGCACTGAATCTGGCTGTTTGCAGTCCGCTCTCGCGCTAGATCCAAGGCTCTTCTCCCTCCCCTCTCTCCCCTGAGCCAGATCAAATTGGTAAGCTCCTACGCCAGTGCATCAATACTCCGCAGTACCTGTGCGAAGTCTGAGAGCCTAGAGTCACTGATACGCCCGGACAATGTGATGACGGACAGCTTCAGGATCCTCGGAGAGGAAGACGTCGGCGCGCGCACCTGCCCGAAGCTGAGGCCGGTGAGCGTGCTGATGGAGCTCGTCACCTGTGGCTCACTCTCGGTGAAGGATCACGGGAACGCTGGGGTCGTTCAGACGTGCAAGCCGAGGTTCCCGAACCTTAGGTTCCTCCCCTCGCCGCTGATCTCGCGCACCATGATGATGGGCGAGCTTGACTGCCTGTCGGAAAACCCCAAGTTGATGGGGATAAAGCAGAAAGGTAAGCTTGATCATTAGCTCTGTTAGATTGTTTAGCCTTGTTCCAAATTCTGTGCGCATGATTGCCTTGGTTACAGTAGGAGGAAGTATTTTGATTGTACCATACCACTTTGATGAATGCTGCAACATATTTATTTTTGGAATATCATGTTTTGAGACTAGTTCTCATTGTGCAGGGAAAGATCGTGCCTGCTAGAGGCCCTAACGATTTTGGGTGGGATCCTGTGTTCCAGTCAGATTGTTTTGAACAAACGTGAGTATCGAACGCAATTTTCCTGATAGTTCCTACTTCTCCCGCATCCTTTCTTCACACTGATTGCATATCATGTAATGCAGATATGATGAGATGCCCAAGTTAGTGAAGAACGAAATATCTCACAGAGGGAAAGCTCTTGCTCTGGTGAAAGAACACTTTGCAAAGAGATGGTCCAGCTGAGAGGTATTCGGCGCTTAAACGTTCTTCTTCCTACAATGCAGAAAGGTAAGCTTGATCAGTGCTTTGCTATGTTCTTGATATCCTGCTTAATCAACTTGATATTTGGGCACACATAAATATGTCTAGGCTAACTGTTGAAACCCTACATGATTCTTTGATGTTACTTACTGGCTGTCGATTTTGAAGAAAATAATGTTGCAACCCAACTGTCGAGACCTTGTAATTCATGACTCCATACACCATTATGCGTTACAGAGTTTGCTTACCAATTTGATTTATGTTAGTTATGTCTCCTTTTCGAAAACTATGTCTCATTAAGAGTAGAACTGATGACATGTGGGCATTGGATCCAAAATTTTTCACGAACTGTTGATAGGGACGCAAACCGTTATTGGTTGGGTTTAGGCTTGGGATTAGAGAGTTAAGAGTTGGAGAAGAGCCATGTACTGGAGAATATTTATGAACGCTGGCACCATTGCTTTTGTCGTTGCCTAAAACACTAACAGGTTGATACCAGAAACACTATATGGTTGTCATATAGCGCCAGCATGCAGCTGACATGTATCTATCAAACAAAAATACCAAAGTACGGGAATCTACCTGTCGGGAGAATTTGAGGCCTGCAGGATCCCAAATCGGTAATGAGAGATTTGTAAATGAGGCGTGGAACAACATGGCAAAACACTGCCATCTCTCCGTTTTATCCATCCAGTATTTTATTTTCTTGGAATCGTATTTGAATGTTAGGACTGTCCTTAGAACATGGGCCATGGCTAGCTATGGCGAACTGATGTGACCAGAAACATAGATGGGAGGGTGATTTCTCTTCCTGTCACCAATTTACTTCTGAAATTCTGGTGAGATCCCCTCATCCTCACAACACGAGCCGCTTGTCAGTTGTATAGGACCACGCTGCTGGCTGCCGGGCAAGCTTCTCCTGTTGCTCTACTAAAATACAGATGTGACCATGTTGGTTCATCCTCATGAACAGTCAGTTGTGTCCTTCCAAGCTGTCAGTCAGTTGTATCCTTCTAATATGTCATTCTATTGGCACCTTCCAATCTGTCATTCTATTGGTAGGACCATTTTTTTAAAAAAAATGTCGCCTGCTAAAAATATAGTGGGCATTGGATCATCACTTTAGAGCAACTCCAACAGCTTAGCTAAAACGTTGTGCTGAGTAAAAAGATAGATAATCATGGTGATTTCCCGTTCCAACAGACTAGCCTTTATCCTCGCCTCTTCATCCGGCTCGGTATACGCTCCCCTTCGCTCGGTATCTTTGCCGAGGCTGTGCGGCTCGCAATCTTCCCCTCCGTCCTCCCACCCTCACACAGCCTTCTGCTCCCGCGTGATTTTGCACCCGCCTGCCCTCCCATGTGCTATTCCGCTTGTGATTCCGCTGCTGTGCAGTCGCTGCCATCGTGGCCATCTTCACCATGTTCAGGCCATCGTGTGCTTCTCCAACTGCTCCTGTAGAAACTGAGGGCGCAGAGGCTACACCTGCTTCCCAGACGTGTCTAGGAAGGCACGATCTGGAGACAGGGCACCGGATAGGGGAGATGGAAGACTGGTGTTGGATCGAGGCTCAATTGTCCTCAATTTGAGGGTTTGCAGCCCTATACTGGTCACTGGTGAGATGGTGGTTCAATAAATCCATTTAGTCTGAAACTTATAAGCATCTCAATGGAAGCATTGTGTCCAGTTTAGATGTTTGGAATGCTACTATCAATGGGATATTTGAGAAGATCGTTTCTGTAATTTGTAGGGTGTAGTTATATTAGTACAATATAATATAGCAAAATACAAGGTATGCCTCATTTTCTTGTGAGCAGTAGAAAACCTTGGCACTCTGGACAATGTGGAATTTTTCAGTCATTAGTAGTGTCGCTATGTGCAGGTCTGAATTAACACATGCAAGTTGTGGCAGCTGTATTTCTCAAATTAGACAATGTGCACATCAATGATCTAACAAGAACATTAGAACTTGATCAATAGTCATGTACTGTTAATTATTGAAATATTTACTACATTCACAGTCAAAGCTGCTACTATTCAGCAAACGTTAAAACATTAGCTAATAAAATATGAAAACAATGAAGTGTCACATGGAGATCTCTTCTAGTGCCAAAACGAAGTTCAAACCAGATACTTGCCCTACCTACCTCAATTGCTAGAATTATTGTTACTATTTTTGGACCACAATCTTGTTTTCTAATGAGATGGTTACCACTCTAGCAAACAGAAATATTTTTCAATCGGTGTGGCATTGTTAGGTGCTGCTATAGTGAATCCTTTGTCTTTGTTGTCAAGTTTCTGCAATTTAGAAGTATGCTTTCTTTTGTATTTAATTCTTTTAGGCCACAGATTGTTATTTCTTCACGCCATAATTTCTCTGTTTTATTATTCATAGTAACAGAAATATTTTTCAATTGTTGTGGCGGCTGGCCTTGACTGCTATAGTGGTGGCCGGATTGGCCTGCGATGGCGGTGGCCGGATAGCACCGCGAGAGTAACGTCTAGAGGCTAGCAGTTCGTTGGTTGTTGAGATTTGTACTAATGATTATCTATATTTAGAGTTGTTGTTGGATATACCCATCCATTTAGTCCTTGTCTATCTTTTACACAGCCATCTAAACTCTAAATTTAGCTAGGATTATAAATAAGCTGTTGGAGTTGCTCTTAGGTGGCTTCTCCAATATAGGATTAGTCCATTTTTCTGCAGATGGGGTGATAGCATGCACATTCTAGCATACACATGCCCTTGGCCTGGTAATGCTTGGATTTTTTTCTCACGCAAAAGAATATACTGGTTCGTTGAACTATGTGATGTCATTTTCTACTTTTCTGTTTTTAGCCGATCATCCGAAGGCTAATGAATATTACTCTAACCCAAGATTAGCAGCATATGTTGCACCCTATGCACCTATCCTATCGTGGTATCACTAATCCTTCTAAATTTGATATCATCTTATCTGATTCAGCTTGTTACTTTATTTAATTTGGCTCCTTGTTAACAGTACGAATGCTGCAAAAAGTTCCCTGAGGAGAGAGGTTGAAATCTTAAAATCGAAGCCTCATTGGTCTAAAGCTTACTTATATTTCTGTAGTGCGGACTGAAACTTTTCTGTTGTGGCGGTGGCGGTGGGGTGCCCGTGCACGCAGGTGGAAGGGGTGTCGAAGAAACGGCGCGACATCAGAGGCGGTGGCGGGTCGCAGCCATCGTCCTCGCGCACGGACAGGGGGCTTTCCGTCGATTTCAAGGAGCCGAAGGTCCAAGGTGCATCGATTTTTCTCTGTTTCGTTTACACTTTACAGGTTGCACAGGGCATGCTAGAGAATTGAGTACATCTGCAGTTCCAAATTGAATGAGGGTGCCAATTAGCTTTTTTAGATGATGGAGTTGAGCATGTCCCAGCCTCTGTATCCACTCATCCATAGCAAATACATGAGAGGGGGTGAGGATGGGCATTTATTTGATGTTGGGTTCGGCTCCACTCCATTGCTGTTTCCATGTCAGCATGCTTAATTTCTTACTGTTGTTTGTCTGGATGCTTTGGATTGGGTTACTATACATTGTCGTTTCTGGTCTGTTTGGATTGCATGCTGTGGGTGAGGTTTCGTCTGTTCAAACTATTAATTGCACTTAGCCATTTTGGATTTGGGTCAGTTTGCACTTTCTTTTTGTAAGTTCACCGCCTCGGTTATAAACCATCCTCTTTAGTCTGAATGAATACCTTATAATGGTTTCATATTGTCTCATCATCTTATGCTTGTGCCCATGTACCTGTGAATGGTAAGAAACACAACCATCTTCATCCATGTGCATTTCTTCTTCCTTTTCACTACAATCCACATGTATGATTGATTATATGTTGCACCAAATTCTTACAAGCCTTCTCTTATGCTAACTGTGGGGTTACATCAGGTTGCTGAGTTTGATGATCTTGAAGAGGACAAATTCCTTAATGTTGTCGTCAAGGTAGGCTTCAAGAATACATGTCCCTGGTTATTGATGATGCTTATATTTCTTACTTCTCCATATTATAGTTAGCCTATATTTCATCAAGATATATTTATGTGTGCACTATGTAGTATGTACCGCTTTGTCATATTTGTATTGCAACTTCCTTTTCAGTATATTATGTCAAGCATAGTGCTCTACTTTGCTCAATGATCTATTCTGTTGAGCAAGACTTTGCTTTGTTTTGTGCTTAGTCATATCCTATCACCTAAAGTAGTTTCTCTCATGTTAGGTCTATTGCACTCATATCGCACCCGATTATGGTCTTCCTTGGCAGAAGCAAAGGCAACATTCAAGTAGTGGGAGGTAAGTGCTGATATAACTTTGTGTATCTGTTTCGATTGTTGATTTTACTTATATTGTATAAAATTTCATCTGCTATGCATTTCTAGGTGGGTGGGGCGTGGAATAAATTATCATGATGCATTTAGCGATTTTATAATTTTGTAGAGATTAAACTACAGCATTTCCTTTCTTGTACTGATTAGACTACCTGAGACTATGGCTTACTGTTGTAAACATAATGATGTTTGTTTCATTCTGATAGGCATCCTGCTTTAGTCCTCCACAAGCTAGGACTTTTGTTGTAGAACGTCACAAAAGATCTGCGAGTCAATTCATTAAGAAATGAGACAAACAGAAACGGGGCGACTGAAGAGTCAGCACCGGGTACAAAGAAGACCAGAAATGCGCATGCCCATCAACAGCCCCCAAAAACAGCCACTTTACAGAAACACACACCTACACAGGCCACATAGCTACCAGCGACCCAAATTATACCCTAAGAGCAGGTTGGCGAGTGAGGAGCTCCTGAAGAGCAGAGGCACCCGCAGCACACCAAAGGGTACATTCATTGGCCACAACCTGCAAAACAGTATGAACACCAGCCCATTGCCCTTCGAACACACAATCATTCCGATGCTTCGAACACACAATTTGAAGACTGGTAAAATCATTTTAAGCCTTTTGAAATAACATACCATGTGTTTTTATTCTTTAAAGCTCTCATGTGACAGTTTTTCCTCCAAGTTATTGCAATCAGTATCAATTCTCATCTTGGTGTTGAACATTAACAATATCTTTATCATCTGTGTTTTTCTCAGCACTGTAGTCTGTCACCACTGCCAGCATATGAGCCTGCATTTGATTGGGAGAATGAGAGGTCTTTGATATTTGGCCAAAGGGTGCCAGAAAGTATACCAGCAATAAGCAACAGGTTGCTTCAGCCCACAGACTAAACCAATGCATCCATCATTTCTCTCTCCCCACCCCTTCTTCTGGTGATCAATGGTTATTAATTAATCCCGTTTTAAATTGTTTTGTACTAATTACAGTGGCTTGAAGATAACTATCAAGGTACTATCTTTGTCATTCCAAGCTGGATTAGTTGGTGAGCAAAACTAGAATATTTTGTGATTGCTTCTTAACTTCTTTACTGTAATTTATCTCATTTACACTCAACTGCACAATCTTGACTTTCTGTTTTCATGATCTATCATGTGCGTTTAGAACCTTTCAGTGGAACGATTTCCTTGTATAACAGAGATAGAAGAGAAAAACTGTCAGAAGACTTCTACTTTCACATACTTCCAACAGATATGCAGGATGTAAGCTCTCAGCGCCAGTTGCTTTCTTCTTCTTGTTTTATATCTGCATATATAGAATATTGTAGCATGTTAACAATGTTAAGTTTACACTAATCAAATTTCTATTCTTACTGATCATTTAACTTCCTCTGGGCTTAACAGGCTCAGGGTTCTTTGGATCGTCGAGGCATTTTTTCATTGGACACACCTTCACCATTAGACTGCCTTTTGATGCAATTGTAAAAGGCTGCTACTAAAGAAGGGGGAGTAACACCTTCTGTTTATTCTCGTAAAGACCCTGTAAGTTAAAAAGTGTTATTCATTATAATATTAGTGTTGTGCTGCCTACATTGATTGCGTGTTCTCATATTATTCCTGCACCCATTCTTTGTCAGGTGCACTTAGCTGAGAAAGAGAAGCAAAAACTGCAAGTATGGTCTCGAATTATGCCTTGTAAAGAGTCATTTGCATGGGCCATGATTCCTCTGTTTGAAGGTAACCATGCGGGTGGTCTTAGTGATGCTGCTTATCCTAGCAGTCCTTTAGCAACAAGTTTACCAGGATCAACTTCTCAAGATAGTATTGTGGACCCTATTTTAAAGCTTACTTTAGATGGAAAAGTGAACCATTACTCGAGTGGAAGCTCAGTTATTGTAGAGATATCAAACCTAAACAAAGTGAAGGAAAGCTATATAGTGGACTCCCTCCAAGTAAGAAGGATTAGTGCAGCACATGCAGTTAATATTTGTAATTTGTTATGCTAAATAGTTATAACTTTTGTCTCCTATAGGATCCAAAACGGAAAGTACATAAACCAGTGAAAGGTGTATTGAGATTAGAAGTGGAAAAACTTCATGGTGGCCACAATGATGTGGATAACACTTCTGAAGGCGGAAGCATGGCCAATGATTTGAATGATGCTGGTGACATCAATAATGGCAGAAGCAACAGAAGTTGCTTTGATGGGATTCACAGTTTTATGAATTCTATTGCCATTGCCCAGAAAGATGCTCATCATAATGGAATCATTTCTAATGCTGAGAATGGTGACAATGTAAGTGGTTGGGTACTGGTCATATAGGACAACACTTTTCTGTTTATTTGTGATACATTCTTGTGTTATTCATGTTGTTCTGCTTAGAGGAGATGCACTTTCTTATTGCAGTTTGAAGCTTTTGACTTTCGGATGCTGACCCGAAGTGAGCCGTTTTCACAACTTTTTCATTGCCTCTATGTGTACCCGTTGACTGTTAGCTTGAGCCGCAAAAGAAACCTGTTTGTTAGAGTGGAACTGAGAAAGGACGATTCTGACATCCGAAAGCCTCCATTAGAGGTTTGCCTGCTGAATTATTTGTCCTGATGTTGAATGTTGGTGTCTATTCAAACATCCTTATCCATTAGAGACGTGGGCTTCCAGGTTGTTCATCCTAGGGAGCGGAATATGAAGCTACAGAAGTGGGGCCATACACAGATTGCTGTTGGAACAAGAATGGCTTCCTACCAAGATAAAGTTAAAATCAGCCTACCTGCTCTTTTGACACCCCAACATCATCTTGTGTTCACATTTTTCCATGTAGATCTTCAAATGAAACTTGAAGCACCGAAACCAGTATGCATCATGTTGCTTATTAGTATGGATTATGCTTAGTTGTTTAGTTTGCTCATTTCTGACATGTTCTTTATTTCTTCAGGTGATCGTTGGGCATTCTGTACTTCCACTGTCGACACATATTCAGTATGCATCATCTACTCAATTATTTTTTAGTGTAGTAGCAACATTATATTACTCTTTGTCACTTGTCAGCTGCTTCAAATATGAGACCACATCCCACTCTCAGCCATTACTGTTTTAGCCTGTGAACTTATTCAATTTATGTGATCCATAGCTAATATCATGTAAGAGCATGAAGTTAGTATGTTTAGGGACAATAGTTCATATGTTGTACTCCTTCCATTCTTTCCTTTAAACTTTTCTAAGCATTTCTTATTTAAAACTATCGAAAATATAATTATTTGAAAGCATTTTTAAGAAAAAGTTGTTAATAACATTTTCTGGAACACATCTTCAGAGTTTGTGTGTAAGTGTATGGATGGTCCCTGAACTTGTTCGGGGATCTCTTAGGTCCCCTAAGGCCTGCGGTTCCATGTCTCTAAATTTGCTAAGTACTCCCTCTGTCCCGACAAAAAAATGTAAATATCAAGTATTGGGGCCAAATTAGTTTTGAAATTATGCATGTGCCCCTCCCACGTGCTGGTTCGTAGAAGCAATAGTTGCATCGAAACAGTTCTACACAAGTTCAAAATATTATTTTACTCATCAGACAAACAACCAGAGGTGTGTGGATGAGAGTGACTGTGGACATGGATGACTAGGGTTGCTTGGCAGTGGGTGCATTTGGGGACTTATTTCTTTGACAGACGGATCCCACACGAAAAGTTGGTGTCTCCAGTACTACATTTACCTTCTTTTCTGGACAAGTTTTGAACCTCAGGATTCCATTCTTTCTAGGATGAGTGAAATTTACCACAGGTCCTTGTAGCATCCCAAAAATTCAAATCCTGAAATTTTCTCAAACTTGCTCTAAATTCAAAATGAATTTCAAATTTCATTTCAAAATGTTTGTTTGCGAGTTGATATCAACAAATAAAATATAGTGGTCTATATTCTCTCCAAAATCCTCCTCAAAATATCTTACAAATATTTCCTCAGTGACCCCCCTCAAGTTCTTTCCAGAAATATTGCCCAGATATTCCACCGATATATCTCCAAGTATTTTCCTCTTGAGAAATACCTTCAGAATCATTTTTCAAGTCCCTATAAATATTTTCTTCATAACTTTCTTCATGCTCATACGTATACGTATGCCTCCGGTGTCATACGTTGAGCTCTACAAGCTAATTACACTCATATAAGACAAATCCATGCTAATCTCCCACTAATCCTCTCATCCTCCCACTAATCCTCTCATCCCTCCCCCTAATCCCCTCACCATGGCTATAAATAGAGGGGCAAGGGCCTCCTCTCATCCCACCCCAAGCCATTTCATGGCAACTCTCTTCCCCCCCCCCCACACACCCACTCCATGTTCCACACAAGCACACACTAGCACAAGGATCGTTCGGTCGTTCTTCGATCGTTCGTCCCTCTGTTCTTAGTTTGTTCGTTCGTTCGTCCGATCGTTCATGGTTCGTTCGTCCGTTCGTCCGATCGTTCGATCGTTCGTCCGTTCGTTCGTCCAAATAATCTTTTTCATGCCGTTATGCTGCCGAAATTCCGATCATTCGTTCGTCCGATCGTTTGATCGTTCGTCCGATCGTTCATGGTTCGTTCGTCCGTTCATCCGATCGTTCGATCGTTCGTCCGTTCGTTCGTCCAAATAATCTTTTTCCTGCCGTTATGCTGCCGAAATTCCGATCGTTCGTTCGTTCGTTCGATCATTCGATCGTTCATCGTTCGTTCATAGTTCATATCCATCGTTCATCGTTCGTTCATACGAACTATTCACCATCACTATTTACCGTTACTATTTACCGTTACTATTTACCGTTACTTTTATCGTTACTTTTTACCGTTACTTTTTACCATTACTATTCACCGTTACTTTTTACCGTTACTTTTTACCGTTACTATTTACCATTACTTTTTACCGTTACTATTTACCGTTACTTTTTACCGTTACTTTTTACCGTTACTGTTTACTGTTACTTTTTACCGTTACTTTTTACCGTTACTATTTACCGTTACTTTTTACCGTTACTATTTACCGTTAGTATTCACCGTTACTATTCATCGATCATCCGATCACCCCAAATTTCAACTACTCATCCATCATGCTGTCCAGTCCACCTAAGACCAGCCAGACCCATATTCCAGTTTTACAAACTCCGGTGACTGTGATTTTCCTTCCAGTGGGAACTTCCCATCTGGTCACCCATCCTAGGTTTCTCCAAGTTGAGCACGCTTAACTTGAGATTCCTTCGAACCAGGCTTCCAAACTCAGATTCCAATAATTCTCGTTTCTAAATTCTTATCGAATTATTCCCTATCCAACCATGTCATCCCATAAGCATGGTTCATAATCCAGAAAACTCCTAAAATACTCTTATCCCATATTCTGCCTATAATCTCTCTGTTCAGACTAAGTCAGACAATTCATTCGTCACTATTCTCACCAACAGTGAACTTCACTGTGCTACACCACATACACCCAGCTATAAATACACCCAGCTACCCTCTCCCTCTCCACACACACTCAACACCCTCAGCCAAGGCAAACGTGAAAGGGAAATGTGCCCTTGGGCCATTTCTAAGTATTTTGGTGATTGAGTGCCAACACAAGTGCTTAAATGTGAATCTATACCCGTGGATGGACAAAGTGCAAATCAAGAGTAAAGGTATGTTTCTAAGCCTTAGTACATTGTTTTGAAGACTAATGTATTGTGTCTAAGTGCTTGAAACAGGAGAAATCGAGTCAGAGAAAAGTTGGCTGTGTACAGCCAAAAGGCTATTCGGTCTGGAGCACCGGACTGTCCGGTGGTGCACCGGACAGTGTCCGGTGCGCCAGACTGACTCGGGCGAACTGGCCGCTCTCGGGAATTTACCGGCGACGTACGGCTATAATTCACCGGACTGTCCGGTGTGCACCGGACTGTCCGGTGAGCCAACGGTCGGCCGGGCCAACGGTCGGCCGCGCGATCTGCGCGGTACACGTGGCCGAGCCAACGGCTAGAAGGGGGCACCGGACTGTCCGGTGTGCACCGGACATGTCCGGTGCGCCAACGGCTCCAAGGCCGCCAACGGTCGGCTTCGCTATTTAAGGAAGGAAATCGGACACCGGACAGTGTCCGGTGTGCACCGGACTGTCCGGTGCGCCCGTGCTCAACGGCTCCTAGCTGCCTTGGGGCTATAAAAGGGACCCCTAGACGCATGGAGGAGAAGACCAAGCAACCTTAGAGCATTCTTGATCATCCACACTCAGTCTTTGCGCATTCGTTTGTCATTATCAGTGATTCGAGCTCCGTTCTAGTGAGAACTTTGAGATAGTCTTTTGAGCTCGATTCTTGGCCGTGTGTGTGCGCATTTTGCTGTGGATTTGTGTGTGTTGCTTCCCTCCCTTACTTCGTGCTTCTTTGTGAACTTTAAGTGTAAGGGCGAGAGACTCCAATTTGTGGAGATTCCTCGCAAGTGGGATAAAGATAAGCAAAGCAAAACATCATGGTATTCAAGTGGGTCTTTGGACCGCTTGAGAGGGGTTGATTGCAACCCTCGTCCGCTGGGACGCCACAACGTGGAGTAGGCAAGCGTTGGTCTTGGCCGAACCACGGGATAACCACCGTGTCATCTCTGTGATTGATCCTTGTTGGTTATTGTGTTTTGTTGAGGATTCCGATCTAGCCACTTGGCAATTATTGTGCTAACGATTAACCAAGTTTTGTGGCTTAAGTTGTCATATTTCAAAGGATCACCTATTCACCCCCCCCTCTAGGTGCTCTCAATTGGTATCGGAGCCGTTCTCTTCAAGAAAGGGACTAACCGCCCGAAGAGATGGATCCTAAGGGCAAGGGGATGGTGATCAACGACAAGGAGAAGGAGACCTTCGTCAACGAGCCCAATGATGACAAGCCCACCGACTCAGGCTCGGGCCACAAAAGAAAAGACGGGAGGAAGAAGAAGACAAGGCACATCAAGGAAATTGTCTACTACGACAGCGACAAATCTTCCTCCTCCCAAAAGGACGACGACGACCACGATAGACGAAAGACGGTTAACTCAAACTTTTCTTTTGATTATTCGCGCATCCCGCATAGTTCAAATGCTCAATTGCTCCCCATTCCACTTGGCAAGCCCCCTCACTTTGATGGAGAGGACTACGGATTTTGGAGCCACAAAATGCGTACTCATCTGTTTTCTCTCCATCCAAGCATTTGGGAGATTGTGGAAAGTGGAATGAAATTTGATAGCTCGGATAGCCCTGTGTTTATTAATGAACAGATTCATAAAAATGCACAAGCTACTACTGTGTTGCTAGCCTCTTTGTGCAGGGACGAGTATCACAAGGTGAGCGGCTTGGACAATGCCAAGCAGATCTGGGACACCCTCAAGATCTCTCATGAGGGAAACGGCGTCACCTTGCTCACCAAAATGGAGTTGGTGGAAGGCGAGCTTGGACGGTTCGCGATGATAAGGGGCGAGGAGCCGACACAAACATACAACCGGCTCAAGACCCTTATCAACAAAATAAGGAGCTACGGGAGCACGCGATGGACGGACCACGACGTCGTCCGCCTAATGCTAAGGTCATTTACCGTTCTTGATCCTCATTTGGTGAATAATATTCGTGAAAATCCCAGGTACACCAAGATGTCGCCCAAAGAAGTTCTTGGGAAATTCGTTAGCGGGCGAATGATGATCAAGGAAGCGAGGTACGTGGACGACGCCTTAAATGGTCCGATCAACGAGCCGCAACCCCTTGCTCTCAAGGCAACACGAAGCAAGGAGGCGCTACCTAGCAAGGTGGCACAGATTGAGGCGGCCAGACTTAATGATGAAGAGATGGCTCTCATCATCAAAAGATTCAAGACGGTGCTTAAAGGTCGCAAGGGACAGCCAAGCAAGACCAAAGCCAAGGGGAAGCGCTCATGCTTCAAATGCGGTAAGCTTGGTCATTTTATTGCTAACTGTCCCGACAATGATAGTGATCAGGATCAAGGAAACAAGAGGGAGAAAAAGAAGAACTATAAGAAGGCAAAGGGCGAGGCTCATCTTGGCAAGGAGTGGGATTCGGACTGCTCCTCGTCCGACTCCGACAATGAGGGACTCGCCGCCACTGCCTTCAACAAGTCATCCCTCTTCCCCAACGAGCGTCACACTTGCCTCATGGCAAGGGAGAAGAAAGTAAGCACTCCTAATACTAGTACTTATGCTTCTTCAAGTGAGGATGAGTCTAGTGATGATGATGAGATAGATTACTCATGCTTATTCAAGGGATTAGATAGAACTAAGGTAGACAAAATTAATGAATTGATTGATGCCTTGAATGATAGGAATATACTGTTAGAAAAGCAAGAGGATTTGTTGTATGAAGAACATGATAAATTTGTAGAAGCTCAGAAATCTCTTGCTCTAGAAATTAAGAGGAATGAAATGCTCTCTAGTGAATTATCTTCTTGTCATGAAACTATTGCTAAGTTAAAAAGTTTTAATGATGATTTAAATGCTAAACTAGAAGTAGCTAGTAAATCTAATTCTTGTGTAGAAATTGTTGAAACTTGTAATAGGTGTAAAGATTTTGACATTGATGCTTGTAGTGATCATTTAGTATCAATTTCTAAATTAAATGAGGAATTAGCTAGTCTTAATGCCCAACTTAAGACTAGCAAGAATGAATTTGACAAGCTAAAATTTGCAAGGGATGCCTACACGATTGGTAGACACCCCTCAATTAAGGATGGACTTGGCTACAAGAGGGAAGCCAAGAACTTGACAAGCCATAAGGCTCCCATCTCCACCAAGGAGAAAGGAAAGGCCCCTATGGCTAGTAGTGTGCAAAAGAACCATGCTTTTATGTACCATGATAGGAGACAATCTAGAAATGCTTATAGGAGTTGTAATGCATATAATGCCTTTGATTCTCATGCCATGTTTGCTTCTAGTTCTTCTTATGTGCATGATAGAAATGTTGGTAGGAGAAATGCTGTTCATAATTTGCCTAGGAGAAATGTTGTTAATGTTCCTAGGAAAGTAAATGAACCTTCTACAATATATCATGCTTTAAATGCTTCTTTTGCTATTTGTAGAAAGGATAGGAAGATAGTTGCCAGAAAATTAGGGGCAAGATGCAAGGGAGACAAAACTTGCATTTGGGTCCCTAAGGATATTTGTGCTAACCTTGCAGGACCCAACATGAGTTGGGTACCTAAGACCCAAGCCTAAATTTGCCTTGCAGGTTTATGCATCCGGGGGTTCAAGCTGGATTATTGACAGCGGATGCACAAACCATATGACGGGGGAGAAGAAGATGTTCACCTCCTACGTCAAAAACAAAGATTCCCAAGATTCAATAATATTCGGTGATGGGAATCAAGGCAAGGTAAAAGGGTTAGGTAAAATTGCAATCTCAAATGAGCACTCTATCTCTAAAGTGTTTTTAGTAGAGTCTCTTGGATATAATTTGCTATCTGTTAGTCAATTATGCAATATGGGATATAACTGTTTGTTTACAAATGTAGATGTGTCTGTCTTTAGAAGATGTGATGGTTCACTAGCTTTTAAGGGTGTACTAGACGGCAAGCTTTACCTAGTTGATTTTGCAAAAGAAGAGGCCGGTCTAGATGCATGCTTAATGGCTAAGACTTGCATGGGCTGGCTGTGGCATCGCCGCTTAGCACATGTGGGGATGAAGAACCTCCACAAGCTTTTAAAGGGAGAACATGTGATAGGTTTAACCAATGTTCATTTCGAAAAAGATAGACCTTGTGCAGCTTGTCAAGCAGGGAAACAAGTGGGAGGCTCTCAACGCACCAAAAATGTGATGACAACATCAAGACCCCTGGAGCTGCTACATATGGACCTCTTCGGACCCGTCGCCTATCTGAGCATAGGAGGAAGTAAGTATGGTCTAGTTATTGTTGATGACTTTTCCCGCTTCACTTGGGTGTTCTTTTTGCAGGATAAGTCTGAAACCCAAGGGACCCTCAAGCGCTTCCTAAGGAGAGCTCAAAATGAGTTTGAGCTCAAGGTGAAGAAGATAAGGAGCGACAACGGGTCCGAATTCAAGAACCTTCAAGTGGAAGAGTTCCTTGAGGAGGAGGGGATCAAGCACGAGTTCTCCGCTCCCTACACACCTCAGCAAAATGGTGTGGTAGAGAGGAAGAACAGGACACTCATAGATATGGCGAGGACTATGCTTGGAGAATTCAAGACCCCCGAGTGCTTTTGGTCGGAAGCCGTGAACACGGCTTGCCACGCCATCAACAGGGTCTACCTTCACCGCCTCCTCAAGAAGACGTCGTATGAGCTGCTAACCGGTAACAAACCTAATGTATCGTATTTTCGTGTTTTTGGGAGTAAATGCTACATTCTAGTGAAGAAGGGTAGGAATTCCAAATTTGCTCCCAAAGCCGTAGAAGGGTTTTTGTTAGGTTATGACTCAAATACAAAGGCGTATAGAGTCTTCAACAAATCATCGGGTTTGGTTGAAGTCTCTAGCGACATTGTATTTGATGAGACTAATGGCTCTCCAAGAGAGCAAGTTGTTGATTGTGATGATGTAGATGAAGAAGATGTTCCGACGGCCGCTATACGAACCATGGCGATTGGAGAAGTGCGGCCACAGGAACAAGATGAACGAGATCAACCTTCTTCCTCAACAACAGTGCATCCCCAAGACGATGAACAGGTTCATTAAAAGGAGGCGTGTGAGCAAGGGGGAGCACAAGATGATCACGTGATGGAGGAAGAAGCGCAACCGGCACCTCCAACCCAAGTTCGAGCGGTGATTCAAAGGGATCATCCCGTCGACCAAATTTTGGGTGACATTAGCAAGGGAGTAACTACTCGATCTCGATTAGTTAATTTTTGTGAGCATTACTCCTTTGTCTCTTCTATTGAGCCTTTCAGGGTAGAGGAGGCCTTGCTAGATCCGGATTGGGTATTGGCCATGCAGGAGGAACTCAACAACTTCAAGCGCAATGAAGTTTGGACACTGGTGCCTCGTCCCAAGCAAAATGTTGTGGGAACCAAGTGGGTGTTCCGCAACAAACAGGACGAGCACGGGGTGGTGACGAGGAACAAGGCTCGACTTGTGGCAAAAGGTTATGCCCAAGTTGCAGGTTTGGACTTTGAGGAGACGGTTGCTCCTGTGGCTAGGCTAGAATCAATTCGTATCTTGCTAGCATATGCCGCTCACCATTCTTTCAGGTTGTACCAAATGGATGTGAAGAGCGCTTTCCTCAATGGGCCAATCAAGGAGGAGGTGTACGTGGAGCAACCCCCTGGCTTCGAGGATGAACGGTACCCCGACCACGTGTGTAAGCTCTCTAAGGCGCTCTATGGACTTAAGCAAGCCCCAAGAGCATGGTATGAATGCCTTAGAGACTTTTTAATTGCTAATGCTTTCAAGGTTGGGAAAGCCGATCCAACTCTTTTCACTAAGACTTGCAATGGTGATCTTTTTGTGTGCCAAATTTATGTCGATGACATAATATTTGGTTCTACTAATCAAAAGTCTTGTGAAGAGTTTAGCAGGGTAATGACGCAGAAATTCGAGATGTCAATGATGGGCGAGTTGAACTACTTCCTTGGGTTCCAAGTGAAGCAACTCAAGGACGACACCTTCATCTCCCAAACGAAGTACACGCAAGACTTGCTAAAGCGGTTTGGGATGAAGGACGCCAAGCCCGCAAAGACTCCGATGGGAACCGATGGACACACCGACCTCAACAAAGGAGGTAAGTCCGTTGATCAAAAAGCATACCGGTCCATGATAGGTTCTTTACTTTATTTATGTGCTAGTAGACCGGATATTATGCTTAGCGTATGCATGTGTGCTAGATTTCAATCCGATCCTAAGGAGTGTCACTTAGTGGCGGTGAAGAGAATTCTTCGATATTTAGTCGCTACGCCTTGCTTCGGGATCTGGTATCCAAAGGGGTCTAACTTTGACTTGATTGGGTACTCAGATTCCGACTATGCTGGATGTAAGGTCGATAGGAAGAGTACATCGGGGACGTGCCAATTCTTAGGAAGGTCCCTGGTGTCATGGAACTCTAAGAAACAAACCTCCGTTGCCCTATCCACCGCTGAGGCCGAGTACGTTGCCGCAGGACAGTGTTGCGCGCAACTGCTTTGGATGAGGCAAACCCTTCGGGACTTTGGCTACAATCTGAGCAAAGTCCCACTCCTATGTGACAATGAGAGTGCTATCCGAATAGCGGAAAATCCTGTTGAGCACAGCCGCACAAAGCACATTGACATCCGGCATCACTTTTTGAGAGACCACCAGCAAAAGGGAGATATCGAAGTGTTTCATGTTAGCACCGAGAACCAGCTAGCCGATATCTTTACCAAGCCTCTAGATGAGAAGACCTTTTGCAGGCTGCGTAGTGAGCTAAATGTCTTAGATTCGCGGAACTTGGATTGAATTGTAGCATACATGTATTTATGCTTTTGATCATGTTCCTTTTTGCATTTTGTTGTTTAGTATGGTGCTCAAGTTGTACAAACACTCCCTGGACCTCACAAGTCCGTTGCAAAGTGATGCACAGTTTTAGGGGGAGATGTGTTACAACTTGACCCTTTGAGACTAACCATATGCTTGAGTTTGCTTGTTTTAGTCTCGAAGGAGAATTAAAAGGGAAAAGGTGGACTTGGACCATGCAAGACTTCCAATGCACTCCGATGAAAAGAGTAACTTTTCCAAGTTCATCTTTTAACTCTTATTGCCTATTTGCTCTTAATTGAAGATTTTGGTGAGGCAATGGGGTTAAAGGGCCAAGATTGATCCCGTTTTGGTGCTTGATGCCAAAGGGGGAGAAAATAAAGGCCAAAGCGATAAATGGATCAGCTACCACTTGAGAAATTTTGAAAATAGTAGATTAGAGCTTTTGGTTTGACAAAACTCTTTTATTGTCTTTTATGTCAAAAGTTGGCCTCTTGTGGGGAGAAGTGTTGATTATGGGAAAAAGGGGGAGTTTTTTTGAAATCCTTGATCAAATTTCTTTGGAAAACCTCTCTTTATGTCTCTACAAGTGGTTTTGACTTAGAGATAGGAATTTGAGTTTTGATTTGCAAAAACAAACCAAGTGGTGGCATAGAGTGATCCATATATGCCAAAATTGAATCAAAATAAATTTGAGTTTTATTTGAAGTGATATTGCACTTGTTCTAGTTGCTTTATGTTGTGTTGGCATAAATCACCAAAAAGGGGGAGATTGAAAGGGAAATGTGCCCTTGGGCCATTTCTAAGTATTTTGGTGATTGAGTGCCAACACAAGTGCTTAAATGTGAATCTATACCCATGGATGGACAAAGTGCAAATCAAGAGTAAAGGTATGTTTCTAAGCCTTAGTACATTGTTTTGAAGACTAATGTATTGTGTCTAAGTGCTTGAAACAGGAGAAATCGAGTCAGAGAAAAGTTGGCTGTGTACAGCCAAAAGGCTGTTCGGTCTGGAGCACCGGACTGTCCGGTGGTGCACCGGACAGTGTCCGGTGCGCCAGACTGACTCGGGCGAACTGGCCGCTCTCGGGAATTTACCGGCGACGTACGACTATAATTCACCGGACTGTCCGGTGTGCACCGGACTGTCCGGTGAGCCAACGGTCGGCCGGGCCAACGGTCGGCCGCGCGATCTGCGCGGGACACGTGGCCGAGCCAACGGCTAGAAGGGGGCACCGGACTGTCCGGTGTGCACCGGACATGTCCGGTGAGCCAACGGCTCCAAGGCCGCCAACAGTCGGCTTCGCTATTTAAGGAAGGAAATCGGGCACCGGACAGTGTCCGGTGTGCACCGGACTGTCCGGTGCGCCCGATGACAGAAGGCAAGAATGGTTTTCCAGATTTGTGCTCAACGGCTCCTAGCTGCCTTGGGGCTATAAAAGGGACCCCTAGGCGCATGGAGGAGAAGACCAAGCAACCTTAGAGCATTCTTGATCATCCACACTCAGTCTTTGCGCATTCGTTTGTCATTCTCAGTGATTCGAGCTCCGTTCTAGTGAGAACTTTGAGATAGTCTTTTGAGCTCGATTCTTGGCCGTGTGTGTGCGCATTTTGCTGTGGATTTGTGTGTGTTGCTTCCCTCCCTTACTCCGTGCTTCTTTGTGAACTTTAAGTGTAAGGGCGAGAGACTCCAATTTGTGGAGATTCCTCGCAAGTGGGATAAAGATAAGCAAAGCAAAACATCGTGGTATTCAAGTGGGTCTTTGGACCGCTTGAGAGGGGTTGATTGCAACCCTCGTCCGCTGGGACGCCACAACGTGGAGTAGGCAAGCGTTGGTCTTGGCCGAACCACGGGATAACCACCGTGTCATCTCTGTGATTGATCCTTGTTGGTTATTGTGTTTTGTTGAGGATTCCGATCTAGCCACTTGGCAATTATTGTGCTAATGATTAACCAAGTTTTGTGGCTTAAGTTGTCATATTTCAAAGGATCACCTATTCACCACCCCCCCTCTAGGTGCTCTCAAAACGCCCACCCACTCAATTACTCCGCTCTACCGGCTACACGCATAGTGTCGCTTCGCCTCCAGTCCACCCTCCTGGTAAGCACCTCCGCTCCACCACTAGTAGTATCTCAACACCACAAGACACAGATTCTACTCAAGACTCTACCCATCCATATATCTCTATTCTGACCACTATACTAAATATTTGTTGGTATACTTGCTTGTTTGTATGTTTGCTTGTTCATGTTGCATAGTTATCGGAGCGTTCGTACTGTCTCGTGGAGGCCAGATCTACAAGTCTACGCCAGGAGCCAGAAGCCAGTTCCGCGAGCTCTTCTTCCCCCTTCGCCGGATAAGCACGGCAAGCTCACTGGATCCCTTTGATGCATAAATTACCTATGATTTTTCAACCACAACCCTCAGCCTGTTATTTTATGCATGATATGATTTTGAGACAAGTTATTATGGCCACCCAAGCCGCTTGCCGCAATCAATCCTTAATATATTTGTTACAAATGATTTGAGAAAAGGTGGAGTTTTCAAAAGAAAATGCTTTTCAAAATGTGTATGATGAAGGGTTTTCACCCTTATCACCTTTGAGTAGGGATGATCAGGGACTCCCTGGTTTAGGGGAGGGCCTAAGGTGTTGGCTCAGCTGGTTTAGGCGTGAGCAGAAGGATTGTCCCCTCACATAAGGACCGGTTTGTCATCTTTCACTACCTGTACTCATGATAAGTACAACCACTCGAGACTGTGTGGGCAGTCGCTCAATCTGAACTCGTACGGTCCAACCCCAGGGTTATGAAGGCTGGGGAGCACCGGGAGGATAAGGAGGGGGAATGTTTTGTCCGGTTTGGACATGGCGGTGGCCTGACTCCTTCCGGTATAACCATTAAGGTTAGGACGTGCGAGGAAAGAAAGAGATTCGGATTCGGGTCTCACTAGCTATGAGATCGCAGAGCCGGACTAGTGGGTAAAGTGTACACCTCTGCGCAGAGTTGAAAACCTATTCGAATAGTCCGTGTCCACAGGAATGGACGAGTCTGGTATGGTATGGCAATTAATGTTTTGTTTTTTTCAAAAAAGGGTGCATTTGAGAAAAATGGTTTTTAAAAGGTTCGGCGGTTGAGCCGTGAGCTATGGTGGACGGGAAGTCCAGTAGCTGTTTTTGAAAAGGAAAACTAGTGGGAAACTGCTGAGATACCTGGATGGTTTAGTCCGGGGGATTTTATTATAATACTAAAAAACTTCCTGCTCCTTTTGGAGAGGATGCGCTTTGCAAAATACAAAATGTTTTTCAAAAACAACCATGCATAAAGTATTGCTGTTTCTGCAAATATCCTGAGCTCCACATATTCCATGCATTATATCTGATTTCCCCATTCCGCGGGTGAAGGTGGGCTGCTGAGTACGTTTGTACTCACCCTTGCTTATTTATTTTTTTTCAGAAAAAGGAGATCGGGTAAGAGTTACGCCTGTTCCCAACCTTGCCTGTGGCTGTTGGACCGCTGATTTGCTTCGCTGCGTATATCGGGCTGCTTCAGCCCCACTCTGATGATATGTCCCGAGTTGTGGACCAACTCTTAAAGTTGTTCGCCACCTTTATAGGTTTGTCATTTAAACAGATCTGTAATCATCTGATGTATAAATGTGTTTACTAGCCTCCTGGGACTAGTAATTGTATCACATTTGAGTCCCAGAGGATTGGGGACGCTTCAGGTGGTATCAGAGCTGTTAGGTTGGCCGTAGGACGTAACCCTTAGCCTGATCCAAAAGTTTTTGAGTCCAAACTATTTTCTAAAAAAAATTCTTGCTCTCATCCCTTCATTTCAAAAATGCTTTCCCCCTTTCCTTCTCTCAGAAGTTAGATGGAGGTTTGTTGCCAAACCAGCTTTTGCCAGAATGAAGATGGTTTCCCCAAGTTGCTGAGCGCATGCACAGTCCGCCTCGGAATCAGGAGCCAGCCAGAGTATGATGGTCGTGAATTCGTCGAGCATGGCACAGAGAAGTGTGTCGTGACTGTATACATTGGATCCAGTCCACACCATGTGGAATGGAGTGTCACTGCTGCTGGACACAGATTCAAAGACACCTGCCAAGTCGTCGCTCGCAAGGCATTGAGGGCCCTGTGTCAGATCTATGAAGAAGAAGTGGCCGACACCCCGCTCAGATTCTTTCCGCCCTTTCAGAGAAACCGTCCAGTTTGGATGGCCAGAATGCGTGCATTGGAAGGTCAGCAGTTGCTTGAGAACGACCCCACAGTCATGTACCTCACTGCATACCTGCTCACCCTAGATGCACGGTATGATTTCTTGGCTCGGCACCACCGTCAGATGATTGCTCGAGCAGAAGCTGCAAAGAAGCTCAACCGTAAGCTCCATGTGGATCTCACCATAGCTCAAGCCCGTGCAACTGCATTGGAAAGTCGTGAAGTCATTGCTGTTGAAGCCCTGAAGCAAGCCAAGGATGAGCACGTCCAGAAGTTGATGGAGGCCTACTTGGTCACCCATAACCAACGTAGAGCCCTGCGGATCCAAGAGCCCGCTTCATCCAACCCTGTTCAACCCATCAAAGCTGAAGACCCCCAGATTCTTGAAGGTCACCCGGTCTCTATCAGAGGAGAGAAGAAGGCTTGGGAACTACCGGAAGGAGCCATAGTCTTGGAAGGAATTCCAGTCTTCCCTCAGGCTATGGATAAGCAAGAGCACCCCGAATCCTCCCAAGATCCCCCGCCGGAGTTGTTTGAGCCCCTCATCATGAAGAAGATTCCAGCACCGTCCCGTGAGAAGCTGCAAGCACCCCACCAGCACCGCCGCCCTCTGAGGAGCTACAAGAGCCAGTCGAGCTTGAAGAAGAGTTTGACCGCGTCTTGCCATCTCAGTCGCCGCCAGAAGAAATCATCAACACCAGCTCCCTCTTGACCCATCCAGGAGATGTCTCAGATTGAAGCTGTGCGCCAGCCTTGCCAAAAGAGAAGCTGCCAGATCTGAGTTAGTTATGCCCAGTCCTCTGCATGCATTGGGTAGTGAAGTTTTTCTTCACTTTGGCTAGAGCCCTGCATGTATGAGAGGTAATCGTGTAGACTCTGTTTTGAAAAACTCTAATTGTGTGGCCCCCTAGGGCATTTCAAAATGAATTTCGCTTGATGTTTTCTCCCCTTTTGAGTGCATATGTGATGCTTAACGTTAGTGCTCATAAGTCCTGGTTAGCATAGTTCTCAATTCAGGAGCCAAGCAATAGTAGTTTTGCTTAGCCCCCGAATCTGAGTAGTTCGTGCTTTGGAAAAACTCTATCCTTCCCTTATTCAAAACATTTGATTTGTTTGTGCTTATCATTGCTGAGCTCGTGTGTTTTCTTCCTTTTTAAGAAAGGTTTTCTCTAAAAACATAGATCACAAATTAGAGCTAATCCTTACCTTATGCTTCCATTCTCATCTTAACCCATCTCAAGAGAAAAGTGTCTTACCTAAGAAGATACCGGAAAGCTTACCCTTGAAGCCTGCAATAAGCTACAGAGGAACCTATCCTGTCGCTCAGTCAAAAGGACCGACCGTGAGAATCAAAGCACTGGCCGTGAGTCAAAGTAAACAGGAAAAGAGGACAAAAGGAGTTATTACCATACAGAGAGGCAAAGATTCTTGGAACCAGAGACCACAAACATCAGGGTCATTGACCCCACCACTCACCCATGCTCCCCGCACGCGTGCCCTGCCTCCATGCGCACTACCACCGCCCTATGCCCTTTTTGCAGTGCACCCACCGCCGCCATTACCGCCAGCAACACCATCCCCCATCCATCGAACTTGTTACCTTGTGTCACCTGCTCCATCACCACTACTCCGCAACCAAACACCAACACTCGCCTATAAAACCCCCCACCAGCTCCCTCAACTCCCATCTCGCTCAAAGCAAAGCACACTCCAGATAAATCCCCTCTGCCATAATCGCAAGCAACCCCATTTCCCACTCCCTCGCCCCTAAGATCACAATGTTTGGTGATTCTTGGGTTGAAGACTGTTGTACATGGTTCATAGTCTTCGGTTTCCTCCTCTGTATGATGGTAATACTCTTTGATAGAATCCTCCAGTGGGAAGAGCAAAGAGAAAGAAAGAGGCAGTGAAAAGTGAGAAGAGAAAAGAAGATAGCGAAGAGAAGATAAGAAGAAGGTTCTCCCAGAATCAACCCCGTGTCAGTCATCTCTCCGTAGCCTGCTCAAGCAGCAACAGCAGAAGAAGGCCCCGTAACACCCTTGTTATGAGGTACTTCAAGGAGTTCAAATCCCTAAGATTCAAGAGTTCTACCCTCATTCTTTTTAAGTGGGGTAGTGTTCTAGCAAGGTTCCTGCTATGGAGAAAAAGAAGAAGGCCTATAGCAAGCTTGTGGAGGACCAGATCATCGAAGCTTATAAGTTTCTGGATGAGAAGTGGTTACCCAAGGTCCGTTGATGAAGCACTAGAAGAGCCATCAAGGAAGGTACCCATGGATAAGTTCGCAAGAAGAAGGTTTGTGTGTTGGCATCAATGCTTCTTCAATAAGCTAGCTGCCAAGCGAAACCTAGAAGCCTGAAGATGATCTTGAGTAGCCAGAATCAGCGTTTGCAATCAGGAGCCGGATGCTCCGCAAGGGCCAGATTTTGTTGAAGTTACATCTCCTCGAAGAGTTGCAAAGTGAAGATATGTAGCTGAAGTAAAGCTATACCCATAACACTTCTAAGCCGAATCTCGAGGACGAGATTCCTTTTAAGTGGGGTAGATTTGTAGCATCCCAAAAATTCAAATCCTGAAATTTTCTCAAACTTGCTCTAAATTCAAAATGAATTTCAAATTTCATTTCAAAATGTTTGTTTGCGAGTTGATATCAACAAATAAAATATAGTGGTCTATATTCTCTCCAAAATCCTCCTCAAAATATCTTACAAATATTTCCTCAGTGACCCCCCTCAAGTTCTTTCCAGAAATATTGCCCAGATATTCCACCGATATATCTCCAAGTATTTTCCTCTTGAGAAATACCTTCAGAATCATTTTTCAAGTCCCTATAAATATTTTCTTCATAACTTTCTTCATGCTCATACGTATACGTATGCCTCCGGTGTCATACGTTGAGCTCTACAAGCTAATTACACTCATATAAGACAAATCCATGCTAATCTCCCACTAATCCTCTCATCCTCCCACTAATCCTCTCATCCCTCCCCCTAATCCCCTCACCATGGCTATAAATAGAGGGGCAAGGGCCTCCTCTCATCCCACCCCAAGCCATTTCATGGCAACTCTCTTCCCCCCCCCACACACCCACTCCATGTTCCACACAAGCACACACTAGCACAAGGATCGTTCGGTCGTTCTTCGATCGTTCGTCCCCCTGTTCTTAGTTTGTTCGTTCGTTCGTCCGATCGTTCGATCGTTCCTCCGATCGTTCATGGTTCGTTCGTCCGTTCGTCCGTTCGTCCGATCGTTCGATCGTTCGTTCGTCCAAATAATCTTTTTCATGTCGTTATGCTGCCGAAATTCCGATCATTCGTTCGTCCGATCGTTTGATCGTTCGTTCGATCGTTCATGGTTCGTTCGTCCGTTCGTCCGATCGTTCGATCGTTCGTCCGTTCGTTCGTCCAAATAATCTTTTTCCTGCCGTTATGCTGCCGAAATTCCGATCGTTCGTTCGTTCGATCATTCGATCGTTCATCGTTCGTTCATAGTTCATATCCATCGTTCATCGTTCGTTCATACGAACTATTCACCATCACTATTTACCGTTACTATTTACCGTTACTATTTACCGTTACTTTTACCGTTACTATTTACCGTTACTTTTTACCGTTACTTTTTACCGTTACTATTCACCGTTACTTTTTACCGTTACTATTTACCGTTACTTTTTACCGTTACTATTTACCGTTACTTTTTACCGTTACTTTTTATCGTTACTGTTTACTGTTACTTTTTACCGTTACTTTTTACCGTTACTATTTACCGTTACTTTTTACCGTTACTTTTTACCGTTACTTTTTACCGTTACTATTTACCGTTAGTATTCACCGTTACTATTCATCGATCATCCGATCACCCCAAATTTCAACTACTCATCCATCATGCTGTTCAGTCCACCTAAGACCAGCCAGACCCATATTCCAGTTTTACAAACTCCGGTGACTGTGATTTTCCTTCCAGTGGGAACTTCACATCTGGTCACCCATTCTAGGTTTCTCCAAGTTGAGCACGCTTAACTTGAGATTCCTTCGAACCAGGCTTCCAAACTCAGATTCCAATAATTCTCGTTTCTAAATTCTTATCGAATTATTCCCTATCCAACCATGTCATCCCATAAGCATGGTTCATAATCCAGAAAACTCCTAAAATACTCTTATCCCATATTCTGCCTATAATCTCTCTGTTCAGACTAAGTCAGACGATTCATTCGTCACTATTCTCACCAACAGTGAACTTCACTGTGCTACACCACATACACCCAGCTATAAATACACCCAGCTACCCTCTCCCTCTCCACACACACTCAACACCCTCAGCCAAGGCAAACGCCCACCCACTCAATTACTCCGCTCTACCGGCTACACGCATAGTGTCGCTTCGCCTCCAGTCCACCCTCCTGGTAAGCACCTCCGCTCCACCACTAGTAGTATCTCAACACCACAAGACACAGATTCTACTCAAGACTCTACCCATCCATATATCTCTATTCTGACCACTATACTAAATATTTGTTGGTATACTTGCTTGTTTGTATGTTTGCTTGTTCATGTTGCATAGTTATCGGAGCGTTCGTACTGTCTCATGGAGGCCAGATCTACAAGTCTACGCCAGGAGCTAGAAGCCAGTTCCGCGAGCTCTTCTTCCCCCTTCGCCGGATAAGCACGGCAAGCTCACTGGATCCCTTTGATGCATAAATTACCTATGATTTTTCAACCACAACCCTCAGCCTGTTATTTTATGCATGATATGATTTTGAGACAAGTTATTATGGCCACCCAAGCCGCTTGCCGCAATCAATCCTTAATATATTTGTTACAAATGATTTGAGAAAAGGTGTGAGTTTTCAAAAGAAAATGCTTTTCAAAATGTGTATGATGAAGGGTTTTCACCCTTATCACCTTTGAGTAGGGATGATCAGGGACTCCCTGGTTTAGGGGAGGGCCTAAGGTGTTGGCTCAGCTGGTTTAGGCGTGAGCAGAAGGATTGTCCCCTCACATAAGGACCGGTTTGTCATCTTTCACTACCTGTACTCATGATAAGTACAACCACTCGAGACTGTGTGGGCAGTCGCTCAATCTGAACTCGTACGGTCCAACCCCAGGGTTATGAAGGCTGGGGAGCACCGGGAGGATAAGGAGGGGGAATGTTTTGTCCGGTTTGGACATGGCGGTGGCCTGACTCCTTCCGGTATAACCATTAAGGTTAGGACGTGCGAGGAAAGAAAGAGATTCGGATTCGGGTCTCACTAGCTATGAGATCGCAGAGCCGGACTAGTGGGTAAAGTGTACACCTCTGCGCAGAGTTGAAAACCTATTCGAATAGTCCGTGTCCACAGGAATGGACGAGTCTGGTATGGTATGGCAATTAATGTTTTGTTTTCAAAAAAGGGTGCATTTGAGAAAAATGGTTTTTAAAAGGTTCGGCGGTTGAGCCGTGAGCTATGGTGGACGGGAAGTCCAGTAGCTGTTTTTTAAAAGGAAAACCAGTGGGAAACTGCTGAGATACCCGGATGGTTTAGTCCAGGGGATTTTATTATAATACTGAAAAACTTCCTACTCCTTTTGGAGAGGATGCGCTTTGCAAAATACAAAATGTTTTTTAAAAACAACCCTGCATAAAGTATTGTTGTTTCTGCAAATATCCTGAGCTCCACATATTCCATGCATTATATCTGATTTCCCCATTCCGCGGGTGAAGGTGGGCTGCTGAGTACGTTTGTACTCACCCTTGCTTATTTATTTTTTTTAGAAAAAGGAGATCGGGTAAGAGTTATGCCTGTTCCCAACCTTGCCTGTGGCTGTTGGACCGCTGATTTGCTTCGCTGCGTATATCGGGCTGCTTCAGCCCCACTCTGATGATATGTCCCGAGTTGTGGACCAACTCTTAAAGTTGTTCGCCACCTTTATAGGTTTGTCATTTAAGCAGATCTGTAATCATCTGATGTATAAATGTGTTTACTAGCCTCCTGGGACTAGTAATTGTATCACATTTGAGTCCCAGAGGATTGGGGACGCTTCAGTCCTGTAGGTGTCATATAAGCCCCTAAAATATCAAAATGCATTATTTAAGTCCCTGAAGTTAGTTCGGGTCTCATCTAGATTCAAATGGGTGTTTACTGAACTGGTACTGATGTGGTATGCTGACTCAACGCTTAGATGGATCTGATAGATGTGACCCATGTGCAGCAAGGCCCAATCTTAGAAAATTTGTATCTTTTTCATACGGCCTCAGATGAAGACGATTCTTATATGAAAATTGTTGCCCTCGGTGGATCTATAACTTTCATACTGCATAAGTGTTCCGTATATATAATGTTTCTGACAGAATCATGAGTTGAAAAGAATCTTATCTTACTGGGTTTCAGTTTTCCATTCTCTCAAACTTCTTAGGTTTGCATCGACGCTTAGAGTTGTTGATGTAGATGTATTGTTTTCTTTTCTTTTGGTATTTTAATGTTTATATATAAATGTTACTTGTTCTATAGCTCAACTTAATGCAATAAAATAATTGGTCAATGTTACACATCTTGTCATATCTTCATTTTTTTGCACCTCTGGTTTTTTACTTTCTGATAACATGTAAGCGAATGATGTTAAAGTTTGCAGCCTCATAAATTATACCATAGAGAATGCTAACTAGGCCATCAAAATTTACCTTAATAAGAATAAATTGTTAGCTTCATTTATATTTAACATATCCCACTACGCTAATGTGACATTTTTGTATTTTAAGGTAACTTTCTTGTGAAGAGAGAGGTTATATATAACAGAGGAAGCTACCACCAATTCTTAACATTGACGCAAAGAGGAGGCTTGCAAGCAGCAGTACTTCCAGTTACTCCACCGCTATTAGATAATGAGGGGAAAAGGAAACAAATGGCTGAAGATTACGGAACAACCAGATGACATTACTCTCAAAGATGTGATGGATACTCTACCTAAAGAGGTGCCAACTGTCCATGCCAGTTTGCTTTTGGTGTTTAGAATTCACAAATTCTAACTGAACTTTTCCACTATCGTGATATATTTTGTTGCACCTATATATATTTAAAGCAATACTTATTTAAATGTGTAAATGCATCGTTGTTTCATTCATGTTGTGTATACTTTGTAGTGCAGTTGAAAATCATTCAAGATATGATCCTTGTAGTGTTGAAAGGAAGACTTGACACAGCTGTTTGGTGTCTTTGTTTGTTGAAACTTTTCATAGATAGCTAGATGTTACAGTTTCTTCCATAGCTCTTGGTGTCTGAAAGTCTACATGTGTATTTGGCTTAAAGGATTTAATAAGATCTTGCCACCCTACTCGGTAGGAAGTGATTATGGCCTTTTCATCAAATATAGCTAATAGAAAGGTGCTAAAATCTAGAGCTAATCCAAACAATCTAGATTAGTCAAAATTTATGGTTGACCACTCAGGCTCCAGCTAATAAAAAGTGACTAGCTGCAACTTTCATTAGAATTTTCGTGGGAGGGAAATTGTTTTGTTAATGATATACAATTGAAATTCTTCGGGATCTCATATTCATAATTTGTACACCGTCGCAGCGCACGAGCACATACCATAAACTGTGGACTAATCTAGATTGTTTGGATTAGCTCTAGATTTAGGAAATAAGTGGACTAATCTAGATTGTTTGGATTAGCTCTAGATTTAGGAGATAAGGATGGCAAACCAGTTACAACATCTATCATTTACAAATGTATTCTTGCACTGGTGTGCTTTTAAATCCAAGCAGACTGCTATTTTTGATTATTTGATTGAGTTTATAAGTTATCATAATATCATATGTCCCCGTTGTAACGCACGGTCACTCATCTAGTATAGTAATATTACTGATAACACCATCCCTCACAGAGGCCAGGCCTTCTTTCCCTGGCGGTTTGTAGAGCCAGCCAACGCAGAAAACACGCTGCAAAGTGCAAACCATGCGTCCGAAGCAGGTTTACCACCAAACGCAGCAACAATCCGCCATCCGTGGTCTTGCCAAAACGGCAGCAGAGTCCACTACCTGTATTGTGTCAGTTCCGGCGCAAAAAGTGCAACAGCGATCAAAGGCGTGCGATGAAGTGCAACAGCGATCAGTGGGGAGTGGCCAACGGTCACGACTCACTCGCACGTTCACTGAATTCATTTCAGGTTTTTGCTATCACGCCCACGTCACCTCCTCGAGTCATCCAGTCGAGCTGTAGGAGTATCACGCGCTTCCTGTGCATCGATCGGAATCTCTGCGTGGCGTGGACGTCGTCCAAGTCGCTTGCTTCACCCTATAGAGAAACCAAAGCATAGCCCGACGCTTCATAATCATAAATAAATAATATCTATAATTCTATATATATAGCAGTCTCTTGTTGAGCAGAATCAGCAGAAAGGTGCAGCTTCAGGAGGAGCTCTCATGGCGTCATAAGTCTCTGGAAGGTCCAAATTAAGATTAGAAGATGGACGGCGAGATGGACGAGGACGCGCTGACGGAGATCCTTGCGAGGCTGCCGTGCAGGTCGCTGGCGCGGTTCCAGTGCGTCTCCACGTCGTGGCGCCGCATCATCTCGAGCGACTACCTCCGCCGCCGGCTGCCGCTCATCACGTCGGGGGTGCTCTACCACGACGACACGTGCCGCGGCGGCGCGGACGGCGGCAGGAGGCAGCAGGTGTACACGTACGCGTGCGCGTCAGGCGGCGGCGCCACCGCCACCGCCACCGCCACGGCGGAGGCCCCCGACATGGGCTTCTTCCCGCGCCACGACACGTCCACCATCATCGACGGCTGCAACGGGCTGCTGCTCTACTACGCGTCCCGCCCGACGGCGGCGTTCCACGTCGTGAACCCGACCACGCGGCGGTGGGCGGAGCTGCCGGCGCCGCGCGCGAGGACGCTGCTCTCCGTGCTGGCGTTCGACCCCTGCGCGTCCCCGCGCTACCGGGTGGTGTGCTTCACCGGGTGGCTCCCCCGGGGCGCGACCCTCGAGGTGTTCGACTCGGAGCGCGGCGCGTGGACCGACCACGAGGTCGACTTCGGCCTCGACACCGACGCCATGTCCGCCACCATGCACTACTCCGGCGGCGCGCTCCACGTGCTGGCCTACTCGGGCCACGTCGTCCGCGTCGACCTGGACACCATGGCGTCCGCGGCCACCGAGCTCCCGGCCCCCGTCAGCTGCCGGGCGCGCGCCGGGCACTGCCGCGGCCGCCTGCGCTTCGCGTCCAGCGACGGAGCGCGCCTCAGGATCTGGGAGCTCAGGGACGCCACCGGAGGCGAGTGGGCGCTCAAGCACGAGATCGGGGTCGCCGACGTCGTCCCCGGCGCCGCGTCCCAGCCCATCACGTTCCTGTTCATGGCGTTCCACCCCGAGCGGGAGGTGGTGTACCTGTGGTCGCCGTGGAAGCTGCTGGCGTTCGACATGGTCCAGAGGCGCGTCGAGGAGGAGTGGGCGTTCGGTTCGGAGAAAGAAGGCACGCATCTCATACAGGTCTGGTTGTTTCCGTTCTCGCGCCATTTGGCCAGCGCGCTGGCCTGATTCGGCTTTGCCGACGAGCCGGAAATAGCATTGGGGCCCAAGTGTTTCGTTGCCTACCCAGTACCAACAAGTCCACAACCACAATGCTCGGGTTACTAAAAGGTCGATAAAATACCAAAAAAAAACAGTCAAAGACAGTGTTCGTCGAAATAAACTAAAGAAAAACAATTAGTAGTAAAACTGAAAATACCTTTAATACTACATGGCACCTTGAACGGCATGTTGTTGTCCTTTATAGATCACGATTACTGTGGTATTGGGGCTATTCAATTATTCTTCCACGAAGGTGTGTAAGCGTAGTGTGTCTCTTCGATGTTCTAGTAATGTTTAAGAATATGTGGTTCAAGTGGAGTGTTTTGAGTGTTGGCAACAACTCAACTACTCAAGCAAGTTGCACTGGAGATACCAACTTATCAACTGATGCAATATGACAATTTACTACATGCACTCGTTATTTTTATTATAGGGTAAAATGCATCCACGATCTATGAACTTTTAAAACAAGAAAAATGGGTAATCAGGTTTGCTCAAAGTAACTGCATGCCAACGTGGCGTGACACATTTGAGCGCACTAACGAGAGTTCGAAGTCAAAAACGATACAACATACCATGTTTATGGACTTAACTGATACACTAGTACTGTGCCCGTACATTGCCACGAACGCACATATTTACATGCAAAGGTTGAGACACAAACTCGCTATTAAACATTCGTGCGAAAATTGAAACATTTCAGGTGCCATTTTGTTCAAAAAAAAAAATATATTAACTATCCACTAAAGCTGACGAACACAGGCTACACCAATGTAGTTGTAAAACTGAAACCCAGCATTCAACATGACAAAGACATCCCAATAATCCGAAACAGAAGAGCATCAAAACCAAAGTGAGAAAACATATTCGGTACCTATTTGATCAGGCTACGCAGTTCGTCGGCCACGGCAGGGATGCATAGCTAGCTCCTCGCAGTCAGGGACTCAGGGCACCACGACAGGAGCAGGAAGCAAGAACTGAACTGGCTAGTGGAGTGGAGTGGAGTGGAGCGCAACCTCGCTCTCGCTCAAGGCGTTCCGTCAGTACGCAGCTTGGCTGGTAAGTGACTGGTAAGGTGCAAGCGGTAAGTCAACTCCATGCTCAACAACATTGAACTCCACCGTGCCCCAATCACCATCTGGACGCACGAAGGGCATGTTTGGTTCGCGGCTAACTGTGCCACACTTTGCCTAAGGTTAGTCGTCCGAATTAAAGAACTAACCTTAGACAGAAAAGTTAGACAAAGTGTGGCAAGTTAGGTAGTAAACCAAACAGGCCCGAAGTCCCCGTTCTTACCTCTACCGATGTGCAGTGCTTTGCCTCCGGAGACCCCTCTTCCGTGCAGTCCGGTGCTGCCACCTCCTCCTTCCTCGCATCAGGACCCCCGTCAGCAACAGAAGAAGGCACCGGCCTGGCAGACCTCAAGCTGGGCAGCACCTCGTGGAGAACCCTCACGCCCCTGCTCCGCGCGGGCAAAGGCGTCGGCGCTTGCACTGACACTGCCCGTGCCATCGAGCCGCGCCGCAGCCCCGCCACTTCCCCGCCCCTGTGCTGCTCGCTGGTGCCGCCGCCCGCGAGGAGCGAGCAAGAGAAGGTTACGTTAAGCCGCGCGCCGCGGACGGGGCCGGACAGCCGGAAGCTGGTGCTCCACTTCCCGAAGCCGGAGTCGCCGCCGTCCTCGAGATCCTCGAATGAGAGCGGGAGCAGGCGGGTGAGGTCGACCTCGTGCTTACCGAGGTCGAGAGTGGAGGCGGCGACGGAGACAGCAAAGGCGTGGGGCTCGTACTTGACGACGGCCTTGGCGCCGCGGGAGAAGTAGACCGGGGACCGCAGCGTGAGCACCTCCTCGAACGCGGCGGCACCGAGGGCGGCCGTGACGGGGCGGGTGGAGGCGAACACGGACATCCGGCGGAAGTGGACGGAGACCGCGGACCCATCGAGCGCGGCGGGGAGGCCTGACCTGAAATATGCGGAGACCGCGGACACCTGAAATATGTGGGCTTCAGGAGGAGGACTGACCTAGGAGAGGCCAGGCGGAGGCGGAGCAGCGGCATGGGGGCGGAGAAGGTGACGGAGGCGAGGAGGTAGATGGTGGCGAGGAGAATGACAAAGAAGAGCGAGGTGGCGTGGAGCACCTGGGAGTGGTCGACCTTGACCACGGAGAGGTCCACCACCCACCAGTTCTGACAGCACCCGCGGGGGAGGGGTGGTCGAGGTGGGCAGGCGGGGCGGAAGGAGCGACGGTCGTGGCGCGGGCGCGTCTCGGGGGGCGAGATTTCGGGAGACGATGTGGGCGGAGATGACTCGCGGCAGGGCAGGGGGACGAGCAACGCGAGGCGGGGGCATTGCATGTGTGGACACTGACGCTACAGACTTAATAGAGTAGTATAGATATAGATTATGTCAAGTTCGGGGACAGAAGTGACTCCAACGGCTCCTTGCTGCATATGCCCGCAGTAGCTCCCTCGCATCCCGTCGCAGATCTCGCGCCCTCACCATCCCAAGCCCATCCCCCTCCTCGGATCTAACCCCTCTCCTATCTCCGCGACCGCGGTCATGGCGGGCACTGTGGGGCCTTCGATGTGTGCGAGTGCGACCCCTTTCTAATCTAAAGCGGGTGGATTCGTCACGCATAGGCCAACTGCGGCAAGTTCGCCGCGCTGCAGCAATCCATTCAGTGATATCTCGGTGCGTGCGGCCCCTTTCTACCCTCTCCTCCCTCGCATCGGGATCTCATGGCGGCTGATGTTGGAGTTGTGATGGTCTCTGCGTGGTCCGTGTCGTTCCAGATAGCTTTAAAGGGGGCTACGGCAGAGGGCACAGTCATCACGAAGGCGCTTGGGTCAGCTGGGCGCGTGCTCGATGGGCCGCAGGCCGAGCTGGTGCCTGGTGCTGCAGCCACCCGCCTCGCCGTCGAGACCAAGCACGTCAAGCTCGTCGAGGCCGCGCTCAACTGCCTGCACGTAATTACTAATCATCATCATCCTATTGCTGCTCTTGCTTTTGCATTGCATACGTGAGGCCCATGAAGCGTCAGATTCATGTCGAGCATCATGATAGGTATAATAAATGTGTGCCACCAAATGGGTCATTTGCTCCAGCACCATGGATGCTTTGGACGTTAGCAGGCTAGAAACACATTTCCTTGTCTAGGGTATATACTTGCATCGACCAGTCCTCATTTTGTATGTGCAGAGCCAAGTCCCTGGCCAAAATTATGCCATTTTATGTATTTACAATTTTGAGAATATTATGGTGTAACAGACTGTTGTTATACGAAGATTAGGACGTTACGAGATCTACCAGCGCAAGACCACTCCCTGGCCAAAATTTCAGATCCCGCAACAATTGTGTCGATCCTCCCAATACCGCTGCCGCTGTCAACGCATACGCCGACCTCAACCACTCGTGGATGGATACTATCGAGAAGGTTGTGCGAAGGAAAGAAGAGGCGGTTGGAGAGGAGGGCGACATGGAGAGGCCGACACTGGTGAGAGAGTCCCACACATCAATGGTGGATCTACTGATCTGGACGGAGGGGGCGCCACATGAGTCGCAACAGCCGACTGCATCAGGTGAGCGCCCCTCCTCCCATTCTCCACTGGACAACCCACGAGTGTCTGCTCTCCTCCATCATTGTTAGGGGAGGAGCGTGTTCTCCCTGCCTGAACCTTCATGTTCTATGTTCGGTGCAGCTGTCGGAGGCGCTCAGGATGCCCCAACCCACTGCTTTTGTCTCCGTGCAGCTGTCCGATGGTCAACCCACGCCGAGCAACGTCTCGAAGAAGAAGATGGACGGTGGCGAGGTGCTGTTCTTGTATGGCGTCGGGGAGGTCGCTGTCACCATCGGTCGCAACAGCCTCTCTCCACAGCCCCTCCACCCGGTACGCCCCAACATCATGATGTCATCCATGTATGTTCCTTCAATTCTGAGATCTTAAAGTTAGTTTGCTCACCAGTGGCTTGCGTCAAGTTGGATTCCCACGCTTCAATCGGTGCCAACTACGACAAATCCCTGTTTCTTTTCCTAAATTCCTTCTAATGTGGCATCAAATATCTGTAGGCAATAACTAGGTGCGGTAAATCAACCTCTTACGTATTGAATTGCTAGGAACATATGTTATTATATAATAACCATTTGTCGTTTAGGATCCCTAAAAGGTAATTCTGCAAGATCAATTAGTCACCATTTGTGTCTATTAATTGTGTTTACAAGCCTATCTAATACTACAAATGCCAATTTGTTGTTGAAACATAACTGCGAAAGAAGAGCAATAGCTAAACTATTTCATCACCGAACTAACAAGAGTATAGATCACCACCACCTAATCTTCGGTTGGACACGATTTGTCATACAAGGTTGAGGCTGCCATTTGAGGAATCAACATGAATTACGCAGTCAGACAATACCCCTTTCGTTCATGGTTATGAGGAATCGTCCATTTTTTGTGTGGCGCTGATAAATTGGGCATCAGGAACCATGCACAGGATGTTAGTTATGTTGTGCTTAGATGCCATGTCTCTTTTGGCACTAAAGTTTGGTTGGTGTAGTTAGCAGGAAAGCGATAGAGTGGGTGTTGATGTTTTGTACTACTACTTTTGAACCTGAAAAGAGCTTCTTGCAATGGCACAGGGAAGTAGCATTGTGATTGTAGTCATTGAGTCGGACCGCGGAGATGATGATGGGCTTTCTGAGGCACTTATGCTTGGCGTAGGCTGCAAGTAAGTTGCGAAGCATGGACACTATATTTGAGTTTACTGCTCTATTTGTAATCTAATTTTTTTAATCCTTGTAATCATTTTCATAATTTTTGTAATATGGCAGAATCTAGGCAACCTTTTGATGGATTTCTTGTAATTTTTCGGGTAAGAAAATATGCTCGAACATTGTTTAATAATGAGATGGGTCCAAACAATTGTATCAGTGTGTCTAAAGCCCTAAATTTCAATAGCGCCTTCTGTTCCTTCTATTTTGGAATAGCTACTACTGAGTATGTTACATAAAATTTGTTATCTTAATGCCAGGAGCGTATTTGATCCATCCAAGGAAGTGTAATTTATTTGAATCGAGAAAGAGGGCACATGTAATAAAATTCAATATTACTATTTTACATCATTTACTCCAGTCACCTAAAAAATGTTTTTTTAACATGGATTTTTTGGCCGTTGGCGAATGAGTTGTCAGGCTTTTCAATGCGGTAATCACACCAATCTTATATCATTCTCTATAACTTTTAAACTTTGCATGCTACTTTTCTTCATTGTAGTGAGTTGATCTATGTTTACTCCACCTATTCTTACTTCAGTAATGTTTTTATGTGTTTCATCGATTATATGAAAGTAGATATAGTAACATTCTAAGTCTTAGGACAGATAACCCTCTGGTTTCCAAGTTTGTTCAACAGATACAGGATCCGGCATGGCGGATCCATGGCGCCCACCGGAGACCTCTCCCTTACCGCACTGAACAAGCACCCCATGAAGCCCGCCCGAGACATCGCCGGCGTCGCACGATTACCGAAAATTGCTCAAAAATTGTTTAGTCTTCCAAATATGATTATGATGCTTTATGTTGTAGTAGCAAAGCATCGACTGGTACTATTTTTGTTTAAACATTATTGGGTTACGAATTTGGTTGGCTATGAATTGTGGCGAGTGTTTTATTTAGAACATTATTGTCTACGAATCTGGTTGGCTATTCATACTACTCTTTGCATCTTTTGGACTTGAAAAATGTTTATAATTTGGTCATATTACCCTTAACATCTTTTGGACATGAAAATTGTTTATAATTTGGTATTTTGGTTATTTGTTGAGAGTGTTAATTTGAACTAATTCTTTTTTCCTCGGTGTGCCGACACGACGGTGAGGTGTCCGCGGAGGCAGCACGACACAATGAGCATGCGGCTCCGGGGCCCAGGCGGTGCTGGTCCACGGTGGTGCAGCACGTGGTGGCTCTAGTGGCTAGACGATGAGAGCAATGTGCTTAGTTTCCGCGTGGTCGTTGGCGGGAGCACCGGCTCCAGAACTACCTCTCTATGTTGCTGGCCACCCTACCACTGTCGAGAAGCTCATAGCCGTGTAGGTGTGACGACGTGAGGGGACACCATCTCTATAGTCATGGGTGATCTGATCGATGGTTTTTCGTGGAAGAGGGATGCCTGTTTACCCATGTTTGCTCGCCTCATTGGAGCACCACCAGTGTAAGTAGCAGAAAATGCTTGTTATCTATTGTATTTTAACTATGTTATCGAATGAACTCCTATTCTGACATGGGCTAGAATTTTTTTACCTATGAGTAAAGCTACGTCGACCATGAAGAGGCTAGGCAGTTGACTGAATAAGGAGGAGGTTGTACAACACGCGGCGCCACACAACTGGGAGAGCCATCGCCACCTCGATACGCTAGGTACGTGTACCCCTCCTCTTTGTTTCCTTCTGTCATATCTGATTGAAAACATGAGCACATCCTATAACAGATCCCATGCTCCAGTAGCTAAAAATGCAAAAGTTGCTACCTACAGGTGTCCATTTTGTGTTGGTAAGCAATAACACTTGATTTTTCCTTACATTAGTAATGTGGGTGCAGTCTAAATTTTTTGTTGGTAAGTAATAACACTTGATTTCTTCTGACATTAGCAATGTGGGTGCAGTCTGAAGACATCGAATTGAATCTTTTAAAGCTTCCATGGCCTTAAGTTCATTCTCTAGCATCATTTTGGTAGCATCCAACTCCTTGTTCAACTCAACAACTGTTTCTTGATCTTTGCTAGAGTAAGTTAATGCAACAAATAGTTTTCCTCAAGCTGTTTTATCTGATCATCTCTTTCTGAAAGTAGTTTGGAATCATGGTTTGCCCTTGTCTCTGAAGCAACCTTCAGGTCTGTATACTCTTGTATTTAACTCATTTATTTTTTTGCCAACTTCTTCCTTTGTAGAGTTCAATGTTTCAAGTTTAGCATTGAGTGAATCAATAGAAGATACCTTAGAAACAAGAGCATTCTTAGTTGTACTTAGCTCTTCCTCGAGTTATTGTACTCTAGAATTTGCAAGCTCAAGGCTCTTTTTAGTTTGATTTGTGAAAGCGGTCAACTTTTGGTAGTCTACTTCCTTCAAGGAAAGTGATGCACTGAGTTTCCTGATGTGTTCTCCTTATCATCAATTTCTTGGTTGAGTAAACTTATCTTTTCCTGCAAAAAATTAATCTCACCAAGCTTTTCTTCCAAGTTAGTTCAAGCACATCATGATCAATGATAGCTTCTGTGATACTACTCTCTAATATAATCTCTATATTTCATCCCTAAGTTCCTCAGCTAATTTCTTCTCCTTTCTGAATTCTTCACTCAGTGATGTCAAAGTCTTTCTTGTGAAGCCAACTAACCTGAAAGAGAAGCTTCCTGCTCTCGGAACTTCATAGATTGCTTCTTTTGTGCCGCTTGCTGCTCCAGTAACCGTTTCTCCAAGGTTATCCCTCATCAAAGAAAGTGATGCCTCATTTTCAGCCAATTTGCTCTCCATCTGAAGAAGATAAAACATTGAATATATCAGGTCTCTAATTACCATAGGTCAACTTTAGAAAATAGAATAATTAGTATACCAAAGGTGTTCAAAATACTTTTGGCAGCTTTCTGTATTCAAGACATTATAGTTGTCAGCTTTCTTCAGAATCATGCTGGAAAATGGCAATACAATTATTCACATAGTTTTATCCTCTTTAACGTTCCTACTCTCAAATATGAAACAAATCCTGAGCTTGCAAACACATATCATCAGCACTGATTTCCCTCAAACACCGTGTCATCATTGCATCAAGGAAAGAAAGTTGTTTGTTCCTCAGAGGCATAAATCAGACTAGGAAAGCAACATGAATAAAACATACAGAAACACGAGTTAAATATTTTGCTCCAAACCGTGCTTCCTCACATTATGAAGGATGCTACAAACTGATTTCATTTTACACATCACAAGGTTCGGTTTACTAATAATGCTATCAAGATTTGAGTGTCACTACCTTTAGGCAGAATAGTAGAACACGTGCACAAATATCTCTTTACTAGGTGACAGTGTAAAACTCTCCTATATTTCTTGCTTGACTAAGGCTACAAAAATTTACAGTAGAGCGCTTTTAAATGGTGTAAATGTTGGAAAACACACAAAATAGAAATACATGCCAACATAGAAGCCTACAAAATACGGTCTAAATGTTGCATATCTTTTTTTTCCTACTACCCCTCTCTGTTTTAAAATATATGACATTTTAACATTGTTAGGTACATAACTTTTTTGTGCTTTTAGATATGCACTATGGTTAGATTTATATATTAAAAAACTAAATAATGCATTTAGAAAGTCAAAATATCTTATACTTTGAAATAGAAGGTGCATCTAGCTATACATTATGACCTTGTTCATCAGAGAAGACGAAATCATTGCAAAGAGACCATAATTTGTGGCTTCTCTAAAACAACTCTAGCTCCTTTTATTTACTTTTAACAAAACTGTTCCAAACCACCTCCCCACCGTTTGGTATGATTCCTCCATATGAGCTGGAGCTGAATATAGAGAATTTTGTTAAATAAACCGTAGCAATGCACGGGAATATGCACTTATAAACTATGTCAATTTTGGTGATTTGTTGTTTTAGTTATGTTGTGTCCTGTCATCTATACAACAAATAGGTTACCATGTACCAACTTTGCGTCAGAAGATGACCATATCACATGTGCCAACTGGTATTGTACCTCTAAGAAGCTTTGGCGATAGACTTCTGAGATATTTATGGTTGGCCACATTACTTGTTTGTTTGTTTGTTTTTTGTATGTTTTGAGTTTGTTTTATTATTAATAGGTGAAGCTTCAATTGCTAAAATATTATTGTTACTATGCTCTTTTGGTGTCTTTTGTTTATCTCTGGTATTTAATCTTATACTAAATTAGCTCGTTTGATTTTCAGGGCATGTTATGGTGTTCTCTGGTTTGTCATCGAGAATAGCTCTTTCTCTTCCGTCAAGGGTTTCACCAATGGCTTGTAACAACTGGATGTAGAACGATTTTTGTTTTTAACTGATGTAGTGTGTTTTTGCATTACAGTCCATTGCGGCTATGGGGGCAACACATGTAGTGTGTAGTCATCGTGAATTTAATAGTAACTAGCTCTGCAGTTGTGATTGGTTTATGAATGTGTTTGGTTGGACCTATCAATTGGATGTTTGTTGGCTACAACATATTCTTTTAAGTTTACTTTGTGTGGTCGTTGATGTTGTCTTTATAAAGTGCAGGTTCATTGTTTTAACTCCCGTGGCAACGCACGGGCACATACCTAGTATACTACTCTATATGTTAGCAGTGTAGGAGTCCACACTGCCTCGTTCTGCCATCGCGCGCTCCGCCTCCCTCCCCGCGCCCGCAGTCCCCGCCGCCGCGCCCACAGTCCCTCCGCGCCTGCAGTCCTGCAGTCTCCCACGAACTCATCCTCGGACGCGTGGATGGAAGGTTGTAGCCCCTGCGCCACCAAATCCCGCGGATCCGCCGTCAATGGAACATCCGTGGCCCTGCGCCCCCAAATCCCATGGATCCGCAGTCCCTGCCGCCGAGCAAAGCCGCCGCGCCCACAGTCCCGCTGCCGAGCCCAACGACAAGATGGGCGAGGAGTGGATTTTTGAGATGTGGTTGACAGCAATGGACAGTAGGTTGCCATTTTCCTTGCCCGACGTCTAGGCACGGTTCTCAGATCCCCTCGCCTTCGCCGGGGCAGAGCCCCTACGTGGCCGCGCGGCCGCAGCGCCGCTAGGGACACTCCATGCGCACCATCCGCTCCGCTCTGCTGCAGCCGGACTCCTCCCGGGGTCCCCATCCCCACGCGATGGCGGCACCGACGCGGGCGACTCGGACATTGAGAACCTCACTGACTCCATCATCGACTTCCACCTCCGCGAGCTCGCCGCCACTGGTGGTGCTGCTCGCACGGGTCCTGATGCATATGGGGTTTGTCACTTAACCTTTTATGAATTTGATTCATTTTTCCCTTACATAAATCCAATCAATTTTAATTTTTTGTAGGTTGCTGTTAGAGTATATGCCATGTATCTAGGCCAATGTGGCCCATGTACATCACTATATAGCTACCCATTAGGGTTAGCCTTATGAATCAATCAGTTACCTGAGACATGGTATCAAGCTAGGGTTTCTTCTCTCCCTCCCCTGCAGCCGCCACCTCCTTCCCTGCTGCTGCCGCCACCTGCACGCTGGCCGCGTGCGCCCAGGCGTCACGCGCGTCGCGCCAGGCCCGCCCCGTGTCGCGCCCCTCGTCCCCTCCTCTCCGCCACATGCTGACTCGGCGCCCAGACGCGGCTCTGCGCGCCTAGGCCACCGCCGCGCCCAGGGGCGCCGCCAGCGCCAGGTGCTACGCCTGCTAGGGCCGCTCTACCCGCCGCTAGGAGCTGCGCCGCACCTACCAGGCGCGCGCCCCCGCCCGCCCTGCCTCTGTCCCGCCCGTCCCAACGCCCCCGCCCGCCCTGCCTCTGTCCGAGCGCTGCCAGCGTGCCCAGGTCTTCCCTGCTCCCATGGATGCCGCGTTTTCCACTCCACCTCAGTCCTAGCTAGCACTAGCACCTCCTTTACTCATCACACGTCATTGCCTCCCTCTCCATCCCCGAGCAGCCAGCCAAGAAGCGAATGACAGATAAGAGAGTAGAAAGCGCGTAATGGGGGATCGGGCGTACGCGCCGGCCGCGAAGCCGGTTCCCGTACGCGCCACCAACGGCGCCGCGAGCAACGGCGGCGGGCCGCCACGGCCCGCGCCGCCGTCCATGCTCCCGGGCGGCCGCGTGCCCCCTCCGCCGATGTACCGGCCGAAACCCGCGCAGGCGCGGCCGCCGGCACCGCGGCGGTGGAGCGGCCGCGGGTGGTGCTGCGCCTGCTGCCTACACCTCCGCCGCCGCCACCTGCAGCACGTGTCGAGATGCCGGTGTACCACCCACCACTCCTTCACCGTGAACCGTGGCACATCCATCCGATGGTGACGCGGCACGCGGCTGGTACCCTACGGCCTAGAGTCTTGGCGGCAACGACCGGAGACTCGCAGGTTTCTCCGGTACCCTCTTCCGTCCGCACCGCCCTACTGGACCCCCACTAGCGTCGGGCGATGGAGGAGGAGTATGCGGCGCTCGTCACCAACCAGACATGGGATCTGGTGCCCCATCCGCCCGACACCAACGTCGTCACCGGCAAGTGGATCTGGACGCACAAGCGGGGGGGCGATGGTACCCTGGAGCGGTACAAGGCTCGTTGGGTCCTTCGGGGCTTCACTCAGCGCCCCAGAGTCGACTACGATGAGACCTTCAGCCCGGTGGTGAAGCCGGCCACCGTTCGCACGGCGCTCTCGCTGGCCCTTGCTCGCTCCTGGCCCGTTCACCAGCTCAACGTCAAGAACGCCTTCCTGCACGACGCCCTCACCGAGACCATCTACTGTTGTCAGCCGGTGGGATTTGTGGACTCCTCTCGCCCTGACATGGTCTGCCGGCTCAACAGGTCCCTCTACGGCCTCAAGCAGGCCCCTCGGGCGTGGCACTCCAGACTGGCTACGTACCTCGTGACACTAGGCTTCGTGGAGGCCAAGTCCGACATGTCTCTGTTTGTCCACCATCATGGAGTAGAGACTGCCTACTTGCTCCTCTACGTGGATGACATTGTCCTCACCGCCTCCAGTCAGTCACTTCTTCGCCGCCTCATCATCGCGCTCCAACGGGAGTTTCCAGTCAAGGATCTGGGCGTGCTTCACCATTTCCTAGGGGTCACTGCTGAGCCTCGGCCCTCAGGACTCCTACTTCACCAGCGGCAGTACACTCTTGACATTCTGGAGCGGGCCACGATGATTGATTGCAAGCCCTGCTCTACCCCAGTTGACACGCAGGCGAAGCTCTCTGAGGACACGGGTGACCCAGTCGAGGACCCTACCGGGTATAGGAGCCTTGCCGGTGCCATTCAGTACCTCACCTTCACTAGGCCGGACATCTCCTACGTCGTGCAGCAGGTCTGTCTCCATATGCACGACCCCCGAGAGCCCCACCTCGTGGCTCTCAAACGCCTCCTCCGCTACCTCCGGGGCACCATCGACTACGGGCTGCTTCTCCACCGGTCTACCTCCTCCGAGTTGGTTGTCTACACCGACGCTGACTACGCCGGGTGCCCGGACACTCGGCGCTCCACCTCTGGCTTCGCCGTCTTCTTCGGCGGCAACCTGGTGTCCTAGTCGTCGAAGCACCAGCCGGTCGTCTCCCGCTCAAGTGCCGAGGCGGAGTACCGTGCTGTGGCCAACGGCGTGGCGGAGGCTGCGTGGCTCGGGCAGCTCCTCGCCGTGCTCCACAGTCCCCTCTCCAGGAGCACGTTGGTCTACTGCGACAACGTCAGCGCCGTCTACCTCTCCACCAACCCGGTGCAGCACCAGCGGACCAAGCATGTAGAGATCGATCTACACTTCGTCCGTGATTATGTTGCCGCCGGTACTGTTTGGGTCCTCCACGTCCCGACCACCTCCAGTTTGCTGATATCTTCACCAATGGTCTTTCGTCCTCGACCTTCGCCAAGTTTCGCTCTAGCCTCAACGTCAGTAGTGGCTAGTTGCGGCTGTGGGGGGATCCTATGGTGTGATGTACGGTGTGGGGTGTACGTCTTCCTTTTGAGTCCAGTCTGTGAACTCCGCTGCGCCGGATGTTCAGACTGTGGGGGGTGTTAAAGTATATGCCATGTGTCTAGGCCCATGTGGCCCATGTACATCACTATATAGCTACCCATTAGGTTTAGCCTTATGAATCAATCAATTACCTGAGACAGTTGCATTGAAATTCGAGCATCGTAACAGTAAAGGATGCAATTATGGCCCCCATATGAGTGGCAAGTTTATAAGTATGTTGCTCATCCTATTGTCTTTCCTTTGTCATGGGCACTATTTCTTTCTGACTATTGGCATTGTTTGCTAGCACTTTCAATGGTTGCTATGGCATACCATCGGTCCACTACAAGGGTCGTCAGGGCGAATACTATATACTTGTGAGTTCGATTATTACTCTATTTCATTGCAGCTCAACAATGTTTATTCACTTAACTTTTTTTCAGGTAATGGATATGCTTGGTACCAGCCTTTGGGATGTGTGGAATTCGATGGGGGCAGGCATAAGTATCTTTCATTCTTTTTTATGGTATCTTTTGTCACTCATGTATCAGCTTCTAGACTAAACGAGTCAACAATCTCAAACAGGATGACTCCAAATATGGCTGCTTGCATTGCTGTAGAGAGCATATCAATTCTTGAGAAGCTCCATTCTAAAATTAGCTATCTTGAACCTAATGTTCTTAGATGTATGTATTACTGTTGATTTACACTATGATCATCTGTTTGCCAGGTTTGTGCATGGTGATGTGAAACCAGAGAATTTTCTGCTTGGTCAGCCTGGATCGCCTGAAGATAAGAAGCTTTACCTTATAGATCTTGGTTTAGGTATGCATTTGTCAATTTTTTTATCCAAGTGTTTACTATTCCATGCCACCTTTGTTTCTTTGAAACTTCATAGATTTTCTTAGTGTTATTTTCCCAATTATCTCCCCCCTTCTTTGTTGTTGTTGATATGTGGCACCCAAAATTGTACAACATCCAAGTGGAGAGAGAATAATGGTTATCATGTTGATTATGATCAACGGCCTGATATCTTTAGGTTGGTTATATTCTCATTAGCTGCAGTTTCCATTAATAAATGGTCTTCCTTAACCTATCCTCTTGTTTCTTTTTGCAGGGGAACAATTAGATATGCGAGTGTCCATGCTCATTTGGGGCGCACTGGTAGTAGGAGGGATGATTTAGAGTCACTCGCATACACCCTTATTTTCCTGATAAGAGGAAGATTACCTTGGCAAGGCTACCAGGTAGGTTTCAATACACATGTTGACTCAACATTATGGTATTCTTCTGGAACGCCTGTCAGCCTGCAACAATGTTTGTAGGGAGATACCAAGAGTTTCCTTGTTTGCAAGAAGAAAATGGCTACTTCTCCGAAGATGCTTTGTTGTTATTGTCCAGCTCCATTCAAACAGTTTCTTGAGATTGTCACAAATATGAAATTTGACGAAGAGCCAAATTATACCAAGCTGATCTCTCTTTTTGATGGTTTGATTGAAGCACCTGCTTCGAGACAAATCAGAATTGACAGGGCTCTCAAGGTCTGTACTAACTATTCCCTCTCTTCATATATAGTTAGATTTCTTTATTCTTATATTTATTTGTTTCTGTACTATAGGTTGGACAGAAACATGGAAGATTGGTTGCAGATCTAGAAGAAGATGAACAACCTAAAAAGAAGGTTAGATTAGGGAGCCCAGCGGCTCAATGGATTTTAGTTTATGATGCTAGGCGGCCCATGAAGCAGAGGTAATTACAATCATTTAATTATATTAGATGCTACAATGCATGATAGTTATGTTATACGTGTTGCATTTCTCTAGCAATACAAAGCTTTGTAAACATGATCAATGAGATGTGATGAACTATTGTTGCTAAGCTTTGTTATCAACATCTGTTGCTTGTTTCTTAGGTACCATTACAATGTGGCAGACTCGAGGCTAAGACAACATATAGAAAAGGGCAACGATGATGAGCTTTACATTAGCAGTGTGGCTTCCTCGGCAAACCTTTGGGCACTCATCATGGACGCAGGAACTGGTTTCTGTTCTCAGGTTTATGAGCTCTCACCGGTTTTCCTCCACAAGGTACAATATTATACTATCCGAGTGAAGCCTGACGACCATACCTAATAATTAATTGATTTAGCTAGGAAGTGTAACTCTGTTTCTGATTATACAGAGGACTGGATAATGGAGCAGTGGGAGAAAAGCTACTACATAACAGCAATTGCTGGATCATCCAACGAGAGCTCATTGGTTGTCATGTCCAAAGGTCTTGATTTGACATTTTCTTGTCATTGCTCATGCTTGCATATTGATCTTCCATTTCCTCACTACTTTCCCGTTAGCAGTGCAAAATCCTATTGTTTCTCTTGTATGTCATAATGCAATCTCTATTTTAAGCCCCGTTGCATCGCGCATTAACTATCAGGGCCTGCGATGGTAGTAATTTGGGGTAATATATTTCCACTGCTGCAGGAACTCCTTACACCCAGCAATCATACAAGGTTAGTGAGTCGTTTCCTTACAAGTGGATTAATAAGAAGTGGAAAGAAGGGTTCCATGTGACATCCATGGCCACCGCTGGGAATCGCTGGGGCGTAGTCATGTCAAGGAATTCAGGGTTCTCTACTCAGGTTAGGATGATTGCTTTGACCGCGCAGCAGTATCTGTGTTGTGGGCTCGCCTTGCCAGCGCTCACACTCCTCTGAATTGTGTCAACTGATGCCTGAACATTTAACAAGGCATTTAGCCCCCCTTTCCCAACTACTGTCAGGTTGTAGAGTTGGATTTCCTGTACCCCAGCGAAGGCATCTACCGGCGCTGGGAGAGCGGCTACAGGATAACTTCCATGGCGGCCACCAACGACCAAGTCGCTTTCATCCTGAGCATGCCAAAGCGGAAGCCAATGGACGAGACCTAGGAAACGCTCCGGACCTCCGCCTTCCCTAGCTCACACGTCAAGGTTTGTCCCTTGCAGCTGCAAACCATGTGTCTTAAGAAACATCTATCTTGCCAATGCTTCAGATCTCGCTGCCACTTGCATCTCCTGTCACCGTTCCAAGCTGACCTTCCAAAAACTTTGTAGGAGAAATGGGCCAAGAACCTCTACATCGCTTCGATCTGCTACGGGCGGACAGTGTGTTGATGGCGCGCACGTGGGAAATGGAAGTCGAAGCGCCTCGCATCAAGAGATGCGAGATGGGGTGTCAAGTCGAAACCAGTTCTAATGATAGGATCAGTGTATCTCTGAAGATATGGCATGAGTTACCCTACCGTATTTGTAAAGAAATGATGCCGGCAGAACGACCTTTCCTAACGCGTTTGGGCAGAAATTCGTTGCTGTCGCCATATTTTGACAGGAGTTTCTCCTGTGTTGTCGGTAGAAATTTGCGCGTGCACTCTTCCCATTTTGGGGCCCATGCAATGTGTTTCACCCGATGTATCGCTGGGCTGCCTGTGTTGTGAGCCTCAATGGCATTTTATTTTGAGAGACATAGATAAATTGAATTGATTGAATATTTAGAGCTCAGTCAATCAAGGCCCGATTAGCTTCTCTTTTTGAGATACAATTCCCAGGCTATGTCAGTAGCAGCGTATCTAATACTCCAGCCATTCCAAAATATAATTCGTTTAAATTAATCTCTACTACTCTATAAGCTCTTATTGTAGGCGTCCACAGTCATCAGTTCTGCTCTGCAGCCCGCCAGCCCCCGCAGTGCCCCTCCCCTCACGATCGCGCAGGCACCTTTTTGCCCCCCCACCCTAAATCTCGCCCCCCCCACCGTGGATCTTGCGCCAGCCATGCCCGCCAATCTCGGCTATGCTTGCCAATTTTGGCCAGCCCCCGCCGTACCCTCGCTTACCCCCGCACCCTCTCACACATGCGCATGGAAGTAGCCTCCTCGCTTTGGAAGGAAGGCCCCCCTCGCTCTGGAAGGAAGGCCCATTCGTGCTGGAGGAATCCTCGCCCAAAATCCATAGCTGTCGTGCCACCCTTCCATCCTCGGCACCCCCTTCGGCAGCGCCCCCCTTCTAGCCCCCTTCCAACTTCGACGCCCGCGTCGGACGGACAACGCGCGATGCAAGCCCGAGACCCCTCCCTCCTCGTGCCGCCACCCACCATGCCCTCTCCCTCCCCTCACAGCTGCCCCTCTCCCCACCCCCTATATCACTGTGTCGTAGCCCCTCTCCTCACCCTTTGCATCATCACGCCGCCACCGCTGTGTTGGGTCCGTGCTAGCCACCTCCCTCGCTCGCGAGGCCGCGGCGACTGCCACCGCTCGTGAGGTCGCCCATCTTCCTGGAGTTGTGGTCGACGGAGCTGGAGGTGCTGGGCCTCACCACTACCTTCGGCAATGTCCACACCGCCCTCGCCACGCGCAACGCGCTCCACCTGGTGCCGCCGCCTACCTTCCTTCCTCTCTCTCCCCCACCCTGCTGGCATGTTCCGCCCACTCTGACCGTGGCTCACATTTGCTTCTGATGTGTGTGCTTGAGCTGGAGGCTGTTGGCAGGACTGACATCCCCATGGCAGAGGGATCCCATCTAACGATCAAGGTAGCTATCAGCATCTCTTTGTTTATGCTACCACGTTGAATCGATGTTCAATTGTCAACGTTGCAGCGCCCTCATCAAACACAGAGAAAAAAAATCAAAGAATCGCAGTGATCTAGCAAAGCCACAAACAGTTGAGATTGAGGGAACGCCATCGAGAGGATCATACTTCCTGCGTGTTCATCAGCAGCTTTCATAAGGCTATTTTGTTCATTCATTTACTCTGTCATTTGAATTGTTGTTTTGAAAGGGAATGTGCCCTTGGGCCATTTCTAAGATTATCGACAGCGGATGCACAAACCATATGACGGGGGAGAATAAGATGTTCACCTCCTACGTCAAGAATAAGGATTCCCAAGATTCAATCATATTCGGTGATGGGAACCAAGGCAAGGTGAAAGGCTTAGGCAAGATTGCAATATCAAATGAACACTCTATCTCTAATGTGTTTTTAGTTGAGTCTCTTGGATATAATTTACTATCTGTTAGTCAATTATGTAATATGGGATATAATTGTCTATTTACAAATGTAGATGTGTCTGTCTTTAGAAGAAGTGATGGTTCATGTAGCATCCCAAAAATTCAAATCCTGAAATTTTCTCAAACTTGCTCTAAATTCAAAATGAATCTCAAATTTCATTTCAAAATGTTTGTTTGTGAGTTGATATCAACAAATAAAGTATAGTGGTCTATATTTCTCTCCAAAATCCTCCTCAAAATATCCTACAAATATTTCCCCAGTGATCACCCTGAATTTCTTTTCAGAAATACTGCCCAGATATTTCTCCAGTGATCCCCCTCAAATTCTTCCAGAAATACCGCCCAGATATTTCCCTAGTGATCCTCTTCAAGTTCTTTCCAGAAATATTGTCCAAATATTCCACCAATATATCTCCAAGTATTTTCCTCTTGAGAAATACCTTCAGAATCATTTTTCAAGTCCCCACAAATATTTTCTTCATAACTTTTCTCATGCTCATACGTATACGTATGCCTCCAGTGTCATACGTGAGCTCTACAAGCTAATCTCACTTATACAAGACAAATACATGCTAATCTCCCACTAATCCTCTCATCCTCCCACTAATCCTCTCATCCCTCCCCCTAATCCCCCCACCATGGCTATAAATAGAGGGGCAAGGGCCTCCTCTCATCCCACCCCAAGCCATTTCATGGCAACTCTCTCCCCCCCCACACACACCCACTCCATGTTCCACACAAGCACACACTAGCACAAGGATCGTTCGATCGTTCTTCGATCGTTCGTCCCCTGTTCTTAGTTTGTTTGTTCGTTCGTCCGATCGTTCATGGTTCGTTCGTCCGTTCGTCCGATCGTTCGATCGTTCGTCCGTTCGTTCGTCCAAATAATCTTTTTCCTACCGTTATGCTGCCGAAATTCCGATCGTTCGTTCGTTCGTTCGATCATTCGATCGTTCATCGTTCGTTCATAGTTCCTATTCATCGTTCATCGTTCGTTCATAGTCCCTATTCATCGTTCTTCCAGATAATCTTTGTCCTGCCGTTATGCTGCCGAAATTCCGATCGTTCGTTCGTTCGATCATTCGATCGTTCATCGTTCGTTCATAGTCCCTATTCATCGTTCTTCCAGATAATCTTTGTCCTGCCGTTATGCTGCCGAAATTCCGATTGTTCGTTCGTACGATCATTCGATCGTTCGTCCGTTCGTTCGTCCAAATAATCTTTTCCTGCCGTTATGCTGCCGAAATTCCGATCGTTCGTTCGTCCGATCATTCGATCGTTCGTTTGTTCGTTCATAGTTCCTATTCATCGTTCATCGTTCGTTCATACGAACTATTCACTATCACTATTCACCATTACTATTCACCATTACTATTCATCGTTGCTATTCACATACACTATTCATCATCGTTACTATTTATCATTACTATTCATCATCGTTACTATTCATCGATGATATCTATAATTACTTTTCCATCGCCACTATTCATCGTTACTATTCATCGGTCATCTAGTCATCCCAAATTTCAACTACTCATCCATCATGCTGTCCAGTTCACCTAAGACCAGCCAGACCCATATTCCAGTCATACGAACTCCGGTGACTGTGATTTTCCTTCTAGTGGGAACTTCCCATCTGGTCACCCATCCCAGGTTTCTCCAAGTTGAGCACGCTTAACTTTGAGATTCCTTCGAACCAGGCTCCCAAACTCAGATTCCAATAATTCTCGTTTCTAAATTCTTATCAAACTATTCCCTATCCAACCATGTCATCCCTTAAGCATGGCCCATATTCCAGAAAACTCCCAAAATACTCCTGTCCCATATTCTGCCTATAACTCTCCTGTTCATACTAAGTCAGACGATTCATTCGTCACTATTCTCACCAATAGTGAACTTCACTGTGCTACACCACATACACCCAGCTATAAATACACCCAGCTACCCTCTCCCTCTCCACACACACTCAACACCCTCAGCCAAGGCAAACACCCCACCCACTCAGTTACTCTGCTCTGCCGGCTACACGCATAGTGTCGCTTCGCCTCCAGTCCACCCTCCTGGTAAGCACCTCCGCTCCACCACCAGTAATATCACAACACCACATGACACAGATTCTACTCAAGACTCTACCCATCCATATATCGCTATTCTGACCACTATACTAAATATTTGTTGGTATACTTGCTGGTTTGTATGTTTGCTTGTTTATGTTGCATAGTTATCGGAGCGTTCGTGCCGTCTCGTGGAGGCCAGATCCGCAAGTCTACGCTAGGCGGTGGAGCCAGAAGCCAGTTCCGCGAGCTCCCCTTCCCCCTTCGCCGAATAAGCACGGCAAGCTCACTGGATCCCTTTGATGCATAAATTACCTATGTTTTTCAACCACAACCCTCAGCCTGTTATTTTATGCATGATATGATTTTGAGACAAGTTATTATGGCCACCCAGCTGCTTGCCGCAATCAATCCCTGATATATATGTTCCAAATGATTTGAGAACAGGTGTGAGTTTTCAAAAGAAAATGCTTTTCAAAATGTGTGTGATGAAGGGTTTTCACCCTTATCACCTTGTGAGTGGGATAATCAGGGACTCCCTGGTTTAGGGGAGGGCCTAAGGTGTTGGCTCAGCTGGTTTAGGCGTGAGCAGAAGGATTGTCCCCTCATATAAGGACCGGTTTGTCATCTTCACTACCTGTACTCTTTAATAGTACAACCACTCGAGACTGTGTGGGCAGTCACTCAATCTGAACTCGTACGGTCCAACCCCAGGGTTATGAAGGCTGGGGAGCACCGGGAGGATAAGGAGGGGGAAAGTTTTGTCCGGTTTGGACATGGTGGTGGCCTGACTCCTTCCGGATAACCGTTAAGGTTAGGACGTGCGGGGAAAGAAAGAGATTCGGATTCGGGTCTCACTAGCTATGAGATCGCAGAGCCGGACTAGTGGGTAAAGTGTACACCTCTGCGCAGAGTTTGAAAACCTATTCGAATAGTCTGTGTCCACAGGAATGGACGAGTCTGGTATGGTATGGCAATTAATGTTTTGTTTTCCAAATAAAGAGATGCTTTTGAAAAGTGGTTTTTAAAGGTCTGGCTGTTGAACCATGAGCTATGGTGGACGGGAAGTCCAGTAGCTGTTTTTGAAAAAGGAAAAACCAGTGGGAACTGCTGAGATACCTGGATGGTTTAGTCCAGGGGATTTTGTTATAATACTGAAAAACTTCCTGCTCCTTTTGGAGAGGATGCGCTTTGCAAAAATACAAAACGTTTTTCAAAACAACTCTGCATAAAATATTGCTGTTTCTGCAAAATATCCTGAGCTCCACATATTCCATGCATTATATCTGATTTCCCCATTCCGCGGGTGAAGGTGGGCTGCTGAGTACGTTTGTACTCACCCTTGCTTATTTGTTGTTTTTCAGAAAAGGAGATCAGGTAAGAGTTACGACTGTTCCCAACCTTGCCTGTGGTTGTTGGACCGCTGATTTGCTTCGCTGCGTATATCGGGCTGCTTCAGCCCCACTCTGATGATATGTCCCGAGTTGTGGACCAACTCTTAAAGTTGTTCGCCACCTTTATAGGTTTGTCTCGTTTAAGCAGATCTGGAATCATCTGATGTATAAATGTGTTTACTAGCCTCCTGGGACTAGTAATTGTATCACATTTGAGTCCCAGAGGATTGGGGACGCTTTAGGTGGTATCGGAGCTGTTAGGTTGGCCGCAGGACGTAACCCTTAGCCTGATCAAAAGTTTTTGAGTCCAAACTATTTTCTAAAAAAAATCTTGCTCTCATCCCTCCATTTCGAAAATGCTTTCCCCTTTCCTTCTCTCAGAAGTCAGATGGAGGTCCGTTGCCAAACCAGCTTTTGCCAGAATGAAGATGGTTTCCCCAAGTTGCTGAGAGCATGCACAGTCCGCCTCGGAATCAGGAGCCAGCCAGAGTATGATGGTCGTGAATTCGTCGAGCATGGCACAGAGAAGTGTGCCGTGACTATATACATTGGATCCAGTCCACACCATGTGGAATGGAGTGTCACTGCTGCTGGGCACAGATTCAAAGACACCTGCCAAGTCGTCGCCCGCAAGGCATTGAGGGCCCTATGTCAGATCTATGAAGAAGAAGTGGCCGACACATCGCTCAGATTCTTTCCACCCTTTCAGAGAGACCGTCCAGTTTGGATGGCCAGGATGCGTGCATTGGAAGAGCAGCAGCTGCTTGAGGACGACCCCACAGTCGTGTACCTCACTGCCTACCTGCTCACCCTAGATGCACAGTATGATTTCTTGGCTCGGCACCACCGTCAGATGATTGCCCGAGCAGAAGATGCAGAGAAGCTCAACCGTAAGCTCCATGTGGATCTCAACACAGCTCAAGCCCGTGTAGCTGCCTTGGAAAGTCGTGAAGTCATTGCTGTTCAAGCCCTGAAGCAAGCCAAGGATGAGCATGTCCAGAAGTTGATGGAGGCCTACTTGGTAACCCATAACCAACGTAGAGCTTTGCGGATCCAAGAGCCCGCTCCATCCAACACTGTTCAACCCATCAAAGCTGAAGACCCCCAGATTCTTGAAGGTCACTCGGTCTCTATCAGAGGAGAGAAGAAGGCTTGGTAACTCCCGGAAGGAGCCATAGTCTTGGAAGGAATTCCAGTCTTCCCTCAGGCTATGGATAAGCAAGAGCACCCTGAATCCTCCCAAGATCCCCCGCCAGAGTTGTTTGAGCCCCTCACCATAAAGAAGATTCCAGCACCATCCCTTGAGGTCAAGGAAGAAGCTGCAAGCACCCCGCCAGCACCATCGCCCTCTGAGGAGCTACAAGAGCCAGTCCCGCTTGAAGAAGAGCTCGACCCCGTGCTGCCATCTCAGTCGCTGCCAGAAGAAGTCATCAACATCAGCTCCCTCTTAACCCATCCAGGAGATATCTCAGATTGAAGTTGTGTGTCAGCCTTGCCAGAAGAGAAGCTGCCAGATCTGAGTTAGTTATACCCAGTCCTCTGCGTGCATTGGGTAGTGAAGTTTTTCTTCACTTTGGCCAGAGCCCTGCATGTATGAGAGGTAATCGTGTAGACTCGTGTTTTGAAAAAACTCTAATTGTGTTGCCCCCTAGGGCATTTCAAAATGAATTTCGCTTGATGTTTTCCTCCCTTTTGAGTGCATATGTGATGCTTTAACGTTAGTGCTCATAAGTTGCATTTAGCATAGTTCTCAATTCAGGAGCCAAGCAATAGTAGTTATGCTTAGCCCCCGAATCTGAGTAGTTCGTGCTTTGGAAAAACTCTATTCTTCCCCTATTCAAAATATTTGATTTTGTTTGTGCTTATCATTGCTGAACTTATGTGTTTTCTTTCTTTTTAAGAAAGGTTTTCTCTAAAAACATAGATCACAAATTAGATCTAATCCTCACCTTATGCTTCCATTCTCATCTTAACCCATCTCAAGAGAAAAGTGCTTTACCCAAGAAGATACCGAGAAGCTTACCCTTGAAGCATGGAATAAGCTACAGAGGAACCTATCCAGTCGCTCAGTCAAAAGGACCGACCGTGAGAATCAAAGCACTGCCCCTGAGTCAAAGTAAACAGGAAAAGAGGACAGAAGGAGTTATTACCATACAGAGAGGCAAAGATTCTTGGAACCAGAGACCACAAACATCAGGGTCATTGACCCCACCACTCACCCGTGCCCCCCGCACGCGTGCCTCGCCTCCATGCGCACTACCACCGCCCCACCCCCCTTTGCAGCGCACCCGCCGCCGCCATCATCGTCGGCACCAGGCCCCCCCTTCCCCTCCGTCGCACCTGTTGCCACGTAGCACCTACTCCATCACCACTACTCCGCAATCGAACACCAACGCTCGCCTATAAACCCCCCACCAGCTCCCTCAACTCCCATCTCGCTCAAAGCAAAGCACACTCCAGATAAACCCCCTGCCAAATAGCAAGCAACTCCATTTCCACTCCCTCGCCCCTAAGATCACAATGCTCGGTGATTCTTGGGTTGAAGACTGTTGCACATGGTTCATAGTCTTTGGTTTCCTCCAGTGTATGATAGTAATACTCTTTGATAGAATCCTCCAGTGGGAAGAGCAAAGAGAAAGGAAGGGTCAGTGAAAAGAAGATAGTGAAGAGAAGATGAGAAGAAGGTTGTCCCAGAATCAACCCTGTGTCAGTCATTTCTTCGCAGCCTGCTCAAGCAGCAACAGCAGAAGAAGGCCCTGTAACACCCTTGTTATGAGGTACTTCAAGGAGTTCAAATCCCCAAGATTCAAGAGTTCTACCCTCATTCTTTTTAAGTGGGTTAGTATTCCAGTAAAGTTCCTGCTATGGAGAAAAAGAAGAAGGCCTGTAGCAAGCTTGTGGAGGACCAGATCATCGAAGCATATAAGTTCCTGGATGAGAAGTGGTCACCCAAGTTTTGTTGATGAAGCACCAGAAGACTAGTCAAGGAAGGAATCCATGTGGGAGTTTGCAAGAGAAAGGTTTGTGTGTTGGCATCGATGCTTCTTCAATAAGCTAGTTGCCAAGCGAAAGCCAGAAGCCTGAAGATGATCTTGAGTAGCCTGAATCAGCGTTTGCAATCGGCAACCAGATGCTCCTCAAGGCCAGATCTTGTTGAAGTTCCATCTCCTCAAAGAGTTGCAAAGTGAAGATATGTAGCTAAAGTAAAGCTATACCCATAACCCTTCTAAGCCAAATCTCGAGGACGAGATTCCTTTTAAGTGGGGTAGATTTGTAGCATCCCAAAAATTCAAATCCTGAAATTTTCTCAAACTTGCTCTAAATTCAAAATGAATCTCAAATTTCATTTCAAAATGTTTGTTTGTGAGTTGATATCAACAAATAAAGTATAGTGGTCTATATTTCTCTCCAAAATCCTCCTCAAAATATCCTACAAATATTTCCCCAGTGATCACCCTGAATTTCTTTTCAGAAATACTGCCCAGATATTTCTCCAGTGATCCCCCTCAAATTCTTCCAGAAATACCGCCCAGATATTTCCCTAGTGATCCTCTTCAAGTTCTTTCCAGAAATATTGTCCAAATATTCCACCAATATATCTCCAAGTATTTTCCTCTTGAGAAATACCTTCAGAATCATTTTTCAAGTCCCCACAAATATTTTCTTCATAACTTTTCTCATGCTCATACGTATACGTATGCCTCCAGTGTCATACGTGAGCTCTACAAGCTAATCTCACTTATACAAGACAAATACATGCTAATCTCCCACTAATCCTCTCATCCCTCCCCCTAATCCCCCCACCATGGCTATAAATAGAGGGGCAAGGGCCTCCTCTCATCCCACCCCAAGCCATTTCATGGCAACTCTCTCCCCCCCACACACACCCACTCCATGTTCCACACAAGCACACACTAGCACAAGGATCGTTCGATCGTTCTTCGATCGTTCGTCCCCTGTTCTTAGTTTGTTCGTTCGTTCGTCCGATCGTTCGATCGTTCGTCCGATCGTTCATGGTTCGTTCGTCCGTTCGTCCGATCGTTCGATCGTTCGTCCGTTCGTTCGTCCAAATAATCTTTTTCCTACCGTTATGCTGCCGAAATTCCGATCGTTCGTTCGTTCGATCATTCGATCGTTCATCGTTCGTTCATAGTTCCTATTCATCGTTCATCGTTCGTTCATAGTCCCTATTCATCGTTCTTCCAGATAATCTTTGTCCTGCCGTTATGCTGCCGAAATTCCGATCGTTCGTTCGTTCGATCATTCGATCGTTCATCGTTCGTTCATAGGCCCTATTCATCGTTCATCGTTCGTTCATAGTCCCTATTCATCGTTCTTCCAGATAATCTTTGTCCTGCCGTTATGCTGCCGAAATTCTGATTGTTCGTTCGTACGATCATTCGATCGTTCGTCCGTTCGTTTGTCCAAATAATCTTTTCCTGCCATTATGCTGCCGAAATTCCGATCGTTCGTTCGTCCGATCATTCGATCGTTCGTTTGTTCGTTCATAGTTCCTATTCATCGTTCATCGTTCGTTCATACGAACTATTCACTATCACTATTCACCATTACTATTCACCATTACTATTCATCGTTGCTATTCACATACACTATTCATCATCGTTACTATTTATCATTACTATTCATCATCGTTACTATTCATCGATGATATCTATAATTACTTTTCCATCGCCACTATTCATCGTTACTATTCATCGGTCATCTAGTCATCCCAAATTTCAACTACTCATCCATCATGCTGTCCAGTTCACCTAAGACCAGCCAGACCCATATTCCAGTCATACGAACTCCGGTGACTGTGATTTTCCTTCTAGTGGGAACTTCCCATCTGGTCACCCATCCCAGGTTTCTCCAAGTTGAGCACGCTTAACTTTGAGATTCCTTCGAACCAGGCTCCCAAACTCAGATTCCAATAATTCTCGTTTCTAAATTCTTATCAAACTATTCCCTATCCAACCATGTCATCCCTTAAGCATGGCCCATATTCCAGAAAACTCCCAAAATACTTTTGTCCCATATTCTGCCTATAACTCTCCTGTTCATACTAAGTCAGACGATTCATTCGTCACTATTCTCACCAATAGTGAACTTCACTGTGCTACACCACATACACCCAGCTATAAATACACCTAGCTACCCTCTCCCTCTCCACACACACTCAACACCCTCAGCCAAGGCAAACACCCCACCCACTCAGTTACTCTGCTCTGCCGGCTACACGCATAGTGTCGCTTCGCCTCCAGTCCACCCTCCTGGTAAGCACCTCCGCTCCACCACCAGTAATATCACAACACCACATGACACAGATTCTACTCAAGACTCTACCCATCCATATATCGCTATTCTGACCACTATACTAAATATTTGTTGGTATACTTGCTGGTTTGTATGTTTGCTTGTTCATGTTGCATAGTTATCGGAGCGTTCGTGCCGTCTCGTGGAGGCCAGATCCGCAAGTCTACGCTAGGCGGTGGAGCCAGAAGCCAGTTCCGCGAGCTCCCCTTCCCCCTTCGCCGAATAAGCACGGCAAGCTCACTGGATCCCTTTGATGCATAAATTACCTATGTTTTTCAACCACAACCCTCAGCCTGTTATTTTATGCATGATATGATTTTGAGACAAGTTATTATGGCCACCCAGCTGCTTGCCGCAATCAATCCCTGATATATATGTTCCAAATGATTTGAGAACAGGTGTGAGTTTTCAAAAGAAAATGCTTTTCAAAATGTGTGTGATGAAGGGTTTTCACCCTTATCACCTTGTGAGTGGGATAATCAGGGACTCCCTGGTTTAGGGGAGGGCCTAAGGTGTTGGCTCAGCTGGTTTAGGCGTGAGCAGAAGGATTGTCCCCTCATATAAGGACCGGTTTGTCATCTTTACTACCTGTACTCTTTAATAGTACAACCACTCGAGACTGTGTGGGCAGTCACTCAATCTGAACTCGTACGGTCCAACCCCAGGGTTATGAAGGCTGGGGAGCACCGGGAGGATAAGGAGGGGGAAAGTTTTGTCCGGTTTGGACATGGTGGTGGCCTGACTCCTTCCGGATAACCGTTAAGGTTAGGACGTGCGGGGAAAGAAAGAGATTCGGATTCGGGTCTCACTAGCTATGAGATCGCAGAGCCGGACTAGTGGGTAAAGTGTACACCTCTGCGCAGAGTTTGAAAACCTATTCGAATAGTCTGTGTCCACAGGAATGGACGAGTCTGGTATGGTATGGCAATTAATGTTTTGTTTTCCAAATAAAGAGATGCTTTTGAAAAGTGGTTTTTAAAGGTCTGGCTGTTGAACCATGAGCTATGGTGGACGGGAAGTCCAGTAGCTGTTTTTGAAAAAGGAAAAACCAGTGGGAACTGCTGAGATACCTGGATGGTTTAGTCCAGGGGATTTTGTTATAATACTGAAAAACTTCCAGCTCCTTTTGGAGAGGATGCGCTTTGCAAAAATACAAAACGTTTTTCAAAACAACTCTGCATAAAATATTGCTGTTTCTGCAAAATATCCTGAGCTCCACATATTCCATGCATTATATCTGATTTCCCCATTCCGCGGGTGAAGGTGGGCTGCTGAGTACGTTTGTACTCACCCTTGCTTATTTGTTGTTTTTCAGAAAAGGAGATCAGGTAAGAGTTACGACTGTTCCCAACCTTGCCTGTGGCTGTTGGACCGCTGATTTGCTTCGCTGCGTATATCGGGCTGCTTCAGCCCCACTCTGATGATATGTCCCGAGTTGTGGACCAACTCTTAAAGTTGTTCGCCACCTTTATAGGTTTGTCTCGTTTAAGCAGATCTGGAATCATCTGATGTATAAATGTGTTTACTAGCCTCCTGGGACTAGTAATTGTATCACATTTGAGTCCCAGAGGATTGGGGACGCTTCAGTTCATTAGCTTTTAAGGGTGTATTAGACGGCAAACTCTATTTAGTTGATTTTGCAAAAGAGGAGGCCGGTCTAGATGCATGCTTAATTGCTAAGACTAGCATGGGCTGGCTGTGGCATCGCCGCTTAGCACATGTGGGGATGAAGAACCTTCACAAGCTTCTAAAGGGAGAACACGTGATAGGTTTGACTAACGTGCAATTCGAAAAAGATAGACCTTGTGCAGCTTGTCAAGCAGGTAAACAAGTGGGAGGAGCACATCACAGCAAGAATGTGATGACCACTTCAAGACCTCTAGAGCTGCTGCATATGGACCTCTTCGGACCCGTCGCCTATCTGAGCATAGGAGGAAGTAAGTATGGTCTAGTTATTGTTGATGACTTTTCCCGCTTCACTTGGGTGTTCTTTTTGCAGGATAAGTCTAAAACCCAAGGGACCCTCAAGCGCTTCCTAAGGAGAGCTCAAAATGAGTTTGAGCTCAAGGTAAAGAAGATAAGAAGCGACAATGGGTCCGAGTTCAAGAACCTTCAAGTGGAGGAGTTCCTTGAGGAGGAGGGGTTCAAGCACGAGTTCTCCGCTCCCTACACACCTCAGCAAAATGGTGTGGTAGAGAGGAAGAACAGGACGCTCATTGATATGGCGAGGACTATGCTTGGAGAGTTCAAGACCCCCGAGCGTTTTTGGTCGAAAGCCGTAAACACGGCTTGCCACGCCATCAACAGGGTCTACCTTCACCGCCTCCTCAAAAAGACTTCATATGAGCTGCTAACTGGTAACAAACCCAATGTGTCTTACTTTCGTGTATTTGGGAGCAAGTGTTATATTCTTGTGAAGAAAGGTAGAACCTCTAAATTTGCTCCCAAAGCTGTAGAAGGGTTTTTATTAGGTTATGACTCAAATACAAAGGCGTATAGGGTCTTCAACAAATCGTTGGGTTTGGTTGAAGTCTCTAGCGACGTTGTATTTGATGAGACTAATGGCTCTCCTAGAGAGCAAGTTGTTGATCTTGATGATGTAGATGAAGAAGACGTTCCAACGGCCGTGATACGCACCATGGCGATTGGAGATGTACGGCCTCAGGAACAATTGGAACAAGATCAACCGTCTTCCTCAACTATGGTGCATCCCCCAACCCAAGATGACGAACAGGTATCTCAAGTGGAGGCGCATGATCAAGGGGGAGCACAGGATGTTCAAATTGAAGAGGAAGAAGCACCTCAGGCACCTCCAACCCAAGTTCGAGCGACGATTCAAAGGGATCATCCCGTCGACCAAATATTGGGTGATATTAGCAAGGGAGTAACTACTCGTTCAAGATTAGTTAATTTTTGTGAGCATTACTCTTTTGTCTCTTCTATTGAGCCTTTCAGGGTAGAAGAGGCCTTGCTAGATCCAGACTGGGTGTTGGCCATGCAGGAGGAACTCAACAACTTCAAGCGCAATGAAGTTTGGACACTGGTGCCTCATCCCAAGCAAAATGTTGTGGGAACCAAGTGGGTGTTCCGCAACAAACAGGACGAGCACGGGGTGGTGACGAGGAACAAGGCTCGACTTGTGGCAAAAGGTTATGCCCAAGTCGCAGGTTTGGACTTTGAGGAGACGTTCGCTCCTGTGGCTAGGCTAGAATCAATTTGTATATTGCTAGCATATGTCGCTCACCATTCTTTCAGGTTGTACCAAATGGATGTGAAGAGCGCTTTCCTCAATGGGCCGATCAAGGAGGAGATGTACGTGGAGCAACCCCCTGGCTTCGAGGATGAACGGTACCCCGACCACGTGTGTAAGCTCTCTAAGGCGCTCTATGGACTTAAGCAAGCCCCAAGAGCATGGTATGAATGCCTTAGAGACTTTTTAATTGCTAATGCTTTCAAGGTTGGGAGAGCCGATCCAACTCTTTTCACTAAGACTTGTGATGGCGATCTTTTTGTGTGCCAAATTTATGTCGATGACATAATATTTGGTTCTACTAACCAAAAGTCTTGTGAAGAGTTTAGCAGGGTGATGACGCAGAAATTCGAGATGTCGATGATGGGCGAGTTGAACTACTTCCTTGGGTTTCAAGTGAAGCAACTCAAGGACGGCACTTTCATCTCCCAAACAAAGTACACGCAAGACTTGCTAAAGCGGTTTGGGATGAAGGACGCCAAGCCCGCAAAGACTCCGATGGGAACCGACGGACACACCGACCTCAACAAAGGAGGTAAGTCCGTCGATCAAAAAGCATACCGGTCTATGATAGGGTCTTTACTTTATTTGTGTGCTAGTAGACCGGATATTATGCTTAGCGTATGCATGTGTGCTAGATTTCAATCTGATCCTAAGGAGTGTCACTTAGTGGCTCTGAAGCGAATTCTTCGATATTTAGTCGCTACGCCCTGCTTCGGGATCTGGTATCCAAAGGGGTCTAACTTTGACTTGATTGGATATTCATATTCCGACTATGCTGGATGTAAGGTCGATAGGAAGAGTACATCAGGGACGTGCCAATTCTTAGGAAGGTCCCTGGTGTCGTGGAACTCTAAGAAACAAACTTCTGTTGCCCTATCCACCGCTGAGGCCGAGTATGTTGCCGCAGGACAGTGTTGCGCGCAACTACTTTGGATGAGGCAAACCCTCCGGGACTTTGGCTACAATCTAAGCAAAGTCCCACTCCTATGTGACAATGAGAGTGCTATTTGAATAGCTGAAAATCCTGTTGAGCACAGCCGCACAAAGCACATTGACATCCGGCATCACTTTTTGAGAGACCACCAGCAAAAGGGGGATATCGAAGTGTTTCATGTTAGCACCGAGAACCAGCTAGCCGATATCTTCACTAAGCCTTTAGATGAAAAGACCTTTTGCAGGCTGCGTAGTGAGCTAAATGTCCAAGATTCGCGGAACTTGGATTGATTTATAGCATACATGTATTTATGCCTTTGATTATGTTCCTTATGCATTTTTGTTGCTTACTTGTGGTGCTCAAGTTGTACAAACACTCCCTGGACCTCACAAGTCCTTTTTGCAAGTGATGCACATATTTAGGGGGAGCTGTGCTACAACTTGACCCTTTGAGACTAACCGTTTGCTTGAGTTTGCTTGATTTAGTCTCAAACGAGGTTTTGAAAGGGAAAGGTGGACTTGGACCATGAAAGACTTCCACTGCACTCCGATGAGAGGGTAACTTATTCCAAGTTCATCTCATGTACTCTTATTGCCTTTGTATTCTCATTTGAAGATTTTGGTGAGGCAATGGGGTTAAAGGGCCAAGATTGATCCCGTTTTGGTGCTTGATGCCAAAGGGGGAGAAAATAAAGGCCAAAGCGATAAATGGATCAGCTACCACTTGAGAGATTTTAAAAATAGTAAAATAGAGCTTTTGGTTTGTCAAAACTCTTTTATTGTCTCTCTTGTCAAAAGTTGGCTTCTTGTGGGGAGAAATGTTGATTATGGGAAAAAGAGGGAGTTTTTGAAATTCCTGATAAATTTCTTTAGTAATACCTCTCTTTATGTCTCTACAAGTGGATTTGATTTAGAGATAGGAAATTGAGTTTGATTTGCAAAAACAAACCAAGTGGTGGCAAAGGATGATCCATATATGTCAAAATTGAATCAAAACAATTTTGGGTTCTTATTTGAATTGATTTTGTACTTGTTCTACTTGCTTTATGTTGTGTTGGCATAAATCACCAAAAAGGGGGAGATTGAAAGGGAAATGTGCCCTTGGGCCATTTCTAAGTATTTTGGTGATTTAGTGCCCAACACAAGTGCCTAAGTGTAAAAAGGTGGACAAAGTACACATCAAGGATAAAGGTATGTTTCTCAGACTTAGTACATTATTTTATGGACTAATGTATTGTGTCTAAGTGCTGGAAACAGGAAAAATCCAATTGAAAATGTCTTGGCTCGAGCAGCCAAGATTCTGCTCAGTCTGGGAACACCGGACAGTGTCCGGTGGTGCACCGGACAGTGTCCGGTGCGCCAGGCTGGCTCGAGCGAAGTGGCCGCTCTCAGGAATTCACCGGCGATGTACGGCTATAATTCATTGGACTGTCCGGTGTGCACCGGACTGTCCGGTGAGCCAACGGTCGGCCGGGCCAACGGTCAGCCGCGCAATCTGCGCGGGACACGTGGCCGAGCCAACGGCTAGAAGGGGGCACCGGACTGTCCGATGTGCACCGGACATGTCCGGTGCGCCAACGGCTCTCAGGCTGCCAACGGTCGACTGCGCCATTTTTGGAAGGAAATCGGGCACCGGACAGTGTCCGGTGTGCACCAGACTGTCCGGTGCGCCAGTCGACAGAAGGCAAGATCAGCCTTCCTAGAATGCTCTCAACGGCTCCTAGCTGCCTTGGGGCTATAAAAGGGACCCCTAGGCGCATGGAGGAGCACACCAAGCATTCCTACAACATTCCTAAGCACCAAGACCTCGATTCCGCGCATTTGTTTCATTGTGATAGCATATAGAGCTCTAGTGGAGTTGTGAACTCATTGAGTTGTGTTGCGAGCTCTTGTTGCGACTTGTGTGCGTGTTGACACTCTGATTCTTGTGTCTTGTGTGCGTTGCTAATCCTCTCTTGCTCTGTGCTTCTTTGTGAACTTCAAGTGTAAGGGCGAGAGGCTCCAAGTTGTGGAGATTCCTCGCAAACGGGATTGAGAAAAGCAAGCAAAACACCGTGGTATTCAAGTGGGTCTTTGGACCGCTTGAGAGGGGCTGATTGCAACCCTCGTCCGTTGGGACGCCACAACGTGGAGTAGGCAAGCGTTGGTCTTGGCCGAACCACGGGATAACCACCGTGCCATCTCTGTGATTGATTTCTTGTGGTTATTGTGTTTTGTTGAGACTCCTCTCTAGCCACTTGGCATTTACTGTGCTAACGCTTAACCAAGTTTTTGTGGCTTAAGTTTTCAAGTTTTACAGGATCACCTATTCACCCCCCCTCTAGGTGCTCTCATGTTTCTTTTTCATTTTCTCCTCGAGCACAGAAAGCCACCAAGCTGAGGATCGCAAGCTTCGTCCACGGTTCAGACGGGCTGGGAAACCAGGACTTCCCTCCACCAGCTACCAAGCCTGTAGATCAGTCTGTTGCTGCCTTTCTGGTTGAGCAGGCAAATCTGTACCCTGGTCAAGTTACAGTTGTTGCCCTTGGCCCACTTACCAACCTTGCTCTGGTCTGATCTCCTCCCATCTCCTTCGTGGTTTTGTTAACCAATACAGTTTCTCGCTTCTTTTAGTTGATCTTTTTTTTGGCGATCTCTGGTTACCTAGGCAATCGAGCTTGACCCTGCGTTCTCGGAGAAGATAGGACCCAGTCGGTATCAACTATATGTTTATAAGGATTTTAAAGATCTTCGTGCTTGAACAAATCAGTTTTGGTTTCACTGATCTGATGAGTGTACATATATGTCTAGGTATCCTTTGACCACAACTCTTCTATCATCGTCCTCATGCAGTCGGGCACCTCGACTAGCATAGGGTGGAGATCTATCTTGGCTTGGGTTGATTCCCTACTCTCTTGGTTAGATGGATTCTCTTTTTAATATAAATCTCAATATGTTTGATTAGATGGATTCTCTTGTTGGTGCAGATTGTGTGGATTGTTTCCTACATGTTGCTCTGCTTTCTGTTTCTTCTGGGGTTCAACTGAACCACGGTGCCCCCTCGAGTTTAGATTAAATTTATAGGTAGTGGTGGAGAATAAAGTAGATTTGTTAAAGATTTTAAAGAGTGACAACTACATTATTCCCCATACTTTTACATATAAGTTTTATTTTAGTATTTCATAGTTTATGTGTATAACTACTGGTTGCACTCCTTTTGATGCCATTCCTATTCACAATGCTTAGCTGCTTGTATATAAGTTAGAGTTACAAGCAGGGTTTAGAAAACCTTCTCAGGAAATTGACCACTGAGAGATGGGAATCGGCTATGGCTGCCTACAACTTACCATTAACGTTTCTCTCTTTCATTCTTCTTGCAGTGTTTAACATATTTTTAACTTTCAAGATGGCACTTTAGCAATTCGTTTAGAACCTCTGACATATTTTGTCCTTCAGTTACTTCTTTAGATTTTAGTATGATTAGTTATAGACAGTTACCTCTGACATTAATGTTGCTTTTTATTTTAGGAGTTTACAACCTTTTTAAGAGTTCTTGGAAGCTAATCCTACAGATATGAATGAATCTTGGACAGGAAATGGAGATTACATAATGGTGAGTAATAAATATTTGTTTTCTTGAATGCATAAGAAAGTCTTGATTGTTTATGGGAGGCAGCGGAGTTTTCCACAATTTGGCTCCAAGAGCGACGACAACCTATCGTGCCCAGGCTTCTATAGATGTCTCAACTCAGCAAATTGGATGAATGGACCTGTCAGGCCAAACTTTCTAGACTTCCAAGGTGTGGACTTTGAGGCAACGTTTGGGGTGAGAAGAGCTTACAATGTAGGAGACATTCAGGTTTGATAAGCATCTCCCTCCATTTGCTACATTTGAGAAAGCATCTGGTTATCAGGTGATGGTTTTACTTTTCTATCACATATCTCATCCGTCATCCATAGCAGTAATGTATTTTATTGATAACACTGTCATGATTTCTCTATTTTTTCTTTGCCCAGGCTCATGCTTTTATTCAAGGTTATGCTTTTTTAATCTTGTTGTAGGCGTTAGTTCAGTTTTCTGATGCTGAAACTACAATGTCTGCATAAGCTGCACTGGATGGTAGACACATTCCTAGGTATTATTGTTGATTATTAATTTTCTGCTACTAGGGGTGAAAACAGGACAGGATTACCCGGCGGGTACCGGATACGGATACTAGAAATACCCGGTTTTTTGGGTACCGGATACGGGTATTTTTGTATACGGGTCGGATACGGATAGTACCCGGTTAGACATTAGCCGGATACGAGTAGGATACGGGATGACTACTATCCGGCAAATACCCGAGAAGTCCGGGTCGGATACGGGTACCCGGTTAGCGGGTACCCGACTACAGTGCCGGACTATCGCAGTTACAGGCCCAACACCAGTCAGCCCATTAACATGTCTGGGCGTGACGTGGGTGCCTGGCTGCCGCAAGGCCTAGAGGCCGAAGTGACCGAGTGTATCTACTAATTGTGATCCACTGATCTCGTCAACTTGTGGGGACGTGGGCTCGTGGCCACTGGCCCATACGTGAGTGCATCACTGCATTTGTCCATGAGACCATGATCGTGAAGCCCTAGGAGAGCCGCAGCAGCCAGTCCACCACACATGGCTATGCTTAAAAGAGGGACTTGTGATTAATGTCTAAAAGAGGGATATGTTGCTGATTTTTTTAAATTGTGTTGTTGGTTCTATAATGAAATTATGTGAACTATTTAATATTTGTTATATACTTGTGGATTATACGTAAAAGGGGATATATTGCTGTTTTTTTTAAATCGTGTTTTGGTTCTATAATGAATTTGTGATTAGTAACTTTGAATTGTATGGTGTCAGTTTTGTTGGTATTTTTTCTATATTTGAGCTATCATATACATAATTATGTATTCCTTATTTTATTCATTTGTTTCACGGTTGGACAACTAATATCATCAGGGTGGATTATCCGACTAATATCCGTTATCTATCCGGGTAATATCCGATATCCATTTCTTATCCGCCCTGGTTATTACCCGATCACGTCCTGTATCCGTCCCGGATTTTCACTATCCGCATCCGATCATGTATCCGATAAAATTGTATTAGGGTAGGATACGAGATGACCTAATATCCGTCCGTATCCGTCCCGTTTTCACCCCTATCTGCTACCAGAACTGGATGGTGCCTGCACTCTAAGAATAACCTATTCAGCACACAGTGTTCTCAACTTCAAATATCAGAGCCACAGAAGTAGGTAATGTTTACTCAATTGTTGAGATTTTTTTATTGTATGTCCTATTTGATGGATGGATTCTTTGAGTTTTACCCATTGAATTATTTCATTTTGCGGGGAAAAGTTTTTTTGTCAGATATTTACATTGTCAATTTAGATGGTTTGTAATATTCAAAGAATCATATAATTCTTGATTATCTCCCGTAGCAAAAATTGAATAAGAAGAACCTCCTTTCCTTCTCTCAAATCGTATTCGTCATTTCAATGTCGTTTTTGGATGTAGTAAGTGAAACAGAAGAATACAGCAGAGAAACTCGGCCAGTTTCTGGAACTAATAGCTCATTGGTAATTTAGTTGGTTGAAATCTTGCACATCAGCTATCCACTTTGCTCCAAAAGTTATTTGCCTTCAATGATAAATCAATATTTGACTTCAGTGGTGCTAAAACTAGCACTGATTCGATGTTCTACAAGCTGGAGATAATGACAATTAAACTGTTTTCCATGTATGGCAAGCAGGTAATGTTGATTTAGTATATCATATGAATCTTCTTGTTATTGTGGCCGTTACATTTTCATATAATCTTTGGATCACTGCAGTTTATGATTGATCCACAAGATTTTCGAGATTCAGAACCAGACATTCTTGCAAGTTCTGCTTTCAGCAATTATAGAGTGGATCAAAGAAAATAGTGACCAATGATTACTTTCTGGCTGAAATTTTGTTGCTTCTGTTTTTTTCTCTTATGTGAATACTTTTCTCTAGCTACTCTACTTGCATTTGTAGACTCTCGAGTGTTGATTCGGCTGTCAAGAGAGACCATGATATGCCTTCGGTAGTCAAGATGAAATTGACCTGTTCAGTATTTAGTTTCCCTTGCTCCATACTCTGTAGTTTGTCCCCCTGTTCTATTTTTATTAAAAACGATCAGTGGAGAAATGGGGTGATTGTAAAAGAGAGAAAAAGGGATAAAGTGTATATAAAAATTACTATACAAATAAACATTTATGTATATATCATATAATTTTTTTACATTATAATATTGGTAAATTACTTGCCCCCTGCGACGGTGGTTGTAGGGACACGCGCCTGGCAGCGAAGGTGTTACAAACGTTGCCTCCCTATTCGTGGGTCTTTGCTCGTGTAGGAAAATGACGAGACTGGGTGATCCGAAAATGACCATTGCACATGTAAAACGAAGAAGGTACATTAAAAGACGTCGTCTATGTGATTATGTGCCGTCGCAACGCACGGGCATTCTACTAGTTGTTGCTTAAAGACTTTTGCAACTAACCGAGCTTTATACCTATCAACTGAACCATTATGTCTCCTTTTCAACTTGAACATCCATCAAACATCAATAATGTTCATACCTTTCTGGTGTGGAACTATAATCCAAGTGTTGTTCTTCATCAAGGCAATATACTCTTCATCCATTGCATGTTTCAAACAAGGATGTGCTAAATCTTCCTCAAATCCAGTAGGTTTTGTTGTTGAAGTGGCTGCTAGGGCTGTCAGAATATAAGCCACACTACTTAGAATAATTAGAATAATGAATGGTCCCCATCAGTGAGCTGCTTTGCCTTAACAATGTTATTTAATAGTCTGGTGCGTATTGGGTGCTGGCTTGGCTACAACTTCCTCCTCTTCATGTGCATCATGAGGTTGTTCTTCATCTGGTTCAACAGCCGAAACTGGAGAAAAATGGCCTCAACTTCAGGTTTGCACTTTAGAAAATATATCCACACAAAATCAAAGTGGAGCTTTGAGCTTTCAATATTGGTGCTGTTTGTCAAGCTGTAAACTCTCTACTAAACAAAATTGGTTCGAATATTTGAAACAAAATCAAGTAATTATCTGTAAGATATAATACTATGGTCTCGGGTTTGTCAGTTCTGAGAAAAATATTCAGGCACACCACTTTAGTCGCAGGGGACAGGGCGCTGACTGAAGAGCCTAGGTTTTTTGTTCGAAAAACATTGAAAGCCTATAGTAAACAAATAAAAACCCTATACATAATGCAGTTCAATGCAATGGGATGGCATTCGCGTGGCGGCCGTGCTTTCTCTCGTTCTAGCGAGGGAGCACGTTCGGGTACAGCCCGCGGATGTACTGCGGCATGAAGTCGTGCCGCGTCAGGATCCCCACCACCGGCGGCCGCTGCACAACGAAAAAATAAATCGTATTTCGTGTCACGTCGCATGCGAAACCACAGAAAGTTTCAGACGTGCGTGATGCAACGAAAAGCACGCACGTAACTAGAAACGAAGGTGTCGACTGGCATACTTACCCCCTGCGTCCTCGGCAGGACGCACATGTGGCGGAGGCCGAGGCCGCGGAACAGCACGGCGGCCTTGGCCAGCGACATGTTCTCCACGACGGTGTACGGTGACCGGTTGGTGATGGGGTGGAGGTCCATGTACATGTCCATCTCCTCCTCGGTCAGGTCCAGGTCGTCCACTTTGATGCCCTTCCCGGACCCGGCCTTGGCGAAGTCGAACGGCGCGAGCCGGCGGAAGACCTCGGCGGCGCCTGTCTTGACGCGGTCGCTCGTGAAGATCCGCCCCTGCAGCAGTACCAGCAGGTGGGAGCGCAGGACGAGGCCGCAAAGCTCCGGCGCCGGCGCGAACGGCGGGTCCTCGATCACGGGGAACCCGTTGTGGCCCGTGCTCCTGAGGGTGTGGACGACGGTGCCCACGCGCTCGACGCTGGAGAAGGTGACGAGCGGGCCGGACACCACGTCGCCGGCCACCAGGCTCCGCGTGCACGGCTCGGCGTGCACCTCCAGGTAGGGGAGGCCCTTCATGCGCACGATCTGCTCGTACACCCCCTTGTTGAAGCAGTCCGCCACCGTCTTGGCGATGAGCAGCACGAGCATGATGAGCGGCAGCAGGAGCAGGTCGTTGGTGAGCTCCAGCAGGATGACGCACACCGACACCGTCATCCGCATGGTCCCGCCGAGGAAGGCCGCGGCGCCGAGCAGCGCGAAGAGCCCCGGGTCGAGTCCGCTGACGGAGCCCAGCAGCGTGCCGGCCAGGCGGCCGAACGAGGCGCCCGACAGGATGACGGGGATGAAGAGGCCCGACGGCACGGCCACGCCGTAGGTGAGCAGGCCCAGGGTGTACACCGTGGTGAAGAAGGTGAGGAGCGTGGACACGCCGAACTCCCTGTCGTACCCGGCGCTGAAGAGGTTGCGGATGGCGTCGTCGTTGGTGTTGAAGAAGAGGGACGCCAGCGCGTTGTACTGCCCCGGCGGGCACTGGAAGTTCTTGAAATTGCCGGAGCGCCCGATGGTCGGGCACTTACTGGCGAGCTCCGGCGGGCAAGGGGTGCACGCCGTCAGCCACGGCAAGCCGAAGGTGCAGCACGACGTGATCACCGAGATGGTCACCGTCAGGACGATCTTGTAGCACGCGCCCTTCCTGCAGATTCGTTCGAACAGTCCAGAGTGCGTGTTCAGTGCCGCGACCTATCCTATATGAAACCGCTTGCTTTATTAGTTAGAGCGAGAGGGCGCATGCGCTCACTCGTTGACGATGCTATATGCGCGAAGGACCCGGTCGACGAGGAAGTTGAAAAGAGCGCCGAGCAGACCGCCGAGGACGGCGAGTAACACGACTGCGGCAAGGTCCGTTGCGGTGTACGTCGCCTGCCGTGAGCTGAGATCGAACATGATCAGCCCTCCTTTGCCAAACAGGCCACAGTGGCCACCACGGCAGTAGGTGATCAGCGCGTGCAGCACCATGGTCGCCACCGCTGTCGTGGAGAAGGTCCTCCAGAGAAGCGCGCTCCGCCACCTGACGAGAGAGATCGCGGCAGACAAACCATGTTACATTACATGATGCACTGTCTGCACTGCACCTTAATTAATGCCATATATATACGCTATTACCATGATGTAACTTCTTCGAGCGCAAAGAGCACGCCTCCAACTGGGGCGCGGAAGGCCGCCGCCACCCCAGCTGCAGCTCCGCAGGTGATGAGATCTCTTCGGTCCAGGTCATTCTTGAAGTACCTGATCCAGTTCCAAGTGAGGCCATACTTCCGTGACCCGCCTTGCGCGAGCAAGGAGGCGACACAAGAACCGGTGTGCACCATAGGGCCTTCCTTGCCCAGGACAAATCCAGCAGACACTCCTAATACCGAGCCTAAAATCTGGCATTCATTATTGGCAGTAGCACCATGAAAACAGATGGAAATCAGGACACAGCGATACCAGTAACTTAGAACCACATGCATGCAGCTCGACAGTTTCAGGGCACCACCTTCACTAAGAGGGTACTGGGCGCTAAGATCGAGTGCGCGTCGATGCCATTCAGGTACGCCTTCACCTCAGGGATGCCAGAGCCGGCCGCCGCCGGGGCAACGTAAGCGCACAGCGCTGCAGCCGCAGCAGCCAGCACTGCGTTGCAACCGATGTATAGCTCAAAAGCAGCCAGGTACCTGAAGCGCCGAGTGATGGTAATTAAGCAACGAAGAAGAAGAAGCAACTTTAATTTGTGTAAACGAGATTTTAGTACCGGTTCTGGAGCATGAGATCGCCCGTCAGGAGCAACTTGAACCCGGCGATGTTTTCGACAGCGATGTTGCTGAAGAACCCAACTAGGCCGACGACTACACCTACAAGAAGTGCCAGGACCCATTTAAGGACCTGGTATTGGAAGATCTGAAGTTTCCCTCTTGACCTCCAGTCTTGGTTGTACACGTCATTCTCCACAATTCTGAAACCAATGACGTGAGAAGATTGGTCAAAACCATTCTGAGTGGTGACCAAGTTCATGGTAACAGTGATTGAAAGTCTGTTTTTAATGTAACATAACACCCTTTTTTATGAACCATAACGCTGTTTCAATCGAGTAGGACCGGAGGGCATTGCGTGCATACTCGTAGTCGAGGCTCTCAATGGGGCAGGTGTTAGCGCCGACGATGGCCATCTGCGACGTCGTGTTGGTGCCGCGCTTGTAGAGCAGTGGCCGCTGCAGAGCGCCAGCCGCCGCATCCTCGACGTCCTTCTCCCACCTCACGGACCTCGCCGAAATCGGAGTTGCAAGTGGTGTCGCCGTTGGTGTCTCCAACGGCGTCGTGCCGGAGCTCTCGGTCCCGTCCAACCAACTTTCTCTTCCAGCCGTAGGTGCCATGTCTTCTCACTTCCACTTGAGCGCGGAGCACTTTTCCTTTGCTGTCACCTGCCTCTCCTTGTCGTCAAGTAGGCCGTGTGTTCTTCGTACTGCTGTGATTAAAAAAAAAGCAAAGAAAGACAATGGGTCATTGATCCATGTGCATGTTTGGTTCCACTTAAAATCTGATTCTCCATAGAGAGAAGCGAGAATCCGGTCCAAACGTCTAGAGTAAGGAGATTAAAGTCTAGTTTGGGAACCCGATTTTCTCACGAGATTTTTATTTTTTAAAAATAAATTAGTTTATTTTCTCTTTAAAAAATTCCTTCGAAAAATGTAGTTGTCAAACTAACCCTAAATTTTGATTTTCACGACCGTTTGATTTTTTTTCCGCCACAGAATCGAACGTAACCGAGGATTCTCCACATGCCCGCGATCCTCCGTTTTTTTTTCAAAAAAAATCATAGCGCCTCGTGCGGCGTAGATTATGTAGCCGACTAGCCGCGATGAATCGAATCGATGGAAACTCACCAATACACCCCCGGCCCGCCGTCGTCTGGTCCTCCTACGCGCGCCTCGTGATGAGCTCGCCGGCGTCTTGTCCTAGCGGAACCTGCGCCTCGTGATGAGCTCGCCGGCGTCTTGTCCAGGCTACCGGAGCGCGCGCCTCGTGAGCTCGGTCGATCTCACGGCCAAACGCAGAAATTCTGACGGATCAGCATTATCCATCCGCGCCACCCAAGACGAAGAGAGGACAATAGGCCACCGAAGTACGCGGTAGGGGTCGCAGGGTGACTTGGTGGAGAGGTGCGGAGGAGTTGGCGGCGGCAAGTTAGCAGCGACCTGGCCCTGTTGCCAAATACAAATGGTCTGCGCATGCCATCATGACCAGTGTTTTAAATATCCGGCTAAGCTATTTATCTCCAGCATTTTTCATAAACTAAAAATGATATATCTGGATATAGCAGACCGCTAAATGTTTTAGCGGTTTTTATAACCTATCAGTCTACCCGGAAAAAAATTAGATAAAGTTGGGGATAATCAGATTTACCAGCTTGTTTCTTCGGACTACATTGAAACATGTCTGTTGATCGTTTGGGGCTTGGCGCCCGCGGCGGCCTGGCGTGCAAGCAGCAACCTAGCCCATGGGTTGTTTTTGAGCCCTAGAATTTTGTTCAGCCGGCCAACATGTGACTTGCCACGCCCCAGCAACGCTAAATCAAGTGTGGTTTAGCTGTTTTATTGGGCTATTAGGGGCTCAGTACGTTTAGCGTTAAACTGTGCTTAACTTATCCCAACCCTCTCCAACTTATCGTTCATGTGTGTGTATATATATTTTGTATATTTGGAGCCTTGGACTTTCAATAATTAGAGGAAGTCCTGGCTCAACGACGTCATCCGGTTCAGCTGCATCAGGTTCGAACGGCTATAAAAACATCCGCAGGCCGCCAATGTTTAGGTTTTAATGGGAGCGGCGGTTCCCTAAGGCGAGTGAGCGGCGACGGTGGTTTCCTCGTGCGTGCGAGCGTCGACAATCAGGGCGACCGACGGCGACGCACCCCAGGTCCGGTGGCGACGATGGTTAAGCGAGGCGCGGTAGGCGTCGACAGCGGTTGTGGTGTCCCTGATGGAGCGCGGCGACGACAGATCTGGGAGGCACGCACACGGCGGCGGATCCCAGAGGCGCGCACGGCGTTAGCACCTTGGGGGCGCGCACCCCGGAGTGGCTCCCGCTGGCGTCCCACCTCCGGCGATGACGTCGGCCTTCCCTAGGCGCGAGCGATGATGACGGACTGCCCTAGGCGTGAGCGGTGGTGGATCGACGACCCTGTTTTATGCAATTTTGTATACATATCTATGTCAATATCAATAGGTTTTTATGATACATTAACGGTTCATGGCTCTCCTTGCATCTTTTGTATATTTATCATATTTCTATTCACAATTTATGTAAATGTTTGTTCGTTTTTACGTAGTGTACAACGATGCATAAATAACTTCCACATGTAGCATAATTAGTATCAGTATATATCATAAATTATTCTAACAAGCCTAACTTCATAGTTGTTGGAGAGATCATATATTTATGGATGAAATAAAGCATTGAAAATTATATTTTTTTCCATGTATGACAATCCATTTTCATTCAACTCATATTCTTGTTATCCTAAATTTGTGCGCATGCAAAAGAAAACAAAATTTGTACACAGTGTACTGCAATGCATAAATACCTTCACCGTGTACTAGAATTTGTCTCAGTATATATCATAAACTGGTTCTAACATGCCTAGATGTATTGTTGTTGAAGATATCTTATATTTATGAAGGAAATTAAGCATTTAAATCAGATTTTTTGTTTCCATGCACGTCAATTCATTTTCTTTTAAAGCATATTCTTGCCATCCTAAATTTGTGTGCATGCAGCAGGAAATAGATTTTTTACGTGGTGTTCCACACTGCATAAATATTTATACCATATAGCATAATTAATATTAGTATATGTCATAAACTAGTTCCAACGACCCTAGCTACATGGCTGTTGTAGAGATCCTACTTTTATAAACGAAATAAAACATTTAAATCAGATTTTTTTGTTTCCATGTATGCCAGTCCATTTCCTTACAACGCACATTTTTGTCATATTAATTTGCACGCATTCAGTAGGAAATATATTTTTTAGGTGATGTACCACAATCCATAAGATTCTACATTATGTATCATAATTAGTATCAGTATATATCATAAACTGGTTCCAACGAGTCTAGTTGCATTGTTGTTGGAGAGATCCTATATTTATGGGAGAAGTAAAGCATTTAAATCAGATTTTTTTTGTTTCCATGCATGTCAATACATTTTCTCTCAAAGCACATTCTTGTCTTCCTAAATTTGTGCACATGCAGCAGGAAACTGATTTTCTACACATCGTACCGTATTGTATAAATACATAAATTATGTAGCATAATCAGTATTAGTATATATCATAAAATGTTTCTACCGAGCCTACCTGCATGCCTGTTATAGAGATTCTATATTTATGGACAGAATAAAACATTTAAATCAGATTTTTTTTTTGTTTTCATGCATACAACAGTTAATGGATACGCTTCCTAATTTGCGCATACAAACGGAAACAAACTGGGTGCATGCAAGGAATGGGATGCATGCGGGAGGGGGGCTAGCGGCCAGGTGTAAACCCCAGTATAGAGTACTGAAAGGAAAATATGGTCAAACCTTTTTCAAATCAATTTTGGTGGTTGAATTGCCCAACACAAATTATTAGACTAACTAGTTTACTCTAGAATATATGTTCTACAGGTGCCAAAGGTTCACAACAAACCAATACAAAGATAAAAGAAAGGGTTCAAAACAAAAGAGCAAAGTATACCGAAGGCAGCCCTGGTCTGGCGCACCGGACTGTCCGGTGTGCCACCGGATAGTGTCCGGTGCACCAGGGAGGAACGACTCTAAACATGCCAGCTTCGGGAATTCGGGGAGCCACTCCGCTATAATTCACCGGACTGTCTGGTGCACCACCGGACTGTCCGGTGCACCACCGGACTGTCCGGTGCACCACCGGACTGTCCGGTGTGCCAGCGGAGCAACGGCTACTTCGCGCCAACGGTCGTCTGCTGAGGAACAGTAAAAGCAAACAGTGCGCGCCTGCGTGCGCAGAAGTCAGAGCAGGCGGCAGAAGGCGCACCGGACAGTGAACAGGGCCTGTCCGGTGCACCACCGAACTGTCTGGTGGTCCAGTTGTCAGAAGCTCCATCGGTCAGAACCCAACGGCCTGGTAACGTGGCTAGCGCACCGGACAGTGTCTGGTGGCGCACCGGACTGTCCGGTGCGCCATACGACAGAAGCCTTCACCAACGGCCATATTGGTGGTTGGGGCTATAAATACCCCCAACCACCATTCTTCAAGGGATCCAAGCATTCACTACACCTCATTCAATACAAGAGCAATACACAACACTCCAAGACACAAATCAAAGCCTCCGATCGAATCAAAGTCCCCAATTTAACTCTAGTTTTTAGGACTTGTGAGGAGATCGACTTGTGTTCTTTTGTTGCTCTTGTTGCTTGGTTGGCTTTCTTCTTTCTCTCATTCTTACTCTCAAAACCTTGTAAGCGAAGCAAGAGACACCAATTGTGTGGTGGTCCTTGCGGGGTCTAAGTGACCCGAGAAATCAAGGAAGGAAGCTCACTCGGTCTAAGTGACCGTTTGAGAGAGGGAAAGGGTTGAAAGAGACCCGGTCTTTGTGACCACCTCAACGGGGAGTAGGTTTGCAAGAACCGAACCTCAGTAAAACAAATCACCGTGTCATCCGCCTTATTTGCTTGTGATTTGTTTTCGCCCTCTCTTTTAGACTCGTTTATATTTCTAACGCTAACCCCAGCTTGTAGTTGTGCTTAAAGTTTGTAAATTTCAGATTCCGCCTATTCATCCCCCCTCTAGGCGACTTTCAATTGGTATCAGAGCCCGGTGCTTCATTAGAGCCTAACCGCTCAAAGTGATGTCGGGAGAACACGCCAAGAAGGAGATGGTGACTGGCGAGAAGCCCGCTACAAGTCACGGGAAGGCTCCATCGGGAGAGTCCCGCAACAAGAAGGAGGAATCACCTTCTCACAAGTCGCATCGGAGTGGCGACAAGAAGAAGAAGATGAAGAAGGTGGCCTACTACGAGACCGATTCTTCGTCGCCATCCACCTCCGGCTCCGACACGCCGTCCGTCACTTCTAAGCGCCATGAGCGCAAGAAGTTTAGTAAGACCCCCTTACGTTATCCTCCCATTTCCAAACAAACTCCATTACTTTCCATTCCATTAGGCAAACTACCGGCTTTCAACGGTGAAGATTATTCTAGGTGGAGTGAAATGATGAAATATCACCTAACCTCACTCCACACAAGCATATGGGACATTGTTGAATTTGGAGCACAGGTACCATCAGTGGGGGATGAAGATTATGATGCGGACAAAGTCGCCCAAATCCAACACCTCAATTCCCAAGCAACTACTATACTCCTCACCTCTCTAAGTCGAGAGGAGTATAACAAGGTGCAAGGGTTAAAGAGCGCCAAGGAGATTTGTGATGTGCTCAAAACCGCGCACGAAGGAGACGAGGTGACCAAGATCACCAAGAGGAAAATGATCGAGGGAGAGCTCGGTCGTTTTATGCTCAACCAAGGAGAAGACCCGCAAGCCATGTACAACCGGCTAAAGACCTTGGTAAATCAAGTGCGCAACCTCGGGAGCACCAAATGGGATGACTATGAGATGGTCAAGGTTATTCTTAGATCACTCGTATTTCTTAACCCTACTCAAGTTCAATTAATTCGTGGTGATCCAAGATATAAACTAATGTCTCCTGAGGAAGTGTTAGGAAAATTTGTGAGCTTTGAACTAATGATCAAAGGCTCCAAGAAGATCATCGAGCAAGGCGCCTCCTCCACACCCGATGTACAACCCGTTGCATTTAAAGCGACGGAGGAGAAGAAAGAAGACTCTACACCAAGTAGGGTCCCCATCGACGCCTCCAAGCTCGACAATGAGGAGATGGCGCTCATCATCAAGAGCTTCCGCCAAATCCTCAAGCAAAGGAGGGGGAAGGACTACAAGCCCCGCTCCAAGAAAGTGTGCTACAAGTGTGGTAAGCCCGGTCATTTTATCGCTAAATGTCCTTTATCTAGTGATAGTGACAGGGATAACGACAAGAGGGGGAAGAAGAAGAAGGAGAAGAAGAGATATTACAAGAAGAAGGGCGGCGATGCTCATGTTTGCCGGGAGTGGGACTCCGACGAGAGCTCCACCGACTCCTCCTCCGATGAGGACGCCACCAACATCGCCGTCAACAAGGGACTCCTCTTCCCCAATGTCGGCCACAAGTGTCTTATGGCGAAGGACGGTAAGAAGAAGAAGGTAAAATCAAGATCCTCCACTAAATATGCAACCTCTAGTGATGAGGAAAATTCTAGTGATGATATGGATAACTTGCTTACTCTTTTTGCCAATCTTAACATGCAACAAAAAGAGAAATTGAATGAATTGATTAGTGCTATTCATGAGAAGGATGAACTCTTGGATAGCCAAGAGGACTTCCTTATTAAGGAAAATAAAAAGCATGTTAAGACTAAAAATGCTTATGCTTAGGAGATAGAGAAAAATGAAAAATTAACTAGTGAGCTTAGTATTTGCCATGACACTATCTCCAACCTTAGGATTGAGAATGCTAATTTGATTGATAAGGTTGAGAAGTCAAATATTTGTGATGATTCAATTGTCAATCTTAGAAATGATAATGCTAGTTTATTTTTTAAGATTGATAAATTGAATGCCTCTCTTGCTAGTCTTAGAAATGAGAATGAAAAATTATTTGCTAAGGCTAAAGACTTAGATGTTTGCAATGCTTCTATTTCCAATCTTAGAGATGAGAATACAATTTTACATGCTAAGATTGTTGAATTAAATGATTGCAAACCCTCTACCTCTAGCGTTGATCATGTTTCTATTTGCACTAGATGTAGAGATGTTAATGTAGATGCTATCCATGATCACCTTGCTATGATTAAATAACAAAATGACCATATAGCAAAATTAGATGCTAAAATTGCCGAGCATGAACTAGAAAATGAGAAATTTAAATTTGCTTGTAGTATGCTTTATAGTGGGAGACGCCCGGGCATTAAGGATGGCATTGGCTTCCAACAGGGAGACAATGTCAAGCTTAATGCCCCTCCTAAAAGATTGTCTAATTTTGTTAAGGGCAAGGCTCCCATGCCTCAGGATAATGAGGGTTACATTTTGTATCCTGCTGGTTATCCTGAGGATAAAATTAGGAGAATTCATGCAAAGAAGACGCATTCTGTTTCTCACCATGCTTTTATTTATAAGAATGAGGCTTCTAGCTCTAGGCGTTCTACACAAGTTAAAATGCCTAAGAAGAAAACTCCTAGTGCATCAAATGATTATAATGTTTCATTCAAAACCTTTGATGCTTCTTATGTGCTAACTAACAAATCAGGCAAGGTAGTTGCCAAATATGTTGGGGGCAAACACAAGGGCTCCAAGACTTGTGTTTGGGTACCCAAGGTGCTTGTTTCTAATGTAAAAGGACCCAAGACCGTTTGGGTACCTAAGAACAAGGTCTAAATTTGTTTTGTAGGTTTATGCATCTGGGGGCTCAAGTTGGATCATCGACAGCGGGTGCACAAACCACATGACAGGGGAGAAAAGGATGTTCTCCTCCTATGAGAAAAACCAAGATCCCCAACGAGCTATCACATTCGGGGATGGAAATCAAGGTTTGGTCAAAGGATTGGGTAAAATTGCTATATCACCTGACAATTCTTGTCGGCGTTTCAAGACCGGGGGGTCCCTGGGCCGACGAGTGAGTGTCGCCGCGTGCCCCAGCCCAGATGGGTCGAGCGCGAGGGCGAGCGCGAAGGGGGGAGAGCGAAGCGGCCGGAGACCGGCGTGAGAGAGGTGGGAATCCCGCGGCCTTCGTGTTCGTCCCGCGCCCAGGTCGGGTGCGCTTGCAGTAGGGGATTACAAGCATCCACGTGGGAGAGGGAGCGAGCGGCCCCAAGCGAGCGCCTGTCTCGTCCTCGTCCCCGCGCGGCCAACCTTCTCTAAGAGGGCCCTGGTCCTTCCTTTTATAGGCGTAAGGAGAGGATCCAGGTGTACAATGGGGGGGTGTAGCAGAGTGCTACGTGTCTAGCGGGGGAGAGCTAGCGCCCTAAGTACATGCCGTCGTGGCAGCCGGAGAGATTTTGGCACCCAGCTGGTGTGATGTCGTGGCCGTCGGAGGAGCGATGGAGCCTGGCGGAGGGACAGCTGTCGGAGCGGTTGGGTCCTTGCTGACGTCCTCTTGCTTCCGTAAGGGGGCTGAGAGCCGCCGTCGTCACAGAGCATGCGGGGCGCCATCATTGCCTATCTGGCGGAGCTAGCCAGATGGGACGCCGGTCTGGTTCCCTGCGGCCCGAGTCAGCTCGGGGTAGGGTGATGATGGCGCCTCCTGTTGACGTGGCTGGCCTGCGCCCTAGGTTGGGCGATGCGGAGGCTCCTCCGAAGCCGAGGTCAAGTCTGTCTTCCGTGGCCGAGGCTGAGTCCGAGCCCCTGGGTCGGGTGAGGCGGAGGTCGTCGGCTGAGGCCAGGGCGGAGTCCGAGCCCTGGGGTCGGGCCAAGCGGAGTTCGTCGTCTTCTGGGACTTAGCCCGAGTCCGAGCCCTGGGTCGGGCGGAGCGGAGTTCGCTGTTTTCCGGGACTTAGCCCGAGTCCGAGCCCTGGGTCGGGCGGAGCGGAGTTCGCCGTCTTCCGGGACTTAGCCCGAGTCCGAGCCCTGGGTCGGGCGGAGCGGAGTTCGCCGTCTTCCGGGACTTGGCCCGAGTCCGAGCCCTGGGTCGGGCGGAGCGGAGTTCGCCGTCTTCCGGGACTTAGCCTGAGTTTGAGCCCTGGGTCGGGCGGAGCGGAGTTCGCCGTCTTCCGGGACTTGGCCCGAGTCCGAGCCCTGGGTCGGGCGGAGTGGAGTTCGCCGTCTTCCGGGGCTGAGCCCGAGTCCGAGCCCTGGGTCGGGCGAAGCGGAGCTTCCTATGGTGCCTTCGGCGGGGCCTGACTGCCTGTCAGCCTCACTCTGTCAGATGGCGCTGCAGTCGGAGTGGCGCAGGCGGTGCTGTCCTTCTGTCAGGTCGGTCAGTGGAGCGGCGAAGTGACGGCGGTCACTTCGGCTCTGCCGGGGGGCGCGCGTCAGGATAAAGGTGTCAGGCCACCTTTGCATTAAATGCTCCTGCGACCTGGTCGGTCGGTGCGGCGATTTAGTCAGGGTTGCTTCTTAGCGAAGGCTGGGCCTCGGGCGAGCCGGAAATATGTTCGTCGTTGGAGGGGGGCCTCGGGCGAGACGGAAATGCTCCGGGGTCGGCTGCCCTTGTCCGAGGCTAGGCTCGGGCGAGGCGTGATCGAGTCGCTCGAATGGACTGATCCCTGACTTAGTCGCACCCATCAGGCCTTAGCAGCTTTATGCTGATGGGGGTTACCAGCTGAGAATTAGGAGTCTTGAGGGTACCCCTAATTATGGTCCCCGACAGTAGCCCCGAGCCTCGAAGGGAGTGTTAGCACTCGCTTGGAGGCTTTCGTCGCACTTTTTTGCAAGGGGACCAGCCTTTCTCGGTTGCGTTTTGTTCCGGTGGGTGCACGCGAGCGCACCCGCCGGGTGTAGCCCCCGAGGCCTCGGAGGAGTGGTTTCACTCCTCCGAGGTCTTAATGCCTCGCGTAATGCTTCGGCTGGTCTGGTTGTTCCCTCATGCGAGCTGGCCGTAGCCCGGGTGTACGGTCGGGTCCCAAGTTCTCGGGCTGGTATGTTGACGCTGTCAACGGTTCGGCCGGAGCCGGGTTTGCGAGAGCAGCCCCCGAGCCTCTACACAGGGCGAGAGGGCGATCAGGGACAGACTCGGCTTTTTTACATACGCCCCTGCGTCGCCTTTCCGCAAGGAGGAGGAGGGGGGAAGCGCCATGTTGCCCTCGATGGGCGCCGAACATGGTGTCTCCGGTGAGCTGCAAGCGGGTAATCTGAGTGGACGTCCGTGCCCCGTTCGTTAGGGGTCGGCTAGGGGCCCAGAGGCACGCCCAAAAGTACCTGCGGGTGATCTGCCGGACCCGGTCCCCTGGCGACGGGGTCCGAGGGCTCGATGCCTCCCTCTGATGGGATTCCGTTACAAGATCGCTCCCGCTGGTCTCGGAAATGTCCTAGGGTACCTCGGGAGCACAGCCCGAGCCTTGGTTATGTATCGAACGTACCCATGGTCATCCCTCGCTCGGCGTCTGAGGCGGCTGTGAACCCTTCGGGGGCCAGCCTTCGAACCCCTGATCAGTAATGGGCACGGAGCCCGAGTAGCCTGAGGCGGCCGTGGAACCCTTCGGGGGGCCGACCTTCGAACCTCTGACCAGTAGTGGGTGTAGGGCCCACGCGATCTGAGGCGGCTGTCGAACCCTTCGGGGGGCCAGCCTTCGAACCTCTGATCAGTAGGGAGGCTCGGAGCCTGGTTCCTTCACGGGGAAGGACCCTTTTTGGGGTATCCCCCTTTCCCGGTCCCTGTTGCAAGAGAGAGAGAAAGAGGAAAAAAGGAAAAGGATACGAAATCGAACGACGCGGCGTACCTTTACTGGCGCGGTTATTATGGCGAAGGCGAAGCATCGCCCGCTTCTCCTGCCAGAGGCGCCGCCTGTCCCACCGCGGAGTTAATGCGACGGGGCGAGTGGTCGGCGGGGCGACCGTTGCGCGTGCGCGAGTCGTCCGGGGAATGGCTGTTCGCTTTGTGTTTTCGAATCCCGCGTCCGGTCCGGGCGGAACGTTTGAACCGGTCTCGCCTTGGTCTTTATATACCCGGGAGAGGGTCTGGTGACGGTTCTTTGCTCTGCTTCCTGCCTCCTTCTTAGGTTTTCGTAACCCGAGAGACTTAGCCAGAGAAGAGGAAACTGCCCTTCCTGCCCCTTGCGCCGCCATCCCTTCCGCTCGGTGATGGCTGACCGGGTGACCATCATCTCGCCGCGCGATCCATGGCCTTTTTCCACGGTGACGGCGAGTGATCTGGAGGATCTGGTTGGCGAGGGTTTACTTCGCCCTCTCACCGATGAGCAGCGACCGGAATGGATTCCTCCCGTGGGCGGAGTCGCTCCGTCCCCACCGCCGGGGTACATCGTGAGCTCGTCTCCTTCCACGAGCGGGGATTCGGTGTGCCGGCGGGCCGCTTTATGTGGGCGATCCTGCACCACTACGGGGTGGAGTTGCACAACCTCACCCCCAACTCCATCTCGCAGGCCGCCATCTTCGTAGCGGTGTGCGAGGGGTACTTGGGGATCGCCCCCCATTGGGATTTGTGGACCCATCTCTTTTTCGCGGAGCTTTTTGCCTCACCGACGGGGGAGAGGAAAGTCCGCGCAGCGGTGCGGGCCGGCGGCTGCACCCTCCTGCTGAGGCAGTCGCGGGCGTCGCTGTATATTCCTGCCATCCTCGCGTCCTCGAACAAGGGGTGGTAGCGCCGGTGGTTCTACCTCCAGAATGACGGCGAGTTGCTCCCGCCGTTCTCCCAGCGAGTAGTCACCACTGCCGCCGACGCTTGGCGCCACGGGACCCCGCACGAAAGACAGAAGAACCTCGAACCCCTTCTCCAGGCCTTGGAGGCGTTGCGGAAGGGGGGACTCACCGCTGCGGGAGTGATTGCCGCCATCCACCGTCGGAGGGTGCTTCCCTTGGCGGAGCGACGGCTGTCGCTTTGGGAGATGACACCGGAGGCTGACTTGGAGGGCTCGCGGATGTCCTCTGATCCTCTTCCCTTCGACGCCCTCCACGGGCGGGTGTCCGTCGCGTTGGGGAAGCCGGACCCCACCGCCTACTCCCAGCTTTTGATGCGCCCAGACCAAGGGTGCGTGACTCTGGTGAGTGTCCGCTTCTTCCTTCCTCTTGCATCGGGTTGCTCCTGGTTCTTACGGTTGGGTTTTTCCCCCTTCTTCAGGAGGTGGGGTGGCACAAGCCTTCCCTGCCACGGGTCCCGCAGGATGCGGTGGACCGAGTAGCGCGGCGGGTCACCGCGGAGGAGAAGAAGAAGAAGAAGGACGCGGAGAAGGCCTGGGCCTGTGAGCGGAGGCGGGCTCGAGACGCCTTGGAGAAGCTTCGTCGCCGGCAGGAGAGGGAGGGGCTCCCGAGGGAGCCGTCGCCGGAAACGCCCGACGACGACGACGATGATGAAGATGATGACGAGGAGGACGACATGGTTGCACGCCTCGGCCTCAGCCCCGGCTTGGGGTTTGGCCAGGAGCCGTCAAACCAGCCCCCGAGCGGGCTGATGCCGTCAGTCCCCGGGGTCGGGACGCCGAGGTCCCAGCCCGAGGGGCGGGGGCAATCCGAGAGGGTACCGGACCCCTCGGCTGGAAGAGCTGAGGCGACCCCGGGGGGCCAGGCCGGAGGGTCTGCTCCCCGAGAGCCACCGCTCGCGCCGGCAGCGCAGGGGAGCGACCCTCAGGTCGCCGTGACAGTGCCTGGGCAGTCCGCCCCCCGGGCGCCCAGGGCGCTCAAAGCAAGGGTGGTGTCGAAGCTGCCGGCGAAGCGGACCTCGGCGGTGGTTCCGGGGGTCGAGGTCCAAGAGACTTCCCCCCAGGCACGGTTGATCATGGCCCGGAGCGGGTAAGTATCTCGGAATGTCTTCGTCCTGGCTTTTCATTCATATGTCCCGGCCGTGATTTTCCTTTTTCCCTCAGCAAGCGGAGCCATGGCCTGACCGACCTGGCACCCCGGAAGGCCCTTAAGACGGCGCCGGTTTGCGTGGCCAGCGCCGCTCCAGGCCTTGCCGTCCAGCCGACCTTCTCGCAAGGCGTTCCACCGCAGGGGGCTCAGGCGGCACCGGTAGCCGTGGAGCAGGTTCCCGAGGCTGGCTCTTCTGCCGAGGCGGCCATTGTGATAGGGGAGGCGGCTGACGCTGACGTGGTCCCGAGCCCACCGGACGTGCCGGCCATGCCGGCGCCTGCCGCTACTGAAGTCGCCGCCGCCCCCGTCGGAGAGCGATCGGTTGCTGCCGACGTTGAGACGGCTGATGCGTCGGCGCTTGGTGCCTCGGAAGAGGGGGGCGTGGAGACGCAATCCGTCCCGCCGGGCGGCAGCCTCGTCGCTGTGCGGCAGAGCTCCGAGGGCCGGCGCCAGTTGCTCCGGTTCCGGACCCGTGAGGCCTCGGGCCCCGTCTTCGTTCTCGACGATGAACGGGAGGACCAGTCCTGGGATGAGCTCCGCGAGTGTGCTGAAGCAACGGTGGGGTCGCTCCGGTCGTCGCTGGAGGTTTTCTGCAGGGACATCCCCAAAATCCTCCAGGTAACGGTTTCAGGCATACCTTTTCTCTTCTGTGACCGAGGCGTTCTTCGTGACGCCCCGCTTCCTTCCCTCAGGATCTGACGGATCGGAGCGCCGCCAAGTCGTCGTTCATCCGCCGCGAGGTCAACGTCTAGGGCTCGCTGCGATCCCTGAGGACCTCACTCGCCGGGGCTACTGTGCGCCTTTCTCAGCAGGGTGCCGAGGTAGCGGACCTCCAGTTGCTCTGCACCGACCTGAGAGCCGAGGCGGCAGCGGCGCGCGCGGAGGCGGCCGCGGCGCGCGCAGAAGCGCAACGGCAGCGGTCGGAGCTCGACCGGGTCGTCGAGGAGCGGGACCAATCTCGGGGCCGGGCTGCCGAGGCCGAAAGCCGGGCCGAAACCCTTGCAGCCGACTTAGCCGTAGCCCAGGTCGCAGCCTCGGAGCAGCGTGCCCGAGCCGGAGGTACGCCTTGGCCATCCTTGGTTTTCGTTCCTGTTTGTTTCCTCTGCTTGTGTTTGAGATCTTTCTTCTGGCTGTTCGCAGAGCTCGAGTCCGCCCTTGATGAGTCCGCCAAGGCACTTGCCGAGGCGCTTGCCAGGGCAGCCGAGCAGAGGGAGGCTGACCACGCGGCCATGTCCGAAGCCGTCTCGGACGTTTACCGGATCTTTGGCTTCGGCGACGTTCCCTCAGGAAGCTCCCCTCAAAGTCGCCTCCAAGTCTTGGGCGATCATGTGCGCGGCAGACTCCGCGAGGCGCTACGCCACGGCGTCAGGCGGGCCTTCGCCGTGCTCGCTTCCCACTACGTTGTGGACCTGGAGCGGGTTAGCGAGGGGTATTGCCTTCCTGACGAAGATGAAGCCGCCCTGGCAGAAGTCCAGAGGCTCGATGCGGCCGCCGCGGGTCCGAGCGCAGTGCTGGCGACCACCTTTGAGGCGGAGATCCTCCCACCTGCGCCGAAGCCGAGATGGACCTCGTTGAAGGTGGGGACGGAGCTGAAGGCGCGGCTCCTTCCCAAGGTGACGCCTAACTTGTTGGAACAGTTTCTGTTGGATGCGCGTGTGTCTTTCTGCGGCCGCTGAGGCCTGAACACTTTGTTACCGTTGCATGAAGTCGTACTCCTTTTCCTTTTATTTTGCGTGTCCGGCTTCGCCTGTCAGTAGCAGGGTGGCTTCCCCAAGTAGGGGTCACTTTTTGTGGCGGGTGACGAGTGAGATGTCCCTAACCCAGAGGCATGGGAGTACCTCGGCTCGGTCGGCCTTGCCACTTACATGCACCCACGTTCGCTCCTTGGGGTCCTGCTTCTGACATAGCCGGGGGAACGTAAAAGCCTTTTTGATTGAAAATTTTGGACGCAGAGGGGTTCCCCAATCTTGACGCAGAGCGATAAAGGGGGGTTCCCCCCTTTTTAGCCCCCGAGGGAGGGTCAGGCTCTGCCGAGGCGAGGCTGACCCTTCCTTGATGACTAAGACTTGCGTGGGAGCGAGGTATACGAACAACTTGAAAACATCTTAAGGGTAGAAGCGACGTAACCGTTGGATGTTCCAAGCGTTGCCGTAGACCTCGCCCTGACTGTTGGCCAGCTTGTACGTTCCGAGCTTCAGAACTTTGGTGGTGACAAGCGGTCCTTCCCGGGGGTGCGTGTAGCCCCCGGGTGCCCCCAACAAGGGCTCAGGGTGCTGTGCGATGGTCGCAATCCTCTCCGGGTGGGCTTCGATGCCCCGACTGGAGATGATAAACCCCAAGACCAGGATTGAGCTTGGCGCTTTTCGCCTCTTTGATGAACTCCGCCGCCATTAGCTTGTGGATCTCCCCGCCTATGGCTCTGCGCTTCTCCTCGTCGAATCGGCGCAGAGGCTGCCTGACGGGTCGGGCTCCGGCCCGAATATTCAGCGAGTGCTTGGCGACATCCCTCGGTATGCCGGGCATGTCCGAGGGACTCCACGCGAAGACGTCGGCGTTCGCGCGGAGGAAGTCGACGAGCACTGCTTCCTATTTGGGATCGAGCCCGGAGCCAATCCGGATCTGCTTGGAGGCGTCGCTGCTGGGGTCGAGGGGGACGGCCTTAACCGTCTCCACTGGCTCGAAGTTGCCGGCATGACGTTTCACGTCTGGCGCCTCCTTAGAGAGGCTTTCCAAGTCGGAGATGAGGGCCTCGGACTCGGCGAGGGCCTCGGCGTACTCCACGCACTCCACGTCGCATTCGAACGCGTGCTTGTACGTGGGGCCGACGGTGATGACCCCGTTGGGGCCCGGCATCTTGAGCTTCAGGTAGGTGTAGTTGGGGACGGCCATGAACTTCGCGTAGCATGGCCTTCCCAGTACCGCGTGGTAGGTTCCTCGGAACCCGACCACCTCGAACGTCAGAGTCTCCCTTCGGAAGCTGGAGGGCGTTCCGAAGCAGACGGGAAGGTCGAGTCATCCGAGGGGCTGGACACGCTTCCCGGGAATGATCCCGTGGAAGGGCGCAGCGCCTGCTCGGACGGAGGACAGATCGACGCGCAGGAGCCCGAGGGTCTCGACGTAGATGATGTTGAGGCTGCTGCCTCCGTCCATAAGGACCTTGGTGAGCATGACGTCGTCGATGACGGGGTCGACGACGAGCGGGTATTTCCCCAGGCTCGGCACGTGGTCGGGGTGGTCAGCTTGGTCGAAGGTGATGGGCTTGTCGGACCAGTCTAGGTAGACCGGCGCCGCCACCTTCACCGAGCAGACCTCCCGGCGCTCTTGCTTGCGGTGCCGAGCCAAGGCATTCGCCGCTTGTCCACCGTAGATCATAAAGCAGTCGCGGACCTCGGGGAACTCTCCTGCTTGGTGATCTTCCTTCTTGTCATCGTCGCGGGCCCTGCCACCCTCCGCGGGTGGCCCGGCCCTGTGGAAGTGGCGCCGAAGCATGACACACTCCTCAAGGGTGTGCTTGACGGGCCCCTGATGATAGGGGCACGGCTCCTTGAGCATCTTGTCGAAGAGGTTGGCACCTCCGGGGGGTTTCCGAGGGTTCTTGTACTCGGCGGCGGCGACAAGGTCCGCGTCGGCGGCGTCGCGTTTCGCTTGCGACTTCTTCTTGCCTTTCTTCTTGGCGCCGCGCTGAGTCGACGCCTCGGGAGCATCTTCCGGTGGGCGGCCCTGGGGCTGCTTGTCCTTTCGGAAGATAGCCTCGACTGCCTCCTGGCCGGAGGCGAACTTGGTGGCGATGTCCATCAGCTCGCTCGCCCTGGTGGGGGTCTTGCGACCCAACTTGCTCACCAGGTCACGGCAGGTGGTGCCGGCGAGGAACGCGCCAATGACATCCGAGTCGGTGATGTTGGGCAGCTCGGTGCGCTGCTTCGAGAATCGCCGGATGTAGTCCTGGAGAGACTCTCCCGGCTGCTGCCGGCAGCTTCGGAGGTCCCAGGAATTCCCGGGGCGCACATATGTGCCCTGGAAATTGCCGGCGAAGGCTTGGACGAGGTCGTCCCAGTTGGAGATCTGCCCCAGAGGCAGGTGCTCCAGCCAGGCGCGAGCGGTGTCGGAGAGGAACAGGGGGAGGTTGCGGATGATGAGGTTGTCGTCGTCCGTTCCACCCAGTTGGCAGGCCAGGCGGTAGTCCGCGAGCCACAGTTCCGGTCTCGTCTCCCCCGAGTACTTTGTGATAGTAGTCGGGGGTCGGAACCGGGTCGGGAACGGTGCCCGTCGGATGGCCCGGCTGAAGGCCTGCGGACCGGGCGGTTCGGGTGAGGGACTACGACTGGGGTGGTAGCCTCGGCGCACCCTCTCGTCGAGGCGGGCCCGACGGTCGCGGTGATGGTGCTCGTTGCCGAGGCGACCCGGGGCCGCAGGCGCGGTGTTGCGCGTGCGCCCGGTGTAGACCGAGGCTTCCCGCATGAATTGGGAAGTCGCGGCATGAGGTTCCGAGGGGTATCCCTGCCTTCGGGAGGCAGAGCTCTCGGCCCGTCGGACCGCGGCGCCTTCCAGGAGATTCTTGAGCTCCCCCTGGATTCGCCGGCCCTCGGTGGTTGATGGCTCCGGCATCGCGCGGAGAAGCATCGCTGCGGCGGCCAGGTTCTGGCCGACGCCACTAGATGCGGGTGGCGGCCTGACCCTGGCGTCGTCGGCGACGCGGTGCTGGAAACCCTGGGGCAGATGACGTATTTCTCCGGCCGGGGGTTGGCCCGCCCATGCCTGCCCGATGTCCCGGCGGATCGGCTCAAGCGCCCCTGCTCCCTCGTCGAACCTGGCCTGCGCCCCGCGGATTTGCTCGAGCTGTGGGTCATGGCCCCTCGCCTGAACGGGGACCACAGCTAGCTCCCGTGGGATGTCAACGCGGGGCACTGGCCTAGGGAGATCACCGTCCTCCGGCATGCCGAGATGATTGCCTTCGGAGGGACCCCCTAGATCGACGTGGAAACATTCGCAGCTTGGGCCACAGTCCTCGTCGCCAAGGCTGCGGCTACCGTCGGAACAGTCGGAGAGGCAGTAGTCACAGGCGGTCATGAAGTCCCGCATGGCACTGGGGTTGCCAAGTCCAGAGAAATCCCAACAGATGCTGGGCCCGTCGTCTTCCTCAGACCCAGAGGGCCCGTAGGTCGAGACGTCCGTCAGCCGGTCCCAAGGCGACCGCATGCGAAACCCCAGAGGGTTTGGACTCGCCTCTACGAGAGCGTCCGCCAAAGCGAGGTCGCTAGGCGGGTTGAGGCTAAATCCAAATGACGTAGGATGGGAATCGGTCGGTACCTTTTGGTCGACGAGCGGCGATGAAGTCATGTCGGGGACTGACTGCACCGTTGTCTCAGGTGCAAGGGTGACGTCCAGCAAGCTCTCCGCGAGCGCGTTGGCGTCGTCCGCTTGCTCGGGATGGGCGTGTCACGGGGAGACGGCGCTCGTCTTCGACTCAGGCGCGAAGTCGATACCCGGTGCGCCCCTCGTTGGGGTGCCGGTGCTGTCGGCTCGCTCAACAGCCAACGAGGCGCTGCCTCCTGCTTGGCCTTGGTCGCCCTGCCTTCCCCTCCGTCGGCGGGGGAAAGGGCAGGATGAGCTCGAAGGTCGTTCTTCCACCACGCGGGGAAGACGTCATCGATTCCGCCGCCGGCGGGCGGGTCGTCGGCCGCCATTGTCGTCGTCGCGCGGCGGTGGAAGGAGTATCATGTCGTAGCCACCGTCGAGAGACATGAACTCGAGACTCCCGAAACGGAGCACCGTCCCGGGTTGGAGAGGTTGTTGGAGACAGCCCATCTGGAGCTTGACGTGAAGTTGTTCGTCAACACGCAGCAGGCCCCTACCTGGCGCGCCAACTGTCGGCGTTTCGAGACCGGGGGGTCCCTGGGCCGACGAGTGAGTGTCGCCGCGTGCCCTAGCCCAGATGGGTCGAGCGCGAGGGCGAGCGCGAAGGGGGGAGAGCGAGGCGGCCAGAGACCGGCGTGAGAGAGATGGGAATCCCGCGGCCTTCGTGTTCGTCCCGCGCCCAGGTCGGGTGCGCTTGCAGTAGGGGGTTACAAGCGTCCACGCGGGAGAGGGAGTGAGCGGCCCCAAGCGAGCGCCTGTCTCGTCCTCGTCCCCGCGCGGCCAACCTTCTCTAAGAGGGCCCTGGTCCTTCCTTTTATAGGCGTAAGGAGAGGATCCAGGTGTACAATGGGGGGTGTAGCAGAGTGCTACGTGTCTAGCGGGGGAGAGCTAGCGCCCTAAGTACATGCCGTCGTGGCAGCCGGAGAGATTTTGGCACCCAGCTGGTGTGATGTCGTGGCCGTCGGAGGAGCGATGGAACCTGGCGAAGGGACAGCTGTTGGAGCGGTTGGGTCCTTGCTGACGTCCTCTTGCTTCCGTAAGGGGGCTGAGAGCCGCCGTCGTCACAGAGCATGCGAGGCGCCATCATTGCCTATCTGGCGGAGCTAGCCAGATGGGACGCCGGTCTGGTTCCCTGCGGCCCGAGTCAGCTCGGGGTAGGGTGATGATGGCGCCTCCTGTTGATGTGGCTGGCCTGCACCCTAGGTTGGGCGATGCGGAGGCTCCTCTGAAGCCGAGGTCAAGTCTGTCTTCCGTGGCCGAGGCTGAGTCCGAGCCCCTGGGTCGGGCGAGGCGGAGGTCGTCGGCTGAGGCCAGGGCGGAGTCCGAGCCCTGGGGTCGGGCGAAGCGGAGTTCGTCGTCTTCTGGGACTTAGCCCGAGTCCGAGCCCTAGGTCGGGCGGAGCGGAGTTCGCCGTTTTCCGGGACTTAGCCCGAGTCCGAGCCCTGGGTCGGGCGGAGCGGAGTTCGCCGTCTTCCGGGACTTAGCCCGAGTCCGAGCCCTGGGTCGAGCGGAGCGGAGTTCGCCGTCTTCCGGGACTTGGCCCGAGTCCGAGCCCTGGGTCGGGCGGAGCGGAGTTCGCCGTCTTCCGGGACTTAGCCCGAGTCCGAGCCCTGGGTCGAGCAGAGCGGAGTTCGCCGTCTTCCGGGACTTGGCCCGAGTCTGAGCCCTGGGTCGGGCAGAGCGGAGTTCGCCGTCTTCTGGGGCTGAGCCCGAGTTTGAGCCCTGGATCGGGCGAAGCGGAGCTTCCTATGGTGCCTTCGGCGGGGCCTGACTGCCTGTCAGCCTCACTCTGTCAGATGGCGCTGCAGTCGGAGTGGCGCAGGCGGCGCTGTCCTTCTGTCAGGCCGGTCAGTGGAGCGGCGAAGTGACGGCGGTCACTTCGGCTCTGCCGGGGGGCGTGCGTCAGGATAAAGGTGTCAGGCCACCTTTGCATTAAATGCTCCTGCGACCTGGTCGGTCGGTGCGGCGATTTAGTCAGGGTTGCTTCTTAGCGAAGGCTGGGCCTTGGGCGAGCCGGAAATATGTTCGCCGTTGGAGGGGGGCCTCGGGCGAGATGGAAATCCTCCGGGGTCGGCTGCCCTTGTCCGAGGCTAGGCTCGGGCGAGGCGTGATCGAGTCGCTCGAATGGACTGATCCCTGACTTAGTCGCACCCATCAGGCCTTAGCAGCTTTATGCTGATGGGGGTTACCAGCTGAGAATTAGAAGTCTTGAGGGTACCCCTAATTATGGTCCCCGACAATTCTATTTCCAATGTTTTCTTGTAGATTCTTTAGATTATAACTTGCTTTATGTTTCTCAATTATGCAAAATGGGTTACAACTGTCTTTTTACGGATACAGGTGTTACTGTCTTTAGAAGAAGTGATGATTCAGTAGCTTTTAAGGGAGTATTAGAGGGTCAGCTATACTTAGTTGATTTTAATAGAGCTGAACTCAATACTTGCTTAATTGCTAAGACTAACATGGGTTGGTTATGGCACCGCCGACTAGCCCACGTTGGAATGAAGAATCTTCACAAGCTTCTAAAGGGAGAACACATTTTAGGACTAACAAATGTTCATTTTGAGAAAGACAGGATTTGTAGCGCATGTCAAGCAGGGAAGCAAGTTGGTGTTCATCATCCACACAAGAACATCATGACGACTGACAGGCCATTGGAACTACTCCACATGGACCTATTCGGCCCGATAACTTACATAAGCATCGACGGGAGTAAGTACTGTCTAGTTATTGTGGATGACTATTCTCGCTTCACTTGGGTATTCTTTTTGCAGGAAAAATCTCAAACCCAAGAGACTTTGAAAGGATTCTTGAGACGGGCTCAAAATGAGTTCGGCTTAAGGATCAAGAAAATAAGAAGCGACAATGGGACGGAGTTCAAGAATTCTCAAATTGAAGGCTTTCTTGAGGAGGAGGGATTCAAGCATGAGTTCTCTTCTCCCTACACGCCACAACAAAATGGTGTAGTGGAGAGGAAGAATAGAACTCTATTGGACATGGCAAGGACCATGCTTGATGAGTACAAGACTTCAGATCGGTTTTGGGCCGAGGTGGTCAACACCGCTTGCTACGCCGTCAACCGGTTATATCTGCACTAAATCCTCAAGAAGACATCATATGAACTCCTCACCGGTAAAAAACCCAACGTTTCTTATTTTAGGGTCTTTGGTAGCAAATGCTTTATTCTTGTTAAAAGAGGTAGAAAATCCAAATTTGCTCCTAAGGCTGTAGAAGGTTTTTTACTTGGTTATGATTCAAACACAAGGGCATATAGAGTCTTTAACAAGTCCACCGGACTAGTTGAAGTTTCTTGTGACATTGTGTTTGATGAGACTAACGGCTCTCAAGTAGAACAAGTTGATCTTGATGAGCTAGATGATGAAGAGGCTCCGTGCATCACGCTAAGGAACATGTCCATTAGGGATGTATGTCCTAAGGAATCCGAAGAGCCCCCTCAAGCACAAGATCAACCATCTTCCTCCATGCAAGCATCTCCACCAACCCAAGATGAGGATCAAGCTCAAGATGATGACAATGAAGATCAAGAAGATGAGGCACCTCAAGATGAGGGTAATAATCAAGGGGGAGATGACAATACTCAAGACAAGGAAGATGAACAAGATCCAAGACCGCCACACCCAAGAGTCCACCAAGCAATCCAACGAGATCACCCCGTGAACACCATCCTCAGTGATATTCATAAGGGGGTAACCACTCGATCTCGTGTTGCTCATTTTTGTGAACACTACTCTTTTGTTTCCTCTATTGAGCCATACAGGGTAGAGGATGCACTAAGGGATTCGGATTGGGTGTTGGCAATGCAAGAAGATCTCAACAACTTCACGAGGAATGTGGTATGGCATTTAGTTCCACGTCCTAACCAAAATGTTGTAGGAACCAAGTGGGTCTTCCGCAACAAACAAGATGAGCATGGTGTGGTGATAAGAAACAAAGCACGACTTATGGCCAAGGGATATTCACAAGTCGAAGGTTTGGATTTCGGTGAAACTTATGCACCCGTAGCTAGGCTTGAGTCAATTCGTATATTACTTGCCTTTGCTACTTACCATGGCTTTAAGCTCTACCAAATGGACGTGAAGAGTGCCTTCCTCAATGGATCAATCAAGGAAGAGGTCTATGTTGAGCAACCTCCTGGCTTTGAAGATAGTGAGTATCCTAACTATGTTTACAAACTCTCTAAGGCGCTTTATGGGCTCAAGCAAGCCCCAAGAGCATGGTATGAATGCCTAAGAGATTTTCTTATCACTAATGGTTTCAAAGTCGGCAAAGCCAATCCTACTCTCTTTACTAAGACAATTGAAAATGATTTATTTGTATGCCAAATTTATGTTGATGATATCATATTTGGGTCTACTAACAAATCTATTTATGAAGAGTTTAGTAGGATCATGATTCAAAAATTCAAGATGTCAATGATGGGGGAGTTGAAGTATTTTCTAGGATTTCAAGTGAAGCAACTCCAAGAGGGCACCTTCATTAGCCAAACGAAGTACATTCAAGATATACTCACCAAGTTTGGAAAGAAGGATGCCATGCCCATCAAGACACCCATGGGAACCAATGGGCATCTCGACCTCGACACGGGAGGTAAATCTGTAGATCAAAAGGTATACCGGTCGATGATAGGATCTCTTCTTTATTTATGTGCATCTCGACCAGATATTATGCTTTCCGTATGCATGTGTGCAAGATTCCAAGCCGACCCTAAGGAAGTTCACCTTAGGGCCGTGAAGAGAATCTTGAGATATTTAGTTCAAACACCTAAGTTTGGCCTTTGGTACCCCAAGGGATCCTCTTTGGATTTATTAGGATATTCCGATGCTGATTGGGCGGGGTGTAAAATTGATAAGAAGAGCACATCAGGGACTTGTCAGTTTCTGGGGAGATCCCTGGTGTCTTGGGCTTCAAAGAAACAAAACTCAGTAGCTCTTTCTACCGCCGAAGCCGAGTACATTGCCGCAGGCCATTGTTGCGCGCAATTGCTTTAGATGAGGCAAACCCTTAGGGACTTTGGCTACAAATTTAGCAAAGTCCCTCTCCTATGTGACAATGAGAGTGCAATCCACATGGCGGATAATCCCATTGAACACAGTCGCACTAAGCACATAGCCATTTGGTATCACTTTCTGAGAGATCACCAACAAAAGGGGGATATCGAGATAGCCTATATAAACACCAAAGATCAATTGGCCGATATCTTTACCAAGCCTTTAGATGAGCAATCCTTTACCAAACGTAGGAATGAGCTAAATATTCTTGATTCTAGGAATTTTGATTGATTCTTTGCACACATAGCTCATTTATATACCTTTGATCATATATCTTTTATGACTATGACTAATGTGTTTTCAAGTATAATCTTATGCTTAGTCATAGAATTGAAAGGGAAATGGAGTATTCGGCAAAGAAGGCGCTTCCACTCAACTCCATTGGTATTTGCCGGTATTCCGCCTAGTTCTCCACTTTGGTATAATCTTCACTCATATCTATTTGTTTGCCATTGGGGAGAAAGTAAAGGGCTTGTATTTCACTCACAAGTATCCGTTTTTGGCGATTCATGCCAAAGGGGGAGAAAGTATGAGCCCAAAGCAAAAGGACCGCACCACCACCGAATTTTAAAAATGAAGTTTTCAAATTGATATCTTACTGTGTTCAAAAAGGGGAGAAATTATCTTTAAAAATTTGTAAAACCCTCTTGAACACTAAGAGGAGAATTTTATTGAGGGGGAGTTTTGTTTAAGTCAAAGGAAAAACATTTGAAACAGAGGGAGAAAATTTCAAATCTTGAAAATGCTTCTTTCAATCTTATTCATAGACCTTTGACTATTTGCAAAAAGTTTTGAAAAGAATTTTACAAAGGATTTGCAAAAACAAAACAAGTGGTGCAAGCGTGGTCCAAAATTTTAAATAAGAAGAAAACCATCCATGCATATCTATTGAAATAAGTTTATTGGTTCCATTCCAAGCAACCTTTGCACTTACTTTATGCAAACTAGTTCAATTCAGCACTTTTATATTTGCTTTGGTTTGTGTTGGCATCAATCACCAAAAAGGGGGAGATTGAAAGGGAAATAGGGTCAAACCTTTTCCAAATGAATTTTGGTGGTTGAATTGCCCAACACAAATTATTGGACTAACTAGTTTGCTCTAGAATATATGTTCTACAGGTGCCAAAGGTTCACAACAAACCAATACAAAGATAAAAGAAAGGGTTCAAAACAAAGGAGCAAAGTATACCGAAGGCAGCCCTGGTCTGGCGCACCGGACTGTCCGGTGCACCAGGGAGGAACGACTCTGAACATGCCAGCTTCGGGAATTCGGGGAGCCACTCCGCTATAATTCACCGGACTGTCCGGTGCACCACCGGACTGTCCGGTGTGCCAGCGGAGCAACGGCTACTTCGCGCCAACGGTCATCTGCTGAAGAACAGTAAAAGCAAACAGTGCGCGTCTGCGCGCGCAGAAGTCAGAGCAGGCAACAGAAGGCGCACCGGACAGTGAACAGGACCTGTCCGGTGCACCACCGGACTGTTGAGAGCACCTAGAGGGGGGGGGTGAATAGGTGATCCTATAAAACTTCAAAACTTAAGCCACAAAAACTTGTTAAGGGTTAGCACAAGTATGGCCAAGTGGCTAGAGAGGAGTCAAAACACAATAACCACAAGAAAGCAATCACAGAGTTGACACGGTGGTTATCCCGTGGTTCGGCCAAGTACAAAACTTGCCTACTCCACGTTGTGGCGTCCCAACGGACGAGAGTTGCACTCAACTCCTCTCAAGTGATCCAATGATCAACTTGAATACCACGGTGTTTTTCTTTCCTTTGATCTTTTCCCGTTTGCGAGGAATCTCCACAACTTGGAGTCTCTCGCCCTTACAATTGAGTTCACAAAGAAATACGGAGTAAGGTGGGAATGAGCAACGCACACAAGACTCGAAAATCAGAGCAACAACACGCACAAAAGTCGCAACAAGAGCTCGCAACGCAACACAAAGAGTTCACAACTCCACAAGAGCTCTATATGCTATCACAATGAAACGAATGCGTGAGATTGATGTCTTGGTGCTTAGAAGAGTTGTAGGAATGCTTGGTATTCTCCTCCATGCGCCTAGGGGTCCCTTTTATAGCCCCAAGGCAGCTAGGAGCCGTTGAGAGCACATCTGGAAGGCTATCCTTGCCTTCTGTCATCGGGCGCACCGGACAGTCCGGTGCACACCGGACACTGTCCGGTGCCCGATTTATTTCCATAAACAGCGCAGCCGACCGTTGCTGTCTGTTGCAGATCTGGGCGCCGTTGGCGCACCGGACATGTCCGGTGCACACCGGACAGTCCGGTGCCCCATTCCGACCGTTGGCTCGGCCACGTGTCGCGCGCCAATCGCGCGGCCGACCGTTAGCCCGGCCGACCGTTGGCTCACCGGACAGTCCGGTGCACACCGGACAGTCCGGTGAATTTTAGCCGAAGTCGCCGGAGAAAAACCCGAGAGCGGCTGGTTTGCTCCGCGCTGGTCTGGCGCACCGGACACTGTCCGGTGCACACCGGACAGTCCGGTGCCCCAGCCCGAAGCAGCCTTTGGCTTTACACAGCCACTCTCCACTTCCTTTCTTCTTCTTCCTGTTTCTAACACTTGGACAAGATATTAGTACACAAAACTAATGTACTAAGGCTTAGAAACATACCTTTACTTGTGATTTGCACTTTGTTCACCCATGAGCATATTTTCACATTTAAGCCCTTGTGTTTGCACTCAATCACCAAAATACTTAGAAATGGCCCAAGGGCACATTTCCCTTTCAATCTCCCCCTTTTTGGTGATTTATGCCAACACAACATAAAGCAACTAGAACAAGTGCAAAATCACTTCAAATAAAAACTGACTTTGAGTTTTATTCAATTTTGGCATATATGGATCATCTTTTGCCACCACTTGGTTTGTTTTTGCAAATCAAACTCAAATCTCTATCTCTAAGTCAAACACACATGTTGAAGCATAAAGAGAGTCATTCCAAAAGAGATTGATCAAAGATTTCAAAAACTCCCCCTAATTCCCATAATCAATACTTCTCCCCACAAGAAGCCAACTTTTGACGAAAGAGACAATACAAGAGTTTTGAACAAACCAAATACTCTATTCTACTATTTTCAAAATCTCTCAAGTGGTAGCTGATCCATTTATCGCTTTGGCCTTTATTTTCTCCCCCTTTGGCATCAAGCACCAAAACGGGATCAATCTTGGCCGCTAAACCCCATTACCTCACCAAAGTCTTCAATTAAGAGCAAATGGCAATAAGATTTCATGAGATGAACTTGGAATTAGTTACCCTCTCATCGGAGTGCAGTGGAAGTCTTGCATGGTCCAAGTTCACCTTTCCCTTTCAATTCACCTTCGAGACTAAATCAAGCAAACTCAAGCAAATGGTTAGTCTCAAAGGGTCAAGTTGTAACACATCTCCCCCTAAACATGTGCATCACTTTGCAACGGACTTGTGAGGTCCAGGGAGTGTTTGTACAACTTGAGCACCACAATAAGCAACAAAATGCAGAATGAACATGATCAAAGGCATAAACACATGTATGCTACAATTCAATCCAAGTTCCGCGAATCTAAGACATTTAGCTCACTACGCAGCCTGCAAAAGGTCTTCTCATCTAGAGGCTTGGTGAAGATATCGGCTAGTTGGTTCTCGGTGCTAACATGAAACACTTCGATATCTCCCTTTTGCTGGTGGTCTCTCAAAAAGTGATGCCGGATGTCTATGTGCTTTGTGCGGCTGTGTTCAACAGGATTTTCCGCCATGCGGATAGCACTCTCATTATCACATAGGAGTGGGACTTTGCTCAGATTGTAGCCAAAGTCCCGGAGGGTTTGCCTCATCCAAAGTAGTTGCGCGCAACACTGTCCTGCGGCAACATACTCGGCCTCAGCGGTGGATAGGGCAACGGAGGTTTGTTTCTTAGAGTTCCATGACACCAGGGACCTTCCTAAGAATTGGCACGTCCCCGATGTACTCTTCCTATCGACCTTACATCCAGCATAGTCGGAGTCTGAGTATCCAACTAAGTCAAAGGTAGACCCCTTTGGATACCAGAGCCCGAAGCAAGGCGTAGCAACTAGATATCTAAGAATTCGCTTCACCGCCACTAAGTGACACTCCTTAGGATCGGATTGAAATCTAGCACACATGCATACGCTAAGCATAATATCCGGTCTACTAGCACATAGATAAAGTAAAGACCCTATCATTGACCGGTATGCCTTTTGATCAACGGACTTACCTCCTTTGTTGAGGTCTGTGTGTCCGTTGGTTCCCATCGGCGTCTTTGCGGGCTTGGCGTCCTTCATCCCAAACCTCTTTAGCAAGTCTTGCGTGTACTTCGTTTGGGAGATGAAGGTGCCATCCTTGAGTTGCTTCACTTGGAACCCAAGGAAGTAGTTCAACTCACCCATCATTGACATCTCGAATTTCTGCGTCATCACCCTGCTAAACTCTTCACAAGACTTTTGGTTAGTAGAACCAAATATTATGTCATCGACATAGATTTGGCACACAAACAAATCACCATTACAAGTCTTAGTAAAAAGAGTTGGATCGACTTTCCCAACCTTGAAAGCATTAGCAATTAAGAAATCTCTAAGGCATTCATACCATGCTCTTGGGGCTTGCTTAAGTCCATAGAGCGCCTTAGAGAGCTTACACACGTGGTCGGGGTACCGTTCATCCTCGAAGCCAGGGGGTTGCTCTACGTACACCTCCTCCTTGATCGGCCCGTTGAGGAAAGCGCTCTTCACATCCATTTGGTACAACCTGAAAGAATGGTGAGCGGCATATGCTAGCAAGATACGAATTGACTCTAGCCTAGCCACAGGAGCGAAAGTCTCCTCAAAGTCCAAACCTGCGACTTGGGCATAACCTTTTGCCACAAGTCGAGCCTTGTTCCTCGTCACCACCCCGTGCTCGTCCTGTTTGTTGCGGAACAACCACTTGGTTCCCACAACATTTTGCTTCGGACGAGGCACCAGTGTCCAAACTTCATTTCGCTTGAAGTTGTTGAGCTCCTCCTCCATGGCCAATACCCAATCCGGATCTAGCAAGGCCTCCTCTACCCTGAAAGGCTCAATAGAAGAGACAAAGGAGTAATGCTCACGAAAATTAACTAATCGAGATCGAGTAGTTACTCCCTTGCTAATGTCACCCAGAATTTGATCGACGGGATGATCCCTTTGAATCATCGCTCGAACTTGGGTTGGAGGTGCCGGTTGCGCTTCTTCCTCCATCACTTGGTCATCTTGTGCTCCCCCTTGATCAATCGCCTCCTGTTGATGAACCTGTTCATCGTCTTGAGTTGGGGGTAGCACCATGGTCGAGGAAGAAGGTTGATCTCGTTCATCTTGTTCCTGTGGCCGTACTTCTCCAATCGCCATGGTCCGTATAGCGGCCGTCGGAACATCTTCTTCATCTACATCATCACAATCAACAACTTGCTCTCTTGGAGAGCCATTAGTCTCATCAAATACAACGTCGCTAGAGACTTCAACCAAACCCGATGATTTGTTGAAGACTCTATACGCCTTTGTATTTGAGTCATAACCTAACAAAAACCCTTCTACAGCTTTGGGAGCAAACTTAGAATTTCTACCCTTCTTCACTAGAATGTAGCATTTACTCCCAAATACACGAAAGTACGATACATTGGGTTTGTTACCGGTTAGTAGCTCATACGACGTCTTCTTGAGGAGACGATGAAGATAGACCCTGTTGATGGCGTGGCAAGCAGTGTTAACGGCTTCCGTCCAAAAGCACTCGGGGGTCTTGAACTCTCCTAGCATCGTCCTCGCCATGTCGATGAGCGTCCTGTTCTTTCTCTCTACCACACCATTTTGCTGTGGTGTGTAGGGAGCGGAGAACTCGTGCTTGATCCCTTCTTCTTCAAGGAACTCCTCCACTTGAAGGTTCTTGAACTCGGACCCGTTGTCGCTCCTTATCTTTTTCACTTTGAGCTCAAACTCATTTTGAGCCCTCCTGAGGAAGCGCTTGAGGGTCCCTTGGGTTTCAGACTTATCCTGCAAAAAGAACACCCAAGTGAAGCGGGAAAAGTCATCAACAATAACTAGACCATACTTACTTCCCCCTATGCTTAGATAGGCGACGGGTCCGAAGAGGTCCATATGCAGCAGCTCCAGGGGTCTTGAAGTGGTCATCACATTCTTGCTGTGATGCGCTCCTCCCACCTGTTTCCCTGCTTGACAAGCTGCACAAGGTCTATCTTTTTCGAAATGAACATTGGTTAGACCTATCACATGTTCTCCCTTTAGAAGCTTGTGAAGGTTCTTCATCCCCACATGTGCTAAGCGGCGATGCCACAGCCAGCCCATGCAAGTCTTAGCCATTAAGCATGCATCTAGACCGGCCTCTTCTTTTGCAAAATCAACTAAATAAAGTTTGCCGTCTAATACACCCTTAAAAGCTAGTGAACCATCACTTCTTCTAAAGACAGACACATCTATATTTGTAAACAGACAGTTATATCCCATATTGCACAATTGACTAACAGATAGTAAATTATATCCTAGTGACTCTACTAAAAACACATTAGAGATAGAGTGCTCATTAGAAATTGCAATTTTACCTAACCCTTTTACCTTGCCTTGATTCCCATCACCGAATATGATTGAATCTTGGGAATCCTTATTCTTGACGTAGGAGGTGAACATCTTCTTCTCCCCCGTCATATGGTTTGTGCATCCGCTATCAATAATCCAGCTTGAACCCCCGGATGCATAAACCTGCAAGGCAAATTTAGGCTTGGGTCTTAGGTACCCAACTCATGTTGGGTCCTACAAGGTTAGTGCAAATATCCTTAGGGACCCAAATGCAAGTTTTGTCTCCCTTGCATTTTGCCCCTAACTTCCTAGCAACAATTTTCTTATCCTTTCTACAAATAGCAAAGGAAGCATTTAAAGCATAATAAATTGTGGAAGGTTCATTCACTACTTTCCTAGGAGCATGAATAGCATTCTTTCTAGACACATGATGAATAGCATTTCTCCTAGACATATTTCTACCATGCATATAGGAAGAACTAGAAGCAAACATGGCATGAGAGTCAAAATCATCAAAAGCATTATAACTCCTATAAGCATTTCTAGTTTGTCTCCTATCATAATACATAAAAGCATGGTTCTTTTGCACATTACTAGCCATAGGGGCCTTCCCTTTCTCCTTGGCGGGAATGGGAGCCTTATGGCTTGTTAAGTTCTTAGCTTCCCTCTTGAAGCCAAGTCCATCCTTAATTGAGGGGTGTCTACCAATTGTGTAGGCATCCCTTGCAAATTTTAGCTTATCGAAATCATTCTTGCTAGTCTTAAGTTGAGCATTAAGACTAGCCAGTTCATCATTAAGCTTGGAAATTGAAACTAGGTGTTCACTACAAGCATTAATGTCAAAATCTTTACACCTAGTACAAATTTCAACATGTTCTACACAAGAATTGGATTTATTTGCTACTTCTAATTTAGCATTTAAATCATTGTTGACACCTTTCAAAGTAGAAATGGTTTCATGACAAGTAGATAGTTCAAAAGAAAGCATTTCAGTTCTCTTAACTTCTAAAGCATAGGATTTTTGTGCCTCAACAAATTTATCATGCTCTTCATACAACAAATCCTCTTGCTTTTCTAAAAGTATATTCTTTTCATTCAAGGCATCAATTAGTTCATTAATTTTGTCTATCTTAGATCTATCTAAGCCCTTGAACAAACATGAATAATCTACTTCATCCTCATCACTAGATTCGTTCTCACTTGAAGAAGCATGGGTAGAGTTGCGAGTACATACCTTCTTCTCCTTTGCCATAAGGCATGTGTGACGCTCGTTGGGGAAGAGGGTTGATTTGTTGAAGGCAGTGGCGGCGAGTCCTTCATTGTCGGAGTCGGAAGAGGAGCAATCCGAGTCCCACTCCTTGCCTAGATGCGCCTCGCCCTTTGCCTTCTTGTAATGCTTCTTCTTCTCCCTTTTGTTCCCCTTTTCCTGGTCACTTTCATTATCAGGACAGTTAGCAATAAAATGACCAAGCTTACCGCATTTGAAGCATGATCGCTTCCCTTTGGTCTTAGTCTTGCTCGGCTGTCCATTGCGACCCTTTAGCACCGTCTTGAATCTCTTGATGATGAGGGCCATTTCTTCATCATTAAGACCGGCTGCCTCAATTTGCGCCACCTTGCTGGGTAGCGCCTCCTTGCTCCTTGTGGCTTTGAGAGCAAAAGGTTGCGGCTCGTTGATCGGTCCATTCAAGGCGTCGTCCACATACCTTGCCTCCTTGATCATCATTCGCCCGCTGACGAATTTTCCTAGGACTTCTTCGGGCGACATTTTGGTGTACCTGGGATTCTCACGAATATTATTCACCAAATGAGGATCAAGAACGGTAAAGGACCTGAGCATTAGTCGGACGACGTCGTGGTCCGTCCATCGCGTGCTTCCGTAGCTCCTTATTTTGTTGATAAGGGTCTTGAGCCGGTTGTATGTCTGAGTTGGCTCCTCGCCCCTTATCATCGCGAATCGTCCAAGCTCGCCTTCCACCAACTCCATTTTGGTGAGCAAGGTAACGACATTCCCCTCATGAGAAATCTTGAGGGTGTCCCAGATCTGCTTGGCATTATCCAAGCCGCTCACTTTGTTATATTCATCCCTGCACAATGAAGCTAGAAGAACAGTGGTAGCTTGTGCATTCTTATGGATTTGCTCATTAATGAATGAAGGGCTATCCGAGCTATCAAATTTCATTCCACTTTCCACAATCTCCCAAATGCTTGGATGGAGAGAAAATAGGTGAGTACGCATTTTGTGACTCCAAAATCCGTAGTCCTCTCCATCAAAGTGAGGAGGCTTGCCAAGTGGAATGGGGAGCAAATGAGCATTTGAGCTATATGGAATGCGCGAATAATCAAAAGAAAAGTTTGAGTTAACCGTCTTTTGTTTGTCGTGGTCGTCGTCCTTTTGGGAAGAAGAGGACTCATCGCTGTCGTAGTAGACGATCTCCTTGATGCGTCTTGTCTTCTTCTTCTTCCCATCTTTTCGCTTGTGGCCCGAGCTCGAGTCATTGGACTTGTCATCCCTTGGCTCGTTGACGAAGGACTCCTTCTCCTTGTCGTTGATCACAATTCCCTTCCCCTTAGGATCCATCTCTTCGGGCGGTTAGTCCCTTTCTTGAAGAGAACGGCTCCGATACCAATTGAGAGCACCTAGAGGGGGGGGGGGTGAATAGGTGATCCTGTAAAACTTCAAAACTTAAGCCACAAAAACTTGTTAAGGGTTAGCACAAGTATGGCCAAGTGGCTAGAGAGGAGTCAAAACACAATAACCACAAGAAAGCAATCACAGAGTTGACACGGTGGTTATCCCGTGGTTCGGCCAAGTACAAAACTTGCCTACTCCACGTTGTGGCGTCCCAACGGACGAGAGTTGCACTCAACTCCTCTCAAGTGATCCAATGATCAACTTGAATACCACGGTGTTTTTCTTTCCTTTGATCTTTTCCCGTTTGCGAGGAATCTCCACAACTTGGAGTCTCTCGCCCTTACAATTGAGTTCACAAAGAAATACGGAGTAAGGTGGGAATGAGCAACGCACACAAGACTCGAAAATCAGAGCAACAACACGCACAAAAGTCGCAACAAGAGCTCGCAACGCAACACAAAGAGTTCACAACTCCACAAGAGCTCTATATGCTATCACAATGAAACGAATGCGTGAGATTGATGTCTTGGTGCTTAGAAGAGTTGTAGGAATGCTTGGTATTCTCCTCCATGCGCCTAGGGGTCCCTTTTATAGCCCCAAGGCAGCTAGGAGCCGTTGAGAGCACATCTAGAAGGCTATCCTTGCCTTCTGTCGTCGGGCGCACCGGACAGTCCGGTGCACACCGGACACTGTCCGGTGCCCGATTTATTTCCATAAACAGCGCAGCCGACCGTTGCTGTCTGTTGCAGATCTGGGCGCCGTTGGCGCACCGGACATGTCCGGTGCACACCGGACAGTCCGGTGCCCCATTCCGACCGTTGGCTCGGCCACGTGTCGCGCGCTAATCGCGCGGCCGACCGTTGGCCCGGCCGACCGTTGGCTCACCGGACAGTCCGGTGCACACCGGACAGTCCGGTGAATTTTAGCCGAAGTCGCCGGAGAAAAACCCGAGAGCGGCTGGTTTGCTCCGCGCTGGTCTGGCGCACCGGACACTGTCCGGTGCACACCGGACAGTCCGGTGCCCCAGCCCGAAGCAGCCTTTGGCTTTACACAGCCACTCTCCACTTCCTTTCTTCTTCTTCCTGTTTCTAACACTTGGACAAGATATTAGTACACAAAACTAATGTACTAAGGCTTAGAAACATACCTTTACTTGTGATTTGCACTTTGTTCACCCATGAGCATATTTTCACATTTAAGCCCTTGTGTTTGCACTCAATCACCAAAATACTTAGAAATGGCCCAAGGGCACATTTCCCTTTCAACTGTCCGGTGGCCTAGTTGTCAGAAGCTCCATCGGTCAGAACCCAACGGCCTGGTGACGTGGCTAGCGCACCGGACTGTCCGGTGCGCCATACAACAGAAGCCTTCACCAACGGCCATATTGGTGGTTGGGGCTATAAATACCCCCCAACCACCACTCTTCAAGGGATCCAAGCATTCACTACACGTCATTCAATACAAGAGCAATACACAACACTCCAAGACACAAATCAAAGCCTCCGATCGAATCAAAGTCCCCAATTCAACTCTAGTTTTTAGGACTTGTGAGGAGATCGACTTGTGTTCTTTTGTTGCTCTTGTTGCTTGGTTGGCTTTCTTCTTTCTCTCATTCTTACTCTCAAAACCTTGTAAGCGAAGCAAGAGACACCAATTGTGTGGTGGTCCTTGCGGGGTCTAAGTGACCCGGAAAATCAAGGAAGGAAGCTCACTCGGTCTAAGTGACCGTTTGAGAGAGGGAAAGGGTTGAAAGAGACTCGGTCTTTGTGACCACCTCAACGGGGAGTAGATTTGCAAGAACCGAACCTCAGTAAAACAAATCACCGTGTCATCCGCCTTATTTGCTTGTGATTTGTTTTCGCCCTCTCTTTCGGACTCGTTTATATTTCTAACGCTAACCCCGACTTGTAGTTGTGCTTAAAGTTTGTAAATTTCAGATTCCGCCTATTCACCCCCCTCTAGGCAACTTTCAAGTACCCATGACTCTTGTCATTGGGTGTGATAAAGGAGCTCTTTTGATTATGTGATTGATTCATGAGACACATTTTCTTTCAAATAAATACCAATAAAAACACATGAACTTATGCATCATGCTGGACTTCCTTTGTTTGTGCATCAAACAAAGTTATAATTAAAATAAAGCTAGCTTCGAATTGAAATTTGGGCTCTAGAAAAGAAATTATATATATATGAGTAAAAGAGTGGAAATAATAATAGTATAGGTAATAATAATAAATAAAATTATGGCAATCAATGGGAGTACTATTCATATTAGAAACCTGTTTGGAAATCTGAAGTTCAAAACAGAGATTTAAATTTGGTTTGAACCCTTGAAATTGCAATTTGAAAAGAGATTAGAAAAGAAAAGGAAAAAAAGAAAGAAACACCTTCTGGGCCAAAACCCTGGAATCGGCCCACCTCGCCCACTCTTCTGCGCGGCCCGGCAGTGGGTCAGGTGCGCTGGCGTGTGGGCCCCCACCGTCAGCCAGTCCGTCCTCAACTGCACATGCGGGCGCTGGATGTGAGCCTGGCAAACGGGACCTGCTTGGTCAGCGACTGCCCCTCAACACCGCTCGTCCGTGCCATAATTCCGTTGTCTATCTTCTTCGTTGCAATGGCCGACGCCAGAATCCGCGTGCGAGATTCTCGCCGTGAGCTGCTCGGCGCCAACTGGCGTGGGTTCGTTCCGCAACCCGTCTTCGGACTACAAATACCCTGGGCACCGCACCCTCCGTTCCTCTGTTGCGCTGCGCCCAAGCCGTCGCCACCATCGAATGGGAGAGAAAAGTGTGCGCCGCGTGCCCTGGGGATTCCCTAGACTTGGAGGAGGGATGCTGAAGCCGCTTCGCCGGGAATTCGTGACCAGCGCTGTCGGAATTCCTCGCTGTCGGGAGTTACCCTGCCACGGACCATGGGTCCCCGTGACCAAGATTGTCCTCACTCCTAGCCTTGGTGAGACCTCGTTTACCAGTCTCGCAATCTTCTACGCTTCATTTTGTGGTTGCCGGAGTGGAGTTTTCGGGCGGAAACTGAGTTTTGGTACGGTCTAGCAATGGCTCCATCGTGGATTCGTGGTGCGGGTGGCACCGCCATCGAGGTAGACTGAGGATAGGGGATTATCTACGAGCCGTCGATTAACTGCTCGACGGCTCAGATTAGATGCAGGCAACGCTTCGGGAGCGAATGTTTTGAACCGTGCGATCTGAACCGAGGGCTTGGATTGATGCACACCTTCATTAAACACTGACCATGGATCTCGAATCATGTGGTTGTCAGCGCGTACCGCTTCGTAGGGTATCGATCTAATCTGATACGTCCAAGTTGGATCGAACGATCCATAATAGAAGTAGTCCTTCGGTCGAAGCATATTAGCTAAAGAGCCCTCGTATTATAGTCAATTCAACCCGCTGTCCAACCCAGTTGGAAAGAAATTGCAAATGGGCCCTGTATTTTACAAAATAAACCCTAAACTTCTCGAAAATAATGCACGCAGTCCAGCAACCTAATAAATTAGGTAAATTAATATAGAAAATGATTTTCTAGTATAAAAATAATTCTAGAACTTATTTAATTCATAGAAAATCTATTTTAACTCCTTTTTGATCCATTTCAGTTGCATTAATTTTGTATTAATTCATAGAAAATCTATTTTAATTCTAGTGGAGTTGTGAACTCATTGGGTTGTGTTGCGAGCTCTTGTTGCGACTTGTGTGCGTGTTGACACTCTGATTTTTGTGTCTTGTGTGTGTTGCTAATCCCTCCCTTGCTCCGTGCTTCTTTGTGAACTTCAAGTGTAAGGGCGAGAGGCTCCAAGTTGTGGAGATTCCTCGCAAACGGGATTAAGAAAAGCAAGCAAAACACCGTGGTATTCAAGTGGGTCTTTGGACCGCTTGAGAGGGGTTGATTGCAACCCTCGTCCGTTGGGACGCCACAACATGGAGTAGGCAAGCGTTGGTCTTGGCCGAACCACGGGATAACCACCGTGCCATCTCTGTGATTGATCTCTTGTGGTTATTGTGTTTTGACTCCTCTCTAGCCACTTGGCGATTATTGTGCTAACACTTAACCAAGTTTTTGTGGCTTAAGTTTCAAGTTTTACAGGATCACCTATTCACCCCCCTCTAGGTGCTCTCAATTGGTATCGGAGCCGTTCTCTTCACAAAGGGACTAACTGCCCGAAGAGATGGATCCTAAGGGGAAGGGTATCGTGATCAACGATAAAGAGAAGGAATCTTTCGTCAACGAGCCGAAGGATGACAAGCCTACCGACTCGGGCTCGGGCCATAGACGGAAAGATGGGAAGAAGAAGAAGACAAGGCGCATCAAGGAGATTGTCTACTACGACGACAGCGACGAGTCTTCTTCTTCCCAAAAGGACGACGACCACAACGACTACGAGAGAAGGAAACCGGTTAATTCGAACTTTTCTTTTGACTACTCTCGTATTCCGCAAAGTACAAATACTCATTTGCTCTCCATTCCACTTGGCAAACCTCCTCACTTTGATGGAGAGGACTACGGATTTTGGAGCCACAAAATGCGTAGTCACCTGTTCTCTCTCCATCCGAGCATATGGGAGATTGTGGAAAGTGGAATGAAGTTCGATAACTCGGATAGTCCTATTTTCATTAATGAACAAATTCATAGAAATGCACAAGCCACTACTGTGTTGTTAGCCTCCTTGTGCAGGGACGAGTACCATAAAGTGAGCGGCTTGGACAATGCCAAGCAGATCTGGGACACCCTCAAGATTTCTCATGAAGGGAACGACGTCACCTTGCTCACCAAGATGGAGTTGGTGGAGGGCGAGCTTGGACGATTCGCGATGATAAGGGGCAAGGAGCCAACCTAAACATACAACCGGCTCAAGACCCTTATCAACAAAATAAGGAGCTACGGAAGCACGCGATGGACGGACCACGACATCGTCCGACTGATGCTAAGGTCCTTTACCGTTCTTGATCCTCATTTGGTGAATAATATTCGTGAGAATCCCAGGTACACCAAAATGTCACCCGAAGAAGTCCTTGGAAAATTCGTAAGCGGGCGAATGATGATCAAGGAGGCGAGGTACGTGGACAACGCGTTGAATGGTCCAATCCATGAGCCTCAACCCATTGCTCTCAAGGCAACAAGGAGCAAGGAGGCGTTACCTAGCAAGGTAGCGCAAGTTGAGGCGGCAGGGCTAAATGATGAAGAAATGGCCCTCATCATCAAGCGCTTCAAGACGGCGCTTAAGGGTCGCAAGGGACAGCCAAGCAAGACCAAAGCCAAGGGGAAGCGCTCATGCTTCAAATGCGGTAAGATTAGTCATTTTATTGCTAACTGTCCCGATAATGAAAGTGACCAGGAACACGGGAGCAAGAGGGAAAAGAAGAAAAATTACGAGAAGGCCAAGGGCGAGGCACATCTAGGAAAGGAGTGGGATTCGGATTGCTCCTCCTCCGACTCCGACAATGAAGGACTCGCCGCCACCGCCTTCAACAAGTCATCCCTCTTCCCCAACGAGCGTCACACATGCCTTATGGCAAGGGAAAAGAAGGTTTATGCATCCGGGGGTTCAAGCTGGATTATCGACAGCGGATGCACAAACCATATGACAGGGGAGAAGAAGATGTTCACCTCCTACGTCAAAAATGAGGATTCCCATGATTCAATTATATTCGATGATGGGAACCAAGGCAAGGTAAAAGGGTTAGGTAAAATTGCTATTTCATCTGAGCACTCTATTTCTAATGTGTTTTTAGTTGAGTCGCTTGGATATAATTTGTTGTCTGTTAGTCAATTATGCAAAATGGGATATAATTGTCTATTTACAAATGTAGATGTGTCTGTCTTTAGAAGATGTGATGGTTCACTAGCTTTTAAGGGTGTACTAGACGACAAACTTTATTTGGTTGATTTTGCAAAAGAAGAGGCCGGTCTAGATGCATGTTTAATGGCTAAGACTTGCATGGGCTGGTTGTGGCATCGCCGCTTAGCACATGTGGGGATGAAGAACCTCCACAAGCTTCTAAAGGGAGAACACGTGATAGGTCTAACCAATGTACATTTCGAAAAAGATAGACCTTGTGCAGCTTGTCAAGCAGGGAAACAGGTGGGAGGCTCTCATCACACCAAAAATGTGATGACAACATCAAGACCCTTGGAGATGCTTCATATGGACCTCTTTGGACCCGTCGCCTATCTGAGTATAGGAGGAAGTAAGTATGGTCTTGATGATTTTTCCCGCTTCACTTGGGTATTCTTTTTGCAGGATAAATCTGAAACCCAAGGGACCCTCAAGCGCTTTCTCAGGAGAGCTCAAAATGAGTTTGAGCTCAAAGTGAAGAAGATAAGGAGCGACAACGGGTCCGAGTTCAAGAACCTTCAAGTGGAGGAGTTCCTTGAGGAGGAAGGGATCAAGCACGAGTTCTCCGCTCCCTACACACCACAGCAAAATGGTGTGGTAGAGAGGAAGAACAGGATGCTCATCGATATGGCGAGGACTATGCTTGGAGAATTCAAGACCCCCGAGCGTTTTTGGTCGGAAGCCGTGAACACGGCTTGCCACGCCATCAACAGGGTCTATCTTCACCGCATCCTCAAGAAGACTTCATATGAGCTGCTAACTGGTAACAAACCCAATGTGTCTTATTTTCGTGTATTTGGGAGCAAGTGTTATATTCTTGTGAAGAAAGGTAGAACTTCTAAATTTGCTCCCAAAGCTGTAGAAGGGTTTTTATTAGGTTATGATTCAAATACAAAGGCGTATAGGGTCTTCAACAAATCATCGGGTTTGGTTGAAGTCTCTAGCGACGTTGTATTTGATGAGACTAATAGCTCTCCAAGAGAGCAAGTTGTTGATCTTAATGATGTAGATGAAGAAGACGTTCCAACGGCCGCAATGCGCACCATGGCGAGTGGAGATGTGCGACCACAGGAACAATTGGAGCAAGATCAACCATCTTCCTCAACTATGGTGCATTCCCCAACCCAAGATGACGAACAGGTACCTCAAGTGGAGGCACATGATCAAGGGGGAGCACAGGATGTTCAAGTTGAAGAGGAAGAAGCACCTCAGGCACCTCCAACCCAAGTTCGAGCAACGATTCAAAGGGATCATCCCGTCGATCAAATATTGGGTGATATTAGCAAGGGAGTAACTACTCGTTCAAGATTAGTTAATTTTTGTGAGCATTACTCCTTTGTCTCTTCTATTGAGCCTTTCAGGGTAGAAGAGGCCTTGCTAGATCCAGACTGGGTGTTGGCCATGCAGGAGGAACTCAACAACTTCAAGCGCAATGAAGTTTGGACACTGGTGCCTCGTCCCAAGCAAAATGTTGTGGGAACCAAGTGGGTGTTCCGCAACAAACAGGACGAGCACGGGGTGGTGACGAGGAACAAGGCTCGACTTGTGGCAAAAGGTTATGCCCAAGTCACAGGTTTGGACTTTGAGGAGACTTTTGCTCCTGTGGCTAGGCTAGAATCAATTCGTATCTTGCTAGCATATGCCACTCACCATTCTTTCAGGTTGTACCAAATGGATGTGAAGAGCGCTTTCCTCAACGGGCCGATCAAGGAGGAGGTGTACGTGGAGCAACCCCCTGGCTTCGAGGATGAACGGTACCCCGACCACGTGTGTAAGCTCTCTAAGGCGCTCTATGGACTTAAGCAAGCCCCAAGAGCATGGTATGAATGCCTTAGAGACTTTTTAATTGCTAATGCTTTCAAGGTTGGGAAAGCCGATCCAACTCTTTTTACTAAGACTTGCGATGGTGATCTTTTTGTGTGCCAAATTTATGTCGATGACATAATATTTGGTTCTACTAATCAAAAGTCTTGTGAAGAGTTTAGTAGGGTTATGACGCAGAAATTCGAGATGTCGATGATGGGCGAGTTGAACTACTTTCTTGGGTTCCAAGTGAAGCAACTCAAGGACGGCACTTTCATCTCCCAAACGAAGTACACGCAAGACTTGCTAAAGCGGTTTGGGATGAAGGACGCCAAGCCCGCAAAGACGCCGATCGGAACCGACGGACACACCAACCTCAATAAAGGAGGTAAGTCCGTTGATCAAAAGGCATACCGGTCTTGATAGGGTCTTTACTTTATTTGTGTGCTAGTAGACCGGATATTATGCTTAGCGTATGCATGTGTGCTAGATTTCAATCCGATCCAAGGGAGTGTCACTTAGTGGCTGTGAAGCGAATTTTGAGATATTTAGTCGCTACGCCTTGCTTCGGGATCTGGTATCCAAAGGGGTCTAACTTTGACTTGATTGGATATTCAGACTCCGACTATGCTGGATGTAAGGTCGATAGGAAGAGTGCATCGGGGACGTGCCAATTCTTAGGAAGGTCCCTGGTGTCGTGGAATTCTAAGAAACAAACTTCCGTTGCCCTATCCACCGCTGAGGCCGAGTACGTTGCCGCAGGACAGTGTTGTGCGCAACTACTTTGGATGAGGCAAACCCTCCGGGACTTTGGCTACAATCTAAGCAAAGTCCCACTCCTATGTGACAATGAGAGTGCTATCCGAATAGCGGAAAATCCTATTGAGCACAGCCGCACAAAGCACATTGACATCCGGCATCACTTTTTGAGAGACCACCAGCAAAAGGGAGATATCAAAGTGTTTCATGTTAGCACCGAGAACCAGCTAGCCGATATCTTCACTAAGCCTTTAGATGAGAAGACCTTTTGCAGGCTGCGTAGTGAGCTAAATGTCCTAGATTCGCGGAACTTGGATTGATTTATAGCATACATGTCTTTATGCCTTTGATCATGTTCCTTCTGCATTTTGTTGCTTACTTGTGGTGCTCAAGTTGTACGATCACTCCCTGGACCTCACAAGTCCTTGTTGCAAGTGATGCACATATTTAGGGGGAGTTGTGTTACAACTTGACCTCTTGAGACTAACCGTGTGTTTGAGTTTGCCTAATTTAGTCTCAAAGGAAGTTTGAAAGGGAAAAAGGTGGACTTGGACCATGAAAGACTTCCACTGCACTCCGATGAGAGGGTAACTTATTCCAAGTTCATCTCATGTACTCTTATTGCCTTTGTATTCTTATTTGAAGATCTTCGTGAGGCAATGGGGTTAAGGGGCCAAGATTGATCCCGTTTTGGTGCTTGATGCCAAAGGGGGAGAAAATAAAGGCCAAAGCAATAAATGGATCAGCTACCACTTGAGAAATTTTGAAAATAGTAGATTAGAGCTTTTGGTTTGTCAAAACTCTTTTTATTGTCTCTCTTGTCAAAAATTGGCCTCTTGTGGGGAGAAATATTGATTATGGGAAAAAGGGGGAGTTTTTGAATCTTGACTCAATTTCTCTTGGAATGACTCTCCTTATGTTTTAACAAGTGTGTTTGACTTAGAGATAGGAAGTTGAGGTTGATTTACAAAAACAAACCAAGTGGTGGCAAAGTATGATCCATATATGCCAAAATTGAATCAAAACAATTTTGAGTGTTCATTTGCTTTGATATTGCACTTGTTCTAGTTGCTTTATGTTGTGTTGGCATAAATCACCAAAAAGGGGGAGATTGAAAGGGAAATGTGCCCTTGGGCCATTTCTAAGTATTTTGGTGATTGAGTGCCAACACAAGTGCTTTTGTGTTAATCTATGCAATGTGGTGGACAAAGTGCAAATCAAGTCAAAAGGTTTGTTTCTAGACTTAGTACATTGTTTTATGGACTAATGTATTGTGTCTAAGTTCTAGAAACAGGAAAAACTGAATTGGAAATGAGATGGCTATGTTCAGCTGAAGTCAGCTCAGTCTGGGTGCACCGGACTGTCCGGTGGTGCACCGGACAGTGTCCGGTGGTGCACCGGACAATGTCCGGTGCACCAGGCTGGCTCTGGCGAACAGGCTGCTCTCGGGACTTCGACGGCGGTGTATGGCTATAATTCACCGGACTGTCCGGTGGTGCACCGGACTGTCCGGTGAGCCATTCACAGGCGAACTCGTCGCTCTCGGGAAACCATCAACGGCGTACGGCTAAAATTCACCGGTCTGTCCGGTGGTGCACCGGACTGTCCGATGAGTCAACGGTCAGCCGGGGCAACGGTCGGCCGAGGATTCCGCGCGTGACGCGTGGCTGAGCCAACGGTCACATTGGTGCACCGGACAGTGTCCGGTGCGCCAACGGCTCTCAGACTCCAACGGTCGGCTTCGTCAAATAAGGAAAGCAATCTGCACCGGACAGTGAACAGTGGATGTCCGGTGGTGCACCGGACTGTCCGGTGCGCCAGTCGACAGAAGGCAAGATCTGCCTTCCAGGATTGCTCTCAACGGCTCCTAGCTGCCTTGGGGCTATAAAAGGGACCCCTAGGCGCATGGAGGAGGACACCAAGCATACTTACAACATTCCTAAGCACCAAGACATCGATTCCGCGCATTTGTTTCTTTGTGATAGCATATAGAGCTCTAGTGGAGTTGTGAACTCATTGGGTTGTGTTGCGAGCTCTTGTTGCGACTTGTGTGCGTGTTGACACTCTGATTTTTGTGTCTTGTGTGCGTTGCTAATCCCTCCCTTGCTCCGTGCTTCTTTGTGAACTTCAAGTGTAAGGGCGAGAGGCTCCAAGTTGTGGAGATTCCTCGCAAACGGGATTAAGAAAAGCAAGCAAAACACCATGGTATTCAAGTGGGTCTTTGGACCACTTGAGAGGGGTTGATTGCAACCCTCGTCCGTTGGGACGCCACAACATGGAGTAGGCAAGCGTTGGTCTTGGCCGAACCACGGGATAACCACCGTGCCATCTCTGTGATTGATCTCTTGTGGTTATTGTGTTTTGACTCCTCTCTAGCCACTTGGCGATTATTGTGCTAACACTTAACCAAGTTTTTGTGGCTTAAGTTTCAAGTTTTACAGGATCACCTATTCACCCCCCTCTAGGTGCTCTCAGTTACTCTGTTTTATCATGAAACATAGATTAAAATTATCCACTTAATTTATTTTACATTAAGCACTTAAAACTTCAGAAAATCATAACTCTTTAACCGTAACTTCGAATTTAATGGTTCTCGAACCCGTGGTCTCGCTACGATGCGTAGAATATTATCATGCGTTATATTCCTCTGTTTGGTGTGCTATTAATTTCTCCTATACCATATTTGTTTGTATTGTTGCGAGTAGACGAGCAAGCAACCGAGGACCTCGGTACTCAGCAGGTGCAAAACACTAAGCAGGAGCTTGTTGAAGGTAAGTTGTGCCCTTGTTCACTTCTATTTACCCAACAATGTTCCTGTTAATCATTATGATCTGCATAGGTTAATTTTGATGGGACCCAATAGGTCACCCCAGTTTGGCTATCTTTATACCTTGTTTACCATAAAACTTTTGGGTAGTACTTGCTATTGCTTATTGTGGTTTTGGGTGTTAAGATACACATTATTTATGATCATGCTTTTATTATCCATTTGTTATTTACTGTTCATGACAAGATCATTATGTTAATTGGAACATGGAGCGATCACTCGAGAAACAGTGAAAGGGAAATGGACTTAAACATTTCCTATAATCGATTCTGGTGTTTGATAACCACCACAAACCTTATGGACTAACTAGTTTGCCTAGTTGATCATTTCTCAGGTGCATAAGTTCATCTACAACTATTATAAGTTGACTATCTAGAATACGGTAGATTATTCCGGACAGAAGAAGCTTTTTGGAAAAACACCTATGTGTGGACCGTCTGGGCCCCTGCGGCGGACCGTCCGCGACACCAGGGTGAGCCTCGGATAGGAACACTGCAAAAACACAAGTTATCACTATGGACCATCTGATGGAGAAGCGAGCACCGTCCGAGACCAAGCGCGGACCATCCAGCCTCAGGCGCGGACCGTCCGGTCGTTGAAAAACCAGAAAAACCTGAAGGTGACGGGTTCGGTAAAATGCATTTTTAGCGTCCTCGCGGACCATCCGGGGTGCACGGCCAGACCATCCGCGACTGCTTTATCTGACATCTGACGACGCATTAAATGCACTATAGCCGTTGATATAGCCGTTACTGCTGACCGTTGCGATTTCAGCCGTTGATGTGCAGGGGCGGACCGTCTGCGGTCGGCAGAAAAGGACCAACGGCTAGGAAGTGGTTGGAGGCTATAAATACAACCCCAACCACCTCCATTCACCTCATCCAAGGACTCTACTCATCCACATTCAATACAAGAACTAGCAATCCATTCCAAGACACATTCAAAGCTTCCAATCTCTCAAATCCTCACAATTAAGACAAGTGATCATTAGTGCTTAGTGACTTGAGAGAGTGTGATTCATGTGTTATTTGTCGCTCTTGTTGCTTGGTTTTCGTAATCATGCTTTCTTCATCTCTTTCTCAACCTTCTTAGTGAATTGTCAAGCAAGCAAGAGACATCTAATCGTGTGGTGATCCTTGCGGGGTCTTAGTGACCCGTGTGATTAAGAAGAAGCACTCAACTAGTCTAAGTGATCGATTGAGAGAGGGAAAGAGTTAGAATAGACCCATCCTTTGTGGCCTCCTCAACGGGGACTAGGTTCTTTGGAACCGAACCTTGGTAAACAAATCGCCATGTTCATTTGTGTTGATCTCCACTCAATTTATTTCCCCTCCCTTCCTCTCTTTAAAAGTTCCCTTGCTCATATTGATTTGAGTTGGCTCCCAAAGTTATCCGCATTGATTGAGCAACTCATTGCAAGGAGAACTATCTTCCGCACTCCGAATTATTTCTAACGCTAACCCCGAGCATAGTGTGTGTTCAAAGTTTATAATTTTCATGTTTCGCCTATTCACCCCCTCTAGGTGACTTTCAAACAATGCTACCACAAGGGTGGTATGGGAGCCCTTGGCCAACTAATTAGGAAAGCTAGTGGAGGACTACCTTACCCGAAAGGGGCAAGGGCAGTAGGGGAGTGGTTGGTATAAGGAGGTTCTCGGGTTGATTTTGCTGCGATGGCTTTTCAGACGGGGGATTCCTATGTTGCACTCCCTAGACACTGTAGCAGGTTCTCTGAAGCTAGTGGAACTTTTTAAAGGCCTCGTAGTGTTACCCTGCCTCGCTTCCTTGGTAGAGGTGTATGAGATTCATGACCCCGTGGTAGATGGGTAACATGACTTGTGGGTAAAGATGTGCAACCTCTGCAGAGTGTAAAACTGGTATATCAGTCGTGCTCACGGTGATGAGCGGTTTGGACCCTCACATGAGTAACTTATGGAATTAAATTTAACTAGTCATTTGCATCACATTGTGGTTTATTATTAATTTTGATCTATTATTACTCTGGTTTTGTATATACTTACATTTAGTAACTGCTAATAAAATTTGACCAACTTATTAAAAGCAATGCTCAGCTTTAACTATTATTTGATCAGCCTTACACTTCACATGAACTCGCACCTTTGGTGAGTTCATACACATTATTCCCCACAACTTGTTGAGCTATGGCCTTTTGTGAGCTCACCCTTGCGAATATATAACCCCCCCATGTGAAGAGCGGGTAGCCTAGGAGGAGGTCTACAACGAGGAGTACGAGCTAATCTAGATGGTGTCTCCCATTCAGCTTGGTGGCGCAAAGGAATAATTATTTAGTTCACTTTATTGTTATCATTTAATTTTGTAAGACTCTTACGCTATGTAATAATGATTTTGACATTTATCTCTATACACTTGGTCATTATATGTGTTGTTCTTCTTTGACGCATATATGAGACGCACCCGACTTTATTCTATTGAATCCGGGTGTGACATCAGGCTGGTCCGGTAGTGCGGGGAGTGACTGAGGCTTCTTGTATCCTATTGGAAGCTCAGGGCTCCCAATATCCTCACACACACACACATATATATATATATATATATATATATATATATATATATATATATATATATATATATATATATATATATATAAAGCACATTCAAAATTAATATTCATTACTTAGTTCCAATAGGAGAAGTTAATGTATATCCTCTACCATGGATTATTTTAGTTCAAATATTCTAAATAGTGCTCCCATTAAATAGTTTATAAGGGAATAATAAATAGATTGAAAGTCTCTCTTTTACTTGTTGCTCCAACTTTTAGCTTTAAGTTTTGGATCTAAATTTTGATTATCATTCTTTATTCAATTTAGAGAGTCATACTTTATAAAGGAAGGAAACCATTATTAGAAGTCATTTTACCTCAAATCTTTTGGAGAACTTTTATATATCTCAAAATAGGATTTCGGTTGTTACAACTGAGCAATGAAAGGTGGAGTACAACAGTCTCAAACACCCCCTTAAGATGTCGATATTCATTTTAAACTTTCACATTAATATCATTTAAAAGACTTTGGCTGAGTTGCATGGGATGCTTAAGATAGACGAGGAGAGCATTAAAAGGAACTTGACCATTTGATAATGTTTTAGAAGGATAGAAGAAGCGAAAACGAATTTTGAAGGGCAAGGTAACAACAAGGCTAAAGATGAGATCTTAAAGCCAAATGTAAAGCCCATGCCTAGCTCTTCTCCTAAAGAAAATGCTTACATTGAGGTGATCTTGAGCATTGGTCTAGAAACTACAAGAAGTACTTGGAAGACAAGAAGAAGGAAAGTGAGACTTCTGCTTAAGATATATACGTTATTAAAAATTAATATTGTTATTGCTTCTAGTGAATCATGGGTATTTAATATGTATTGATGATTCATACTTGCAAATCATTATAGGGACTAAAAATAACTAGAAAATTTACAAGACGTGAGTTGAATATATGCAAAGGCAATGGACCAATGGTTGTTGTGCTACCCATCAACACTTATCATTTGTCATTGTCCTTAGGATTTGTTTTGGAATTATATAATTGTTATTATATTCTAGCTAAGAACATTATATCTTCTTTATGTTTAGAAGAAGTGGTAGTTATAAGGCAATAATTGAGAACAAATATTGTTCCATTTATTTATTAAATAACATGTTTTATGCACAATGTCTATTGATGAATGGGTTGTACATCCTAGATCTTGATCATAGGTATGTTGGTAAACACCTATGCAAAAATCCTTCAGGCTAATGATTTGAATATCAGTGTTGCTTAGATCATATAAATGGAAAGTACATAGAGATGATCCGTAAAGATGGTCTTCTCAAGTCTTTTGATTTTGAATCATTTGATACTTATGAGTCATGCTTACTTGGCAACATGACTAAGACGCCTTTCACTATTCAAACTGAGAGCAAGTGACTTGTCGGGTCTAGTACATACTAATGTATGTGGACCATGTGATAGTTGCCTAAAGGGGATTGAAAAGGCAACACCTAAAAATTCAATACTTAAAACAAATTAAATCCCAAATTCGAGGTTAGATCAATTTAATCAATATGGATAGGAGGAACGATAGGGAAATTCTCTTGGATTTGTTGCTCTTATGCATATAGAATTTGGCTTAGAGAACAACACAAGTGATATAAATCAAAGTCCAATCAAGAGAATTTGGAGAGGGGGATACAAGAACATTTCACAATGAAAATAGAGAACTAAAGAGAGACCTAATTTTACTAAGGTTCGGTTCCGAAGAACATACATCCATGTTGAGGTATCCCAAAGGACGTAGTCTCTCTTGACTCTCTCATGTGATCCATCGATCAACATTTAGCTCTCAGATCCACTAAGAATAGAAACAGATTATCCGCAAGGCACTCTATAAGATCTAGAGCCTGTTGCTAGCTTTTACACAAAGTGTCACCAAAACAAGACCAAAAGAAACACGACAACAACACCAAGAAAGAAGATCACTCAAGCACACTCTCTCTAGAATCACTATCACAACTCACAATGGGTGCTTTGATCTCTCGAAATGATGTGGATGTGTTGCACAAGTGTATTGGAATGCTGCTCAACTCTAGAGGTAATGGGTAACTCGAGTAGACTGCTTGTGGGGTATTTATAGCCCCCCAAAAAACCCCAAATAGTCATTGCTAGAAAAATGTGAAATATGCTCTTTCCTCGGGGGCACCAGACCACTCCGGTGCACCACCAGACCTCTAACGGTAACGTCAATCAATGAGATTGTGATAGTCACCTAGAGGGGGTGAAATAGGTGACACCTAGAAATTCAATACTTAAACAAAACTTAATCCTGATTAAGTGTTAGAGAGAATATAATCCAAGTCACTTGTTGCTCTTACAAGTATTAAGTAAGATCAGAGAGTAACAATGGTGAGTCAGCATGAAATTGGAGCAAGAGAACTTAGAACAGGAGAGACAGAGGAACAAATCACAACAGAAAATAAAGAACATAGGAGACACGTGATTTGTTTTAATGAGGCTTAGTTCCAAAGAACCTACTCTCTGTTGAGGTGCCCCACAGTACTTGGTCTTTCTCAACATTCTCAAGTGATCCAATGATCAGCTTGAGCCCTTAGTTTCCCTGCTTTTTGAGAAGCTTCTGCACAAAGGCACTCCACAAGATCTGGAGAATCTTGCTAGCCTTTACTACAAAAGATCACGCAAAAAAGAGCAAGAAACAGAAGAACACAACACCAAGAAGGTAGATCACAAGAGCACACCCTCTCTATATTACTATCTCCACACAAATAGGTGCTTGGATCTTTCTAGAATGACTTGGTGGTGTTGCACAAGTGTTTGGGAATGATCCTTAGCTCTAAGGATGATTGATGCCTTTAGTAGGCTAGTTAGGGGAGCATTTATAGCCCCAAACTTCCAAAAGAGCTGTTGAGAGAGCTGCCAAAAAATCTGCTCCTGACTGGTCCACCAGACTGGTCCAGAGCACCATTGGACTGACTACTGAGCACAATCTTTAGAATCCTGACTGGCGCCTTCCTTCTGAGTTGCACTGGCCTAGTTCGGTGCACCACTAGACCTCGTGACACATTAGCTAACCGTTGACACCGACAATTGAACCCTGAGTTTACCATTGTACTCAATTGGACCGGTGCACACCGGACTAGGCCGGTGTACAGGGAGCCAAAGCGTGTTTGTAGAGCTCTCTAGAACTTTGGTCCAGTGCGCCAAGCCATCGAAGCACCTCTGTAGGCCTTTCTAGAATTTAGGTCAAGTGCGCCACCGGACTGGTCTGATGCGCCCCATATAGATGAACTTTGTTTTCTTTCTTGATTTTCTTTTCCAAATTAATTTGTCTCTGCCCTAGAGTGTTCCCATTACTTAGGCAAATATTTCTTGTGACAATCCAACCAGTCTAAGTCATGTAATTTCATTTATTTGATATTTCCAACTTAGTCTCTCTGTTTATCTGAAATTGATTCCTACATACACACACTTAGCAAACATTTTAGTCCATAGTGTTGTGTTGGTAACTAATCACCAAAACATTTAGAGAAATGGCTCAAGGCATATTTCCCTTTCAGATTGCCTCCAACCCTACCTTTGATGGACCCGCTAGACCGGTTCGATGCTCCACCAGACCCCACAACGTGTCTTGCCACATCAGCTAGCCGTCGAAGACAACCATTGAGAGTTGAACCTTCCAGTTGGAACCAACTAATCAGGTGCACATCGGACTGGTCTAGTGTGCCAAGGTACTTCGAGCTTCATTTGTGGACCTCTCTAGAAAAGAGGTCTGGCATGCCACTGGTGCGCCAGGCCTCAGTTGCGCTCCTGTAGTGCTCTCTGGTAAAGTGGTTCGATGCACTAATGGACTGGTCCGATGCACAAGGCTCTACTCAAGCTTCCTGCAAACGCCTTTGAAAAGAAGGCCTAGTGTGCCACCGGGCTGGTCTGGTGTGCCCTAGAACAGCCGAAGTTAGACACTTGTCTCCATATCTTCTTCCAATCAATTTGATTGATCTTAAAAACCTTCGTATGATTTAGTCAAACTTGTTTTTAGTGTGTACAACTGGTCTAAGTCATAGATTCTCACCTTTTTCTTATCTCCAACTCAGAACCTTGGTTTAGGCTCAAACTTAGCTCCAAATGTATCTTTTCTGAAATCTCTCAATCCAAAGCCTCTAAGGCGTTGAGAGCACCTAGAGGGGGGTGAATAGGTGATCCTGTAAAATCAAACACTAAATAGCCACAGACTTGATTATTAAAGTGTTAGTTAAATCAAGTGGCTATAAAACATGTTCGCGCGAACAAAATGATCACAAGAAGCAACACACGAGACACATGATTTTTATCTTGTGGTTCGGCCAAGTAGCACTTGCCTACTTCCACGTTGAGGCGTCCCAATGGACGAGGGTTGCACTCAACCCCTTTCAAGTGATCCAATGATCAACTTGAATACCATGGCTTTCTTCCTTATAGTCTTTCTCCCGTTTGCGAGGAATCTCCACAAGTTGGAGCCTCTCGCCCTTACAATAGAGATCACAAAGAAGGCACAAGAGTAAGGTTAGGAGAGCAACACACACAAGACTCAAATACGCAACACAACCACGCACACAAGTGAAGACTCGAGCTCAAATGACAACACAGGGAGTTCACGACTCGAATGGAGCTCAAATCTCTAACACAACAAAGCGAATGCGCGGGAGCAGAGTCTGGATGCCTTAGAATACTTAGAGAATGCTTGGGTTGCTCCTCCATGCGCCTAGGGGTCCCTTTTATAGCCCCAAGGCAGCTAGGAGCCGTTGGAGACCAACTTGGAAGGCCAATCTTGCCTTCTGTCGAGTGGTGCACCGGACAGTCCGGTGCACCACCGGACAGCTACTGTTCATGTCCGGTGCTTGATTTCTTTTCATACGGAGAGCAGCAGACCGTTGGTCCTGGGGATTGGTTGGCACAACACAGTCCGGTGTGCCCAGCCGACCGTTGGCGCGAACACGTGTCGCGCGAAGATTGCGTGGTGAGAGCACCTAGAGGGGGGGTGAATAGGTGATCCTGTAAAACTTAAAAACTTAAGCCACAAAACTTTGATTAAGCGTTAGCACAGTTAATGCCAAGTGGCTAGAGAGAAGATCTTGCACAATACGATAACCACAAGAAGTTCAACACAGAGAAGACACAGTGGTTTATCCCGTGGTTCGGCTAAGTACAAAACTTGCCTACTCCACGTTGTGGCGTCCCAACGGACGAGAGTTGCACTCAACTCCTCTCAAGTGATCCAATGATCAACTTGAATACCACAGTGTTATGCTTTTCTTTTCTTATCGCGTTCGCGAGGAATCTCCACAACTTGGAGTCTCTCGCCCTTACACTTGAAGTTCACAAAGAAGCACGGAGTAAGGGAGAGAAGCAACACACACAAATCCACAGCAAAATGCGCACACACACGGCCAAGAATCGAGCTCAAAAGACTATCTCAAAGTTCTCACTAGAACGGAGCTCGAATCACTGAGAATGACAAACGAATGCGCAAAGACTGAGTGTGGCTGATCAAGAATGCTCTAAGGTTGCTTGGTTTCCTCCTCCATGCGCCTAGGGGTCCCTTTTATAGTCCCAAGGCAGCTAGGAGCCGTTGAGAGCAAATCTGGAAGGCCAATCTTGCCTTCTGTCGTCGGGTGCACCGGACAGTCCGGTGCACACCGGACACTGTCCGGTGCCCGATTTCCTTCCTAAAATGGCGCAGCCGACCGTTGGCCGCCAGAGAGCCGTTGGCGCACCGGACATGTCCGGTGCACACCGGACAGTCCGGTGCCCCCTTCTAGCCGTTGGCTCGGCCACGTGTCCCGCGCAGATCGCGCGGCCGACCGTTGGCCCGGCCGACCGTTGGCTCACCGGACAGTCCGGTGTACACCGGACAGTCCGGTGAATTTTAGCCGTACGCCGTCGGCGAATTCCCGAGAGCGGCCACTTCGCGCCGAGTCAGCCTGGCGCACCGGACACTGTCCGGTGCACCACCGGACAGTCCGGTGTGCCACACCGAGCTGAGTCTTGGCTGTACCCAGCCAAGCCTTTTTTCATCTCTTTTCTTTTCTTCTTCTTTCTATTTCTAACACTTAGACAAGTATATTAGTACATAAAACCAATGTACTAAGGCTTAGAAACATACCTTTACTCTTGATTTGCACTTTGTCCATCCATGAGCATAAATTCACATTTAAGCACTTGTGTTGGCACTCAATCACCAAAATACTTAGAAATGGCCCAAGGCACATTTCCCTTTCAATCTCCCCCTTTTTGGTGATTTATGCCAACACAACATTAAGCAACTAGAACAAGTGCAATATCACTCCAAATAAAACTCAAATTTATTTTGATTCAATTTTGGCATATATGGATCATCCTTTGCCACCACTTGGTTTGTTTTTGCAAATTAAACTCAAATTCCTATCTCTAAGTCAAATCCACTTGTAGAGACATAAAGAGAGGTTTTCCAAAGAAATTTGATCAAGGATTTCAAAAACTCCCCCTTTTTCCCATAATCAACACTTCTCCCCACAAGAGGCCAACTTTTGACATAAGAGACAATAAAAGAGTTTTGACACCCAAAAGCTCTAATCTACTATTTTCAAAATTTCTCAAGTGGTAGCTGATCCATCTATTGCTTTGGCCTTTATTTTCTCCCCCTTTGGCATCAAGCACCAAAACGGGATCAATCTTGGCCCTTTAACCCCATTGCCTCACCAAAATTTTCAATTAAGAGCAAATAGGCAATAAGAGTTAAAAGATGAACTTGGAAAAGTTACTCTTTTCATCGGAGTGCAGTGGAAGTCTTGCATGGTCCAAGTCCACCTTTTCCCTTTTAATTCTCCTTCGAGACTAAAACAAGCAAACTCAAGCATAGGGTTAGTCTCACAGGGTCAAGTTGTAACACATCTCCCCCTAAAACTGTGCATCACTTTGCAACGGACTTGTGAGGTCCAGGGAGTGTTTGTACAACTTGAGCACCACAATAAGCAACAAAATGCAGACTGAACATGATCAAAGGCATAAACACATGTATGCTACAATTTAATCCAAGTTCCGCGAATCTAAGACATTTATCTCACTACGCAGCCTGCAAAAGGTCTTCTCATCTAGAGGCTTGGTAAAGATATCGGCTAGCTGGTTCTCGGTGCTAACATGAAACACTTCGATATCTCCCTTTTGCTGGTGGTCTCTCAAAAAGTGATGCCGGATGTCTATGTGCTTTGTGCGGCTGTGCTCAACAGGATTTTCCGCCATGCGGATAGCACTCTCATTATCACATAGGAGTGGGACTTTGCTCAGATTGTAGCCAAAGTCCCGAAGGGTTTGCCTCATCCAAAGTAGTTGCGCGCAACACTGCCCTGCGGCAACATACTCTGCCTCAGCGGTGGATAGGGCAACAGAGGTTTGTTTCTTAGAATTCCATGACACCAGGGACCTTCCTAAGAATTGGCACGTCCCCGATGTACTCTTCCTATCGACCTTACATCCAGCATAGTCGGAATCTGAGTATCCAATTAAGTCAAAGTTAGACCCCTTAGGATACCAGATCCCGAAGCAAGGCGTAGCGACTAAATATCTAAGAATTCGCTTCACTGCCACTAAGTGACACTCCTTAGGATTGGATTGAAATCTAGCACACATGCATACGCTAAGCATAATATCCGGTCTACTAGCACATAAATAAAGTAAAGACCCTATCATTGACCGGTATGCCTTTTGATCAACGGACTTACCTCCTTTGTTGAGGTCGGTGTGTCCGTCGGTCCCCATCGGAGTCTTTGCGGGCTTGGCGTCCTTCATCCCAAACCTCTTTAGCAAATCTTGTGTGTACTTCGTTTGGGAGATGAAGGTGCCGTCCTTGAGTTGCTTCACTTGGAACCCAAGGAAGTAGGTCAACTCGCCCATCATCGACATCTCGAATTTCTGCGTCATCACCCTGCTAAACTCTTCATAAGACTTTTGGTTAGTAGAACCAAATATTATGTCATCGACATAAATTTGGCACACAAACAAATCACCATCACATGTCTTTGTAAAAAGAGTTGGATCAGCTTTCCCAACCTTGAAAGCATTAGCAATTAAAAAGTCTCTAAGGCATTCATACCATGCTCTTGGGGCTTGCTTAAGTCCATAGAGCGCCTTAGAGAGCTTACACACGTGGTCGGGGTACCGTTCATCCTCAAAGCCAGGGGGTTGCTCCACGTACACCTCCTCCTTGATCGGCCCATTGAGGAAAGCGCTCTTCACATCCATTTGGTACAACCTGAAAGAATGGTGAGCGACATATGCTAGCAAGATACGAATGGACTCTAGCCTAGCCACAGGAGCAAAAGTCTCCTCAAAGTCCAAACCTGCGACTTGGGCATAACCTTTTGCCACAAGTCGAGCCTTGTTCCTCGTCACCACTCCGTGCTCGTCTTGTTTGTTGCGAAACACCCACTTGGTTCCCACAACATTTTGCTTAGGACGAGGCACCAGTGTCCAAACTTCATTCCTTTTGAAGTTGTTGAGCTCCTCCTGCATGGCCAACACCCAGTCTGGATCTAGCAAGGCCTCTTCTACCCTGAAAGGCTCAATAGAAGAGACAAAGGAGTAATGCTCACAAAAATTAACTAATCGAGATCGAGTAGTTACTCCCTTGCTAATATCACCCAGAATTTGGTCGACGGGATGATCCCTTTGAATCATCGCTCGAACTTGGGTTGGAGGTGCCGGTTGCGCTTCTTCCTCCATCACGTGAACATCTTGTGCTCCCCCTTGATCACACGCCTCCTTTTGATGAACCTGTTCATCATCTTGAGGTGGGGGATGCACCGTTGTTGAGGAAGAAGGTTGATCTCGTTCATCTTGTTCCTGTGGCCGCACTTCTCCAATCGCCATGGTTTGTATAGCGGCCGTCGGAACATCTTCTTCATCTACATCATCACAATCAACAACTTGCTCTCTTGGAGAGCCATTAGTCTCATCAAATACAACGTCGCTAGAGACTTCAACCAAACCCGATGATTTGTTGAAGACTCTATACGCCTTTGTATTTGAGTCATAACCTAACAAAAACCCTTCTATAGCTTTGGGAGCAAATTTAGAATTTCTACCCTTCTTTACTAGAATGTAGCACTTGCTCCCAAATACACGAAAGTAAGATACATTGGGTTTGTTACCGGTTAGTAGCTCATACGAAGTCTTCTTGAGGAGGCGATGAAGGTAGACCCTGTTGATGGCGTGGCAAGCCGTGTTCACGGCTTCCGACCAAAAGCACTCGGGGGTCTTGAATTCTCCAAGCATAGTCCTCGCCATATCTATGAGCGTTCTGTTCTTCCTCTCTACCACACCATTTTGCTGAGGTGTGTAGGGAGCGGAGAACTCGTGCTTGATCCCCTCCTCCTCAAGAAACTCTTCCACTTGAAGGTTCTTGAATTCGGACCCGTTGTCGCTCCTTATCTTCTTCACCTTGAGCTCAAACTCATTTTGAGCTCTCCTTAGGAAGCACTTGAGGGTCCCTTGGGTTTCAGACTTATCCTGCAAAAAGAACACCCAAGTGAAGCGGGAAAAGTCATCAATAATAACTAAACCATACTTACTTCCTCCTATGCTCAGATAGGCGACGGGTCCGAAGAGGTCCATATGTAGCAGCTCCAGGGGTCTTGATGTTGTCATCACATTTTTGGTGTGATGAGAGCCTCCCACTTGTTTCTCTGTTTGACAAGCTGCACAAGGTCTATCTTTTTCGAAATGAACATTGGTTAGACCTATCACATGTTCTCCCTTTAGAAGCTTGTGGAGGTTCTTCATCCCCACATGTGCTAAGCGGCGATGCCACAGCCAGCCCATGCAAGTCTTAGCCATTAAGCATGCATCTAGACCGGCCTCTTCTTTTGCAAAATCAACTAGATAAAGCTTGCCGTCTAGTACACCCTTAAAAGCTAGTGAACCATCACATCTTCTAAAGACAGACACATCTACATTTGTAAACAAACAGTTATATCCCATATTGCATAATTGACTAACAGATAGCAAATTATATCCAAGAGACTACTAAAAACACATTAGAGATAGAGTGCTCATTTGAGATTGCAATTTTACCTAACCCTTTTACCTTGCCTTGATTCCCATCACCGAATATTATTGAATCTTGGGAATCTTTGTTTTTGACGTAGGAGGTGAACATCTTCTTCTCCCCCGTCATATGGTTTGTGCATCCGCTGTCAATAATCCAGCTTGAACCCCCGGATGCATAAACCTGCAAGGCAAATTTAGGCTTGGGTCTTAGGTACCCAACTCATGTTGGGTCCTGCAAGGTTAGCACAAATATCCTTAGGGACCCAAATGCAAGTTTTGTCTCCCTTGCATCTTGCCCCTAATTTTCTAGCAACTATCTTCCTATCCTTTCTACAAATAGCAAAAGAAGCATTTAAAGCATGATATATTGTAGAAGGTTCATTTACTTTCCTAGGAACATTAACAACATTTCTCCTAGGCAAATTATGAACAGCATTTCTCCTACCAACATTTCTATCATGCACATAAGAAGAACTAGAAGCAAACATGGCATAAGAATCAAAAGCATGATATGCATTACAACTCCTATAAGCATTTCTAGATTGTCTCCTATCATGGTACATAAAAGCATGGTTCTTTTGCACACTACTAGCCATAGGGGCCTTTCCTTTCTCCTTGGCGGAGATGGGGGCCTTATGGCTTGTCAAGTTCTTGGCTTCCCTCTTGTAGCCAAGTCCATCCTTAATTGAGGGGTGTCTACCAATCGTGTAGGCATCCCTTGCAAATTTCAGCTTATCAAATTCATTCTTGCTAGTCTTAAGTTGGGCATTAAGACTAGCCAATTCCTCATTTAATTTGGAAATTGAAACTAAATGATCACTACAAGCATCAATGTCAAAATCTTTACACCTATTACAAGTTTCAACAATTTCTACACAAGAATTAGATTTACTAGCTACTTCTAGTTTAGCATTTAAATCATCATTAAAACTTCTACTTAGCAATAGTTTCATGACAAGAAGATAATTCACTAGAGAGCATTTCATTCCTCTTAATTTCTAGAGCAAGAGATTTCTGAGCTTCTACAAATTTATCATGTTCTTCATACAACAAATCCTCTTGCTTTTCTAACAGTATATTCCTATCATTCAAGGCATCAATCAATTCATTAATTTTGTCTACCTTAGTTCTATCTAATCCCTTGAATAAGCATGAGTAATCTATCTCATCATCATCACTAGACTCATCCTCACTTTAAGAAGCATAAGTACTAGTATTAGGAGTGCTTACTTTCTTCTCCCTTGCCATGAGGCAAGTGTGACGCTCGTTGGGGAAGAGGGATGACTTGTTGAAGGCAGTGGCGGCGAGTCCCTCATTGTCGGAGTCGGACGAGGAGCAGTCCGAATCCCACTCCTTGCCAAGATGAGCCTCGCCCTTTGCCTTCTTATAGTTCTTCTTTTTCTCCCTCTTATTCCCTTGATCCTGGTCACTATCATTGTCGGGACAGTTAGCAATAAAATGACCAAGCTTACCGCATTTGAAGCATGAGCGCTTCCCCTTGGCTTTGGTCTTGCTTGGCTGTCCCTTGCGGCCTTTAAGCACCGTCTTGAATCTTTTGATGATGAGACCCATCTCTTCATCATTAAGTCCGGCCGCCTCAATCTGTGCCACCTTGCTAGGTAGCGCCTCCTTGCTTCGTGTTGCCTTGAGAGCAAGGGGTTGCGGCTCGTTGATCGGACCATTCAAGGCGTCGTCCACGTACCTCGCCTCCTTGATCATCATTCGCCCGCTAACGAATTTCCCAAGAACTTCTTCGGGCGACATCTTGGTGTACCTGGGATTTTCACGAATATTGTTCACCAAATGAGGATCAAGAACGGTAAATGACCTTAGCATTAGGCGGACGACGTCGTGGTCCGTCCATCGCGTGCTCCCGTAGCTCCTTATTTTGTTGATAAGGGTCTTGAGCCGGTTGTATGTTTGTGTCGGCTCCTCGCCCCTTATCATCGCGAACCGTCCAAGCTCGCCTTCCACCAACTCCATTTTGGTGAGCAAGGTGACGTCGTTTCCCTCATGAGAGATCTTGAGGGTGTCCCAGATCTGCTTGGCATTGTCCAGGCCGCTCACCTTGTGATACTCGTCCCTGCACAAAGAGGCTAGCAACACAGTAGTAGCTTGTGCATTTTTATGAATCTGTTCATTAATAAACACAGGACTATCCGAGCTATCAAATTTCATTCCACTTTCCACAATCTCCCAGATGCTTGGATGGAGAGAAAACAGGTGAGTACACATTTTGTGGCTCCAAAATCCGTAGTCCTCTCCATCAAAGTGAGGGGGCTTGCCAAGTGGAATGGGGAGCAATTGAGCATTTGAACTATGTGGGATGCGTGAATAATCGAAAGAAAAGTTTGAGTTAACCGTCTTTCGTCTATCGTGGTCGTCGTCGTCCTTTTGGGAGGAGGAAGATTCGTCGCTGTCGTAGTAGACAATTTCCTTGATGCGCCTTGTCTTCTTCTTCCTCCCATCTTTTCTTTTGTGGCCCGAGCCTGAGTCGGTGGGCTTGTCATCATTGAGCTCGTTGACGAAGGTCTCCTTCTCCTTGTCGTTGATCACCATCCCCTTGCCCTTAGGATCCATCTCTTCGGGCGGTTAGTCCCTTTCTTGAAGAGAACAGCTCTGATACCAATTGAGAGCACCTAGAGGGGGGGGGGGTGAATAGGTGATCCTGTAAAAATTAAAAACTTAAGCCACAAAACTTTGATTAAGCGTTAGCACAGTTAATGCCAAGTGGCTAGAGAGAAGATCTTGCACAATACGATAACCACAAGAAGTTCAACACAGAGAAGACACAGTGGTTTATCCCGTGGTTCGGCTAAGTACAAAACTTGCCTACTCCACGTTGTGGCGTCCCAACGGACGAGAGTTGCACTCAACTCCTCTCAAGTGATCCAATGATCAACTTGAATACCACAGTGTTATGCTTTTCTTTTCTTATCGCGTTCGCGAGGAATCTCCACAACTTGGAGTCTCTCGCCCTTACACTTGAAGTTCACAAAGAAGAACGGAGTAAGGGAGAGAAGCAACACACACAAATCCACAGCAAAATGCGCACACACACGGCCAAGAATCGAGCTCAAAAGACTATCTCAAAGTTCTCACTAGAACAGAGCTCGAATCACTGAGAATGACAAACGAATGCGCAAAGACTGAGTGTGGCTGATCAAGAATGCTCTAAGGTTGCTTGGTTTCCTCCTCCATGTGCCTAGGGGTCCCTTTTATAGTCCCAAGGCAGCTAGGAGCCGTTGAGAGCAAATCTGGAAGGCCAATCTTGCCTTCTGTCGTCGGGTGCACCGGACAGTCCGGTGCACACCGGACACTGTCTGGTGCCCGATTTCCTTCCTAAAATGGCGCAGCCGACCGTTGGCCGCCAGAGAGCCGTTGGCGCACCGGACATGTCCGGTGCACACCGGACAGTCCGGTGCCCCCTTCTAGCCGTTGGCTCGGCCACGTGTCCCGCGCAGATCGCGCGGCCGACCGTTGGCCCGGCCGACCGTTGGCTCACCGGACAGTCCGGTGTACACCGGACAGTCCGGTGAATTTTAGCCGTACGCCGTCGGCGAATTCCCGAGAGCGGCCACTTCGCGCCGAGTCAGCCTGGCGCACCGGACACTGTCCGGTGCACCACCGGACAGTCCGGTGTGCCAGACCGAGCTGAGTCTTGGCTGTACCCAGCCAAGCCTTTTTTCATCTCTTTTCTTTTCTTCTTCTTTCTATTTCTAACACTTAGACAAGTATATTAGTACATAAAACCAATGTACTAAGGCTTAGAAACATACCTTTACTCTTGATTTGCACTTTGTCCATCCATGAGCATAAATTCACATTTAAGCACTTGTGTTGGCACTCAATCACCAAAATACTTAGAAATGGCCCAAGGCACATTTCCCTTTCACGTGGCCGACCGTTGGCGCTTGCGACCGTTGGCTCACCGGACAGTCCGGTGAACCACCGGACAACCGAGTGAATTTTAGCCGTATGCCGCAAATCCTTTTCCCGAGAGCGACGAGTTCGTCGCGGATGACTCACCGGATAGTCCGGTGCACCACCGGACGGTCCGGTGAATTTTAGCCATACGCCATCGTCGAATCCCAAGAGCGGCGAGTTCACCGCGGACCAGCCTGTCGCACCGGACACTGTCCGGTGCACCACCGGACAGTCTGGTGTGCCAGACCGAGCTGAAGTTTGGTCACTGTTTCTAGCACTTAGACAAACACATTAGCGTTCAAAAACAATATACTAAGTCTAGAAACATACCTTGTGCCTTGATTTGTACTTCTCAATTTATTTGGCACATAAGAACTTAATCAAACGTGTTGGACATTTAATCACCAAAACATTATAGAAATGGCCCAAGGGCACATTTCCCTTTCAATCTCCCCCTTTTTGGTGATTTATGCCAACACGTCAAAAAGCAACAAAAGAAGTGCAAAATCAATGCAATTGAAGACCAAATTGTTTTTGATTATAATTTGGCATATTTGGATCGCTCATTGCCACCACTTGGTTTGTTTTTGCAAATCAAATTCTTTTTCCTATCTCTAAGTCAAACACACTTGTTTGGGCAAATAGAGAGATATTCCAAGAGTAAAATTGATTAAGTGCCAAAAACTCCCCCTTTTTCCCATAGTCAAAATTCTCCCCCACAAGAGACCAAATTTTGCAATAAGAGTATTTTAGACAAATCAAGAGTTCTAACTCTATTGTTTTCAAAATTCACAAGTGGTTGGCTGATCCATTTGCTTTGGCTTTAATTTCTCCCCTTTGGCATTAATGTAATACCCAACTTTTGGAATATAAAAGAAAGGGATAAAATTTTGGATAATGCTTTTTCATTCATAAAGAATTGTTAGGAGACAGGTCTAAAATAAATCATACCTCAATGAAGTGTGCATCATGTCGAAGTTCTTGTAATGTTGCATTTGTACTTTAAATTATGAGACGAGTTTAAATAAGAATTTGAAAAGGGAATTAAGAAAAGAAAAGATAATGGATATAAAAATATGAATAATATATCTAAAAATGTCTCCAAATTAGTACTTTTAACTGCACGAATATAATTTATAATTATTGAGCCACAAGATTTGAATTCAAACTTTAGGTTTTTGAATTAAAAAGAGTAAAACAAAACAGAAAAAGAAAAAGAGAAATAAAAGAGAAAACCGCGCGCAGGCCTAATCCCTGAACCCGGCCCACCTGGTTTTCCTCTACGCGACCCATCATCGTGCCTTTGCGCTGACAGCTGGGGCCCTCTCGCCAGCCCCTCACTCTCTATCCCGTCGCGCGTCGCTGTGAATGATGGGTGGCCCCGCCTGTCAGTCGTCTTCCTCAACGGATTCCGCGGCTAGCGCACTCCGTGAACGAATCGCGAGCTTGGCAGCAAGGCCGTCCTCACCGGCCACGAATCCGGGCCGTTGTAACTGCCTGAGCTCCCCTGCCTATAAGAACACACGCCTTGTGCCCTCCCCTTGGCCATCTAGCTGCGACCTTGGCTGCCGTCCGTGCCTCCACCAGACGGGAAAAAGCAGAGAGAGATAGGAAGTCGCGGATCGGTTGGGGGAGAAAGAGAGGGACGATGGTGCTCGCGCCGTCGCGATGCCGCTGTCACTGCCATGGGTCGGAGGGAGAAAAGCGCCGCCGCCAGGGAGCTCCATGCCGCACCACCTCGCCATGTGATGGACAACTCGAGGTGTGTGGAGGTCCGCCGCCAGCGGGTTTCGTGCGTATGTTGCCGTTGGGTCCATGCCGTGGACCTGGGTGTCCGCCTGCAACCAGGGAGCGTGCGCAGGCTTGCAATCGGCCGCAGGCGTCGCGATGGCCCTAGAATTTCTTGCCGTCGTAAGCATCCACCACGGAATCGCCGCTCGCTACTGGCCGTGGTGTCGGCATCTTCCTCGCCGGTAAGGACCCTTCCAGTCGATTCGCTCAGTCTTTCCATGCATCTACGGCTATCGGGTTTGGGAAAGGCTTCGCCACCGGCAGGAACGACTCTCGCCGGTTGTGCGTCGCCGCAACCTGGGCGCCCCGCCGTGCGAGGCCGTCGGCCGGAGAAGACGCAACCAGGGCCATCCATCCAAGCGCGAACGACTCTAATTAGAAGCAGGAAAATACCCCTTCATGACATTAAATTGGACCGTAGATCTTTGTGTTGACGGTTAGGATTAGATGTTGCGTACCGGTTCGGCCCAGCTCATCTCAGCCGTGGATCGTTGGATCGGCGGATGGTGTTCGATCGCGATGTATTAAAATCTGGACCAGAGGATTTAAATCCATCGGCCCGCAATGTGTACCGGTTCACTACGCGAGCCGATTTAATCGTGGGCGTAGGATTCGGATCGGGCGCCCCATATCCAACGATACCTCTTCACTTAACTCCTTTGCGAATAAACCCTTGGCTTTTGCATAATAAAACCCGACGTCCCTAGCTACTGTGCTCTGAGTCTTAGGTTTATTTGCGCAGAGGCCCCTCTAGTTTTCTGTTTTTATGCGCACGAACCAGAGACCCGAGTAGTTCAATAAATAAATTTAGAAATTGATTTTTAATGTATAAATAATTCCTAGATATTGTTTAATTCCTAGAAAATTCATATTAAGTACGTTTTGATCCATTCCAGTTGCATTAGTCTCACAATAAAATTTATTATCATCTGGCAACTTTGTTTTGTCATGAAATATAGGTTAAAATGTTGCACTTAGACTATTCTATATTTAACCACGTGGATCTTTTGGAAAACCATAACTCCTTAACCGTAACTCCGAATTTAGTGGTTCTTGTTTCTACAATCTCGTAACGTCGCCTAGATTATTATTATTCAGTTTGTGCTTATGTTTGGTGTAATGTTAATTTTGCCTATACCATGTTTTGTTTATATTGCTACGTTTAGCGGTGAGGACACATGTTATCTGAAGAGCAAGTTGGTACCTGGAATCTCAAGTGCCAGGCAAGTTGTGCCCTTGATCACTTCTTTTTACCCAGTCATGTTCTGATTAATCATAATGATCTGCATAGGTTAATTTTGATGGGACCCAATAGGTTACCCTAGTTTGTCTATCTTTATACCTTGTTTACCACTGAACTTTTTGGGTAGTACTTGCTAGTGCTTTATGTGGTTTTGGGTATGAAGATACATTATTCATGATCACACTTTTAATATCTGTTTATTATTACTGTTCATGATAAGATCATTATGTTAATTGGAACATGGAGCGACCACCCGGGAAAACAGTGCTACCACAAGGGTTTAATGGGACGCCCTTGGCTGATTAATTAGGAAAGCTAGTGGAAGACTACCTTACCCGAAAGGGGCAAGGGCAGTAGGGGAGTGGTTAGTGTAGGGAGGTCCTTGGGATGATTTTGCTGCGATGGCGGTCATGCGAGGGGTCCCTGCATTGGAGCTTCCTATAAACTGTAGCGGGTTTTCTGAAGCTAGTGGAACTTTGTAAAGGCCTCGTAGTGTTACCCTGCCTCGCCTCCTCGGTAGAGGTGTATGGGAAGTCGCGATCCCTTGGCAGATGGGTAACATGACTTGTGGGTAAAGATGCGCAACCTCTGCAGAGTGTAAAACTGGTATACTAGCCGTGCTCACGGTCATGAGCAGCTCGGACCCTCACATGATTAAATTATGGAACTAAATTCAATTTGTCATATCCATTGCATCGCAGGTGATGTTGTTACTTTTGCTCTACTACTTAATTGGGTTTGGTATTTACTTATACTTAGTAATTGCTAATAAAATTTTGACCAACTCTAAAAGCAATGCTCAGCTTCAACCATCCTCTTTGGTAAGCCTTACACTTCATGAGCTCCCACCTTTGGCGAGTTCATGCACATTATTCCCCACAACTTGTTGAGCTATGAACGTATGTGAGCTCACTCTTGCTGTCTCACACCCCCACAGGTCAAGAACAGGTATCACAGGATGAGGCGCATGGAGGATGCTTTGATGTGTTCGTGAGAGGTCTAGGCCGTCGTCTCCTAGTCAACTTTGGGTTGCTGGACCGTTGTCTCCTTATAATGTAATTATTTATTTTGTATAGAATTCCTGTTATGTAGTAAAGATGTGACATTCGATCATGTGCCATGATTCATCATATGTGTGAGACTTGGTCCCAGCACACCTGGTGATTGTTCGCGCCCGGGTCTTGGTGCCCCGAAACCCGGGTGTGACAGAAGTGGTATCAGAGGAATGTTGACTGTAGTACGAAACCTAGATAGAACTGGACAACCAATATTTACTTACCTTTGCTACTCTGATTCTTATCTAAACTTTTCTTAATCTTTTCTCATCTATTTCTGCTTTACTCTGATTATTCTTACCTTTTCTTTCTAAATACAAATGTGGATTTCACACTTTGAAATCCTGTACCTAAAGTGACCTTTAGGAATAGGAGACCTACTCTTAGGGAAAAAAATCAAAACTATTTTTATAAATATTTATATACTTGAGTGTTTGTTCTTATGATACTTGTATGATTTGGATCTTTGATTGAGTGTGATGGGTTGTGGAGTAATGTCCACAATTACATCTACATATATATAATGCTTATAAAACTAACTAGACAAACTAGATTATCCCTCATTAAAATATCTAGCCTAACAATATATCTCTCATCTTAAAAAGATTATATCCTACACTCATAGATCCATCTTATCTTAACAGATACTCTATCTTGAAAAGATTTTATCGCATCCTAATAGATCTAACTGACCTTAAAAGATTCTATCTTATCCTTATGGATTCATCTTGCCCCAATAAGCATATTTATCCCGCACTAGTGTAACAACCATGATCTAATCCAATGTAATTAGATATTATCTAGTCTAATCTAATTATACCAATCTAATCTAGATCCCATCTAATCTAATATGATCCAATCTAAAGTGAGTCATCTAACATGTTAGTTAATCCTGGTGAAATACATTAGACCCTGCTCCTATAAACAAGTTTGAGATCCTAGATCAACTTGGCCATACCCAACAACTTGACCTACATAATAGATCTATCTTAACCTCCTGTCCCAAACCCGGATGGAGACACCAAAGAGCAAGAAGGAGGAGATCAACCTCGACATGGAAGAATAGGAGTCAAATCAGATCTCGAGATGATTCAAATTTACCACCTTGGATGGAGTCTTCCCTTACCAAGTTCTTCTTACCATCAGCTAACCTCACTCTGACCATCTCTCTTCTTACCTGTGTGTCTAAACATAGAAGATACCCATGCATTTCTAAGTACTTGCTAAATAGTATTTTAAAAAGAGAGAGAGAGACTCTTAATTTTTGAATCAATTAGAAACTACAATCTCAATTATAAACCAACCTCGGTATAACCCTTCTGCTTACTAATCTCGAGGACGAGATTATTTTTAAGGGGGGTAGGATTTGTAATACCCAACTTTTGGAATATAAAAGAAAGGGATAAAATTTTGGATAATGCTTTTTCATTCATAAAGAATTGTTAGGAGACAGGTCTAAAATAAATCATACCTCAATGAAGTGTGCATCACGTCGAAGTTCTTGTAATGTTGCATTTGTACTTTAAATTATGAGACGAGTTTAAATAAGAATTTGAAAAGGGAATTAAGAAAAGAAAAGATAATGGATATAAAAATATGAATAATATATCTAAAAATGTCTCCAAATTAGTACTTTTAACTGCACGAATATAATTTATAATTATTGAGCCACAAGATTTGAATTCAAACTTTAGGTTTTTGAATTAAAAAGAGTAAAACAAAACAGAAAAAGAAAAAGAGAAATAAAAGAGAAAACCGCGCGCAAGCCTAATCCCTGAACCCGGCCCACCTGGTTTTCCTCTGCGCGGCCCATCATCGTGCCTTTGCGCTGACAGCTGGGGCCCTCTCGCCAGCCCCTCACTCTCTATCCCGTCGCGCGTCGCTGTGAATGACGGGTGGCCCCGCCTGTCAGTCGTCTTCCTCAACGGATTCTGCGGCTAGCGCACTCCGTGAACGAATCGCGAGCTTGGCGGCAAGGCCGTCCTCACCGGCCACGAATCCGGGCCGTTGTAACTGCCTGGGCTCCCCTGCCTATAAGAACACACGCCCTGCGCCCTCCCCTTGGCCATCTAGCTGCGACCTTGGCTGCCGTCCGTGCCTCCACCAGACGGGAAAAAGCAGAGAGAGAGGAAGTCGCGGATCGGTTGGGGGAGAAAGAGAGGGACGATGGTGCTCGCGCCGTCGCGATGCCGCTGTCACTGCCATGGGTCGGAGGGAGAAAAGTGTCGCCGCCAGGGAGCTCCATGCCGCACCACCTCGCCATGTGATGGACAACTCGAGGTGTGTGGAGGTCCGCCGCCAGCGGGTTTCGTGCGTATGTTGCCGTTGGGTCCATGCCGTGGACCTGGGTGTCCGCCTGCAACCAGGGAGCGTGCGCGGGCTTGCAATCGGGCGCGGGCGTCGCGATGGCCCTAGAATTTCTTGTCGTCGTAAGCATCCGCCGCGGAATCGCCGCTCGCTACTGGCCGTGGTGTCGGCATCTTCCTCGCCGGTAAGGACCCTTCCAGTCGATTCGCTCTGTCTTTCCATGCATCTACGGCTATCAGGTTTGGGAAAGGCTTCACCACCGGCAGGAACGACTCTCGCCGGTTGTGTGCCGCCGCAACCTGGGCGCCCCGCCGTGCGAGGCCGTCGGCCGGAGAAGACGCAACCAGGGCTGTCCATCCAAGCGCGAACGGCTCTAATTAGAAGCAGGAAAATACCCCTTCATGACATTAAATTGGACCGTAGATCTTTGCGTTGACGGTTAGGATTAGATGTTGCGTACCGGTTCGGCCCAGCTCATCTCAGCCGTGGATCGTTGGATCGGCGGATGGTGTTCGATCGCGATGTATTAAAATCTGGACCAGAGGATTTAAATCCATCGGCCCGTAATGTGTACCGGTTCACTATGCGAGCCGATTTAATCGTGGGCGTAGGATTCGGATCGGGCGCCCCATATCCAACGATACCTCTTCACTTAACTCTTTTGCGAATAAACCCTTGGCTTTTGCATAATAAAACCCGTCGTCCCTAGCTACTGTGCTCTGAGTCTTAGGTTTATTTGCGCAGAGGCCCCTCTAGTTTTCTGTTTTTATGCGCACGAACCAGAGACCCGAGTAGTTCAATAAATAAATTTAGAAATTGATTTTTAATGTATAAATAATTCCTAGATATTGTTTAATTCCTAGAAAATTCATATTAAGTCCGTTTGGATCCATTCCAGTTGCATTAGTCTCACAATAAAATTTATTATCATCTGGCAACTTTGTTTTGTCATGAAATATAGGTTAAAATGTTGCACTTAGACTATTCTATATTTAACCACGTGGATCTTTGGAAAACCATAACTCCTTAACCGTAACTCCGAATTTAGTGGTTCTTGTTTCTACAATCTCGTAACGTCGCCTAGATTATTATTATTCAGTTTGTGCTTATGTTTGGTGTAATGTTAATTTTGCATATACCATGTTTTGTTTATATTGCTACGTTTAGCGGTGAGGACACATGTTATCTGAAGAGCAAGTTGGTACCTGGAATCTCAAGTGCCAGGCAAGTTGTGCCCTTGATCACTTCTTTTTACCCAGTCATGTTCTGATTAATCATAATGATCTGCATAGGTTAATTTTGATGGGACCCAATAGGTTACCCTAGTTTGTCTATCTTTATACCTTGTTTACCACTAAACTTTTTGGGTAGTACTTGCTAGTGCTTTATGTGGTTTTGGGTATGAAGATACATTATTCATGATCACACTTTTAATATCTGTTTATTATTACTGTTCATGATAAGATCATTATGTTAATTGGAACATGGAGCGACCACCAGGGAAAACAGTGCTACCACAAGGGTTTAATGGGACGCCCTTGGCTGATTAATTAGGAAAGCTAGTGGAAGACTACCTTACCCGAAAGGGGCAAGGGCAGTAGGGGAGTGGTTAGTGTAGGGAGGTCCTTGGGATGATTTTGCTGCGATGGCGGTCATGCGAGGGGTCCCTGCATTGGAGCTTCCTATAAACTGTAGCGGGTTTTCTGAAGCTAGTGGAACTTTGTAAAGGCCTCGTAGTGTTACCCTGCCTCGCCTCCTCGGTAGAGGTGTATGGGAAGTCGCGATCCCTTGGCAGATGGGTAACATGACTTGTGGGTAAAGATGCGCAACCTCTGCAGAGTGTAAAACTGGTATACTAGCCGTGCTCACGGCCATGAGCAGCTCGGACCCTCACATGATTAAATTATGGAACTAAATTCAATTTGTCATATGCATTGCATCGCAGGTGATGTTGTTACTTTTGCTCTACTACTTAATTGGGTTTGGTATTTACTTATACTTAGTAATTGCTAATAAAATTTTGACCAACTCTAAAAGCAATGCTCAGCTTCAACCATCCTCTTTGGTAAGCCTTACACTTCATGAGCTCCCACCTTTGGCGAGTTCATGCACATTATTCCCCACAACTTGTTGAGCTATGAACGTATGTGAGCTCACTCTTGCTGTCTCACACCCCCCCACAGGTCAAGAATAGGTATCACAGGATGAGGCGCATGGAGGATGCTTTGATGTGTTCATGAGAGGTCTAGGTCGTCGTCTCCCAGTCAACTTTGGGTTGCTGGACCGTTGTCTCCTTATAATGTAATTATTTATTTTGTATAGAATTCCTGTTATGTAGTAAAGATGTGACATTCGATCATGTGCCATGATTCATCATATGTGTGAGACTTGGTCCCAGCACACCTGGTGATTGTTCGCGCCCGGGTCTTGGTGCCCCGAAACCCGGGTGTGACAATTAAGCACCAAAACGGGATCATTTTTGGCCATTTTAACCCCATTGCCTCACCAAAAATGTCAATTAAGAGCAAAAAGGCAATGAGATTGCAAGTATGAACTTGGAAGTAAGTACACTAATACCAGAGTGCAGTGGAAGTCTTTTCATCGTCCAAGTTCATTTTTCCCTTTCAATGCACCTTTGAGAATACATCAAATGTACTCAAACAAACATGTTAGTCTCAAAGGGTCAAGTTGTAGCACATCTCCCCCTTAATATGTGCATCATTTGCATATGGACTTGTGAGGTCTGGGGATCACTTGTACAACTTGAGCACCATAAACAACAATAATTGATTGAAATACATAATGTAATATGATCAAAGGCATAGAACACATGTATGCTATAGATCAATCCAAGTTACGCGAATCTAAGACATTTAGCTCACTACGCAACCTGCAAAACCTTTTCTCATCTAAAGGCTTAGTGAGGATATCGGCTAGCTGGTTCTCGGTGTTAATATGGTACACCTCGATATCTCCCTTTTGCTGGTGGTCTCTCAGGAAGTGAAGCCGGATGTCTATGTGCTTAGTGCGATTGTGTTCAACAGGATTATCCGCCATGAGGATTGCACTCTCATTGTCACATAGGAGTGGAACTTTGCTCAGATTGTGGCCAAAGTCCCGGAGGGTTTGCCTCATCCAAAGTAGTTGCGCGCAACATTGTCCTGTGGCAACATACTCGGCCTCATCGGTGGATAGGGCAACTGATGTTTGTTTCTTAGAACTCCAGGACACCAGGGACCTTCCTAGAAATTGGCACGTCCCCGATGTGCTCTTCCTATCAACCTTGCACCCGCATAATCGGAGTCTAAGTATCCAATCAAGTCAAAGGTAGACCCCTTTGGATACCAGATCTCGAAGCAAGGCGTAGAAACTAAATAGCTAAGAATTCGCTTAACGGCCACAAGGTTACATTCCTTAGGGTCGGATTGATGTCTAGCACACATGCATACACTAAGCATAATGTTCGGTCTACTAGCACATAAATAAAGCAATGAACCTATCATGGACCGGTATACCTTTTGATCAACGGACTTACCTCCTTTGTTGAGGTCAACATGCCCGTCGGTTCCCATCGGTGCCTTCATGGGCTTGGCGTCCTTCTCCCAAACCGCTTGAGAAGATCTTGTATGTACTTTGTTTGGGAGATGAAGGTGTCGTCCTTGAGTTACTTCACTTGGAACCCAAGGAAGTAGGTCAACTCGCCCATCATCGACATCTCGAACTTTTGTGTCATCACCCTGCTAAACTCCTCACAAGACTTTTGATTAGTAGAACAAAAAATTATATCGTCGACATAAATTTGGCACACGAAGAGATCACCATTGAGTGTCTTTGTGAAAAGAGTGGGATTGACTTTCCCAACCTTGAAAGCATTAGAAATTAAGAAATCTCTAAGGCATTCATACCATGCTCTTGGGGCTTGCTTAAGTCCATAGAGCGCCTTAGAGAGCTTATACACGTGGTCGGGATACCTATCATCCTCAAAGCCAGGGGGTTGTTCCACGTATACCTCCTCCTTGATTGGCCCGTTGAGAAAAGCGCTCTTTACATCCATTTGAAACAACCTGAAAGAGTGGTGAGCAGCATAGGCTAATAAAATTCGAATTGACTCTAGCCTAGCCACAGGAGCAAAAGTCTCCTCGAAATCCAAACCTGCGACTTGGGCATAACCTTTTGCCACAAGTTGAGCCTTGTTTCTTATCACCACCCCGTGTTCGTCTTGCTTGTTGCGGAACACCAACTTGGTTCCCACAACATTTTGCTTTGGACGTGGCACCAGGCTCCAAACTTCATTTCTCTTGAAGTTGTTGAGCTCTTCCTGCATGGCCAACACCCCATCCGAATCCTGCAAGGCCTCTTCTACCCTGAAAGGCTCAATAGAAGAGACAAACAAGTAATGCTCACAAAAATTAGCTAAACATGAGCGAGTGGTTACTCCCTTGCTGATGTCACCCAGGATTTGATCGACGGGGTGATGTCTTTGGATCGTAGCTCAGACTTGGGTTGGAGGGGCCTGTGGTGCTTCTTCCTCTATCATTTGATCTTCCTGTGCTCCCCCTTGATCATGCCCTTCTTCTTGATGTACCTGTTCATCATCTTGAGGTGGGGGATGCACCATTGTAGAGGAAGATGGCTGATCTTGCTCCTGTTGTTCCTGTGGTCGCACATCACCGATCGCCATCATGCGCATTGCGGTCGTCGGAACATTATCTTCATCTATGCCATCAAGATCAACATGCTCTCTTGGAGAGCCATTAGTCTCATCAAATACAACGTCGCTAGAGACTTCAACTAATCCTGATGATTTGTTGAAGACCCTATACGCCTTTGTATTTGAGTCATACCCTAGTAAAAACCCTTCTACTGCCTTGGGAACAAATTTTGAGTGTCTACCTTTCTTCACTAGAATGTAGCATTTGCTCCCAAATACGCGAAAGTAGGAAACGTTGGGTTTGTTACCGATAAGGAGTTCGTAGAAGGTCTTTTTGAGGAGGCGATGCAAATAGAGCCAATTTATGGCATGACAGGTTGTATTCACAGCTTCTGACCAAAACCGCTCGGGTGTCTTGAACTCGCCAAGCATCGTTCTCGCCATGTTGGTTAGCGTCCTGTTCTTCCTCTCTACTACACCGTTTTGCTGTGGCGTGTAGGGAGCGGAGAACTCGTGCTTAACACCTTACTCCTTAAGATACTCCTCAACTTGCAGATTCTTGAACTCGGACCCGTTGTCGCTCCTTATCTTTTTCACCTTTAACTCAAATTCGTTTTGAGCCCTCCTTAGAAAGCGCTTTAGGGTCCCTTAGGTTTCTGATTTATCCTGTAAAAAGAACACCCAAGTGAAGCGGGAAAAATCATCAACAATCATAAGACCATACTTACTTCCCCCGATGCTAAGGTAGGCAATGGGTCTAAAGAGGTCCATGTGAAGAAGCTCCAGTGGTCTTGATGTTGTCATCACATTCTTGCTGTGATGAGTGCTTCCCACCTGTTTCCCTACCTAACATGCTGCACAAGGTCTGTCTTTCTCGAAACAAACATTGGTTAGTCCGTACACATGTTCTCCCTTTACAAGTTTATGAAGGTTCTTCATCCCAACATGTGCTAGATGGCGATGCCACAGCCAGCCCATAATAGTCTTAGCTATTAAGCATGCATCTAGATCTGCCTCCTCTTTCGAAAAATCAAGTAAGTAGAGTTTGCCGTCTAATACACCCTTAAAAGCTAATGAACCATCACTCCTTCTAAAGACAGATACATCAACGTTTGTAAAAAGGCGATTGTAACCCATGTGACACAATTGACTTACAGACAGAAGGTTGTACCCAAGCGACTTTACTAGAAATACATTCGATATGGAGTGTTCGCTTGTGATGGCTATCTTTCCCAAACCTTTGACCTTGCCTTGATTCCCATCTCCAAAGATAATCGTATCCTGGGAATCCTTATTCTTGACGTAGGAGGTGAACATTTTCTCCTCCCTCGTCATATAGTTTGTGCATCCGCTATCGATGATCCAGCTTGAGCCCCCGGATGCATAAACCTGCAAGGCAATTTAATCTTGGGTTTTAGGTACCCAACTCTTGTTGGGTCCTGCAAGGTTAGTTATAACAGTTTTTGGAACCCATATGCAAGTCTTATCTGCCTTGCATTTGGATCCCAATTTCCTAGCAACTACTTTTGCATTCTTACATGAAAGAACAAAAGAATCATTACAAGCATGGTAAATGGTAGATGGTCCATTGCACATTTTCTTAGGCACAACATGATCTTTCCTAGGCCTACGATGTACAAAAGTAGAACTAGATGCAAACATAGCATGTGAATCATTATAAGCAGCATGAACATAAATTTTATTATAATGAGAACGAGTTGCAATTTTCCTATCATACAAAAAATCATGGTTCCTTTGAGAACTAGCCATAGGGGCCTTCCCTTTCTCCTTGTTGAGAACGAAGGTCTTTTGGCTTGTTAAGTTCTTGGCTTCGTTTCGAAAACCAAGTCCATCCTTAATTGAGGGGTGTCTACCAATAGTATAGGCATCCCTAGCAAATTTTAATTTATCAAACTCAATTTTGCAAGTCTTAAGTTGAGCATTAAGACTTGCCACCTCATTAGTTAATTTAGTAATAGAAATAAGATGTTCATTACATGCATCAACATTGAAGTCTTTACATCTATTACAAATACTAACATGCTCTACACATGAACTAGTTTTATTTACTTCCTCTAGCTTAGCATTTAATTCATCATTTACACTCTTTAAACTAGAGATAGATTCATGGCAAGCAGATAACTCAGAAGATAGCATTTCATTCCTCTTAGTTTCTAAAGCAAGAGATTTTTGCACACTAACGAATTTGTCATGTTCTTCATACAATATGTCCTCTTGCTTTTCTAGTAGTCTATCTTTTTCATTTAGAGCACCAATTAATTCATTAATTTTCTCTACTTTGGCTCTATCTAAACCTTTAAATAGACTAGAGTAATCCACTTCATCATCCGAAGATTCATCACTAGATGAAGTGTACTTGGGAGTGTCCCGAATACGTACCTTTTTCTCCTTAGCCATGAGACAAGTATGGCGTTCGTTGGGGAAGAGTGATGATTTGTTGAAGGCTGAGGCAGCAAGTCCTTCGTCGTCGGAGTCGAAAGAGGAGCAGTCTGAGTCCCATTCCTTTCCAAGGTGCGCCTCGCCCTTAGCCTTCCTGTAGTTCTTTTTCTCCTTCTTCCCGCTCTTTTCTTGTCCCTGGTCATTATCATTATCGAGACATTGAGCAATAAAATGACCAGTCTTACCGCATTTGAAGCAGGAGCGCTTTCCCCTTGTTTTATTCTTGTAGGGGTACTCTTTGCATCCCTTGAGTGCGGTTTTGAAACGTTTGATGATGAGTGCCATCTCATCTTCGTTAAGGCCAGCAGCCTCCACTTGAGCCACCTTGCTTGGTAGTGCCTCCCTGCTACTGGTTGCCTTAAGAGCAACGGGTTGAGGCTCGTAGATGGGTAGTGGACCGTTTAGAGCATCGTTCAGGTATCGAGCCTCCTTCACCATCATGCACCCGCTCACAAATTTTCCAAGGATCTCCTCGGGCGTCATCTTGGTGTACCTGGGGTTTTCACGAATAAGATTGACAAGATGGGGGTCAATTACCGTAAATGACCTTAGCATGAGTCGGACGACATCATGATCCGTCCATCTTGTGCTTCCATAGCTTCAGATCTTGTTGACCAGGGTCTTGAGCCTATTGTAAGTCTAGGTTGGCTCCTCTCCCCTGATCATCGCGAATCTCCCCAGCTCGCCTTCCACCAGCTCCATTTTGGTAATCATGGTGGCATCGTTTCCCTCATGAGATATTTTGAGGGTGTCCCAGATTTGCTTGGCGTTGTCTAAGCCGCTCACCTTATTATATTCATCCTTGCAAAGTGAAGCTAGCAAGACAGTACTAGCTTGGGCATTTTTGTGAATTTGCTCATTTATGAAAACGGGATTGTCGGTACTATCGAAATGTATTCTGTTTTCAACAATCTCCCAGATACTAGGCTGGAGGGAAAATAAATGACTACACATTTTATGACTCCAGAAAGAGTAGTCTTCTCCATCAAAGTGTGGAGGTTTTCCAAGTGGAATTGATAGAAAATGAGCATTTGAATTGAATGGAATACGGGAATAATCATAAGAATAGTTTTGATTAACCGTTTTCTTATTTGAGGAGTCGTCGTCGTCGTCCCTTGGTGAAGAAGAAGATGCATCGCTGTCGTAGTAGATGATCTTCTTGATGTGTCTCTTCTTCTTTCCGTCCCTCTTCTTATGACTTGAGCCCGAGTTGGTAGGCTTGTCGTCTCCTGGCTCGTTGAGGAGGGACTCCTGAAAGTCGCCTAGAGGGGGGTGGATAAGCGAAACCTGAAAATTAAAACTTTATCCCCCAACTAGATCCCTCGATTAGTGGTTAGAACAAGATATACAAATATCGGAGAATAAAAACTAAGTTCTTGCTTGTAAAGAATATTGCACTTAAATAATGTGGAAGTGATAAATCAATACTACTAACAAGTTTATGAGAATAAAGCAAGAAGGCTTAGATAAAAAGAGTAATAACACAAGTTCTCTCTTGCAATGTGTTGCTTCACTAAATGAGATTTTAACTTAAAAGCAACACCAAATAGAATTAGCAAAGAGTAGTGCAAGAGGAACCAAGAAAGGGAAAAGTCAAACAAATCACAAGCAATAAGCACATGAGACACGGGTGATTTGTTTTACCGAGGTTCGGCCCTCGAAGGCCTAGTCCCCGTTGAGGAGTCCACTAAGGACGGGTCTTTTTCAACCCTTTCCCTCTCTCCACCGATCACACAAGGATCGGTGAGCTCTTCTTCTTCTCAAGGATCACTCTCGATCCCGCAAGGACCACCACACTCTTTGGTGTCTCTTGCTAGCTTTTACAAGCCTCCAAAACTTTGGAGGAAGTTCAATGGGAGTTAAAACTCCACGCACAAATGAACACAAAGATGTAGTACACACTATCTCTCAATGAATCTCACAAGGCACTAGAGCTAAATCACACGAGAGGCTTTCTTTTGCTTGCTCTCGCTTTTGTGGCACTTGTGTGGGTTGTAGTGGTCTAAATCTTGTGTATAGGATGGATCAATGAATATATGTGGTTGGGAGGGCTTGAGTATGTCAACTAGATGACTTGAAATGTTGCTTGGACTCCCACACCTTGAAGTGGCCGGCTGGGGTGGTATTTATAGCCACCAACCAAAATCTAGCCATTGGTGAAGTCTGTTGGCGAAGGGCGCACCGGACAGTCCGGTGCGCCACCGGACAGTGTCCGGTGCGCCGCCACGTCATCCTCCCGTTAGATCTTGAAGCTGGTCGACCGTTGGAGGCTTTGTCCTCATGTGGCACCGGACAGTCCGGTGCGACACCGGACAGTCCGGTGCCCATCTGACCGTCTGCTCTAACATCTGATTTGCACTGTTCACTTTGCAGAGTCGACCGTTGCGCGCAGATAGCCGTTGCTCCGCTGGTACACCGGACAGTCCGGTGTGCACCGGACATGTCCGGTGAATTATAGCGGAGCGACGCCTGGGAACCCGAAGGTGAAGAGTTCGAGCTGAAGCACCCTGGTGCACCGGACACTGTCCGGTGGCACACCGGACAGTCCGGTGCGCCAGACCAGGGCAGCCTCTGGTTTCCTTCTTGCTCCTTTCTCTTGAGACCTAACTTGTTCTTTTGATTGGTTTGTGTTGAACCTTTTGCACCTGTAGAATATAATCTTGAACAAACTAGTTAGTCCAATTATTTGTGTTGGGCAATTCAACCACCAAAATTAAATATGAAAAGGTTTGACCCTATTTTCCTTTCAATCCCCCCTTTTTGGTGATTGATGCCAACACAAACCAAAGCAAATATATAAGTGCATAATTGAACTAGTTTACATAATATATGTGCAAAGGTTGCTTGGAATTAAACCAATCTATATTTCATAAGATATGCATGGATTGTTTCCTTTTTATTTTCAACATTTTGGACCACGCTTGCACCACATGTTTTGTTTTTGCAAATTCCTTTTGTAAATCCTTTTCAAAGTCCTTGTGCAAATAGTCAAAGGTAAATGAATAAGATTGCTCGAAGCATTTTCAAGATTTGAAATTTTCTCCCCTTGTTTCAAATGCTTTTCCTTTGACTAAACAAAACTCCCCCTCAATAAATTCTCCTCTTAGGGTTCAAGAGGGTTTTAAGATATCAATTTTGAAAATACTACTTTCTCCCCCTTTTGAACACAATAAGATACCAATTTGAAATTTACTAATTGAAAATCATTAGTTTTAAAATTAGGGTGGTGGTGCGGTCCTTTTGCTTTGGGCTAATACTTTCTCCCCCTTTGGCATGAATCGCCAAAAACGGATACTTTGAGTGAAATATAAGCCCTTAAAGTGTTCTCCCCTTTGGCAAATAATACATGAGTGAAAAATTATACCAATGTGGAGAGACAGGGTGGAGTGATGGTGAAGGGTAGATAATACCGATAGAGTTGAGTGGAAGCTTTGTCTTCACCGAAGAATCCATTTCCCTTTCAATATACCTATGACTTGGTTTGAAATACACTTAAAAACACATTAGTCATAGCATATATAAAAGAGACATGATCAAAAGGATATATCAAATTAAGCATGATCATAGTTCTATATAACATAGATTGCTCCCCCTAAATATGTGCATGGAGAGAAACACATATTTTGGCCTTAAATGCCAATTGCACATAATTAGGTTAATGAGAACATATCTATATCATACAGAATGTGAAGTGCATTTGTGTCATAGTATAAGTGTGATGCTCATGACAGTTTATGCACTTATGAAAGCATGTTATGAACAATTTAAGCATTTCCCTTAAGGATTTCAAAGAGGCTTAAGGACCATCCACCTTTGGAACAAAGGTAGCTTATCCTCGTTACAAGGTTAAGCTTTAAGCTCTTTGACAATAAAATCACTTCATCTAGTTTAAGCAAGGATGCTTTAATGCAGGAGTGAAATTTTAAGAGGTTAAACTAGGTATGAAGCAGGGATCATGCATGGACATGCTTTCTCTTCCTTTTATACAAGATATGTAAAGAAAGTATAGAAAAGGAAGATTTAGGTACAAGTTTAAATGAAAGGAGATAGTTTTACCTTTTTGTACCTTTACATAGAGACGCTCTCTTCAGTGTGCTTTGTCCTCAGTCTTTGCTGCTTAAGACCTATACTCAAGACAATATATGGAAATATTTTGCACAAGAGAGAGTTCTACAACTAGTGACCCTTTTCAAAGTTATTGTTAGAATATTCATAAATGTATCATGAATTCTCCTCTTAACTTAGTGCATATCAAGAGATATCGATTGATAGTATATGCGGCACTAAGAGACATAAGTGTTAATTGAAGTTATTCAATGATCAAACAAATAACAGATGAGATCAAAAGAACAACATATGCATGAGATAAGCTTAAAACAGGAGAATTCATTACATATGCTACTTTAGTAATGAAGGCAACAATCCTTTATAAAGATGACATTACATTAACGAGAAGGATTGATTTGTAGTAGCATACTTCATGAGAAATTTATTCTTATGTAAGAGACTATATGAGATTATTAAAGATAAAGTGATAGTCTCAACAAAATCAAGATATAGAAAGATGCTCCCCCTAAAGATATACATCAAGTATTTGAATGAATTGAATGGATGCATTTACTTTAAAGACAAATAGGGAGAAACATTATACATCTTGATCAAGGCTCATAAAATTTGCAATAAACAACTTAAGCCTAGTATTCTCATTATGAAAGGATTTAGAATACTCACAACCACACCATTGAATGTTTTGTAGATCTTACTATCCGAATAGGTGGTGTTGTTCTTGATATCCTCCTCTTTCATTTGAGAGTCCTCCCTTTGTAGTTGTTTCTTTTTCCTTTCAAACTTATTGAAAATACTCAAGAAAGATGTTAATAGCACAAGGGAGTATATGATGAAAGATGATCTCTTTAGATAGGAAATATAGACAATTCATCATTCATAAGTCACACAGACAGGAAGTAAAATCCTTAACATTAGTGCATTTCATTTGAGAAGGAGAAACATGCACTTTTTAAGCATTTTAATAATCATTGGAGATTTTACTTCATCATATTAAATTTAGTAATCATTACTTGGAAGCAAATCAATATGATAGCAAATATAGCAAAGGCATGAATTGGATTCTAATGGACGAGTGCATTTATGAGAATGTGATTGAATGCACACCTAGACAAGTTTAGGTCCAATAAAGAATCTATTCCTTACATGGGTAGAATATGATAGTTTAGATTAAATACCCATTGAGATGGGAACTAAATTTGATGAAGATGAGTTCCCATACCTTTGCTTTTACCTTTCTTCCTTTGGGTGAAGAGCAACCCATGAGGCTTGTGCACTTTCTCTTTTGTAGATATTCATAAGTAGGCTCAAGAGATACTTTGTTAGGAACACAAGCACTAGTTTCCATTTTTGTCACCATTTTTGATAAGGAATGAAAAGCTAGATTACTAAAGCATGGAAACTTCATAGCATGAACTAGATTATACATAGATGATGTTATGCTTAATTTTAACTCATAAAATAAGCACAAATAATCTTTTAAGATTACGGGTATAAATCTAATTCATGATATGGAAAGCGATAAATGAGAAAGAATCATATCCAAGTTGAGCAAGTAGAAATACATCATAAATCATTGGATTGATTTTTCTTTTCATGTTAGATTACACATTTCCAAAGAGAAACTTATTCTCTACATGTGAGACTAGTTGGGTTATTTAGATAAAATCATTAGTCTCACTATTCTAGTTATAGAGAGAGTTTTTCTTTTTATAAGTGTCCTAAGGATTTGAATTCCTTACATGACACCTTATCCTTTTAAGAATTTGAAATATCTCTCTATATCTAGAATCATGGCAATAATAAAACAACTTAGTGAAAAACATGCCATGAGATACTTGCAACATTTTAAAGCATGTAGATTGCCATAGGATGGAAATGATGAGTATGCAATCTACCATATGAGAGGAAATTCTTCAAAGAATGGTAATATAAATTTAAAGATATTTGAAGTGCTTCAATTTTTCTATGTGACTACACAAGACACATAAGAAATGATATTCTAAAATATTTGCATTTAAAAGATAAGTGTTACCATCCTTTGGCTTTCCTCCATGTTGTAGGCCTTGATTTTTCGCACATGATATTTCTTCATTTCCTACAACATATAATATCTTCCTCGAGATGATATGAGCATTAGACATAATAAATTGAAATAACTTTGGGTCAATCTTTGATATATAGATTATTGAAGATTGATAGCTTGAGTTATTTAGTATTGAATGGACTCTCTTAAGCACCCCAAGGATTCATATCATCTCCTTCTCCTGGAAAGCTTGTCAAGCATATTTTGGTACCCATCGCTTGATAAGTCCATCACGGTTAGTCAACAAAGATCTAGGAACCCAAAAGTCCTTTGTGTTAGCACTAGGTAAACTCATTACCTTTCTAGCACAAGTTGTAATTTTGGGTTGCCTAGTTACATGAAAATTAATTGACAAGCTAGGAGTGGTGTTGTTACCAATGGGACAATCTTTGCATTGGTGTCCCTTCTTTCGGCATATGTAGCATAGGCGATCTTCAGGCCTTGAAGATTTCTTCCTTCGTTGTTTCTTGCTTGCTACATGGTTAGTGTATGTCTTCTTTTCTAACCCTATGCCTCTTTGTTTTAAATGGGGACAAGATCTAAGTAAGTGTCCCTTCTTAAAACAATGTCTATCATCCTTGTTAATAATCAAGCCATTTTTAATGTAGGGACATGACCTAATCAAGTGCCCCTTTTTAAAGCATTCACTACTCCTCTTAATGTGAAGTGTGGCTTGACCATTACCTTGGAAGTTACCTTTTGTGGAGGTGTGGTTAAGGCTTTTGGAGGAGGTATTGAATTTCATCTTTCGTTTCTCCCTCTTGACAATCCTCAAGTCCTTGACATTTTCTTCAAGGGATGTAGTGCATGCCACGGTTGTTCCCGTCTCAAGCTTCTTCACCATGTGATCACGGTTATCTTGAGAAGGTTGAGCAATGCACTTCCATTTTGGTTGTGTCAAGCTCATTTTTAGCTTCTCATTCTCTTCTTTGAGCTTTTGATATGTATCATCTTTTGTTCCTGCAAATTCTAGCTCAAAAGAAGATTTGCTTGTCGAAGGACAACAAGCATTAGCACATGGTAATATAGTATCAATTTGAATATATGTGCATGAGTGAGGTTGTTGGGATTTTAAGTTTTCTATCACAACCTCATGAGCAATGTTTAATATGATATGATCATCTCTAAGATTTTCATGAGAGCATAGGAGCATATCATATTTTTCTTGAAAAGCTAGATTTTCAACTTTTAGCTTTTCTACTTGGTCCTTAAGCAAGGTATTCTTATTTACTAATTGAGCGATACAATGTAAAGTGTTATCTTGCTCAATTGAAATAGTTTCATACCTTTGGACCAAATCAACATGAGAGCATTTTAGCTCCTCATGTTCTTTAGTCAACTCGTCAAAGCATTGCATCTTCATGGAGAGAATACTTTCTAGCCTTTGACGAGCTTGGCCTTGCTCTCTCGCTCTTTCTAAAAGTTTGAGCATGACCGCCTTATCTTCTTGGCTTAGGCGAGCGTAGAGTTGCACAAAGCTTCTTTCTTCCTCCTCATCCTCATTTGTGCTTCTGCTATCATTTTCATTAGCCACACAACATATGTGGGAATCGAAATGGGAAAACAAACCTTTTGGAGAGGTGGATTCATCGTTTGGTCTCTACCGTTCATTTTCTTCTTCCTTGCAAGGGTTATTATCACAAATACCAAAGGAAGTAGAAGCACAAAATGAACTATTATGTTTGGACTCATTAAATTTGCTTTTAATTCTAGTCCAAATATCATGCGCATCACGAATAGATTCATTATAATTCATTATGAAGGCATGATAATCTTCTTTGCTAAGAGAATTACTTAAGATGTCATAAGCTAGGTAGTTTAAGCGTATACATCTTTGATCTTCCTCAGAAGCATTTTTCCTATCATAACTAGGAGGAATAATACTCTTGTCTAAAATTTGTTCTAATTGAGGATCTACCGTTTTAAAAGCATTTATCACCCTAGTAGACCATGAATCATAATTAGAACAATCGGAAAGTAATATCTCAAGAGTTACCTCCTTGTTCTCCTGGGTCTTCTTGTTCTTTTGGATCTTCTACGAGCCATCACTTCGAGTTGTTAGACTCAAGATGAAGTGCCTAGCTTTGATACCAATTGAAAGTCTCCTAGAGGGGGGTGGATAGGCGAAACCTGAAAATTAAAACTTTATCCCCCAACTAGATCCCTCGATTAGTGGTTAGAACAAGATATACAAATATTGGAGAATAAAAACTAAGTTCTTGCTTGTAAAGAATATTGCACTTAAATAATGCGGAAGTGATAAATCAATACTACTAATAAGTTTATGAGAATAAAGCAAGAAGGCTTAGATAAGAAGAGTAATAACACAAGTTCTCTCTTGCAATGTGTTGCTTCACTAAATGAGATTTTAACTTAAAAGCAACACCAAATAGAATTAGCAAAGAGTAGTGCAAGAGGAACCAAGAAAGGGAAAAGTCAAACAAATCACAAACAATAAGCACACGAGACACAAGTGATTTGTTTTACCGAGGTTCGGCCCTCGAAGGCCTAGTCCCCGTTGAGGAGTCCACTAAGGACGGGTCTTTTTCAACCCTTTCTGAAAGGGAATTAGGCTTACACCTATTTCCTAAACTAATTTTGGTGGTTGAATTGCCCAACACAAATAATTGGACTAACTAGTTTGCCCAAGTCTATAAGATCTACAGGTACCACAGGTTCACAATGAGCCAATAAAAAGATCAAGAGAAAGGGTTCAAACAAAGGAGCCAAGGGACAACCGACTGGTCGGGCGCACCGGACTGGCCGGTGTGCCACCGGTCAGTGTCCGGTGCACCAGGAAACTCCAAACTGAACTTCGCACCTTCGGGAATTCTCAGAGCCGGCGCACTATAATTCACCGGACTGTCCGGTGCTCCAAGAAGGTGCGGCTCTAAACTCGGCAGCCTCGGGAATTCGTATCGGCTGCTCCGCTATAATTCACCAGACATGTCCGGTGTACACCGGACTGTCCGGTGTAACTACGGAGCAACGGCTACTTCAGGCGCCAACGGCTACCTGCAAGGCGCCAACTGCTACCTGCAGCACATTAAATGCGCGCCAGCGCACGTAGAGGTCAGGCACACCCATGCTGGCGCACCGGACACCCTACAGTTCATGTCCAGTGCGCCACCAGACATCCAGGCGGGCCCAGCGTCAGAGCTCCAACGGTCGGAACCCTAACGGCCTGGTGACGTGGCTGTCGCACCGGACATGTCCGGTGTGCACCGGACTGTCCGGTGCACCATACGACAGACAGCTTCCACCAAACGGCTAGTTTGGTGGTTGGGGCTATAAATACCCCCAACCACCCCACATTCAAGACATCCAAGTTTTCCACTTCTCAACCACTTACAAGAGCTAGGCATTCAACTCTAGACACACCCAAGTGATCAAATCCTCTCCAATTCCACACAAAGCTTTAGTGACTAGCGAGAGAGATTTGCCGTGTTCTTTTGAGCTCTTGCGCTTGGATTGCTTCTTTCTTTCTCACTTGTTCTTGTGATCAAAACTCCATTGTAACCGAGGCAAGAGACACCGATTGTGTGGTGGTCCTTGCGGGGAAGTTTTTGTTCCCGGTTTTTATTTGAGAAGAGAAGCTCACTCGGTCCGAGGGACCGTTTGAGAGAGGGTAAGGGTTGAAAGAGACTCGGCCTTTGTGGACTCCTCAACGGGGAGTAGGTTTGCGAGAACCGAACCTCGGTAAAACAAATCCGCGTGTCACACTATTCATTCGCTTGCGATTTGTTTTGCGCCCTCTCTCTCGGACACATTATTATTTCTAACGCTAACCCGGCTTGTAGTTGTGATTGATTTTGTAAATTTCAGTTTCACCCTATTCACCCCCCTCTAGGCGACTTTCAATTGGTATCAGAGCCCGGTGCTTCATTAGAGCCTAACCACTCGAAGTGATGTCGGGAGATCACACCAAGAGGGAGATGGAGACCGGCGACAAGCCCATTACGAGTCACGGGAGCACTTCATCGGAAGAGTCCCGCACCAAGAGGAAGGAGAAGAAGAAGAGCTCCTCCAACAAAGGGAAGGGGAAGGAGAAGAAATCTTCTTCCCACAAGTCGCATTGGAGAGGCGACAAGCACAAGAGGATGAGAAAAGTGGTCTACTACGAGACCGACTCTTCATCACCATCGACCTCCGACTCCGATGCGCCGTCCGTAACTTCTAAGCGGCAAGAGTGCAAGAAGTATAGTAAGATCCCCTATGCTACCCCCACATTTCAAAACGTACTCCTTTACTCTCCGTTCCATTAGGCAAACCACCGGTTTTTGACGGTGAAGATTATAATATGTGGAGTGACAAAATGAGGCACCATCTAACCTCACTCCACACAAGCATATGGAATGTTGTTGAGTTTGGTGTACAGGTACCATCCGTAGGGGATGAAGACTACGACTCGGACGAGGTGGCCCAAATTCACCACTTTAACTCCCAAGCCACCACTATACTCCTCGCCTCTCTAAGTCGAGAGGAGTATAATAAGGTGCAAGGGCTAAAAAGTGCGAAGGAAATTTGGGACGTACTCAAGACCGCGCACGAGGGAGACGAGGTGACAAAGATCACCAAGCGGGAGACGATCGAGGGGGAGCTTGGTCGCTTCATGCTTCACCAAGGGGAGGATCCACAAGCGATGTACAACCGCTTGAAGACCTTGGTGAACCAAGTGCGCAACCTCGGGAGCGAAAAATGGGATGACCATGAGATGGTCAAGGTTATTCTTAGATCCCTCGTATTTCTTAACCCTACACAAGTTCAATTAATTCGAGGTGATCCTAGATATAAGCTAATGTCTCCCGAGGAAGTTATAGGAAAATTTGTGAGCTTTGAGCTAATGATTAAAGGCTCAAAGAAAATCATCGAGCAAGGCACTTCCTCCACATCCGAGGCACAACCGGTCGCATTCAAGGCGACGGAAGAAAAGAAGGAGGAAGCTACTCCAAGTCGAACACCCATCGACGCCTCCAAGCTCGACAACGAGGAGATGGCGCTCATCATCAAGAGCTTCCGTCAAATCCTCAAGCAAAGGAGGGGGAAAAACTACAAGCCCCGCTCCAAGAAAGTATGCTACAAATATGGTAAGCCCGGTCATTTTATTGCTAAATGTCCATTATCCAGTGATAGTGACAGGGGCGACGACAAGAAGGGGAGAAGAAAGGAGAAGAAGAGACACTACAAAAAGAAGGGCGGCGATGCCCACGTATGCCGCGAGTGGGACTCCGACGAGAGCTCCACCGACTCCTCCTCCGACAAGGACGCCGCCAACATCGCCGTCACCAAGGGTCTTCTCTTCCCCAACGTCGGCCACAAATGCCTCATGGCCAAGGATGGCAAAAGGAAGAAGGTTAAATCCAAATCCTCCACTAAATATGAGTCCTCGAGTGATGATAATGCTAGTGATGAGGAAGATAATTTGCGTACCCTTTTTGCCGACCTAAACATGCAACAAAAGGAAAAATTAAATGAATTGATTAGTGCTATTCATGAGAAGGATGATCTCTTGGACTCTCAAGAGGACTTCCTTATTAAGGAAAACAAAAAACATGTTAAGGTTAAAAATGCTTATGCTCTACAAGTTGAAAAATGTGAAAAATTATCTAGTGAGCTAAGCACTTGCCATGAGACTATTGACAACCTTAGAAATGAAAATGCTAGATTAATTACTAAGGTTGATTCTCATGTTTGTGATGTTTCAATTCCCAATCTTAGAAATGATAATGATGATTTGCTTGCTAAGATTGAAGAATTAAACACCTCTCTTGCTAGCCTTAGGATTGAAAATGAACAATTAATTGCTAAGGCTAAAGATATTGATGTTTGCAATGTTACAATTTCCGATCTTAAAGATAAAAATGACATATTACGTGCTAAGATTGTTGAACTTAATTCTTGCAAACCCTCTACATCTACCGTTGAGCATGTTTCCATTTGCACTAGATGTAGAGATGTTGATATTAATGCTATTCATGATCACATGGTCTTAATTAAACAACAAAATGATCATATAGCAAAATTAGATGCTAAAATTGCCGAGCATAACTTAGAAAATGAAAAGTTCAAATTTGCTAGAAGTATGCTCTATAATGGGAGACGCCCTGGCATCAAGGATGGCATTGGCTTCCAAAGGGGAGACAATGTCAAACTTAGTGCCCCTCCTAAAAATTTGTCTAACTTTGTTAAGGGCAAGGCTCCCATGCCTCAGGATAACGAGGGTTACATTTTGTACCCTGCCGGTTATCCCGAGAGCAAAATTAGGAGAATTCATTCTAGGAAGTCTCACTCTGGCCCTAACCATGCTTTTATGTATAAGGGTGAGACATCTAGCTCTAGGCAACCAACCCGTGCTAAGTTGCCTAGAAAGAAAACTCCTAGTGCATCAAATGATCATAGCATTTCATTTAAAACTTTTGATGCATCTTATGTTTTGACTAACAAATCTGGCAAGGTAGTTGCCAAGTTTGTTGGGGGCAAACACTAGGGCTCCAAGGCTTGTGTTTGGGTACCCAAAGTTCTTGTTTCTAATGCCAAAGGACCCAAAACCGTTTGGGTACCTAAAGTCAAGAACTAAACTTGTTTTGTAGGTCTATGCATCCGGGGGCTCAAGTTGGATCATCGACAGCGGGTGCACAAACCACATGACAGGGGAGAAGAAGATGTTCTCCTCCTACGAGAAAAACCAAGATCCCCAACGAGCTATCACATTCGGGGATGGAAACCAAGGTTTGGTCAAAGGTTTGGGTAAAATAGCTATATCTCCTGACCATTCCATTTCCAATGTTTTTCTTGTAGATTCTTTAGATTACAATTTGCTTTCCGTTTCGCAATTATGTCAAATGGGCTACAACTGTCTATTTACTGATGTAGGTGTCACTGTCTTTAGAAGAAGTGATGATTCAATAGCATTTAAGGGAGTGTTAGAGGGTCAGCTATACTTGGTAGATTTTGATAGAGCTGAACTCGACACTTGCTTAATAGCTAAGACTAACATGGGTTGGCTCTGGCACCGCCGACTAGCTCATGTTGGAATGAAGAATCTTCATAAGCTTCTAAAGGGAGAGCACATTTTAGGACTAACAAATGTTCATTTTGAGAAAGACAGGATTTGTAGCGCATGCCAAGCCGGGAAGCAAGTTGGCACTCATCATCCACACAAAAACATCATGACAAGTGACAGGCCACTGGAGCTCCTACACATGGATTTATTCGGCCCGATCGCTTACATAAGCATCGGCGGGAGTAAGTACTGTCTAGTTATTGTGGATGATTATTCTCGCTTCACTTGGGTGTTCTTTTTGCAGGAAAAATCCCATACCCAAGAGACCTTAAAGGGATTCTTGAGATGGGCTCAAAATGAGTTCGGCTTAAGGATCAAGAAAATTAGAAGCGACAACGGGACGGAGTTCAAGAACTCACAAATAGAAGGCTTCCTTGAGGAGGAGGGCATCAAGCATGAGTTCTCTTCTCCCTACACGCCACAACAAAATGGTGTAGTGGAGAGGAAGAATCGAACTCTATTGGACATGGCAAGAACCATGCTTGATGAGTACAAGACGCCGGATCGGTTTTGGGCCGAGGCGGTTAACACCGCTTGCTACGCCATCAACCGGTTATATCTACACCGAATCCTCAAGAAGACATCATATGAACTCCTAACCGGTAAAAAGCCCAATATTTCATATTTTAGAGTCTTTGGTAGCAAATGCTTTATTCTTGTTAAAAGAGGTAGAAAATCCAAATTTGCTCCTAAGACTGTAGAAGGCTTTTTACTAGGATATGATTCAAACACAAGGGCATATAGAGTCTTTAACAAGTCCTCAGGACTAGTTGAAGTTTCTTGTGACGTTGTGTTTGACGAGACTAACGGCTCTCAAGTAGAGCAAGTTGATCTTGATGAGATAGGTGAAGAACAGGCTCCGTGCATCGCGCTAAGGAACATGTCCATTGGGGATGTGTGTCCTAAGGAATCCGAAGAGCCTCCACATGCACAAGATCAACCATCCTCCTCCACGCAAGCATCTCCACCAACTCAAAATGAGGACAAGGCTCAAGTTGATGAAGGAGAAGATCAAAGAGATGAGCCACCTCAAGATGACGGCAATGATCAAGGGGGAGATGCAAATGATCAAGACAAGGAGGATGAAGAGACAAGGCCACCACACCCAAGAGTCCACCAAGCAATCCAACGAGATCACCCCGTCGACACCATCCTCGGCGACATTCATAAGGGGGTAACTACTCGATCTCGTGTTGCACATTTTTGTGAACATTACTCTTTTGTTTCCTCTATTGAGCCACACAGGGTAGAGGAAGCACTCCAAGATTCGGATTGGGTGATGGCGATGCAAGAGGAGCTCAACAATTTCACGAGGAACGAGGTATGGCATTTAGTTCCACGTCCTAACCAAAATGTTGTAGGAACCAAGTGGGTCTTCCGCAACAAGCAAGACGAGCATGGTGTGGTGACAAGGAACAAAGCTCGACTTGTGGCCAAGGGATACTCCCAAGTCGAAGGTTTGGATTTCGGTGAAACCTATGCACCCGTAGCTAGGCTTGAATCAATTCGCATATTATTAGCCTATGCTACTTACCATGGCTTCAAGCTTTATCAAATGGACGTGAAGAGTGCTTTCCTCAATGGACCAATCAAGGAAGAGGTCTATCCCGGCTTTGAAGATAGTAAGTACCCTAACCATGTCTATAGGCTCTCTAAGGCGCTTTATGGGCTCAAGCAAGCCCCAAGAGCATGGTATGAATGCCTTAGAGATTTCCTTATTGCTAATGGCTTCAAAGTCGGCAAGGCCGATCCTACTTTATTCACTAAAACTCTTGACAATGATTTGTTTGTGTGCCAAATTTATGTTGATGATATCATATTTGGGTCTACTAACGAATCTACATGTGAAGAATTTAGTAGGATAATGACACAGAAATTCGAGATGTCTATGATGGGGGAGTTAAAGTATTTTCTAGGATTCCAAGTCAAGCAACTCCAAGAGGGCACCTTCATTTGCCAAACCAAGTACACTTAGGACATTCTGAACAAGTTTGGAATGAAGGATGCCAAGCCCATCAAGACACCCATGGGAACCAATGGGCATCTCGACCTCGACATGGGAGGTAAATCCGTCGATCGAAAGGTATACCGGTCGATGATAGGTTCATTACTCTATTTATGTGCATCTCGACCGGACATTATGCTTTCCATTTGCATGTGTGCAAGATTCCAAGCCGACCCTAAGGAATCTCACCTTACGGCCGTAAAACGAATCTTGAGATATTTGGCTTATACTCCTAAGTTTGGGCTTTGGTACCCTCGGGGATCCACATTTGACTTGATTGGTTATTCGGATGCCGATTGGGCGGGGTGTAAGATTAATAGAAAGAGCACATCGGGGACTTGCCAGTTCTTGGGAAGATCCTTGGTGTCTTGGGCTTCAAAGAAGCAAAATTTAGTCGCTCTTTCTACCGCCGAAGCCGAGAACATTGCCGCAGGCCATTGTTGCGCGCAATTGCTTTGGATGAGGCAAACCCCGCAGGACTATGGTTACAAATTAACCAAAGCTCCTCTTCTATGTGATCATGAGAGTGCAATCCGCATGGCGGATAATCCCGTTGAGCATAGCCGCACTAAACACATAGCCATTCGGTATCATTTTCTTAGGGATCACCAACAAAAAGGGGATATCGAGATTGCATATATTAACACTAAAGATCAATTAGCCGATATTTTTACCAAGCCACTAGATGAACAAACTTTTACCAAACTTAGGCATGAGCTCAATATTCTTGATTCTAGAAATTTCTTTTGCTAATTTGCACACATAGCTCTTAAGTATACCTTTGATCATGTCTCTTTTATATATGCTATGACTAATGTGTTTTCAAGTGAATTTCAAACCAAGTCATAGGTATATTGAAAGGGAATTGGAGTCTTCGGCGAAGACAAAGGCTTCCACTCCACTCTACTACTCATCCTTCGCCGTCGCTCTGCTTCGCTCTCCGTCTTTGGTATAATCTTCACTCATATGTTTTATTTGCCAAAGGGGAGAAAGTAGCTAAAAAGGGCTTATATCTCACTCAAAGTATCCGTTTTTGGCGATTCATGCCAAAGGGGGAGAAAGTATGAGCCCAAAGCAAAAGGACCGCACCACCACCCTAATTTTTTAAAAAATAATTTTCAATTGATAAACTTTAAATTAGTATCTCTTTGAGTTCTAAAGGGGGAGAAAGTAGTACTTTCAAAATTGATATCTTAAAACCCTCTTGAACACTAAGAGGAGAATTTATTTGAGGGGGAGTTTTGTTTAGTCAAAGGAAAAGCATTTGGAACAAGGGGAGAAAATTTCAAATCTTGAAAATGCTTCTCAAAATCTTACTCATTTACCTTTGACTATTTTGCAAAAGGACTTTAAAAAGGATTTACAAAAAAAAAGAATTTGCAAAAACAAAACATGTGGTGCAAGCGTGGTCCAAAATATTAAAAATAAAGAAACAATCCATGCATACCTAGTAAGTAATATTTATTGGCTCAATTCTAAGTAACCTTTGCACTTACACTTTGCAAACTAGTTCAATTATGCACTTCTATACTTGCTTTGGTTTGTGTTGGCATCAATCACCAAAAAGGGGGAGATTGAAAGGGAATTATGCTTACACCTATTTCCTAAACTAATTTTGGTGGTTGAATTGCCCAACACAAATAATTGGACTAACTAGTTTGCCCAAGTCTATAAGATCTATAGGTACCACAGGTTCACAATGAGCCAATAAAAAGATCAAGAGAACGGGTTCAAACAAAGGAGCCAAGGGACAACCGACTGGTCGGGCGCACCGGACTGTCCGGTGTGCCACCGGACAGTGTCCGGTGCACCAGGAAACTCCAAACTGAACTTCGCACCTTCGGGAATTCTCAGAGCCGGCGCGCTATAATTCACCGGACTGTCCGGTGTACACCGGACAGTGTCCGGTGCTCCAAGAAGGCGCGGCTCTGAACTCGGCAGCCTCGGGAATTCGCATCGGCTGCTACGCTATAATTCACCAGACATGTCCGGTGTACACCGGACTGTCCGGTGTAACTGCGGAGCAACGGCTACTTCAGGCACCAACGGCTACCTGCAAGGCGCCAACGGCTACCTGCAGCACATTAAATGCACGCCAGTGCACGCAGAGGTCAGGCATGCCCATGCTGGCGCACCGGACACCCTACAGTTCATGTCCGGTGCGCCACCAGACATCCAGGCGGGCCCAGCGTCAGAGCTCCAACGGTCGGAACCCTAACGGCCTGGTGACGTGATTGTCGCACCGGACATGTCCGGTGTGCACCGGACTGTCCGGTGCACCATACAACAGACAGCTTCCACCAAACGGCTAGTTTGGTGGTTGGGGCTATAAATACCCCCAACCACCCCACATTCAAGACATCCAAGTTTTCCACTTCTCAACCACTTACAAGAGCTAGGCATTCAACTCTAGACACACCCAAGTGATCAAATCCTCTCCAATTCCACACAAAGCTTTAGTGACTAGCGAGAGAGATTTGCCGTGTTCTTTTGAGCTCTTGCGCTTGGATTGCTTCTTTCTTTCTCACTTGTTCTTGTGATCAAAACTCCATTGTAACCAAGGCAAGAGACACTGATTGTGTGGTGGTCCTTGCGGGGAAGTTTTTGTTCCTGGTTTTGATTTGAGAAGAGAAGCTCACTCGGTCCGAGGGACCGTTTGAGAGAGGGTAAGGGTTGAAAGAGACCCGGCCTTTGTGGCCTCCTCAACGGGGAGTAGGTTTGTGAGAACCGAACCTCGGTAAAACAAATCTGTGTGTCACACTATTCATTCGCTTGTGATTTGTTTTGCGCCCTCTCTCTCGAACACATTATTATTTCTAACGCTAACCTGGCTTGTAGTTGTGATTGATTTTGTAAATTTCAGTTTTGCCCTATTCACCCCCCCTCTAGGCGACTTTCACTTTCCCTCTCTCCACCGATCACACAAGGATCGGCGAGCTCTTCTTCTTCTCAAGGATCACTCTCGATCCCGCAAGGACCACCACACTCTTTGGTGTCTCTTGCTAGCTTTTACAAGCCTCCAAAACTTTGGAGGAAGTTCAATGGGAGTCAAAACTCCACGCACAAATGAACACAAAAATGTAGTACACACTATCTCTCAATGAATCTCACAAGGCACTAGAGCTAAATCACACGAGAGGCTTTCTTTTGCTTGCTCTCACTTTTGTGGCACTTGTGTGGGTTGTAGTGGTCTAAATCTTGTGTATAGGATGGATCAATGAATATATGTGGTTGGGAGGGCTTGAGTATGTCAACTAGATGACTTGGAATGTTGCTTGGACTCCCACACCTTGAAGTGGCCGGTTGGGGTGGTATTTATAGCCACCAACCAAAATCTAGCCGTTGGTGAAGTCTGCTGGCGAAGGGCGCACCGGACAGTCCGGTGCGCCACCGGACATTGTTCGGTGCGCCGCCATGTCATCCTCCCGTTAGGTCTTGGAGCTGGTCGACCGTTGGAGGCTTTGTCCTCATGTGGCACCAGACAGTCCGGTGCCCCTCTAACCGTCTGCTCTGACATCTGATTTGCACTATTCACTTTGCAGAGTCGACCGTTGTGCGCAGATAGTCGTTGCTTCGCTGGTACACCGGACAGTCCGGTGTGCACCGGACATGTCCGGTGAATTATAGCAGAGCGGCGCCTGGGAAACCCGAAGGTGAAGAGTTCGAGCTGAAGCACCCTGGTGCACCGGACACTGTCCGGTGCGCCAGACCAGGGCAGCCTCCGGTTTCCTTCTTGCTCCTTTCTCTTGAGACCTAACTTGTTCTTTTGATTGGTTTGTGTTGAACCTTTTGCACCTGTAGAATATAATCATGAACAAACTAGTTAGTCCAATTATTTGTGTTGGGCAATTCAACCACCAAAATTAAATAGGAAAAGGTTTGACCCTATTTTCCTTTCAACTCCTTCTCTTTGTCGTTAATCACCATCCCCTTACCCTTAGGATCCATCTCTTTGGGCGATTAGTCCCTTAAGTGAAGAGTACGGCTCCAATACCAATTGAGAGCACCTAGAGGGGGATGAGTAGGTGATCCTGTAAAATCAAACACTAAATAGCCACAGACTTGATTATTAAAGTGTTAGTTAAATCAAGTGGCTATAAAACACGTTCGCGCGAATAAAATGATCACAAGAAGCAACACACGAGACACGTGATTTTTATCCCGTGGTTCGACCAAGTAGCACTTGCCTACTTCCACGTTGTGGCGTCCTAATGGATGAGAGTTGCACTCAACCCCTTTCAAGTGATCCAATGATCAACTTGAATACCACAGCTTTCTTCCTTATAGTCTTTCTCCCGTTTGCGAGGAATCTCCACAAGTTGGAGCCTCTCGCCCTTACAACAGAGATCACAAAGAAGGCACAAGAGTAAGGTTAGGAGAGCAACACACACAAGACTCAAATACGCAGCACAACCATGCACACAAGTGAAGACTCGAGCTCAAATGACAAGATAGGGAGTTCGCGACTCGAATGGAGCTCAAATCTCTAACACAACGAAGCGAATGCGCGGGAGCGGAATTTGGATGCCTTAGAATACTAATAGAATGCTTGGTGAAAGGGAAATTGGGTCAAACCATTTCCTAAAATATAATTTTGGTGGTTGAATGCCCAACACAAATAATTGGACTAACTAGTTTCTCTAGATTATAAGTTCTACAGGTACCAAAGGTTCAGCACAAACCAATAAAAAGTCCAAGAAAGGGTTCAAATAGAAAGGAGCAAAATCAACCGAAGGCTGCCTTGGTCTGGCGCACCGGACTATCCGGTGTGCCATCGGACAGTGTCCGGTGCACCAGGGAGATTCACTCTGAACTCCTTAGCTTCGGGTTTCTGGGAGAGCCCTCCGCTATAATTCACTGGACTGTCCGGTGTAGCACCAGACTGTCTGGTGTGCCAAGCGGAGCAACGGCTAACAGCGTCAACGGTCATCTGCAAAAGTGAATAGTGCGTGGACAGCGTGCGCAGAAGTTAGAGCAGCGCCAGAAGGCGCACCGGACAGTGAACAGTGATTGTCCGGTGCACCACCGGACTGTCCGGTGGCCCAGTTGTCAGAAGCTCCAATGGTCACTGTTCACTGTCCAGTTTCACATGTATAATCTTCACTCATATTTATTTGTTTGCCATTGGGGAGAAAGTAAAAGGGCTTATATTTCACTCACAAGTATCCGTTTTTGGCGATTTATGCCAAAGGGGGAGAAAGTATTAGCCCAAAGCAAAAGGACCGCACCACCATGCCAAATTTCAAAAAATTTCGAAGTTTAAGTTTTTAAATGTTTTTCAATTAGTATCTTTGAAATTAGTATTTCTCTAAGAAATTCTATCTCAATTGGCAAAACCCTCTTGAACACTAAGAGGAGAATTTCATTAAGGGGGAGTTTTGTTTGAGTCAAAGGAAAAGCATTTGAAACAGGGGAGAAAATTTCAAATCTTAAAAATGCTTCTTTCAATCTTATTCTTATACCTTTGACTATTTGCAAAAGGATTTTGAAAAGAATTTCCAAAAGATTTGCAAAAACAAAACATGTGGTGCAAATGTGGTCCAAAATGTTAAAAGAAAGAAAGCAATCCATGCATATCTTATGAAAGTTTAAATTGATTTAATTCCAAGCAACCTTTGCACTTACCTTATGCAAACTAGTTCAATTATGCACTTATATATTTGCTTTGGTTTGCGTTGGCATCAATCCCCAAAAAGGGGGAGATTGAAAGGGAAATTGGGTCAAACCATTTCCTAAAATATAATTTTGGTGGTTGAATGCCCAACACAAATAATTGGACTAACTAGTTTGCTCTAGATTATAAGTTCTACAGGTGCCAAAGGTTCAGTACAAACCAATAAAAAGTCCAAGAAAGGGTTCAAATAGAAAGGAGCAAAATCAACCGAAGGCTGCCCTGGTCTGGCACACCGGACTGTCCGGTGCACCACCGGACAATGTCCGATGCACCAGGGAGATTCACTTTGAACTCCTCAGCTTCGGGTTTCTAGGAGAGCCCTCCGCTATAATTCACCGGACTGTCAGGTGTAGCACCGGACTGTCTGGTGTGCCAAGCGGAGCAACGGCTAACAGCGCCAACGGTCGTCTACAAAAGTGAATAGTGCGTGAACAGTGCGCGGACAGCGCACGCAGAAGTTAGAGCAGCGCCAGAAGGCGCACCAGACAGTGAACAGTGACTGTCCGGTGCACCACCGGACTGTCCGGTGCACCACCGGACTGTCCGGTGGTCCAGTTGTCAGAAGCTCCAACGGTCGAACTCTAACGGTTGGGTGACGTGGCTGGCGCACCGGACAGTGTCCGGTGGCACACCGGACTGTCCGGTGCACCCGTCGACAGACAGCCTCCCCAACGACCATTTTGGTGGGTGGGGCTATAAATACCCCCCAACCACCACACTTCAAGGCATCCAAGTTTTCAACCAACACATTCAATACAAGAGCTAGTGCATTCAATACAAGACACAAAAAGATTGAATCAAAATCTCTCCAAGTCCCAATTCCACTCAAAGCAATTAGTGACTAGAAGAGAGAGTTTTGACGTGTTCTTTTGAGCTCTTGCGCTTGGATCGCTTTTCTTCTTCCTTTTTCTTGTTCTCAAGACACTTGTAATCAACGCAAGAGACACCAAGTTGTGGTGGTCCTTGTGAGGGGTCTAAGTGACCCGTTGATTAAGAAGAAAAGTTCACTTGGTCTAGGTGACCGTTTGAGAGAGGGAAAGGGTTGAAAGAGACCCGGTCTTTGTGACCACCTCAACAGGGAGTAGGTTTGTAAGAACCGAACCTCGGTAAAACAAATCACCGTGCCACTTTCTTCATTTACTTATGATTTGTTTTCGCCCTCTCTTTCGGACTCGATTTTATTTCTAACGCTAACCCCGGCTTGTAGTGTGTGCTTAAGTTTATAATTTTCAGATTCCGCCTATTCACACCCCCTCTAGGTGACTTTCAATTGGTATCAGAGCCGGTACTTCATTAGAGCTTAACCGCTCGAAGTAATGTCGGGAGATCACGCCAAGAAGGAGGTTGTGACCAGTGAGAAGCCCGCCACAAGCCACGGGAAGACTCCATCGGGAGAGTCCGGCAACAAGGGGAAGGGATCCCCTTCACACACCAAGTCGCATCGGAGCAGCGACAAGAAGAAGAAGATGAAGAAGGCGGTCTACTACGAGACCGACTCTTCATCGCCATCCACCTCCGGCTCCGACGCGCCGTCCATCACTTCTAAGCGCCATGAGCGCAAGAAGTTTAGTAAGATCCCCCTACGCTACCCTCGCATTTCTAAACATACTCCTTTACTTTCCGTCCCATTAGGCAAACCACCGGTTTTTTATGGTGAAGATTATAGTAGGTGGAGTGAAATGATGAAGTATCACCTAACCTCACTCAACACAAACATATGGGACATTGTTGAATTTGGAGTACAGGTACCCTCCGTAGGGGATGAAGGTTATGATGCGGATGAAGTCGCCCAAATCCTACACTTTAATTCCCAAGCAACTACTATACTCCTCACCTCTCTAAGTCGAGAGGAGTATAATAAGGTGCAAGGGTTGAAAAGTGCTAAAGAGATTTGGGACGTACTAAAGACCGCGCACGAAGGAGACGAGGTGATCAAGATCACCAAGATAGAAACGATTGAGGGGGAGCTCAGTCGGTTCATGCTCAACCAAGGAGAGGAGCCACAAGCCATGTACAACCGGCTCAAGACCTTGGTGAACCAAGTGCACAACCTCGAGAGCACAAAATGGGATGGCCATGAAATGGTCAAGGTTATTCTAAGATCATTTGTTTTTCTTAATCCTACACAAGTTCAATTAATTCGTGGTGATCCTAGATACAAGCTAATGTCTCCCGAAGAGGTTATAGGAAAGTTTGTGAGCTTTGAGTTTATGATCAAAGGCTCCAAACAAATCATCGAGCGAGGCGCCACCTCCACACTCGAGGTGCAACCTGTCGCCTTCAAAGCGATGGAGGAGAAGAAGGAAGAGTCTACGTCAAGTAGGCTTCCCATCAACGCCTCCAAGCTCGACAATGAGGAGATGGCGCTCATCATCAAGAGCTTCTGTCAAATCCTCAAGCAACGGAAGGGGAGAGATTACAAACCCCATTCCAAGAAGGTTTGCTACAAGTGTGGTAAGCCCAGTCACTTTATTGCTAAATGTCCATTATCAAGTGATAGTGACAGGGGCGACGACAAGAGAGGAAAGAAGAAGGAGAAGAAGAGATACTACAACAAGAAGGACGGCGATGCCCATGTTTGCCGACAGTGGGACTCCGACGAGAGCTCCACCGACTCCTCCTCCGATGAGGATGCCGCCAACATCGCCATCAATAAGGGTCTTCTTTTCCCCAACGTCAGCCACAAGTGCCTCATGAAAAGGGACGGCAAAAAGAAGGTAAAATCTAGAGCCTCCACTAAATATGCAACATCTAGTGATGAGGAAAACTCTAGTGATAATAAAGATAATTTGCTTGCCCTTTTGCAAACCTAAACATGCAACAAAAGGAAAAATTGAATGAATTAATTAGTGCTATTCATGAGAAGGATGAACTCTTGGATAGCCAAGAGGACTTCCTTATTAAGGAAAACAAGAAGCATGTTAAGGTTAAAAATGCTTATGCTCAGGAAGTAGAAAAATGTGAAAAATTAACTAGTGAGCTTAGCATTTGCCATGACACCATTTCCAACCTTAGAGCCGAGAATGCTAGTTTTATTGCTAAGGTTGAGAAGTTAAATGCTTGTGATGATTCAATTACCAATCTTAGAAATGATAATGCTAAGTTGATTGCTAAGATTGAAAAGTTGAATGCCTCACTTTTTAGCCTTAAGATTGAGAATGAAAATTAATTGCTAAGGCTAAGGATTTAAATGTTTGCAATGTTTCTATTTCCAATCTTAAGAATGAGAATGCTATTTTACATGCTAAGATTGATGAATTAAATGCATGCAAACCCTCTACATCTAGTGTTGATCATGTCACTATTTGTACTAGATGCAGAGACATTAATGTTGATGCTATCCATGATCACCTAGCTTTAATTAAACAACAAAATGATCACATAGCTCAACTTAGTGCCAAAATTAATGAGCATGACTTAGAAAATGAAAAATTTAAATTTGCTAGAAGCATGCTCTATAATGGGAGACGCCCTGGCATTAAGGATGGCATTGGCTTCCAACAGGGAGGCAATATCAAGCTCAATGCCCCTAAAAGGTTGTCTAATTTTGTTAAGGGCAATGCTCCCATGCCTCAGGATAACGAGGGCTATATTTTATATACTGCTGGTTATCCTGAGGATAAGATTAGGAGAATTCATTCTAGGAAGTCTCACTATGGCTCTCATCATGCTTTTATGTATAAGAGTGAGGCATCTAGTTCTAGGCGTTCTACTCATGTTAAAATGCCTAAAAAGAAATCTCCTATTGCATCAAATGATCATAACATTTCATTTAAGACTTTTGATGCTTCATATGTTTTAACTAACAAATCAGGCAAAGTAGTTGCCAAATATGTTGGGGCCAAACACAAGGGCTCAAAGACTTGTGTTTGGGTACCCAAGGTGCTTGTTTCTAATGTGAAAGGACCCAAGACCATTTGGGTACCTAAGAACAAGGCCTAAACTTGTTTTGTAGGTTTATGCATCCGGGGGCTCAAGTTGGATCATTAATAGCGGGTGCATGTAACACCCCAGGTGTTACCATGGCTAGAGCCCACCTTGATACTAAAGGCTATGATCACATGTGGAAGAACTTAAGGAGCAAAAGCATGAGGGCCTTGGAAAGCTAGATTTTAACCAAGGAGTGTGAGTAACCAAAAGCATTACTCTAATCCTTGCACACTTACTACCTTGGATAAGAGGGGAGAAGAACCCTAGACCTCTCCTAAACCCTAGCTCCCCAAAACCCTAGGTAAGGGGAGGAGAGAGTGAACAAGTGTGCAAAACATGAGTAATATTTACCCAAACCTTAAGTAACCTAATAACCAGCAATTAGGGGGAGGAAATATTGCAAAAAGACCCCTGGAGAAACCCCAAATCAAATCTCCAAGTGGAGAGAGAGCTAGAGCTCTCTATTTCTCTCTAAGTTAAAAACTATACCTACACTAAAGATCAGTTGTGTTCACCTCGAAGCTGGCATCAAATCCACCTATGTCCTATACCAAAAATGTGGCATACCACCCAAGGCACCCACTGGAAAAAGCTGAGCCCGAGACTCGGACGTTTGACATGCCTTGGCATGGTTTTTGTCGCGAGGTGGGCAGTGTGACACACTCGATTTGGCGACCAGAGATCTCCCTACCTAGGCCATATCTGCCATGGCAGCTCACGGATGAGAGACAGCCCTAGGTGCCAGGAAAAGACTCGCGCCGGATTTTTGCCAAGATTCGCACGTTTGCGACTTGGGTGAGCTGTGGAACACGGGCAGATTGAAAGCTCCACGTGTTCGACGCGCCCTGAGCTTGCCAGAGCACGCCCGCGCGCGCCCCGCGTCGCGCCAACGGCCAGCCGGCGCCCTGTCCCGCGCCCGCACCTATAAAGCCCTCCCAGGCGTCGGTTACACTCTTCCGCGCACGCTCAAGCCTCACCGGAGTTTAGTTCGCCGTCGTTTGCCCGTGCGCGGCGTGTTCGCGGCCACCCGAGCCACTGCCGCCGTAGACCGGCCAGTCCAGCTTTCCCCAGCCCCATCCAACCCTCGGAGACGAGTGTGCACAACTCAGTGAGGCTCCCCGAGCGAGGAATCGAAGCCTACTTCGCCGGAGAGGCCAGTCCACGGTCGCCGGAGCTCTCAACCCCGCCGGAGTGCGTGGACCGGGTAAATCACTGAGCCATTCCTCGATTCACTGCACAGATAGCCTATACGTCACCCCAGGAAGCTCACCGTGCCCTTGGATTGAACCAGATCGCCGTGGTTTGGCCGGTACACTCGCCACCGACGAGAACACCCGCCGGCGCTCGTGGACCGGGCGATTCCGGCCATCCCCGCCGTCAAGCCGCACCTCGCTGTGACCGCCAGAGCCTCCCCGAGCCAACCCTGCCCTTCGCCGGACCTAGCTCGCCGCCGGTAAGCCGCGCCACCCTTTTCTTTCCCGCGGGTACTGTTTACATTGGGGGAAGGACTGCAGGTGAGAGGAAGAAAAGGTCAGGGGGCTTTTTGAACTGTCAGCGACTCTGGGGAATAGTGGCACAAGGGTAGAACTGCGAGGATTGATTTAGTTTTAACCCAGGGACCTCGGTGTAAACTGCTTTTTCAGAAAACCTTATTAAACCTAATTTTAAATTTGAGCATGTAAGGAAAATGGACCCCGGGCCTTTTGGCTAATTGAGTTTTGGTGTTTGATGAACAACACAATCCGTGAACTAATAAGTTTTCTAGTGTTTGTGTTTTGTAGTTCACAGGATGCGAAGAGAATTGAACCAAGGCAATGAGGATGCAACACCTCAAAAGAAGACATAAAAAGATGCATAGGAGTCCAATACTCAAGAACAAAAGAAGCCCGAAGAAATCAGCGAAGAAATCCAAGAAGTGGGCTGTCAGCCAAGCGCCTGGTGGCGCACCGGACATTGATGTCCGGTGTGCACCGGACTGTCCGGTGAGGCACCGGACAGTCAGCGCAGAGAGGCCGCAGGCAGGCGCTCTCTGGCTGTAGCACCGGACTGTCCGGTGTGCACCGGACTGTCCGGTGTGCCAACGGGCAGACGGCAACGGTCGGATCCAACGGTCGACTGCTACAGGCGCCAACGGTCGGCTGACGTGGCGTGCACCGGACACTGCACAGTAGATGTCCGGTGGTGCACCGGACTGTCCGGTGCACCCGACGACAGAAAGCTGCTGCTTTCTGTCCAACGGCTAGTTGAGGGTGTGGAGGCTATAAATACCACCCCAACCGGCCATTCTCATGTGTGGGAACCCAAGCAACATACCAAGACACATAGTGCATATTTCCAAGAGCTCAAACACCCAAGTGCTTAATAGAATCACTCGGTGATTAGCGTAGGTGCTTTGCGAAGTGCTTAGGTTAGTTAGACCGCTTTAGCGCTTGCTCTAGGTGAACCCTAGTTAGTTGAGTGAGTTTTGTAAAACCACACAACCCCTCGGCTCTTGCGTGAGTCGTTGTAATTGTACTGAGTGGGGCGAGAGTCTTGCGAGACCGTGACAACCGCGTTTGTGTCACGGCCGCCACCGTGTACCGGAGGGAACGAGGCCCGCGGCGTTTCAGCCGGAAGCTCGATAGTGGAGACGGCGGGGAGCGTCCGAGAGGAGTCGGAAGCGGAGCACCACTTGCGCGTGGAGAAGGCCCGTGACTCTCTACGGAGTTACTCGACCGTGGTGCTTGGCCCTCGCGTGGGCTTCCCTTTGCGTAGGGGCACCAACGAGGATTAGTCGGAACCTTGCGTGGTTCCGGATACCTCGGTAAAAATACCGGCGTCATCCACGAGAGTTTGCTTCTCTACTTAGCTCTTTACATTCCGCATTTATATTAAGCATTTAACTTTCAATCTTATTGTCATACTTATTTAGTGTAGATTGAAACTTAGCCTTTGCGGTAGAGATAGCAACACTTAGACAAAACCGAGTTTGCACATCCTAGTTTTGATTATTTGCATAGGTTTTGCTCTAGGGATTTAATTGTGGCCTAGTTTAGTAAAAGTTTTAGAAGTCCTAATTCACCCCCCCTCTTAGGCGTCACCCGTTTCCTACAAATGGTATCAAAGCCGGTTTGGCTCATTTGAAACGCTTTAGCTTCACCGCTAAAAGAGCCGACGCTTTTTAGAGGAAGGGATGGATACCCATAGGCCACCACACTTCGACGGCACTAACTTCCCATATTATAGTGCTAGAATGGCTTGTTACCTAGAGGCCGTTGATCTAGGTGTTTGGAGAGTCACTCGTGACGGGATGAAACCCCTCAAGAATCCCGAGAAACCCACCACGAGTGAGGAAAAAGAAATCCATTTAAATGCTAGAGCCAAAAATTGCTTGTATGAATCTCTTAGCATGGATATTTTCAATCAAGTATTTACCCTGAAAACTGCTAATGAGATTTGGCTAAAATTGCATGAGCTCCATGACGGCACATCCAATGTCCGTGAGCAAAAACATTGCCTAGTATTAAATGAGTATAATTCTTTTGCTATGAAAGATGATGAGCTTGTTAGAGACATGTATTCTCGATTGAATCTAATTATCAATGAGCTCAATTCTATTGGCATTAATAAGCTAGGTGATGCGAACATTGTGAGGAAGATTATCTCCCTGCTACCACAACAAAGATATGGGAGCATCATCACCATCCTTCACAACATGGAGGACTTAAGCAACATGACCCCGACCATTGTGATTGGGAAAATCGCGGCCTTTGAGATGTCGCGAAAAATGAGTCGGGGAGAGGAGCCAACTTCCTCAAGACCATATGCTTTTGCATGTGATGAAAGGAAGGGCAAAAAGAAGGCTCCCACTCCAAGTTCCTCAAGTAAAGAAGAGGAAGAAGAAGAAAGTGATGATGATGAAGATAATCAACCATGCACATCATCCTCCGAGGACGAAGAAACGATCCGACGCGTCGGAAAGGTAATGGGGATGATCCGCAAGATTAATCTAATGGGTGTGCCCCTGCAGGTCGAGGATCTTCTCTTTAACATTGACAGGAAAAAGCAAAGGAAGAGAGGATGCTTCGCATGTGGGGAGAAGGGTCACTTCAGGGACAACTGTCCAAATATGGCCAAACCCAAAAAGGAGAGGAGCAAAGGCAAGGCGCTAACAAGTGTTAGAACTTGGGATGATTCTTCAAGTGAAGATGAACCTCCAAGGACACGCAGCCACCGGTCCTCATCACGATCATCACGGTCATCACACAAATGCCTTATGGCAAGAGGTAACAAAAGCATTCCATCCTCTAGTGATGAAAGTAGTAGTGATGATGAAGGTGAGGGAAAGCCCTCTGTAGATGAGCTTGCGGAAGCCGTAGAATTTTTCCAGGATGTTTGCACTAAGCAAAAAGCTCAACTTAAAACTTTGAAAAATAAGTTGGTTAGCTCTCAAAATGATTACAAAGGTTTGCTAGAAAAATTTGAAACTTTTGCAAACTTAAATAGTGAGCTATCAACTAAAATTGAGCTATTAGAATCTAGTGCTCCATCCACTGCTACCGATGATAGCCTTATTAAAAAGAATGAAAAACTTAAGGCTAAGTTAGCTAGCTCCCAAGAAGCTATTGAAAATTTGCTAAAGAAAATGGAAATTCTTAGCATACACAATAATGAGCTAACTACTAAGCTAGAAAACATTGGTAGCACCCCAGCATCATCTTTAGTTGAAATACCTGAAATAATTAAGAAAGATGCTTCTACTTCCTGCTTTGATTTAATTGATGATTCTAACCCCTGCAACCAAGTCGTTGTTGAGAATATTGTTGTAAAGACATGTTCGGATGAGGTTGCAAAGGAAAATGAACAATTAAAGCAAGAAGTGGCTCGCCTTGGCAAGGCTTTGTATGACAAGAAAGGCAAAGCCAAACAAATCCGACCTTCACAGGATAACACCACTGCGGGAGTGAACAAGCCTATGGAGGGAGAAACTGTGATTTGTAGACTATGCCACATGGAAAGCCACAAGTCTTTCCAATGCAAGGCGATGATCGGGGATAAACAAAGGCGAAAGCTCAAGCAAAAGCCATCAAGCAAAATCTCCAACACCTACATCAAAAAGGTGAACAAAAAGGATGCTACACCATATTTGATCAAGAAGAAAAAGAACGGAAAGGTGATAGCAATCAAGGCCAACAAGCAAGCCAACAAAGAAAAGGGGGCCAAACGCATCTGGGTGCCAAAGGAGATAATTTCAACCATGAAAAACACCAAGAAGGTTTGGATCCCGAAAGGGAAGTGAGTGGACCGAAGGTCCTCGGGAAATTTGGAGACTTGGCTAAATTGGGATGTATATCATGGGATACATCATATTGGATCAAGTTTATTGCCAAGTGGGTTAGTGAAAATTTTGGACCCAAATTTCCCACCCATGACTAAGGTAACTAGTTTTATTGTATTTCTTGTTTTTAGATATGCGTATCTATTTACTTTTTATCTAGTTTACCTTTCTTGCCTAGTACTTCATTTGTTATGAACTTCTGTTTAAAATCATGCATACTAGGTAAATCATATGGTAGGATTGCTTGGTCGTAATTCATATACTTAAGCAAACCTACATGGCTTAAAATGTTTATTTAAGCACGGCACATAGCTTTTATATCACTCCATAGTAAATGATGCATCAATTGAAAATGTTGATTTCTACCAAGTGTATCATTTAACTTATATGTGCCAAAGTTTGGATTATGGATAATTTGCCCCTCTTGATATCAAATCAAAGTGCATGTCTCCTACAAGTATTCAAAACTTGTATGCACACCTTTAGGGGGAGGTTACTCTATAATCTAACACTTTGAGACTAACACCTTTTCAAGTCTATTTCATGTGATAGTCTCATTGTAAGGAAAATGAAGTCCCCGGAGAAAGACAACAATCTTCCACTGCAAAATCTCCAAGAACTCTCATGTCTCTCAAGCTCGCCATTGATCTTCAATTGGTATCTTTTGAGACTACATTTAGTATCATTTACATGTCTTCTCAAATATTTGATTAGACTATATTTCATATCATATGCTTCCATGTTGCTAAAAATGCATAAGTAGTTAACTCATATTTTGTTACCTATGCATAAGGGAAGTTAGTCTTTTCAAATCATGTCTTGCACCTCTAATTTTCACATGCTTTTTCCAAAGTAGAGGATCTCTGTCAAGGGGAGTATTTCTTCATCTCTAAAGGGGGAGAAAAACTCTTTCTAAAGGAGACAACTCATTTAGGGGGAGTAATCTTTTGAGGACTCCTTCAAGTGGTATCATTCACATAGTTTAATTTAATATCCTTCTAGTGATATCATTTGATACAATTCTTGATGAGGGCAAGCTTTTATTTACTTCCTACATGCTTTTAATGTCTTCCTTTTCGGTGGTTGATGCCAAAGGGGGAGAAGTTTAGGGACCAAAGCAATGAAAACTATATCAAACACCAAACACCACCAATTTAAAATTTTATATCTACAAATGGCTCTTCAAGTGGTTTTGGTTATTTGGTCCAAAAATAGGAAGTAAGTGAATTATGGAGTTAGGGGGAGGCTTAAGTCCATAATATCACATTGTGGGGACAATCATGCATCTTAGCAAGTAAAATGCATATTTTCATTCAAATACTTGTATTATTTGCTTGCTTTGGTTGTGTTGTCATCAATCACCAAAAAGGGGGAGATTGTAAGGAAAATGGACCCCGGGCCTTTTGGCTAATTGAGTTTTGGTGTTTGATGAACAACACAATCCGTGAACTAATAAGTTTTCTAGTGTTTGTGTTTTGTAGTTCACAGGATGCGAAGAGAATTGGACCAAGGCAATGAGGATGCAACACCTCAAAAGAAGACATAAAAAGATGCATAGGAGTCCAATACTCAAGAACAAAAGAAGCCCGAAGAAATCAGCGAAGAAATCCAAGAAGTGGGCTGTCAGCCAAGCGCCTGGTGGCGCACCGGACATTGATGTCCGGTGTGCACCGGACTGTCCGGTGAGGCACCGGACAGTCAGCGCAGAGAGGCCGCAGGCAGGCGCTCTCTGGCTGTAGCACCGGACTGTCCGGTGTGCACCGGACTGTCCGGTGTGCCAACGGGCAGACGGCAACGGTCGGATCCAACGGTCGACTGCTACAGGCGCCAACGGTCGGCTGACGTGGCGTGCACCGGACACTGCACAGTAGATGTCCGGTGGTGCACCGGACTGTCCGGTGCACCCGACGACAGAAAGCTGCTGCTTTCTGTCCAACGGCTAGTTGAGGGTGTGGAGGCTATAAATACCACCCCAACCGGCCATTCTCATGTGTGGGAACCCAAGCAACATACCAAGACACATAGTGCATATTTCCAAGAGCTCAAACACCCAAGTGCTTAATAGAATCACTCGGTGATTAGCGTAGGTGCTTTGCGAAGTGCTTAGGTTAGTTAGACCGCTTTAGCGCTTGCTCTAGGTGAACCCTAGTTAGTTGAGTGAGTTTTGTAAAACCACACAACCCCTCGGCTCTTGCGTGAGTCGTTGTAATTGTACCGAGTGGGGCGAGAGTCTTGCGAGACCGTGACAATCGCATTTGTGTCACGGCCGCCACCGTGTACCGGAGGGAACGAGGCCCGCGGCGTTTCGGCCGGAAGCTCGATAGTGGAGACGGCGGGGAGCGTCCGAGAGGAGTCGGAAGCGGAGCACCACTTGCGCGTGGAGAAGGCCCGTGACTCTCTACGGAGTTACTCGACCGTGGTGCTTGGCCCTCGCGTGGGCTTCCCTTTGCGTAGGGGCACCAACGAGGATTAGTCGGAACCTTGCGTGGTTCCGGATACCTCGGTAAAAATACCGGCGTCATCCACGAGAGTTTGCTTCTCTACTTAGCTCTTTACATTCCGCATTTATATTAAGCATTTAACTTTCAATCTTATTGTCATACTTATTTAGTGTAGATTGAAACTTAGCCTTTGCGGTAGAGATAGCAACACTTAGACAAAACCGAGTTTGCACATCCTAGTTTTGATTATTTGCATAGGTTTTGCTCTAGGGATTTAATTGTGGCCTAGTTTAGTAAAAGTTTTAGAAGTCCTAATTCACCCCGCCCCCCTCTTAGGCGTCACCCGTTTCCTACAGAGCAGAAACTTTGAAAATCCATAACTTCTGTTTAGTTCATCCAAATTTGGTCAAATCAATTTTGTCAAACTCTAAATAATGTAACCCACTTAAGAAAAATATAAAACCCCCTATGAACTACAGCAAACTTTAAAGTTTTGATTTACTTATAGTTTTAGCCAAAAGATCAATAATAGAAAGAAAAATAGTTGTGCTGTTTGACTAGGGTTAGAAAAATTTGGAGAAGTGTATATCTACCTACTGACCTGTTTAAAAATGTTAAACCTCTCTGTCCACCCCCATTAAGTTAGTTTTTGCCCCTTATTTTACAATATGCTCAAGGTTAAGAAAAATAGAAAATGTGATTTAAATAATGAACCAGAGGGCACCCTTATTTTTGTTAGGATACTTATTCAAGGTAGTTCACTAGAAAAATATATCATACCCTGTTTTAGTATAAAATAAGTAGGATACCTTTTATTTTAATAAAACAAGGGAAACTTAGAAAAACCCTACAAAAATAACCCCAAAGTGAAAGCACCCCCACCCTTGGGATAGTTAATGTTTTGTTATTAAGAACTTAGGAAAAATATGAAATCTGCTGTTTAACATTTTTCAAATAACAATGTAGTAGAAAGTGCCTTTTGACATTAAACTTTAGAAAATCATAACTAAACAACCACCCCTTAGCCTTCTGTGGTTTTTGGCACAGAAGCCTAGTATTACCAGAGGATGCCAACAAAAATAACCTTTAGGACAGAACCTACCCCTAACTAAGAGGTGTAGTGTGAAGTGGCCCATTTTGCCTAACTTTTGTTATTTTTGTTTAAAGCCTAACTTTTATACTTTAAGCCTCAGATTCTTAAAACAAGCTAGAATAGCCAGTAACAACCCACTGTAATTTTTACAGAATTTTTGGAAATTATTAAAACCCTGTTGTAGTTCAAACCTACACTAAAAGCCCTAAATGGAAATTAAGGAAAGAAAAATGAAAGATGTGAATAAATGTTGCCCCAAAAACTTTGTAATCTGTCCACTAAAATATATCAAGGCAATACGAAACCACTATGCTATCCTAAAAGAAAACCTAAGTTTAAAGGGTCATAAGTCTATGTATCTATATATATATACCACTAGAAGCCCCGTGTGACTAAGAAAACCCTAAGTTACTTCTGAACTTAGTTTCTTTTAGCTTAATGTTCTTAAATCTTGCATAATCATGACATACATGTTCATTGCATTTCGATAGACTGTAATCTTGCTGACGGAGAGTACATCCTCGTGCCGGAGCAAGGAGCTGCTCAGGAGGTAGCCCCAGATCCAGCACCAGAGCCTGCACCAGAGGACCTGCCTGCCACTGCTTTGGAAGGCAAGCCCCGGTTTTATGCATAACCTGTTATTTATGCTATTTTACTTCACTTAATGATTGTAGGATTGATTGTGCACTTAGGTGTAGGAATTGTTTGAAACCCTAGTTGCATGATCTCAGGAATCCTTTTGAGATGAATACTAGTATGACAGGTCGAGTAGTTGTTTTATTTAATTAGGATCTCGGTAGAAGACGAGTGATTTTTCTAGCACTCGCGCGAGATCAGGAAATTGATTGTACCCACTTTCACACTGTCATGATACTAATTGGTGGATAACAATCCATGGGGATTGGTTGTTCACGAGATGGAAAATGGAATAAGGATTAACGTGCGGATACCTGTGTCAAGCGTTTGAACGTACTAAACACATACCGAGAAATATGGTAAATCGGTAAGCCTAGTACCTGAGTGAACCTGCCCGCAGACATATCCCCTCACGCGACCTGAGACGAGGTCTCCCATTCCGGTTATGGTGGGTACAAGTGCGGTCACTGCACGACGGCCAGTCGGGGTCAGTGGGGCATTGTACGCCAAGGCGGTGAGCCCTGATCTGTTGCCAGGGAATCGATGGGGACGGTTGATGTGTGTGGGGACGGAGTGCCCCTACATGTCGTGTGTTTAGGTTTACCTTGCAAGGATAAAAACTCGATTCGAATCGTCTGCTTCTCGCAGCTAATGAGACTGCTTGATCCATTGTACTGCATTGAGTAATAAGTGGAAGTATGATGAGTTGAGATAAGATGTTGATTGTTAACAATGCTTGCTACCATGTATGAGTAGATAGTCCACTTTTAGCCTTAAGAGAGTCACACTTAACCTTGACTAAGTTAAAATCTTGATGTAGAAACTCAGCTAGTGCTTTTGGCAACCAAACCCCACAGCCAAACAGCTGCATGTCTAGAGGTAGAGGAGTAGACTCCTCACACCGGGTAAGTCTAGCTGAGTATTAGTATACTCAGCCTTGCTTGTGGCATAATTTTTACAGTTTCTCTGGAGGACATGGTTGCTGGAGTGACTTGGCCGTCCACCTTACCACCGGGTTGGACTGTTGAGTGGGACCCTGCCTCGGCTGAGGAGGAGCATGAGGAGTGATGGGACAGGCTTCCCCATCTCTCTGTTTAATTATCGTTAGTTTTATTCTGCTGCACTTCGAACAATGATGGTTACTTTTGCAAAACTCCGATGATGATGATGATGATGTAATAATTTAACCATGTGACATGTATGGTTTTATGCTTTATTGTATTTGCTCTGTGACTCACCTTCGAGTGAGACTGTGGTACTTGATCCTGTCAGTGGTCGTGTCGGACTAGATCCGAGGGATTGACGGGTTATTCCCATTTAAGTGTGGTCTAGCTTCTAAGGCGGGGCTTAGGCACTTAAGTTGGAATAATTCGGGCAGTTCCGCCACAGTGCACAAACCACATGGCTGGGGAGAAAAGGATGTTCTCCTCCTATGAGAAAAACAATGATCCCCAAAGAGCTATCACATTCGGGGATGGAAATCAAGGTTTGGTCAAAGGACTTGGTAAAATTGTTATATCACCTGACCATTCTATTTCTAATGTTTTTCTTGTAGATTCTTTAGATTACAACTTGCTTTCAGTTTCTCAATTATGCAAAATGGGCTACAATTGTCTTTTTACGGATATAGGTGTTACTGTCTTTAGAAGAAGTGATGATTCAGTAGCATTTATGGGAGTATTAGAGGGTCAGCTATACTTAGTTGATTTTAATAAAGATGAACTCGACACTTGCTTAATTGCTAAGACTAACATGGGTTGGCTCTGGCATCGCCGACTAGCTCACGTTGGGATGAAGAATCTTCATAAGCTTCTAAAGGGAGAGCACATTTTGGGACTAACAAATGTTCATTTTGAGAAAGACAGGATTTGTAGCGCATGCCAAGTAGAGAAGCAATTTGGTGTTCATCATCCACACAAGAACATCATGATGACCGATAGGCCGCTTGAGCTACTCCACATGGATCTATTCGGCCCGGTCGCTTACATAAGCATCGGCGGGAGTAAGTATTGTCTTATAATTGTGGATGATTATTCTCGCTTCACTTGGGTGTTCTTTTTGTAGGAAAATTCTCAAACCCAAGAGACCTTGAAAGGATTCTTGAGATGGGCTCAAAATGAGTTCGGCTTAAGGATCAAAAAGATAAGAAGCGACAATGGAACGGAGTTCACAAACTCTCAAATTGAAGGCTTTCTTGAGGACGAGGGCATCAAGCATGAGTTCTCTTCTCCCTACACACCACAACAAAATGGTGTAGTGGAGAGGAAGAATAGAACTCTACTTGACATGGCCAGGACCATGCTTGATGAGTACAAGACTTCGGATCGATTTTGGGCAGAAGCAATCAACACCGCTTGCTACGCCATCAATCGTCTCTACCTTCACCGAATCCTCAAGAAGACATCTTACGAACTCCTCACCGATAAAAAGCCCAATATTTCATATTTTAGAGTCTTTGGTAGCAAATGTTTTATTCTTGTTAAAAGATGTAGAAAAACTAAATTTGCTCCTAAAGCTGTAGAAGGCTTTTTACTTGGTTATGATTCAAACACAAGGGCATATAGAGTCTTTAACAAGTCCACTGGACTAGTTGAAGTTTCTTGTGACATTATGTTTGATGAGACTAATGGCTCTCAAGTAGAGCAAGTTGATCTTGATGAGCTAGAAGATGAAGAGGCTCCGTGCGTCGCGCTAAGGAACATGTCCATTGGGGATGTGTGTCCTAAGGAATCCGAAGAGCCTCCATAAGCACAAGATCAACCATCATCTTCCATACAAGCATCTCCACCAACCCAAGATGAGGAGAAAGCTCAAGATGATGAAAATGAAGATCAAGAGGATGAGCCACCTCAAGAGGAGGACATTGATCAAGGGGGAGATGACAATGATCAAGACAAGGAAGATGAACAGGGTCAAAGACCGCCACACCCAAGAGTCTACCAGGCGATTCAAAGAGATCACCTCATGAACACCATCCTCGGCGATATTCATAAGGGGGTAACCACTCGATCTTGAGTCGCTCATTTTTGTGAACATTACTCTTTTGTTTCCTCTATTGAGCCACATAGGGTAGAGGATGCACTTAAAGATTTGGATTGGGTGCTGGCGATGCAAGAGGATCTCAACAACTTCACGAGGAATGAGGTATGGCATTTAGTTCCACGTCCTAACCAAAATGTTGTAGGTACCAAGTTGGTATTCCGCAACAAGCAAGATGAGCATGGTGTGGTGACAAGGAATAAAGCATGACTTGTGGCCAAGGGTTATTCACAAGTCGAAGGTTTGGATTTTGGTGAAACCTATGCACCCGTAGCTAGGCTTGAGTCAATTCGTATATTACTTGCCTATGCTACTTACCATGGCTTTAAGCTCTATCAAATGGACGTGAAGAGTGCCTTCCTCAATGGACCAATCAAGGAAGAGGTCTATGTTGAGCAACCTCCCGGCTTTGAAGATAGTGAGTACCCTAATCATGTTTACAAACTCTCAAAGGCGCTTTATGGGCTCAAGCAAGCCCCAAGAGCATGGTATGAATGCCTTCGAGATTTTCTTATCACTAATGGCTTCAAAGTCGGCAAGGCCAATCCTACTCTCTTCACTAAAACAATTGCAAATGATTTGTTTGTATGCCAAATTTTTGTTGATGATATCATATTTGGGTCTACTAACAAATCTACTTGTGAAGAGTTTAGTAGGATCATGATACAAAAATTCGAGATGTCTATGATGGGGGAGTTGAAATATTTTCTAGGATTTCAAGTCAAGCAACTCCAAGAGGGCACCTTCATCAGCCAAACAAAAGTACATTCAAGATATACTCACCAAGTTTGGAATGAAGGATGCCAAACCCATCAAGACACCCATGGGAACCAATGGGCATCTCGACCTCGACACGGGAGGTAAATCCGTAGATCAAAAGGTATATCTTTACTCTACTTATGTGCATCTCGACTGGATATTATGCTTTCCGTATGCATGTGTGCAAGGTTCCAAGCCGATCCTAAGGAAGTTCACCTTAGGGCCGTGAAGCGAATCTTGAGATATTTAGTTCATATACCTAAGTTTGGTCTTTGGTACCCCAAGGGATCCTCTTTTGATTTATTAGGATATTCAGATGCTGATTGGGCAGGGTATAAAATTGATAGGAAGAGCACATCAGGGACTTGTCAGTTTCTGGGGAGATCCCTGGTGTCTTGGGCTTCAAAGAAACAAAACTCAGTAGCTCTTTCTACCGCTGAAGCCGAGTATATTGCCGCAGGTCATTGTTGCGCGCAATTGCTTTGGATGAGGCAAACCCTTAGGGACTATGGCTACAAATTTAGCAAAGTCCCTCTCCTATGTGATAATGAGAGTGCAAACCGCATGGCGGATAATCCCGTTGAACACAGCCGCACTAAGCACATAGCCATTCGGTATCACTTTTTGAGAGATCACCAACAAAGGGGGGATATCTAGATAGCCTATATTAACACCAAAGATCAATTAGCCGATATCTTTACCAAGCCACTAGATGAGAAAACCTTTACGAAACTTAGGAATGAGCTAAACATTCTTGATTCTCGGAACTTTGATTGATACTTTACACACATAGCTCATTTATATACCTTTGATCATATCTCTTTTATGTCTATGACTAATGTGTTTTCAAGTGTATTCTCATGCTTAGTCATAGAATATTGAAAGGGAAATTGAGTATTCGACAAAGGCGACGCTTCCACTCAACTCCATCGGTATTATTTACTCTTTGTCGGTATTCCGCTATCTCTCCACATTGGTATAATCTTCACTCATATTTATTTGTTTTCCATTGGGGAGAAAGTAAAAGGGCTTATATTTCACTCACAAGTATCCGTTTTTGGTGATTCATGCCAAAGGGGGAGAAAATATCAGCCCAAAGCAAAAGGACCGCACCACCATGCCAAATTTCAAAAAACTTCGAAGTTTAAGTTTTTAAATGTTTTTCAATTAGTATCTTTGAAATTAGTATTTCTCTAAGAAATTCTATCTCAATTGGCAAAACCCTCTTGAACACTAAGAGGAGAATTTCATTAAGGGGGGTTTTGTTTGAGTCAAAGGAAAAGCATTTGAAACAGGGGAGAAAATTTCAAATCTTGAAAATGCTTCTTTCAATCTTATTCTTATACCTTTGACTATTTGCAAAAGGATTTTGAAAAGAATTTCCAAAAGATTTGCAAAAACAAAACATGTGGTGCAAATGTGGTCCAAAATGTTAAAAGAAAGAAAGCAATCCATGCATATCTTATGAAAGTTTAAATTGATTTAATTCCAAGCAACCTTTGCACTTACCTTATGCAAACTAGTTCAATTATGCACTTATATATTTGCTTTGGTTTGTGTTGGCATCAATAACCAAAAAGGGGGAGATTGAAAGGGAAATTGGGTCAAACCATTTCCTAAAATATAATTTTGGTGGTTGAATGCCCAACACAAATAATTGGACTAACTAGTTTGCTCTAGATTATAAGTTTGAAAGGGAAATGTGCCCTTGGGCCATTTCTAAGTATTTTGGTGACTGAGTGCCAACACAAGTGCTTTTGTATTAATCTATGCAAAGTGGTGGACAAAGTGCAAATCATGTCAAAAGGTATGTTTCTAGACTTAGTACATTGTTTTATGGACTAATGTATTGTGTCTAAGTGCTGGAAACAAGAAAAATCAAGTTAGAGAAGAGATGGCTTTGTTCAGCCAAAGTCTGCTCAGTCTGGGTGCACCGGACTGTCCGGTGCGCCAGGCTGACTCTAGCGAACTTGCTGCTCTCGGGACTTCGACGGCGGTGTACGGCTATAATTCACCGGACTGTCCGGTGGTGCACCGGACTGTCCGGTGAGCCGTTCACAGGCGAACTCGTCGCTCTCAGAAGATGATTAACGGCGTACGGCTAAAATTCACCGGACTGTCCGGTGTGCACCGGACTGTCCGGTGAGCCAACGGTCAGCCGGGGCAACGGTCGGCCGAGCCAAGGGTCACATTGGGGCACCGGACTGTCCGGTGTGCACCGGACAGTGTCTGGTGCGCCAATGGCTCTCAAAATCCAACGGTCGGCTTCGCCAAATAAGGAAGGATATCCGCACCGGACAGTGTCCGGTGCGCCATGCGACAGAAGGCAAGATCAGCCTTCCTGGAATGCTCTCAACGGCTCCTAGCTGCCTTGGGGCTATAAAAGGGACCCCTAGGCGCATGGAGGCAAATACCAAGCATACTCAAAGCATTCCTAAGCACCAAGACTTCGATTCCACGCATTTGTTTCTTCGTGATAGCATCTAGAGCTCTATTTGAGTTGTGAACTCGTCGAGTTGTGTTGCGAGCTCTTGTTGCGACTTGTGTGCGTGTTGTCACTGTGATTTTGTGTCTTGTGTGCGTTGCTCATCCCTCCCTTACTCCGTGCTTCTTTGTGAACTTCAAGTGTAAGGGCGAGAGACTCCAAGTTGTGGAGGTTCCTCGCGAACGGGATATAGAAAAGCAAGGCAAAACACCATGGTATTCAAGTTGGTATTTGGACCGCTTGAGAGGGGTTTATTGCAACCCTCGTCCGTTGGGACGCCACAACGTGGAGTAGGCAAGCGTTGGTCTTGGCCGAACCACGGGATAAACCACTGTGCCATCTCTGTGATTGATCTCTTGTGGTTATTGTGTTTTGTTGAGACTTCTCTCTAGCCACTTGGCATTATTGTACTAACGATTAACCAAGTTTTTGTGGCTTAAGTTTCAAGTTTCACAGGATCACCTATTCACCCCCCCCCCCTCTAGGTGCTCTCAATTGGTATCGGAGCCGTTCTCTTCACAAAAGGACTAATCGCCCGAAGAGATGGATCCTATGGGGAAGGGAATCGTGATCAACGATAAGGAGAAGGAGTCCTTCGTCAACGAGCCGAAGGATGACAAGCCTATCGACTCGGGCTCGGGCCATAAACAGAAAGATGGGAAGAAGAAGACAAGGCGCATCAAGGAGATCGTCTACTACGACGACAGCGACGAGTCTACTTCTTCCCAAAAGGACGACTACGACTACGAGAAACGAAAGACGGTTAATTCGAACTTTTCTTTCGATTACTCTCATATTCCGTAGAGTTCAAATGCACATTTGCTTTCCATCCCTCTTGGCAAACCTCCACACTTTGATGGGGAGGACTACGGATTTTGGAGTCACAAAATGTGTAGTCACTTATTCTCTCTCCATCCAAGCATATGGGAGATTGTTGAGAATGGAATGAAATTTGATAGCTCGGATAGTCCTATATTTATTAATGAACAGATTCATAAAAATGCACAAGCTACTACTGTGTTGTTAGCCTCTTTGTGCAGGGACGAGTACCATAAGGTGAGTGGCTTGGACAATGCCAAGCAGATCTGGGACACCCTCAAGATCTCTCATGAGGGGAACGATGTCACCTTGCTCACCAAGATGGAGTTGGTAGAGGGCGAGCTTGGAAGATTTGCGATGATAAGGGGCGAGGAGCCAACCCAAACATACAACCGGCTCAAGACCCTTATCAACAAAATAAGGAGCTACGGAAGCACGCGATGGACGGACCACGACATCGTCCGCCTAATGCTAAGGTCCTTTACTATACTTGATCCACATCTGGTGAACAATATTCGTGAAAATCCTAGGTACACCAAGATGTCGCCCGAAGAAGTTCTTGGGAAGTTCGTTAGCGGGCGAATGATGATCAAGGAGGCGAGATACGTGGACGACGCGTTGAACGGTCCAATCCATGAGCCTCAATCCATTGCTCTCAAGGCAACGAGGAGCAAGGAGGCGCTACCTAGCAAGGTGGCGCAAGTTGAGGCTGCCGGGCTCAATGATGAAGAGATGGCCCTCATCATCAAGCGCTTCAAGACGGCGCTAAAGGGTCGCAAGGGACAACCAAGCAAGGCCAAGACAAAGGGGAAGCGCTCATGCTTCAAATGTGGTAAGATATTGCTAATTGTCCCGATAATGAAAGTGACCAGGAAAAAGGGAACAAAAGGGAGAAGAAGAAGAATTACAAGAAGGCCAAGGGCGAGGCACATATCAGAAAGGAGTGGGATTCGGATTGCTCCTCTTTCGACTCCGACAATGAAGGACTCGCCGCCACCGCCTTCAACAAGTCATCCCTCTTCCCAAACGAGCATCACATGTGCCTCATGGCGAAGGAGAAGAAGGTATGCACTCGGAATACCACTTATACTTCTTCAAGTGATGAGGAGTCTAGTGATGACGATGAAATAGACTATTCTAGTTTATTTAAAGGTTTAGATAGAAATAAAATTGATAAAATCAATGAATTGATTGATGCTTTAAATGATAAGAATAAATTATTAGAAAAGCAAGAGGATCTTTTGTATGAAGAACATGATAAGTTTGTAGAGGCTCAAAAATCCCTTGCTTTAGAAATTAAAAGAAATGAAATGCTTTCTAGTGAACTATCTACTTGTCATGAAACCATTTCTACTTTAAAAGGTGTTAATGATAATTTAAATGCTAAACTAGAAGTAGCAAGTAAATCTAACTCTTGTGTAGAACATGTTATGATTTGCAATAGGTGTAAAGATTTTGACATTGATGCTTGTAGTGAACACCTAGTTTGCATTTCTAAATTAAATGATGAAGTGGCTAGTCTTAATGCCCAACTTAAGACTAGCAAGAATGAATTTGACAAGCTAAAATTTGCAAGGGATGCCTACACGATTGGTAGACACCCCTCAATTAAGGATGGACTTGGCTTCAAGAGGGAAGCCAAGGACTTAACAAGCCATAAGGCTCCCATCTCCGCCAAGGAGAAAGGGAAGGCCCCTATGGCTAGTAGTGCTAAAAAGAACCATGCTTTTATGTACCATGATAGGAGACAGTCTAGGAATAGGAGTTGTAATGCTTTTGATTCTCATGCCATGTTTGCTTCTAGTTCTTCCTATATGCATGGTAGAGATATGTCTAGGAGAAATGTTATTTATCATGTGCCTAGAAAGAATATTGTTCATGCTCCTAGGAAAGTAATGAATGAACCTTCTACAATTTATTATGCTTGCAATGCTTCCTTTGCTATTTGTAGAAAGGACAAGAAGGTAATTGCTAGGAAGTTAGGGGCCAAATGTAAGGGAGACAAAACTTGCATTTGGGTCCCTAAGACCATTGTCACTAACCTTGTAGGACCCAACAAGAGTTGGGTACCTAAGACCCAAGCCTAAATTTGCCTTGCAGGTTTATGCATCCGGGGGTACAAGCTGGATTATCGACAGCGGATGCACAAACCACATGACGGGGGAAAAGAGGATGTTCTCTTCCTACGTCAAGAACAAGGATCCCCAAGATTCAATAATATTCGGTGATGGGAACCAAGGCAAGGTAAAAGGGTTAGGTAAAATTGCTATTTCATCCGAGCACTCTATATCTAATGTGTTTTTAGTTGAGTCTCTTGGATATAATTTGTTATCTGTTAGTCAATTATGCAATATGGGATATAATTGTCTATTCACAAATGTAGATGTGTCTGTCTTTAGAAGGTGTGATGGTTCACTAGCTTTTAAGGGTGTACTAGATGGCAAACTTTATTTGGTTGATTTTGCAAAAGAAGAGGCCGGTCTAGATGCATGCTTAATTGCTAAGACTTGCATGGGCTGGCTGTGGCATCGCCGCTTAGCACATGTGGGGATGAAGAACCTCCACAAGCTTCTAAAGGGAGAACACGTGATAGGTCTAACTAATGTGCATTTCGAAAAAGATAGACCTTGTGCAGCTTGTCAAGCAGGAAAACAGGTGGGAAGCTCTCATCACACCAAAAATGTGATGACCACATCAAGACCCTTGGAGATGCTTCATATGGACCTCTTCGGACCCGTCGCCTATCTAAGCATAGGAGGAAGGTGGAAGAGGCCTTGCTAGATCCGGACTGGGTGTTGGCCATGCAGGAAGAGCTCAACAACTTCAAGCGTAATGAAGTTTGGACACTGGTGCCTCGTCCCAAGCAAAACGTTGTGGGAACCAAGTGGGTGTTCCGCAACAAACAGGACGAGCACGGGGTGGTGACGAGGAACAAAGCTCGACTTGTGGCAAAAGGTTATGCCCAAGTCGCAGGTTTGGACTTTGAGGAGACTTTTGCTCCTGTGGCTAGGCTAGAATCCATTCGTATCTTGCTAGCATATGCCGCTCACCATTCTTTCAGGTTGTTCCAAATGGATGTGAAGAGCGCTTTCCTCAACAGGCCGATCAAGGAGGAGGTGTACGTGGAGCAACCCCTAGCTTCAAGGATGAATGGTACCCTGACCACGTGTGTAAGCTCTCTAAGGCACTCTATGGACTTAAGCAAGCCCCAAGAGCATGGTATGAATGCCTTAGAGACTTTTTAATGCTTTCAAGGTTGGGAAAGTCGATCCAACTCTTTTTACTAAGACTTGCGATGGTGATCTTTTTGTGTGCCAAATTTATGTCGATGACATAATATTTGGTTCTACTAATCAAAAGTCTTGTGAAGAGTTTAGCAGGGTGATGACGCAGAAATTCGAGATGTCGATGATGGGCGAGTTGAACTACTTCCTTGGGTTCCAAGTGAAGCAACTTAAGGACGGCACCTTCATCTCCCAAACGAAGTACACGCAAGACTTGCTAAAGCAGTTTGGGATGAAGGACGCCAAGCCCGCAAAGACGCCGATGGGAACTACCGGACACACCGACCTCAACAAAGGAGGTAAGTCTGTTGATCAAAAGGCATACCGGTCAATGATAGGTTCTTTGCTTTATTTATGTGCTAGTAGACCGGATATTATGCTTAGCGTATGCATGTGTGCTAGATTTCAATCCGATCCAAGGGAGTGTCACTTGGTGGCCGTGAAGCGAATTCTTAGATATTTAGTCGCTACGCCTTGCTTCGGGATCTGGTATCCAAAGGGGTCTAACTTTGACTTAATTGGATATTCAGACTCCGACTATGCTGGATGTAAGGTCGATAGGAAGAGTACATCGGGGACGTGCCAATTCTTAGGAAGGTCCCTGGTGTCGTGGAACTCTAAGAAACAAACTTCTGTTGCCCTATCCACCGCTGAGGCCGAGTACGTTGTTGTAGGACAGTGTTGCGCGCAACTACTTTGGATGAGGCAAACCCTCCGGGACTTTGGCTACAATCTGAGCAAAGTCCCACTCCTATGTGATAATGAGTGTGCTATCCGAATAGCGGAAAATCCTGTTGAGCACAACCGCACAAAGCACATTGACATCTGGCATCACTTTTTGAGAGACCACCAGCAAAAGGGAGATATCGAAGTGTTTTATGTTAGCACCGAGAACCAGCTAGCCGATATCTTTACCAAGCCTTTAGATGAGAAGACCTTTTGCAGGCTGCGTAGTGAGCTAAATGTCTTAGATTCGTGGAACTTGGATTGATTTATAGCATACATGTGTTTATGTCTTGATCATGTTCCTTATGCATTTCGTTGCTTCCTTGTGGTGCTCAAGTTGTACAATCACTCCCCGGACCTCACAAGTCCTTTTGCAAGTGATGCACATATTTAGGGGGAGTTATGTTACAACTTGACCCTTTGAGACTAACCGTGTGCTTGAGTTTGCTTGATTTAGTCTCAAAGGAGGTTTGAAAGGGAAAAGGTGGACTTGGACCATGAAAGACTTCCACTACACTCCGATGAGAGGGTAACTTATTCCAAGTTCATCTCATGTACACCTATTGCCTTTGTATTCTTATTTGAAGATTTTGGTGAGGCAATGGGGTTAAAGGGCCAAGATTGATCTCGTTTTGGTGCTTGATGCCAAAGGGGGAAAAATAAAGGCCAAAGCAATAAATGGATCAGCTACCACTTGAGAAATTTTGAAAATAGTAGAATAGAGCTTTTGGTTTGTCAAAACTCTTTTATTGTCTCTTTTGTCAAAAGTTGGCCTCTTGTGGGGAGAAGTGTTGATTATGGGAAAAAGGGGGAGTTTTTGAAATCCTTGATCAACTTCTTTTGGAATACCTCTCTTTATGTCTCTGCAAGTGAATTTGACTTAGAGATAGGAAATTGAGTTTGATTTGCAAAAACAAACCAAGTGGTGGCAAAGAGTGATCCATATATGCCAAATATGAATCAAAACTATATTGAGTTTTCATTTGCATTGATATTGCACTTGTTCTAGTTGCTTTATGTTGTGTTGGCATAAATCACCAAAAAGGGGGAGATTGAAAGGGAAATGTGCCCTTGGGCCATTTCTAAGTATTTTGGTGACTGAGTGCCAACACAAGTGCTTTTGTGTTAATCTATGCAAAGTGGTGGACAAAGTGCAAATCATGTCAAAAGGTATGTTTCTAGACTTAGTACATTGTTTTATGGACTAATGTATTGTGTCTTAGTGTTGGAAACAGGAAAAATCAAGTTAGAGAAGAGATGGCTTTGTTCAGCCAAAGTCTGCTCAGTCTGGGTGCACCGGACTGTCCGGTGCGCCAGGCTGACTCTGGCGAACTTGCTGCTCTCGGGACTTCGACTGTGGTGTACAGCTATAATTCACCGGACTGTCCGGTGGTGCACCGGACTATCCGGTGAGCCGTTCACAGGCAAACTCGTTGCTCTCGGGAGATGATTAACGGCGTACGGCTAAAATTCACCGGACTGTCCGGTGTGCATCGGACTGTCCGGTGAGCCAACGGTCAGCCGGGGCAACGGTCAGCTGGGGCAACGGTCGGCTGAGGATTCCGCGCGTGACGCGTGGTCGAGCCAACAGTCACATTGGGGCACCGGACTGTCTGGTGTGCACCGGACAGTGTCCGGTGCGCCAACGGCTCTCAAACTCCAACGGTCGGCTTCGCCAAATAAGGAAGGATATCCGCACCGAACAGTGTTCGGTGGTGCACCGGACTGTCCGGTGCGCCAGGCGACAGAAGGCAAGATCAGCCTTCCTGGAATGCTCTCAACGGCTCCTAGCTGCCTTGGGGCTATAAAAGGGACCCCTAGGCGCATGGAGGCAAATACCAAGCATACTCAAAGCATTCCTAAGCACCAAGACTTCGATTCCACACATTTGTTTCTTCGTGATAGCATCTAGAGCTCTATTTGAGTTGTGAACTCGTCGGGTTGTGTTGCGAGCTCTTGTTGCGACTTGTGTGCGTGTTGTCACTGTGATTTTGTGTCTTGTGTGCGTTGCTCATCCCTCCCTTACTCTGTGCTTCTTTGTGAACTTCAAGTGTAAGGGCGAGAGACTCCAAGTTGTGGAGATTCCTCGCGAACGGGATATAGAAAAGCAAGGCAAAACACCATGGTATTCAAGTTGGTCTTTGGACCGCTTGAGAGGGGTTTATTGCAACCCTCGTCCGTTGGGACGCCACAACGTGGAGTAGGCAAGCGTTGGTCTTGGCCAAACCACGGGATAAACCACTGTGCCATCTCTGTGATTGATCTCTTGTGGTTATTGTGTTTTGTTGAGACTCCTCTCTAGCCACTTGGCATTATTGTACTAACGATTAACCAAGTTTTTGTGGCTTAAGTTTCAAGTTTCACAGGACACCTATTCACCCCCCCCCCCCCCTCCAGGTGCTCTCAAAGTTCTACAGGTGCTAAAGGTTCAGCACAAACCAATAAAAAGTCCAAGAAAGGCTTCAAATAGAAAGGAGCAAAATCAACCGAAGGTTGCCCTGGTCTGGCGCACCGGACTGTGTCCGGTGCACCAGGGAGATTCACTCTGAAGTCCTCAGCTTCGGGTTTCTGGGAGAGCCCTCCGCTATAATTCACCGGACTGTCCGGTGTAGCACCAGACTATCCGGTGTGCCAAGCGGAGCAACGGCTAACAACGCCAACGGTCGTCTACAAAAGTGAATAGTGCGCGGACAGCGCGCGCAGAAGTCAGAGCAGCGCCAGAAGGCGCACTGGACATTAAACAGTGACTGTCCGGTGCACCACCGGACTGTCCGGTGGCCCAGTTGTCAGAAGCTCCAACGATCGAACCCTAACGGTTGGGTGACGTGGCTGGCGCACCAGACAGTGTTCGGTGCCGCACCGGACTGTCCGGTGCATCCATCGACAGACAGCCTCCCCAACGGCCATTTTGGTGGGTGGGGCTATAAATACCCCCCCAACCACCACACTTCAAGGCATCCAAGTTTTCAGCCAACACATTCAATACAAGAGCTAGTGTATTCAATACAAGACACAAAAAGATTGAATCAAAATCTCTCCAAGTCCCAATTCCACTCAAAGCAATTAGTGACTAGAAGAGAGAGTTTTGTCGTGTTCTTTTGAGCTCTTGCGCTTGGATCGCTTTTCTTCTTCCTCTTTCTTGTTCTCAAGACACTTGTAATCAACGCAAGAGACACCAAGTTGTGGTGGTCCTTGTGAGGGGTCTAAGTGACCCGTTGATTAAGGAGAAAAGCTCACTTGGTCTAGGTGACCGTTTGAGACAGGGAAAGGGTTGAAAGAGACCCAGTCTTTGTGACCACCTCAACGGGGGGTAGGTTTGCAAGAACCGAACCTCAGTAAAACAAATCACCGTGCCACTCTCTTCATTTACTTATGATTTGTTTTCGCCCTCTCTTTCGGACTCGATTTTATTTCTAACGCTAACCCCGGCTTGTAGTGTGTGCTTAAGTTTATAATTTTCAGATTCCGCCTATTCACACCCCCTCTAGGCGACTTTCAATTGGTATCAGAGTCGGTACTTCATTAGAGCTTAACCGCTTGAAGTAATGTCGGGAGGTCACGCCAAGAAGGAGGTTGTGACCGGTGAGAAGCCCGCCACAAGCCACGGGAAGACTCCATCGGGAGAGTCCGGCAACAAGGGGAAGGGATCCCCTTCACACACCAAGTCGCATCGGAGCAGCGACAAGAAGAAGAAGATGAAGAAGGTGGTCTACTACGAGACCGACTCTTCATCGCCATCCACCTCCGGCTTCGACACGCCGTCCGTCACTTCTAAGCGCCATGAGCGCAAGAAGTTTAGTAAGATCCCCCTACGCTACCCTCGCATTTCTAAACATACTCCTTTACTTTCCGTCCCATTAGGCAAACCACCAGTTTTTGATGGTGAAGATTATAGTAGGTGGAGTGAAATGATGAAGTATCACCTAACCTCACTCCACACAAGCATATGGGACATTGTTGAATTTGGAGTATATGTACCTTTCGTAGGGGATGAAGATTATGATGCGGACGAAGTCGCCCAAATCCTACACTTTAATTCCCAAGCAACTACTATACTCCTCACCTCTCTAAGTCGAGAGGAGTATAATAAGGTGCAAGGGTTGAAAAGTGCTAAAGAGATTTGGGACGTACTAAAGACCGTGCACGAAGGAGACGAGGTGACCAAGATCACCAAGATAGAAACGATCGAGGGGGAGCTCGGTCGGTTCATACTCAACCAAGGAGAGGAGCCACAAGCCATGTACAACTGGCTCAAGACCTTGGTGAACCAAGTGCGCAACCTCGAGAGCACAAAATAGGATGACCATGAAATGGTCAAGGTTATTCTAAGATCACTTGTTTTTCTTAATCCTACACAAGTTCAATTAATTCGTGGTGATCCTAGATACAATCTAATGTCTCCCGAGGAGGTTATAGGAAAGTTTGTGAGCTTTGAGTTGATGATCAAAGGCTCCAAACAAATCATCGAGCGAGGCGCCACCTCCACACCCGAGGTGCAACCCGTCGCCTTCAAAGCGATGGAGAAGAAGGAAGAGTCTACGTCAAGTAGGCTTCCCATCGATGCCTCCAAGCTCGACAATGAAGAGATGGCGCTCATCATCAAGAGCTTCTGTCAAATCCTCAAGCAACGGAAGGGGAGAGATTACAAACCCCATTCCAAGGAGAGAGATTACAAACCCCATTACAACGGAAGGCGCACCTGACAGTGAACAGTGACTGTCCGGTGCACCACCAGACTGTCCGGTGGCCCAATTGTCAGAAGCTCCAACGGTCGAACCCTAACAGTTGAGTGATGTGGCTGGCACACCGGATAGTGTCCGGTGGCGCACCGGACTGTCCGGTGCACCCGTCGACAGACAGCCTCCCCAGCGGCCATTTTGGTGGGTGGGGCTATAAATACCCCCAACCACCACACTTCAAGGCATCCAAGTTTTCAGCCAACACATTCAATACAAGAGCTAGTGCATTCAATACAAGACACAAAAAGATTGAATCAAAATCTCTCCAAGTCTCAATTCCACTCAAAGCAATTAGTGACTAGAAGAGAGAGTTTTGTCGTGTTCTTTTGAGCTCTTGCGCTTGGATCGCTTTTTTTCTTCCTCTTTCTTGTTCTCAAGACACTTATAATCAACGCAAGAGACACCAAGTTGTGGTGGTCCTTATGAGGGGTCTAAGTGACCCGTTGATTAAGGAGAAAAGCTCACTCAGTCTAGGTGACCGTTTGAGAGAGGGAAAGGGTTGAAAGAGACCCGGTCTTTGTGACCACCTCAACGGGGAGTAGGTTTGCAAAAACCGAACCTCGGTAAAAACAAATCACTGTGCCACTCTCTTCATTTACTTGTGATTTGTTTTCGCCCTCTCTTTCGGGCTCGATTTTATTTCTAACGCTAACCCCGGCTTGTAGTGTGTGCTTAAGTTTATAATTTTCAGATTCCGCCTATTACCCCCCCCCCCCTCTAGGCGACTTTCACTTGGGTTGCTCCTCCATGCGCCTAGGGGTCCCTTTTATAGCCCCAAGGCAGTTAGGAGCCGTTGGAGACCAACTTGGAAGGCCAATCTTGCCTTCTGTCGAGTGGTGCACTGGACAGTCCGGTGCACCACCGGACAACTACTGTTCATGTCCGCTGCTTGATTTCTTTCCATACGGAGAGCAGCCGACCGTTGACCCTGGGGATCGGTTGGCACACTGGACAGTCCGGTGCGCCCAGCCGACCGTTAGCGCGAACACGTGTCGCGTGAAGATTGCGCGGCCGACTGTTGGCGCTGGCGACCGTTGGCTCACTGGACAGTCCGGTGCACCACCAGACAGTCCGGTGAATTTTAGCCGCAGATAAGTCTAGAAACATACCTTGTGCCTTGATTTGTACTTCTCATTTTATTTGGCACATAAGAACTTAATCAAACGTGTTGGACATTTAATCACCAAAACATTATAGAAATGGTCCAAGGGCACATTTCCCTTTCAGGCGCTCAAAAACATTCCTAAGGACAGATAGAACTTATCCAAACTTGTGAACTAGTTATAGACCATCTCATCCAAGTTTTGCCCTATTTTGTCTCTATTTGAGCTACAAATTGAGTTGGATTCCACAAAATTCTACTTATGAACCTGCAAGTACACACTTAACAAACTAGTTAGTACTCAGGGTTGTGTTGGTCATTAATCACCAAAACCAAGCTAGAAATGTCATATAGCACATTTCCCTTTCACCATGGATCAATGAGTTCAGTAGCCATAAGTGGTTTTCAGTACTTCGTCACTTTTACCCATATGGATATGTCTACTTAATGAGGCACAAGTCTAAATTGTTTGAACGGTTCAAAGAATTTTAATATGAGTTACAAAATCAATTGGATAAAACTATTAAGTTTCTACAATCAGATCATGGATGTGAATATTTGATCCACGAGTTCTACGATCATCTAAAACAATGTGAAATTGTTTCAAAGTTGACTCCACCTCGTACGCCTCAATGGAATGGGGTCTTCGAGTGGACAAATTGTTGGACGTGGTTTGGTCAATAATGAGTCAAGCTTATCCTTCATTATCCTTCTGAGTAAATGCTCTATAAACCGCTACGTTTACATTAAATAGAGTTCCATCTAAGTTGGTGGATAATACACCATATAAGATGATACATCACATATTTTTAAGATTATATTTGGATCCCATGGTATAAGCTTTAGATTATTTCAGCTTTTGTGGCTCCAAACAGTAGATCTAAAGTATTGTTTAAAGTTAGCTAAACCCTCAAAAAAACTAGACCACACAAGTGAGCTAAAGTAGTCTAAATTTTAAATCGACTTTAGGCAACTAAATTTTAGACCAGAGAATCCAAATATGTCAACTAGATAGATACTAGATACAACTTATTTTCAGCTTCTTCACATATTTAAGCAGAAGTTATACCAAATAGACAATTTCTGCAGCAACTTATCAGTTCAGCAGCTTTATAGAATGAATTAAAGACAGCCAACAAGCAGAAGTTGTTTTTCACTATCTTCTGAGATAAGCTTCTTTTTCATCAAGTAGCAAATGTGCAAAACATGCCAATAACCATATAGCCTTTCAAACTTTAGACCACACAGGAGAGCTAGGTGGTTTAAAATTTTAAATCTCCAACTATAGCCAACTGAACTTTAGACCGGAGAATCCAAACATGCTAAATAGAAGAGACACTACAAACCGACCATATCACTTGAACTTATGTCGCAAGATTATATCTAGCCTAACTGCCTAAGCCATAAATCTTAAAATTGGATGGATGAAAGTGTTTGGAATCTAGAACATGCAGTGTGTGGTATGGACTCCTTTATTTTTGAGAATACGCTAGCTAATGACGAAAGTTCTTTTGGTTTGTGGATTGCGACTACAAATCTTCGAAATTCACAATCCCATCTGGCCACGCCGGTCGTAGAGATTAACTTCCATCTCTGAGTTGTCGGACAGCTTCGGTACACACACCTGATCGAGGTCGATGTTCCCAAGAAGGCAAGAAACGCTATCTATCAACCTCATATCTTTCACGCCTATCATAAAATCCATCGCCGTTGCATCCATGTTTTGGTACTTTTACGACAGCGTGTTTCTGGGCTCAGGCATGCGCTGGATTCGTCTCCTTTTCCTCGATCTCTCCTTCGATCTCTTTCTTCCCGGCTTGTTTTATTCCTATATTCCTACGTTCCCTGGACCTGATCATAACTGAATGCCTCGACTTTGCCGTTTGTCCATGCCTTCCTCGTGAAGTTGGAGAATCAGAAACTGTAGGCTGGACTGGAGTGCTCGTTCATCCTGGTATCGTACGCGTTGGCCGATCTCTGCAAGCCATGCATCGCGGCCATGTCACCGCCCAGGCCCAGCTGCATGCAGTTGCAGCCGTGTTTGCCGTTTAGCAACTGCAACTCGTCGTCGTACAACTACGGACAGACGTACGCGCTTGTTGCGTTCGTCCACGACAAGGGCATGAAGGGCGCGCTCGACGATTTCAAAGTGATGCTCACGAGGAACGAGCCCATCACCGGCCTCGCCAAGGTGGTGGCGGTCCTCGTGATCTTCGCGCTCGGCGTCGTCGCCGGCCTGTGGGTGTCTGCCGGGGTCCGCCGGTCCCAGCAGGAAAGCGTCGACCCGAGGAGCACCGGGTTCCATGGCGGCGGCGGCGGCGGCATCTGCTGCCGGCCCGAGCCCAACCCCGACTTCGAAGAGTTCGTGGCCCCGACGCGCCTCATGCACGACATGACGGACAGGGAGCTGTTCTGGCGCGCCACGCTGGTGCCTACGGCCGCCGCCAGGTACCCGTTCGAGCGCGTGCCCAAGGTGGCCTTCATGTTCCTGGCCGGCCGCGGCGTCCTGCCGCTGGCGCCGCTCTGGGAGCGCTTCTTCCGCGGCGCTGGGCACGAGGAGCGCTTCTCCGTCTACGTCCACGCGCCGCCCGGGGTGGCGATCAACGTGTCCGCGGACTCGCCGTTCTACGGCAGGCAGATCCCCAGCCAGGTTAGTGATTGTCGTCGCACATATGCTGCATGCATGATGAGTACTACTTGCTCTGTCAACGTGTCCGAGGACTCTCGCTTCGTACGTCTGATCAGCTGTACGTCTGTCCTGCCGGCTGTTTAATTTTCAGAAAACGTCGTGGGGCTCCGTGACGCTGGTGGACGCCGAGAGGCGGCTTCTAGCGAACGCGCTGCTGGACTTCTCGAACGAGCGGTTCGTCCTCCTCTCCGAGAGCTGCATACCGGTGCACAACTTCACGACGGTGTACGACTACCTCGTGGGGTCGCGCCACAGCTTCGTGGAGGCCTACTACCGGGACGACAGGGGGTGCCGGAGCCGGTACAGCCGGCGCATGGCGCCGGACATCACGCTGCGGGAGTGGCGGAAGGGGTCCCAGTGGCTGGAGCTCAGCCGCGACCTCGCCGCGAGCGTGCTGGCGGACACCAGGTACTACCCGCTGTTCCGGCGGCACTGCACGCCGTCGTGCTACCCCGACGAGCACTACGTGCAGACGTACGTGAGCCTGCGGCACGGCGCGCGCAACTCGAACCGCACCGTCACGCGCGTGGAGTGGCCCGCGGGGACCTCCCACCCGGTGACGTACGGCGCGGGGGACGCCACGCCGGAGCTGGTCCGGAGCATCCGGACCAGCGCGGAGCCCTGCGCGTACAACTCGCGACTGACGTCCACCTGCTACCTGTTCGCGCGGAAGTTCTCGCCCGACGCGCTGGCGCCGCTGCTCAACATGTCGGCGGCGGTCATGCACTACTGACTTGTATTTTTATTTTATTTTTTGTTTTTGGACCTCGAGGCGTGGACGGACACACACAGGACATGAGTCTGTAACTTGTTCGGACTAATTAATTAGTTAATCACACGTTATCCATCAGTGCAATGCAGTTACAAACGTACTTCCTGCTGAATTTGCTGGATGGACGGACCTGCTGTTGCACATGATAATCTGGTCGCCCGTATGGCGTTGGTGCTGCAGGCAGGCCGAGGCAGCAGAGCCCACTCGCACCAAGTTGCTTTGCAGCCTAGTACCAAATGCCACCAATTGGCATGGAACCAACCACCAGCGCAACAGGGTCGATTTTGGTTGTGCTTCCTCATCAACGAACAGCGGGGGCCCGAACACCAACTACTTCCAGCTCCTCCGCTTCGCGGATCCAACAACTGAGAGATCATTGCATTCAATTCCCGCACTTTGCACTCGAGTACGCGGGCGGGCTCCAGGTCGTTTGTGCGTGGCGTGGTCCAGGTAATCCGGTTTCGGCAGGCCTGGCCCGCTGGCCCAGGAGGCCACGCATGGCCCATCAGCGCACGCAGACGCAGGCAGCGGTGGTAGGTGCTGTGCTGCTGCGATGGACCTCGACTCGCGCGGGTAATCCTCCTCCTGCTGAACCACTTGAGGTACCAAAAGCAGAACCTGTGATTAGCACAAAAGGAAAACACACAAAGCGGCGTCGGCCAAGGAAGGGATTAGGCAAAGGTCCGTCATGCACACTAGGCGAAAACATCTGGATCTGCAGGCAGGTGATCCATCGGACAACCTCGCATCTGCACTGCACCAGCTTCCTGCCAAGCTGCTGCCAGCCAGCAGGTGAAGGTGGCATTTGGATTTGGTAAAGGCAAGCGCATTTTTCGAGATGGCTAACCAGACCAGACACACCAGACGGCAGGTCTGACGGGACAGAGAAACAAAAGCGCGGGGCGAGAAGATCTGATTTGCCATCAGAACAAACACGTCCAGCTCATGCCACGAGCTCATGCCGCGATACAGCTACACAAGGCTTGGCTTTGGCTCACGTTTCATATTTCTTTTTATCCTTACATATATAATATATAAACGACCTGTATGTACAACGACGCCCCCTCCCCTCTCTCTTTATGTACTTATATACTCATCACACGCGCTATGAGTATACATATTAAAATTTAACACACGGACACGGCCAAGAAAACTTGATACGCTTGGAACTGGGGCCGATGGATCAGCAGGACCCTCTGAGGATCTCGGCGAGGCCGGCGCGCTGCTCGGGGGTGAGCTCCTTGGGGAAGACGACGTCCAACTTGACCCTCAGGTCGCCGCGCGCGCCCTTCTGCCCGGGGACCGGCATGCCCTCGCCGGCGATCACCTTCTCGTAGCCGGGGCGGACGACCTCGTCCTGGAACGAGCAGCTCACCTTCCTGCCGCCGAGGAGGCGGAACGAGAAGGACCAGCCGGTGAGCGCGCCCACCAGCGGCACCTCCGCCTTGAGCACCAGGTCGTCGCCCACCCGCTTGAACGCCGGGTGCCTCTTCTCGGACACCGTGAGGATGGCGTCGCCGGGCAGGCACCCCGGCCGCTCGTCCCCCATGCCTTCCAGCACCACCTGCTTCCCTTTCCTCCACCCTGGCTTCACCACCACCGTCTGTGTCACCTCCTTCTTCACGGTTGACCTGCACAAACAAAAAGCACGTACTTCGAGCCATTAGGCTAGTTGCGATTAGTCTCCCTCCATAGGAACAAGGAGGAAGGGAGGGATGCTCTTGCTCAGGAGTCACTGTCACCCTCACGTGTAAAAAAAAGGAAACAAATATGAATACATCCAAAACGCGTGTACTAAAACGCATATGTGGCGAAAGAAGCATCTTGGGCCTTGTGTTAGGATTATGTAGTGGAGATAGGATCCCAAGCTAGCTGTACTATACTAACCACGTTGGGAAACATTGTTATCGTGACCTTGTGTTAGGTAGGATAATCTTGCAAGAATAGCATAGATACCTGCAGGGGGGGGAAAAGGAGTCTCGCACCAAAGCCCACTGGTGTAAAAAGGCTTCACGTCTACGGCCTACTATGACGTTGCAAAGGTAGCTAAATATTCCACTGGCAAATGCAAGGTGGTGGTACAAAAGCAGTGACCCGACCCCCCCCCCCCCCCCCCTCCCCCCCCACTGTAAAAACACAACACAAGTGCTCGCGCCATGACCTTGTTGTTGAAAAGAAGAAGAAAAAAAACAGAAACTGATTGTGATGGTGCACTGTTCATCAGGAGCTACCGAACAGTGCGGCGAATTGGGGGGGGGGGGGGGGGTGCCACAACCACTACACCGAGTGGAATGTCTGTCGCCATCAGAGCCGGTTCTGAATTCTTGCCTAACCTCGAGTTTAGTTTTCCAAGCATCGATTGATTCACTGTTAAAATCTGAACCCACGTCGGCACACAAAGCCCTTCCTCGATTAAAATTCTCCGCTCCGTTCGTTGTCTTGGAAACAAAAATAATAATAATCTACCGACAAGCGATAGCTCACCGGATTTCTTCATTTCTAGCAAGGTTTCGCGTCAACCTTGTTCAGTTAGGCAGAGCAAAACAGCGCAGATGAGCAGATACCCGTTCTTGGTGACGACGTCGCGGGTGAAGCTGACCTCCTTCTTGCAGCCGCGGCAGAGCTCCTCGAGGGTGCACTCGAGCTTGCGCTCCAGCGGCGGCGCCTTGCGCACGATGGAGCTGGAGAACTCGGCGAAGGCGCGGCGCCCGCCGGGGTCGCCGGAGCTGTACACCTTCTTGAACTCCCTCGCCGGTGTGCCGGGCGCGCTCCTCGTGCAGAACCCGTCGCTGCGCGTCCTCTCCATGCGCGCCCCGACGCCGGCGCCGAGGCCTCCGCCACCGCCGCCGCCGGCGCCGCCGAAGGCGCCGCGCGTCCTCTCACCCGCCCGGCCGTCGTTGCACAGCTCGAACACGCCCCTGTTCTCCTGCTGGTCCAGGAGCGCCTGCGCGAGGGAAGGGACGGAGTCGTGAGGACACGGCAGGACGCCGAGACGCAATGCACAATTAATCAGGGACGCGCGCACGGCACGGCACGGCAGGGTGGGTGACGCCGTCTCGTCGCTCACCTCGTAGGCCTCGCTGATGGCCTTGAAGCGCGCCTCGGCCTCCGGCCTGGACGACGGCGGGTGCTTGTCGGGGTGCCACTTCTTGACGAGGTTCTTGTACGCGGCGCGGATTTCGTGCGGCGAGGTGTCCTTGGGGATGTTGAGGATCTTGTGGTACAGCTCCGGCGGGTTCCCCATCGGAGGGGGCGGGGAAGCAGGATGTCGTTCTGGAGGGGCGGGGCGGGGCGGGCCTGGCGCAGGGGAAAGCGAAGGATGAAGCAGAGAGAAACGGGGAGTGGTGGGCGGGCGGTATAAAGTGGCGAACAGAGGGAGAGGGGGTGACAGCGGAAACTGAGAGTGAGCGAGGGAGGAGGAGTGGAACCGGCTTTAAAAATAGAGAGATGGAGTAACATTGGGAGGGACGGAGAGAGGGATTACTGCAATTGTGGATGGATGCCATCGTGAAATAGAGGTACTCCGTACGCCTAGTACTACTAGTGGTCGTACGTGTGGGGCCATAGAGGTCATGAGGGTGAATTGTTGGCAACGGACATGGACAAGGACTCAGAGGGGCAAGGACGTGATCGTGTGACGGTGTGAGATTTGTTGCTTTGCGTTTCGCACTAGCTCGCTACAGTCCGAGATGTTAAAATCTTAAAAAAAAACACGCAGCTGCCGGTAAAAGACATTTGATACTTATTTATTTATAGCTATAGATATCGTTCCAATTTCTCGTGCCTATTGTTTATGCTATACGTGTCCTTTTATTTTCCTTCCTTTGTTTCTTAATACAAGAACTATTTGATAAGCCCTCTTTTTTGTAGTCTATTGTGTTATACTATTAGATATGCTCAATTAGTGTGTCTATGTTTCTCAATATATATAAATAATTGTATGCCCTTTCGTGTAATAGATATAATAATAATATAGTTACATATATAATTTATTTTTTCTTCTTGTGATACTATATTATCTATCTAGTTATTGTGCCTGTATTTATGAAAAGATGTAGATACCACCTTAACCTTCTGCGGCTAATAGAGTAGATATCCAATTTTATTTTCTTGTGGCTACAAATATATATAATTTCTTGCAATTGTTGTGTTATAATTTCTACGCAAATTTCTTAATATAGATACAAATGTCATTTTAGATTGTTGCATATAATAGATACATGCCAATTGCACATAGCTCAACTCATTTGTTTTTCTTGTTCGAATATATTCATTACTCCATATGTTCTAAAATAGTATTCGTTCTGTCTCTTACTTTTTATATTTATGTTCAAATGGAGGATGATGAATCTAGACACATATAAAAACACATACATCAAGTGTTCTATGAATCTATTAATTATCTAAAATGAATTTTTAATTTGGGACGGGGGGAGTATAATTTAACTCTTTGGCATGTCACGTACGCGTAACCATTTTTTTATCAATGTAGTACCGGAACTAAAGAATGATGTGACTATCAATAGCAAATGGATGTAATAGTTTCATTAATATTTTGATACATGTTAGGCTAATATTTTGGAGGTGCTTATATTGGTAGGTTGACATAGTAAGTGTAACTTCGTCAATCTCTTGGAATTTATCGATCTAATCTTTCAAAGGTGCTCATATGGTATGTTGTATGCACATATGTTCATAGGAGTGAGTGATGATATCTATGGTGACTTTGTCAATCTATTCACTGCTACCCCAAAAGGCTACATGCCTAACGCAATACCTTCTCCACTTTGGTCCACTAGTGTAAACCAAAACGAAGGGTTTCCAAAGTTAGTATCAACATACACAAAACCTTTTCCAAAACACATCCAACACTAAGTGATGACCTCCCACAAGACGATAATTTAACTCACCGTCAGCTACCTTTTAGCAAAAATCACAAAGGCCTTAGCTTTTCCGCCACTCACCACCAAGCGTAACGCAATGTTAGAACTCACAAGTGGCACTAGATAAGCGTGATGCAATTCATGGTTGCCCCTCTTATTACTACAACCATATATTCTAAATTGGACTATCTAGCCGATAAAATGAAACACCTTATGTTCATAGCTTTGTCATAAGCACACATCCAAATTCTCATAAGTTGATGTGGATCACTCAAACCATAAAATAGACTTTATTGATCTTAGCGTCACTTGCTCGTCACCCTTACCTTGGTCCATCCGCATCAATCTATCCACTCATACTCCACCACCTCCACGTTTTGTCGTGTCTCAAGCCCCTAGCTTACTCTTCACCATTGTATCGGTCTAGTTATGGGAACATGGGCTAGAACGAGCGCGGCCCAAAATCAGGAGCCCAAAGCACGACACAGCACAAAAGTTCTATAGGTCGGGCTAGCACGACCCAAAGGCAGGTTGGTTGGGCTTTAATTTCCGACATGCCGTGCCACCGCATGGCTCGCACTCATGGACCGGGCTTAAGCCTGGCTTGACCCAATGAAGCATGCAGTGTTTAATTTCTTTAATTTAGTAACCTATGTACTATGTGTTGTAATATCTAAAATTTATGTGGTTCAATTATGTGAATCGGGATTGGGTCGTCACGGCTCGATGAAGGCCCAACGTGCTTTAGGGTCGGGCTAGGCCACCGTTTCTACTCTTTGGTCTGGCACGACACGGTCCAAATGTTTTTAGACCTTCTTGACCTGAGCCTGTTTGGTCCAAAGCATGATGGGCTCGGGTCGTCCTGGTATAGTCCGACCTAATTCCCAGCACTATCTCGGTCTATTAGCGCTAGACCCTTTATTGACACTTCACTGATACAAAAAGTGTATCTTGACTTGAAGGTGTCTAGCTTACCCTTCGTCTTTGCATTGCATTGCATATGGTCCTTCCTAGCCAAGACTTGCTTTGGTCTTCTTCTTGCTTTGTTTGATTTGGGTTTTCCAACATTCTAGCAATCAAATACATGTCAATGCCCCCCATCTTGTAAACTAAGAGGTTGTTCGAATGCACTAGAGCTAATAGGTAGCTGGCTAAAAATTGCTAATGGAATTAGTTGGCTAACTATTAGCTGATTTTAGTTAGGTTGAACTAACTAATGAACTAATGAGTAGTTGAGGGTGCAACTAGTAGTTAGATAGACTAAGTTGAACTATTATATAGACTATTTGGATATCTCCATCTAGTTTTAACATCTAAATATTAGCTCTAGTACATTTAAACAGTGCCTAAAGTATTTTCTTTCACACACACTCAAAAAGAAAGGTTGGTCCATAAGTGTTATCATTAATTACCAAAACTCAACTAAGGGTCTAGATCTTTCACCACCAAAGTGCGAATTTTTTTCTTGAAAGCTGGGAAATGATGTTATTCCAACAAAACTAAGTAAATTCGTTCCGAAAATCGAGGCGAACACTATACATGCCCTTATGTGGTTGTGCAAGAGAAGATAGTTTTCATGCCAGACACCATGGAGTGCACCAAACAGAACGCATCCGAAACAACTAAGGCCTGGTTAATTTTTCGGATTACCCAGGAGGCACGATATCCCATTTTCCGCCACGGCATTGACGCAGACCCGCGCGCACGCACTGAGATGGTCCATATTTCTTCGCAAAGTTACACAAGGCCAAGTGGGCTGCTCTCTCTCTCCTTGGATTCTTCCTTGTTGCAAGCACGCCGCCCGCCCCTCGCGCATGTGCGGAGTGACTGAGAAGGTCGCCAGGTAGCAGAAGCGAAGGCACCTGCTGCTGCTGGCCATGGCCACCTGTGGCCTGTGCCCACGTGTACTCGACGTACGCAGTACCGCGGCGCGGCGCGGCTGGCTTTGGATCTGGGCAACAATGGAGTGGCACTTGGACGTAGCGCGGCTGGCTTTGGATCTGCGAGCCTGCGATCGACCGGGAGCATAAAATGAAGAAACACGTTGCGACCTTCGTCGTAGAGTCCCCTGGACACATCCACGCGCCAAAGCCAGATCCGTAAAAATCATGCCTCTCGAGCGTACGCCTACTAGGCTGCCCACGCGGCACGCCCCACGAACACGTGCCATAAGAAAACCGGATGCGTCGGCAATTGGGCGCCGCTAATTTCACGTTTCCAGAGCCGATGGATCCCCGAATTTGGCCCAAGGAATCCAATCCTCTCGCGGCTAGAAGTGACAATAGGCTCTAAATTTGGATCAGATCAGATTAGAATCGAATCAGATCGGATTAGAATCGCGCTGCCGATGATCCCTAAGCCACGGACACCATCGACGACGTCCTCGCACGCCATTGTGGCCATGCAAATGTTCGCACCAAACCTTGACATATACTCGCTCGTACCAGAAAGGGCTTAACGAATATATATATAGTAGCAGCTGCAGCAAGGAAGGAAAAAGGGGGGAAATCCAACAGCGTAGAGTGGTTGAACAACATGAAAGGTGTACTGGTTTGACCTTATTCCGCGCGTCCACGTCTGGTCTCGATCGGTCGCGTGCTACTTGATTCTGACGCTTCAACCAGAGACCAGACCACGCGACAAGAGCGCCGAGGTGAAAACTCTGTGCGGGCAATGGAAAAGGGAGATCGGGATGTATTGCCGATTGGTGGGAGGATATATATACGGCGAGCAAAGTGGTGCCAAACGAAGGACCGGACGAGGGTAAAGTGAGCTGGTCTTATATCTCGACGGTGATTATTCTAACCGATAAGAGCAAATAAGCTATACGACTATACTGATAATTAGCTCATACATATACTCCAGTTCGTTCGTGCTACAACGAAAACAAAAGTAAATCCAATATACTGAGTATATCCCCTATATGTAAATCGTCTCTGTCATATTCAACCGAGATAATATACGAGTAGAGGATCATGCATTTGTTACTATAACTCATCGGAAGAAGAGTGTGCCAATATAGTACCATTAGCTAATGTATGTCCTTGCATGCCAGGAGCGGTTACACATCTACCCATGCTCGTTATGTTCGTTGTCGATCAATATCGCATCAATAAGAACAATGTCTCTATGGTATCCACGCGTGGGATGAAATATCGCGACGCAGTGAGAGAATTAAAGAACGGTGTGGCAGTCCAGGTCCCCGCAACCCTAAAGAAAAGAAACAACTAGGTTACATACTTTTTTTTAGTATGTCGATCACTTCGTGTGTGTGTGTATACACTATTAGCCTTCACATAGATCATGATTGCCTCCTAGATATATATAATTAACACTTGGATCCTACTGCCACTCTTTTAAAAAAAACGACCTGTTTGCTATGTTGGGGTTTGGTATTTTATTTCTCTCCACTCCTTCGCCTTTCTTCGGTTCCAAATTACGGTGTACCTGCTCGGTTGGTGTCCTTGATCTTCTCCTTTTCTTATCAGACGGAGCTGGACGCTACTTAGAAAACTGTCATTTGACAATGATATTGCATTTTGGGAGATAAAAGAGGGTGCCATTATTAGATTCCCCGGATACGTCATCGCCACACAAAATCATAGGATCAGGACGCTGTGATGACCGATGCCAGTTTGTCACGCACCACGCTAGCTGTTGTCCAAATCAAATCCTCCCGCATCAGGTCCAAGGTAATTATTAGGTAAACCAGCGCAATCATTTCTTTCAAGTTCTTTGTTTCGCTTCCCCCCTCTTCATGGTCACTGTCGCGACCAGTGAAACGACCTGACGTAGAGCCTCATCAGTATACGACATCGTGGTCGTAGTAGTAGCAGAGAATTCTATCACCCGATCGAGTGTCGGCAGATCCGCCAATTTATGCAGACGCTCTACTTTTTGAAGAAGGGGGAAAAACCCTTCAGATGTGAACTTTTCTGATGTTGGACTGAATAGAGACAGCAACGGTTGGTTGATGCTAATAACAATTCTCAAAAGAAAAAGGAAACATTTTTATTACCTGATACCCTGCAAAGCTGTTGCTGTAGGAAAAGGTGTCAATTTTTTTTTCTTTCTTTGCTGCAATGGTCATCAGCCTTATCCTTTCCTTGATAGGTCTTCTGACGAGAGTATTGTGTTAGTGGATAGCAGAGAGCAACAATGTGCGGGGGTCCTGCTTATGTATGCAGAATAATAAATTATGATGCGGTTGCCAGTTGATAAGTTTGTGCTCCCAAAAGAGGCCAAGTTTTAAATTGCGGCCAGGATTATCCGTGGAAACCCATGCTACGTGCCAGAACCGGGAGCTACGATTCCATTAGCTGAGATGTCGCCTGCTTGCGATGTAGTAGAAGCCCGCCAAGGCGTCAACGGTGACAGCCCAAGACACACACCGGCTCAAAAAAATCGGGAGCGGCTCTGAGCTCTGATAAGGAAGGAGACACGTGGAGCAGACTGGACTGCAAATTTGCGCCGCGGTCCACAAAAAAATCGCGAGCATTCATGTCGTCGGAGCTGAATGAAAGTTTACTACCGCAAACAGTGCACACTCTCATGTCCGTACCGTACAGCACGGACGCTCTTCCGAGCTCACATAAATCCAGAAGCTACGGCAAAAGGGGATCTGTGCTGGAGGTTTCGTCTCCCTCAGCCTACAGTCCCACACACTGTGCCCATGGTGGTAGTATCACAGTGGGAGGAGGCTCATCGATCTGTGCCCCCCAATAGTGAAGAAACGACAGGCCATCTTTTCCGATCTGTAGAATTTATGCATCATTGTCATTGGCTAATCCAGAAAGTTCATGACGCGACGCAACAACAAGGGGCGCAAGCATTTATTAGACGTGCTGTATTTAGTGCAATCTGTTGATATTCGTAACAAAGGTGTAGGTGATGCCAGTTCTGAACAGTATCATGTGCATCGAAACTCCATGCATGCGTCATGACAGGTTCGTTGGTGCTGCTTCTCGATCAAACAGTTCGTATATAGAGATCCCAAATACAATATTGCATTTGCTAGCGCGGATGGTCAGTATCAATCGCTAACTGTCACCTACCAGCATCACTGAATACTGCTCAGCATGGTTTTAGATGGCGGCGCTATAGTGGCTGCGAGAGCTGCCGCTACGTGAGTTGCGACTGCTAAATCACGATTTAGCACCGCTAAATTGCTTAACTTTAGCTTTTGTTTGGTTCGCGATTAGCTGCCCCATACTTTGTACTTAGCCTAATTGAACAATTATCTTTTGATGGTAATTTGGTCTTTGGGACAATTGAACACTTATCATATTGAGTAATGCCTCTGAAGACTCTTAAAATCTAGGAAACATATTTGCGCTAATCAGATTTCATGCTGCTCAGCAACAACGTTAGTTTAAGAAAGCTCCTGAAACATAACCTAGCTCAGATGGATACATTCAAATCCAGGTTACAATAGCATTGCCGTGCAACAAGCACTACAGTTTTAGAATTTTGACGGGCATACTTGCAGTGGAACCTAGATGCACACCGAGACACTTCGTACTCCGTAGGCCACTAAGAACAGTCCGCTTCGATGGCGAGTGTTTTGGTGACTCCAGGGCATAAATCCTTCCCAAAGCTCTCGTCTGTCAGGGAGACTGTACAGCTGTTGGTGTTCAGACAAGCCTGCCAAGAACAATGGAAAGAGCTGTTGGTGTTCAGTAAATGTACGAAGCTTTGATAAGGTCAACGGTGGATACGTGGATCTCAATGTAGTCACAGTTGATAAACTATTATCAGACAGCTCATAAGAACCTCATGTTTACTTTTAAACAAGTAAACAGAGTTAACCCTTGGATTGCCCTAAAAGGAAAGCCTGATGCTATGGAACTGTAAACCATAATTTAATCTCAGTTGCACCAGCACTGTAAAGTAACAACTCAGGAGTGGCACTGATCGAATTCCAAGACTAAGTTCATGTGCGTCGATCCAGGTCCACATGCATCAACACATCTCAAAAAGTCAGAACTGATATCTGGTCCATCGGTTATCTGATACTGAAATCTACTTCATGTGAGCATTTGTGATAGGAATCGAGAATTTAGTGCAAATTTTACCTTCTCAACAACAGATAAGGAGTTCGGGTGGTGGCAGCGCCCCATTTGGTATGATCTACAGGTTCCACTGGGGTTTCCCAAGCTCGCAAACTTCACGGAAGATATACTTTTACCCTCGGGGCAAAACAGCTGTGCTTTGGCTGGGGGTGTGCCTTCGGTCATGGCACTTTCATCCCAGGATTCCAAGTCTATGGAAGGGAAGTGCTCTGACACAAAGGAGCACACGCTCGTCACAGCTCTTCTTGAGAATGTGATCTTCGTGGGATCCCCACCCTTCTCCTCAAAGACCACGAGGATGTTCCCTGAGGGATGAAACCATGACCGTGGGATATGGTACCTAGACCAAGCAAAGCAGATTATGAAATACAAGATAATATATCAATAACAAAATTACTGATAAATTTACCGCCGCGAACTTTGCCATATTCTATTTCATTACCATCTCTGAGTTGGCTGTCCACAACCTGTCCTGCACTTGTCTGGAATAAATGTTCCCCTGTAGTTACAACTGGGAGTGCACCTATCATTAATAGAACTGGTCCTCGGCCAATACCGCCCGATGGCATTTCCATTCAACCAAGCCAAGCCTTTCCCCATAGACTGCATGTCTATCCCAACTGGGTCATCTCCTTGTGGAACATCAACATTTACCTAAAATCATGTTTCATTAGTAAATAAAAGTAGCAGGTTGCGGAGAAGTTCATCTCAACTCTCAAGAAAGGACATAATAGAAGCTTACCTTATACCATGTCAAAGGTTGGTTTTTTGGTGGCTCGGATTGTGGTATCCACCGTTGGTTATTTGTCTGATCAGGCTTGAACAAATTATAATATTCCCCTTCCAGTCCAATCTATAAATTTTAAAAAGAAAAGAACACACTTTCATATCAATTTCAGGATATATCAGCAGAGGGAAGAAACTATCATACTCTGTAAAAAAAGATGGATCAATTGTATCGAGTTCATCATGTAATTTCATGTTAAATTCTAGAATATAAATTTGCCCCAAAAACTGAAGACTATTGGTGACAATACCTTGTATGCCCAATTATTTGAAGACAAGTCTATGGTTCCAGTTCTCACACCAGAGATGTTCACATTTGTAAAGCCTGCTCCTATCCATTCATAAGCGAATCCTGCATTCTTATAGAGGGCATAATCTTAATCAATATGGTAACTTTGTATTGAAAGATATATATTTGTCTGCTTTTTTCACAGGGGTGTCTCACCTCTCACTATAGGTGATATTTGTATGCACAAAGAATCAGCGGCAAAGATTTTTCAAACAGATAACTCAATGATAAGCATGTTAATGATGATCATGTTTTGTAGCAAGTACTTACTTGTAAACCAACAGTCATACTTAGAAGGGCAAGTTCATTCTTTCCAGTCCTCAGGTTGATGGGCAATTTGACACTGAATCTTGATTGTGAGCCATTACCATATGCACTACCTGGAGGAAAGAGATATCCGCAACTAGTAACGATGGCAGAACTAAAGAATCAGGAGAGAACTGTGAAACTAACGAGCTAGTAGCTAAGAGTCGGAGGCACCACAGAAATTAATGGTTGAGCAGTATTCAGTGATGCTGGTAGAAACATGAACTCTACTCCTCAAGGATACCTTTTGACCACATGGGAATATATGGATACTATGAAAGTTCATATGGGTTGACTAGGACCTAGGAAACCTCCTAGTGAAAGCCCACTCAAAGATTTGTGTTACAGGATATATTAGTTAGAAAGTAATAATAAAGAACAAACCTATGAGCACATTATTCAAGAAAGCATGGACACCATGGCCATTGGAGTCGATATTAAGGACAGCATGGCTCCCTTTTGAGGAGTAACTTCCATCCACACTAAAACTGCAGATGTCATAAAAAAAACGAATCTAGTCACAGGCAGGTCTGGAAAGTGCAAAGGACAGTTCAGAGAAAAATCAACTTATAGGATTAATGGATATCCAGGTCTCTCCTGTCTGGTCGGTACCAGCTTACCAGGGTATTCATTCACTAGGCAGTCGCAGTAACCTTACATGAAAGAGGCTGAAGTACTTCGTTCAAAAAAAAAGAGGCTGAAGTAAACCAACCTTGTTGTGTACCATAGGTAGTCGGTGGAGTCCTTTGTCGTATTAATATGGTCCACAAATCCATTCCGGACAAAGTCATTTTTACCCCAAATCCCAGTTCTCTCCCTGAAAATGCTCCATCGCTCAGGTTTTGATGCTTGCAAACTTTCTGGAACCATGGTCACCATTGAAGTTTGAGATTGCACCTAAATATCATAAATCATAAAGACTCAAAAGTTAGAAACCTTGTTTCTTGTTATAAAAAAAACACGTACACTGTTTCTCCATAAACTCATTACTGTTAAAGTATGTAAACTGGTTACAAGCCTGAAATCCTGTGTCGCTTTTAGTTATCCAGTTATTCATTATTTATTTACCTGAGAAGAATGTCATCTATTTTATCTAACAAGGCTGAATTGTTCCTACTCTGAAAAGTGAAAAGCACTAAAAAACCAAATACCTTTGCAGTGTTGAACACCACATTCCTGCAGTCAGGAAGAATGCTAACTGACCAAGCAGGAAGATCATATTGCCTGTTACGGAAAGTGACAACTTTGTCATTGGCTGAATCAATATTTGCCAAGAATGCAACACAGCCTCCAGACTGATCACTGTAAATATCAGCCTGTAAATGAAGATTAACTATTAATCTCAAAAGTCAGTAGGATTACTAAAATGTGGGATTTAGAGAAATGGGATTGTGCTATGCAGTAACACATTGCTGAATTGCAGTATCCTGAGATTAACAGATGGCTTCATACTGATCTAATGTAGCAGCATTAATCAAGTAAACATTAGGGCTAGTTTGGCAGAGCTCTAGATCCTAAAAGAGCTCCGACTCCCACTCTCGAGCTTTTCTGGTGGAGCTGAAGGGCAGACACCGTGCCGGAGGCTACATGAATGGGGTTTGGGGGAAGGGACAAACCGAGGCAACCTTTTTTTTCCCGCAAATGCAGAGAGGCTAATTCGAACCATAACCTTGTGGAGCTTAAGCCGTTTTGGAAAACGTTTGGCAAAAACGGCTAGTGGCTGATTTGTTTGTGTCAAGACTGCGAGGAGCCAAGATAATCCTCGTTTTAGCTTTAGCAGCTCTAGCTCCTCAGTACAAAAACGGCTCCAGCTCCTTGCAAGGAATCACTTTTTAGATGGCCGTTTGGCATGGCTCTGCAGCAAGAGCCACAGAAGCCAGAGCCAAATCCGTGCCTGGGATAAACGTTTAGCTTATTTTGATACGTAACAATTAAGAATTAGAAATGTTTAGCTTATTTTGATACGTAACTGGGCTAAACGTGTTGCATACTTGCATTTAACTGGATTACATTAATAGCATGCAAGTTATAACACCAAGACCAGTGGCGGACGCAGGACAAGAATTTATGGGGGTCCAAAAAAAACACATGAGAGCCATGGCTTGCTGGTTCGTCAAGCCCGCGACCGCGGGACAGACGATATCTAGCTTATCGGGCGGATTGGCGTCATAATGAAAACGGGCCAAGGGAAAGAGGTGCCAGGAAGGGGCGGAGTCGGGCGGCATCGCATCGGGAATGAGTCAGCGGCGGAAACAGGGCATTATGTGGTGTCAGGAAAATTAGGGTCAGACTCGTAGATGTTGTCCCAGAGGATCCAACGAGAAGGCTCATGACATGGTTGTTTTAGGCCATGTTCCAAACCTTTAGAGCTAATTGTTAGTTGATTTTAGCTGGGTTGGGGCATCTAATAACTAATACTTATTTGAGGGGTATAGATAACAATTAGTTGATCCATTCTAAACCTCTTAGCTAATTTTAGCCACTAGCTATTAATTTTAGAGGTTTAGAATAAGACTTTATACTTTCTGAAACTTTAATTTTTTTACATATAACACTAAATAATCAAGGCATAAAAGGGTGTAAAAAATTGAGGGGGGGCCATGGCCCACTTTGCCCCCCCCCCTATGGATCCGCCTCTGACCAAGACAATAAAACTTACCTCTTGTTTAGGACCCAGAGAAAGAAACGTTGTATTTCCATAAAGCAGGGTGTGCTCACACAATCTTATAGATTTGTGAAGATCCCTCAGATGTGCCCACTTTGGAAATCTCCGAAGTCCTGAGTTTCAGATCAATTAACAAGATTAGTACAACTTAAGTACAAAGATCGTTGATTGGATCCATACGATAGAAATAGAGCCAAACCATATTCATCAATTGGTGCATCATAGTCGTAGCTAGTTGTAATGAATGGCCCCCCAGTAGTGCGACCAAAATTTGTGCCACCATGATACTTCAAAAGGATAGCAGAAAATTTATCAACTTTCTGAAGTTAAAATTTTGAAACACGTGAAGTGACTATTTATGATTTGATTATTCCAGATGCACCAGCATCGGTACGCTAATAGTGTTTTTGGCAACTCAGAAACTAGCCAACTGAGGTGGCATTGTTGGAGATGCCCTGATGCACATACATTAGTCAAGTAATGTAAGAGCAATGAAAAGGCATTACCACATAGTAATTCTGAACACTGCCACCTTTCTCGAAAAAACGTGCAACAGCGAATGCAACATCTTCAGGTGGTCTGTGGGGATTACTTTCACCAAAAGTCTGGAACCTACACATAAATTAAAAGAGACAAAAGGTAGGAACATAAAACTGCATGTTTGAAAGTGAGAAAATTCAAAATTGTGCACATAATTTGCTTAAAATACTCATAGTCATCGATGCAACATATTTGATACTATCAGAAGTATGCAACATGCATTACCATCCTGGCCAATTCTCAGTCCAAATTTTTGGCTTGGTTGGCGAATTTGGCTGGAATCCATCGCAGTAGAAACCATTGCAAGAGTTTATCTGTAAATATCAATTTACATGCATGAACGAAACTGCCAAAAAAATGACTTGCAAGAGTCCATTTTTTGTGTGTGATGACTAGAAGAACTAAAACCTCAAGGACCAGAAATTATCCTCCATTCAACCTTTTTTTCAACAGTTGTGTGTCATTTTTAACAGTCGATTTCAGGGGCATATCATCACACATATTGTTAGCAAAGAAATATGGCACTTGTGTCAGTCGAAGAGTTTACAACAATAGTTAGATTAATTAAGCAATTCATGTTGACTGTTAGTCTGTTAATAAAACAGCCAGGCATTGGGTGTAAAAGGCTAACCACGGGATCAGGAGCATCAGACTCTTGGCACATAATCCAAGGGACACCAGTGTTTTGAGCAAGAGCCATACTAGCTGCCCACATGGCGTATGGTTTGCCGCCAGCTCCATACGCTTGTTCATAATAATCTCCATATTCGTTCTCTATCTGCAACGTAACATTGTCAACATTCAATCAGAAAGCTTGTTTGTCGCAAAAACATGAAAACTGACTTTAAAATACTATATATCTTATTATGACCTGAGCTAGGATAATGTTCCCTCCCTGAGAAGCGAAGAGCTGCTCTTTCTTCATCATATCCACGATGTATGTCGTGAAACTCTTCACATGGTTCTGCATTAAGAAAAACCACTACAGTTAGAACCAAACTAATAATCAGTATAGACACCCAGATGAAATTCATATTGTCCACCGCACCTTGAATGGCTCGTTGTTTGTCCTGAAAACCGTTCCTGGCACGTAGTGCAACCACACCGGCACGCCTCTGAAACACCACAGACAACAGCCATATTAATCGCCAGGGAAACCCAAAAACTCTTAAAATTACAACTAATCGCGTAACAGTGAAGAAAGAAAGGTGACCCATAATTCCACTCGGCGGCCACATAGGGCCCGATGCGCAGGATCAAGAGCAGCCCAGCGTCTCTAACGACCTTCACAAACCGCACCAGGTCAAACCGGTCCTCGAAGTAGTACTGCAATCCAGCGAAATCCATCCACCATATAGAAAACCACATTCTTCACAAGTAAAATAACCGAAGAACAACATTTTGTTTAGGAGTAGCCGGCGAACCTGGCCTGGGGCGATTTCATGGCCGTTCCAGAAGACGTAGGTCTCGATGCAGTCGGCGCCGCCGTCCTTGGCTTCAGCCACCAGCTTGGGCCACATCTGCGGGCACGGGGTGGCGCAAGTAAAGTTAAGTTCAAGTGCTGCTGGTACCAGGGGGCGCGCGCACGGATGCTTGGTGTAGAGGTGCCGTACGTACCTCGGGGACGCTGCGGGGGTAGTGGATGGAGGTGGAGATGACGAGGCGGCGGCGGCCGGAGATGATGAGGGAGCGGTGGTCGTACGTCACATTGGAGGCGCCGTCGAGCGACGGCACCAGCAGCAAAAGTAGAAGGAACGGCAGGGCCGAAAAGGAGGCCGCGGCGGCGGCCATGGCCGGAGCGGAGCGTGTACGGAGCACGATGGTGGCGAACTGGCAGAGGTGGTGGTACTGGTGGTGGTATTAATAGCGGTACGCGGCGTGGGGTGAGAGCGAAGTGGGGAGACTGGAGGACAGACAGGCCGCCTGGCTTTGGTCTTGGGGAGACGACGACGCGTCCGAGAGTGTTTCGGTGGGGGACAGCGATGGGAGGACGAGGCAGAATTATTGCACGGAACTGAGGGTTTTGGGCATGCCGTGGGGGATTGGCTGCGTCGCGCGCGCGCGCTCTCTCTCTCTCGGTGTGCCGTGCCAAGCGTGCGTGACAGCGTCGTGGACGGCCACCCGCCGGCGCCGTTCGTCCAAAGTGAGAACAGCCTGTTCCGTCATTCCGTGACGACGTGGATCCCGTCATGAAGACCAACCGCCCAGGCACGACGAGGTGCCCCGCCGGCGGGCCTGCTGCCGCCGGTTCCAGCGCAGAGCGTGCGACAGGATCCCACGTTTCTGGTGGCGGAACGGCCGATGCAGCCGTTGCAAGAAAAAGCCAGGGCGCGGCCGGCCACAGGCGTCGGGTTTGGTTTGGACGCGCGCAGTGGATGGGGGATGTGTGTCAGTGTCACGACACGGGCACGCCGCACACGGCGAGGGAAAGGGTAAACCGTGGAGCGACTCGGCGTCGCGGCGCATGTGACCTTGCTCTGGGCTAGTCAGAGGCTCAGAGCAAAGCGGACCCATGTTCCTGTTCCCGGTGCCCCACTGCCCCATGGCCGTGACGGCCCCCACCCCCCACGTCTTCCGTCTTCCGTCTTCCGTCTTCGGCTCTTCGGCGATAATCTGCGACTCCACGTCCCGTCCACGTGTGGCGCACCGTGTGAAGTAAACGACGCTGCCGTACACGTACGCTACACCGACAGAGTAGCTACAGATTACACAGCATCTGTTTTTTTTTCTGGACAGGGTAACGGGGACATAGTGTTTGGTTCCATATTCACATAGAATATTTAAATATAAATTACAAATATTAAATATATTTTAATTATAAAATTAATTATATTAAATATAGTCTAATTATAAAATTAATTATACAGATAAAACAAAAATAAGATAAATTTACTCAACATAATTAAGTATATATTTAATACTTATAAATAATATTCAAATATTTGATATGACACGAACTAAACTTTAGTTAATCATACGAAACAAAACAAAAGGAGCTAGGGACATTGACCCAGTTAGCCATGAGTCAAACTGGAAAGAGGAGAACAAAAGAAGATGGCGGGGTAAGAATGTCTCCAACTGATCATGTATAAACCGTGTAAAATAATGTTTATAAAGTAAAGTTTTAAATAAGAGGTGTGATAGGATATAATATAGAAAAGCTGCTAGAGATAGTGTCAGGTACCTAGGAACTGGGTGCCCGAGGAAGGTCCAAAAGGTCTCCCAAAGACGGCCCACTAACCAACCAGCCCGCCTGCCGAGCGACTCGGCGAGGCGGCCCAAAAGGCCTCCCAGAGACGCCCGATCAACTCGCCTGTCGAGCAAGTCGGCGAGACGGAGTTGCCGACCAACCGGCCTGTCGAGCAAGTCAGCAAGGTGGAGTTGCCGACCAACCCATATGCCGAGCAACTCGGTGAAATGGAGTTGCCGACCAACCCTCTGGCAAGCAGACCCACAGGGGAAAGGGGGGCTGACCCAGTACCACTGAGCAACGTCAGCACGACAAGACAGACCATCACCAAACCACGTCCGGGTCATGGGAAGTGTGCCGAAGGGACCTCTAGCACGCACGACTCCCAATACGTTTCTCAGATGTGTCCCCGCTGACCGGTGGGACCAGTCAACCCCCGTCGCAGGGACCTCAACATTGGAGCCTCTACAGTGACCGAAATACCTGAAAGAACGGGACCAATACGCCATACCGGGTGTATACCAACGTGCGCCAAAAGATGACGCAAGGGTCGTGACGGAAGATGAAGTTGTACTGAATACAACCCTGAACCTCGTCGTGAGGCCACTCTGCAGGACCCACCGGGTACCGCTACGTTGGCATCAGAAAAGCTACATGGACACAAACACCGGGTGCGAGGAAATGTGCCCTTAGGCCATTTCTATTTGTTTTGGTGATTAAATTCTCAACACATTACTATGGACTAACAACTTCACATATGAGCATGAACACAGGTGTTTGTAAAGCAAGTTGAGAAATATAAGAAAAGTGCATTTTGGAGCATATTGCAAATCCTATTGCATTGAAGGAACAAAGGTATGATTATAACACTTAGTAAATTGTTTTCGTTACTAACTATGTTCATCTAAGTGGTAGGAATCTTCTCAAGTTGAACGAATTTAGAGAAAATATGTTTGGCTAAGTTTGGCCAAACTTGGGGCAGTCTGGGCCGCACCGGACTGTCCGGTGCCCAAGCTGGTCAGCCGACAAACAAGCCGCTCTCGAGAATCTACTGGGGCATCGTGGCTAAAATTCACTGGACTGTCCGGTGTGATAGCTGCACGTCTGAGCCCACGATCGGTCGCGCAATCAATGTCGGCCACATCAACCCGGCCAATAGTCACCACGCTGCACCGAACTGTCCAGTGCACTACCGGACTGTCCGGTGTGCCAATTGACCAACGAGGGGCAACAGTCGGCTCGGCTGATTAAGAAGTAAATCGGCTACTGTGGAGTGTCCGGTGTGCACCGGACAATCCAGTGCACCCGCGGGCAGAAGGCAACCAGTGCCTTCCAAATGAAGATCAAACGGTTGTTTTGTCCCTTAGGGCTATAAAAGGACCCACTAGGCACATGGAGCTGTTACCCAAACATCTTTTGAGCACACTACAACTCCAAATCTTTGAGACCACACTGTTTAATTGTTAGAGAGATATTTGGGTGCGTTCTTAAGCTATATTTGGGGGTGAATAGGCTACACCTGAATTTTTTCACTAAAAACTTCGCGATAATGTTAAATTCAAGTTGCACTGGTGCAAACTGGTTGAGCTGATCTTGTTTACAGCTGAACAAGTTTGAACCTGCTCAACTTAGATTAGATAAATAGTTAAACAAGTGTGACAAAGTAATGAGAGATTTTGCTTAAGGCTTGCCCTAGAGAAAATCCACTCGAATAGGTGACAAATCGGTGTGAATTGGTTTCACACAATTTGCACACAATATAATCGAATATGAACTAACCAGCAATTTAAAGCACTTATCAAGAACACACAAGAACACACGATTTAACTCGAGGTTCGGTAACCACCACAAAGGTGTCCTACTCCTCGTTGAGGAGCCCACAAAGGCTGGGTCTTTTCCAACCCTAATCCTCCACAAGCCGACCACCAAGGTCAAGGCAATCTCTTCTCAAATTAGCTCAACGAGCCGGTGATACAAACTTCTTGGGGTCATCCACAATTTGGAGACTCCCAAGCAACCTATATCCGTCAAGGAACACAATGTTCCAAGAGTAACAAATCCGCACAAGATTCAAGTTTGCGATGAGCTCAAGAGATGAAGAGAATGGGAGAATCAAGATGGAATCGACAACGAGTTAGATCGACTTCACCTCACACCAAGGGTCCTTCAAACAATTGAAGGAGATGCGATTTCGGGTGTGAGAGGTGAATTGAATGCTCTTGTTTGAAGGTTGGTCAGCCAAGAATTCGTGGAGAGGGCAGAAGTGAATGAAGAGAGAGTATGTGAGGGGTCTATAAAGGATCCCCCAAAAGCTGGCAGCCGTTGGGAAAAGTTGACTGAAAACCGGTTGAACCGGTTCTTAAACCGGTTTCCACCAGGGGTTTTCGGTTCACTGAGGGACTCAACCGGAGACTCGACCAGCCCCAAATAAGGTTGAGCCGGGCCAACATCCGGTTGAACCGGTTTTCAAAAAATATGCACACGACTTTTTCTGACAGGATTGACTGGCAGACTGGCAGGTCAGAAAGTGACAGAGGGAACAGTGCAAAAACCGGTTGAGCCGGTTTTAAGTCCGGTTGAACCGATTTTTGAAGCTGTTGAACAGATTTTGAGAAAAAACTGAGGTGAACCAAGGGGAAATCTTAGTGGGGAGTGAAAGTGGTTTTTCCAAGAGCATTCATGATCTAGTAAAATATTTTCTTAGAGGATTTGAAAAGGTTTGGACTGAGCTCATCACATTACTTACTTAACTATTGCGGATCCCTCTTAATTGAACGACAATTTCTATGAATCAAGAATTGTAAAATGCAAACTGTCGTTGTTACCAAGCACTTGGAGCACGATATATGATGTAGAATTTTAATCCGATGTTCTTTTACATTTGCGTACATATATGATATGTGCTTCTCCTGTCTGTAGAATAACTGTATACATGCTAGGAGCAAACTTGTTAGAATCTCTGTTTGTTTTGTCATTTAATCACCAAAACCCTCAGGTAGGGTTGATTGCACTTACAATCTCCCCCTTTTTGGTGATTAATGCCAAAACAAACTAGAGTAGAGATAAAAATAAAAACACTGGCGAGATGTAAATACTTGTGTATGTGTGGCTCCCCCTAAATATGTGCATGAGTTTTGTGATCTTCATATTGACTTGATATGTCAATTATGCAACATATTTGGAGAAAGTGAATAGCCAACACATTACACAATCATTGAGGGATGCAACAATATTATATAAGATGTGATGATATAAAAATGACATTACTCTAACATTTTCATCATTGCATAGCATAAGATATGTGATAGTACTAGCTATTACAATAATGAGCATCACAACATAAAATTGTTTATGGCCCTAAGCCATCATCACAGCATAAAATTTTGGAAGCGCATATCTTGAAGAAGGGCATACCCTCCGCTGGCACTGAAATCAATGACCTCTTCATTGGCGGAACGACGGTCCTGTGCTTTGTGGAGCACTAATCCTTGGATAATGGAGGCATTAGCAGGAGGGAGATTAACATCATCATCTTTTCCTCCCTCGTCATCGCTTGTAGCTTCCCAGGCCTGTGGATTCGTCGCGGGACGAGACCGACCGGAGGGGTTCCTAGTCGTTCGTCCGCGAGGTCCATGAGACCCAGAGGCCTCACCACCTGGCATGACATTGCCAGATCCGCGCCCGCGCTTGGATCTGGACCGAGGAGGAGTGTCTTCACGAATTTCTGGGGCATCGTCACTTGAATCGGATTCAACAACCGATGGACTTCTACGACGCATCATCCTTAAGATTAAACAAAGAAGAACATATGGTGAGAGAGATATTGATGTTCATGGAGTTTAACGAACACGTTTGAGGAAAGACAAGTATAATATTGGGCATGCACTTCAACCGTTCATATGAGCGGTTTAGCTACAATGAACAATACCAACCTACTTAACTCAAAACAATGTCCGAGACAATGATAACGACTTAATTGTGCCATACACCTAAACTACACAATCTCCTTGAAGAGATACTTAAGATAAATAAGAATTGTATGGATCGAGTCAAAAATAGGGAAGATGAAATAATACCTCGATCTGTGAAACCGACCACGAAAACCCCGAAGAAGTGTGGAGAGATGGTGGAGGAGCCCGAGGGGATCGAATCTCCAACAATCTCCACGAAGATTTGCTAGTTTTTGGGGGGATTTGAGTGGAGGAGGTGAGAGAGGGAGAGAGAAGTGAGGGCATCGGCGGCTGGAAGAAATGAGAGAGTGAAGATATGAAGTAAAGAGGAGAGGAGAGAAAAGGGGTGGCGACGGCTGGTCAAACTGACCAAAACCGGTTCAACCAGTTCTGCTGCAGTGCGCACAGTAAATGCGTAGAAAATGAGGTTTGACTGCACAGAAAAACTGACACACTGACAGTGCAGATCGCGAGACTGACGGCGCAGACTGCGGAACAGACTGACTGCAAAGAATCAAAGACGACGAAAACTGGTTCAACCGGTTTTTAAACCGGTTCAACCGGTTCTCACCAGAGAGAATCTGGTTGAGTGACTTACTCAGTCGGTTTACTCAACTAGTTTCTAGAGACAGCCCGATAAAGCCTAGAATACAAGCAATATTTATGACATGAATAATTTAGGCAATAAAAACAAGATTTCAAACATCATATTGTTCACAAAACAACTTTATACCAATCAATAATGATTCAAATTTTATTTCTTAAGACACATTTCGAGAATCCAAGATATTTAGTTCACTCCTTAGAAAACAAAACCTAGTCTCATCAAGAGGTTTGATGAAGATATCGGCTAGTTGATTTTCGGTGCTCACATGGAATAATTCGATATCTCCTTTGGCTTTATGGTCTCTCAAGAAATAATGTCTAATGTCGATATGTTTAGTTCTAGAGTGTTGCACAGGATTGTCTGCAAGTTTAATAGCACTCTCATTGTCACACAGCAGTGGAATTTTGTTAAACTCACAACCAAAATCTCTCAGGGTTTGCTTCATCCATAAGAACTCTGCACAACATGCACCAGCTGCTATGTACTCAGATTCTGCAGCGGAAAGTGCAACACAATTTTGTTTCTTGGAGCTCCAAGACACTAAGGACCGCCCAAGGAATTGGTAAGTGCCTGTATTGCTTTTTCGATCTACTTTGCAACCGGCATAGTCTGAGTCAGAATAGCCAAGTAAATCGAAAAGGGAGCCTTTAGGGTACCATAATCCTAGGTTTTGGGTGTGGACTAAGTATCTTAAGATTCTCTTAACGGCTACAAGATGACAATCTTTTGGATTTGCTTGAAAACGTGCACACATGCATACATTTAACATAATATCAGGTCTAGATGCACATAAGTAAAGCAGTGACCCTATCATTGATCTATATAGCTTTTGGTCTACCGGTTTACCTTCTTCATTAAGGTCGAGATGTCCATTTGATGACATTGGTGTCTTGGCGTGCTTTGCCATTTCCATGCCAAATTTCTTGAGCATGTCTTGTGTATACTTGGTTTGGCACATAAAGGTACCCTCCTTGAGTTGTTTTACTTGAAATCCCAGGAAGTATTTGAGTTCACCCATCATAGACATCTCGAACCTATTCGTCATTACCTTACTAAATTCTTCACAAAATTTCTCATTAGTACTACCAAATATAATGTCATCGACATATATTTGGCACACAAATAATTCATTATCAACTTTGCGAGTAAATAAAGTAGAGTCAGTTTTTCCTATTTTAAATCCATTTTTAATTAGAAAATCTTTAAGACATTCATACCAAGCTCTAGGGGCTTGTTTAAGCCCGTAGAGCGCTTTGTGGAGTAGATAAACATGATTTGGCTTTCTTGGATCTTCAAATCCCAGCGGTTGCTCCACATAGACTCGCTCTTGTAGTGGTCCATTTAGAAATGCGCTCTTGACATCCATTTGGTACAACTTGAAATCATGATTAGTAGCATAGGCAATTAATATTCTTATCGATTCTAACCTTGCTACCGGCACATATGTTTCCCCAAAGTCAAGTCCCTCCACTTGAGTGAAGCCTTGGGCAACCAACCGTGCTTTGTTTCTTGTAACAACACCATGCTCATCTTGTTTATTCCTAAAGACCCATTTTGTTCCAATCACATTTTGCTTAGGTCTTTGAACTAAGGATCAGACTTCTTTCCGTGTGAAGTTGTTTAACTCCTCTTGCATTGCGGTTATCCAATCCGGATCACCCAGCGCTTCTTCAACCTTAAGTGGCTCAAGAGAGGAAACAAACGAGTAAAATTCACAAAAAATTGCTAAACAAGATCTAGTTGTTACCCCTCTTTTGATACTCCCAAGAATGTTGTCCACTGGATGATCTCTTTGGATGGTATGGTGGACTCGAGGATGGGGCACTGATGGTTGTCTTTGAATTTGCTCTTCATCATCATCCACTTGATCAAGAGGCACTTCATCAACAACACCTTCAGGTTCATCTTCCACCATGGTTGGCATCTCTTGGGGTTGATGAACTTCTTCAAGAATTGGATGACTTGAGGTTGATGGGTTTGCTTGAGTGGAGGATTTATCACCCACCACCTTTGTGCCCACATCAACGGCCTCATTTGTCATCCAAAAGTTTCCTTCTTCATCATTTTTTTCTTGTGGTCTCACTTCACCTATTGCAAGCTTCTTTATGGCCTCACAAGGTGGTTCTTCATTTCCTGCAATATCATTAGAAACATGTCCTTGCGAGCCATTAGATTCATCAAATGTCACGTCTATCGCTATTTCAACAAGACCGGTGGTATTGTTGAAAACACGATATCCATGCGCATTTGATGCATAACCAAGCAAGAAACCATCGTCCACTCTAGGAGCAAACTTCGAGCTCTTGACTTTCTTGTTAAGAATAAAACATTTACAACCAAAGACTCTAAAGTAATCAACCTTAGGTGTGTTACCAGTGAGAAGCTCATAAGCAGTCTTCTTATAGACCTTATGAAGATATAGCCGGTTGATTACATGACAGGCGGTGTTGACCGCCTCAGCCCAGAAGTTGTCAGGTGTCTTGTATTCATCTAACATGGTTCTTGCGGCTTCAATTAGTGTTCTATTTTTCCTTTCCACTACACCATTTTGTTGTGGAGTGTAGGGGACCGAGAACTCATGTTTGATTCCTTCTTCGCTTAAGAATTCTTCAACACCTATATTCTTGAACTCTGCCCCATTGTCACTTCTCACTTTCTTGATTTTAAGCTCAAACTCATTTTGAGCTCTTCTCATGAATTTCTTCAAGGTCTCTTGGGTTTCACCTTTGTCACTCAAAAAGAAAACCCAGGTGAAGCGAGAAAAATCATCAACAATAACTAAACCATACTTACTCCCTCCAATACTTATGTAGGCCACGGGACCGAATAGGTCCATATGAAGAAGCTCCAAAGGCCTCTTAGTTGTGACCACATTCTTTGATTGATGTGGGACTCCATGTTGCTTTCCTGCTTGGCATGCACCACAAATCCTATATTTCTCAAACACAACATTTGTTAGTCCAACGATGTGACTATCCTTTTGAAGTTTGGCCAAATTCCTCATGCCGACATGAGCTAGCCGGCGATGCCATAGCCAACCCTTGTCGGATTTTGCCACTAAACAAGTCTTAGGCGTCACCTTACTTGTTGTGAAATCAACAAGATAAAGTTTGCCCTTCAAGCGACCCGTAAAAGCAACTAAGGAATCCTCCCTTCTAAGGATCTTCACATCCACATCAAAAAATAGACAGTTATATCCCATTCCACAAAGTTGTGAAACATACATCAAATTGTAGCTTAGAGAATCTACTAGCAAAACATTTGAAAGTGATTGTTGGTCAGAGATAGGAATTTTACCAATACCAATCACTTTACTCTTGCCACTATCTCCAAACACAATTTCTTGTGCTTCTTGAGTTAGTTGCAAGGAGTGAAACATGTCTTTCTCCCCGGTCATGTGATTTGTACATCCACTGTCAAGCACCCAGCTTGACCCACCAGAGGAGTAGACCTGCAAAACAAATTTAGGCTATGCTTTTAGGTACCCAAAATGAATTAGGTCCTACAGTGTTAGTTATAGCCTTGGGTACCCACACACTTCTTTTCATGACCTTTCTCTTAGTGTAGGCACCCGCATATTTAACAACCAATTTTCCTGAATCCCAAGTCAACATATAATCACAAAGATAAGAATGAGAAATGGGAGCTCTAAACTTTTCTCCATTTGTGGAGACCGCATCCTTCATCTTGTCCTTTGTGTGACTCAAGTTTACCTTTACTTGAATTGACTTGTCATTTGAGGAGTGAATCCTCCCCAAGGCATCATATAGGGTGGTTCCCTATATGAACTTGGGGGATCTCCACCCCTTATGCTCTATGCTAGGGTTTACCCTGTATGAGTTGTACCCAAGCCCCTTTCTCCCATTGTTGGGCTTCAAGGTTTTATACTTGGGTTCAACTTTCTTTAACCCATCATTGCTAGAGCACTTCTTCAATATTTTCTCGACTTTAACCTGTGAGCTTTCCTTCCTTGCATGGTTAGTCAAGCAACAAGAAGCATGATATTTTGTACAATGTTTACAAATATTATTATTTGAGGAGCTAGCTTTACACTTTTCCACTAAAGATGAAGTGTTGAAGTTCTTGCAGTTTTCAAGTTGCACTTGAAGTTCTTGATTTTGAACCGTTAAGCATGACAAGCTTGATTCAAGTGCATCCTTTTCATTTGCAAGATTAACTATAGATGTTTTCATATTTGTCATTTCTTTCTCTTTATCCTCTATAGTTATTTTGACTAAAGATACTTCCTTAGTCAAAGCTTCTAGCATTTCATCTTTATTGAATAACAATTCTTGAAGCTCTAGGTTTCTCTCCTTTTCAAGGATGAGCAAGTCTTCTTGAGCGTCAAGAGTTGCTTTTTCTTTTATCTAGCTTCTCCATCAATTTAGTAATAACATTGTATCCATTTAAACCAAATTCTTTAATCATTTTATTTTTCATGGCAATTTGTTCATCATCATCATTTGTGAAGTAATCACTAAATAAAGTTATCTTATCTCCTTTGGCCATGAGGCAAGTTGGAGTGTAGGAGTCGTCGTGAAGGTTGGTGAAGAGTTGCGAGCTTGAAGTAGATTGGATGGGGATGTTTGCCACCTCTTCCTCTTCTTCGGAGCTAGAACTTTCTTCATCGGAGTTCCATTCTTCACCAATGTGGGCTTGGACATATTTCTTCCTGTTGAAGTATCCCTTGTAGTATCCCTTGTTCTTGCCCCCCTTTTTGAACTTATCCTTTTTGTATTCCTTCTTGGCTTCTTGTTCCTTTTTGTTTGGACAATCCGCTATGAAATGACCGGTTTGGCCACATTCATAACATGCCCTCTTCTTTCCTTTTCTTTGATACTTATCATTTTTTCTCACAAACTTCTCGAAGGTTTTGATGAACATAGCTGTGTCTTCATCACTTGAACTATCTTCATCACTTGATGTTTCGACCACTTTCTTTGTCTTGTGATCTTTGTTCTTCTTGGAGGAATCTTGTTCATTTGAGATCAAGGCATGAGTGTCTCTTGTCTTGATTGGGGCTTCTTCAGACTCATGTTGTTGAATCTTTGCAAATAGTTGGTGAGGTGTCATTTCCTCATAGTCATTACGGTCCCTTATTATTCTTACTAGACTCTTATCCTTTTCTTTGTATGCTCTCATAAATAGTCTAGTGACCTTGGAATCACTCCAATCTTCACTTCCAAGCACTCTTATTTTGTTGACCAACACTGTTGGTACCCTGAAACAGGGGTACCCCTTACTACAGTGTAAAGACGCGGTGCCCGCGTGGCTATCTCTAGTCGCGTGGTGAACAGCACCCGACCCCACCACGTGGGTGGCTCCGGGGCCGCCACGCGACCAGAGAAGACAATATCCTCCAAGGTATCAACAGTGGGTCCGGACCCCCATGGGAAAGTGCCGGACCCCTGCATATACGGACCGGACCTCCGGGCAAGGTCCAGGACCTCCATGGGTACAAACCGGACCCCCCAGGACGGGTCCCAGACCCCTCTGAGTAGGGTTCGGTCCACTCACAGCAGGGTCCCGGGATTCCGAGACAAAGAATACCCAGCCCTTAATCAAGGCCAGGCGGGGGTCCGGAGTTGACACGTGTTCGGACCATACCACGTATGCCTCTGCTCCCCGTTCAGGTAGAGCCCCGATGCTGCCACGTGGCCTACTGCCCGTGACGTAAGCCAGCGGGCGGAGCCTGACGTAAGGCCTCTGGGCCGCGTGGTCTCTGCATTTATTGTGGATAAGGCGCACCGCCTGTCCATTCCACTGGCAGGTGATGTGTTGCCTCGGCATTTAATGAGCCCTGTCCACTCCACTGACAGGCAATGTGCCGCCTCAGCATTTAATGTGCCCCGCCCACTCCGCTGACGGACGGTGACTAGGCCACCTTGCAGGCGGCGTGCCTGTCCATTCCATTGGCAGGCAGTACGCCCGTGCTGCGGCGTACACTATGCTCATCATGACTCGCGCGTTACCAAGGAGGCAGCCGCGACACATCAATACTATATGAACTACGGACATTATGGCGCCGGAAGATTGCCCAGCCGTTGCTGGCATGAGATACTTCTATAGTGTATTCCCTCCGTTTTGCCCCTGGGCCCACATGTCGGGGTCAGCACCCTTGTACGTGCCCCTTGAGCTATAAAAGGGAGGGCACATGATATTACAAGGCAGATCCAACTTAGACGCTCACGCTCACTCAGACACTCATACTCACAAGTTCATACAAGCTATCAAGCTCAATACAGCACACAGTGGAGTAGGGTATTACGCTTTGGCGGCCCGAACCACTCTAAATCCTGGTGTGTTTCTTGTGTTCATCGTCCACCTAGCTAGCAGGCAAAACGCTTAGGCCCCTCCTCATCTTAGGATTTAGGGCGAGTGCGTTCCGCCACTCGGCCGGAGAATTTCCTCTCCGACATTTGGCGCGCTAGGTAGGGGGCCTAGGCTTTAGGTATTTGCTTGTTTTTCTGCTCGACACCATGGTTCACATTGTCGAGCACCATGATTTCGTGCCCGAGGACTTCATGGTGGAAGAGGCGGCTGTCTCTGTCATATCGCGGGCCACCAACCTCCCTGCGCCTGGTGCAGCCGCTGCTGTGAGCTCTGCGCGACAGCACACTCCCGCGCAAACGTCCAGGGCGTCTAGGGCTGCGCCTGGGGCGCTGTTTGCGGCCAGAGAATTGCTACACCACCCTCCTAGCTCCACGGCCTCGCCGGGGGCCATGAAGCAGTGGTGTGACGACGTCGACTGCCTACTCGGTATGGCGCACTCTAGCTCAGCCAGGCCCAGGCCTCGGTCATCCCGGCGTCAACATGAGGTGTCGGCGTCAGTGCGCTCGCCCTCGGTGAGGGTCGCACCGACCGAAGACCTGCGGGCGGAACTCAACCGCCAGCGTGCGGGAGAGGACGCTCCAGTCTCTCTGGAGAGGTCTAATGACCTGCAGGCAGAGCTCAACCGTAGGCGTGCGAGCAAGGATGCCCGCGTCTCTCTGGAGAGGGCGCGTAAGCACCGACAAAATGTCGAGGGTCGCAACCTCGACTACGACTTCGCTGCGGCTGCGCCGCAAACCCCAACAGGCGCCTGGATCCAAGCGGGTGTCCCATTGGCCGGCGTGGGCTGCGCCGCACTGGCGGATCATCTCCATGCGACGACCTGGCCATCCAAGTTCCGGCCACACCCGCCAGAGAAGTACGACGGTACGTCAAATCCGTCAAAATTCTTGCAGGTTTACGTTACCGCCATTACGACAGTAGGTGGAGACACTGCCGTAATGGCAACATACTTCCATGTAGCCTTGTCTGGGCTAGCCCGGACTTGGCTCATGAACCTTACCCCAGGATCAATCTACTCCTGGGAAGAGCTCTGCGCGCGGTTCACCGCGAACTTCGCCAGCGCTTATCAGCGGCATGGCGTGGAGGCTCACCTCCATACAGTGAGGCAGGAGCCCGGGGAAACTCTCCGGGCCTTCATCTCCCGCTTCACAAGGTATGAGGGACTATAACCCGTATCTCCGATGCTTCCATCATCCCTGCTTTCTGCGAGGGGGTGCGTGATGAAAAGATGCTGGAGAAGTTAGCCACGCATGACGTGGAGACTGTTACCACACTCTTCGCTCTGGCCGACAAGTGTGCCAGGGCTGCCGTGGGCCGTGCATGGCACTTGGCACCACAGACCAGGGTTGCCCAGACGGGTGGCTCGGGTACCGTCGCTCGAGACGGCAAAAAGAAGAAGAAGAACTGCGGCCTCGAGAGGCCGCCGTCTGCTGCTTCGGTCGTCGCAACCGTGACTAGGGGCCAGAGCGAGCGCAACAAGCGCCCACGGCCGCAGAGGGGTAACAGTGGCTCATGCCCTGTACACCCCAACAGTCGCCACAACGATGTGGAGTGTCGCGAGATCATCGAGCTCGCGAAGCGCGTCAGCGAATGACGCGAGCAAACTTCCAAGGATGGCTCCCCACCTCGCTGGCGGCCTGGCAAGGAAAGGGTCGACGATGGCGAGGTGGCCACGAGAGAACTGGACCTCGGGTATCAGTCACCTGAGGGGGTCCTGAAGGATGTTTTCACTGGAGACTCCGACTCTGGTGACGACAGCTAGCCGAGCTACCGGGGAGACTTCGTCCTCCCTGGTCTTTGGGGCCGAAGCCTGCCTTTCCCTGGAAATCCTTATGGGCTCCCCACGGATCCTATCTTTTGATGAGTCTATGCAGGAACAGCTATGGCATGAGGACATGGACTTCATCGACGAACGCATATGGCAAGCGGCGATCTGAAATGCACGTTACTACCAAGCGCTCGGGCGCTACCGCTAGCGGTTCGTGCATAGTAGGGAGCTCGGGGTCGAAGACCTGGTCCTAAGGCGAATTCTAAACCAAGAATGTGAAAGTCGCCTAGAGGGGGGGGGGGGGGTGAATAGGCAAATCTGAAATTTATAAACTTTAAGCACAACTACAAGTCGGGGTTAGCGTTAGAAATATAATCGAGTCCAAAAAGGAGGGCGAAAAACAAATCACAAGCAAATAGCGAGAGTGACACGATGATTTGTTTTACCGAGGTTCGGTTCTTGCAAACATACTACCCGTTGAGGTGGTCACAAAGACCGGGTCTCTTTCAACCCTTTCCCTCTCTCAAACGGTCACTTAGACCGAGTGAGCTTCTCTTCTCAATCAATTGGGACACTTAGTCCCCACAAGGACCACCACACAATTGGTGTCTCCTGATTTGATTACAAATGTCTTGGGAACAAGAAATGGGGAAGAAGAAAAGCGATCCAAGCGCAAGAGCTCAAAAGAACACGACAAAACTCTCTCTTCTAGTCACTATTGCTTTGAGTGGAATTGGGACTTGGAGAAATTTTGATTCACTCTATTTGTGTCTTGTATTGAATGCACTAGCTCTTGTATTGAATGTGTTGGCTGAAAACTTGGATGCCTTGAAGTGTGGTGGTTGGGGGTATTTATAGCCCCAACCACCAAAGTGGCCGTTGGGGAAGGCTTCTGTCGATGGGCGCACCGGACACTGTTCGATGCGCCAGCCATGTCACCCAACCGTTAGGGTTCGACCATTGGAGCTCTGACATGTGGGGCCACCGGACAGTCCGGTGGTGCACCGGACAGTCACTGTTCACTGTCCGGTGCGCCTTCTGGCACCTGCTCTGACTCTGCGCGCGTAGTCCGCATTGTTCACTGTTCACTGTACACTTTTGCAGTCGACCGTTGGCGTTGTAGCCATTACCCCGCTTGACACACCGGACAGTCTGGTGAATTATAGCGGAGGGGCTCCCCGAAAACCCGAAGCTAGCAAGTTGGAGCTGATCCAGCCTAGTGCACCGGACACTGTCCGGTGGCACACCGGACAGTCCGGTGCGCCAGACCAGAGCAGCCTTCGGTTTTCTTTGCTCCTTTCATTTGAACCCTTTCTTATAACTTTGTATTGGTTTGTTGTGAACCTTTGGTACCTGTGGAACATATATTCTAGAGCAAACTAGTTAATCCAATAATTTGTGTTGGGCAATTCAACCACCAAAATCATTTAGGAAAAGGTTTGACCCTATTTCCCTTTCAATCTCCCCCTTTTTGGTGATTGATGCCAACACAAACCAAAGCAAATATATAAGTGCAGTAATTGAACTAGTTTGCAAAAGTTAAGTGCAAAGGTTACTTGGAATTAAACCAATTTATACATTCATAGGATATGCATGGATTGCTTTATTTCTTTTAACATTTTGGACCACGCTTGCACCACTTGTTTTTTTTGCAAAATCTTTTGGAAATTCTTAAGATTTCAAGAAGCATTTTCAAGATTTGAAATTTTCTCCCCCTGTTTCAAATGCTTTTCCTTTGACTAAACAAAACTCCCCCTTAATGAAATTCTTCTCTTAGTGTTCAAGAGGGTTTTAGATATTAATTTTGAAAGAGGTCATACCAATTTTAAATTATATCAAAAATAAGATACTAATTGGAAAAACTTCTTTTAATACCAATTGAAAGACTACACATTTTTGAAATTGGTGGTGGTGCGGTCCTTTTGCTTTGGGCTAATACTTTCTCCCCCTTTGGCATGAATCGCCAAAAACAAATACTTTGTGAGTGAAATATAAGCCCTTTTACTTTCTCTCCCTCTTTGGCAAACAATATATGAGTGAAGATTATACCAAATTGGAGAGCGGTGCGGAGTGACGGTGAAGGATGAATAATTCGATGGAGTGGAGTGGAAGCCTTGTCTTCGCCAAAGACTCGATTTCCCTTTCAATCTATGTGTCGGCGTTTCGACCCCGGGGGGTCCCTGGACGCGTCGTAGTGTGTCCCAGCCCAGATGGGTCGGCGCGAGACGGAGCACGAAGGGGGGCAAAAAGGGGAGACAGGCAAAAGGGGAAACCCGCGGCCTTCGTGTTGCCCTGCGCCCAGGTCGGGTGCGCTTGCAGTAGGGGGTTACAAGCGTCCGCGTGGGAGAGAGCGAGAGACTTTACGCGCCGTCCCATTCCCCCGCGCGGCCAACCTTCTCGTACGAGAGCCCTGGACCTTCCTTTTATAGGCGTAAGGAGAGGGCCCAGGTGTACAATAGGAGATGTAGCAGTGTGCTAACGTGTCTAGCAGAGAGGAGCTAGCGCCCTAAGTACATGCCGTCGTGGCAGCCGGAGAGGTCTTGGCACCCTGTTCATGTGATGTCGTGGTCATCGGAGGAGCGCTGGAGCCTTGCGGAAGGACAGCTGTCGGGGCTGTCGAGTCTTTGCTGACGTCTTCTTGCTTTCGTAAGGGGCTGAGAGCCACCGTCGTCTTGGAGCATGTGGGGCGCCATCTTTATTTGTTTACCGGGACGAGCCAGATGGGACGCCGGTCTTGTTCCCCGTAGCCTGAGCTAGCTAGGGGTAGGATAATGATGCCCCCCTGTGACGTGGTCGGTCCGAGCCCTGGGTCGGGCGAGGCGGAGGCTCCTTCGAGGTCGAGGTCGAGTCTGTCTTCCGAGGCCGAGGTCGAGTCCGAGCCTCGGGTCGGGCGAGGCGGAGTTCGTTGTCTTCCGGTGCCGAGGCCGAGTCCGAGCCCTGGGGTCGGGCGAGGCGGAGTTCGTCGTCTTCCGGGGCCGAGGCCGAGTCCGAGCCCTGGGGTCGGGCGAGGCGGAGCTTCCTATGGCACCCGAGGCCGGACTTGGCTGCTGTCAGCCTCACTCTGTCGAGTGGCATAGCAGTCGGAGCGGCGCAGGCGACGCTGTCTTCTTGTCAGGCCGGTCAGTGGAACGCGAAGTGACTGCGGTCACTTCGGCTCTGTCGACTGAAAGGCGCGCGTCAGGATAAGGTGTCAGGCCATACTTGCATTAAATGCTCCTGCGATACGGTTGGTCGGTGTGGCGATCCGTCCAAGGTTGCTTCTCGGCGAAGACTGGGCCTCGGGCGAACCGAAGGTGTGTCCGTTGCTTGAGGGGGCCCTCGGGCAAGACGTGGATCCTCCGGGGTCGGCTGCCCTTGTCCGAGGCTGGGCTCGGGCGAGGCGAGATCGTGTCCCTTGAGTGGACCGAGCCTTGACTTAATCGCACCCATCAGGCCTTTGCAGCTTTGTGCTGATGGGGGTTACCAGCTGAGATTAGGAGTCTTGGGGGTACCCCTAATTATGGTCCCCGACAGTAGCCCCCGATCCTCAAAGGGAGTGTTAATACTCGCTTGGAGGCTTTTGTCGCACTTTTTTGCAAGGGGACCGGCCTTTCTCGGTTGCGTTTCGTTCCGGTGGGTGCGCGCGAGCGCACCCGCCGGGTGTAGCCCCCGAGGCCTCGGAGGAGTGGTTTGACTCCTCCGAGGTCTTAGTGCGTTTCGTGATGCTTCGGCCGGTCTGGTTGTTCCCTCATGCGAACTGGCCATAGCCCGGGTGCACAATCGAGTCCCAAGTTCTCGGGCTGGTATGTTGACGCTGTCAACGGTTTGGCCGGAGCCGGGTTTGCGAGAGCAGCCCCCGAGCCTTCGCACAGAGCGAGAGGACGGTCAAGGACAGACTCGACTTTTTTACATACGCCCCTGCGTCGCCTTTCCGCAAGGAGGAGGGGGGAAGCGCCATGTTGCCCTCAGAGGGCGCCGAACATGGTGTCTCCAGTGAGTTGCTAACGGGTAATCCGAGTGGACGCCCGTGCCCCATTCGTTAGGGGTCGGCTAGTGGTCCGGAGGCGTGCTCCAAAAGTACCTGCGGGTGATTTGCCGGACCCGGTCCCCTTTTGACGGGGTCCGAGGGCTCGATGCCTCCCTCTGGTGGGATTCCGTTACAAAATCGTTCTCGTCGGTCTCGGAAATGTCCTAGGGTACCTCGGGAGCGTAGCCCGAGCCTTGGTTATATATCGAACGTACCCTGGGTCATCCCTCGCTCTACGTCTGAGGCGGCTGTCGAACCCTTCGGGGGCCAGCCTACGAACCCCTGATCAGTAGTAGGCGCGGAGCCCGAGTGGCCTGAGGCGGCCGTTGAACCCTTCCGAGGGGCCGGCCTTCGAACCTCTGACCAGTAGTGGGCGCGGAGCCCGAGCGCTCTGAGGCGGCTGTTGAACCCTTCCGAGGGGCCAGCCTTCGAACCTCTGATCAGTAGGGGGCTCGGGGCCCGCTTCCTTCATGGAGAAGGATCCCTTTCGGAATATCCCCTTTCCCGGTCCCTGTTGTAAGAGAGAGAAAGAGGAAAAGGATATGAAATCGAACGACGTGGCACACCTTTTTTTTGACGCGGTCATTATGGCGGAGGTGAAGCGTCGCCTGCTTCGCCTGCCAAAGGTGCTGCCTGTCCTGCCGCGGAGTTAATGCGACGGGACGAGTGGCTCGTGGGGCGACCGTTGTGCGTGCGCGAGCCGTTCGAGGAACGGGACACGGGCGCGTCGTCTTCCCGCCGTGGGAGAGGGTTTCCTCGCTGTCCCAGGAGGGGACGTGAGCTTGCTGACAACTTGACCGCTGCTTCCGCCCGCCTGCCATCGCCATTACTGCCGGCCCATTTCTGGCCGTATCGACCGTCGCGCCTTCTCCCGCGGCTGACTGACCCGTGACCGATGTGCTCGGTTGGCACTGTTGGGCCGTGCGTAGGGTCGCCTCTAGTCGCGGCGCTGGTTCCGCAGTCGAGGAGGCGCGGTACTGGCGCAAGTGGCAGTGCAGTTTATCACACGTAGTAACCGGCGCGCCGGTTACATGACGTGTGGGCCTGGGCCTCCACGCTGGACGCGTCGAAGTCGAAAGGGTGCGCCCCCTTGGTGTGGTTGCATGTCACCTGCATGGCGGTCTGCCCTTTCACCCGCTGGTCTGGGCGAAAGTGGAGGAATGCTCGTAACCGCTGGGCAGTTGCGCGTATCGCGCGCGGCGGTTTTGGCTCCTTCTGTCCTGGGCCAGCTTGCACGATGCATGGGACCCAGCTCCCGTGTCGTAGGGGGAGGACCTTGGAGCGTGTTGGAGAAGACTCAGTCCGCGATGGCTGAGGACGCAAGTGGGGAGAGTTGCCTTTAAAAGGAGGGTGACCCCCTTGAAAGGCAACCATGTCTTCGCGCTCCCCTCATGCATCGCATCTTTCCAGCTTCCGTGCCCCTGGATGGGGGGCGCCCGCAGTTCTTCCACCTTGTCGTCGTTGGAGGAACGCAACTTCGCGGAAGTTGGTACCTTTCAGCCATCGTTCGGCTTCAAGAATTTTCATCAGGCAGCCCGGCTGCATCCCCTCGCCGGTGGTCACCCAAGACGGTGACCACCAGTTCCAGGGTGGGGAGAAGCAAGCCGGGCTGTGGCCTCTGCCCCTCCCTCAGCTTCAAGGATGTTCATCATCAGTGCTGGGGAGGGGAGTGCGCCGAGTTGGGGCCTGTCTCCGCGCAGGCAGCAGCCCGCTCCTTCCCTCTGTGATGGGGGGGAAGGGCGTTCGCCGTTCGTGGCGCTGGCAGCTGCCGCGTGTCTGGCTCTCCGGCCCGAGCGGCTTCGGCGCCACTTCCGGTGCCACCTCCTGCCGAGGCAGCCGGAAAAGGTTTCTCCGCCGACGAGATAGTCGGTGCCGTCCGCGGACTGACCTCCAACTCTACGGCCTTCTGCTTGTCCTCGCCCCTCGAGTGGGGACGTGGGCGAGGGCCTTATGGCAGCAGCATCCGCCCTGAGGTCATTGTTGCTGCTGTTTGGCTGCTCGGAGCAGAGGTCGTTGTCGCTGCTGCTCTTCGGGCGTCGGTGAGCCATCCGTCGGCCTTCTGTTGCTCCGCAGGCCCTCCAACGTGGGGGGTTGTTCGTACCTGCGGAGGTGGAACCGGAGTTCCGTTTGTAATGTCACCTTGAGTGCCGGTGTCTGTTCACTGTGGCTGTCGGGGCCTGAACATGTATGTATTTTTGGCACGGAGCCGTGTTTTTTCTTTATTTCGTGCGAAGGTGACGAGTGAGGTATCCGTATCCCGGAGGCGTAGGAGTCCCTCGGCTCGGTCGGCCTTGCCGCCCGAGGCTTCTCTTGCTTGGTTAAAGGAACCCTCGGCCGCTCTTCGATGAGCCGGAGCTGGAGGCAGCGGTGTTAGCATGGACAGAGGCAGAGTTGGCTCGAAAAGAAGACTTCATCGGTCGGAGCCTGGCCGGGCCATCCACTAGCGGGATCGACGCCGGAGTCGAGTTGCCGAAGCCACAAGCCGGGCTGGTGTCCTCGGAGGACAGCTGGCTGAGGCTTCGGGGCGGCCGGCCGAGCCGTCTGCTCGGGCCGGATTCCTGGAGGAGACCCCGGCGGCGATGGCCCAGGCGGGGTACTGATGTCGTCCTTCGGAGTGGAGACGCTCCGACCGTGTTGCCGTCCGAGGCTCGGTCGGACTTCGCCGAAGGTGGAGTCGACGCCAAGGGTGCTGCTGCTCCCCTTCCGTCGACGTCTGAGCCTGCAGGATCGGTTCATCTTGTAGTGTGCGTATGTTTTCTGCGGCCGCCGAGGCCCAAACATACCGTCGTCGCGTTGTAAAGCTGCATTTCTTTTTCTCTTGTTTCGAGTATCTGGACTTATTCGTCGGTAACAGAATTGTTTGTCCGAGCAAGAGTTACTTTTCACGGAAGGTGATGAGTGAGGTATTCGTATCCCGGAGGCGTAGGAGTCCCTCGGCTCAGTCGGCCTTGCCGCTTACGTGTACTCTTATTCGTCCGTAGGATTCTGCTATCAATATAGTCGAGAAGGCACGAAAAATCGTTTCGGCAGAAGAGTTTTCGAGCGTTAAGACTTGTTCGGTCCGCGGAATCGCTTATCCGAGCGTGAGTTACTTATCGCAGAAGGTGATGAGTGAGGTATCCGTATCCCGGAGGCGTAGGAGTCCCTCGGCTCGGTCAGCCTTGGCTGCTTACGTGTACTCCGTCGTTTTCAGGATCCCACTTTTGAAGTAGTCGAAAAGCACGAAAGGCATTCTGGCAGAAAAGACCTTTTCCGAGGAAAATTTTGACGCAGAGGGGGTTCCCCCCTTCTAGCCCCCGAGGGAGGGTCGGGCTTTGCCGAGGCGAGGCTGACCCTTCCTAGATGGTTAGACTTTGTATGTGAACGAGGTGTACGAACGACTTGAAAGCATCTTAAGGGTAGAAGCGACGTAGCTGTCGGATGTTCCAAGCGTTGCTGTAGACCTCGCCTTGACTGTTGGCCAGCTTGTATGTCCCGGGCTTCAGAACCTTGGCGATGACGAACGGCCCTTCCCAGGGAGGCGTGAGCTTGTGCCGCCCTCGGGCGTCTTGTCGCAGCCGAAGCACCAAGTCGCTCACCTGGAGGTCTCGGGACCGAACCCCTCGGGCGTGGTAGCGTCGCATGGACTGCTGATACCGCGCCGAGTGTAGTAAGGCCATGTCCCGAGCCTCCTCCAGCTGGTCCAGTGAGTCTTCTCGGTTTGTTCGATTGCTTTGGTCGTCGTAGGCCCTCGCCCTCGGGGAACCGTATTCTAAGTCTGTGGGCAAGATGGCCTCGACCCCATAGACTAGAAAGAATGGTGTGAAGCCCGTGGCTCGGCTCGGCGTTGTCCTCAGACTCCAGACCACCGAGGGGAGCTCCTTCATCCATCGCTTGCCAAACTTGTTGAGGTCGTTGTAGATCCTCGGCTTGAGTCCTTGCAGAAACATGCTGTTGGCACGCTCTACTTGCCCATTCGTCATGGGGTGAGCCACGGCGGCCCAGTCCACCCGGATGTGGTGATCCTCGCAGAAGTCCAGGAACTTTCTGCCAGTGAACTGGGTGCCGTTGTCGGTGATGATGGAGTTCGGGACCCCGAAGCGATGGATGATGTTGGTGAAGAATGCCTCCGCCTGTTCGGACCTGATGCTGTTTAGGGGCCGGACCTCGATCCACTTGGAGAATTTGTCGATGGCGACCAGCAGGTGCGTGTAGCCCCCGGGTGCCTTCTGCAAGGGACTGACGAGGTCCAGACCCCACACAGCAAACGGCCAGGTGATGGGTATCGTCTGCAGAGCCTGAGCGGGCAGGTGGGTCTGCCTTGCATAGAATTGACACCCTTGGCAGGTGCGGACAATTCTAGTGGCGTCGGCCACCGCGGTCGGCCAGTAGAAACCTTGTCAGAAGGCGTTTCCAACAAGGGCTCGAGGCGCTGCGTGATGACCGCAAGCCCCCTGAGTGTATTTCTTGTAAGAGCTCCTAGCCTTCGGCGGTGGATATGCATCGCTGGAGGATGCCTGAGGGGCTGCGGTGGTAGAGCTCCTTCCCGTCCCCTAGCAAGACGAACGACTTGGCGCGCCGTGCTAGTCGCCGAGCTTCGGCTCGGTCGAGGGGCAGCTCTCCTCGGTGGAGATATTGCTGGTACGGGGTCTGCCAGTTTCGATTAGGTGTGACCCCGCTCCGCTCTTCCTCGATGCACAGTGTCTCACCCTCGGGGGCCGAGGGCGCCTCGGGCTGGGCCGAGGCCTTCTCGGGCTCGGGCATGTCGTCGGTCTTGACTGAGGGTTGATGTAGGTCTCGGGAGAAGACGTCCGGGGGAACCGTTGTTCGCCCCGAGGCTATCTTAGCCAGCTCGTCCGCAGTCTCGTTGTATCGTCGGGCGACGTGGTTGAGCTCGAGCCCGTAGAACTTGTCTTCCAGGCGCCGAACCTCGTCGCAGTAGGCTTCCATCTTCGGGTCGCGACAGTAGGAGTTCTTCATGACTTGGTCGATGACAAGCTGCGAGTCACCGCGAGCGTCGAGGCGTCGGACCCCTAGCTTGATTGCGATGCGCAACCCGTTGACCAGAGCCTCGTACTCAGCCACGTTGTTGGACGCCGAGAAATGGAGGCGCAACACGTAGCGGAGGTGCTTCCCGAGGGGCGAGATGAAGAGCAGGCCCGCGCCCGCTCCTGTTTTCATCAGCGACCCGTCGAAAAACATGGTCCAGAGTTCCGGTTGGATCGGAGCTGCTGGAAGCTGGGTGTCGACCCATTCAGCCACAAAGTCCGCCAAGATTTGGGACTTGATGGCCTTCCGAGGGGCGAACGAGATTGTTTTGCCCATGATTTCCACCGCCCACTTTGCAATTCTACCCGAGGCCTCTAGGCACTGGATGATCTCCCCAGGGGGAAGGATGACACCACAGTCACCGAATGAGACTCGAAGTTGTGTCGCAACTTCTGCCGTGTCAGAATCACCGCGTACAGCAGCTTCTAAATTTGTGGGTAGCGGATCTTGGTCTCGGATAGTACCTCACTGATGAAGTATACCGACCTCTGGACGGGCAATGCATGCCCTTCTTCTCGTCTCTCAACCACGATCGCGGCGCTGACCACCTGAGTGGTAGCGGCGACGTAGATCAAGAGGGCTTCTCCGGCAGCGGGGGGCACCAAGATGGGCGCGTTCGTGAGGAGCGCCTTCAAGTTCTCGAGGGCTTCCTTGGCCTCGGGGGTCCAAGTGAAGCACTCGGCCTTTCTCAAGAGGCGGTACAGAGGTAGGCCTCTTTTGCCGAGGCGCGAGATGAAGCGGCTCAGAGCCGCAAGGCATCCCATGACCCTCTGTACGCCTTTCAGGTCCTTGATGGGGCCCATGTTGGTGATGGCCGCAATTTTCTCCGGGTTGGCCTCGATGCCCCGCTCGGAGACGATGAACCCCAAGAGCATGCCTCGGGGGACTCCGAAGACGCACTTCTCGGGATTGAGTTTTACGCCTTTTGCCTTGAGACACCGGAATGTCGTTTCGAGGTCGGAAAGGAGGTCGGAGGCTTTCCTCGTCTTGACTACGATGTCATCGACGTAAGCCTCAACCGTTCGACCAATGTGTTCGCCGAACACGTGGTTCATGCACCTTTGGTACGTCGCACCCGCATTCCCCAAACCAAATAGCATAGTAACGTAGCAGTGCATGCCAAAAGGCGTGATGAAAGAAGTCACGAGCTGGTCGGACTCTTTCATCCTGATTTGGTGATACCCTGAGTAGGCATCGAGGAAAGACAGGGTTTCGCACCCAGCAGTGGAATCCACGATTTGATCGATGCGAGGCAGAGGGTAGGGAACCTTCGGACATGCTTTGTTTAGACCAGTGTAGTCTACACACATCCGCCATTTCCCTCCTTTCTTTCTCACAAGCACAGGGTTGGCAAGCCATTTGGGATGGAATACCTCTTTGATGAACCCTGCAGCCATCAGCTTGTGGATCTCCTCGCCTATGGCTCTGCGCTTTTCTTCGTCGAATCGGCGCAGAGGCTGCTTCACGGGTCGGGCTCCAGCTCGGATATCCAGCGAGTGCTCGGCGACCTCCCTCGATATGCCAGGCATGTCCGAGGGACTCCACGCAAAGACTTCGGCGTTTGCACGGAGAAAGTCGACGAGCACCGCTTCCTATTTGGGGTCGAGCTCGGAGTCGATCCGGATCTGCTTGGAGGCATCGTTGCTGGGGTCGAGAGGGACGGATTTGACCGTCTCTGCTGGCTCAAAATTGCCGGCATGGTGCTTCACGTCTGGTGCCTCCTTGGAGAGGCTCTCCAGGTCGGCGATGAGGGCCTCGGATTCGGCGAGGGCCTCGGCGTACTCCACGCACTCCACGTCGCATTCGTACGCGTGTCGGTACGTGGGGCCGACGGTGATGACCCCGTTGGGGCCCAGCATCTTGAGCTTGAGGTAGGTGTAGTTGGGGACGGCCATGAACTTGGCGTAGCATGGCCTCCCCAGCACTGCGTGGTAGGTTCCTCGGAACCCGACCACCTCGAACGTGAGGGTTTCCCTTCGGAAGTTGGAGGGAGTCCCGAAGCAGACGGGCAGATCGAGTTGTCCAAGGGGCTGGACGTGTTTCCCGGGAATGATCCCGTGAAAAGGCGCCGCGCCTGCCCGGACTGAGGACAGATCGATCCACAGGAGCCCGAGGGTTTCGGCGTAGATGATATTGAGGCTGCTGCCTCCGTCCATGAGGACCTTGGTGAGCCTGATGTTGCCGATGACGGGGTCGACAACGAGTGGATATTTCCCCGGGCTCGGCACGCGGTCGGGGTGGTCGCCCTGGTCGAAGGTGATGGGCTTGTCGGACCAGTCTAGGTAGACTGGCGCCGCCACCTTTACCGAGCAGACCTCCCGATGCTCTTGCTTGCGGTGCCGAGCCAAGGCGTTCGCCACTGGCCCACCGTAGATCATAAAGCAGTCGTGGACCTCGGGAAACTCCTCTGCCTTGTGATCCTCCTTCTTGTCGTTGTTGTGGGCCTTGCCACCTTCCGCAGGTGGCCCGACCTTGTGAAAGTGGCGCCGAAGCATGACGCACTCCTCGAGGGTGTGCTTGATGGGCCCCTGATGATAGGGGCACAGCTCCTTGAGCATTTTGTCAAAGAGATTGGCACATCCGGGAGGTTTCCGAGGGTTCTTGTACTTAGTGGTGGCGACAAGGTCCGCGTCGGCGGCGCCGCGTTTCGCTTGCGACTTCGTCTTGCCTTTCTTCTTGGTGCCGCGCTGAGTGGACGCCTTGGGGACATCTTCCGGCGGGCGGCCCTGGGGCTGCTTGTCCTTCCGGAAGATGGCCTCAACCGCCTCCTGGCCAGAGGCGAACTTGGTGGCGATGTCCATCAGCTCGCTCGCCCTGGTGGGGGTCTTGCGACCCAGCTTGCTCACCAGGTCGCGGCAGGTGGTGCCGGCGAGGAACGAGCCGATGACATCCGAGGCGGTGACGTTGGGTAGCTCGGTGCGCTGCTTCGAGAATCGTCGGATGTAGTCCTGGAGAGACTCTCCCGGCTACTGGCGGCAGCTGCGGAGATCCCAGGAGTTCCCAGGAGTTCCCAGGGCGCACGTACGTGCCCTGGAAGTTGCCGGCGAAGGCTTGAACCAGGTCGTCCCAGTTGGAGATCTGCCCTGGAGGCAGGTGCTCCAGCCAGGCTCGAGCGGTGTCGGAGAGGAACAGGGCGAGGTTGCGGATGATGAGGTTGTCATCGTCCATTCCACCCAGTTGGCAGGCCAGCCGGTAGTCCGCGAGCCACAGTTCCGGCCTCGTCTCCCCCGAGTACTTTGTGATAGTAGTCGGGGTTCGGAACCAGGTCGGGAACGGCGCCCGTCGTATGGCCCAGCTGAAAGCCTGCGGACCGGGTGGTTCGGGCGAGGGACTCCGATCCTCCCCGCTGTCGTAGCGTCCCCCATGCCTGGGGTGGTAGCCTTGGCGCACCCTCTCGTCGAGGTGGGTTCGACGGTTGTTGTGGTGGTGCTCGTTGCCGAGGCGACCCAGGGCCGCAGGCGCTGTGTTGCGCGTGCGCCCGGTGTGGACCGAGGCTTCCCGCATGAATCGGGAAGTCGCGGTGCGATGCTCCGAGGGGTATCCCTGCCTTCGGGAGGCATAGCTTTCGGCCCGTCGGACCGCGGCATCCTCCAGGAGATTCTTGAGCTCTCCCTGGATACGCCGCCCTTTGGTGGTCGACGATTCCGGCATCGCGCGGAGTAGTATTGCTGCCACAGCCAGGTTCTAGCCGACCCCACTAGAAGCCGGTGGTGGCCTTGCCCTGACGTCGTCGGCAATGCGGAGCTGGATGCCCTGGGGCAGATGACGCACTTCTCCAGGCGGAGCTCGGTCTGCCCATTCCTGCCCGGTGTTCCGCCAGAACTGCTCAAGTGTTCCTGCTCCCTCGTCGAGCCTGGCCTGCCTCTCGCGGATTTGCTCGAGTTGTGAGTCCTGACCCCCCGCAGGGACTGGGACCACAGCTAGCTCCCGAAGGATGTCAACGCGAGGCGCGGGCCTAGGGGGATCAACGTTTTCCGGTATACCAAGATGGCTGCCTTCGCCGCCTAGATCGACGTGGAAACATTCACGACTTGGGCCGCAGTCCTCGTCGCTAAAGCTGCGGCTACCATCGGAACAATCGGAAAGGCAATAGTCGCATGCGGTCATGAAGTCCCGCATGGCACTGGGGTTACTGAGTCTGGAGAAATCCCAACAAAGGTCAGGCTCGTCATCTTCCTCGGAACCCGAGGGTCCGTAGGTCGAGACGGCCGTCAGTCGGTCCCAGGGTGACCGCATATGATACCCCGAAGGGTTTGGACATGCCTCTATGAAGGCTTCCACCGAAGCGAAGTCGCTTGGTGGGTCGAGGATGAATCCAAAAGGCACGAGATGGGAATCGGTCGGTACCCCCTGGTCTACGGGTGGTGACGAAGTCGCGTAAGGGGCAGACTGCACCGTCGTCTCGGGTACGAGGGTGACGCCCAGCAAGTCCTTTGCGAGCGTGCTGGCGTCGTCCGTCCGCTTGGAGTTGGCGTGTTGCGGGGAAACGACGCTCGTCTTTGTCTCAGACGCGAGGTCGACGCCCGACGTGTCCCCCGTTGGGGCGCCGGTGCTGTCGACTCGCTCGACAGCCGATGAGGTGCTGCCTCCTGCTTGGCCTTGGTTGCCCCGCCCCCTCCTCCGTCGATGGGGGAGGCGACGGGACAAACTCGGATGTTGTTCTTCCGCCATGTGGGGAAGACGTCGTTGATTCCGCCGCCGGCGGGCGGGTTGTCGACCGCCATTGTCGCTGTCGCGCGGCAGAGGAAGGAGTATCATGTCGTAGCTGCCGTCGAGGGACATGAACTCGAGACTCCCGAAACGGAGCACCGTCCCGGGCTAGAAAGGTTGCTGGAGACTACCCATCTGGAGCTTGACGGGAAGCTGTTCGTCAACACGCAGCAGGCCCCTACCTGGTGCGCCAACTGTCGGCGTTTCGACCCCGGGGGGTCCCTGGACCGACGAGTAAATCGTCGCCGCGTGTCCCAGCCCAGATGGGTCGGCGCGAGACGGAGCACGAAGGGGGGCAAAAAGGGGAGACAGGCAAAAGGGGAAACCCGCGGCCTTCGTGTTGCCCTGCGCCCAGGTCGGGTGCACTTGCAATAGGGGGTTACAAGCGTCCGCGTGGGAGAGAGCGAGAGACTTTACGTGTCGTCCCGTTCCCCCGCGCGACCAACCTTCTCGTACGAGAGCCCTGGACCTTCCTTTTATAGGCGTAAGGAGAGGGCCCAGGTGTACAATAGGAGATGTAGCAGTGTGCTAACGTGTCTAGCAGAGAGGACCTAGCGCCCTAAGTACATGCCGTCGTGGCAGCCGGAGAGGTCTTGGCACCCTGTTCATGTGATGTCGTGGCCGTCGGAGGAGCGCTGGAGCCTTGCGGAAGGACAACTGTCGGGGCTGTCGAGTCTTTGCTGACGTCTTCTTGCTTCCGTAAGGGGCTGAGAGCCGCCGTCGTCATGGAGCACGTGGGGCACCATCTTTATTTGTTTACCGGGACGAGCCAGATTGGACGCCGGTCTTGTTCCTCGTAGCCTGAGCTAGCTAGGGGTAGGATAATGATGCCCCCCCTGTGACGTGGTCGGTCCGAGCCCTGGGTCGGGCAAGGCGGAGGCTCCTCCGAGGTCGAGGTCAAGTCTGTCTTCCGAGGTCGAGGTCGAGTCCGAGCCCCGGGTCGGGCGAGGCGGAGTTCGTCGTCTTCCGGTGCCGAGGCCGAGTACGAGCCCTGGGGTCGGGCAAGGCGGAGTTCGTCGTCTTCCGGGGCTGAGGCCGAGTCTGAGCCCTGGGGTCGGGCGAGGCGGAGTTCGTCGTCTTCCAGGGCCGAGGCCGAGTCCGAGCCCTGGGGTCGGGCGAGGCAGAGCTTCCTATGGCGCCCGAGGCCAGACTTGGATGCTGTCAGCCTCACTCTATCGAGTGGCACAGCAGTCGGAGCGGCGCAGGCGGCGCTGTCTTCTTGTCAGGCCGGTCAGTGGAGCGGCGAAGTGACTGCGGTCACTTCGGCTCTGTCGACTGAAAGGAGCGCGTCAGGATAATGTGTCAGGCCATCCTTGCATTAAATGCTCCTGCGATACGGTCGGTCGGTGTGGCGATCCAGCCAAGGTTGCTTCTCGGCGAAGACTGGGCCTCGGGCGAACCGAAGGTGTGTCCGTTGCTTGAGGGGGCCCTCGGGCGAGACGTGGATCCTCCTGGGTCGGCTGCCCTTGTCCGAGGCTGGGCTCGGGCGAGGCGAGATCGTGTCCCTTGAGTGGACCGAGCCTTGACTTAATCGCACCCATCAGGCCTTTGCAGCTTTGTGCTGATGGGGGTTACCAGCTGAGATTAGGAGTCTTGGGGGTACCCCTAATTATGGTCCCCGACACTATGACTTAGCATGAAATACACTTGAAAACTGCATTAGTCATAGCACATGAAAGAGATATGATCAAAGGTATATAAATGAGCTATGTGTGCAAGGTATCAATCAAAATTCCTAGAATCAAGAATGTTTAGCTCATGCCTAAGTTTGGTAAAAGTTTTCTCATCTAATGGCTTGGTGAAGATATCGGCTAATTGTTCTTTGGTGCTAACATAAGCAATCTCGATATCCCCCCGTTGTTGGTGATCCCTCAAAAAGTGATACCGAATGGCTATGTGCTTAGTGCGGCTGTGCTCAACGGGATTATCCGCCATGCGGATTGCACTCTCATTATCACATAGGAGAGGGACTTTGGTTAATTTGTAACCATAATCCCTAAGGGTTTGCCTCATCCAAAGCAATTGCACGCAACAATGGCCTGCGGCAATGTACTCGGCTTCGACGGTTGAAAGAGCTACGCAATTTTGTTTCTTTGAAGCCCAAGACACCAGGGATCTTCCCAAAAACTGACAAGTCCCTGATGTGCTTTTTCTATCAATTTTACACCCTGCCCAATCAGAATCTGAATAGCCAATTAAATCAAAAGTGGATCCCTTGGGGTACCAAAGACCAAACTTAGGTGTATGAACTAAATATCTCAAGATTCATTTTACGGCCCTAAGGTGAACTTCCTTAGGATCGACTTGGAATCTTGCACACATGCATACAGAAAGCATAATGTCCGGTCGAGATGCACATAAATAGAGTAGAGATCCTATCATCGACCGATATACCTTTTGATCTACGGATTTACCTCCCATGTCGAGGTCGAGATGCCCATTGGTTCCCATGGGTGTCTTGATGGGCTTGGCATCCTTCATTCCAAACTTGGTGAGTATGTCTTGAGTGTACTTCATTTGGCTAATAAAGGTGCCCTCTTGGAGTTGCTTCACTTGAAATCCTAAGAAATACTTCAACTCCCCCATCATAGACATCTCAAATTTTTGAATCATGATCCTACTAAACTCTTTACAAGTAGATTTGTTAGTAAACCCAAATATAATATCATCAACATAAACTTGGCAAACAAACAAATCATTTGCAATGGTTTTAGCAAAGAGAGTAGGATCGGCTTTTCCGACTTTGAAGCCATTAGCGATAAGAAAATCTCTTAGGCATTCATACCATGCTCTTGGGGCTTGCTTAAGCCCATAAAGCGCCTTAGAGAGTTTATAGACATGGTTAGGATACTCACTATCTTCAAAGCTAGGAGGTTGCTCAACATAGACCTCCTCCTTGATTGGTCCATTGAGGAAGGCACTTTTCACGTCTATTTGGTAGAGCTTAAAGCCATGGTAAGTAGCATAGGCAAGTAATATACGAATTGACTCAAGCCTAGCTACGGGTGCATAGGTTTCACCGAAGTCCAAACCTTCAACTTGTGAATATCCCTTGGCCACAAGTCGGGCTTTGTTCCTTGTCACCACACCATGCTCATCTTGTTTGTTGCGGAAGACCCATTTGGTTCCTACAACATTTTGGTTAGGACGTGGAACAAGATGCCATACCTCATTCCCCATGAAGTTGTTGAGTTCCTCTTGCATTGCCAACACCCAATCTGAATCCCTTAATGTGTCTTCCACCCTGTATGGCTCAATAGAAGACACAAAAGAGTAATGTTCACAAAAATGAGCAACACGAGATCGAGTGGTTACCCCCTTATGAATGTCACCGAGAATGGAGTTCACGGGGTGATCTCGTTGTATCGCTTGGTGGACTCTTGGGTGAGGCGGTCTTGGACCCTCATCATCTTCCTTTTCTTGATCATGAGCTTCTCCCCCTTGATCATTGTCCTCCTCTTGAGGTGGCTCTTCTTGATCTTCATCTTGAGCTTGATCCTCATCTTGAGTTGGTGGAGATGCTTGTATGGAAGAAGATGGTTGATCTTGTGCTTATGGAGGCTCTTCAGATTCTTTAGGACACACATCCCCAATGGACATGTTCCTTAGCGCGACGCATGGAGCCTCTTCATCATCTAGCTCATCAAGATCAACTTGCTCTACTTGAGAGCCGTTAGTCTCATCAAACACAATGTCACACGAAACTTCAACTAGTCCAATGGACTTGTTAAAGACTCTATATGCCCTTGTGTTTGAATCATATCCTAGTAAAAAGCCTTCTACAGCCTTAGGAGCAAATTTAGATTTTCTACCTCTTTTAACAAGAATAAAACATTTGCTACCAAAGACTCTAAAATATGAAACATTGGGTTTTTTACCGGTTAGGAGTTCATAGGATGTCTTCTTGAGGATTCAGTGAAGGTAGAGACGGTTGATGGCGTAGCAAGCGGTATTGATTGCTTCCGCCCAAAAATGGTCCGAAGTCTTGTACTCATCAAGCATGGTCCTCGCCATGTCAAGTAGAGTTCTATTCTTCCTCTCCACTACACCATTTTGTTGTGGTGTGTAGGGAGAAGAGAACTCATGCTTGATGCCCTCATCCTCAAGAAAGCCTTCTATTTGAGAGTTCTTGAACTCCATCCCATTGTCGCTTCTAATCTTTTTTATCCTTAAGGCGAACTCATTTTGAGCTCGTCTCAAGAACCCCTTTAAGGTCTCTTGGGTTTGGGATTAATCCTGCAAAAAGAATACCCAAGTGAAGCGAGAATAATCATCCACAATAACTAGACAATATTTACTCCCGCCGATGCTTATGTAAGCTATCGGGCCGAATAGGTCCATGTGGAGTAGCTCAAGTGGCCTGTCAGTCATCATGATGTTCTTGTGTGGATGATGAACACCAACTTGCTTTCCTGCTTGACATGCGCTACAAACCCTGCCTTTCTCAAAATGAACATTTGTTAGTCCTAAAATGTGCTCTCCCTTTAGAAACTTGTGAAGATTCTTCATCCCAACATGGGCTAGTCGGCGATGCCAGAGCCAACCCATATTAGTCTTAGCAATTAAGCAAGTATCGAGTTCAGCTTTATTGAAATCAACTAAGTATAGCTGACCCTCGAGTACTCCCTTAAATGCTATTGAATCATCACTTCTTCTAAAGACAGTAACACCTATATCCATAAAAAGACAATTGTAGCCCATTTTGCATAATTGAGAAACTAAAAGCAAGTTGTAATCTAAAGAATCTACAAGAAAAACATTGGAAATAGAATGGTCAGGTGATATAGCAATTTTACCAAGTCCTTTGACCAAACCTTGATTTCCATCCCTGAATGTGATAGCTCTTTGGGGATCATGGTTTTTCTCATTGGAGGAGAACATCCTTTTCTCCCCTGTCATGTGCTTTGTGCACCCGCTATCAATGATCCAACTTGAGCCCTCGGATGCATAAACCTGCAAAACAAATTTAGGCCTTGTTCTCAGGTACCCAAACGGTCTTGGGTCCTTTGACATTAGAAACAAGTACCTTGGGTACCCAAACACAAGTCTTGGAGCCCTTGTGTTTGCCCCCCAACATATTTGTCAACTACTTTGCCTGATTTGTTAGTTAAAACATATGAAGCACTAAAAGTCTTAAATGAAATGTTATGATCATTTGATGCAATAGGAGATTTCTTTTTAGGCATTTTAACATGTGTAGAACGCCTAGAGCTAGAAGCCTCATTCTTATAAATAAAAGCATGGTGAGAAACCGAATGAGTCTTCTTAGCATGAATTCTCCTAATCTTATCCTTAGGATAACCAGCAGGATATAAAATATAACCCTCATTATCCTGAGGCATGGGAGCCTTACCCTTAACAAAATTAGACAACCTTTTAGGGGCATTGAGCTTGACATTGTCTCCCTGTTGGAAGCCAATGCCATCCTTAATGCCAGGGTGTCTCCCATTATAAAGCATACTATGAGCAAATTTAAATTTTTCATTCTCTAATTCATGCTCGGCAATTTTAGCATCTAATTTTGCTATATGATCATTTTGTTGTTTAATCATAGCAATGTGATCATGGATAGCATCAACATTAACATCTCTACATCTAGTGCAAATAGAGACATGACTAACAGTAGATGTAGAGAGTTTGCAAGCATTTAATTTATCAATCTTAGCATGTAAAATAATATTTTAATTCTTAAGATTGGAAACAGAAACATTGCAAACATTTAAATCTTTAGCCTTAGCAATTAATTTTTCATTCTCAATTTTAAGGCTAGAGAGTGATGCATTCAACTTGTCAATCTTAGTAATTAAACTAGCATGATCATTTCTAAGACTAACAAGAGAATCATCACAAACATTCAATTTCTCAACCTTAGAAATTAATCTAGCATTCTCATTTCTAGGGTTGGAAATAGTATCATGGCAAGTGCTTAGCTCATTAGTTAATTTTTCACATTTTTCTACTTCCTGAGCATAAGCATTTTTAACTTTAACATGCTTCTTATTTTCCTTAATAAGGAAATCCTCTTGGCTATCTGTGAATCATCTAGGCCCCTTTGGTGATGTTTTGGTAATTAATGATAACTACTTGTGGACTAACGATTCTTGGAGAAATAAGAATGCAGGGTTGGACCACATAGAACAGGAAATGTTGGAGAATCATAAACATTGGTTGTGGATCAGATGAAGGCAAAGGTATAATATAAGTTTCGTTTTTGCCGGTCTTGAGGAGTTTAGAGAAGATACCTGACCGGATTAGTAGGCTAGATAGCCGTACTATTAAGAGGGGTCAATGACTTTGATATGTGTAAAGCTTAGTGCCTCATAGAGCATCAAGTAGTTGCATTTGCATGAGGACTAACAGCACTTCAAATTTCGTGAGTTAAAAGTTCTTTCAAAGGCAAGTTTGAAAATTGAAAAGTCTTGGATGCGCGGACCGTCTGGGCCTCGAGGGCGGACCGTCCGCGATCCACCAGGGGGTTCGAAGTCTGACCACTTGGGCAGGTACATTGTTCCATTGCACTGCGGACCGTCCGGGTCTTAGGGCCGGACCGTCTGCAGTCATGACCAGCGAAGGCTGGTTTCGGGTCAGTCCCTGAATTATAACGCGGACCGTCCGGCTGTGATGGGCGGACAGTCCGCAAGTGTCAAACATGTTTTTTGACAGGGACTGTGTGATTTTGTAGATTTATACTACGGACTGTCCGAGGGACTAGTCCGGACAGTACTGTCTCAGGTCTCGGACCGTCCGACTTTATAGGCGGACGGTCCGCGCGTGTTAACTATTCTTGGTCCGAGGCTCAGGTGCCTCATGCTGCCAGGTCATGGACGGTCCGGCCTTGGAGGGCGGACTGTCCGGACCCACCTTTTCTGACAGCTCTGACAGTTTTCAAACGGGAATTATAGCCGTTATATGTACGGCGGACCGTCCGGTCCTAGGGCGCGGACTGTCCGCGTGTGCGCAGAACATGTGCTTTTTGCACATAACGGTTGGATTTTGATGGAGGGCTATAAATAGAAAGGTAGCTCGTGTGAGAGAGCTTGCTTGGCTATTCCTTGCACACATTGAGCTCATTTGTGATCCTCCAACTCACTCTCTCACACTCTTTGCTTGAGATTGCATTCTAGTGAGAGATTGAGGGTTCCTAGTGCATTTGCATCATTTGGTGATTCTTGAGGCACTAGGTGGTACACCGAGCAAGCGTCATTGGCTTGTTACTCTTGGAGGTTGCCGCCTCCTAGACGGCTCAGGTGATTGTCTCCGTCGAGCTCTCCAAGAAGATTGTGGAGAAGCCGCGGTGTTGATTGTGAGGGGTTCGCGCCTACCTCGCTGGAATGGCAAAGGTGACATTAGTGGAATCGAGGTATTGAGTGATTTCTTGTCCACTTGGCTCAAAGATCAAGCCGTGACTTGATAGAGGAGCAAGTGAGAGCTTGAAGTCCACCTCAACGTGGATTAGGGGTGATCGGCAAATCACCGATACCACGGGATAAATTTCGGTGTCTCTACCTTCTTGCATTACTTATTGCCTTGCAAGTAATTAGTGTTTTGCATATTGTTCCTCAAGTATTCAATCACCGTAGTTGTTTCTCATACATTGTTTACTTATTGTCACTAGAGAATTTATTCCTCTTGTTATATTGATTAAATTTACCTAGTGTTTTTTATTTTAGTCAAAACCGCCTATTCACCCCCTCTAGCCGGTGTCCTAGATCCTACAAGTGGTATCGGAGCCGAGGACTCCATTGTTTGTGGATCTAATCATCCCGGAGTGGGACAAAATGGCTAGTAACAACAATGTGCACATTGGGAAGCCACCGCATTTTGATGGGAATAATTATGACTATTGGAAAATAAGAATGTCAATGCATCTTAGAGCAATGGGTGGAAAAATTTGGCCAATTGTCAGGGATGGATTTGTTGTGTTGAAAGAAGATGAACCATCTGTCGGTGTTTTGGGTCCGACCGCACACCCGGGGTTGCCCCTCAAGGTGTTTTAGGAGTAGGACGGTGTCGACAACTGTAGCAAAATGGTTCGTGCCGATCGCACGAGGGACAGTGGACAAGGTTTACAGGTTCGGGCCGCTTAGAGATGCGTAACACCCTACGTCCTGATGAGTATGCTTGGTGAATGAGGTTACAAGAGGGCTCTCTGGATTGAAAATATAGAGAGTTGACGTGGGTGGCTAAGTAAAAGGTCGATCGATCTGAAGGGGTGCCCCCTAGGCCTTATATACTCGACCGTGGGGCAATACACTTGGATATGATAACAACAAGTAACTAAAAGATAGTGAACCTCTCGAGTTTATCCTGCGTGATCCTCGCCGACTTATCCTCGCACGGCTCCGTTGTATGGGAGCTCCAGCGCGGGAAAGTCGGGTCTCCGTTGCAGTCGCTTGCCCGACGATGTGGGCCATCCGGGTTTGCACCAATCTGGCCTCATATCGTTCTCACTTGCTGGTTGTTCCCCCCCAGGCCCACGAAAGAACGACCTCACGAATTATTGGGCCCTTGGGCCTTTCGTGAGGCCTTTTACTTCTTTAGTGGACCCAGGGGATATCTATCCCCCACAAGCCCCCGATCTTTGGGTTGATTTAGAGGTAATCAACTCAAAGATCCAAGGTCCAAGAAGTGACTCCTTGCTATCTTCTCTTGCTCTGATCACTCGTTCGACCAAAGTTTAGTTTTGTGCTTGTGCCTTAGAGGTCGGCATTTTGGATTGTAAGATTCTGGACTTCATTGGGTGCTCCGGAGGTGCACCCAATGGGTGTAGCCCCCGACCTTTGAGTAGATTTTAGAAGATAATCTTCTCGAAGGTCTTCCCCAAAGATTATCTCCATTCGCACTCCTGCATCTCGGTTGAGAGTTGGTCTTTTCAATCTTGCTCTACGCCTTAGAAGTCGACGTTATATCGGTTTAGAATGATACTCCATGGGGTGCACCGGAGGTGCACCCAATGGGTGTAGCCCCCGACTTTCAAATGGATTTTTTGAGGATAATCCATTCGAAGGTCTTCCTTTTGCTTGAAAAAATTGGCATGAAGCTATTCGCATTACGCTTTGGAAGTCAGCATTATGTCATCAAAACTTTGCTGCAGAGGTCAGCATATATTTTGTCTTTAGCAGCCGAATTTGTAATCCATCCATATCTTGCTAGGTGGTGCCATTTATTTGCTTCTGCGATTGATTGGACGTTTGACGGACGTTCTCCGTCTAGTCTTCACGTCGCTTCTGTCGGCCATATCTTGTACTTTGCTGGCTATATTTGGCTTTCCTATGATCCTTACTGATATCTCATTTTTGTCTTGAGGTATTCACTGCATGTCCTGCACGGATGTGACCGTTTTGAAAAATATACTGATAATTCCTGGGCGTCCCCCCCCAATGGGTGTGGGCAAGGGACGGCTTGGTACGCTGAGTGTTTTAGCCGACTGCTTCTGAGTAGTAATGCGATGGGACGGCTAGTGTAATCATATCCTTTGCACTGTTGACTGGAGTCCCAATGGGTGTAGTGTTGCATGAAACGGCGTCCGCCGTCTGACGTGTCTTCAAATGGGTGGGAGTGCTTATTGAATGCCTTGCGACTGTTCAGCGACCGCGGTTGGAAGCGAGCGGTTGCTTTTCCCCTCTATAAATAACCCCTTTGCTTCTCTGGTTTTTTCACATCTCTTCGCTGCTCTTTACTGCCTTCTTCTCCTCCCTTCTGTTTGCTTCCGCCATGGGCAAGAACAACAAGCGCAAGCGTGAGCCGACTCCTCCATCGGAGGAGTTTGGTGACTCGGAATACTCAGAGGAGGAGTTCTCCTCTGAGTCCGAGGGGTCTCCGGCTCCCATCCCCCTGCGTGAGTCGTCTGATGACTCAGACGACTCCCAGGGGCTTGCGGCGGAGGTCTGGACGTACATCCGGGCCGTCGAGCGCTCCGGGCTCGAGGGCTCGGATGAGTCTGAGTTCTCCTCGGACGAGGAGGACTCGGACGGCGGCGAGGGCGAGGATGACGACGACGACGACGGCGACGACGACGACGGTGGCGACGGCGATGGTGATGGCGGCAACGGCGGCGGAGGCAGCGGCGGCAACGGCGGCACCAAGGGCGGCAGCAGCGTGGGCAGCACCGGAGGCGGCGGCGGCAAGGGCAGCGGCAGCAGGGCCAGTGGCTAAACGCCACTGGTCTTTAGATATTAGTATAGTTAGAATAATGTAGTAGTAATTAGTGTAGTTTAGTAGTAGTAGTAATGTAGAGTAGAAGTAGGGAAGCACCAACTCGCGAAGAGTTGGTTTGTAAACTCATTAACTTCCCTTTGAAGAATTGTCGTTGACTCCCCCTTTTCGATGACTCGTTGTTGCTTTTTCTGAATGTTGAACTGATTCTTTTGATATAGAAACAACGCCGAGCGATGTGAGGGTTGACATCAGCGTTTTAGAAGTAACACCAAGCAATCGAACGCAAGACCAGCGTTTTAGAGGCAACGCCGAACGATAGAAGGTCGGCATCGACATTTTAGAAGTAATGCCGAGCGACAGAATACGAGCCTGGCGTTATAGAGGCAACGACGAGTGTTTAAAGGTCGACATCGGCATTTTAGAAGTAATGCCGAGCGATTTGGACACGAGGTTGGAATTTTAGAAACAACGCCGAGTGATGGAAGGTCGGCGTCGGCATTTTAGAAGTAATGCCGAGCGATTGAACACGTGGTCGGCGTGTTAGAGGACACGCCGAGTGATGGAAAGTCGGCGTCGGCATTTTAGAAGTAATGCCGAGCGACTGAACACGTGGTCGGCGTGTTTGAGGACACTCCGAGTGATGGAAAGTCGGCGTCGGCATTTTAGAAGTAATGCCGAGCGACTGAACACGTGGTCGGCGTGTTTGAGGACACGCCGAGTGATGGAAAGTCGGCGTCAGCATTTTAGAAGTAATGCCGAGCGATTGAACACGTGGTCGGCGTGTTAGAGGACACGCCGAGTGATTGGAGGTCGGCGTCGGCGTTTTAGAGGCAACGCCGAGCGATTGAACACGTGGTCGGCGTTTTAGAGGCAACGCCAAGTGATAGCCAGCTTCACGAGTTACTTTGAGGATAATAACCGAGTGATGAAGTGGCACGTCGGCTTTCTTGGAAATAACTGTCGGATATCCACGTGGCATGCTGGGATTTCGGAAATAACCGCCGGGTGATAACTGGGCACTTTTTGAAAGGGTATCTGGCTCAAGAATATCCCTTAAGAGTCGCGCTTTTAGCCGCCTTTGCTTTCCGTGCCCTAGTTCTTGCATTTCCGCATCTGAATCTTCTCCGCCACTCGCCTCCTACTCTGTTTGCCAGCAAGAAGCAAGATGGCGCCCAAGAGGAAAACCGCGAACTCGTCTGCTGCTGTGATCCCCGCAATCGACCCCAACAGTCAGTTACCCTTCGCAGGTAACCATACGTCTGTTATTTCCGAAGCTGAGCTCCTCCGTCTTGTCTCCATCGGGGTTCTTCCTCCGCGGGAACTCTGTTCTTGGCGGGTTTGCCATGGGACTACCGTCCCAACCGAAGATACCCACGAGTCAGTAGTTTACGCTCCTTTCCTTCTCTGCGGCCTCGGCCTTCCCATATCTCCTTTTTTCCGTGGCCTCCTTGATTTTTATCACATCAACCTGACTCATTTGAACCCTAATTCCATTCTCCAAATCTCTATTTTCGTTCACCTTTGCGAAGCTTATCTCGGCGTGCTGCCGCATTTTGGTTTATGGAAGTATCTATATCACTGCCGTCCTGGGATGGCCGGGGGGCAACATCAGTTGGTCGGAGGTGCCAGTTTGGAGATGCGTCGTGGGCGGAAAACCGAGTATCTCGAAATACCCCTCAAAGACAGCATTAAAGGTTGACGTCTGGAGTGGTTTATAGTTGATAACTATGGAAATTCTCTCCCCTCCCGGTCAGGAAGACAGCCAGACGTTCGTACTCCGAGTTGGACTGAGTTTCCCACGGATCAAGAGGTGGCCGAGGCAGGCGTGTTGCTTTCTGAAGTCGGATTACTGAAAGAGAGAGGCCTGACTGCTGAAGCTGTGGTCACGGATTTTGTTTTCAAGAACATTCAGCCGCTGAAAGACAGGGCTTATCCGGCATATCTTTATCGAGGGCTGGCCGACTCAACCCGAGTTACTAATAGGAGAATTCCTTCTGTTGACTTGGTAAGCCGACTTGAGATGATCCTCAGGGGTAAAGTTTCAAACGTTGGTGCTCCAGTGGCTTACTCGGCTTGGAACCTTCCTTCTCCCAAAGCTTTCACCCTTTTTGTGTCCAATCCACCCGTGACTGATAGCAATTTGGGCCTTAGAGTGCGACCTTCTGCCGAGGAAATCAGTACTTTGGTTGCTTCGCTCGGGGAGATTCCAGATGATGAACGGCAGGTTTATTTCGAAGTGCCTCTGAACCCTAGTGATGCTGACATAAATGACATGCTTGATCTATTAGCTGAGGATTCGTCCGATGCTGCTCCTGATGGTGCCTTGGCAGTGGTGCCCCTTCCAGAGGTTGATACAACTTTGGATGTCCCGAAACCTGTCAGTACTCGCCCGAGGCGTCCTAGCCGAACCAGCCAGCCCGAGCCTTCTGCTGATGAACAAAAGAAGAAGAGAAGACGCCTGCGGCGAGTATCTAGTTTTGATGAGGACGCCAGTACCTTAGCTCCTGCTGCTGAAGAAGTGCCTGCAACCGGCCTTGCTGACACTGATCCCAATGGGTGTGCTCCATCTACTGCCGACCCCAATGGGGGTGCTGTTTGCGTTGTTACAGTGGAAAATGAGGAGGAAGAAAATGAAGCTCCATTAACTCGGAAAAACAGTCGGCAGTTCATCGCCAGTGGTGGAAGTAGCGGAGTTCCTTCTCCTGCTTTGTCTGCCCTTATTGGTCTGCAAGAACTGTCCCTGGCCAACTTCGATCAAACTCTAGAGGACATGGTGCCAGAGGATTTGTTATCAGAGCCTGTGGATGTTGACGCAACAGAGATCTGTGCTGCCGTGCCTGATGCTGGGTTGAGGTCATCCCGTGCCTCGTCGACCTTAGAGCGCGATCTCGAGGGTCAGGATGCTGACTTGGATTGTCCTGGTCCCATGGAAGTGGCTGAAGGCCTGTCAACCTTAGAGGTGGTTACTGCAGAGAGCCTGGGTCCCAAGAATGGTGCTGATATATGCCCAGCCCCCGAGGATGTCGCCGGGAGTGACTTAGCTTGGGCGAAGAGTGTAAGCCACTGCCCAGCCCCCGAGGGTGTTGCCGGGGATGATCCGGCTCAAGTGGGCAGTGCCGACTGTGACCCAGCCCCCGAGGGTGCCCGAGCAGGGTCTCCTTCCTGCACTTCCATGGACGTTCACGCGGGTTCGCCTCCACATTCTGGCTGCATGGTTGTAGCCCAAATTCCGAATTAGGGAGTTGCTTTAGAGGGCAGCGTTCCCGCTGATCTGGTGTTTGGCTCTGTCGAAGGCACTGAGCTGATTCCTACTGATCCGTTGCAAGCTGCTTCGGATGGTGGTCTTGCACCTGATTATCCTCTGATCTCTCCTGATTTGGGAATACCTTCGTTCTTCTCCAACCTCCAGGTATTTGTGCTGTATTGTAGCTTGATCCCTACATTACATGAACTGTTGCCATTGTACTCATCTGTTCTTCTCATCAGGCTTTAGTGAATGGGATGGCCAGCCAGCTGAGATTGCAGGGTGCTTCTGTCCCGGAAGTGGCTTCGTCTCTTGCGTGCTGGAATCCAGTGTCGCTTCAACGTCGTGTGTCCGAGTTGGAGGCAACAAATGCTGGTTGGTGCTCTTTTCCTTCTTCTTCTTTGCCTTTGTTCGTGGATTGTTTTACCTTCTAACCTTATTTCATTTGATTACCCCTTGATAGGAATGACTCGGCAGATTGCAGTTCTTGAAGAAAAACATTCCCAAGATCAAGCTGAAATGGCTCAACGGTGCGCTGACTTCGAGGAGAAGTATTCTCAAAGCCAGACTGAACTGAATCAAGTCTCCGCTGCTTTGGATGACGCCAACGCTCTGAGTTCTTCTCTTCATGCTCGGCTTGACTCTGAAAAGGTAACTTACGAGACCGTGCCTCACCTTGCTATGCTCTTATTACTTGCTTGGATTCCGAAGGAGTTGATTTTTGTTTGTAGGAAGAGAAACGTATCCTTGCTGCTTCTCGCGACAATCTGGACAGATTATATCGTGATTCTAGCAACTCGCTGACCATCTTGGAGAGGAGCCACCGTTTCACAATGGAGGAACTGGACAATCAGCGTTGCAAGCTGCAGGAATCTTCGGACGAAGTGACCCGCCTTACGCAGTTGCTATCAGCAAAGGATGCCGCCATCAAGGAACTCCGAGCTTCTAAGAAGTCCATTGCTCAGGAGTTGGAAACCGCTCGGCTGGCCGCTAAGGTTGCCGAAGAGACTGCAGCTACTCTCAAAGCCCAGCGCGATAAAGCCATGGACAAGGCTATTCGGGCAGGACGAATCTTGATGAGGAGACCCGGCGTGGTTGTTCCTGAGGACATAAGGGCTGACGTGATCGCTGCCCCTGATTCCTCAAGTCGCCCTTCTTCGTCGGTCGCTCCTAAGAAAGACATTGCCAAATAGAAAACATTTTGCGTGCTTTGAGCGCGCGGTTAGCATAATCAAGTATCTGTTAGAGGACATCATCTCAGCATTCGAATGATATAATTACTCTCTTATTGTATCAGAATTCATTAGTTCATAAATTTACAGTAATGAAAACGACGCACGATGATTATGAGATTTGTTTGCGGGATATAGAAGTCATCCCCTTAATTGCATGGGCATGAGCGTGTTGCGCCGGCTTAAGTCGTTGCCGACTTAAGTCAACTGCTCCGTTAGCAGGGCATAGTGGTCACCCCAAGTTAAGTGAGCGTGAGCATGTTGCACCGCCTTAAGTCGTCGCCGACTTAAGTCGATTGCTCCGTTAGCAGGGCATAGTGGTCACCCCGAGTTAAGTAAGCGTGAGCATGTTGCACCGCCTTAAGTCGTCGCCGACTTAAGTCGATTGCTCCGTTAGCAGGGCATAGTGGTCACCCCGAGTTAAGTAAGCGTGAGCATGTTGCACCGCCTTAAGTCGTCGCCGACTTAAGTCGATTGCTCCGTTAGCAGGGCATAGTGGTCACCCCGAGTTAAGTAAGCGTGAGCATGTTGCACCGCCTTAAGTCGTCGCCGACTTAAGTCGATTGCTCCGTTAGCAGGGCATAGTGGTCACCCCGAGTTAAGTAAGCGTGAGCATGTTGCACCGCCTTAAGTCGTCGCCGACTTAAGTCGATTGCTCCGTTAGCAGGGCATAGTGGTCACCCCGAGTTAAGTAAGCGTGAGCATGTTGCACCGCCTTAAGTCGTCGCCGACTTAAGTCGATTGCTCCGTTAGCAGGGCATAGTGGTCACCCCGAGTTAAGTAAGAATGCAAGTCAATCGTAGATGAACTGAGTATCTTTGAAAACCTCTTTTTTATTGATGACATATTTCCACTTTACAGATTACATCGTTATCCCAGCAGTTTTGAGACACAGCTAGGAATAAAACTTCCTGAGGTGTTCTATATTCCAGGAGTTCCCAACTTCTGTGCCATCCATCTGAGTGAAACGATACGATCCGGGCCGAGTGACCTCTGATATTATGAAAGGCCCTTCCCATAAGGGCGACAACTTGTGCCGTCCCTCCCCCGTTAGAATTCGGCGGAGGACGAGATCTCCTACTGAGAAGAATCGTTGCCGCACAGCCTTGTCATGATAGCGTCTTAGAGTCTGCTGGTATCGTGCTGATTGGATCACTGCATTTAGCCGTTCCTCCTCGAGTACATCAATATCCTCTAATCTGGTGGTTTCAGCTTCTGCTATGCTGTCGAAGATCAACCTTGGCGCCCCGAACTTGAGATCAGCAGGTAGCACTGCCTCCGACCCATAGACCATGAAGAAAGGAGTGTTTCCATGCAGGGCTCGGCTAGGTTGAGTTCTCAAGCTCCAAACAACATAAGGCAGCTCTCTTATCCACTTTCCTGCGAATTTTTCATTCTTATCAAAGACTCTTTTCCTGAGTGCCTCCAGTATCATTCCGTTGGCTCGCTCAACCTGCCCGTTGGCTCTTGGATGTGCTACAGATGCGTACTTGATCTGAATGCTTTTTTGCTCGCAGAAGTCAAAGAATTCTGAGCTGGTGAAGTTGGATCCTAAGTCAGTGATGATGCTGTTTGGTATCCCGAATCTGAATATTATATCCTGTATGAATTCCACGGCCTTAGCAGAGGTTAAAGAAGCAATGGGCTTGAACTCTATCCATTTAGTGAATTTGTCAATCGCCACCAGTACATGAGTATATCCCCCTTGAGCTTTTTTGAAAGGTCCAATCATATCCAATCCCCAGCATGCGAAAGGCCAAGTTACTGGTATGGTTTGTAGCTGCTGTGCTGGCATGCGCTGTTGCTTTGACAGGTATTGGCAAGCTTCGCATCTCTGAACTAACTCGGCTGCATCGTTCTTCGCCGTCGGCCAATAGAATCCTGACCTGAAAACCTTTCCGACTAGTGTTCTGGATGCTGCATGTACTCCACACTGCCCTGCATGGACTTCCTCCAGAAGTTGCTTTCCGGTGGACGGGAGAACGCACTTCATGAGGACGCCTGACGCGCCCCTCCTGTATAATACCTCCCCAATGAGTGTATAGTGAGCTGATTGTCTGGCAATGCGCTCTGCCGAGTTCTTGTCATCTGGTTCTTCTTCATTCTTTATATACTTAGTAATCGGTTGCCTCCAGTCATCAGAGTCTAACTCGGGTTGATCTATGATGTTGCACTCTTCTATTTGATCCGTCGAGATGCTCGGCTGGAGAATTTCTTGCACGAAGACCCCGGGCGGGACCTGAGTCCGACCGGATCCGAGCTTGGACAGTACATCGGCCGCCGTGTTCCGATCTCTTTCTATATGATGAAACTCCAGACCCTCGAATTTATCTTCTAGCTTTCGGACGACGGCGCAGTATTTTCCCATTGAATCACTTGAACAATCCCATTCATTGTTTATCTGACTGATGACTACCAGAGAATCTCCATACACCATCAGTCTCTTGACGCCCAATGATATGGCGATGTTTAATCCGTGTATCAAAGCTTCATACTCGGCTGCGTTGTTAGAGGCCGGGAATAGCAATTGGAGGGCATACTTGAGGTGCTCGCCTCTAGGTGCGGTGAAGAGAATCCCTGCTCCTGCTCCCTGCAGCTTCAGCGAGCCATCAAAATACATTCGCCATATTTCTGCCGTTTCTGGATTGTCTGGAACTTGCTGTTCTGTCCATTCTGATACGAAATCAACTAGTGCTTGAGTCTTGATGGCAGTGCGAGGTCGGAACTCGATATCATGGGATCCCAACTCGCAAGCCCACTTGGCTATTCGGCCAACGGCTTCCTTGTTGTGAAGAATGTCCCCTATCGGAAAACCAGTAACTACTATGACTTTGTGATCGTCAAAGTAGTGGCGCAGCTTGCGGGCAGTTAGAAGTACTGCATATAATAGCTTCTGAACTTGAGGATACTTTTTCTTCGATGGGCCTAGAACCTCACTGATGAAATAAACAGGATGCTGTACCGGATAGTGTCACACCCGTTTCCCAAGGGCAGAGCCGGGTGCATAGCATATGTGTGCCAGGATCTATTTCCACACATATGTTGACGTCACAAGTGTAATATATCAAAAGAACAATGCATAAAAGAGTAAATAACGATTATATTAACATATTACACTTCGAACGGACATAATGTCTTAACCTTTATTCATCAAAGTACAGCGAAACAAGGACATCCATCCACAGGAAGATGACCGGGGGTATCACTAGACTAGCATCCATGAAGTTCAGCATCATATCTTCATCTGCCACTTCTGATCAAAATTAAGCAAGGGTGAGCTCACTTATGGTCGGGGCTCAGCAAGTGGGGGAAAAACTAATGCAGGTATAACAAGGTGAGGCTGAGGTTGAGCAGTAAGCATTTTAGTTGGTCAACATTTTATTAACAACACCTGTCTTACTAATAAGTATGAATCCCAAGTATTCCCATTAAGCAAAGATACCAGAGTATATCAAAAACACTTAAGTGAAACCACTTAAGCAAACCATTGGCAGATCATCGGATCTCGATTTATTTCCATCTTCAAGTTCAATTATCATGTGAGGAGTCCAGGCTGCTCATAACCGTGAGCACGGCTGATATATCAGTTTTACACTCTGCAGAGGTGGCGCATCTTTACCCATGAGTCGCGATTCCCTTCTAGCCCGGGTTAGCTAGACCCGTATTCACTTCCGAGGTGAATGGCCAGGGTCTCACTACGAGGCTTCTCCCTAGAGTCCTCATTACGCAAATGCTGGAAATGGTCAAACTGCATAAGGCACACCTACCGTAACCAACTTATAGTCCAGACTACAGGGTAAAGCTTTGGGAACTATGCCCGTATCCAATCTGCCTGAGCCGGAACTATAAGAGCTTGTCAGATGCCCCCGTTCCTGTCGACCACGACCAGCACCCAACATAAGACTTCCCTAGTTATTTAGCCAAGACCAGAGCCATGATAGTTCTCATGGTAGCACTGTTTTCCCGGGTGGTCACTCCATGTTCCAATTAATATGCAATAATCTTGTTTAACCGTCGGGTTAACAACAATTAAGTAATCTTACCATTTGGAACATTAATATCATAAACAAGAGTGACTGCATAAATTTAAAGTTGTAGCAATAGCATAGCTACTTGGTTAGATCATAATCCCAGGTTAAACAAGGAGTAAGGTTGGAAAGGTTATCTAAATAGGTAACCCGTCAAGTTATGCATATATATATATCCAAAAGAGTAAACTTTATTAAATGTATTGTTTCGGATCAAACAGAGTATGCAGAGGGAGAAGTCCACTTGCCTTGCTTATTGAAAACTCGAGGTTCTTCCACGGAATATATCTTGATTCTCAACTACTAGATCAACCACTGAATATCACACAAACAAACAAGAAGAACAAACACCACTCAATAACATACAACACTCACCATACGTAAAGCTAAAAGAAAGTTTAACGAAAAGAGCATTCGCTTTTCAAAAACGTCGCAAGTAATGGTTATAATAAGAGGGTATTCTTTTCAAAAATGTGTGATCTATACTTTATAAAACAAGACATGTGCTTAAAAATATCTTAATTAAAATCTACAAATACTAGGTTCACCAAATTAATCTTTTATAAAACGTCATATGTGATATGTCTAAGATTAAGGGATTATAAGATGATAAAACATGTTATAACGATATTAAACATTTTTAACCTTTTTAGAAAAGATATATGTTATATATCTAACGTTAATGAGTTATAAAACACATTATTAAATATTACTTTTATAACAAGCTCATAAACAACTTTTTATGTGAAAAGATCATAATTATACTATTAATCACCTATTTAAGACGAGTTAGGTTATGGGCCTTAAGTGGATTTTCATGCAAAAGATAATGAACGCATAACCATCATTTAATTTCATTAAAAAGCACATAGCCTATATTATTATACTTGAAGTCAATATATATAAAGTAACATTTTAAGTTATAAAAGAATATGAACACTAATTATTTTATTTTATTCTTTAGGAACAACTAAGTGATTCATATATAAGGTGGACTAAATTCTATGAACTCATTAATCATGTCATAAATCTAGTTAAGAACAAATTTACTATAAGTTTGATTAATAAATTATGATAAAGGATAATTAATCTATTAATTATCTTTAATTCTATTGTAGGGACAAATAATCTAAATGATCTAATTCATTAGAGAGGAAATTTTGTATAAACTATCATTTTAGTTTATAAAATTAATGACCCTTGTTATCTTTTAATTAAGAAAATATAAATAATCTATTAATTGGACATATATTTATCTTCTATTTTTATTAAGAAACATATGTCTACATATTCATTTAAGTCTCTATTTAATACGGCTATACTTAAACATCTATAACGAACTTATTAAATCAAAAACATGATATCTATTAAAAAGGTCATTTTAAAGTTAGAAACAAATTATCTAATTCTTTTGTAAGAAACCTATGTTTACCAATATAACTATTATTTTCTTTATTAAGAAAGCATGAGTGCATAATTAAGTTATTTTAATATTATTAAAAAATTCTACTATTTCAGTTTTCTCCTTTCTTTTCTAAATAGAATTTATACGCATAAAAATGTTTATTTAATTCTTCTAACCTTAATATACTAAGAATTAATTGTAAAATAACTAAATGGGACTTTAAATAACCTATTCATGGTTATTATGACATAAATGAGCATTTTACTATTCTACGTAATTAAGTGCTATACTTATGAATACATTTGTTGTGAATAGTAAAATCTATATTTTCTTTTGACCGGTAATACGTGGCTCAATTCCTATTTCAATTTCTTATATCACTAAAATTATATTTATAACAATACTAACCAATTATCGCGCCGCACTAAAGCGAAAACAAATATGTAAACGTTTTCTAGTATGAAAATCACTAAGTTAGTGAATAGTGACCGTGCTAATTTTTAGAATTATAAAATCATACATATATTAAAGCGTGGTCGCGGGGTTCGATTTTGACTACACGTATAAAACGAAATCTCTAAAATCATACACGAATCACCAAATCGCATCATCATAATATTACAACGATAAATCGCAAGATTCAAAACATGATTTAGAAAATAAATTAGTGGGTTGTCTTCAACCTTGGGTTTTCGTTCATGCGCAGGGATGAACGTCGACGAGCGGGGTTCGACGGGCAAGGAACGGCGCGATCGTTGGTGAGCGTTCGGGCGGAGCTCCGGCGATGCGTTTGGATGGCGGGCACGAATTCTGGTGAGGTTCCACGGATGGCGAACGGTGTGGACGAACTTCGGCGAGGCACAACGGCAAGCGGTGGTGCTGCTGCGCGTGCGGGCAGGGGTTCTTGACGGGGTGCTGCGCGGGCTCTGGTGCGGTGGCGTTGACACTGGCGAGGTTCCGGTGAGGTTGTCCGACGTGGTCCAAAGAGCAGGGTGCAAATGTGAGGAGCGAGGGAGAACTTGGAGGAGGAAGGGAGCTCTGTTGTGGGAGGGAGAAGAGATCCGTCTCTAATTTATAGAGGGAGAGGAGAGGGAGAGAGGGTGGGCCGGCGTCATGCCATTGATGGCATTCAAAGGGCTTGAATGGAGGAAGGGATTAACGAACGCAGCGAAGGTCCATAACGAAGGAGAAACTGACGCATTGAATTACCAATAACAGAGGAAGACGAACGGTTGGGCACGAGCGTTTCTGTCGCGGGACTTCGATTGGTGGCTCGGACGTCGGTCGGTCTTCGGCTTGGGCAGAGGCGTCGCGGCTGCTCCTAGGACACGGATCGCAGGGCGGGGCTTGGCACGCTGCACGGTCGACCGGCTGGGCGCGGCTGCTCCTGGCTGGGCACGGGCGGTTGGGCGCGGCGGGTCGTGGCCGGGGCGTCGAGGTGGGGTTGGGGCTCGGGCGGCTGGCACGTCAGGGAGGCGAGACGAACGGCGGCATTCCCTCCGTTCCATACAGAGAACTAACGGGAGATGAGATGTGAAAAGGAAGAAGAATAGGTACCAGGACCCACCTGCCATAGAGCCAATAATAAAGGGTCCACTTGGTAGCCAGACATGAAGGAGCGGGGCGTCGGATTAGGCCTGAGCGATGGGTAGGCCTAGGCCTAGAGCTAGAGGGAGAGCGTGTGTATTTGTTTTCCTTTTTTTTATTTTTTAATAGTCACATATATATATATATATAATATTTAAATATTTTAAATATATATAATAAATACAAATATAATGTTTTATAAATAAAAATACCTAATTTTAAAGAATAGAATATTTTAGGCAGTACTCTATTATTTAAATAGATTGGTCCTATAGAATGAAAATAAATGTTTCACTAATTACTACAACGAAAATTATTAACAAATCAAGAAAAACACGTTCCAACAACACTTATTTTAACAGCTCATTCTTATTTTATAAAATGAGATTTTTCTCAAAAAATGGATACATCAAACAAAATTTATGCCTCGACATAAATGCATCAATCACTTGGCAAAATTTTAATATTTAATGAATTGTTCAGTTTAATTATAACACCATTTCATTATAAACATAGATATTTTTCTTTCTACTAGAAATTAATAATATAAACTAAGTTATTTTCAATTGACAGATTTAAGGTGTTACAAAATCTACCCCCTTAAAAAGAATCTCGTCCTCGAGATTAGGGAAGGCTAGCAATAAAACAAAGGTAGTACATGGTTTATTTGTAGGTTCTTAGTTCACACTTTAACTATTCTAAACTTAAGGATCTTATTGTTTCTTCTCTCCGCAATGACTACAAACCAGGCGATCTTCATCATCGTACTTATAACTGGTTGGTCTTCTAGATTATTGTTTGGATCTTGCTTTGCAGACTTCTTCTTTAGTTGGTCCAGACGCTTCTTTGGGCATTCGCGAATAATATGTTCTTCATTCTTGCAGTAGAAACAAGCACCTCTTGCTTTGAGTTCTTTGCGAGTCAACTTTGCTTGACCAACCGGGGGTGAGGGTTGATTGGGTGTCTGTATCTCATATAGATGAGCCTGACTCGATTCTTCTGTTTGGGTATCAATGTGTTTTGGGGCTTTTGCTTGTGGTTGAGGTGGACTACTCATGTATCCAAAGATTTTCCTATTCCTTTTGTTGTTCTTCACGATGTTGATATAAGTTTTTGTACATTTTTGTTCATATTTCATGTCTGAAGACTGAGATAGCTTCATCTCGGAGGTGATCTGCAGTGAACTCTTCTCAGGACAGTTACGGAAGTAATGACCTTCGCGTCCACATTGATAGCAAGCTTTTCTTGAAGTTATTTCTTGAGTTTTTCCATATTACCCTTTTCGTTTCTTGGACCTGATGCGACGACGAGGCTGAAACTGTGTGCAAGTAATAGTCCATCCATCAATGTAACACTCATGTGTTTCTTTTTGGGGCTGGGCATCCTTGTGATGTTTCCTTTTTGGAATACTTTGCAAATCATCAACTGACAGTGCATTAGGTATGATAGAATCTGCTATTAGTTGTTCTTGGGGAGACATTTGTCTGTTTATGCCGGAAAATAAAATCTGGTTCTTCTGTTTTGTAGTTTCGCTTTCGTCTGCATTGATTTGGCGACAAGGAATTCCATAGTACTCACAACAACATGTTCTAAGGTCACTCGTCTGTTGGTTTGGTTGTTCATCCTTTTGTGTCTTGAATGTCTGTTCATCGGCTGTTTTATTTACAGTGTTGTTTTGACTTGTCAACACACCACATTCTTTGCACTTAATGACATCACTTGTAGTTGACATTCCAAGGTCTGACATCTGTATGGGTATGGAAGAATGGAAGGGACAAAAGGGTTGAGCAAGGACAGATTATAGAGAGCAGAGAAAACCCATCTATCTAAGGTTTTACCTAGCTAACTGATGCCATTGTGGACAAAAGTCACACAATACACCAACAATCATTTCAAAGAAGCAAATCAAACATAGTCACAAAGATAACTAACATGAACTCAAACATATCAGCACAACATAACTTGATGTTATTCATTCATTCAAAAGGCAATCTTGACTAGGGAAAACAATTTCTTATAGTCTTTTTTTTGATAGGTGGGACAAGGTTAGGAATAAGGAAGATATTATAAAATCAAGGAATCGGATCAGAAATAACAAGGAGATAGACAAGATTCAAAACATTATTGTCAATGACCAAGAGTGAAATAAGATAACCACTAACTGGTGAAGCGAGGATAAATTATACAACCAAGGATATGAGAAAGTTTTTTTTAAGGATACTAAATACAAAGGCATTATCAAGAAGAGAAGTAGAGAGACAAAGGGTTCAATATATCAAGGTAGATATTACCCAAGGATGCCAATACAATGGTAGGAAAACAAAAGTATAAGAAGTCAAGGGTTATATAGCAATATTAGGGATTAGAAAACCACTATAATATAATATAATATCGCCATTACCGATCTAGTCGAACATCTTAATACTAAAGAGCAATCCTATCAACCTAACCAAGAAGTCAAATAATAGATCCAGGGGATCCATAACAAAACTTCTTGCAGAGTGGGGATAAGACAGATAATAGGGCATCTTCCATAGCTTCTAAAGGGTTCCTTTCGGTAGACTTCACTTCAAGTTCCTCAATCCTAACTTGATCATCTTGTAGTACTTCTGAGTAGAGTCTTATGACAGACCAAAATCAGACTAGAAGAGTTGAAAATAAAAGAGACGAGTTTTGATATAAAGTAAGTTTTTATGGAGGAAAATATATCAGGCTTTGAAAGACTGACTGGGCTTTCCATTTCTAACTAATCTAGCGACCTACGGTCACATTGCTTTGATACCACTTCTGTCACACCCGTTTCCCAAGGGCAGAGCCGGGTGCATAGCATATGTGTGCCAGGATCTATTTCCACACATATGTTGACGTCACAAGTGTAATATATCAAAAGAACAATGCATAAAAGCGTAAATAACGATTATATTAACATATTACACTTCGAACGGACATAATGTCTTAACCTTTATTCATCAAAGTACAGCGAAACAAGGACATCCATCCACAGGAAGATGACCGGGGGTATCACTAGACTAGCATCCATGAAGTTCAGCATCATATCTTCATCTGCCACTTCTGATCAAAATTAAGCAAGGGTGAGCTCACTTATGGTCGGGGCTCAGCAAGTGGGGGAAAAACTAATGCAGGTATAACAAGGTGAGGCTGAGGTTGAGCAGTAAGCATTTTAGTTGGTCAACATTTTATTAACAACACCTGTCTTACTAATAAGTATGAATCCCAAGTATTCCCATTAAGCAAAGATACCAGAGTATATCAAAAACACTTAAGTGAAACCACTTAAGCAAACCATTGGCAGATCATCGGATCTCGATTTATTTCCATCTTCAAGTTCAATTATCATGTGAGGAGTCCAGGCTGCTCATAACCGTGAGCACGGCTGATATATCAGTTTTACACTCTGCAGAGGTGGCGCATCTTTACCCATGAGTCGCGATTCCCTTCTAGCCCGGGTTAGCTAGACCCGTATTCACTTCCGAGGTGAATGGCCAGGGTCTCACTACGAGGCTTCTCCCTAGAGTCCTCATTACGCAAATGCTGGAAATGGTCAAACTGCATAAGGCACACCTACCGTAACCAACTTATAGTCCAGACTACAGGGTAAAGCTTTGGGAACTATGCCCGTATCCAATCTGCCTGAGCCGGAACTATAAGAGCTTGTCAGATGCCCCCGTTCCTGTCGACCACGACCAGCACCCAACATAAGACTTCCCTAGTTATTTAGCCAAGACCAGAGCCATGATAGTTCTCATGGTAGCACTGTTTTCCCGGGTGGTCACTCCATGTTCCAATTAATATGCAATAATCTTGTTTAACCGTCGGGTTAACAACAATTAAGTAATCTTACCATTTGGAACATTAATATCATAAACAAGAGTGACTGCATAAATTTAAAGTTGTAGCAATAGCATAGCTACTTGGTTAGATCATAATCCCAGGTTAAACAAGGAGTAAGGTTGGAAAGGTTATCTAAATAGGTAACCCGTCAAGTTATGCATATATATATATCCAAAAGAGTAAACTTTATTAAATGTATTGTTTCGGATCAAACAGAGTATGCAGAGGGAGAAGTCCACTTGCCTTGCTTATTGAAAACTCGAGGTTCTTCCACGGAATATATCTTGATTCTCAACTACTAGATCAACCACTGAATATCACACAAACAAACAAGAAGAACAAACACCACTCAATAACATACAACACTCACCATACGTAAAGCTAAAAGAAAGTTTAACGAAAAGAGCATTCGCTTTTCAAAAACGTCGCAAGTAATGGTTATAATAAGAGGGTATTCTTTTCAAAAATGTGTGATCTATACTTTATAAAACAAGACATGTGCTTAAAAATATCTTAATTAAAATCTACAAATACTAGGTTCACCAAATTAATCTTTTATAAAACGTCATATGTGATATGTCTAAGATTAAGGGATTATAAGATGATAAAACATGTTATAACGATATTAAACATTTTTAACCTTTTTAGAAAAGATATATGTTATATATCTAACGTTAATGAGTTATAAAACACATTATTAAATATTACTTTTATAACAAGCTCATAAACAACTTTTTATGTGAAAAGATCATAATTATACTATTAATCACCTATTTAAGACGAGTTAGGTTATGGGCCTTAAGTGGATTTTCATGCAAAAGATAATGAACGCATAACCATCATTTAATTTCATTAAAAAGCACATAGCCTATATTATTATACTTGAAGTCAATATATATAAAGTAACATTTTAAGTTATAAAAGAATATGAACACTAATTATTTTATTTTATTCTTTAGGAACAACTAAGTGATTCGTATATAAGGTGGACTAAATTCTATGAACTCATTAATCATGTCATAAATCTAGTTAAGAACAAATTTACTATAAGTTTGATTAATAAATTATGATAAAGGATAATTAATCTATTAAATATCTTTAATTCTATTGTAGGGACAAATAATCTAAATGATCTAATTCATTAGAGAGGAAATTTTGTATAAACTATCATTTTAGTTTATAAAATTAATGACCCTTGTTATCTTTTAATTAAGAAAATATAAATAATCTATTAATTGGACATATATTTATCTTCTATTTTTATTAAGAAACATATGTCTACATATTCATTTAAGTCTCTATTTAATACGGCTATACTTAAACATCTATAACGAACTTATTAAATCAAAAACATGATATCTATTAAAAAGGTCATTTTAAAGTTAGAAACAAATTATCTAATTCTTTTGTAAGAAACCTATGTTTACCAATATAACTATTATTTTCTTTATTAAGAAAGCATGAGTGCATAATTAAGTTATTTTAATATTATTAAAAAATTCTACTATTTCAGTTTTCTCCTTTCTTTTCTAAATAGAATTTATACGCATAAAAATGTTTATTTAATTCTTCTAACCTTAATATACTAAGAATTAATTGTAAAATAACTAAATGGGACTTTAAATAACCTATTCATGGTTATTATGACATAAATGAGCATTTTACTATTCTACGTAATTAAGTGCTATACTTATGAATACATTTGTTGTGAATAGTAAAATCTATATTTTCTTTTGACCGGTAATACGTGGCTCAATTCCTATTTCAATTTCTTATATCACTAAAATTATATTTATAACAATACTAACCAATTATCGCGCCGCACTAAAGCGAAAACAAATATGTAAACGTTTTCTAGTATGAAAATCACTAAGTTAGTGAATAGTGACCGTGCTAATTTTTAGAATTATAAAATCATACATATATTAAAGCGTGGTCGCGGGGTTCGATTTTGACTACACGTATAAAACGAAATCTCTAAAATCATACACGAATCACCAAATCGCATCATCATAATATTACAACGATAAATCGCAAGATTCAAAACATGATTTAGAAAATAAATTAGTGGGTTGTCTTCAACCTTGGGTTTTCGTTCATGCGCAGGGATGAACGTCGACGAGCGGGGTTCGACGGGCAAGGAACGGCGCGATCGTTGGTGAGTGTTCGGGCGGAGCTCCGGCGATGCGTTTGGATGGCGGGCACGAATTCTGGTGAGGTTCCACGGATGGCGAACGGTGTGGACGAACTTCGGCGAGGCACAACGGCAAGCGGTGGTGCTGCTGCGCGTGCGGGCAGGGGTTCTTGACGGGGTGCTGCGCGGGCTCTGGTGCGGTGGCGTTGACACTGGCGAGGTTCCGGTGAGGTTGTCCGACGTGGTCCAAAGAGCAGGGTGCAAATGTGAGGAGCGAGGGAGAACTTGGAGGAGGAAGGGAGCTCTGTTGTGGGAGGGAGAAGAGATCCGTCTCTAATTTATAGAGGGAGAGGAGAGGGAGAGAGGGTGGGCCGGCGTCATGCCATTGATGGCATTCAAAGGGCTTGAATGGAGGAAGGGATTAACGAACGCAGCGAAGGTCCATAACGAAGGAGAAACTGACGCATTGAATTACCAATAACAGAGGAAGACGAACGGTTGGGCACGAGCGTTTCTGTCGCGGGACTTCGATTGGTGGCTCGGACGTCGGTCGGTCTTCGGCTTGGGCAGAGGCGTCGCGGCTGCTCCTAGGACACGGATCGCAGGGCGGGGCTTGGCACGCTGCGCGGTCGACCGGCTGGGCGCGGCTGCTCCTGGCTGGGCACGGGCGGTTGGGCGCGGCGGGTCGTGGCCGGGGCGTCGAGGTGGGGTTGGGGCTCGGGCGGCTGGCACGTCAGGGAGGCGAGACGAACGGCGGCATTCCCTCCGTTCCATACAGAGAACTAACGGGAGATGAGATGTGAAAAGGAAGAAGAATAGGTACCAGGACCCACCTGCCATAGAGCCAATAATAAAGGGTCCACTTGGTAGCCAGACATGAAGGAGCGGGGCGTCGGATTAGGCCTGAGCGATGGGTAGGCCTAGGCCTAGAGCTAGAGGGAGAGCGTGTGTATTTGTTTTCCTTTTTTTATTTTTTTAATAGTCACATATATATATATATATAATATTTAAATATTTTAAATATATATAATAAATACAAATATAATGTTTTATAAATAAAAATACCTAATTTTAAAGAATAGAATATTTTAGGCAATACTCTATTATTTAAATAGATTGGTCCTATAGAATGAAAATAAATGTTTCACTAATTACTACAACGAAAATTATTAACAAATCAAGAAAAACACGTTCCAACAACACTTATTTTAACAGCTCATTCTTATTTTATAAAATGAGATTTTTCTCAAAAAATGGATACATCAAACAAAATTTATGCCTCGACATAAATGCATCAATCACTTGGCAAAATTTTAATATTTAATGAATTGTTCAGTTTAATTATAACACCATTTCATTATAAACATAGATATTTTTCTTTCTACTAGAAATTAATAATATAAACTAAGTTATTTTCAATTGACAGATTTAAGGTGTTACAGATAGGCATGCCCTTCTTCTACTCGCTCGACTACCAACGCGGTGCTTACCACGTGAGTCGTGCAAGAGATGTACAACAGCAAATCTTCAGCCGGTTGAGTTGATGTAGCTCGCCGAGGTGGTTTCAGTACTGGTGGTGTTGTCAAGAATTTTTTCAATGCATCTAGAGCTTCTTGTGCTTCTGAAGTCCATTGAAACTTATCCACCTTCTTGAGTAGTTTGTAAAACGGCAAGCCTTTCTCCCCCAGCCTGGATATAAATCTGCTTAGAGCTGCCATACATCCGGTGAGTCGCTGAACCTTCTTCTGTGACCGAGGAGCTTCCATCTTCATGATAGCTTCAATCTTATCTGGATTAGCCTCAATTCCCCGGTGGCTGACGATAAATCCGAGCAACTTTCCTGCTGGTACCCCGAAAACGCATTTCTCAGGATTGAGCTTCCATCTATATCTTCTTAGGCTGTTAAAAACCAGCTGTAAATCTTCGATGAAGTTTTCCGAATTCTCAGTTTTGATCACCACGTCATCAACGTAAGCCTCCACACGCTTGCCCCAGTGATCGGCTAAGCATGTTTGAATGGCTCTCTGATAAGTTGCTCCAGCGTTTTTGAGGCCGAACGACATGGAGGTATAACAGAAAGCACCAAACGGGGTGATGAACGCTGTTTTTTCCTCGTCTTCTTTTGCCAAACTAATCTGATGATACCCGGAATAGCAATCTAAAAAAGACAGCATAGAACACCCAGCAGTGGAATCCACCACCTGATCTATCCTCGGGAGCCCGAAGGGATCCTTCGGACAGTGTTTGTTGAGATCGGTATAGTCGACGCACATGCGCCAATCCACTTTATTCTTTTTGAGTACAAGAACAGGGTTGGCTAACCACTCGGGGTGTAATACTTCTCTAATAAATCCAGCCGCGACCAAGCGAGCTAACTCGGCACGAATGGCCTCTCTCTTGTCTGGCGTGAAACGACGCAGCTTTTGCCGGATCGGCCTCGCCTGAGGATAGACTTTCAATTTGTGCTCGGCCAACTCCCTCAGGACTCCCGGCATATCCGCAGGTTGCCATGCGAATACGTCTCGGTTATCTTGCAGGAACTGGACGAGCGCGCTTTCCTATTTGTCATTCAAACTGGAGCTGATGATGGCCGTCTTGCGCTCATCAGCAAACCCCAGGTTGATTCGCTTGGTTTCTTCAGTCGGCCGCATAGAGGTCGCGGCCTGAGCTTCGTTCGCCGGTACCGTGGGGTCCTCCTCAGGCTTAGAGTTCACCGATGTAGAAGGAACCGTCGACGGCTTGGTGGTGAGGGCTGCTTGAATGGCCACTCGGAAACACTCTGCGGCGCCTTGGAAGTCGGCGCGCACAGTTATGATTCCTCGTGGTCCCGGCATCTTCAGTATCATGTATGTATAGTGCGGAATGGCCATGAATTTGGCCAGTCCCGGCCTCCCGATGATGGCGTTGTACCCGCAGTCGAAGTTCGCCACCTCGAACCTCAGGAACTCGGTTCTGTAGTTCTCCGGAGTTCCGAAGGTGACCGGCATGTAGATGTGGCCCAGCGGGTATTCCCCTTCCGTCGGCACGATGCCGAAGAAAGGAGTGTCCGACTCGTGGAGCTCTTTGAGGTGAACTCCCAAGCCTTGGAGCGTACGGGGGAAAGTGACGTTGATGCTGCTCCCCCCGTCCACTAGCACCTTCTTTACCCGACTTTCTCGGATCACCGGATCGACGAGGAGCGGGTATTTGCCTGGATGGTCGAAGTTGAGCCACTGATCCTCCCGAGTGAAAGTGATCGGGTGCTCCGACCACCGGTATGGGGCGGGAAGACCGGTGGTCGCCACCAGTATCTGGCGGTCGTTGAGCTTTTGTTGTCTTTTGCTCTCCTGCGACCCATGTCCGCCGAAGATGACGTTGACCTCCCTGTCAACGCGCGGGAAAGCTCCTCCTCCTCCTCCCTCCTCCGGCTGATGGGGCTGTCGTGGTTCACCTGGTCCTCCCCTCGGCGGAGGAGGTGGTAGGGGTTGGAAGGGTCGGCCATGCCCGACGGAGTGCTTGAAATCCCGGCAGTTGCGGAGAGTGTGGCGCATGTCCTTATGGTACGGGCACTGGGCGTCGAGGATGTCGTCCAGCGTGCGCTCGCCTCCTCGAGGCCCTCCTCGGGCGCGAGAGGCGGGTGGTCCGGCAGCGTGTACCTCTTCACGAGGCCTCTTCTCCCAGCGTTTGTCGGATGACTGGTTCGCGTCACGTCGTGGTGCTGCCGGTGCAGGCTTTGCTCCTCCGATGAGATCCTGGGCCCGCTCGTCGGCGGTGATGTAGAGGTCGGCTTCCCGGAACAGCTCCTCGGAGGTAGTCGGCGCCTTTTGTAGTATGGCTCGGACGAAAGCCGAGTCGTTAGATCCTCTGTAGAAGTCCTCGATCACGGCCGCCTCCGTGACCTCAGGGATGCGGTTTCTCATGGTCTGGAACCTTTTAAGGTATGACCGGAGAGTCTCATCCCTCCGGCGCTTGATGGATTTGAGGTCCCATGGTTGCGCTGGCTTGTCGGAGAGAGACTGGAAGTTGGCGGTGAAACGTCGACTGAAGTCTCCCCAGTCGTCGATGCAGTGTCGGGGTAGGTGTCGTAGCCACTGCAGCGCATCTTGCCCAAGGACGATGGGCAGATACGCGGTCATGACGTCCTCGGATGCTCCGGCAGCCCGAGCAGCGGTGGTGTAGACGGCTAACCAACCCCCTGGATCCTGCTTAGGTTCATATTTGTCGACATTGGATACCTTGAAGTTGGGAGGCCATTGGATGGCCCTAAGGCGCGGAGTAAGGGCGGATACTCCGCATGTGTCCTCCTGTCGTCGGGGATGACGCCTGTCCCGGGGAGGGGAGTGGCGGTGGTGGCTCCTCGACCGTCCCCAGGTGGTACCACCAGTTGAAGCTGTTGCCGACTCAGTTCGGGTAGCCTGGCTTTGAGTCGGGAAGCCATGATCTCGGTCATACTCCTCCCGACGGCGAATTTCGTTCTCATGCCGCTGTTCGCGCGAAGCATTGATAGAGCTTCGCGCGTCTCGGCGACTGTTGATGGCGTGTCGCAAATCGTTCGGCGGGTGAGCGAGCGGTAGAAGATGGTTGGCCGCCTGAGTGAACAGGCGTCGGTATCCTTCGGCGTCGGGAGTCCGTGGAAGTCCGTCAGCTATCCGAGCTAGAACGCCTCCGACCTCACTCGGCGTGTTCATAGCTCGGGCGAAGTCGGGGTTCAGGTTGCGCCCGAAGAGCGGATTCTCCCGGCGTTGCCTTGCATCTTGCTCGGCTTGCTCCTGAGTCCGTCGGCGATCACGTCGTCGGGAGTTCCTTCGTTCCCTGAAGACGCGTTCTTCCGGAGTTTCCCCTATCTCTGAGACCTCGTCTCGCGAGACAGGCTGCTCCGGATCCCGTTCTCCAGCCGCGTGATGTCGTCGAACGTTCCTGCGTCGGTTCCTCCGTCGGCGGGATTCTCGTTGAGGTGGTTCTTCTCCAGGCGCGGTCGGTTCGTCATCAGAGACGGCGGGCGACTCTGCTCTCCCGATGAAGAGGACGTCGGGGTAGAACGGTACTGCTGTCGCGGCGATTTTCTTTCCGTTCTCCTTTGAGGCCGGAGGATCGGGAAGAACGACTTGCCTCTCCCTGGTCTCCTTCTTCCTCGCGATCCGTGTCCATTCCTTCGTCGGGGAAGTGGGCAGCGGAGTCTTCCGGGTCAGCGAGCTTCCAGCTCCAGCCTTCCCGGAGACAATCTTTTTCCGAAGAGTCGGAGGTAGCGTCTTTCCGGCATTTTCGGAGTTTGTTGGAGGAGACTTCTTTTCCGGCAGATCCGCGAGGCGATGTAGAATCCCCTCTTCATCCGCTACAGATGAGATTGTCCCGAAGCAGAATACAGATCCGAGACGCACGGTGATCTTGCTGTGGAAGGTGACGGCCATTGAGCTAGCTTGGATCGTCGACCCAACCCCTACCTGGCGCGCCAGCTATCGGTGTTTTGGGTCCGACCGCACACCCGGGGTTGCCCCTCAAGGTGTTTTAGGAGTAGGACGGTGTCGACAACTGTAGCAAAATGGTTCGTGCCGATCGCACGAGGGACAGTGGACAAGGTTTACAGGTTCGGGCCGCTTAGAGATGCGTAACACCCTACGTCCTGATGAGTATGCTTGGTGAATGAGGTTACAAGAGGGCTCTCTGGATTGAAAATATAGAGAGTTGACGTGGGTGGCTAAGTAAAAGGTCGATCGATCTGAAGGGGTGCCCCCTAGGCCTTATATACTCGACCGTGGGGCAATACACTTGGATATGATAACAACAAGTAACTAAAAGATAGTGAACCTCTCGAGTTTATCCTGCGTGATCCTCGCCGACTTATCCTCGCACGGCTCCGTTGTATGGGAGCTCCAGTGCGGGAAAGTCGGGTCTCCGTTGCAGTCGCTTGCCCGACGATGTGGGCCATCCGGGTTTGCACCAATCTGGCCTCATATCGTTCTCACTTGCTGGTTGTTCCCCCCCAGGCCCACGAAAGAACGACCTCACGAATTATTGGGCCCTTGGGCCTTTCGTGAGGCCTTTTACTTCTTTAGTGGACCCAGGGGATATCTATCCCCCACACCATCCGTTAGTGATAATGAGAATATCCTCACAAATGATCAAGCCATGAATGTCTTTTATGATGCTCTTGATATAAATGAGTTCAATCGTATCAAGAATCTCACAACCGCTCATGAGATTTGGATTAAGCTAATGGAAATTCATGAAGGAACTACAATTGTGAAGAGTGCCAAACTATATGTGTGCAAAGGGAAGTTTGAGCAATTTATTATGAAAGAAGATGAGAGTGTATCCGATATGTTCAGTCGGTTAAATGAGATAGTACATGAACTCAAGGGACTTGGTTTTAATGTACCGGATGTGGATTTCACTCACAAGTTCCTTAGATCACTTCCGGAGAAATATGAGACCATTGTGACAATGTTAGTAAGGAGTGATCTATCTACAACTTCTCCAACCGAAGTATTGGGAGAAATTCTCACTCAATATATATTTAAGAAGTCACAAGCCGATGCTTTAAGTTTGGCAAAGAAGGTGAAAAATGAATCAATTGCTCTCAAAGCTAAGGCCTCAAAGGCAATTGAAAAGGAAGATAGTAATGATGAAGAAAATGAAAGTGAGAGTGATGGTGACATGGCTCTATTTGTAAGGAAATTCAATAAATTCATGAAGATGAAGATAGGTCAACCTAGAAGAGGTCAAACATCTAGAAGAAATGCTTTCAATGATAGAAAGTGTTTTGAGTGTGGGGAACCCGGTCACATTGCCATGAATTGTCCAAGCAAGAAGAAGAAGGGCAAAGATGAAAGTGACAAGAAGAAAAAGAAATACTTTAACAAGAAGAAAGATGGCAAAGCCTACTTAGTTGAATGGGACTCGGATGATAGCTCGGATGATGATGATGACACCTCATCCAAGCTTAATGCCGGAATTGCCATCAAGGAAGCTCCCTCACTCTTCTCATCTCCCCATTGTCTCATGGCAAAGGGAGATGCTAAGGTAAAAATCATCACCGATTTAAATGATATAAAAGATGATGATGATATCGATGATGTTGATGATGATGGCTATTCATATGATGATCTTGTTAGAATGTTAGGTGAGGCCGATGACTACATGCACAAAGAAAAAGAAAAATTTAAGACCTTGAAGGAATTGTATGAAAACCTCCAAGTGTCTTTTGAGGAGCTCAAGACCTCTCACAATGACCTAAAAGAAAATTGTGAGAAGCTTGCGGATGCTCAAAAATCATCTATTGTGCATGAAGTTGAGGTGGTCACTAAGGATGTTGGAGTCACTTGTGACTTACTTGATAGTCTTACAAGTGAACCACTACCTACTAACTCTATTTGTGATAAATGCAAAATTTCTCTCAATGATAACATTGCTCTTGATGAATCAAAAATTATTGTTGAGAATGAAGTGTTAGTAGATAGAGTAAACACTCTAACTCATGACCTAGAAAAGGCATATGGTGGTAAGGCTAAATTGGATTTCATATTGGGAAGTCAACGGTGCTCTCTTAACCGTGAAGGTCTTGGATATGTTCCCAAGAAAGGAAAGAATGCTTTTGTAAAGCAAAAGACATTGTTTGTGAAAGAATGTGACAAAGTGTGTCACAAGTGTCACAAAAAGGGACATGTTAAGAAAAATTGTTCCAAGTTCAAAAATGTATCCTCCACTTGTTTTAAGCATTGTTATGTTCTTTCTCATAATGCAAAAGGTGTTCATGCTAAATTTGTTGGTACTTCAATTGTTGGAAACAAAAAGAAAGCTATTTGGGTGCCAAAGACCTTGGTCACTAACATCCAAGGACCCAAGCAAGTTTGGGTACCTAAAAGAGATTGATTTCCTTTTGTAGGTAAACTACAAGGCGGGAGGGAATCATTGGGTGTTAGATAGTGGATGCACTCAACACATGACCGGAGATATGAAAATGTTTACCCAAATGAGTGAGGAAGATTGCTCAAATTATGATAGTATCACATTTGGAGATAATCGCAAAGGAAAGGTTAAAGGTTTGGGTAAAATTGCTATTTCAAATGATCATTCTATATCAAATGTGCTCTTGGTTGAGTCTTTGAATTTTAATTTACTTTCCGTAGCTCAATTATGTGATCTATGCTTTTGTTGCAATTTCACGGTTGAAGATGTTATTATCTCTAGTGTTGATGGTAGCAATCTTAAGTTTAAAGGTTTTAGACATGAAAATCTTTATCTAGTTGATTTCTCATCTAATGAGGCAAAGCTCACAACTTGCCTATTCTCAAAAGCTTCACTAGGTTGGTTATGGAATAGAAGACTTGGTCATGTTGGAATGAAGCAACTCAATCGGTTAACCAAGCATGACTTAGTTCGTGGCTTAAAAGATGTGAAGTTTGAGAAGAACAAATTATGTAGCTCTTGTCAAGCCGGTAAGCAAGTGGCAAACACTCATCCAAATAAAAGTCAAATGCCCACTCATCGACCTTTGGAATTACTTCACATGGATTTATTTGGGCCCACATCTTTTGTAAGTATTGGTGGTAATTCTTATTGTCTTGTGATTGTGGATGATTATTCAAGATTTACTTGGGTTTATTTTCTTCGAGACAAATCTAATGTGTTTGAAACATTCAAGTCATTTGCTATATTGGCTCAAAATCAATTTGATTTCGACATCAACAAGGTTAGAAGTGATAATGGGTCGGAATTCAAAAATGCGAGAATTGATGAATATTGTGATGACAAGGGTATTAAACATGAATTCTCTTCCAAATATACCCCGGAACAAAACGGTATTGTTGAAAGAAAGAATAGAACTCTCATTGATATGGCTAGGTCTATGTTAGCGGAATATAATATATCGGATTCTTATTGGACCGAGGCAATAAATACCGCTTGTCATTCATCAAATAGACTATATTGTCACAAACTTTTGAAGAAAACTCCATATGAATTGCTCATTGGTAGAAAGCCAAATATCTCATATTTTAGGGTATTCGGTTGCAAATGTTATATTTTAAGAAAAGGGAAGCCGACTTTCTAAATTTGAGAAGAAATGTGATGAGGGTTTTCTTCTTGGATATTCATCAAATAGTAAAGCTTATAGAGTCTTCAATAAAATTCATGGTATTATTGAAGAAGCATATGATGTTGAATTCGATGAAACAAATGGGTCTCAAGATGAGAGTGATAATCTCGATGATGTTGGGGGAACTCAATTGACAAATGCAATGAAAACAATGGCCATTGGTGAAATAAAACCAAAGGAAGATGATGATGAAAATAGTGTGGTTGTCATTCCTTCATCCTCAACTCAAAATGAGGAAGATCACCAAAGCCAACAACATGATGAAACTATGGATACTCATGATCAAGTTACTTCAAGACATTCGGTTCCTCCTAATGCTTCAACTAGCAATTATCAAACGGTTTCAAGAATTCATCATTCCATTGTGAAGGATCACCCGGTTGATCAAATTGTGGGTGATATTAGTAAGGGTGTTCAAACTCGCTCTCGCATAGCTTCGTTTTGTGAATATTTCTCTTTCGTATCTTGTATGGAACCTAACCGTGTAGATGAAGCTCTATTTGATGTTGATTGGGTGAATGCAATGCATGAAGAATTAAATAACTTCGCTCGAAATGAAGTTTGGGAGCTTTTTGAGAGACCAAAGAACCACAATGTTATTGGTACAAAATGGGTGTTTCGCAACAAGCACAATGAAGATGGTGTGGTAGTAAGAAACAAGGCAAGATTAGTTGCACAAGGATATACTCAAATTGAGGGATTGGATTTTGGGGAGACATTTGCTCCCGTGGCAAGATTAGAAGCAATCCGGATTCTTCTTGCTTATGCTTGTGCACATAATATCAAGCTCTACCAAATGGATGTAAAGAGTGCTTTTCTAAATGGTAAGATTAGTGAACTAGTGTATGTTGAACAACCTCCCGGTTTTGAGGACCCCAAAAGACCTAACCATGTGTTCAAGCTTTCTAAAGCTCTCTATGGGCTTAAGCAAGCTCCACGCGCTTGGTATGAAAGGCTTAGGGATTTCTTGCTTTCCAAAGACTTCAAAATTGGGAAGGTTGACACTACTCTATTCACTAAAAGAATTGGCAAAGACTTATTTGTTTGTCAAATCTATGTTGACGATATTATTTTTGGATCTACTAACGAATTATTTTGTGAGGAATTCGGAAAAATGATGTCAAAAGAATTTGAAATGTCTATGATAGGAGAATTGAGCTTCTTTCTTGGCCTTCAAATCAAACAATTGAAAGATGGAATTTTTATAAGTCAATCAAAATATTTGAAGGACATGCTCAAGAAGTTTGGTTTAGAAAATGCAAAGCCTATCAAGACTCCAATGGCAACAAATGGTCATCTAGACTTAGATGAAGGAGGTACTATGGTTGATCAAAAACTTTATCGTTCAATAATTGGTAGTTTGCTTTATATTACCGCATCTAGGCCCGATGTTATGTTTAGTGTATGCATGTGTGCTCGATTTCAAGCTTCACCTAGAGAGATTCACTTGAAGGCCGCTAAAAGAATTCTAAGATATTTGAAGTATACTCCCAATATTGGTCTATGGTATCCCAAAGGTGCTCAATTTGAATTGATTGGATATTCGAATTCGGACTATGCGGGGTGCAAAGTTGATAGAAAAAGCACCTCCGGTTGTTGTCAATTTCTTGGTAGATCTCTTGTTTCATGGTCTTTAAAAAACAAAATTCGGTTGCTCTCTCTACCGCCGAAGCGGAATATATATCGGCCGGAAATTGTTGTGCTCAACTATTATGGATGAAACAAACCTTATTGGATTATGGAATTATTTTCAAGAATGTGCCTCTCATGTGTGATAATGAGAGTGCGGTAAAATTGGCCACCAATCCGGTCCAACACTCAAGAACTAAGCATATTGATATACGGCATCACTTCTTAAGAGATCATGTTGGCAAGGGAGATATCTCTATTTATTCCATTGGCACGGATGATCAATTAGCAGACATTTTTACAAAGCCTTTGGATGAAACAAGATTTTGTTCTCTAAGAAGTGAAATGAATGTGATCGATCTCTCAAATGTGGCTTGAAGTTGATCACGCATGTGTCATATTGCATCTCGGTTCTAAATATGCTCTTTATGCTATTTATTTGGTATTATTGGTGCATTTTCCATTCTAAATTGCTCTAGTTAGTTTAATACAAAAATTTGCATTACTCAATTACATAATATGTATCTGCATGCATACTAACTCTTGGATTGGTCGAAATGTCCATATATGAGCACCAATTCAGATTTGAAATTCAAAATCAGAAAGTGGACAGACATTGGAGAACTGAGTATCAGGCCGCGGACCGTCCGCAGTATCAGGAACTGGATAGTCCGATCAGCAATGCAGACCGTCTGACCTCATCAGGGCGCGGACCGTCCGCTGACCCTGCGCGGACCGTCCGCGACAGGCAGTAAAATCGGACAGAGGCCGCAGACTTGTCATTTGTGTTCCTTGGATCTTCTCTCTTGCTATCCACTCGCCAAATAGTCTCTCTTGTCGATTGTGCGCGGACGGAGAAGTAACGTTGCACACGGACAGTCCGACAGCTTGTGGCAACGTTCTATCAACATGTCTTCATCACGGTATTTCATAATCTTGTGGATTTCATCAAATCTCTTCAATTTTGAGATTATTTGGGTTTCCTCTCTGATCTGAAATTGAGCAGTAGTTTTACAAATCTGATTGGTGGGATTGTTAGTTCTACTCACTGTGAATGCTGTGCAAAATTTTGAACTCGTTTGGATGAGAGTTCTCTGCAAAATCATCAATTCAACATTTGTGGCGGCTAGGGTTCTTTGGAGTCGCCCCTGGTCGGTCGCGGACCGTCCGGGCCTCTGGCGCGGACAGTCCGGCCCCCTAGCGTGGACCGTCCGGACCCTGGCAGAGCAATGCAGTTCTATTCCTTTCTATTGTGGTGATTTGTATCAACTATTTATCTATGAATGTCTGTCACATTATTGTAGTGGTTTTGGTGGTCTTCGCAAGAAACTTGCAGGTCGCTTTAAATCAAAGCGCCCTCGTGGAGATGATGATGACTATACACCAACCACTGATTCAGAGGCCCAATCCTCAGCTGGGGGCACTGAATCTATGGATGCTGAAGACTTTCCTCATGTTCATCCCGATTATACCATTGATACCCAAGGATGGACATATCCAAAGCGGAGATTTTCTATGGCTGAGTACTGCTCAAGGCGGACTATGAACCAATACACTCTGCCATCTGACACCAATATTCAGTTTTTTCACACTCAGCTGCAGTTTGATGTTTTTTGGGGCACCTTGGTGGATACAAATTTTCATAAGCATCAGGTGATTGATTGGTCCTTCTTGCTAAGTCAATCAGTAATGGAGGGTCTGATCCCTAAGTTTGAAACGTGTGGACTGTATCAGTTTATGGGGCAACGCACAGACTTCAATGAAATGGCTGTTAAGCAATTCCTGACTACCTCAGAGATTGATATAGAAGAAGAATCTATCACTTGGATGACTGGCTTCAAGCGCTATTCTGCCTCTTTTGCTGACTTTGCCACTGCCAACAGTCTGGATTATGGCACCATTTCTGCTGGGCTGGATCTCTATACTGAGGATAATTTTGAGGATTTTGTGCAATTCTATGAGCCAGCCAGGCTAGGAATACCCAGGAGGTTTGGAGAGACAGCAGGACTCAGGCATCATCCTGCTGTGATCAACAAAATTGCCAGAGTCACTATTCTTCCCAAGAGTGGGGATAAGAGCAAAATACGGGACAAATTCTGGAATATTATCCATCACATCATGAACGGTGAAGTAATGAATGTTGTCCTATTCATGATGAGACAGCTTAATGATTTGAAGATGGACAAGAACCAAAATTTAGCGTATGCTCCTTATATTATGGCTCTCATCAAAGCCAAGACAAGATTTGAGGGGCCCTGTGAGATTGTCCACACACCGTTCAGACCCTTTAAGAATGAGATAGGGTTTCTCACCAGGCCACTCACTCCCTTCCCAGATGATGAGGAAGACCCTGGCTATAATGCAGGAGCAGCTCCTGGTGTTGAGGCCGAGCAGATGCCTCCTCCTCCACCTCCTCAGCCTCAGCAGTATTGGCAGCCTGGTCTAGGCTACTTTGATCCCTATTTTCACAATATGCAGCAGGGGCTTGAGATCCATATTGATGCTCGCTTTGAGGGCATGATGACACAAGTGGATCACCGCCTTGATGAAATGCAGTCTCGCTTTGACAGTAACTGGGATGCGCTCAACTCTGAGTTTTCTGAGTTTCGTGATCACATTCACACTAATGTCACTGATCCTATCATGACCAGGCTGAATAATATGCAGCAGAGTTTTCAAGATAACATGGGCGCTCTCTCCGGCCAATTTGACAATCTTTCTACAAATGACAGCATGCATGATATCAGTCAGAGGCAGCAGCAACTCCAGCAGGATTTTGGCCAGTTCTCCTCTCTATTTGACACATTCATCACTCACTACTACAACATGCATCCTCCACCCAGTGATCAGTGAGGCCTCTCCTTTGTGGCAATTGATGCCAAAGGGGGAGAGAAGTGATGAGAAGAGAAGTTGTCATGAGAAGAGAAGTTGTCAGGTGTCTCTTTCAGGGGGAGTTGTTGGTCTATGTGGACATTAAGACCATGCATATGCATATTTACCTTTTTATGTCGCATGCATTAGTTTATGTCTTATGCATTTGGAACTGGCTTGAACTGTTAACTCTATGTTGTATGTCTATGGACAATTATCTATAATATTCTGTGGGTTGAACTATGTTTTAGTTCAAATTACTCTGTGTGTGGTTAATCGAGGAGTGATTATAATTGTTGCGCTTACTCTACGGATCATCTCTTGTATGCCTCGATAACCATGATTGTAGGAAAGTCTCCATCAAACTCCAATATATTATGTGTGTTATATCTTCAGCTTCAAATAATCCTGCACACACTTAGGGGGAGCTTTTCTTACATACTGAGTTTTTATTGGGATTTATCTATCTCTCGGACAGAACTTCAAATCAAGATAAGTCCTATGAAACTCATCTCCAAAATCTATCGTATACCTTAGGTATGAGAGAGATTTGGAAAAACTAAACTTCTCTTTAATATACTATGTAGTTTTGTCATCAATTACCAAAAAGGGGGAGATTGTGAATCATCTAGGCCCCTTTGGTGATGTTTTGGTAATTAATGATAACTGCTTGTGGACTAATGATTCTTGGAGAAATAAGAATGCAGGGTTGGACCACATAGAACAGGAAATGTTGGAGAATCATAAACATTGGTTGTGGATCAGATGAAGGCAAAGGTATAATATAGGTTTCGTTTTTGCCGGTCTTAAGGAGTTTAGAGAAGATACCTGACCGGATTAGTAGGCTAGATAGCCGTACTATTAAGAGGGGTCAATGACTTTGATCTGTGTAAAGCTTAGTGCCTCATAGAGCATCAATTAGTTGCATTTGCATGAGGACTAACATCGCTTCAAATTTCGTGAGTTAAAAGTTCTTTCAAAGGCAAGTTTGAAAATTGCAAAGTCTTGGATGCGCGGACCGTCTGGGCCTCGAGGGCGGACCGTCCGCGATCCACCAGGGGGTCCGAAGTCTGACCACTTGGGCAGGTACATTGTTCCATTGCACTGCGGACCGTCCGGGTCTTAGGGCCGGACCATCCGCAGTCATGACCAGAGAAGGCTGGTTTAGGGTCAGTCCCTGAATTATAGCGCGGACCGTCTGGCTGTGATGGGCGGACAGTCCGCAAGTGTCAAACATGTTTTTTGACAGGGACAGTGTGATTTTGTAGATTTGTACTACGGACTGTCCGAGGGACTAGTCCAGACAGTACTGTCTCAGGTCTCGGACCGTCCGGCTTTATAGGCGGACGGTCCGCGCGTGTTAACTATTCTTGGTCCGAGGCTCGGGTGCCTCATGCTGCCAGGTCGCGGACGGTCCGGCCTTGGAGGGCGGACTGTCCGGACCCACCTTTTCTGACAGCTCTGACAGTTTTCAAACGGGAATTATAGCCGTTATATGTACGGCGGATCGTCCGCGTGTGCGCAGAACGTGTGCTTTTTGCACATAACAGTTGGATTTTGATGGAGGGCTATAAATAGAAAGGTAGCTCATGTGAGAGAGCTTGCTTGGCTATTCCTTGCACACATTGAGCTCATTTGTGATCCTCCAACTCACTCTCTCACACTCTTTGCTTGAGATTGCATTCTAGTGAGAGATTGAGGGTTCCTAGTGCATTTGCATCATTTGGTGATTCTTGAGGCACTAGGTGGTACACCGAGCAAGCGTCATTGGCTTGTTACTCTTGGAGGTTGCCACCTCCTAGATGGATCAGGTGATTGTCTCCGTCGAGCTCTCCAAGAAGATTGTGGAGAAGCCGCGGTGTTGATTGTGAGGGGTTCGCGCCTACCTCGCCGGAGCGGCAAAGGTGACATTAGTGGAATCGAGGTATTGAGTGATTTCTTGTCCACTTGGCTCAAAGATCAAGCCGTGACTTGATAGAGGAGCAAGTGAGAGCTTGAAGTCCACCTCAACGTGGATTAGGGGTGATTGGCAAATCACCGATACCACATGATAAATTTCGGTGTCTCTACCTTCTTGCATTACTTATTGCCTTGCAAGTAATTAGTGTTTTGCATATTGTTCCTCAAGTATTCAATCACCGTAGTTGTTTCTCATACATTGTTTACTTATTGTCACTAGAGAATTTATTCCTCTTGTTATATTGATTAAATTTACCTAGTGTTCTTGATTTTAGTCAAAACCGCCTATTCACCCCCCTCTAGCCGGTGTCCTAGATCCTACACTATCCAAGAGTTCATCCTTCTCATGAATAGCACCTATCAATTCATTTAATTTTTCTTTTTGTTGCATGTTGAGGTTGGCAAAAAGGGCAAGCAAATTATCTTCATCATCACTAGAGTTTTCCTCATCACTAGATGTTGCATATTTAGTGGAGGCTCTAGATTTTACCTTCTTTTTGTCGTCCTTTGCCATGAGGCACTTGTGGCCGACGTTGGGGAAGAGGAGACCCTTGTTGACGGTGATGTTTGCGACGTCCTCGTCGGAGGAGTCGGTGGAGCTCTCGTCGGAGTTCCACTCCCAGTAAACATGGGCATCACCGCCCTTCTTCTTGTAGTACCTCTTCTTCTCCTTCTTCTTCCCTCTCTTGTCGTCGCCCCTGTCACTGTCACTAGAAATAGGACATTTTGCTATAAAGTGACCGGGCTTACCACACTTGTAGCAAACTTTCTTGGAGCGGGGCTTGTAATCTTTCCCCCTCATTTGCTTGAGGATTTGGCAGAAACTCTTGATGATGAGCGTCATTTCCTCATTGTCGAGCTTGGAGGCGTCAATGGGGAGTCTACTTGGTGTAGACTCTTCTTTCTTCTCCTCCGTTGCTTTGAAGGCAACGGGTTGTACCTCGGGTGTGGAGGTGGTGCCTCGCTCGATGATTTGTTTGGAGCCTTTGATCATCAACTCAAAGCTCATAAATTTCCCTATCACTTCCTCAGGAGACATTAGTTTATATCTAGGATCACCACGAATTAATTGAACTTGAGTAGGGTTAAGAAAAACGAGTGATCTAAGAATAACCTTGACTATTTCATGGTCATCCCATTTGGTGCTCCCGAGGTTGCGCACTTGGTTCACCAAGGCTTTGAGCCTGTTGTACATGGCTTGTGGCTCCTCTCCTTGGTTGAGCATAAATCGACCGAGCTCCCCCTCAATCATTTCCCGCTTGGTGATCTTGGTCACCTCATCTCCTTCGTGCGCGGTCTTGAGCACTTCCCAAATATCTTTGGCACTCTTAAACCCTTGCACCTTATTATACTCCTCTCGACTTAGAGAGGCGAGGAGTATAGTAGTGGCTTGGGAGTTGAAGTGCCGGATTTGGGCTACCTCGTCCGAGTCATAGCCTTCATCCCCCACGGATGGTTCCTGCGCACCAAACTCAACAATGTCCCAAATGCTAGCGTAGAGTGAGGTTAGATGGTGCCTCATTTTATCACTCCACATACAATAGTCTTCACCGTCAAAAACTGGTGGTTTGCCTAGTGGGACGGAAAGTAAAGGAGTGCGTTTGGAAATGCGAGGATAGCATAAGGGGATCTTACTAAACTTCTTGCACTCATGGCGCTTAGAAGTGATGGATGGCGTGTCGGAGCCGAAGGTGGAAGGCGACGAAGAATCGGTCTCGTAGTAGACCACTTTCTTCATTTTCTTCTTCTTGTCGCCACTCCAGTGCGACTTGACGCGGGGAGGTGATTCCTCCCTCTTCTTGTTGCCGGACTCTCTCGATGGAGCTTTCCCGTGGCTTGTGGCGGGCTTCTCGCCGGTCACCATATCCTTCTTGGCGTGAGCTCCCGACATCACTTCGAGTGGTTAGGCTCTAATGAAGTACCGGCCTCTGATACCAATTGAAAGTCGCCTAGAGGGGGTGAATAGGCAAATCTGAAATTTATAAACTTTAAGCACAACTACAAGCCGGGGTTAGCGTTAGAAATATAATCGAGTCTGAAAAGGAGGGCGAAAAACAAATCACAAGCAAATAGCGAGAGTGACACGATGATTTGTTTTACCGAGGTTCGGTTCTTGCAAACCTACTCCCCGTTGAGGTGGTCACAAAGACCGGGTCTCTTTCAACCATTTCCCTCTCTCAAACGGTCACTTAGACCGAGTGAGCTTCTCTTCTCAATCAATTGGGACACTTAGTCCCCACAAGGACCACCACACAATTGGTGTCTCTTGCTTTGATTACAAATGTCTTGGGAACAAGAAATGGGGAAGAATAAAAGCGATCCAAGGGCAAGAGCTCAAAAGAACACAAAAAACTCTCTCTTCTAGTCACTATTGCTTTGAGTGGAATTGGGACTTGGAGAGATTTTGATTCACTCTATTTGTGTCTTGTATTGAATGCACTAGCTCTTGTATTGAATGTGTTGGCTGAAAACTTGGATGCCTTGAAGTGTTGTGGTTGGGGGGTATTTATAGCCCCAACCACCAAAGTGGCCGTTGGGGAAGGCTTCTGCCGACGGGCGCACCGGACAGTCCGGTGCGCCAGCCACGTCACCCAACCGTTAGGGTTCGACCGTTGGAGCTCTGACATGTGGGGCCACCGGATAGTCCGGTGGTGCACCAGACAGTCACTGTTCACTGTCCGGTGCGCCTTCTGGCGCCTGCTTTGACTCTGCACGCACAGTCCGCACTGTTCACTATTCACTGTACACTTTTGCAGTCGACCATTGGCGCTGTAGCCGTTACTCCGCTTGGCACACCGGACAGTCCGGTGCTACACCGGACAGCCCGGTGAATTACAGCGGAGGGGCTCCCCGAAAACCCGAAGCTAGCAAGTTGGAGCTGATCCACCCTGGTGCACCGGACACTGTCCGGTGGCACACCGGACAGTCTGGTGCGCCAGACCAGGACAACCTTTGGTTTTCTTTGCTCCTTTCATTTGGACCCTTTCTTATAACTTTGTATTGGTTTGTTGTGAACCTTTGGCACCTGTGGAACATATATTCTAGAGCAAACTAGTTAGTCCAATAATTTGTGTTGGTCAATTCAACCACCAAAATCATTTAGGAAAATGTTTGACCCTATATCTCTTTCAGAAGGGCTCCACAAATTCCCCTTCAGTTGGGAAGGACCCTTCAAGGTGACGGAAGTATGCCGACCCAGGTGTGTCCGGCTCGCCACAGCTGAAGGAATGTCTCTTCCCAACCCCTGGAACATAGAGCATCTCCGTAAGTTCTACCCATAGGAGCAAGCCTGAGGGGTTAAGTTTTCCTCTTTTTGTAACTAGGTTGTGCATACGTGTACGCCAGCCCGGTGAGGTCCGCCCTCATAAGCCCCACCTGTTGGTCTGCACCCATGCATGTTAAGTTATAAAGGAAGGATTTACCCCCTCAGATGTGCTCCTGTGATGGTTTTATTCTGCTACAGATTCCGGATATTATTTTTTATCTAACCCACCCATACGGTTTCCCATCCTTGCTGGTATGATGATATCCGAATTAAGTAGCCAGGCTTGCAGTTTAGGACCCCTCTACGAAAGCAGGGGGGTCCGGCAGCCTGGGGGCCAGTTCTAGAGAATGGGTACTCGTTCCCCGGGGTGGTCTAGAGCTATGCAGCCACTTAGCTTGGTTCCGTACCCTAAGCCTGCACGCCCACCACTCTGCCACAGGTATCCTAGTATTTGGAACTATAGCCCTGTGGGTCCGGGAACCTGGGGTCCGGTTCTGGAGAATGGACGCTCGTCTCCTGGGGTGGTCCGGAGCCATGTAGCCGCTTAGCCTAGTTCCGTACCCTAAGACTGCATGCTCCACCACTCTGCGATGGGTGTCCTAATATCTGGAGCTGTGATTCAGGGGGTCCGGACACACGGCTTGGCTTCTCGGTCTAAATCCTGCAGGTCCTGTTGCGTGAATCAAAGGATGGCTGATACCAGACGATGGGTCCTGTGGGTGTGCTACTAACACTTCCTAGCCAAAGCTGTGTACAGGTCCAGGTCCCAGTCAAGGCTACCTCCTGGGGGCTGGGTCACCAACTCTTCCTTACGTATGGTGGTATCCAGCCTCGACACGTCGAGCCTATGTGACAGAACCTCCCAAGTAATTAGGCCCACCTACAGTTGTCCTTGTCCAACGGACATCAGACACCCTGTAGATGTTCCTAAGTTACTTGACAAGCTCGGTATCTTTCCTTACTTTACCAGGAACGTCTCACCCATCTTGCAGACATTACAGAACATCAGAGAAATGCGGAAGCGAATTACATAAACTTACATTTATTTCAAAAGCAAGATGAGTTATTTTATTACAGACCAGACTAAAAGTGAGTGCAGAGTAGTAATATTATACAAACCAGGGGAGGCACAGACTCCTCCCGATAAGTTTAATAAACAAAAGATCCTAAGTGGAGGACCGAGTCCTCCCGCACTTCAGTCTTGTTTTTCTTCTTTTGGAACCACCTTGGCACAGAAGCAGCAAAAGTCTGCTACTTCCTCACCTAAAAACAACGAAGGGATAAACCCTGAGTATGGGATACTCAGCAAGTCTTACCCGACTAAAGAAAAGACTCTCAAGGGTATGCTGGTTGTAAGGAGTCAAGGTAAGGCTTTTCAATATTCAAAGACTCTGTTTTGCAGAAATGCTTACTAAAGTGGATCCTTAAAAATCCAATTTTATTTGTCAAGTTAGGTAAAATTACCTGCACTAGAGTTCTTTCTACCCTAGTTCAATCACTAGTCCTATACTAGCCAATTTCTCAACAAAAACCCTTTATCTTTTAGTGGAGTTCTACGTGTAAGTCAGTGGCCAAGTCTCCATAACCGCGGAGGTACGGCGATCCGAATCGATTATACTCAGCTGAGGATCTCCAATCACACGACATATGTAGCACTTAACCCTTGCATATGTCAACCCGCCACCGGGGTTCTTAAGACCGGATCAGGTTCACGCAAACCGAGAGCACAGCTACACCACCGTCCAGCCTCTTGCCACGGAGGGTACACGCTACTCTCGCCACCGCTCCACGCCCATTTCGTGTTATCTTATTCCGGCCTTAGTCTACCCGAGGCAAGGCTTACCCATGACGAGGCATGTGACCAGTTAAAGGGTCCTCGGTCAGCAGGCCTACATCGACAAGGTCCTTAATCGACTCAGACGGAGACACTACACCGAGACTCTCTTCTCGTGCAAGTCACCCGCCCGGTCTCAGCTTAATCATTTAACCCAAAACTTGGTACCTGGCAGAGGTACATCTTTTCCGATGTTGAATCCATCACGGCCATGATGGATCCACCATCAAGTTTTATTTTTGAAAACATCCCACCCACTTTTGCCACAACATCTTTTGTAAAAACAAAACCTTTTGTTTTTCTAAAGCAAAGCTAAGCATTAAAAAGCTTTTGTAAAACAGGTGATCAAGGAAGGTAATCAGATTCAAGGAAGGTAATGCAGGAATTGTTTTAGCAATCAATTCCTATCACCTAATGCATCAAGCAAGTGAGAAAGATTTTAAAATAGCAAGGAAGGTGGCAAATGCACCGGGGCTTGCCTTCGTTTACAGGTGATTCGGGTTCGGATCCACAGATATCGAAGTAGAAACTATTCCCGGCCTGGGATTCCGAAGGTGGTGGTGTCCTGTCTTCGGGGACTTCTACCTCTTCTTCACGTTCTAACCATAACCATACATAAGTATAAGAATGGATGCCATGGGATGCTCATGAGGATGCAAAGATAGCATAAACTTATTATTTATGTCTTGAATACAACTTTCCTTCACGGAGTTCCGGGAACTTAGGGTTTCCGGAGTCGGTAAAGGAGTTCATAGGGCAGGGGGGGTGTTTTGGGGTTTGGTGATCAAACAAGGTCCAAATCAATTCAAACTCTACCCAAGGCTTCTAAATATTGCTTTAAGTACCCATAAAAAGTTTGGGCATTTTTGGGCTTATCAATTAATTTCTAAAAATCCATAACTAATACTTTTAACCACTTTAAATACCCTAAAATTTCTTATTTCCACTAAAAATCACAATCTTATTTTTATTAAATACTATGGAAAATAACAAACCTAGGAAAATTAGTTTCACAATTTTAGCATTTTTCTACATTTTTCTACATATTTCTAAAGCTCTGCTGGAAAAAGAAAAAGAAAAGATTGAAACAGTGATGGGCCGGTTTCAGCCCAGCGGCCCAGTTCCAGGGAGGAAAGGCGCCCGCGCGCGCCCGCGCCCTGGCGGTTTTGCACGAAGGCCCTCACGGTTTTGGCTAACTCAAATCAGGTTTGTTGACTGTTTCACTGGGTCACTGACTGTTTGCACAAAAGTCCTTCCTCTTCTACCTATTCTGTGTTTAAAGTCCCCGACGGCGCTCGCGCACCGCCGCGCTCTGGCGAGCACTGTACCGGCCAAACGGGGCTATGACCGGCGCTCCCGAGCGACATACACAGGATTAAACCCCTAAGGAAGATTTCCCCTCACTCAATTGCGCTTATAATCAACTACGGAGCTCTGGCCACGGTGGCCAAGAGCATGGCGGCTAACGCGTTGTGTTCCCGGCAATCCCAGGCAGTTCAATTCGATTAAATGGATCGGGGAGCAACACCAACATGTAAGGGTGCTAGAACAAGGACGAGAAGGGAACGAGCAGACCTGGGGAAGGCTGGCCGCGGTGAGGTGAGTTCACGGTGGCGGAGAGTGGATTTGGGGCGAATCCAAAATTCACGAGCTCTAGCGAAGAACTGCCAGCGATTAACGGTGGCTGGGTGGATGATGATGTCATGCAGCTAGGGGAGGGCTCAATTTATAGTGCCCACGGGCGGTGGTGCTCAATTTGGCCGAGCCACGCGGCGGTCGGAGGTGAAGAAGAAAGCACTGGCCGCGTGAATTCGTGGCCAACGGCGTGGCAAGCTCACCGGCGACAATGGGACAGCCTTAAGGTGTCACGGTGGTGCGGTGGAAAGGCTAAGCCACGCGGCGCATGGCCGGGAGGCGGCGGTCACCGGCGAGGTAATCCACTCGGCCGCAAAGAGGGAGAGAGAGCCACGGGGGTCACCGGAGAGATCGCCAGCGCACGGGCGGTGAAGATCTTTTCAAGGTGAGCAACACCCACACGACCGTGGCACCAATCCCGGCAAAGAGGTCGCCGGCGGTGAGATCTTTTCTACGGCGGTCGATCTGATCCGGTTGGGGCACTGTACCATCAGGAGTTTCAGTCAGATGAACCTGACAGCGCATATTGAAGCTTCATTTTCTCCAGTTTTTATGTGGAATCTATATCAACTTTCTGCAGCAAAGGTGTAGAGCTATAATCCATCTATATCTTTGCTACAATGTGTACTCACAAAAAGTCACTGGATCCAAATCAAAATCGAGCTCAAAGTTCATGTCATAACACTGTTAATCTGTATTTCAGATTTCAGGCAGCCTGACAGTCCATCTTTGATTGGGTTTTTCTCCAAATTTCACATAAGACCATGGCTTGAACCCTTAAACAAAGTTGTTCTCCTATGATTTGGCTACAAACTTGATGTGGTGACTTAGGGCAAAAACCCTATGCTTTGCAAGTTACAAAGCCCTAAAGTGGAGCCTTTAACACTGAATTTCAGACTTAGTGTAGAACTCAAATGAGGTCCATTTTGCATTTAAGTCCAAAACTTAGGGTTTGGCTTTCAAGTCCACATATTTGTGAACCAATTGACTTTAAATACTTATTTGGCTTGGTTTTTGCACTTTAGCCCAAAAGTGGGCTAATTTTGCATATAAGCCCCTAGGGTTTGGTTTAGGGTTTTCCAGGGTTCCAATTAGGGTTTCTGGTATCCCAGGGGTATAAATGTGATTCACTTTATTTTTGGGGTCATTTTATGACTTTTACCCTAAAGCTTTTAGGTTTTCTTAACTTGGGTTAAGTTTTACCCCTTTAACCACTATTTAGGGTTAAGTCCTTTAACCAGGGTTCTATTTGCAAAAACATTAAAACAATACAACTTGTTTGAAATTTTTGCCTAGTGAATGCACTCTAGGTGTGTCAAACATATGCAATGTCAATGCTTATGATGTCATGCTCATGTTTTAGTTATAGTAACACCAGGGGTGTTACATCCTTCCCCCCATAAAAGAATCTCGTCCCGAGATTAAAAATCCTAGGGTAGGGAATGGTAAAGGAAACACATCACATTTTTATTTCCTTAATTTTGGTACAAGGCAGGGGTGATGTGGGGGTCACTTCTTTATTACACAGCTATACAGACTTTACAATTTACATGAGGCTAAAAAGCCTGGGAAATTCTTATCTAAGAAGTCTTGGGTTTCCCATGTAGCCTCGTCTTCAGAATGCTGGTTCCACTGTATCTTGTAGAATTTGAGAGTCTTTCTTCGGGTGACCCTGTCCTTTTGATCCAGAACTCGAATAGGATGCTCCGAGTATGTTAAATCTGGTTCCAGGACAACATCAGTCACTTCAATGGTTCGATCAGGAACCCGAAGACACTTCTTCAGTTGTGACACGTGGAACACATTGTGCACAGCAGACAATGTTTCGGGGAGCTGAAGTCGGTATGCCACTGGTCCACATTGCTCAAGTACCAGGAATGGACCAATGTACCTGGGTGCAAGTTTCCCTTTAACCCCAAAACGCGATACACCCTTCATTGGTGAGACCTTCAGGTAAACATAGTCTCCATCCAGGAAATATAAGGGCCTTCGCCGTGTGTCTGCAAAACTCTTCTGACGAGCTTGTGCCTTTTTCATATTATGAATAATTCTCTGAACCTTTTCTTTGACCTCTTTCACCATATCAGGCCTAAAGAAATATCTTTCTCCAGGTTCAGACCAATTTAGCGGAGTTCGACACCGACGTCCATATAAAGCTTCAAAAGGTGCCATCTTGATACTTTCTTGATAACTGTTATTGTATGAAAACTCCGCTAGGGGCAAACATTCATCCCATTTTGGTGAGAAGTCCAGGACACACGCCCGCAGCATATCTTCAAGTATTTGGTTCACTCTCTCAGTCTGTCCACTGGTTTGAGGATGATAGGCCGAACTATGGATTAACTTAGTACCCAAGGATTTGTGAAGTGCTTCCCAAAACTTGGCTACAAATTGAGGTCCACGATCCGACACTATGGTCTTTGGAACACCATGCAGACTAAGAATACGAGCAATGTACAATTGGGCGTAGACAGTAACCGGGGAATTTGTCTTGACTGGCAGAAAGTGAGCAACCTTTGTAAGCCGATCAATTATAACCCAAATAGAGTCATACCCTTTTATCGTCCTGGGCAGTCCCACAATAAAGTCCATACTGATGTCTTCCCATTTCCATGTTGGGATTGGCAAAGATTGTAATGGACCAGCAGTTTTCATGTGTATGGCCTTGACACGTCTGCAAGTGTCACACTTCGCCACATAGCGTGCATTTTCAACCTTCATCTTTGTCCACCAGTAATGTTGCTTTAAGTCTTGATACATCTTAGTGCTTCCGGGATGAATAGAATAACGACTAAGATGTGCTTCATCAAGAATTTGCTGGCGGAGCTCTTCGTTCTTTGGCACTACTATGCGGTTTTTAAACCATATCACACCTTGATCGTCTTCCTTGAAACACTTGGCTACTCCAGCCTTTATCTTCTCTCGAATGTGCTTCATACCCAGATTATCTTTTTGAGCATCAATTATCCTTTGCAAAATGATTGACTCAAGCTTTAACTGATTCAGAGTCCCTTGTTGGATGATCCCCAGGTTTAGCTTTTCCATTTCTTGACACAAAGTGTTCTCGAAGGTCTTCGCCATAAGACAGTGGCAGGAAGTCTTACGACTCAACGCATCTGCCACCACATTGGCCTTGCCTGGGTGATAATGGATCTCCAGTTCATAGTCTTTGATGAGCTCAAGCCATCGTCTTTGCCTCATATTTAACTCTGACTGGGTGAAGATATACTTCAAACTTTTATGATCTGTATATATGTGACAGATATTTCCCAGCAGATAGTGACGCCAAATCTTTAGGGCATGAACCACAGCAGCTAGCTCCAGATCATGAGTTGGATAATGCTCCTCATGTCGGCGCAACTGCCTTGAAGCATACGCAATTACTCGGCCCTCTTGCATCAGTACACAGCCGAGCCCACTGCCAGATGCATCACAATATACGTCAAAGGGTTTAGTGATGTCCGGTTGAGCCAATACCGGAGCAGTGGTCAATAGTGTCTTCAATTGCTCAAAGGCTTCATTGCACTTAGAAGACCAATTGAACTTAATGTCATTCTTTAATAAACTTGTGATTGGCTTCACAAGTTTAGAAAAATCTGGTATGAATCTGCGATAATACCCAGCTAGTCCAAGAAAACTCCGGACTTGGTGAACAGTTGTTGGGGGTTTCCACTCCAGAATATCTTTGACCTTGCTAGGATCTACCGCAATTCCTTTAGCCGATAACACGTGCCCCAAAAATTGAATTTCTTCCAGCCAAAACGCGCACTTGCTGAACTTGGCATATAACTGGTGTTCCCTGAGGCGCGTCAATACAATCCGTAGATGCTGAGCATGGTCCTCTTCATTCTTAGAATATATCAAAATATCGTCGATGAAGACTACCACGAATTTGTCCAACTCGGGCATGAACACCGAGTTCATCAAATAGGTGAAGTGGGCAGGAGCATTTGTGAGCCCGAAAGACATTACCAAGTATTCAAACAATCCATACCGCGTAGTAAACGCGGTCTTCGGTATATCCTCGGGCCGAATACGGATTTGATGATAGCCCGACCTGAGATCAATTTTGGAAAATACCCTCGCCCCAGTCAGTTGATCAAATAAGATGTCGATCCTTGGAAGAGGGTATTTATTCTTGATGGTGACCTCATTTAGGTGTCGATAATCCACGCACATTCGCAAGGTTTGATCCTTCTTCTTAACAAAAATGGCGGGACAACCCCATGGGGACGAGCTTGGCCGGATGAATCCCTTATTCAGTAGATCTTGCAATTGAATCTTCAGTTCCGCCAATTCATTAGGGGGCATACGGTACGATCTTCGGGAGATGGGAGCCATACCGGGCTTTAGCTCAATTACAAATTCTACATCTCTTTCAGGGGGCAGTCCAGGCAAATCTTCCGGAAATACATCTGGAAACTCACATACTACCGGAATGTTCTTAATCTCCGGTACAATAACCTCATATACTCTACCAGAAGCTTTGGCTGGATTGGTTGCGGGGAGAGTCAAAAGAATCTCTTCTTGGTTATAGCTCAACCTGACGGTTCTGAGTTCAGTGTTGAGGATTGCCTTGTGTTGGGTTAACCAATTCATACCCAGAATTACATCTATATCCTGGCCCTTTAGAACAATCATGTTAGCAGGAAAGTTCCGTCCGGCCATTGTTACTGGCACTCCATAGGCCACTTCTCTAGTATAAATGTGTCCCCCAGGTGAATGAATTTTAAATCCCTCCTTTGATTCATGGTATACAATATGATGTTGTTCCACAAACTTCTTGCTAATGAATGTATGTGAAGCACCAGAATCAAAAAGAATAATTGCTGGGTGACTGGCCACGGGAAACGTACCCATCATCACCGGCTCTCCTTCCGGTGTAGTAGCCACTTGAGTGTAATATACACGCCCCGTTTTCTTCGTATTCTTCCCCATAGCATTTCCTTTAGGCTGAGCTGATTTCCCAGATCCTTGCGAAGCATTAGATTGATTTTGCCTAGGATATGGGCAGTCTTTAATAAAATGTCCCGACTTGCCGCAATTAAAGCACCCAGTTGAAGAACTAGGCAAGGCAGGGAATCGAGTGCCTGGGGCACCCGGCTGATTTGGGGTAGTGGGGGTATTGTGGGGGCGGATAATGATTGACTGTTTAAAGGGAAATGAAGGTGGACGAGAAAAAGTGCGATTTTGGCTTGAAGGTCGGATCACAAACCGTGGTTTCTTCGCCTGGCCCTGATTAGGCCTCTCACCACCGAATCCCTTATTCTTCCCGGAATTTGTGTATTTTGCTTCAACAGATAAGGCTGTGCTGACAGCCTTTCCATACGTGAGATCTATGCATGTGGCCATTTTCCTAAGGAAGCGGGTATTGTCTGCGGTGGCATTCACCAAGGAGGCGATCGCCTCGGCTAACGTGGGAGGAACTGGAGGTGGGTTTGGGGTAACATCCCGTCCCCCAGAAGTTCCTGCTGCGTCCTGTCCTCGAGTCCTGGTCGGCATCTGTGGCAAAAACATTTGAAGTAAACATAATGTGCCAGAGAAAACCTTCCATTTTACATTACTATAAAAAGTAATGATACAGACTCGATATTACATAACAGGATACAATACCCATTATACAAAAGTTCAACCTATTATACAACAGTACACCCTACAATACCCTACCATACACTACTCTACTTCTATTACACCTTTATTCCTGCTTGCCATTACTCTTGGCGGCTTCATCGTCAGGTGTGGGAGTCCAGACATCAACCAACATCAAAGAAGGAGGGGGCTCAAAAAGGTCTAACTCCCCACCCAGCGCACGTCCCGCAACGTGAGATGGTCCAGCTTTCGCCTCAGCAGGTTGTGCAGGCTCACTTGGGTGTAGTTGTGAGTATAGTATATGGACTTCCTCGTGCAACGTATTGCAGTAAACCTGCAGGTTATCAACGGTCGAGCTAAGTTCTTTAACTCGGGCCTGAGCCCTTGCTTCCTTAGCACACATTAGCAAACGAGACTGTACGGCCCAGTCGAGTGCTAAGTCTCGATCAGCGAGTTGATCCTGCAGATGTCGGATGTCCCTTCTCAGTTCGTTGATTCTATCTTCGTCGGCGACCCAAGCATCAGTCCTATGTTGCAGCGCTGCTTGAAGTCGACTCACACGGGCTTCAAGGTCTCCGATGGGGTCGTTACTTCCACTGCTGCTGCTTTCATGTCGGGGAGCCAATTGATGCCGAGGCACCCCAATTGGTCCCGTAGACTTGCGGGCCGTTAGCCTGGTACGTGGCGGCATCTTTTCTAAGGGGGAAAACGTTATTAGTATAGTGCTTAGCATGATGCATGTATAATTACAGAATCAACCTTAGTCGATTCAACCTTCTATACGTTGCACTCTTCCTATCTGGTCTTTAAGATAGACTCCTCAGAATACTTAGGTAAGAAGAGAAAAGAATTCTTAGGTAAGACTTTTGAAAATTCTTTTGAAGATGCCTCATAATATCTGCAAAGAAGGGCTACGCTCCGATACCAGCTGTGACAGAACCTCCCAAGTAATTAGGCCCACCTACAGTTGTCCTTGTCCAACGGACATCAGACACCCTGTAGATGTTCCTAAGTTACTTGACAAGCTCAGTATCTTTCCTTACTTTACCAGGAACGTCTCACCCATCTTGCAGACATTATAGAACATCGGAGAAATGCGGAAGCGAATTACATAAACTTACATTTATTTCAAAAGCAAGATGAGTTATTTTATTACAGACCAGACTAAAAGTGAGTGCAGAGTAGTAATATTATACAAACCAGGGGAGGCACAGACTCCTCCCGATAAGTTTAATAAACAAAAGATCCTAAGTGGAGGACCGAGTCCTCCCGCACTTCAGTCTTGTTTTTCTTCTTTTGGAACCACCTTGGCACAGAAGCAGCAAAAGTCTGCTACTTCCTCACCTAAAAACAACGAAGGGATAAACCCTGAGTATGGGATACTCAGCAAGTCTTACCCGACTAAAGAAAAGACTCTCAAGGGTATGCTGGTTGTAAGGAGTCAAGGTAAGGCTTTTCAATATTCAAAGACTCTGTTTTGCAGAAATGCTTACTAAAGTGGATCCTTAAAAATCCAATTTTATTTGTCAAGTTAGGTAAAATTACCTGCACTAGAGTTCTTTCTACCCTAGTTCAATCACTAGTCCTATACTAGCCAATTTCTCAACAAAAACCCTTTATCTTTTAGTGGAGTTCTACGTGTAAGTCAGTGGCCAAGTCTCCATAACCGCGGAGGTACGGCGATCCGAATCGATTATACTCAGCTGAGGATCTCCAATCACACGACATATGTAGCACTTAACCCTTGCATATGTCAACCCGCCACCGGGGTTCTTAAGACCGGATCAGGTTCACGCAAACCGAGAGCACAGCTACACCACCGTCCAGCCTCTTGCCACGGAGGGTACACGCTACTCTCGCCACCGCTCCACGCCCATTTCGTGTTATCTTATTCCGGCCTTAGTCTACCCGAGGCAAGGCTTACCCATGACGAGGCATGTGACCAGTTAAAGGGTCCTCGGTCAGCAGGCCTACATCGACAAGGTCCTTAATCGACTCAGACGGAGACACTACACCGAGACTCTCTTCTCGTGCAAGTCACCCGCACGGTCTCAGCTTAATCATTTAACCCAAAACTTGGTACCTGGCAGAGGTACATCTTTTCCGATGTTGAATCCATCACGGCCATGATGGATCCACCATCAAGTTTTATTTTTGAAAACATCCCACCCACTTTTGCCACAACATCTTTTGTAAAAACAAAACCTTTTGTTTTTCTAAAGCAAAGCTAAGCATTAAAAAGCTTTTGTAAAACAGGTGATCAAGGAAGGTAATCAGATTCAAGGAAGGTAATGCAGGAATTGTTTTAGCAATCAATTCCTATCACCTAATGCATCAAGCAAGTGAGAAAGATTTTAAAATAGCAAGGAAGGTGGCAAATGCACCGGGGCTTGCCTTCGTTTACAGGTGATTCGGGTTCGGATCCACAGATATCGAAGTAGAAACTATTCCCGGCCTGGGATTCCGAAGGTGGTGGTGTCCTGTCTTCGGGGACTTCTACCTCTTCTTCACGTTCTAAGCATAACCATACATAAGTATAAGAATGGATGCCATGGGATGCTCATGAGGATGCAAAGATAGCATAAACTTATTATTTATGTCTTGAATACAACTTTCCTTCATGGAGTTCCGGGAACTTAGGGTTTCCGGAGTCGGTAAAGGAGTTCATAGGGCAGGGGGGGTGTTTTGGGGTTTGGTGATCAAACAAGGTCCAAATCAATTCAAACTCTACCCAAGGCTTCTAAATATTGCTTTAAGTACCCATAAAAAGTTTGGGCATTTTTGGGCTTATCAATTAATTTCTAAAAATACATAACTAATACTTTTAACCACTTTAAATACCCTAAAATTTCTTATTTCCACTAAAAATCACAATCTTATTTTTATTAAATACTATGGAAAATAACAAACCTAGGAAAATTAGTTTCACAATTTTAGCATTTTTCTTCATTTTTCTACATATTTCTAAAGCTCTGCTGGAAAAAGAAAAAGAAAAGATTGAAACAGTGATGGGCCGGTTTCAGCCCAGCGGCCCAGTTCCAGGGAGGAAAGGCGCCCGCGCGCGCCCGCGCTCTAGCGGTTTTGCACGAAGGCCCTCACGGTTTTGGCTAACTCAAATCAGGTTTGTTGACTGTTTCACTGGGTCACTGACTGTTTGCACAAAAGTCCTTCCTCTTCTACCTATTCTGTGTTTAAAGTCCCCGACGGCGCTCGCGCACCGCCGCGCTCTGGCGAGCACTGTACCGGCCAAACGTGGCTATGACCGGCGCTCCCGAGCGACATACACCGGATTAAACCCCTAAGGAAGATTTCCCCTCACTCAATTGCGCTTATAATCAACTACGGAGCTCTGGCCACGGTGGCCAAGAGCATGGCGGCTAACGCGTTGTGTTCCCGGCGATCCCAGGCAGTTCAATTCGATTAAATGGATCGGGGAGCAACACCAACATGTAAGGGTGCTAGAACAAGGACGAGAAGGGAACGAGCAGATCTGGGGAAGGCTGGCCGCGGTGAGGTGAGTTCACGGTGGCGGAGAGTGGATTTGGGGCGAATCCAAAATTCGCGAGCTCTAGCGAAGAACTGCCAGGATTAACGGTGGCTGGGTGGATGATGATGTCATGCAGCTAGGGGAGGGCTCAATTTATAGTGCCCGCGGGCGGTGGTGCTCAATTTGGCCGAGCCACGCGGCGGTCGGAGGTGAAGAAGAAAGCACTGGCCGCGTGAATTCGTGGCCAACGGCATGGCAAGCTCACCGGCGACGATGGGACAACCTTAAGGTGTCACGGTGGTGCGGTGGAAAGGCTAAGCCACGTGGCGCATGGCCGGGAGGCGGCGGTCACCGGCGAGGTAATCCACTCGGCCGCAAAGAGGGAGAGAGAGCCACGGGGGTCACCGGAGAGATCGCCAGCGCACGGGCGGTGAAGATCTTTTCAAGGTGAGCAACACCCACACGGCCGCGGCACCAATCCCGGCAAAGAGGTCGCCGGCGGTGAGATCTTTTCTACGGCGGTCGATCTGATCCGGTTGGGGCACTGTACCATCAGGAGTTTCAGTCAGATGAACCTCACAGCGCATATTGAAGCTTCATTTTCTCCAGTTTTTATGTGGAATCTATATCAACTTTCTGCAGCAAAGGTGTAGAGCTATAATCCATCTATATCTTTGCTACAATGTGTACTCACAAAAAGTCACTGGATCCAAATCAAAATCGATCTCAAAGTTCATGTCATAACACTGTTAATCTGTATTTCAGATTTCAGGCAGCCTGACAGTCCATCTTTGATTGGGTTTTTCTCCAAATTTCACATAAGACCATGGCTTGAACCCTTAAACAAAGTTGTTCTCCTATGATTTGGCTACAAACTTGATGTGGTGACTTAGGGCAAAAACCCTATGCTTTGCAAGTTACAAAGCCCTAAAGTGGAGCCTTTAACACTGAATTTCAGACTTAGTGTAGAACTCAAATGAGGTCCATTTTGCATTTAAGTCCAAAACTTAGGGTTTGGCTTTCAAGTCCACATATTTGTGAACCAATTGACTTTAAATACTTATTTGGCTTGGTTTTTGCACTTTAGCCCAAAAGTGGGCTAATTTTGCATATAAGCCCCTAGGGTTTGGTTTCAGGGTTTTCCAGGGTTCCAATTAGGGTTTCTGATATCCCAGGGGTATAAATGTGATTCACTTTATTTTTGGGGTCATTTTATGACTTTTACCCTAAAGCTTTTAGGTTTTCTTAACTTGGGTTAAGTTTTACCCCTTTAACCACTATTTAGGGTTAAGTCCTTTAACTAGGGTTCTATTTGCAAAAACATTAAAACAATACAACTTGTTTGAAATTTTTGCCTAGTGAATGCACTCTAGGTGTGTCAAACATATGCAATGTCAATGCTTATGATGTCATGCTCATGTTTTAGTTATAGTAACACCAGGGGTGTTACAGCCTACATCCCAGGGGGGCTAAGTACTAGGAGAGGAGATGGTAACGCCACACACAGCAAGAACAAATGACATACATATAAGAGCTATTTAATTGATAGTTCCTAAAAGTATCTTACAAAACAAAAGTTATTACATCCGCCTTCAAGCGGAGCCCTAGCCTCATTTCTACAGGTATGAAGTACTTGACATCAGCAGGGTCACGCTGAAAGCGTGCAGCCGCCGTCTCCATGGCGTCCTGTACGACCTCCCAGGCAGCGTCTTCAGTGTCGGCAACCGGACCAGCGATCACTACCACCGCCCGTGGGCATCCTCCCTCAGCACCGTCGTAGCGCAGCTGCCGCCGCAACCGCCGGGCGCAGGCCTGCCGCTCACTCTGAACACGGTGGCGGCCACTAGGAACAGCGGCGCTAGCGGCAACCTAGGGCTGCATATTGCCAACGGCGACGGTCTCCTCGATGCGTGTGTCAAGGCAAAGGAGCCCTCATCGTTGGAGGTGACATCGAGGCCATTAAAGCCAAAGAGATGGAGGCGCGACAGCGCATGGCGCTCGGCGGCCTGGCCGCTGAGATGGAGCCAGAGCTTGACCAGTTCATGGAGGCGTACCACGAGACCGCTGTGGGAGGTAATGAAATTCATGCGGAAGATGGAGCCGCAGCTCAGCTCGCTTTTCATCTCCGAAAGGTCACTGCACAACACCCTTTTGTCCGGGCGCTGGCGAAAGAAGTACCACCCCACTCCATCCTTGTGCTGAAGCTTGAGGCCGAACTCCCCTAGCAGCAGCAGGAAGAAGGGCAAGATCGGCAGCGCCAACCCACAGGAGAGGTAGGAGACGAAGAGCACGAACTCCCCAACGGCGAGATCGTCGAGGGGAGAGGCGCCGACGCGGATCCTTCTAGCGAACGCTGGCATGCCCCATCCAAGCAGGTTGCGCACCAGGTTGAGTGCCACCTCGGACTAGAAGCGCTCGGGATGGACTAGTGAGGCCATGGCGACTACGACGGCGGAAAGCAGAGGAGCATAAATGCAATGGGGCGCTGAGAGCTCGAAGGCGAAAGGGCGCAGTAGTTGGAGAGAATGCGAAAGCGTAACTGCTGCACGCGGGGTGAATCCCTTTTCAAGGAAGACTCTCCCGCTCGTGCCCCGAGACGCTGCAGAAAATCTCGCTCGATGCGCACCAAAGTAGCCCGAACTATGACACGAGGGCCTGGGCCCACAAGTCATACAGCTGGCGGGCGGGTCTCTGAGTGTGAAGAAGGCGAACCGCCTCGCGAGGAGCAAACCGCCGCCCACGGTAGTGCGCCTCTTCATCTCCGCCGAAAACAACGGTCCAGTCTCTGACACGGGGGCCAGGGCCCACGAGTCATACCCCTTGGGTGTCGGTTTCTGAGCGTAGAAAGAGCGAACCGCCGCTCGCGCCAGTACCGCGCCTCCTCGGGGCTACCGCAGAAGACAGAGAAGGTGAATTTTTAAACCGATGCAACAATATCAAGGCGCCTCGCTGAAAGGGAATTAGGCTTACACCTATTTTCCTAATTGATTTTGGTGGTTGAATTGCCCAACACAAACAATTGGACTAACTAGTTTGCCCTAGTGTATAGATTATACAGGTGTAAAAAGGTTCACACTTAGCCAATAAAAAGATCAAGTATTGGATTCAACAAAGGAGCAAAGGGGCAACCGAAGGCACCTCTGGTCTGGGGGCACCGGACTGTCCGGTGTACACCGGACAGTGTCCGGTGCACCAGAGGACTCCAACTCGAACTTGCCACCTTCGGGAATTTCCAGAGGCACTCGCGCTATAATTCACCGGACTGTCCGGTGTACACCGGACAGTGTCCGGTGCTCCAAGGAAGAGCTGCCTCAGGAACTCGCCAGCCTTGGGAAAACGCAGCGACTGCTCCGCTATAATTCACCGGACATGTCCGGTGTACACCGGACTGTCCGGTGAACCAGCAGAGCAACGGCTACTTCGCGCCAACGGTCACCTGCAGGCGCATTTAATGCGCGCCAGAAGCGCGCAGAAGTGAGGCACGCGCGCGCTGGCACACCGGACATTGAACAGTACATGTCCGGTGTGCACCGGACATCCAGGCGGGCCCAGAAGACAGAAGCTCCAACGGTCGGAATCCAACGGCATTGGTGACGTGGCTGGCGCACCGGACATGTCCGGTGTGCACCGGACTGTCCGGTGCACCATACGACAGACAGCCTCCACCAACGGTCATGTTTGGTGGTTGGGGCTATAAATACCCCAACCACCCCACCATTCATTGCATCCAAGTTTTCCAGCTTCCAACCACTATACAAGAGCTAGCATTCATTGCAAAGCACACCAAAAGAGATCAAATCCTCTCCCAACTCCACACAAAGCCTTAGTGACTAGAGAGAGTGATTTGTAGTGTTCATTTGAGCTCTTGCGCTTGGATCGCTTCTTTTCTTTGGCATTCTTTCTTGTGATCAAACACTCACTTGTAATTGAGGCAAGAGACACCAATTGTGTGGTGGTCCTTGCGGGAAGTTTGATTCCCAAGCGATTTGAGAAGAGAAGCTCACTCGGTCCGAGGGACCGTTTGAGAGAGGGAAAGGGTTGAAAAAGACCCGGCCTTTGTGGCCTCCTCAACGGGGAGTAGGTTTGTGAGAACCGAACCTCGGTAAAACAAATCCTTGTTCTCACCGCTTTACTCGCTTGCGATTTGTTTTACACCCACTCACGGACTCAGTTTTATTTCTAACGCTAACCCGGCTTGTAGTTGTGTTTATATTTGTAAATTTTAGTTTCGCCCTATTCACCCCCCCTCTAGGCGACTATCAATTGGTATCAGAGGTTGGTGCTTCATTAGAGCCTAACCGCTCAAAGTGATGTCAGGAGATCACGCCAAGAAGGAGATGGAGACCGGCGAAAAGCCCACTACAAGCCACGGGAGCGCTTCATCGGAAGAGTCCCGCACCTTGAGAAAGGAGAAGAAAGACTCCTTAAAAGGGAAGGAGAAGAAGAAGGACTCCTCCAAAGGGAAGGAGAAGAAATCTTCTTCACACAAAGAGAAGAAGGAAAAATCCTCTTCTCACAAGCCTCGTCGGAGTGTGGACAAGAAAAAGAAGATGAGGAAAGTGGTCTACTACGAGACCGACTCTTCATCAACATCCACCTCCGGCTCCGACGCGGCGTCCGTCACTTCTAAGCGCCAAGAGCGTAAGAAGTATAGTAAGATTCCCCTACGCTATCCTCGCATTTCTAAACATACACCTTTACTTTCCGTCCCATTAGGCAAACCACCAACTTTTGATGGTGAAGATTATGCTAGGTGGAGTGATTTAATGCAATTTCATCTAACCTCACTCCACAAAAGTATATGGGATGTTGTTGAGTTTGGTGCACAGGTACCATTCGTAGGGGATGAAGACTATGATGAGGATGAGGTAGCCCAAATCGAGCACTTCAACTCTCAAGCAACAACAATACTCCTCGCCTCTCTAAGTAGAGAGGAGTATAACAAAGTGCAAGGGTTGAAGAGCGCCAAGGAGGTTTGGGATGTGCTCAAAACCGCACACGAAGGAGATGAGCTCACAAAGATCACCAAGCGGGAGACGATCGAGGGGGAGCTCGGTCGGTTCCGGCTTCGCAAAGGGGAGGAGCCACAAAACATGTACAACCGGCTCAAGACCTTGGTGAATCAAGTGCGCAACCTCGGGAGCAAAAAGTGGGATGACCACGAGGTGGTTAAGGTTATTCTAAGATCTCTTATTTTCCTTAACCCTACTCAAGTTCAATTAATCCGTGGCAACCCAAGATATACACTAATGACCCCCGAGGAAGTAATCGGGAATTTTGTAAGTTTTGAGTGCATGATCGAAGGCTCGAGGAAGATCAACGAGCTTGATGATCCCTCCACATCCGAAGCTCAACCCATCACATTCAAGGCGACGGAGGAAAAGAAGGAGGAGTCTACACCAAGTAGACAACCAATCGACGCCTCCAAGCTCGACAATGAGGAAATGGCGCTCGTCATCAAGAGCTTCCGCCAAATCCTCAAACAAAGGAGGGGGAAAGACTACAAGTCCCGCTCCAAGAAGGTTTGCTACAAGTGTGGTAAGCCCGGTCACTTTATAGCTAAATGTCCATTATCAAGTGATAGTGACAGAGGCGACGACAAGAAGGGGAGAAGAAAGGAGAAGAAGAGGTACTACAAGAAGAAGGGCGGCGATGCCCATGTTTGTCGGGAGTGGGACTCCGACGAAAGCTCTAGCGACTCCTCCAACGACGAGGACGCCGCCAACATCGCCGTCACCAAGGGACTTCTCTTCCCCAACGTCGGCCACAAGTGCCTCATGGCAAAGGACGGCAAAAAGAAGAAGGTTAAATCTAAATCCTCCACTAGATATGAATCCTCTAGTGATGATAATGCTAGTGATGAGGAAGATAATTTGTGTACCCTTTTTGCCAACCTTAACATGGAACAAAAAGAAAAATTAAATGAATTGATTAGTGCTATTCATGAAAAGGATGACCTTTTGGATTCTCAAGAGGACTTCCTAATTAAGGAAAACAAGAAACATGTTAAGGTTAAAAATGCTTATGCTTTAGAAGTAGAAAAATGTGAAAAATTGTCTAGTGAGCTAAGCACTTGCCATGAGACTATAGACAACCTTAAAAATGAGAATTCTAATTTATTAGCTAAGGTTGAGTCTCATGTTTGTAATTTTTCAATTCCCAATCTTAGAAATGATAATGATGATTTACTTGCTAAGATTAAAGAATTGAACTCATCTCTTGTTAGCCTTAAGAATGAAAATGAAAAATTAATTGCTAAGGCTAAAGATTTTAATGTTTGCAATGCTACTATTTCCGACCTTAGAACTAAGAATGACATGTTACATGCTAAGGTTGTAGAATTAAAATCTTGCAAACCCTCTACATTTATCGTTGAGCATGTATCTATTTGTACTAGATGTAGAGATGTTGATATTAATGCTATTCATGATCACATGTCTTTAATTAAACAACAAAATGATCATATAGCTAAATTAGATGCTAAAATTGCCGAACATAACTTAGAAAACAAAAAATTTAAATTTGCTAGAAGTATGCTCTATGGTGGGAGACGCCCTGGCATCAAGGATGGCATTGGCTTCCAAAGGGGAGACAATGTCAAACTTAATGCCCCCCCTAAGAAATTGTCTAATTTTGTTAAGGGCAAGGCTCCCATGCCTCAGGATAACGAGGGTTACATTTTATACCCTGCCGGTTATCCTGAGGACAAAATTAGGAGAATTCATTCTAGGAAGTCTCACTCTGGCCCTAACCATGCTTTTATGTATAAGGGTGAGACATCTAGCTCTAGGCAACCAACCCGTGCCAAGTTGCCTAAGAAGAAAACTCCTAGTGCATCAAATGAACATAGTCTTTCATTTAAAACTTTTGATGCATCTTATGTGTTGACTAACAAATCCGGCAAAGTAGTTGCCAAATATGTTGGGGGCAAGCACAAGGGGTCAAAGACTTGTGTTTGGGTACCCAAAGTTCTTGTGTCTAATGCCAAAGGACCCAAAACCATTTGGGCACCTAAAGTCAATAACTAAACTTTTTTTGTAGGTTTATGCATCCGGGGGCTCAAGTTGGATAATCGACAGCGGGTGCACAAACCACATGACATGGGAGAAGAAAATGTTCTCCTCCTATGAGAAAAACCAAGATCCCCAACGAGCTATCACATTCGGGGATGGAAATCAAGGTTTGGTCAAAGGCTTGGGTAAAATAGCTATATCACCTGACCATTCTATTTCCAATGTTTTTCTTGTAGATTCATTAGGTTACAATTTGCTTTCCGTATCTCAATTGTGCAAAATGGGCTACAACTGTCTCTTTACTGATGTAAGTGTCACTGTCTTTAGAAGAAGTGATGATTCAATAGCATTTAAGGGTGTGTTAGAGGGTCAGCTATACTTAGTAGATTTTGATAGAGCTGAACTCGACACATGCTTAATTGCTAAGACTAACATGGGCTGGCTCTGGCATCGCCGACTAGCACATGTTGGAATGAAGAATCTTCACAAGCTTCTAAAGGGAGAACACATTTTAGGACTAACAAATGTTCATTTTGAGAAAGACAGGATTTGTAGCGCATGCCAAGCAGGGAAGCAAGTTGGTGCCCATCATCCACACAAGAACATCATGACGACCGACAGGCCGCTTGAGCTACTCCACATGGATCTATTCGGCCCGATTGCTTACATAAGCATCGGCGGAGTAAGTATTGTCTTGTAATAGTGGATGATTATTCTCGCTTCACTTGGGTATTCTTTTTGCAGGAAAAATCTCAAACCCAAGAAACCTTAAAGGGATTCTTGAGACGAGCTCAAAACGAGTTCGGCTTAAGGATCAAGAAAATTAGAAGCGACAACGGGACGGAGTTCAAGAACTCACAAATTGAAGGCTTCCTTGAGGAGGAGGGCATCAAGCATGAGTTCTCTTCTCCCTACACTCCACAACAAAATGGTGTAGTGGAGAGGAAGAATCGAACTCTATTAGACATGGCAAGAACCATGCTTGATGAGTACAAGACTTCGGATCGGTTTTGGGCCGAGGCGGTCAACACCGCTTGCTACGCCATCAACCGGTTATATCTACACCAAATCCTCAAGAAGACATCATATGAACTCCTAACCGATAAAAAGCCCAACATTTCATATTTTAGAGTCTTTGGTAGCAAATGCTTTATTCTTGTTAAAAGAGGTAGAAAATCTAAATTTGCTCCTAAGACTGTAGAAGGTTTTTTACTAGGATATGATTCAAACACAAGGGCATATAGAGTCTTTAACAAGTCCTCCGGACAAGTTGAAGTTTCTTGTGACGTTGTGTTTGATGAGACTAACGGCTCTCAAGTAGAGCAAGTTGATCTTGATGAGATAGGTATTGAAGAGGCTCCGTGCATCGCGCTAAGGAACATGTCCATTGGGAATGTGTGTCCTAAGGAATCCGAAGAGCCTCCAAATGCACAAGATCAACCATCCTCCTCCACGCAAGCATCTCCACCAACTCAAAATGAGGATGAAGCTCAAGTTGATGAAGTAGAAGATCAAGCAAATGAGCCACCTCAAGATGACGGCAATGATCAAGGGGGAGATGCAAATGATCAAGACAAGGAGGATGAAGAACAAAGACCGCCACACCCAAGAGTCCACCAAGCAATTCAACGAGATCACCCCATCGACACCATCCTCGGCGACATTCATAAGGGGGTAACTACTAGATCTCATGTTGCACATTTTTGTGAACATTACTCTTTTGTTTCCTCTATTGAGCCGCACAGGGTAGAGGAAGCACTCCAAGATTCGGATTGGGTGGTGGCAATGCAAGAGGAGCTCAACAACTTCACTAGGAATGAGGTATGGCATTTAGTTCCACGTCCTAATCAAAATGTTGTAGGAACCAAATGGGTCTTCCACAACAAGCAAGATGAGCATGGTGTGGTGACAAGGAACAAAGCTCGACTTGTGGCCAAGGGATACTTCCAAGTCGAAGGTTTGGATTTCGTTGAAACCTATGCACCCGTAGCTAGGCTTGAGTCAATTCGCATATTATTGGCCTATGCTACTTACCATGGCTTTAAGCTTTATCAAATGGACGTGAAAAGTGCCTTCCTCAATGGACCAATCAAGGAAGAGGTCTATGTTGAGCAACCTCCCGGCTTTGAAGATAGTGAGTACCCTAACCATGTCTATAAACTCTCTAAGGCGCTTTATGGGCTCAAGCAAGCCCCAAGAGCATGGTATGAATGCCTTAGAGATTTCCTTATCGCTAATAGCTTCAAAGTCGGAAAGGCTGATCCTACTTTATTCACTAAAACTCTTGAAAATGACTTGTTTGTATGTCAAATTTATGTTGATGATATTATATTTGGGTCTACTAACGAGTCTACATGTGAAGAATTTAGTAGGATCATGACACAAAAGTTCGAGATGTCTATGATGGGGGAGTTAAAATATTTCTTATGATTTCAAGTAAAGAAACTCCAAGAGGGCACCTTCATTAGCCAAACAAAATACACTCAAGACATTCTAAACAAGTTTGGGATGAAGGATGCCAAGCCCATCAAGACACCCATGGGAACTAATGGGCATCTCGACCTCGACACGGGAGGTAAGTCTGTGGATCAAAAGGTATACCGGTCGATGATAGGTTCTTTACTCTATTTATGTGCATCTCGACCGGACATTATGCTTTCCGTATGCATGTGTGCAAGATTCCAAGCCGACCCTAAGGAAGCTCACCTTACGGCCGTAAAACGAATCTTGAGATATTTGGCTTATACTCCTAAGTTTGGGCTTTGGTATCCTAGGGGATCCACATTTGATTTGATTGGTTATTCGGATGCCGATTGGGCGGGGTGTAAAATCAATAGGAAGAGCACATCGGGGACTTGCCAGTTCTTGGGAAGATCCTTGGTGTCTTGGGCTTCAAAGAAGCAAAATTTGGTCGCTCTTTCCACCGCCGAAGCCGAGTACATTGCCGCAGGCCATTGTTGCGCGCAATTGCTTTGGATGAGGCAAACCCTGCGGGACTACGGTTACAAATTAACCAAAGTCCCTTTGCTATGTGATAATGAGAGTGCAATCAAGATGGCGGATAATCCCGTCGAGCATAGCCGCACTAAACACATAGCCATTCGGTATCATTTTCTTAGGGATCACCAACAAAAGGGAGATATCGAGATTTCTTACATTAACACTAAAGATCAATTAGCCGATATCTTTACCAAGCCTCTTGATGAACAAACTTTTAACAAACTTAGGCATGAGCTAAATATTCTTGATGAACAAACTTTTAACAAACTCATTTATTTATGACCAAAGGGGAAGAAAGTACTTCGAGGGCTCTAATGATTCTGTTTTTGGCAATTCATGCCAAAGGGGGAGAGAGTATGAGCCCAAAGCAAAAGGACCGCACCACCACCAATTTCAAAAACTTAGTTTTTCAAAGAGTATTTTCATTTGGTATCCTATTCAAAAGGGGGAGAAAGTAGTATTTCAAAAATGATATATCAAAACCCTCTTGAACACTAAGAGGAGGATCTCATTTAGGGGGAGTTTTGTTTAGTCAAAGGAAAAGCATTTGAAACAGGGGGAGAAAATTTCAAATCTTAAAAATGCTTTTCAAAATCTTATTCATTTACCTTTGACTATTTGCAAAAGAACTTTGAAAAGGATTTACAAAAGATTTTGCAAAAACAAAACATGTGGTGCAAGCGTGGTCCAAAATGTTAAAAATAAAGAAACGATCCATGCATATCTTGTAAGTATTAATATTAGCTCAATTCCAAGCAACCTTTGCACTTACATTATGCAAACTAGTTCAATTATGTATTTCTATACTTGCTTTGGTTTGTGTTGGCATCAATCACCAAAAAGGGGGAGATTGAAAGGGAATTAGGCTTACACCTATTTTCCTAATTGATTTTGGTGGTTGAATTGCCCAACACAAACAATTGGACTAACTAGTTTGCCCTAGTGTATAGATTATACAGGTGTAAAAAGGTTCACACTTAGCCAATAAAAAGATCAAGTATTGGATTCAACAAAGGAGCAAAGGGGCAACCGAAGGCACCTCTGGTCTGGGGGCACCGGACTGTCCGGTGTACACCGGACAATGTCCGGTGCACCAGAGGACTCCAACTCGAACTTGCCACCTTCGGGAATTTCCAGAGGCACTCGCGCTATAATTCACCGGACTGTCCGGTGTACACCGGACAGTGTCCGGTGCTCCAAGGAAGAGCCGCCTCAGGAACTCGCCAGCCTCGGGAAAACGCAGCGACTGCTCCGCTATAATTCACCGGACATGTCCGCTGTAACCGGACTGTCCGGTGAACCAGCAGAGCAACGGCTACTTCGCGCCGACAGTCACCTGCAGGCGCATTTAATGCGCGCCAGAAGCGCGCAGAAGTCACCGCTTTACTCGCTTGCGATTTGTTTTACACCCTCTCGTGGACTCGGTTTTATTTCTAACGCTAACCCGGCTTGTAGTTGTGTTTATATTTGTAAATTTCAGTTTCGCCCTATTCACCCCCCTCTAGGCGACTATCACTAGCGCGTGGCCCGGTGAAACCATCATGCGTGGGGGCCGCGGGGACAGACTTGGCAGTTGGCGTGACCGAAGGTGGACTGGCAGTGATTACGTCAGCAAGCGCACAGAAGCGACGTCGCCAATCGCCAATCAAGCTTTGGCCCCACCTGCAGGCTCGTATCCTCCCTTGAGGTGGGCCCGGGGGCCACTGTCGGTACCCTGAAACAGGGGTACCCCTTACTACAATATAAAGACGCGGTGCCCGCGTGGCTATCTCTAGTCGCGTGGTGAACAGCACCCGACCCCACCACGTGGGCGGCTCCGGGGCCGCCACGCGGTCAGAGAAGACAATATCCTCCAAGGTATCAATAGTGGGTCCGGACCCCCATGGGAAAGTGTCGGACCCCTGCATATACGAACCGGACCTCCGGGCAAGGTCCAGGACCTCCACGGGTACAAACCGGACCCCCGGGACGGGTCCCGGACCCCTCTGAGTGGGGTCCGGGCCACTAACAGCAGGGTCCCGGGATTCCGAGACAAAGAATACCCAGCCCTTAATCAAGGCCAAGCGGGGGTCCGGAGCTGACACGTGTTCGGACCATACCACGTACGCCTCTACTCCCCGTTCAAGCGGAGCCCCGATGCTGCCACGTGGCCTACTGCCCGTGACGTAAGCCAGCGGGTGGAGCCTGACGTAAGGCCTCTAGGTCACGGGGTTTCTGCATTTATTGCGGATAAGACACGCTGCCTGTCCATTCCACTGGCAGGTGATGTGCCGCCTCAGCATTTAATGAGCCCTGTCCACACCACTGACAGGCGATGTGCCGCCTCAGCATTTAATGTGCCCCGCCCACTCCGTTGATGGACGGCGACCAGGCCACCTTGTAGGCGGCGTGCCTGTCCATTCTGTTGGCAGGCAGTACGCCCGTGCTGCGGCGTACACTATGCTCATCATGACTCACGTGTTACCGAGGAGGTAGCCGCGACACATCAATACTATATGAACTACGGACATTATGGCGCCAAAAGATTGCCCAGCTGTTGTTGGCATGAGATACTTCTATAGGGTATTCCCTTCGTTTTGCCCCTGGGCCCACATGTCGGGGCTCAGCACCCTTGTACGTGCCCCCCTTGAGCTATAAAAGGGAGGGCACACGACGTTACAAGGCAGATCCAACTTAGACGCTCACGCTCACTCAGACACTCAGACTCACAAGTTCATACAAGCTCTCAAGCTCAATACAACACACAGTGGAGTAGGGTATTACGCTCCGACGGTCTGAACCACTCTAAATCCTAGTGTGTTCTTGTGTTCATCGTCCACCTAGCTAGCAGGCAAAACGCTTAGGCCCCTCCTCATCTTAGGATTTAGGGTAGGTGCATTCTGCCACCCGGCCAGAGAATTTCCTCTCCGACAAACATCATTAGTCGGTCAAAGAGTGATTGAAGTGACTCACCCTTAGTCCAATCATATCGTGCAAGCTCACTCTCCAAAGATCCAATTCTATGTCTCTTAGCTTTGGAGTCTCCTTCATGTGACATTTTGAGAATGTTCCAAATGTCACGAGCATCCTCTCTTCCTTGGACTTTCCGGTACTCTTTCAGACAAAGGCTTCCTTTTATTATGCTCATCGCTTGAGCATTGCGGTGCACTTCTTGCATCATTTCCGGAGTCATCTCTTCTCCTTGGGCGGGCTTATGCATACCTATATTGACAATCTCTCAATGACTAGGATGTACACCGATTAAATGTGACTTCATCTTATCGGCCCACTCATCATAGTTCAACTCACTAAGAGTTCGTAACTTTCCAAGTGGGGCAGAAGAGAAGTTGGGAATAAAATTTCTAGAATAATCAAATTGAACTCTATTGAACTCGTTACCTTTACTTTTGGTGGATGATCCTTCGGTGGTGATACTTACCTTGCTCATCACCCTTGACACCAAAAGTTCTACCAAATCATCATTGTATTCGATTTTTCCCTTTCCTTTGTCTTCTTCGGCCTTTCTTCTTGATTCTTCTTCTTCGGCCCTTTTCTTAGCATCTTCCTCTTTCATTTTGAGGAACATCTTCTCGGCAATCTTCATGGCGAGGTCAAGGACCTTGGGGTCTATTTCCTCACCGGAAGATGTGACGGGGATTTCCTCGAAGAGAGGATCCACATGGTCCCTTTGAGTAGACATGATCGTTTCCTCACGCGGTTAAGCGTAAAACGAGGTACGAAGTTCTGATACCAATTGAAAGTAGCCTAGAGGGGGGGGGGTGAATAGGCTACACCTGAAAATTTTCACTAAAAACTTCGAGATAATGTTAAATTCAAGTTGCACTGGTGTAAACTGGTTCAGCTGATCTTGTTTACAGCTGAACAAGTTTGAACCTGCTCAACTTAGATTAGATAAATAGTTAAACAAGTGTGACAAAGTAATGAGAGATTTTGCTTAAGACTTGCCCTAGAGAAAATCCACTCGAATAGGTGACAAATCGGTGTGAATTGGTTTCACACGATTTGCACACAATATAATCGAGTATGAACTAACCAACAATTTAAAGCACTTATCAAGAACACACAAGAACACACGATTTAACCCGAGGTTCGCAACCACCACAAAGGTGTCCTACTCCTCGTTGAGGAGCCCACAAAGGGCCGGGTCTTTTCCAACCCTAATCCTCCACAAGCCTACCACCAAGGTCAAGTCAATCTCTTCTCAAATTAGCTCAACGAGCGGGTGATACAAACTTCTTAGGGTCATCCACAATTTGGAGACTCCCAAGCAACCTCTATCCGTCAAGGAACGCAAGATTCCAAGAGTAACAAATCCGCACAAGATTCAAGTTTGCGATGAGCTCAAGAGATGAAGAGAATGGGAGAATCAAGATGAAATCAACAGCGAGTTAGATCGACTTCACCTCACACCAAGGGTCCTTCAAACAATTGAAGGAGATGCGATTTCGGGTGTGAGAGGTGAATTGAATGCTCTTGTTTGAAGGTTGGTCGGCCAAGAATTCATGGAGAGGGTAGAAGTGAATGAAGAGATAGAGTGTGAGGGGTATATAAAGGATCCCCCAAAAGCTGGCAGCTGTTGGGAAAAGTTGACTGAAAACCGGTTGAACCAGTTTCCACCAGGGGGTTTTCGGTTCACTGAGGGACTCAGCCGTAGACTCGACCGGCCCCAAATCCGGTTGAGCCGGGCCAAAATCCGGTTGAACCGGTTTTCAAAAAATCCGCACACAACTTTTTCTGACAGGATTGACTAGCAGACTGGCAGGTCAGAAAGTGACAGAGGGAACAGTGCAAAAACCGGTTGAGCCGGTTTTAAGTCCGGTTGAACCAATTTTTGAAGCTGTTGAACAGATTTTGAGAAAAACTGGGGAGAACCAAGGGGAAATCTTAGTGGGGAGTGAAAGTGGTTTTTTCAAGAGCATTCATGATCTAGTAAAATATTTTCTTAGAGGATTTGAAAAGGTTTGGACTGAGCTCATCGCATTACTTACTTAACTATTGCGGATCCCTCTTAATTGAACGACGATTTCTATGACTCAAGAATTGTAAAATGCAAACTGTCGTTGTTCCCAAGCACTTGGAGCACGCTATATGATGTAGAATTTTAATCCGCTGTGCTTTTACATTTGCATACATATATGATATGTGTTTCTTCTATCTGTAGAATAACTGTATACATGCTAGGAGCAAACTTGTTAGAATCTCTGTTTGTTTTGTCATTTAATCACCAAAACCCTTAGTTAGGGTTGATTGCACTTACACATGCGCTCTCTGTTTTCGCTTGTGTGCGTGTTGTTGCTATGTTGTGCTCTTGTGTGCGTTTCTACTCCCATCCTTAGTACGTTTTGATTGTAAACATTTGTGTAAGGCGTGAGAGACTATACTTTATGGAGATTCCTCACAACGGAGTTTTGATATAAGGAAGACATCTGTGGCACTTAAGTTTGATCTTTGGAGCACTTGAGAGGGGTTGAGTGCAACCCTTGACCAAAGGAGGTCACCACAATATGGAGTAGGCATTGGTCGAACCATGATAAAAATCGTTGTGTCACTTGTCCATTTACTTATTGCGATTACTGTCTTCTTGAGTTCTCTACTCTCTTACAACATTGCTCCTAAGTTTAATACTCATCTTAAAGGAGCAATCAAGAGAAGAGTTGTCTCTCTATCTCTATTATTATCCTAACTTGGTTTTAGTTCTCACTAACATTTATTATAAACTAAGTCCATGTTGTTTAGAGTTAATTTCGCAGGATCACCTATTCACCCCCTCTAGGTGCTCTTAATTGGTATCGGAGTCATTCTCTTCATCAAGGGATCAACCGCCCGAAGAGATGGATCATAAGGGCTAGGGGATTTTGATCGATGATAAGGAGAAGGAAACTATCAACAACAATGAGCCAAAGGGAGATAAACCCATCGACTCAGGCTCAAACAACAAGAAGAATGACGTGAAGAAGAGGCGCATCAAGAAGATAGTCTACTACGACAGCGACACCTCCTCATCTTCATCGAATGACGACCACGACGACTCTTCTTCAAAGAAAAAGATGGTTAACCAAAACTATCCTTTTGATTATTCTCGTATTTCGTACAACTCTAATGTTCATTTATTATATATTCCTCTTGGTACGCCCCTTCACTTTGGTGCGGAAGATTATTCTTTTTGGAGTCATAAAATGCGTAGTCATTTATTTTCTCTTCATCCTAGCATTTCGAAAGTAGTAGAAAATGGAATGCATTTTGATGGCAATGATAATGCAATATTTATCAATGAGCAAATCCATAAAAATGTCTAGGCTGCTACTGTTCTTTTAGCATCTCTATGTAGGGATGAATATAACAAGGTTAGTGGTTTGGACAATGCCAAGCAAATATGGGATACCCTCAAAATCTCTCATAAGGGAAATGATGCAGCAATGATCACCAAGATGGAGTTGGTGGAAGGCGAGCTGGGGAGTCTCGCCATGAAGAGGGGTGAGGAGCCAACTGAAACGTACAACAGGCTCAAGACCCTGGTGAACAAAATCTGAAGCTATGGAAGCACAAGATGGATGGATCATGACGTCGTGCGTCTCATGTTAAGGTCATTTACTATTATTGATCCTCATCTTGTTAATCTTATTCGTGAAACCCCGGTTATACCAAAATGCCACCCAAAGAAATTCTTGGTAAGTTTGTAAGATGGTAAAAGAAGCAAGGTACGTCGTCGCATCACCAACGAACCTCTTCCTCATTACGAGCCGCAACCCGTTGCACTCAAAGCAACAACCAACAAGGAGGCTCTACCAAACAAGGTGGTGCAAGTTGAGGCAGCTAGACTTAATGAGGAGGAAATGACACTTGTGATTAAGCGCTTCAAGACCGCATTGAAGGGACGCACATACTACCCCAATAAGAACAAATCAAGGAGAAATCATTAATGCTTCAAGTGCGGTAAGTCTGGTCATTTTATTGCTCAATGTCCCGATAATGAGAATGACTAGGATCAAGAAAAGAAAGGGAAGAAGGAGAATAAGAAGTTCTATAGAAAGACGAAGGGCGAGGCACACATTGCAAGGAATGGGACTCTGAATGCTCTTCATCCGACTCCAACAAGGAAGGACTTGTTGCCTCTGCCTTCGACAAGTCTTCCCTCTTCCCCAACGAGCATCACACTTGCCTCATGGAAAAGAGAAGAAGGTACGTACACGTGATACTCCTAAGTATACCTCTTCTAGTGACGAGGAATGTGACTATGATGTAGACTATAGCAATATTTTTAAGGGCTTGGATATATCTAAGGTAGATAAAATTAATGAATTAATTGATGCTCTCAATGAAAAATATAGATTGCTAGAAAAGCAAGAGGATTTGTTTCATGAGGAACATGATAAAGTAGTAGAAATAGAAAAAATGTCTTTCTTTATAAATTAAGAAAAATGAAATGCTTGCATTTGAATTGTCTTCTTGTCATTCCTCTATTACTAGCCTTAAGAGTTTTAAATGATGATTTAAATGCTAAAATAGAGAAATTAAATGTTTCTAGTACATCCATGGAGTATGTTTCAATTTGTGCTAAATGTAAAGATCATAATTTTAATGCTTGTAGTAATCATGCATCTACTATTGCAAAGTTGGACGATGAAATTGTTAGATTAAATATTCAACTTAAAACTTGCAAAAATGAGGTAGAGAAAGTTAAATTTGCTAGGGATGCCTTCACCATTGGTTTACATCCCTTCATTAAGGATGGACTTGGTTTCCAAAAGGGAACCAAGAACACTAATAGCCAAAAGGCCCTCAACTTCACAAAGGAGAACATGAAGACATTTATGGCTAGTAGCTTGCATTCTTTTCATGAAAAGAAGAACCACGCTTATTTGTATTCTCATGTTAAGAATGTTCCTCATAATGCTCATCATGATACTTGTAATGATAGTTTTACCTTTCCAAAGCGTCAATGATGGCATCTTTACTCCTCACACTATGTTTGCTTCATCTAGTGATTCTAATAGGAGTAGAGCTAAGACATTTATGGCTAGTAGCTTGCATTCTTTCCATGAAAAGAAGAACCACGCTTATTTGTATTCTCTTGTTAAGAATGTTCCTCATAATGCTCATCATGATACTTGTAATGATAGTTTTACCTTTCCAAAGCGTCATGAAGGCATCTTTACTCCTCACACTATGTTTGCTTCATCTAGTGATTCTAATAGGAGTAGAACTAGTCGTCGTACTTCTAATGTTGTTTCTCATGCGCATAAGGATGCGAGTGCATCTCATGGACCTTCTATTCAATTCCGTACTTTTGATGCATCCTATGTAATTCATTGTAAAAATGATAGAATTGTCGCTACAAATGTGGGACCAAAATGCAAGAAAGGTAAGACTTGCATTTGGGTTCCAAAATCTTATGTAACTAACCTGACAGGACCCAACACAAGTTAGGGACCTAAATCCCAAGCCTAAATACCTTGCAGATTTATGCATCCGAGGCTCAAGCTGGATCATTGATAGCGGATGCACAAACCGCATGACGGGGGAGAAGAACATGTTCACCTCCTACCTCAAGAATAAGGATTCCCATGACATGATCATCTTTGGAGATGCGAACCAAGGCGAGGTAAAAGGGATAGGTAAAATAGCAATTACTACCGAGCATTCCATTTCTAATGTCTTTTTAGTAGAATCGCTTGGATACAATATGCTTTCTGTTAGTTAGCTATGTCACATGGGATATAATTGTTTATTTACAAATGTTGATGTAACTATCTTTAGAAGAAGCGATGGTTAATTAGCATTTAAAAGTGTATCTGACGCCAAGCTTTATTTAGTAGATTTTACTAAAGAAAATATCGATCTAGATGCATGCTTACTTGCTAAGACTAACATGGGTTGGCTTTGGCATCAGCGTCTAGCACATGTTGGGATGAAGAACCTTCATAAGCTTCTAAAGAGAGTACATGTGTTAGGACTAACTAATGTCTGTTTTGAGAAAGACACACCTTGTGCAGCATGTCAAGCAGGGAAACATGTGGGAACAAGTCATCCAAGCAAGAACGTGATGACAATATCAAGACCATTGGAGCTTCTACATATGGATCTCTTCGGGCCCGTTGCTTATCTTAGCATCGGGGAAGTAAGTATGGTCTTATTATTGTTGATGACTATTCCCACTTCACTTGGATATTCTTTTTATAGGATAAATCTAAAACCCAAGAAACTCTCAAGCGCTTACTAAAATGAGCTCAAATTGAGTTTGAGCTAAAAGTATAAGGAGCGAGAATGGATCTGAGTTTAAGAATCTTCAAGTGGAGGAATATCTTGAGGATGAAGGCATCAAGCATGAGTTCTCCGCTCCCTACACTCCACAACAAAATGGTGTAGTGGAAAGGAAGAACATGACGCTCATTGATATGGCAATGACGATGCTGGAAGAATACAAGACACAGGAACAATTTTGGTCAGAAACCGTAAATACGGCTTGCCATGCCATAAACCGTCTATATCTTCATTGCCTCCTCAAGAAGACGGTATATGAGCTCCTAACCGGTAATAAACCAAATGTTTCTTATTTTCTTGTATTTGGGAGCAAATGCTATATCTTGGTCAAGAAAGGTAGATATTCCAAGTTTGCTCCCAAAGCCGTTGAAGGGTTTTTACTTGGTTATGATTCAAATACAAAGACATAGGGTCTTCAACAAATATTTGGGTTTAGTTGAAGTCACTAGTGACATTGTATATGATGAGACTAGTGGCTCTCCAAGAAAGCAAATCGATCTTGATGACATAGATGAAAATGAGGTTTGGACGGCCACAATAAGAACTATGGCGATAGGTGATGTGTGACCACATGAACAACAAGTGCAAGATCAACCTTCTTTCTCAACGATGCTGCAACCCCCAACTCAAGATGAGGAACAGGTACCTCAAGATGATAGCATGGATCAAGGGGGAGCACAAGAATAAGAAGGAAGGGAGGAGGAGGAAGTACCACATGCACATCCAACCCAAGTCCGCACCAACATTCAAAGGGATCATCCGGTGGATCAAACCCTTGGTGACATTAGCAAGGGAGTTACTACACGTTCACGTATTGCTAGTTTTTGTGAGCACTGCTCCTTTGTTTCTTCTATTGAGCCTTTCAGGGTAGAAGAAGCCTTGTAGGATTCGGACTGGGTGTTGACCATGCAAGAGGAGCTAAACAATTTCTAGAGAAACGAAGTATGGAGTTTGGTTCCACGTCCAAAACAAAATGTTGTGGGCACCAAGTGGGTGTTTCACAACAAACAAGACGAGACAGGGTGGTGACAAGAAACAAGGCGAGACTTGTGGCAAAATGTTATGCCCAAGTCATAGGTTTAGATTTTGAGGAGACTTTTGCTCCTGTAGCTAGGCTTAAGTCTCGAATATTATAAGCCTGCGCTGCTCACCACTCTTTTAAGCTCTATCAAATGGACGTGAAAAATACTTTCCTCAATGGGCCAATCAACGATGAGGTGTACGTGGAGCAACCCCCTGGCTTCGAGGATGACATGTATCTCGACCATGTGTACAAGCTCTCTAAGGAACTCTATGGACTTAAGCAAGCCCCAAGAACATGGTATGAATGCCTTAGAGATTTACTTATTTCTAATGCTTTCAAGGTCGAAAAAGTTGATCATATTCTTTTCACTAAGACTTGCGATGGTGATTTGTTTATATGCCAAATATATTGATGACATAATACTTGGTCGTACTAATCAAAAGTCATGCGAGGAGTTTAGCAGGGTGATGACACAGAAATTCCAATTGTCCATGATGGGAGAGTTGACTTACTTCCTCAGCTAGGTTTCAAGTGAAGCAACTCAAGGAAGGGACATTCCTCTCTCAAACGAAGTACATCCAATATATACTTAAGAAGTTAGGGATGAAGGACGCAAAGCCTGCTAAGACGCCAATGAGAACTGATGGACACTTGGACCTCAACGCAGGAGGTAAGTCCGTAGATCAAAAGGTATACCTGATATTATGCTTTATGTTTGCATATGTGCTAGATTTCAATCCGATCCCAAGGAATGTCACCTTGTGGCTGTGAAGTGTATTCTTCGATATTTAGTTCATACGCCTTACATTGGGCTCTGGTATCCTAAAGGGTCTACCTTTGACTTGATTGGATATTCAGACTCTGACTATGCCGGGTGCAAGGTTGATAGGAAAAGTACATCGAAGCTTGTCAGGTTCTGGGAAGGTCCCTGATGTCTTGGAGTTCAAAGAAACAAACCTTCGTTGCCCTATCCATCGTCGAGGTCGAGTTTGTTGCCGCAAGTCAGTGTTGCGCGCAATTACTTTGGATGAGGCAAACCCTCCGGTTCTTTGGCTACAATATGGGCAAAGTCCCAGTCCTATGTGATAATGAGAGTGCAATCCGCTTGGCGTATAATCCCGTTGGACACAGCCGTACTAAGCACATAAACATCCGCATCACTTTCTAAGAGATCACCAGCAAAGGGGAGATATCGATGTTTGTCACATTAGCATCGATCACCAGCTAGCCGATATATTCACCAAAGCTTTAGATGAGAAAAAGTTTTGTAAGTTGTGTAGTGAGCTAAGTGTCTTAGACTCACTGAGCCTGGATTGATCTATAGCATATATGTCTTTTATGTTTTGATCATATCATTTTAAGTTTAAATGTGTATATTAGTGTTCAAGTTGTAAAACATTATCCCTGGACCTCACACGTCTTTGTGTAAATGATGCATATGTTAAGGGGGAGGATATGCTACAACTTGACTCTTTGATACTAATGTGTTTGTTTAAGTGATTTTGGTGTAATCTCAAAGGTGAATGGAAAGGAAAACGGTAGACTTGAACAATGGCCATCAGAAACACACATACAGTGACTAGTTTCTCTGATGTAGCGTCGAACTTTGTTCTTTGGTTATAACATTATATACTATGTGTGGTTTGTCTCCAGGGCATTATTTTGACATTGAAATCGATGTGATGGTATTGTGTGCAGATACCAATATTTGAGAAGGGTTATGAGAAAGATCCAGCAGTTGTAGCGAGGGAGGCTATTCAGGAAGCAACCTGGAACAAGTCAGATGTTGTTCTGGTTGACATTGCTGGACGTATGCAGGTGGGCTAAGTGGTTCAGTTTGAACTTTGAAGCATCTAGTATCTTTCTGTCCTTGTACTGGAGGGTATAATTTTACTTTTAAGTTTACCTGAAGTCTTAGTCTAACTGAATCTGTCAGGACAACGAGCCACTCATGAGGGCACTTTCCAAGCTAATCAATCTCAATAGCCCAGACCTGGTTTTATTTGTTGGAGAAGCATTGGTTGGAAATGATGCTGTGGACCAGCTCACTAAATTTAACCAGGTATGCATTTGAATATTATCATTAGAATGATGCATATTCATTCTTAGACGTATATGGAATCTGGTTTGTGTTGTTACTAAGTGAGTTAAACTTGATTTGTCAAACAGAAATTAGCAGACCTATCTGCTGTTCCTACTGCTAGATTGATTGATGGTATCCTTCTCACCAAGTTTGACACCATCGACGACAAGGTCAGTCAGAACTTGTATGCTAGTTGGTTATATTAAGGGTTATTTCCTTCTTGTGTGTCATGGCATTCTGATACAAACAAGCTTAAAAATGGTGCAGGTTGGAGCAGCGCTTTCCATGGTTTACATATCTGGAGCTCCAGTCATGTTCGTTGGCTGTGGTCAGTCCTACACGGACCTGAAGAAGCTGAACGTGAAATCCATCGTGAAGACCCTCCTGAAGTGAAGTGAGTGAATTGTGTTGAGCTTTACTGCCCGAAGTCTGTTATCTTTGTATCCCCAGTGACCTTGTCATCCTTTTGTTGTTGGATGTCAAGCGCCTCGACGCCCAACGTCGCTGGACCGCGGCTACGCAGTTCGTAGTCGCGCTCCAGACCTTCACCGTGAGGGATTCCTCACCGGTGGCTTGAGAGAGGCAAGGGAGAAGAGCAGTTTTGGATAATTGATCTTGCTTGATTATTTCCCAGCCTATTACACGGCATATATATAGCCTCTGGTTCAACCAACCTTTCCTATGATTAAGGCATATGAAAAGGAAACTAATCTTAACCAATCTCTCCTATTATTAAGGCATATGAAAAGGAAACTAATCTTAACCAATCCCTCCTATTATTAAGGCATGCAAGAGGGAAACTAATCCTTATCTTTCTAAACTTAGCCACTGATTGTGGCGCCTGCCTTGGCTGCGCGATCCGCAGCCCTCCTGGCGTCACGACGGCGCCTGTAAGTGCGGTCGTACATGACATCTCTCCCCCCCCCCCTCGACGATCAACTCGTCCTCGAGCTGAAAATGGGGAAATTTGTCGCGGAAGTCGGCGACATCTTCCCATGTAGCATCAGTAGTGGTCTGCCCTTTCCAGCGGATGAGCACCTGCTGAAGACCCCTGGCCAACCTGTACCGAACAGCCTGCTCCGGTTCTGGGATCACCGCCCCATTGTGAGTGGGTGGAAGAGGAGGTGGTGTAGCTGGTGGGGCGCCGACGAACTTCTTGAGAAGGCCGACGTGGAAGACATCGTGCAACTTGGCACGCGGAGGTAGCGCTAGGCGAACTGCCACCGGATTGATGAGCTCTGTGACTTGATACGGCCCGACGAAGCGCGGCTTCAGATTGCCCTTGGGCGCGTGGGGAAGGGAGGAGGCTGCCCGATGACGCAGGCGCAACAGCACCCAGTCGCCCACGGTATAGGAGACTGGTCTGTGCAGGCGGTCGTAGAACTTCTTCTGGACGGCCTGGGCTTGTTCCAGACGATAGTGAACATCCGCTAGGAGCTCCTCGCGTTCAGCCATTGTCTTGGCCACCGCCGCCACCCGGGTATCGCCAGGCTCATAAGAACGGATGGAGGGAGGATCCCTGCCGTAAACCACCTTGAAAGGAGTGTCCCTGAGTGATGATTGGTACGCCGTGTTGTAGACGTACTCCGCCCACGGTAGCCAATGTAGCCACTGACGGGGCCGGTCCCCAGTGAAGCACCGGAGGTACATGACGATAACTTTGTTGGCCGCCTCCGTCTGGCCATCGGACTGCGGGTGGAAGGCGGACGTCATGTGCAGCTTGGTGCCTGTGAGGCGCATTAACTCCTTCCAGAACGCCGAGGTGAACACGGAGTCCCGATCCGACACCATGGACTGAGGAATCCCATGGAGGCGAACGATCTCGCCGAAGAATGCTTGGGCCACAGACTCAGCACTGTAGGGGTGAGCCAGAGGAAGAAAATGACAATATTTGCTGAACCTGTCGACCACGGTGAGGATCACTGATTTACCCCCAACGCGGGGCAGCGCCTCGATGAAATCCAAGCCGATGTCGGACCACACGGCCTGGGGAACGGGCAGGGGCAGCAGCAGGCCCGCCGGGTGTAGGTGCTCAGACTTGTTGCGCTGGCACGTAGCGCAGGCGCGGACGAAGTCTTGGACCACACGACGCATGGCGGGGAAGAAGAAATCGCGGCGGAGGCGATGGAGAGTGCGCTGCACCCCTTCATGACCGTCGTCGTGCGTAGCGGCCACCACTTCTAGCAGCAGCGGGGAGTCCGGCGGGATGTACAGCCGGTCTGCGTATGCCACCATGCCGTCGAGCAGCGACCATGGTGCGCCCTTGTGCCGGCCGCGAGTTCATCCCGGATGGCGACCAGGGCCGGATCCTGAAGTTGAGCCTGACGGAGACGGTCGACGAAGTCGAAGCGGGGCGCGGACAGCACCAAGACCGAGCCTTCCGCGTCGGTGTCGCGCCGAGACAGCGCGTCGGCGACGGTGTTCGTGGCGCCCGGCTTGTACTCCACCGAGAAGTCGAAGCCGAGGAGCTTGCCCACCCAATGGTGCTGTGGGATTGTCGAAAGGCGCTGGTCGAGGAGGAACTTGAGGTTGTAGTGGTCGGTGCGGACGAGGAACGCGCGCCCCCACAGGTACAGCCGCCAGTGTCGCACGGCGTGCACCAGCCCGATGAGCTCCCGCTCATAAGCTGCCAGCGCGCTGTGACGGGGGGCGACTGGCCTGCTGAAGTAGGCGATCGGATGATGTTCTTGCAGTAAGACCGCCCCGAAGCCGTGTGTGGATGCGTCACACTCGACGATGAAGGCCTTGGTGAAATCCGGCAGCGCCAAAACCGGAGCCGAGGTCACGGCCATCTTGAGGTCCTGGAAGGCTGCCTGGGCCTCGTCGCTCCAGGAGAAGCCCTCCTTCTTCATCAGCGCGGTGAGGGGTGCTGCAATCTTGCCGTAGTCATGGACGAACTTGCGGTAGTACCCAGCGAGGCCCAAAAACCCACGCACCGCGCGCGCCGACCGAGGTGTCGGCCAGTCGTGAATGGCCTGCACCTTGGCCGGGTCCATAGCCACACCGTGGGCGGAGATGACGTGGCCTAGGTACGCCACCGATGGGGACCCAAAAATGCATTTGGATCGCTTGACGAAGAGGACATGGCGGAGAAGTTCGTCGAGGACGGCGCGGATGTGGCGCAAGTGATCTGCCCAGGTCTTGCTATAAATCAAAATGTCATCAAAAAAGACAAGAACGAACCGACGGAGGAATGGCCGGAGCACGTCGTTCATGAGCGCCTGGAAGGTTGCCGGTGCGTTGCATAATCCGAACGGCATCACCAAGAACTCGTAGAAGCCGTCGTGGGTGCAGAACGCCGTCTTGTGCACGTCAGCCGACCGCATCCGGACTTGGTGATAACCGGAGCGAAGGTCCAGCTTCGTGAAGAACTGCGCACCATGCAGCTCATCAAGGAGCTCGTCGACGATGGGTATGGGGAAGGCATCTTTGATGGTGAGGGCATTAAGGGCGCGGTAGTCCATGCAAAACCGCCAAGCCCCGTCGTGCTTCTTGACCAGCAGAACCGGTGACGAGAACGCCGAGTCGCTGCGGCGTACGATGCCTTGGGTCAACATGGCGGCGCATTGCCGCTCCAACTCATCCTTGTGCGCCACCGGGTAGCGGTACGGCCGGACCGCCACAGGTGTAGAGCCTGGCTTGAGGACGATGGCGTGGTCCCGAGCTCGCTGTGGGGGCAGACCTGCCGGCTCAGCAAACACCCCGTCGAAGGAGTGCAAGAGCTCCTCAAGGAGGGCGCTCGGTGTCGTGGTAGCGGCGAGCAGGGGATGCTGACGGTCGGCGACGTCCGACCAGGAGACCTGGCGGCCTTGGTGCAGGAAGGAGACGGATCGGTCGACGAAGTCCCACACCATGCGACCAAGGGTGACCATCCATTGAGTCCCCAGGACGAGGTCGTACCCTGCGAGCGGCATGACGAAGAGGTCGATGAAGAATGGCTCGCCCTCGATGATGACCTGGGCGCGGCGAATGACTCCTGGGCAGGTGACGCGTTCACCGTTGGCCACAGTGGCCGTGAGGTGCGGCCGCGGCTGGATCGGCAGGCCGGTGCGGCGGGCGGCATCCTCCCCAATGAAGTTATGTGTGGAGCCGGTGTCCAGGAGCGCGAGGAGGGTGGTGGCGCCTAGGGTGGCCCGCACCTGCATGGAATTGCAGATGGGCATGCCAGTGACTGCCCTGAGGGAGAAGACAGGGGCGCCGTCCTGCGGGTCGTCCCCTGCGAGTTCCTCGGTAGCGGCCGTGAGCTCGACGCCATGGAGGTAGAAGATGCGGCGGCAGACACGGTTGTGGCCGCGGTTGTACGGCTCATTGCAGTTGAAGCAGAGGCCGAGGCGGCATCGTTCCGCTTGTTCCTCCGGTGACAGCCGCTTCAAGGGCGGACCCTCTGGTCGCGGCTGGGGCGCGCCCGCGGGTGGTGCAGGGAGGGCGAGCAGCGGCTGCTTGGGCGCCGACGCTGGGGGAAGGGCGCGAGGGGCTCCCCTGGCGGCCGATGGCGGTGCCCGTGCCAACTCCAGCTGCTCGGCCTGACGGGCGAGTCTCATGGCCCCATCAAGTGTCTCCGGGTTGTGGATGCGAACGACGTGGCTCAATGGGGGAAGGAGACCGCCTGTGTAGAGTTGGACACGCTGGCCCTCCGTGAGGCGACCCGCGCGCGGCAGCAGGGCCTGGAACCGGTTGGAGTATTCCTCCACGGTCCCGGTGCGGCGACACTCCGCCAACTCGAACAGGGGCGCTGAGCGGAGTGGTGGCCCGAAGCGAAGATTGAGGAGGTCCTTGAACCGCCCCCAGGATGGTGTGCCCTCGTCGTCCTGCAGCTGGATGAACCACAGCTGCGCGACGTCCTCCAGATTATAAGAGGCCATCCACACGCGTTCCTCCGCCATGGTGCGCTGTTGGCGAAAATAGGATTCACATTTGTTGATGAAGAGCATCGGGTCGGTGGTGCCATCGAACCGGGGAAAGTCGAGCTTCTGGAACCTGGGGGGCCGATCCACACGGGGGGGATCCTCGCGCTCGCCGCCGCCGTCGGTGGACGACGAGGACGACTTGTCCTTCATGGTGGCTTTCACGGCAGCCAACTCGGTTTGGAAAGACTGCATCCGCTCCATGAGGTCCTTGATGGTGGGCTCAGCCATGGTGATGGAGTGGTCGGTGGAGGCGGTGGGCGTGGAAGGGGATGGTGGAGGGCAAGAGCGGGTGGGTGAGGATCGACGTGACGCTGATACCAGGTTGTCAAGCGCCTCGACGCCCAACGTCGCTGGACCGCGGCTACGCAGTTCGTAGTCGCGCTCCAGACCTTCACCGTGAGGGATTCCTCACCGGTGGCTTGAGAGAGGCAAGGGAGAAGAGCAGTTTTGGATAATTGATCTTGCTTGATTATTTCCCAGCCTATTACACGACATATATGTAGCCAACCTTTTCTATGATTAAGGCATATGAAAAGGAAACTAATCTTAACCAATCTCTCCTATTATTAAGGCATATGAAAAGGAAACTAATCTTAACCAATCACTCCTATTATTAAGGCATGCAAGAGGGAAACTAATCCTTATCTTTCTAAACTTAGCCACTGATTGTGGCGCCTGCCTTGGCTGCGCGATCCGCAGCCCTCCTGGCGTCACGACGGCGCCTGTAAGTGCGGCCGTACATGACATTGGATGTGTTGGATTTGTAAGACCAAGCCTAGTGCCATGTGTATAACTAACTGTGGTCATATATGCGTGTGTCTACTTGGTCGTCTTGCTCAAATAATAGACCATTTACATTTTGAATGGGTAAATAAGGGTGAACATGCCTGAGTCTGCTATCATCTCTGTATCTGGTGTTCCAGATTATTATTGATCTAACTAGTGGCAGAGGACTGGTGTGCATGCTGAAGATGCCCGGAGAGCCTATTGTTCCTGGCATGCTCTCAGAACTCAGCACACAACCCTTGGTGCTATACTGCTATGTCTGCATGTGTTGGCAAGCTGGAAGCTGCATGGATGTCTGTCATGATGATTCCATTCAGCGTACACGATTGCTTGCAACATCAACAATTAGCTGGTAAGTAGAGTGATATTATCATCTATTATGTTCAGCATCATTTTCTCTGCCGCTGCCTGCCTATCTCTGACCATTGCATTTTGTGAAGCACATGGGTACTGGTCTGTCTTGGTGTTGGTCTGTTGGGTGCCTACTTTCTGATCGTAGCTAGTTGGCGCCTACTTACTGTTAAGAAGCCGTCACCTGAATGACTTTGATCCCCTTCCGCTTATGTGCAAAGTGCAATGCCGTTTCCGTGGAGTCTGCTTTTCTTTTTGCAGCATAATAATATGGCAGGGTGGTTCATGTCTCTACACGAATACCATTATGCCAATCAAACATGTGGCTGTTGCTGTTGCTGCCGGTTGAGCACTAAATTGAGCGGCGGACGGTCCGGCTCTGAGGCCAGACGGTCCACGCCTGTGGGCACGCGCGCGCAGAGCAGATTAGGGTTCCAAGTTTTGTGCTACGGTTGTTAACTAGATTCGCGGAATTAGCTCGAAAATTAGTTTGTAAAGGGTCCAGTCCCCTTCTCTATAAATAGAGAGGTATAAGGCCGATTTGTAATCATCAATCGAATCAATAACACTTTTATCTCGCATTTATTTCTTATACAATTAGGAGTAGTTCTAGTCTAGTTCTAGTTTAGCCTCTCAATCCCTAAATGTTCCGCTTCTCTTCGACTCTATGTCGATTAGAGGAGTCTAGGTCGGCCTGCCCGAGCCTAGACAACTCCTAGGATCTCTCCTCCCCGACAGGATCCCTCCCGAGAGCGAGATCCAGGCGCCGCCGGCAACCTTCCGCCGCCCCTGCGCACACGCGGACCGTCCAGCCCTAGGGCGTGGACCGTCCAGCCGTCAAGCAGGGAACCCTAGCCTCGCGCCAGGTCGTGGACCGTCCGGCCTTGGCCGCGGACCATCCGCGCCTGTGCAGAGAGCACCGCCGTTGGTTCGTGTTGAGTGATTGACGCCCCAAAAAGGCACCAACACACTTTTTGGCGACTCCGCTGGGGAAAACACGTCTAGACCCATCAAATCGGCCCTCAATGGCCGGTTCAAGGGATAGTTCTGAAGTCTTCCCCAACAATATTATAGAGCCGACTTGGAAAACCTTGTCGGCTGACGAACAGCTCCAGTTCGAGGAGCATAAGGAGCAGCTGATTCAAGAGGCGAGAGTGAAGTTCCTGACCAACTTCAAGGTGGACAGGAACAATAAAGTCGTCCGACAACGGGCAACAGATTCGGCTTCGCTCTGACCCACACCAGATATCCCCAATGTAAGTAATACAAACGAGTTACAATCTCTTAAGAATTATGTGGATGAACAGCGAGAACAAATGCAAAATATCATAGGGGGTATGCAAAACGATTATAGGAGACTAGTACGTGCATTTGATAAATCTGGTATTGCAAATTTTCCTTCGCACGAGGTTGAATTAGGGGGTAACACGCGTAATATATCGGCTATAGGTTGTCACGGCCAGTCACAACCCCTTTATGGGATGCCGATGGACACATATCCTGAGCAACCGCAAATCGACAGCAAATCAGTCGATCTGCACGTGCCCGGACCATCCGCACGTGAGCGCGGACCGTCCAAGCCAGCTACGATCGGACCCATTTTTAATGAGTTATCCAGACATGCACCCGAGCCACAACATATGGCACATAATCTAAACTATCCATTCGGACCTTCCGCATACAACGACGGACGATCCGCATATAATCACGGACGGTCTGGGCCAATGTCCGGACAGTCCGCGCATGACTTATTTGAGGAGGATTGTTACCTAAATCTTCACTGTCCCAACAACACTTCCCATCACACTATGCAATGCATCAGCCCATTAATACAAAATCCAGAGCCCAGGAAAGCTTTTCGGCCCCGCCTAGAAGGCTGGAAAGGAACGATCAATCCTATGAGCCATATAGGGCAAATGGCAATGCACCACATAGCTCAAACCAATGGGGGGAAGACAACATGCCAATATCCAGCCAACCCCACCTATGTTTGACCAGAGAGCCGGTGGTCTCGCACCGGCTGTCGTTGATATAGTGAGGCAGGAAATAGCTGGGGCGTTTCGAGATAAGCTCGGAGTAAGTATAGTCCCTGGGGGGCAATCATATCGGAAACCTTATGATAGCTGATTTGATCACCACCCATGCCCACAGGGAACCAGGATACCCGAATTCGCAAAATTTTCAGGTGACCAAGAAAAAAACACGTGTGAACACATAGGCCAGTTCTTAGCACAATTAGGAGAATTGGCCGACACAGAAGCATTTCGCGTGCGTTTATTTTCATTGTCCTTAACAGGAACCGCGTTCGCATGGTACGCCACTTTACCTTCTAATTCTATTTTGTCATGGGGGGTTAGAACAAAAATTTCATGATCACTTCTTTTCCGTTGATTATAAATTAGATCTGGTAGACCTAGTAGCCCTGCGACAGGGGAAGGACGAATCGGTTATTGAATACATTCGGAGGTTCCAGGATACAAGAAACCGATGCTTCCAAATACACTTAGCTGAAAAACAGCTGGCAGGATAGGCCTTTAATGGACTGTGATATTATTTAAAAGAAATATTAGAAGGCATCCAATTTTTCACGCTAGCACAATTACACCAGAGAGCTTTGGCCTATAAAAGTCGAAGCAAAGAGACTGCCAAAACCATTTGTCACAATGTCCATATAGTAGAGTGCGACCAAAGTAGCTCGAACGATGAACCAACAGAAGTATACGTGGCTGAAATGGTTTGGCCAAAACAGGCCAAATCTTCGGCTTGTTCCTCCTTGCAGCCGGTTCAAAAGAAACAACAAGAGGAGGTTAAGTTTACATTTGATGTTGGTAAATGTGATAAAATATTTGATGAATTACTCAAAAATGGCAACATTAAAATAAATCACACTTTCTATCTGCCGACGAGCTAAAACGCCGTGCATACTGCAAGTGGCATAACTCATTTTCTCATGCAACTAATGATTGTAATGTATTCCGTCGATAGATTCAATCGACTATTAATGAAGGACGATTGAAATTTCAGGAAATGTAGGTGGACACGGAGCCCTTTCCGATGAACATGATCGATTTTGAGGGCAAGAGGATCCTGGTTCGGCCAAATACAGTCGATAAAGGCAGAGACAAAGAGATAATCATCGGCAACACAAGAGAGGCCGATGGGAATCATAAAATTTCTTGCAGGAAAGTGGTGACCGAGAAGACTCCCGATGGAGGGGAGACTCTTAAGGTGACCATCACGACCTCCAGCGCTGGGGGGCAAGCGCACACCAAGGAGCAGGAGCCCGTGCTGCGCATCTCGGACGGTCCGACGCATAGGCGTAGACGGTCCGGGACCACACCAGACGGTCCGGAGAATTCCAGCGGACGGTCCGATCATACTCAAGACCTGCAACGACCGTGTACCTTCAAACCACGATGACCAGAGATAGGTACGTGGAAAACAAATACATTTAAAGCAGCTGGTCGGCTTGTCAAATCTGGCCCAACTTTCGATCAATTGTTGTCCAAATATGTGAAAAAGAAGGCCAGCCCCAATGACCGGCCAGCAAAGCGACCCCGCTCGCTCATTCGTGAGCAATATCAGGTAAGACCGATTGGACCACCTCACCAATCGGAAAAAATGGAAGGTCATACTGTCCAATTAAGACCTAACATACCTACATGGACACCTCCACTCCCATATCCACCTATGCGATATCCATACGCATACATACCTCCACCATATGCCCCAAATCAAATGTGGGGCATGCCACCATACCCATTTGGGATGCCACAGTACCCCGCTTGGGGGGCACCCCAAACATTTGTATTTGACAGGATGGCACCACCAGTATAAGACAGATTGAGTGCTGCTCAATCCGGTCACCAGACGCAGGCCCAACAAGATTGCCGGACTACTCGGCCTCAAAGATCGACCAATCCAACAGGGGGCATATGCCTGCAGCAACTGAAAGAACGATAAAAAAGGACATAATCAAAATAGGTACAACAGATGTCGTCATACAGAAAGAAAGTGAAGGGCCGATGATTTTTGGTGAATCGGCCAACACAAACAAAACAGAAGATACAGCTGCCATCAAAATAGCTGATCCAAAATACTCCATGCCTCGATGGTGCCCAGCGGGATTGACACGGTCCCAAAAGCAACAATTACAGCGCCGAAGAGCAAAAGAGAGCCAGAAAAGGAGGCGGAAAAGATATTCAATGACACACATCCATAGTACCCGCCACCACAGAAGAAATGGAGACCAAAGGCCATTGAGGAAAAGCAAACGGCCACAAAAATAGAAAATAAAACAATACTTGTGCAACACCCTACAGGTATGGCAGACAGCCTAGCTAACAAGGTCGGACAATCTGCACCAGGCGCGGACCGATCGACCCCTGAGTCCGGACCGTCCGCACCATCCCAGGACGCCTCCGACAATGTGCCAACACCAATGGAGGAGGACGACCTACTGGGAGAAGACCTAGTCGACTACGAAGCCTCTCTAGAGCACCCAGGTATGGATGTAAATATTATTACATTTTCCACCGATTGTACTATTGTCGGCGACAATGAACCTGTTGTTGCGCAGTTTGATTTTGGTCCTAAAGAAGCCGCCTTTACTAAACCAAAGGAATCGGTAAATCATTTAAAGCCGCTCTTCGTGCGCGGTCACATTGATGGGATACCGATTGCTAAAATGTTGGTAGATGGAGGGGCGGCTGTAAATCTAATGCCTTATTCATTGTACAGAAAATTAGGTAAACAAGATGACGAACTTGTCAAGACCAACATGACCCTCAGCGGTGTTGGAACTGATAGTTCGATTAAAGCCAGGGGAGTCACGTCCGTTGAATTAAACATCGGGACTAAGACCCTTGCTGCTGCATTCTTCGTCGCTGATGTAGAAGGAAATTACAGTCTAATCCTAGACAGAGATTGGATTCATGCCAACTAATGTATACCTTCTACATTACATCAAATGTTAATACAATGGGTAGGCGATGATATAGAACAAGTACATGCTAATGTATCGGCCTATATCGCTGTGGCCGATGCCCCTGTACTCTGGACTTATGAGACTGCTACATGTCTCATAGGAGTAGATTTTTCTAATTACCAGTTCATAAGTATAGATAAGAAGGGTTTCATTCCTGTAATGCTAGAGCCGATGGAGAATCGGTTGAATCCTAAATAAAGTTTAAATGATGAGTACACACAAAATTCATGAGTCCTTGGTCATGGATAGTTTGGCTTCTAAGGCCGGATGGTCCGATCTTTCACAAAACAGTTCGGACTTTAAGACTGAACATCTACCACAGCGTAAAGACAGTATTACAGATGATCCGGCCCCCGAGACCGGAGAGTACGCCATCACACAAAGATCATCTGATTCCTCTATGGGGGACATGATAGAGGAATTCAGAGATCTCGATAAACTAGGATAGGGGTTTACATCGGCTGATCCTTTGGAGGAGATCGACATAAGAGATGGTAAAACTCCAAGGCCGACTTTTGTAAACAGGACCCTGGAGATCGATCCTAGAAATGAAATGATCAGTCTATTGAAGGAATATTTGGATTGCTTTGCTTGGAATTACACTGAGATGCCGGGATTAAGCCGAGAGATCGTAGAGCATCGACTGCCCATTAAGTCTGGTTTCAGACCTTTCAAGCAGAGAGCTAGAACATTTCGTCTAGATCTTCTCCCACGAATCAAGGATGAAATCCACCGACTGCTAGAAGCTAATTTTATTAGACCTTGCAGATACGCAGAGTGGGTCTCCAATATTATGCCGGTGGAGAAGGAGTCAGGTAAGCTTAGAGTATGCATTGATTTTTGCAATTTAAATAGAGCAACTCCTAAAGATGAGTATCCCATGCCCATAGCCGACACATTAATCAATAATGCATCAGGAAATAGAATTATTAGCTTTCTTGATGGTAATGCCGGACATAATCAGATTTTCATGGCCAAAGAAGATGCGTCTAAAACGGCCTTTATATGTCCAGGCTTCATTGGTTTATTTGAGTAGGTTGTCATGACATTTGGTCTAAAAAATGCTGGTGCTACTTATCAGAGGGCTATGAATTTTATCTTTCACGAGCTGTTGGGAAACACTGTGGAAGTCTACATTGATGATATTGTAGTAAAATCGGCTGAGTTTAGTTCTCATTTAGCTGATTTGCGCAAAGCCTTTGATAAGATGCGTCGATATGGTTTGAAAATGAACCCACGTAAATGTGCTTTTGGAGTGTCGGCTGGTAAGTTTTTAGGATTTGTCATCCATGAACATGGTATAGAGATAGACCCTGACCAATCAAGTCTATTCGGAACGTGGGACCTCCGACCTGTAAGGTCGAAGTGCAGAAGTTTCTCGGCAAGATGAATTATTTACGAAGGTTTATTTCTAACCTAGCCGGGAAGATTGATGCCTTCACCCCTATCCTTCGGCTTAAGAATGATGCCGAATTCGCTTGGAGGGTAGAGCAGCAGGAAACATTTGATCTCATTAAAAAAATGCTTGTCTTCAGCTCCTGTATTAAAAGCACCACAAGCAGGAGTACCATTCCGATTATACATTGCAGCTGAAGATAAGGTCATTGGGGCTGTTCTGACACAAGAAACTGAAGGAAAGGAGCATGTGGTGACATATCTAAGTCGGAGGTTAGTGGATGCTGAAACGAGGTACACTTTTATTGAGAAGTTATGCTTATGCTTGTTTTATGCATGCACCAAGTGTAGATGTTATTTACTGTCTAGTTATTGCACTATTTCTGGTCAAGCCGATGTGATCAAATACATGTTGCATAACCTAATTATGAGTGGTAGAATTGGTAAGTGGGCTTATGCACTCATAGAATATGCCTTGGCCTATGAACAATTGAAATCTATGAGAGGCCAGGTCATAGCGGATTTTATTGTAGAACATCGGATTAATGATACTCATAAACTAGACATGTCATACCTCACTATTACTCCTTGGACTTTATATTTTGATGGATCGGTTTGCCATGAAGGGTAAGGAATTGGTACTTGTTTCACCAACTGATGTCTCATTCGACTTCTCTAGCCGATTGAAAACTTATTGCACTAATAATCAAGCCGAATATGAGGCCCTTTTGTTCGGCTTGGAACTTTTAAATTGTATGGGAGTAAAACATGTGAAGGCATTTGGTGATTTTCAGCTGGTCGTCTAACAGGTGTTAGAAGAATATTAATGTTTTGATGGTACTCTAAATAGTTACCTTGGAAAATATTGGGGCATAATTCATTCTTTTGATGAATTCAGTATTCGACATATCTCTAGAATTGAGAATCATAGAGCTAACAATTTGGCACAAGATGCATCTGGTTATTGGATAAAGCAAGGGAGATTTCACAACAATGAAAATCTGATAACCGGTGCAGGGCCAATTCCCCAGGTCGTGGACCGTCCGAGTAAAGACTCCGGACTGTCCGAGGTTACCAGGAAAGCTCTCCTAATTGATTCGACTAATAATGAAGCCGATGCAAGTGATTGAAGGACGCCCATAACTAATTATTTACGAAATCCCAATATCAGGACAGATAAGAACATTCGGTGTACAACTTTCAAGTATATTTTGATGAGCGATGAACTCTACCGCCGAACAGTCAACGACATCCTGCTGAAATGCTTGGGCCCGGATGATGCTATATTAGCCATGGCCGAAGTACATGAAGGAATTTGTGGTACCCATCAATTGGCTCCAAAGATGAAGTGGTTGTTGCGAAGGTCTGGTTTTTATTGGCCTAACATGATAGCTGATTGTTTCAAGTACTACAAAGGATGTCAAGTGTGTCAAAAATTTGGCGACCTACAGTTGGTCCCTGCAGCCGAATTACATCCTATCATCAAGCCTTGGCCTTTCAGAGGTTGGGGATTAGACTTTATAGGAGAAATTCATCCTTCATCATCAAAGGGGCATCAGTTCCTGTTAGTTGCCACTGACTACTTTACCAAATGGACTGAAGCCGTTGCTCTAAAGAACATGACACACAAGGAGGTAATTGAGTTCATAACTGAGCATATTATTCATAGATTTGGCATTCCCCAGACTTTGACTATAGATCAAAGAACTTCTTTTATGTCAAAAGAGGTACGAGAATTTGCTGAATTATATAGAATTAAGTTGCTTAATTCATCTCCATATTATGCTCAGGCCAGTGGACAGGCCGAGTCTAGTAATAGGACATTGATTAACTTGATAAAAAAGAAGATATCCGATAATCCTAAGCATTAGCATAAGATTTTCTCCAAAGCTTTATGGGCTCACAGAATATCTAAACATAGTGCTACTAAAGTATCTCCTTTTGAGCTTGTCTATGGGCAGGAAGCAGTGTTGCCTGTGGAAATAAGTTTGAATGCTGTCAGGTTCGCCAGACAAAATGATCTAACCGTCATTGATTATTATAATTCAATGATGGATAATATTGATGAGGTGACCGACAAGAGGGTGATAGCTTTGGGAGCAATAGAAAAGGACAAGATCATGGTAGCCAGGGCCTACAACAAGAAGGTCAAAGCAAAGTCATTTCAAGTAGGGGACCTGGTGTGGAAGACCATCCTGCCTCTAAGGAATAAAGACCAGATGTTTAGGAAATGGTCACCAAGCTGGGAGGGTCCTTATAAAGTAAAACAGGTAATGTCTGGTAACGCATATTTACTACAAACATTACAAGGCAAGGATTTACCTAAGGCTTTGAATGGGCGTTTCCCCAAACAGTACCATCCCAGTATGTGGCAAGATGCCTAAGAGAACCGATGTAATCACATCGAGTTAGTTGCTTTTGGTTTGCTCAGCTCCACCAAAAGGCAGGGGGCATATGTTGAGCACTAAATTGAGCATCGGACGGTCCGGCCCAGAGGCCGGACGGTCTGCGGTCCGGACGGTCCGTGCCTGTGGGCCGGACTGTCCGCGCGCGCAGAGCAGATTAGGGTTCCGAGTTTTGTGCTACAGTTGTTAGCTAGATTCACGGAATTAGCTCGGAAATTAGTTTGTAAAGGGTCCAGCCCTCCTCCTCTATAAATAGAGAGGTATACAGCCGATTTGTAATCATCAATCGAATCAATAACACTTTTATCTCGCATTTATTTCTTGTACAATTAGGAGTAGTTCTAGTCTAGTTCTAGTTTAGCCTCTCAATCCCTAAATTCTCCGCTTCTCTTCGACTCTACGTCGATTAGAGGAGTCTAGGTCGGTCTGCCCGAGCCTAGACAACTCCTAGGATCTCTCCTCCCCGATGGGGTCTCTCCTGGGAGCGAGATCCAGGCGCCACCGGCGACCTTCCGCCGCCCCTACGCACGCGCGGACCGTCCGGCCCTAGGGCGCGAACCATCCGGCCGTCAGGCAGGGAACCCTAGCCTCGCGCTAGGTCACGGACCGTCCGGTCCTGGCCACGGACCGTCCGCGCCTGTGCAGAGAGCACCGCCGCTGGTTCGTGTTGAGTGATTGGCGCCCAAAAAGGCACCAACACTGCCCTACGCGTCTGTTTTTCGTATTCATTCAACTTCTTTATCTGTGGTCTTCATGTGGAATGCAATGCAATTATGCAGTCAATACACACATATTGCTGGTCATCTCCAGTGCCCCCACCCAGTTGTAGTGGCCTAGACCCAGCACCCCCATCAAACATTCAACGCGCAATGTGTCTTATAACCTTTAGGCTTTATCCCCATTATCTAAAGCTTTTCTTCTTTGCTTAAGGGTCTACTAGGTGAGTGCCCGTGCGTTGCAACGGGAATATATAATATCATGATAACTTATATACAAAATGTGTCTTATATTGTTATAAGAAAATGTTTCATAATCCATTTGTGATCCTAGCCATACATAAATTTTGTTATTTTAATTTAGCTGTTTTACTATTACATTGCAACCATCAATATCATGCAGACTTCGATATATGCCACGATTTGCATGGTCTCACCATTGGAGAGCACATGCCACACCTGTCGTTAGAACTTCCCCCGTACACCGTTAGTCATCAGGCACGCACCACCATACAAGCTTGCTTAAACAAAAAGGCAAGTGTGTGTGTTTGCGAAGAGAATTAGAGGCAGGCCGACACAAAACCTACCCCGACGATGGCGAGTGGTCATTGTTGTCAGTCCTCCTCTGCGTCACCTCCGGCGCTAAGATGACGCCACAGTCCTTGATATAGTAGTCGTCGAACGCGCGCGACATGGCGAGTACCGATGACTCTTGGCTAGGCTGCCAAACGAAGTGCACCCTAGGTTCATCAGCGAGGTAGTACACCTGGCCGTTGCGCCACCAGATGTGCTACTCCTCTACATACATCTTGTTCGAGGACACTCACACAACGTCAGCAACGACCATCGTCCCAGCGCACAAGAATTCATGGCGGGTCAGTAGCCACCTACGTGGCTGAGAGCACCTAGAGGGGGGGTGAATAAAATGACCAGTCTTACCACATTTAAAACAGGAGCGCTTTCCCTTTGCTTTGCTTTTGTTGGGTTGCTCCTTGCGTCCTTTTAGCGCGGTCTTGAAGCGCTTGATGATGAGGGCCATCTCATCTTCGTTTAGCCCGGCAGCCTCAACTTGTGCCACCTTGCTAGGTAGCGCCTCCCTGCTGCTACTTGTTGCCTTGAGTGCAACGGGCTGGGGCTCATAGATGGGCATTGGGCCGTTTAATGCATCATCAACATATCTTGCTTCCTTGACCATCATACGCCCGCTCACAAACTTTCCGAGTATCAACTCGGGCGTCACCTTTGTGTATCTAGGATTCTCACGGATGAGGTTCACAAGATGAGGGTCAATAACAGTAAAGGACCTGAGCATAAGTCGGACGATGTCGTGGTCCGTCCATCTCGTGCTTCCATAGCTCCTGATCTTGTTGACCAGGGTCTTGAGCCTGTTGTATGTTTGAGTTGGCTCCTCTCCCCGGATCATGGCAAACCTTCCTAGCTCTCCTTCCCCCAACTTCATTTTGGTGATCATGGTGGCGTCGTTCCCCTCATGCGATATCTTGAGGGTGTCCCATATTTGCTTGGCGTTGTCCAAGCCGCTCACCTTGTTGTATTCATCCCTGCACAATGATGCTAACAAAACAGTGGTAGCTTGTGCATTCTTATGAATTTGTTCGTTAATGAATACAGGGTTATCCGTACTATCAAATTGCATTCCATTTTCAACTATCTCCCAAATACTAGGATGGAGAGAAAATAAGTGACTACGCATTTTGTGGCTCCAAAAAGAGTAGTCCTCTCCATCAAGGTGTGGAGGGTTACCAAGAGGAATTGAAAGCAAATGAGCATTGGAATTAAAAAGAATACGAGAATAATCAAATGAAAAATTTGAATTAACCGGTTTCTTTTTCTCGTCGTCGTCGTCTCTTGGGGAAGAAGAAGACTCGTCGCTGCCGTAGTAGACGATCTTCTTGATGTGCCTCTTCTTCTTCCCGTCCTTCTTATGACTCGAGCCAGAGTCAATGGGCTTGTCGTCCCTTGGCTCGTTGAAGATGGACTCCTTCTCCTTATCGTTGACCACCATCCCCTTTCCCTTAGGATCCATCTCTTCGGGCGATTAGTCCCTTTCATGAAGAGAACGGCTCTGATACCAATTGAGAGCACCTAGAGGGGGGGGGTGAATAGGTGATCCTGTAAAATTTAACACTAAATAGCCACAAGCTTGGTTATAAAGATGTTAGTGCAATAGAACCAAGTGGCTATAGAGCGAGCTCTTGCGAATCACAAATAATCAAAGAGAAGGACAACACAAGGGACACCGTGGTTTATCCCGTGGTTTGGTCAAGTATAACACTTGCCTACCTCCACGTTGTGGCGTCCCAATGGACAAGGGTTGCACTCAACCTCTTTCAAGTGATCCAATGATCAACTTGAATACCACGACTTTTCTTTGCTTATCTCTTTTTCCTGTTTGTGAGGAATCTCCACAAGTTGGAGTCTCTCGCCCTTACAACAAAGATCACAGTGAAAGAACAAGAGTAAGGGTGGGAAGCAACACACACAGATCCGCAGCAACACACACGCACACAAGCCAAGACTTGAGCTCAAAATGAAGCACAACGAGTTCACAACTAGAACGGAGCTCAAATCACTAACACAGTTGATCAAGTGCGCAGAGACGGAGTGTGGAAGATTTAGAATGCTTAGAGTATACTTGGGTGACTCCTCCATGCGCCTAGGGGTCCCTTTTATAGCCCCAAGGCAGCTAGAAGCCGTTGGAGACTAACAAGGAAGGCTAAGATTGCCTTCTGTCAGGTGGCGCACCAGACAGTCTGGTGCGCCACCGGACAGCCACTGTAGCTTGTCCGGTGCTGATCTCCTTCCTTTTCTGGCGCAGACGACCGTTGCACCTCGGCGTCGGTTGGCGCACCGGACACTGTCTGGTGCACACCGGACAGTCCGGTGCCCCCTTCCGACCGTTGGTGCGGGCCACGTGTCGCCCGCCAATTTCGCTGCCGATCGTTGCGGAGTCGACCGTTGGCTCACCGGACAGTCCAGTGAACCACCGGACTGTCCGGTGAATTTTAGCCGTACGCCATTGAACTTTTCCTGAGAGCGACGACTTTGTCGCGGACGACTCACCAGACAGTCCGGTGCACCACCGGACAGTCCAGTGAATTGTAGCCGTACGCCGCCGTCGAGTCCCGAGAGTGGCCTGTTCACCGAGACTGGTCTGGCGCACCGGACACTGTCCGGTGCACCACCGGACAGTCCGGTGCACCCAGACCGAGCAGCAGTTGGCTTGTTACATGATTTGCACTTCTTCAATCTTTGACACAATTTAACACTTAGAGATTATGTGTTAGGCACTTAATCACCAAAACACTTTAGAAATGGCCCAAGGGCACATTTCCCTTTCAATCTCCCCCCTTTTTGGTGATTTATGCCAACGCATCCAAAAGCAACCAAAAGAAGTGCAATATCAATGCAAAAGAGAACCAAATTGTTTTTGACTCTAATTTGGCATATTTGGATCATACTTTGCCACCACTTGGTTTGTTTTTGCAAATCAAATTCATTTTCCTATCTCGAAGACAAACTCACTTGTTTGGGCACAAAGAGAGATAATCCAAGAGTAAAATCGATTAAGAGCCAAACACTCCCCCTTTTCCCATAGTCATAAATTCTCCTCACAAGAGACCAAATTTTGCAATAAGAGTGTTTTAGACAAATCAAAAAGTTCTAACTTTACTCTTTTCAAAATTTCACAAGTGGTAGCTGATCCATTTGCTTTGGCCTTAATTTCTCCCCCTTTGGCATTAAGCACCAAAATGGGATCATTCTTGGCCTTTTAACCCCATTGCCTCACCAAAATTGTCATTTAAGAGCATAGATATGAACTTGGAGTTAATATCGGAGTGCAATGGAAGTCTTTGCATGGTCCAAGTTCACCTTCCCTTTCAATCCACTTTTGAGACTAAATCAAGTAAACTCAAACACAAAGGTTAGTCTCAAAGGGTCAAGTTGTAGCATGCCTCCCCCTAAATAAGTGCATCACTTGCAAATGGACTTGTGAGGTCCGGGGATCATGTGTACAACTTGAGCACCACAAATGAACAAAAATAGATTGAAATGCATAAATTAACATGATCAAAGGCATAAAACACATGTATGCTATAGATTAATCCAAGTTACGCGAATCTAAGACATTTAGCTCACTATGCAACCTGCAAAACCTTTTCTCATCTAAAGGCTTGGTGAAGCTATCAACTAGCTGGTTCTCGGTGTTAATATGGTACACCTCGATATCCCCCTTTTGCTGGTGGTCTCTCAGGAAGTGATGCCGGATGTCTATGTGCTTAGTGCGGCTGTGTTCAAACAGGATTATCCGCCATGCGGATTGCACTCTCATTATCACATAGGAGTGGGACTTTGCTCAGATTGTAGCCAAAGTCCCGGAGGGTTTGCCTCATCCAAAGTAGTTGCGCGCAACACTGTCCTGCGGCAACATACTCGGCCTCAGCGGTGCATAGGGCAACGAAAGTTTGTTTCTTTGAACTCCAAGACACCAGGGACCTTCCTAGGAATTGGCACATCCCTGATGTACTCTTCCTATCAACCTTGCACCCAGCATAATCAGAGTCTGAATATCCAATCAAGTCAAAGGTAGACCCCTTTGGATACCAGATCCCGAAGCAAGGCGTTGCAACTAAATATCTAAGAATCCGCTTAACGGCCACCAGGTGACATTCCCTTGGGTCGGATTGATATCTAGCACACATGCATACGCTAAGCATAATATACAGTCTACTAGCACATAAATAAAGTAAAGAACCTATCATAGACCGGTATGCCTTTTGATCAACTAACTTACCTCCTTTGTTGAGGTTGACATGCCCGTCGGTTCCCATTGGTGTCTTCGCGGGCTTGGTGTCTTTCATCCTGAACCGCTTGAGCAGGTCTTGTGTGTACTTCGTTTGGGAGATAAAGGTGTCGTCCTTGAGTTGCTTCACTTGGAACCCAAGGAAGTAGTTCAACTCACCCATCATCGACATCTCAAATTTCTGTGTCATCACCGTGCTAAACTCCTCACAAGACTTTTGGTTAGTAGAACCAAATATTATGTCATCGACATAAATTTGGCAAACAAATAGGTCACCATCACAAGTCTTAGTGAAAAGAGTTGGATCGACTTTCCCAACCTTGAAAGCATTAGCAATTAGGAAATCTCTGAGGCATTCATACCATGCTCTTGGGGCTTGCTTAAGTCCATAGAGCGCCTTAGAGAGCTTACACACATGGTCGGGGTACCGTTCATCCTCAAAGCCAGGGGGTTGCTCCACGTACGGCTCCTCCTTGATTGGCCTGTTGAGGAAAGCGCTCTTCACATCCATTTGGAACAACTTGAAAAAGTGGTGAGCGGCATAGGCTAATAGAATGCGAATAGACTCTAGCCTAGCCATAGGAGCAAAAGTCTCTTCGAAATCCAAACCTGCGACTTGAGCATAACCTTTTGCCACAAGTCGAGCCTTGTTTCGTGTCACCACCCCGTGCTTGTCTTGCTTGTTGTAGAACACCCACTTGGTTCCCACAACGTTTTGCTTGGGACGTGGCACCAGGCTCCAAACTTCATTCCTCTTGAAGTTGTTGAGCTCTTCCTGCATGGCCAACACCCAGTCCGGATCTTGCAAGGCCTCTTCTACCCTGAAAGGCTCAATAGAAGAGACAAACGAGTAATGCTCACAAAAGTTAGCTAGTCTTGAGCGAGTAGTTACTCCCTTGCTTATATCACCCAGAATCTGGTCGACGGGATGATTCCTTTGAATCATCGCTCGGACTTGAGTTGGAGGGGCCCGTGGTGCTTCTTCCTCCATAGCTAGGTCTTCTTGTGCTCCCCCTTGATCACATGCCTCCTCTTGAGGAACCTGTTCATCATCTTGAGTTGGGGGATGCACCATCGTTGAGGAAGAGGGTTGATCTTGCTCTTGTTGTTCCTGTGGTCGCACATCTCCAATCGCCATGGTGCGAATTGCGGCCGTTGGAACGTCATTTTCATCTACATCATCAAGATCAACTTGCTCTCTTGGAGAGCCATTAGTTTCATCAAATACAACGTTGCTAGAGACTTCAACCAAACCCGATGATTTGTTGAAGACTCTATACGCCTTTGTATTTGATTCATAACCTAGCAAAAACCCTTCTACAGCTTTGGGAGCAAATTTGGAATTTCTACCTTTCTTTACTAGAATATAACATTTACTCCCAAATACACGAAAGTATGAAACGTTGGGTTTGTTACCGGTTAGAAGTTCATACGAGGTCTTCTTGAGGAGGCGATGAAGGTAGACCCGGTTTATGGTGTGGCAAGCTGTGTTCACAGCTTCTGACCAAAATCGCTCGAGCATCTTAAATTCTCCAATCATCGTCCTCACCATGTCGATAAGCGTCCTATTCTTCCTCTCTACCACACCATTTTGCTGTGGTGTGTAGGGAGCGAATAACTCATGTTGGGGGCCTTCGACTCCCGAAGGTCCTCAAAAACATAGTTTGACAATGTTTTCCAAGTGTAATATGTGAACAGGCACCTTCGGAGTCAGGTCGCAAATATACAAGAGCATGGTTAAGACGAAGCTTGACTGGAATGAAAAACGATCATGATGAAGGATAAGACGATCACGAAGCTATGTGCAGAAAAGCTTCGGCATAATGACAGAAAAGAGGAACCGACTTAAAGATGAAAAGCCAAATTGGACCTCGAAGAATTACTATAGAATTATTGATAAATGTAGAGGGCATCAATGTAATTTTACACGGGCTGCGTCCCGTGCCTATAAATAGGTGAACAGTACTCCTGTACTGTTCACGCTGACTTGGCATACACTTTTTCACATCACGTCTATACCTTTACTTTACATCAATCTGAAGGTACATTTGTAATTCTCTTTTATGAATTTAATAATGGAAATACATTAGTAATAATACTAGTATCATTACTCGCGTATTATATACGGTTGCTCTGTTTTATCATTTATCAACCCTACGAAGGTCTTTTCTTTTGTAACCTTCGTCCGAGATTCATTATATCCAAAGGGATATACTGTTTTTGAGGACGAAGGAGTTTAACATTTAACACTTTTATGTTGTCTTGTTCTTAATTCATAGCATCTGCGCTAGCTTCTCTATGTAGGTCAAGTCCTCCTAGACCTTCCACTGGCAACTGCTCTTCTGGCACACGCAAACAGTTCTTCAACTGAGACACATGAAAGACATCATGCACTGCGGACAAGCCTTCTGGCAAACTGAGTTGATAGGCCACTTCTCCACGCCTAGCGAGAATCTGATACGGACCAACATATCGGGGTGCTAGCTTGCCTTTGACTCCGAATCTTCTGACTCCTCTGATCGGTGACACTTTCAGATAGACAAAATCCCCAACTTCGAAACTCAGCTCTCTTCTTCTTGTGTCTGCATAACTTCGCTGCCTTGATTGCGCTATCTTCAAATTCTCCCGAACCATCTTGATGTTCTCTTCAGCTTCAAGCAGAATGTCTGGCCTGAACACTTGCTTTTCTCCAGGCTGATCCCATTACAAGGGAGTTCTACAACTCCTTCCATAAAGCGCCTGAAATGGTGACATCTTCAAGCTGGCCTGGTAGTTGTTGTTATCGGAGAATTCTGCATAAGGTAACCTCTTGTCCCATCCAGACTGATCTTGCAACGCACAGGCTCTCAACATGTCTTCAAGGATTTGATTGGTTCTTTCGATTTGACCATCTGTTTGCGGATGATAAGCTGAACTGAAATTCAGATGTGTACCCAAGGCTTCATGCAACTGCTGCCAGAAATGAGAGGTGAACTGTGTTCCTCTGTTTGACACTATCTTCTTTGGCACACCATGAAGACAAACGATCCGAGACATGTACAACTGTGCCAATACTGCACTGCTATAGTTGGTCTTAGGGTCTGTTTGGTTGGGCTGTGGCTGTGAAAAAAGCTGTTGTCGGCTGTGAGCTGTGAGAAAAGCTACTATGGGCTGTGAGCTGTTAAAAAGCTAAAAAGTGTTTGGTGGAAACCACTAAAAGTCGCTAAAAGTTTTTCCATATATATTTTCACAGGTCCATCCAAAAGCCGCTAAAAGCAGGTCCAGAGGTGCTTTCAGTTTTGCACTGCAAGAAAGTCGGCTTTTAGAAAAAGCTGCTTCCTAGATTCAGCCCTTTGGTTTGGCTTTTGGCTTTTAGAGAGTAAAAGCCAAAGCCAAAAGCCAAACCAAACACACCCTTAACAGGTACGAAGTGGGCTGACTTGGTTAAGCGGTCCACCACTACCCAAATGGAATCGTAGCCGGCTCGAGTGCGAGGCAATCCGACTATGAAATCCATACCGATTTCATCCCATTTCCACTGAGGAGTTTGCAACGGTTGCAACAATCCAGCGGTCCTCTGATGCTCTGCCTTGGTCCGTTGACAACTATCACACATAGCCACTGTTGAGGACTTGTTCTCAAATGCTATGAATTAAGAACAAGGCAACACGAGAATGTTAAGTACAAATGCCCTTCGTCCGCTAAAGCATTATTTCCCTAAGGATTTAATGAGCTTCGGACGAAGGTTAAGAATAAAATATTATGAAGACTTTACCTTCGTAATATTTTACTCGCAAAACAACAAATAATGAGAAATGGCATATAAAAGTATAAAATATATTCACATATTTTATTATATGACCTTAGGAGCATCAGAATATAACGTTTGAATACAATTATACCTTCGTCTTGACGGAAAGCAATAATTCAAGCATAATGAGCCAGTGATCACAAGATTGCGTGAACAGTACCGTCGTACTGTTCACCTATTTATAGACACAGGATGCAACCTGCGTAAAATTACATTTAAACCCTTTACAATTGATTACAGTAATGACACAAACATCATGGGCTTTTGAGTCAATCTATCTTTAAGTCGGTTCAGCCCTTCGTCTTAAGATTTATCATTGTGCCGAAGCTCTTTAGGATCTTCGGCTACGAAGCACACCCCCAACAGTAGCCCCTTCACGGTGCTAGATCGTTTTTCGTAACGAGCTTGATCCATGAAAAAAACTTCTATGCTTCGGGATGCCGAAGATCCAAAAAACACCTTCCCTGAGCTCGTTGGCGAGAAACGATTAAAATATTCCGTGCTCGAGGTGGTTCCATCTTGCAACAGTTACGCGCGCCCTGGCGATTCACCCTCTTGAACCCTATGGCCCACCGTTCAGCGAGTGCGGGTGACTGTTTGTTCGGTGCGGGAGTCTTTGACGATTCACCTTCTTACCTACGACACTATATAAACAGACGGGTAGGTGTGAAGTTACCACAGCATTCATTGCTATTGCACTGTTTTGCTGCCAAAATTTTAGTCATAGCCGAAGCTTATTCATTGTGCTCAGACGAAACCCCACTTTTGAATCTGCTTTGTCACAAAAGGAAGAGCTTCGGGAAAATCAGACAAGTCAACAACGGAGAATTTCAAGAAAGACATAATTAGATGGCCAGAGTTCGTTCCATTGCTAGGGTTGATCGCGAGGGAGATGAGACCGAAGCTGTTGAGACCGTTCCGATTTCCGAAGCTATGAAGCGGTCTGGGCTGGCAACATCGGAGGACATCCCTGTCGCCGGGGCAGAACAAGTTGATGTTGAGGAGACCGATTCTGAGGATGATTATAGCAGCGCTGTGCCGAGCAAACCCAGCCACCTTGACTTTGGAAAATCCACAGTCTCCAAAGGTGACCTACCTAAAATGTTGAAATTGGGGTATTTCAATGAAGAGAATAAAAAGCTGGTTCGCTTTGGTGGAGAGGAAACTATTCCGAAGCCGGAAAAAGATGAAATAGTAGTTTTTAAGAGTTTTTTCAAAGCTGGTTTGAGATTTCCCTTGAATAGGATGATTGCTGATGTGCTGAAGAAGTTTGGGATCTACTTCCATCAGCTAACTCCTAACGCTATCGTTAGGCTTAGCGTTTACATTTGGGCTCTCCGAAGCCAAGGGGTGGAACCGTTTGCCGAAGGTTTCTGCCGAGTACATGAACTGCATTACCAAACCAAGGCTAGGAAAGATGGATTGCATGAAAACTTCAGTTGCTACAATTTTGCCTACCGGAAGACTACAAATTTTCCTATGATCAGCTACCGAAGCAAGTGGCCGGCAGGCTGGAAATCGGAATGGTTCTATGTCAAAGTTGATGATGATAAGGAGAAGTTGGTCCAGAGCCCACTAGAGCTGATCTTCGGAGAGACTCGACCCCCGTGCAACATGTTGCCAGGGAGTCCAAGTCAGATTGCTCTAGCTGAATTTAGGATTATCGCAGAGCACATTGGTACTAGAGACTTAGTACAGGAATTTTTGGCTTTCAAAATATTTCCAACTATGAAAGAGTGGGCCATGCCGAAGCTCGAAGGAAAAAAGAAGGAAGGAGAACTTATCCGACTGCCCTATCATTACAAATTCAAGAGACATTTCAAAGTACCCTGCCAAGAATGGTTGGATACAATCGAAGTGATGTGTGACGAAATTCTTGGAAATTATTCTAAAAAGGAAGATCAATTGATGACAGCAGCCTTCGGCACCCGTCCGAAACGAAGGCTAAATCGAGTGATGGATGCTATAGGCTTTGAATATCCTGACTACGATCTACTGGATAAGGGTGCCGAAGGACAAAAAAGAAAAAGAGTGGCTAGTGCCCTGAATAAGGATGACGAAGATCAACCAAAGAAAAAAAACAAGAGTCTGAGGCAAAAATAGTTGCTTCGAAGAAAAGAAAAACCTCGACTTCGAAGCAAAAACCAACTAATGAAGAAGAAAAGACCTCTGCAACATCCTCTGCTTCTAAAATAGAGGAAATCCTGAAGGCAATGACTGAAACTTTGCCTGTCAAACTAAGTCCACTAGGGTTACATCTGACAAAGCTTTTTCAGAAGGAAAAGGAGTCCATAAAAACGGGAGCACCTAAGCCGAAGAGACAAAGAATCGTTACTGTGACAGAAGTTATTGAAGCAACTCCACCAAGAGCTTCAACTCTGAAGGTGCCAGCCATTGAAAGCATGACAGCTACCGAAGCTGTACCTTCGGAGGCTCTCGCAGAAGAGGTCAGAGCCGAAGATGCCAAATCCGAAGATATTAATTTGGAGAGCGTAGCTACTGATATAGACAAGATGTTACTAAACATGGCCGCGGAAGAAGCTGCCGCAGCTACCGAAGAGACTACGGCCGCAAAACCCGAGAAGGAAGAGATGATCGGAGCTACTTCGGAAGATGAGACCTTTGACTTTCAAAACTTAATTGGCCAAGAGCTAACAAAAGCTGAGAAAGAAGAATTAAAAGAATATGCTATATCCTGCGGGTATCGGCCGGGAGCACTTCTCTTCGGTGGCATTGATGATGAAAAGTTAGGCTGCATACAAGATCAGACTGGCGCGAAGGTCATCGGTACTCTATCGAAGAGTATCGGTTTCCCGAAGCTCGAAGCAGATATCAGCCGCTACCGACGACAACATATTGTCGGCAGTTTGTTCTATTCCAATTTTAAGGTAAACATCTTGTGTCTAACCATTACTATTTGTAATAACACAAATATTTTCTAACGAAAGTCATTTGTGCATAGAGTATGCTCTTGAGCAAGGCCTTAAAAATGCAGCAGGACTTAGAAGACAAAAGGCATGAAGTCATAATTGAGAATTTAGAAAACAAAATAAAAGAGCAATCAGCTGCCATCGAAAAGAAAGACTTCGAGCTCCAATCAGCCGAAGGCTTATTAGCGGATGCTGAAGCCAGAATAACGGAATTAAATTCGAAGCTTCTTTCCCAATCAGAAAATTTTGAACAAAAAAAGCGGAAACTTGATGTAAAGCTTGAAGCCGAAATTCAAAAAAGCTCGGAGCTGAAAGAATCCTTAACAAATCTTCAGAATAAATGCCTGGAGTTCAGCAATCGATGCATCCAACAGTTGAAACAGGTGTTTCATTTTGTCGGAGCTAGCAGCGAAAAGTTTACTCCTTCAGCCGAAGACCTGCCTGGTGCCTTCGAGCATATTGAAGGTGAAATCAATGATCTTGACGAAGTCATAGCTGGGCATGGCGATTTCTGTGCCCTAGCAGCTTCTCGGGGCACAGCTGTTGCCTTTTTGAAGTCTGGCTGTTAACACAGAAAGATTGTTAATAGACCCAACTTCAGCCTGTCACTAGAAGACTTAGATAATATTCCCAGCTTGGCCCGAAGTATTGCGAATAGATTCATAAAATTAGTATGGACAAAGGGTGGCCGGAGCAAAGCTGGCGACGAAGCTCGAAGCCACCTTAAGCTGGTAACGAAATCATGTCTTATACTTACCTTTTCCCTTGAATTTTGAATTTTGCTTATAATACTTACATACAGGTTGACCAAGCCGAAGCTGAAGCTGCAGAGTAAAAGGATGAAGTTCTATGGCTGCTGTCGAAGCTCGAATAGTCTGTTAAGAATAGCTCAAAAAACTTTGTATAAAATATGATGTAATCAAATTTTGACTTTGTAATATAATCTTTCTTTTCCGTCAATGTATGAAATGCTTTGGTGTGGACGAAATTAATACTTTTGAGCCGAAGGCGAAAACACCTTCCCTTCTTTGCGTACACAGCGAAGCATAAAATTGCCTCTTTTTCCCTTTTTCCGAAGCCTTCTCCTTCAAAACCGAAGGAAGTTTGTATGCTATGATGATGATGATCCTATGTATGTCTAAGTGAATGTTTATGAATGCAAATGTATGATGTAATGTATCGTGCAAATGAATGCTCGAAGACACATACGAAAGCATAACCACAACTCTTATTCCCTTAAGTATAACAAATCTTTGTCGTTTAATTTTCGGCCTCACCGCTTATTTTTGGTGTATCAGCGCTGACTTTTCGCTGTAAGCCTCCCTTAGGAGCTTCTTCGCCTTTTACTTCAGCGGAATCAGCGTTTATTTTTCGCTGTAAGCCTCCCTTAGGAGCTTCTTCGCCTTTTACTTCAGCGGAATCAACGTTTATTTTTCGCTGCAAGCTCTGCATTCCCTTAGGAATGACTTTTGAGTGAAAACTTATGTTGCGCTCCTTTAGGAACGACTTTTTGTAGCTTCGTCGTGCTCCGCATCCCCCTAGGGACGTCTTTCGAGCTTCTCCCTGTTTTTCCTTTTTCTCTTTGCACTCTATGGTGCATGCCCAGTTTTTACATTTACATCTTCGGGGGATATTGCTCTTGCGGAGCTGGTATTGGAAAAAAGAGAAATTACATGCTACGGCCCCATTAAAAACCTTTCTCCCCCTTTGGAAAGGAAAAGGGTGCCATAGGAAAGAATAAAAAAGATTACATCAGGTTACACATAATACCGCCGGAGCTCATCCGCATTCCAAGATCTAGGAATGTCGTTGCCGTCCATATCCTTTAACTTGAAGGAACTGGGTCTTGACGAAGATGTTACCAGAAAAGGTCCCTCTCACTTCAGCTGAAGCTTGCCTACTGTGTCGGGGTTGGCCACTCTCCGAAGCACCATATGTCCTGGCTTAATATTTTTTAACCGAACCTTTCTGTCACGCCATTTTATTGTTTCTGCTTGATATTTATTGATGTTCTCCACAGCCTGAAGCCTGATCCCTTCTATAGCATCTTTTGCCACAGAATAATCAGCTTCGGTTTCTGCCGAAGCCACTGTTCTTATTGATCCCGTTTTAGCTTCTTCTGGGGTTATTGCTTCATCATCAAACAACAATTTGAATGGTGTAAAGCATGTTGATCTTGACACTGTTGTGTTGTGACTCCACACCACTTTGATTAATTCATCTGGCCACTTTCCCCTGGGCTGATTAAAGATTAACTTCATTATTCCTGTCATTATAATGTCATTAGCTCTTTCAACGAATCCATTTGACTCCGGGTGCCGAACCGATGCAAAATGGATCTTTGTGCCAATTCGCTCACAAAACTCTCTGAAAGCTTTGGAATCAAATTGTGTTCCATTGTCCACAGTGATACCTTTTGGCACCCCAAAGCGACACATAATATTTTGCCAGAAAAACTTTTGAACAGTGACCGAAGTTATTGTGGCTAAAGGCTTCGCCTCAATCCACTTAGAAAAATAATCTACTGCCACCACAACATATCTTAAATTCCCTTGTGCTGGTGGAAGTGGGCCTAGCAAATCAATGCCCCACCTTTGCAATGGCCAAGTGGGCTGTATTAATTGAGTTAGAGACGAAGGTTGTTTTTGGTCTCTTGCACATTTTTGACAACCTTCGCACTTTTGGACTAATTTTGCTATATCCGAAGCTGCCTTCGGCCAATAAAATCCTTGACGAAAAACTTTACCCAACAAAGGCCTAGATCCAATGTGAGATCCGCACAGGCCTGCATGTATTTCTTTCATTAGCTCTATACCTTCAGCTCTAGATAAACATTTGAGTAATGGAGAACAGACTCCATGCTTATATAACTCCCCTTCTATTATTACATATGGACGGGCTCTTGCCGCTATTCTCTTATGATAAGCTTCGTCATCTGAAAGGAAATTGCCCTGAAGAAAAGATATGATCTCAGTTCTCCAATCTTCACTATAGACGGGAGATATATTGAGTACTGCTCTTTCAAGAAGGTCAACCGAAAGTGATTTTATTGTTTCAAAGAATACTTCTGAAGGTAAGGGTAGCCCTTGTGCCGCTGACTTGGCTAGTAGATCAGCGTGCTCATTTTCTCCTCGTGGAATATTCTTGACAGAAAACCCTTCGAAGGAGGCTTCAAGTCTTCGAACTGTATCCAAATATTTCTCAAGCTTCGGATCTCTTGCTTTGCAACTTTTGTCAACATGGCCAGAAATGACTTGAGAATCAGTTTTGAGAATCGCCCTTCTTATCCCCATTGCCTTCAGCTTCCGAAGACCCAAGAGCAAAGCTTCATATTCAGCAATATTATTTGTACAACTAAAATCAAGTTTCACTGCGTAGCATATTCTAACTTTTGAAGGTGCAATTAAAATGACAGCTGCACCGGCCCCGAAGGTTCCCCAGGAACCATCGCAAAATACTGTCCAAGCTTCGACATCTTTACTTGCTTCTTCTTCGTGAGCCCCTGGCGTCCAGTCAGCGATGAAATCTGCTAGCGCCTGGGACTGAATCGAAGATCTATGCACATAATCAATGTAGAACTCATTGAGTTCCGCAGCCCACTTTCCAATCCTTCCCGTAGCTTCTCTGTTTCTCATAATATCCTTCAAAGGCTGTGATGAAGGAACAATTATATGGTATGCTTGAAAGTAATGTCGAAGCTTCCTGGAGGCCATTAAAACAGCATACAGCACCTTTTCCAATTTTGTGTAGTTTTTCTTTGATAAACTGAGATCTTCGGAAACAAAGTATATTGGAGCCTGCTTTTTCAATTGGCCTTCAAGCTTCTCCTGAACAAGCACCGCACTTAATGCAGAGTGCGAAGCTGCCACATACAGCAGCAGAGGAGCCCCTGGCGCTGGTGGAGTTAAAGTTGTTAAATCTATCAAATACTGTTTCAGTTCTTCGAAAGCTTTTTGCTGAGCTGATCCCCATTGAAAAACTTCGGCTGACTTCAGCACTTCAAAGAATGGTAAATTTCTCTCTGCCGATCTGGATATAAATCGATTCAAAGATGCCAATCTTCCTGTCAGCCGTTGAACCCCTTTCTTTGTGCTTGGTGGCTCCATCCGAAGGATAGCTTCGATTTTATTTGGATTAGCTTCGATTCCTTTTGTTGAAACCATACAACCAAGGAATTTCCCCTTCTTTACCCCGAAGACACACTTTTCCGGATTCAGCTTCATACCAGCTTGCCTAAAATTAGCGAATGTCTCCTGCAGATCAGCAATGTGATTTTCTTGCTTTGTGTTTTTTACTATGATATCATCAACATATGTTAGCATGTTTCTGCCTATTTGAGAATGAAGGACCTTTGCTGTCATTCTGCTGAAGCTTCCTCTAGCATTCTTGAGCCCCTCAGGCATCCGAAGGTAACAATATGTACCACTGGGGGTGATAAAGCTGGTTTTTGGCTCGTCTTCTTTCTTCATCCAGATTTGATGGTAGCCTGAGTAACAATCTAGCAAACTCATGAGCTCTGACGAAGCTGCTGCGTCTACCAAAGAATCTATCCTTGGTAATGGAAATTCATCCTTCGGACAAGCCTTGTTGAGATCAGTAAAATCAATGCACATTCTCCATTTACCATTGGCTTTCTTCACCATTACAGTGTTAGCTAGCCATTCTGGGTATTTTACTTCTCTGATGACTCCAGCACTGAGGAGTCTTTTCACTTCATTCCGAGCACCTTCGGCTTTGTCATCAGACATCTTCCGAAGCCTCTGCTTCCTAGGTCTGAAGGATGGATCCAGATTGAGCGAATGTTCAATAACATCCCTGTTGACACCACAGAGATCATTGGCTGACCAAGCAAAAACATCTTTGTTGTTGAACAAAAACCTTATTAGGGTTTTCTCCTGTTCTTCAGACAATTGGGAACCTAGCAGCACCTTCTGCTCTGCAATATCTTCACATAAAAGCATGGGCTTCGGCTGATCGGCCGAAGCAGCCTTCTCCCTTCTGTACTTGTACTGCTCACAAGCTTCGTTTCCATCTATATTATGGATTGCCTTTGAATCTGTCCAGTTCCCTTCAGCTTTTTTGGCAGCTTCCTGACTCCCATGAATAGCAATAGGTCCTTGATCCGAAGGTATCTTCATGCAAAGATATGTTGGATGAAGAATTGCTTTAAAAGCATTAAGTGTTCCACGACCAATGATTGCATTATAGGGGTATTCCATGTCAACAATATCAAATACAACTTGCTCAGTTCTGGTGTTGTTAACAAATCTGAAGGTCACTGGCATGGTGATCTTGCCAAGTGCTACAATTTGTCTTCCTCCGAAGCCACAGAGAGGGTGTGTAGCATCATGAATCTTGTCTTCTGGCTCTTGCATTTGTCTGAAGGCCTTAGCAAATATGATATCAGCTGCACTGCCTGTATCAACCAAAACATTGTGGACCAGAAACCCTTTGATAACACAAGAAATAACCATAGCATCATTGTGAGGGAAATCCTTGAGCTGAAGATCCTCTTGGGAGAAGGTAATTGGAATGTGAGACCATCTTGACTTGATGAAGGGTCCCTGTACTCTGACATGTTGTACCCTTCTCTGTGCCTCCTTCTTCTGTTTCTTGTTGGCTGGTTCTGAGCATGAACCTCCTGTGATCGGGAGGACAAGCTTCGAAGCCGAAGCAGTTGCAGCCTGGTTCTTGAACGAAGCCATTAACTCAAAAAGTGGAAGTGAGTTGACCGGAGGTGGGCGCCAATGTTGAGGACTTGTTCTCAAATGCTATGAATTAAGAACAAGGCAACACGAGAATGTTAAGTATAAATGCCCTTCGTCCGCTGAAGCATTATTTCCCCAAGGATTTAATGAGCTTCAGACGAAGGTCAAGAATAAAATATTACGAAGACTTTACCTTCGTAATATTTTACTCGCAAAACAACAAATAATGAGAAATGGCATATAAAAGTATAAAATATATTAACATATTTTATTATATGACCTTATGAGCATCAGAATATAACGTTTGAATACAATTATACCTTTGTCTTGACGGAAAGCAATAATTCAAGCGTAATGAGCAAGTAATCACAAGATCGCGTGAACAGTACCGGCGTACTGTTCACCTATTTATAGACACAGGATGCAACCTACGTAAAATTACATTTAAACCCTTTACAATTGATTACAGTAATGACACAAACATCATGGGCTTTTGAGTCAATCTATCTTTAAGTCGGTTCAGCCCTTCGTCTTAAGATTTATCATTGTGTCGAAGCTCTTTAAGTGATAGCTTCGGCGCTTGCTCCTGAGAGTGTCTGCCAAAGGTATTCTCTTTCTTTAGGATCTTCGGCTACAAAGCACACCCCCAACAGCCACATGCTCTGCGATTTCCCTCTTCATTCCGTACCACCAGAATTTCTTCTTCAGATCTTGATACATCTTCTCACTTCCAAGGTGAATCGAGTAAGCTGTCTCATGAGCTTCCTTGAGGATCAACTCCCGAATAGACTGGACATTGGGAACACACAAGCGGTCTTTGAACCATATCACACCTTCTGCATCTTCCCGAAAATCCTTGCCTCTGCCTTCTAGAATCAGTTGCCGGATTTCACTGATCTTCTCATCATTCTTCTGCGCTTCTTTAATTTCCCGCTCTAGGGTAGGTTCCAGCTCAACTGTTACTCCTCGCATATTATTCAGAAATCCGAGACTCAACCTGTCAAACTCTTTGGCCAACTCATAAGGCATCGGACGAGCAACCATCAGATTGACCTGACTCTTCCTGCTCAAAGCGTCTGTGTGACGGAACCTCCCAAGTCATTAGGCCCACCTACAGTTGTCCTTGTCCAACAGACATCAGACAACCCTGTAGATGTTCCTGAATCACTTGACAAGTTCGGTATCTTTATCCTTACCTTTCCAGGAACGTTTCACCCGTCTGGCAGACTGTATGCTCATCGGAGATGCGGAAGTGCAGAAGTGATTACATAAACTTACATTTATTTAAAAAGTAAGAGTAAGTTATATAGTACAGACCAGAGAGTGCTGAAAAGTATTATTACAATACCTGGGAGGTAAAAACTCCTCCCATTAAGTTCTTTACACAAAAGTTTTTAAGGAGGACCCGGTCCTCCGGCAGCTTCATTCTTGATTATCTTCACTTTTCACCACCTTGGTACAGAAACAACAAAAATTTGTTGTCTCCTCACCTAAAAACAACGAGGGAATAAACCCTGAGTATGGAATTACTCAGCAAGTCTTACCCGACTAAGGAAAAGACTCTCAAGGGTATGCTGGTTATATGGGAGTCAAGGTAAGGCTTCTCAATAATCACAGACTCTATTTTGCAGAAATGCTTACTAAAGTGGATCCTTAAAATCCATTTTTATTGTCAGGTTAAGTAAAATTACCTGCAACTAGAGTTCTTTCTACCCTAGTTCAATCACTTGACCTGCACTAGCCAATTTCTTATCAACCCTTCATCTTCACTGGATTGCTATGTGTAAGTCAGTGGCCAAGTCTCCATAACCGTGGAGGTACGGCGATCCGTATCGATTATACTTAGCTGAGGATCTCCGATCACACGACATATGTAGCACTTAACCCTTGCATATGTCAACCCGCCACCGAGTTTCTTAAGACCAGATCAGGTTCACGCAAACCGAGAGCACATATACACAACCGTCCAGCCTCTTGCCACGGAGGGTACACGCTACTCTCGCCACCGCTCCACGCCCATTTCAGGCCTTAGTCCACCTGAGGCAAAGCTTACCCATGACGAGGCATGTGACCAGTTAAAGGGTCCTCGGTCAGCAGGCCTACATCGACAAGGTCCTTAATCGACTCAGGCGGAGACACTACACCGAGACTCTCTTTCTCGTGCAAGTCACCCGCCCGGTCTCAGCTTAATTATTTAACCCCAAAGGTTGGTACCTGGCAGAGGTACATCTTTTCCGATGTTGAATCCATCACGGCCATGATGGATCCACCATCAAGTTTTGTTTTTGAAAACATCCCAACCACTTTTGCCACATCATCTTTTGTAAAAACAAAACATTTTGTTTTACTAAAGCAATGCTAAGCATCAAAAATCTTTTGTAAAACAGGTGATCAAGGAAGGTAATCAAGTTCAAGGAAGGTAATGCAGGAATTGTTTTAGCAATCAACACCTATCACCTAGTGCATCAAGCAAGTGAGAAAGATTTTAAAACACAAGGGGGGTGGCAAATGCACCGGGGCTTGCCTTTGTTTATGGGTGAGTTAGGCTCAGATCCACAAATATCGAAGTAGAAACAGTTCTCAGCCTGTGTTTCCAAGGGTGGTGGTACTTGCTCTTCAGTGGCTTCCACTTCTTCTTCGTGTTCTAATCATAACCATACATATGTATAAGAATGGATGCCATGGGATGCTCATGAGGGTACAAAGATAATATAAACTTATTATCTAAGTCTTGAATACAACTTTCCTTCACGGTACCCCGAGAACTTAGGGTTTCTGGAGTCGGTAAAGGAGTTCACAGGGCAGGGGGTGTTTTGGGGTTTAGTGATCAAACAAGGTCCAAATCAATTCAAACTCTACCCAAGGCTTCTAAATAATGTAAGGAGCTCATATAAAAATTTTGAGCATTTTTGGGATTACCATTTATCTTTTAAAAATCCAGAACTACTTCTTTAAGCTACTTAAAATGCCCTAAAATTCCTTGTTTAAACTAAAAATCATGAAACTATTTTTATTAAATTCTAGGGAAAATAAGAAGGCTAGGAAAATTAGTTTCACAATTTTACCATTTTTCTACATTTTTCTATATATTTCTAAAGTTATTCTGAAAAAGAAAAGGAAAAATAATGAACAGACTCGGGCCAAAATCAGCCCAAGTCGGCCCAACTACAGCCGAAGTACGCCCACGCGCGCGCGCCCGCGGTAATATTGCACAGAGGCCCTCGGAGTTCTGGGTAACAGGAAACAAGTTCCTTTACTGTTTTGATGGGTCGCTGACGAATCACAGAAAGACCCTCAAGCTTCTAATTCTTCACATGGTCAGGTCCACGACGGCGCTCCGCACGGCAGCTGAAATCCGGCGAGCTATACCAGCCAGAGGGGGCAAAGGCTGACGCTAATCTTCAGTTTACACCAGATTCTACCCCTAAGGAGTATTTCCCCTCACTTAATTGCATCTAAGATCAACTAAAGAGCTCTGGCCACGGCGACCGAGAACATGGCGGCTAGATCGTCGTGTTCCCGACGATTGGGGGCATCCTAGTTCAAATTGATGGCTCGGCGAGCATCACAGAGTAACCAGAGTTCTTAAACAAGGGAGAGGGAGCAATGAATTAACCTGGAAAGGGCTGGCCGTGGTGAGCTTGATTCTACGGTGGCGGAAACCCGATTTGGGGAGAATTGGAAATTCTCGAGCTCTGGTGAACGATTGTGGCTAATTAGTGGTGGCTGGTTAGCTGACGACCTTGCGGAGCTAGTCACGGGCTCAATTTATAGGGAGGACGGGCGGTGGTGATCAATTCGACCGAGTCGTGCTGGCGGCCGGAGCTGAAGAGGAACGTGGCTGCGGTGAATTCGTGTCCACCGCCGTGGCAACCTCCCCGTCGACGATGGGACGGGTATAGGGAGTCACGGCGACGCGGTGGAAAGGCTTGGACATGCGGCACAGGGTCGTGTGACGGTGATCACCGGCGTTCTTATCCACTTCCGCCGCGGTAACGATGGTACGGTGGCCGGAGTTATTTACCGGCTGAAGTTTATCCCCGGCGGTGACCTCCAAGCGTTACACGGTCCGCATGAATCGTAGCAAGAGATCGACCACCGGCGACGACTCACCGGCGTCGAGCGAACCAGCTGGCGGTCTAATCCCCAATGGTCTACTGTACCATGGCGAGACCTCATCAGAGCACCTGACAGACCATGTTTAGGTCAAATTTTCTCTAAAATTTGCATATGAACTTCATCAAACCTCTGTACCAAAGTTGCAGAGTTACAAACCAGCTACAATTTGACTATAGGGCTTGAACACATTTGAGTGCTAAATCAAGGTTGGATTCATACTCAAAGTTGGCTCCATTACACTGAATCTCTGAATTTCAGACTGAATCAGCCTGACAGCCAATCTTTAGGCTTGATTATCTCTGGATTTTTCTCAACAAGTGAGCTTACAACCTTAAGCAAAGTTGTTCTCCTCAGTTTGCTCTACAATCTTTATGTGGTGACCTAGGGCAAAAACCCTAGAATTTGCAAGATACAATGCTCCAAAGTTGAGCCAATATCACTGAAAATCAGACTTAAACTATAAAGGCTTAAAAGGTGAGTTTTGCAAATTAGCCCAAAACTTAGGGTTTAACTTGCAAATTCACATATTTGTGACCCAAATGACTTAAGATACTTATTTGACTTGGTTTTTGCACTTTAGTCCAAAAGTGGGCTAATTTTGCACATATGCCCCTAGGGTTTGGATTTAGGGTTTTCCAGGGTTCTAATTGAGGTTTTTGGTATCCCAGGGGTATAAATGTGATTCAACTTTGTTTTTGGGGACATTTTATGACTCTTCCCTAAAGCCTTTAGGTTTTCTCACCTTGGGTTATGTTTTGCCCCTTTGAGCCTTATTTAGGGTCAGGTTCCCTATCCAGGGTCCTATTTGCAAAACACCAAAAACAATACACTTGTTTGAAATTTTTACCTAGTGAATGCACTCTAGGTGTATCAAACATGTGCAATGTCAATGCTTATGATGACATGCCCAAGTTTTAGTTACAGTAACACCAGGGGTGTTACATCCTTCCCCCCATAAAAGAATCTCGTCCCGAGATTTAAAGTCCTAGGGTGAGTAATGGAAAAGGAAATGTGTCACATCTTTATTCCTTTTTTTCTGGTACAAGGCAGGGGTGGTGTGGGGGTCACTTCTTTATTACAACACTAATTATACTTTACAAATTACATGAGGCTAGAAAGCCTGGGAAATTCTTATCTAAAAAGTCTTGAGTTTCCCATGTAGCCTCTTCCTCAGAATGTTGGTTCCATTGTATCTTATAAAACTTGAGAGTTTTTCTCCAGGTAACCCTGTCCTTTTGATCCAGAACTCGAATAGGATGTTCCGAGTATGTTAAATCTGGTTCCAGGACAACATCTGTCACTTCAATGGTTCGATCGGGAACCCGAAGACACTTCTTCAATTGCGACACATGGAACACATTATGGATAGCAGACAGAATTTCGGGGAGCTGTAGTCGATACGCCACTGGTCCACATTGCTCAAGTACCGGGAATGGACCAATGTATCTGGGTGCAAGTTTCCCTTTAACCCCGAAACGTGATACTCCCTTCATGGGTGAAACTTTCAGGTAGACATAGTCCCCTTCAAGAAAATACAAGGGCATTCGTCATTTGTCTGCATAACCCTTCTGCCGAGCTTGGGCTTTCTTCAGATTATGAATAACTTTCTGAACCTTTTCCTCGGCCTCCTTCACTATGTCAGGCCTAAAGAAATACCTTTCTCCAGGTTCAGACCAATTTAGCGGAGTTCGACACCGTCGCCCATATAAAGCTTCAAAAGGTGCCATCTTGATACTTTCTTGATAACTATTATTGTATGAAAACTCCGCCAAAGGCAAACATTCATCCCATTTTGGTGAGAACTCCAGGACACATGCTCGCAACATATCTTCGAGCACTTGATTAATCCTCTCAGTCTGCCCACTGGTTTGTGGATGATATGCCGAACTATGGAGCAACTTAGTACCCAAGGATTTGTGAAGTGCTTCCCAAAACTTGGCTACAAATTGGGGTCCACGATCCGACACAATGGTCTTCGGAACACCATGCATACTAAGGATACGAGCAATGTACAATTGGGCGTAGACAGTAACTGGGGAATCTGTCTTGACCGGCAGAAAGTGAGCAATCTTCGTAAGCCGATCAATTATAACCCAGATAGAATCATACCCTCTTGCAGTCCTGGGCAATCCCACGATAAAGTCCATACTTATGTCTTCCCATTTCCATGTTGGGATCGGCAAAGATTGTAATGGACCAGCAGTTTTCATGTGTATGGCTTTGACACGTCTGCAAGTGTCACACTTAGCCACATAGCGTGCAATTTCGATTTTCATCTTCGTCCACCAGTAGTACTGCTTTAGATCGTGATACATCTTAGTGCTTCCCGGATGAATAGAATAGCGACTAAGATGCGCTTCATCTAAAACTTACTGGCGGAGTTCTTCATTCTTTGGCACTACTATGCGATTATTGAACCATATCACACCTTGATCGTCTTCTTTGAAACATTTGGCTGTTCCAGCCCTTATCTTTTCCCGTATGTGCTTCATACCCAAATTATCCTTTTGAGCATCAATTATCCTTTGCAAAATGATTGACTCAAGCTTTAGCTGATTCAGAGTCCCTTGTTGGACCATCCCCAGGTTTAGCTTTTCCATCTCTTGACATAAAGTGTTGTCAGAGGTCTTTACCATAAGACAGTGGCAGGAAGCCTTACGGGTCAATGCATCTGCCACAACATTGGCTTTGCCTGGGTGATAATGAATTTCTAGTTCATAGTCCTTAATAAGCTCAAGCCATCGTCTTTGCCTCATATTCAATTCTGACTGGGTGAAGATATACTTCAAACTTTTATGATCTGTATAAATATGACAGATATTTCCCAGCAGATAGTGACGCTAAATTTTCAGGGCATGAACCACAGCAGCTAGCTCCAGATCATGAGTTGGGTAATGCTCCTCATGTCGGTGCAACTGCCTTGAAGCATATGCAATTACTCGGCCCTCTTGCATTAATACACAGCCGAGTCCACTGCCTGATGCATCACAATATACATCAAAAGGTTTGGTGATGTCCGGCTGAGCCAATACCGGAGCAGTGGTCAATAATGTCTTCAATTGCTCAAAGGCTTCATTACACTTAGAAGACCAATTGAATTTAATGTCATTCTTCAATAAACTTGTGATTGGCTTCACAAGCTTAGAAAAATCTGGTATGAATCTGCGATAATATCCAGCTAGTCCAAGAAAACTCCGGACTTGGTGAACAGTGGTTGGGGGTTTCCACTCCAGAATATCCTTGACTTTGCTAGGATCTACCGCAATTCCCTTGGCAGATAACACGTGCCGGCCCCAAAAATTGAATTTCCTCCAGCCAGAACGCGCACTTGCTGAACTTGGCATACAACTGATGTTCCCTCAGGCGCGTCAATACAATCCATAGATGTTGAGCATGCTCCTCTTCATTTTTAGAATATATCAAGATATCGTCGATGAAGACCACCACGAACTTGTCCAACTCGGGCATAAACACCGAGTTCATCAAATAGGTGAAGTGGACAGGAGCATTTGTTAGCCCGAAAGACATTACCAGATATTCAAATAAACCATACTGCGTAGTAAACGCGGTCTTCGGTATATCCTCGGGCCGAATACGGATTTGGTGATAGCCCGACCTGAGATCAATTTTGGAAAAAAACCCTCACTCCAGTCAGTTGATCAAATAAGATGTCAATCCTCGGAAGAGGGTACTTGTTCTTGATGGTGACCTCATTCAGGGGTCGATAATCCATGCACATTCGCAAGGTTTGATCCTTCTTCTTAACAAAAATGGCGGGGCAACCCCATGGAGACGAGCTTGGCCGGATGAATCCCTTATTCAGTAGATCAAGTAATTGAATCTTTGATTCCGCCAACTCAATAGGGGGCATACGGTACGATCTTCGGGAAATGGGAGCCGTACCGGGCTTTAGCTCAATTACAAATTCTACATCTCTTTCAGGGGGCAGTCTAGGCAAATCTTCCGGAAATACATCTGGAAACTCACATACTACCGGAATATCCTTGATCTCCGGTACAATGGCTTCATATATTCTACCAGAAGTTTTGGCTGGATTGGTTACGGGGAGAGACAAAAGAATCTCTTCTTGATTATAGCTCAACCTAACGGTTCTGAGTTCAGTGTTGAGAATTGCCTTGTGTTGGGTTAACCAATTCATACCCAAAATCACATCTATATCCTGGCCTTTCAGAACAATCATGTTAGCAGGAAAGTTCCGTCCGGCCATTGTTACTGGCACTTCATAGGCCACTTCTCTAGTAAAAATGTGTCCCCCAGGTGAATGAATTTTAAATCCTTCTTTTGATTCATGACATGAAATGTGATGTTGCTCCACAAACTTCTTGCTAATAAATGTATGCGAAGCACCAGAATCAAAAAGAATAATTGCAGGGTGACTGGCCACGGGAAACGTACCCATCATCACCGGTTCACCTTCCGGTGTAGTGGCCACTTGAGTATAGTATACCCGCCCCGTCTTCTTTGCATTCTTCCCCACATTATTTCCCTTGGGCTGAGCTGACTTCCCAGATCCTTGCTGAGCATTTGATTGATTCTGCTTGGGATATGGGCAGTCTTTGATGAAATGTCCAGACTTGCCACAATTAAAACACCCGGTTGAGGAGCTGGGCAAAGCAGGGAATCGAGTGCCCGGGGCACCCGGCTGATTTGGGGTAGTGGGGGCATTGTTGGGGCGAATAATGATTGGCTGTTTGAAAGGGAATGAGGACGGTCGAGAGAAAGAACGATTTTGGCTAGAAGGCCGGATCACAAACCGTTGCCTCTTTGCCTGGCCCTGATTAGGCTTCTCACCACCAAATCCCTTATTCTTCCCGGAACCTGCATATTTTGCTTCAACAGATAGGGCTGTGCTGACAGCCTTTCCATACGTGAGATCTATGCAGGCAGCCATTTTTCTCTGCAATCGATCATTTAGTCCTCTCATAAAGCAGTCCTTTTTCTTTAAATCGGTATTCACCTGATCGATGGCATACTGCGACAGGTGATTGAACTTGTTGAGATATTGATTGACAGTATCTCCTCCTTGTTTCAGCTTCATGAACTCTTCCTGCTTCATATGCAGAACACCTTCGGGTATGTAGTGCTCACGGAAAGCCGCTTTAAATTCTTCCCATGTGACTTGATGGTCGACAGGTTGAATAGCCACAAAATTTCCCCACCAGGTACTGGCAGGGCCGCGCAGTTGTTGCGCTGCGAACAACGGCTTCTGTGTCTCAGAACAGCGGAGAAGACCAAATTTTTGTTCAATAACCCGTATCCACTCATCAGCTTCCAACGGGTCCTCAGCCTTGACAAATAGTGGTGGACGAGTTTCAGAGAAATCCAGATATGTGGTTTCACGGGGGCCTTGCTGATAACCCTTCCACCCTGCTGCTGGAATTGTTGGCCCGCCATTTCTCTAAGAAAGCGGGTATTGTCTGCTATTGCGTTTACCAAGGCGGCAATCGCCTCGGCCAATGTGGGAGGAACCGGAGGTGGATTTGGGGTAACATCCCTTCCCCCAGAAGTTCATGCTGCATCCTGTCCTCGAGTCTTGGTAGGCATCTGAGGCAAAGAACATTTGAAGTAAACATAATATGCCAGAGAAACCTTCCATTTTACATTACTATAAAAAGTAATGATACAGACTCGATGTTGTACAACAGGATACATTACCCATTATACAATAGTTCAACCTATTATACAACATACTACCTCTATTTCTACAAGCTATACTACTACTCCTGCTTCTGGTTGCTTTTAGCAGCTTCATCGTCAGGTGTGGGAGACCATACGTCGACCAGCCTCAACGAAGGAGGGGGCCTAAAAAGGTCTAACTCGCCACCAAGCGCTTCTCCCGCATTATGCGAGGGTCCGGCTTCTGACCTGACGAGATCCGCAGGGACATGTGGGTGTAATTGCGAATACAGTACATGAACTTCCTCATGTAAAGTATTGCAATATACCTGCAAGTTATCAATAGCAGCGCTAAGTTCGTTGACTCGTGCTCGAGCCTTCGCTTCCTTAGCCCAAGCTACTGAACGAGACGGTACTGCCCTATCAAGCGCCAAATCTCGATCAGCTAGTTGATCTTGCAGGGTACGGATGTAACTTCTTAACTCATTTATTCGGTCTCCATCCGCAACCCATAAATTGGTCCTGTGTTGTAACTCTGCTTGAAGTTGATTCACGCGAGCTTCGAGATCACCAATAGGATCGTTGCTCCCGCTACTACTATCTTGCTCCCGTGGGGCAAGTTGGTGTCGAGGTACACCGATAGGTCCAGTATTCTTTCGTGTTGTCTTCCTTGTACGTGGCGGCATTGATAGTCGCCTAGAGGGGGGGGGGGGGGTGAATAGGGCGAAACTGAATTTCTCAAAAATAATCACAACTACAAGCCGGGTTAGCGTTAGAAATATAATCGAGTCCGTGAGAGAGGGCGCAAAACAAATCACAAGCGAATAATAAGGTGAGACACGCGGATTTGTTTTACCGAGGTTCGGTTCTCTCAAACCTACTCCCCGTTGAGGAGGCCACAAAGGCCGGGTCTCTTTCAACCCTTCCCTCTCTCAAACGGTCCCTTGGACCGAGTGAGCTTCTCTTCTCAAATCACTTAGGAATCAAGCTTCCCGCAAGGGCCACCACACGATTGGTGCCTCTTGCCTTAATTACAAGTGAGTGTTTGATCACAAGAAAGAATGCGAAAGAAAAGAAGCGATCCAAGCACAAGAGCTCAAATGAACACTACAAATCACTCTCTCTAATCACTAATGCTTTGTGTGGAGTTGGGAGAGGATTTGATCTCTTTTGGTGTGCTTTGCAATGAATGCTAGCTCTTGTATAGTGGTTGGAAGCTGGAAAACTTGGATGCAATGAATGGTGGGGTGGTTGGGGTATTTATAGCCCCAACCACCAAACTTGACCGTTGGTGGAGGCTGTCTGTCGATGGCGCACCGGACAGTCCGGTGCACACCGGACATGTCCGGTGCCCCAGCCACGTCACCAGTGCCGTTGGAATCTGACCGTTGGAGTTCTGAGTTCTGGGCCCGCCACGATGTCCGGTGGCGCACCGGACATGAACTGTGCAGTGTCCGGTGCGCCGGTATGGGCGCGCCTGCCTTCTGCGCGCGCTGCGCGCGCATTTAATGCGTTGCAGGTAGCCGTTGGCGCGAAGGAGTCGTTGCTCCGAGGATGCACCGGACAGTCCGGTGCACACCGGACATGTCCGATGAATTATAGCGGAGCATGCTTCGTGAAATCCCGAGGCTGGCGAGTTCTAGAGCCGCGTCCCGTTGGAGCACCGGACACTGTCCGGTGTGCACCGGACAGTCCGGTGAATTATAGCGCGCTGGCTCTGGATTTTCCCGAAGGTGACGAGTTGGAGTTGTAGTCCTCTGGTGCACCGGACACTGTCTGGTGGTGCACCGGACACTGTCCGGTGGCACACCGGACAGTCCGGTGCGCCAGACCAGAGGAGCCTTCGGTTGCTCCTTTGCTCTTTTGTTGAACTCAATACTTGGTCTTTTTATTGGCTAAGTGTGAACCTTTTGCACCTGTATAACTTATACACTAGAACAAACTAGTTAGTCCAAAGATTTGTGTTGGGCAATTCAACCACCAAAATTATATAGGAACTAGGTGTAAGCCTAACTCCCTTTCAATCTCCCCCTTTTTGGTGATTGATGCCAACACAAACCAGAGCAAATATAGAAGTGCATAATTGAACTAGTTTGCATAATATAAGTGCAAAATTGTACTAGTTTGCATAATATAAGTGCAAAGGTTGCTTGGAATTAAGCTAATATAAATACTTACAATATATGCATGGATTGTTTTCTTCATTTTTAACATTTTGGACCACGCTTGCACCACATGTTTTGTTTTTTGCAAAAATCTTTTGTAAATCTTTTCAAAGTTCTTTTTCAAATAGTCAAGGGTAAATGAATAAGAGTTTGCAAAGCATTTTCAAGTTTTGAAATTTTCTCCCCCTGTTTCAAATGCTTTTCCTTTGACTAAACAAAATTCCCCCTAAATGAAATCATCCTCTTAGTGTTCAAGAAGGTTTTGATGATTCAAATTGAAATACTACTTTCTCCCCCTTTTGAACTCAATAAGATACCAATTGAAAAATACTCTTGGAAAACACTAAGTTTTTGAAATTGGTGGTGGTGCGGTGGTGGTGCGGTCCTTTTGCTTTGGGCTAATACTTTCTCCCCCTTTGGCATGAATCGCCAAAAACGGAGTCATTAGAGCCCTTCAAATTACTTTCCCCTCCTTTGGTCTTAACTAAAGGAGTGAAGATTATACCAAAGATGGAGAGATGATGCGGAGCGTCGGCGAAGGATGAGTAGTAGAGTGGAGTGGAAGCCTTTGTCTCCGCCGAAGACTCCAATTCCCTTTCAATATACCTATGACTTGGTTTGAAATACACTTGAAAACACATTAGTCATAGCATATATATAAAAGAGACATGATCAAAGGTATACTTATGAACTATGTGTGCAAATTAACAAAAGAAGTTCCTAGAATCAAGAATATTGAGCTCATGCCTAAGTTTGGTAAAAGTTTGTTCATCAAGAGGCTTGGTAAAGATATCGGCTAATTGATCTTTAGTGTTAATGTATGAAATCTCGATATCCCCCTTTTGTTGGTGATCCCGAAGAAAATGATACCGAATGGCTATGTGCTTAGTGCGGCTATGCTCGACGGGATTGTCGGCCATTTTGATTGCACTCTCATTATCACATAGCAAAGGGACTTTGGTTAATTTGTAACCGTAGTCCCGCAGGGTTTGCCGCATCCAAAGCAATTGCGCGCAACAATGACCTGCGGCAATGTACTCGGCTTCGGCGGTTGAAAGAGCGACCGAATTTTGCTTCTTTGAAGCCCAAGACACCAAGGATCTTCCCAAGAACTGGCAAGTCCCTGATGTGCTCTTTCTATTAATCTTACACCCCGCCCAATCAGCATCCGAATAACCAATTAAATCAAAAGTGGATCCCCGAGGGTACCAAAGCCCAAACATAGGAGTATAAGCCAAATATCTCAAGATTCGTTTTACGGCCGTAAGGTGGGATTCCTTAGGGTCGGCTTGGAACCTTGCACACATGCATACAGAAAGCATAATATCCGGTCGAGATGCACATAAATAGAGTAAAGAACCTATCATCGACCGGTAAACCTTTTGATCCACGGACTTACCTCCCGTGTCGAGGTCGAGATGCCCATTTGTTCCCATGGGAGTCTTGATGGGCTTGGCATCCTTCATTCCAAACTTGCTTAGGATGTCTTGAGTATACTTCGTTTGGCTAATGAAGGTGCCCTCTTGGAGTTGCTTGACTTGAAATCCTAGAAAATACTTCAACTCCCCCATCATAGACATCTCGAATTTCTGTGTCATGATCCTACTAAATTCTTCACATGTAGATTCGTTAGTAGACCCAAATATAATATCATCAACATAAATTTGACATACGAACAAATCATTGTCAAGAGTTTTAGTGAACAAAGTAGGATCGGCCTTGCCGACTTTGAAGCCATTAGCAATAAGGAAATCTCTAAGGCATTCATACCATGCTCTTGGGGCTTGCTTTAGCCCATAAAGCGCCTTAGAGAGCCTATAGACATGGTTAGGATACTCACTATCTTCAAAGCCGGGAGGTTGCTCAACATAGACCTACTCCTTGATCGGTCCGTTGAGGAAAGCACTCTTCACGTCCATTTGGTAGAGCTTGAAGCCATGGTAAGTAGCATAGGCCAATAATATACGAATTGACTCAAGCCTAGCTACGGGTGCATAGGTTTCACCAAAATCCAAACCTTCGACTTGTGAATACCCCTTGGCCACGAGTCGAGCTTTGTTCCTTGTCACCACACCATGCTCGTCTTGCTTGTTGCGGAAGACCCACTTGGTTCCTATAACATTTTTATTATGACGTGGAACTAAATGCCATACCTCGTTCCTCGTGAAGTTGTTGAGCTCCTCTTGCATCGCCATCACCCAATCTGAATCTTGCAGTGCTTCCTCTACCCTGTGTGGCTCAATAGAGGAAACAAAAGAGTAATGCTCACAAAAATGTGCAATACGAGATCGAGTGGTTACCCCCTTATGAATGTCGCCGAGGATGGTGTCGACGGGGTGACCTCGTTGTATTGCTTGGTGGACTCTTGGGTGTGGCGGCCTTGATTCTTGCTCATCCTCCTTTTCTTGATCATTTGCATCTCCCCCTTGTTCATTGCCATCATATTGAGGTGACTTATTTGCTTGATCTTCTACTTCATCAACTTGAGCTTCAACCTCATTTTGAGTCGGTGGAGATGCTTGCGTGGAGGAGGATGGTTGATCTTGTGCTTTTGGAGGCTCTTCAGATTCCTTAGGACACACATCCCCAATGGACATGTTCCTTAGCGCTATGCACGGAGCCTCTTCATCACCTATCTCATCAAGATCAACTTGCTCTACTTGAGAGCCGTTAGTTTCATCAAACACAACGTCACAAGAAACTTCAACTAGTCCTGAGGACTTGTTAAAGACTCTATATGCCCTTGTGTTTGAATCATATCCTAGTAAAAAGCCTTCTACAGTTTTAGGAGCAAATTTAGATTTTCTACCTCTTTTAACAAGAATAAAGCATTTGCTACCAAAAACTCTAAAATATGAAATATTGGGCTTTTTACCGGTTAGGAGTTCATAGGATGTCTTCTTGAGGATTCGGTGTAGATATAACCGGTTGATGGCGTAGCAAGCGGTGTTGACCGCCTCGGCCCAAAACCGATCCGATGTCTTGTACTCATCAAGCATGGTTCTTGCCATATCCAATAGAGTTCGATTCTTCCTCTCCACTACACCATTTTGTTGTGGGGTGTAGGGAGAAGAGAACTCATGCTTGATGCCTTCCTCCTCAAGGAAGCCTTCAATTTGAGAGTTCTTGAACTCTGTCCCGTTGTCGCTTCTTATTTTCTTGATCCTTAAGCCGAACTCATTTTGAGCCCGTCTCAAGAATCCCTTTAAGGTCTCTTGGGTTTGAGATTTTTCCTGTAAAAAGAATACCCAAGTGAAGCGAGAATAATCATCCACAATAACTAGACAGTACTTACTCCCGCCGATGCTTATGTAAGCGATCGGGCCGAATAGGTCCATGTGTAGGAGCTCCAGTGGCCTGTCACTAGTCATGATGTTCTTGTGTGGATGATGAGTGCCAACTTGCTTCCCGGCTTGGCATGCGCTACAAATCCTGTCTTTCTCAAAATGAACATTTGTTAGTCCTAAAATGTGCTCTCCCTTTAGAAGCTTATGAAGATTCTTCATTCCAACATGGGCTAGTCGGCGGTGCCAGAGCCAACCCAAGTTAGTCTTAGCAACCAAGCAAGTGTCGAGTTCAGCTCTATCAAAATCTACCAAGTATAGCTGACCCTCTAACACTCCCTTGAATGCTATTGAATCATCACTTCTTCTAAAGACAGTAACACCTACATCAGTAAATAGATAGTTGTAACCCATTTGACATAATTGGGATACGGAAAGCAAATTGTAATCTAATGAATCAACAAGAAAAACATTGGAAATGGAATGGTCGGGTGAAATAGCAATTTTACCCAAACCTTTGACCAAACCTTGATTTCCATCCCCGAATGTGATAGCTCGTTGGGGATCTTTGTTTTTCTCATATGTGGAGAACATATTCTTCTCCCCTGTCATGTGGTTTGTGCACCCGCTGTCGAGTATCCAACTTGAGCCCCCAGATGCATAAACCTACAAAACAAGTTTAGTTCTTGACTTTAGGTACCCAAACGGTTTTGGGTCCTTTGGCATTAGATACAAGAACTTTGGGTACCCAAACACAAGTCTTTGACCCCTTGTGTTTGCCCCCAACAAACTTGGCAACTATCTTGCCGGATTTGTTAGTTAAAACATATGATGCATCAAAAGTTTTAAAAGAAATGTCATGCTCATTTGATGCACTAGGAGTTTTCTTCTTAGGCAACTTAGCACGGGTTGGTTGCCTAGAGCTAGATGTCTCACCCTTATACATAAAAGCATGGTTAGGGCCAGAGTGAGACTTCCTAGAGTGAATTTTCCTAATTTTGCTCTCAGGATAACCGGCAGGGTATAAAATGTAACCCTCGTTATCCTGAGGCATGGGAGCCTTGCCCTTAACAAAATTTGACAATCTTTTAGGAGGGGCACTAAGTTTGACATTGTCTTCCCTTTGGAAGCCAATGCCATCCTTGATGCCAGGGCGTCTCCCATTATAGAGCATACTTCTAGCAAATTTAAACTTTTCATTTTCTAAGTTATGCTCGGCAATTTTAGCATCTAATCTTGCTATATGATCATTTTGTTGTTTAATTAAAGTCATGTGATCATGAATAGCATTGATATCAACATCTCTACATCTAGTACAAATAGAAGTGTGCTCAACGGTAGATGTAGAGGGTTTGCAAGATTTTAATTCTACAACCTTAGCATGCAACATATCATTCTTAGTTCTAAGGTCGGAAATAATAGTAGTGCAAACATCAAAATCTTTAGCCTTAGCAATCAATTTTTCATTTTCTACTCTAAGGCTAGCAAGAGAATCATTCAATTCCTTAATCTTAGCAAGCAAATCATCATTATCATTTCTACGATTGGGAATTGAAGCATTACAAACATGAGAATCAACCTTAGCAATTAATCTAGCATTTTCATTTCTAAGGCTGTCTATAGTCTCATGGCAAGTGCTTAGCTCACTAGACAATTTTTCACATTTTTCAACTTGTAGAGCATAAGCATTTTTTACCTTAACATGCTTTTTGTTTTCCTTAATAAGGAAGTCCTCTTGAGAGTCCAAGAGATCATCCTTCTCATGAATAGCACTAATCAATTCATTTAATTTTTCCTTTTGTTGCATGTTTAGGTCGGCAAAAAGAGTACGCAAATTATTCTCCTCATCACTAGCATTATCATCACTAGAGGATTCATATTTAGTGGAGGATTTAGATTTAACCTTCTTCCTTTTGTCGTCCTTTGCCATGAGGCACTTGTGGCCGACGTTGGGGAAGAGGAGTCCCTTGGTGACGGCGATGTTGGCAGCGTCCTCGTCGGAAGAGGACTCGGTGGAGCTCTCGTTGGAGTCCCATTCCCGGCAAACATGGGCATCGCCGCCCTTCTTCTTGTAGTACTTCTTCTTTTCTCTCCTCTTTCCCTTCTTGTCGTCACCCCTGTCACTGTCACTAGATATAGGACATTTTGCAATGAAATGGCCGGGCTTACCACATTTGTAGCACACTTTCTTGGAGCGGGGTTTGTAGTCCTTCCCCTTCCGTTGCTTGAGGATTTGGCGAAAGCTTTTGATGATTAAAGCCATCTCCTCATTGTCGAGCTTGGAGGCGTCAATTGGTTGTCTACTCGGTGTAGACTCCTCCTTCTTCTCCTCCGTTGCCTTAAATGCCATCGGTTGCGCCTCGGACGTGGAGGGTTCGTCAAGCTCGTTGATCTTCTTTGAGCCTTTAATCATGCATTCAAAGCTTACAAAATTCCCGATAACTTCCTCGGGGGTCATTTGAGTATATCTAGGATTACCACGAATTAATTGAACTTGAGTGGGGTTAAGGAAAATGAGTGATCTAAGAATAACCTTAACCACCTCGTGGTCATCCCACTTCTTGCTCCCGAGGTTGCGCACTTGGTTCACCAAAGTCTTGAGCCGGTTGTACATGTCTTGTGGCTCTTCCCCTTGGCGAAGTCGAAAGCGACCGAGCTCCCCCTCGATCGTTTCCCGCTTGGTGATCTTTGTTAGTTCATCACCCTCGTGCGCGGTCTTGAGGAGGTCCCAAATTTCCTTTGCATTCTTCAACCCTTGCACCTTGTTGTATTCCTCTCTATTTAGAGAGGCCAAGAGTATGGTTGTGGCTTGGGAGTTGAAGTGCTCGATTTGGGCCACCTCGTCCTCATCATAATCCTCATCCCCTATGGATGGTACCTGTGCTCCAAACTCAACAACATTCCATATACTTTTGTGGAGTGAGGTTAGATGAAATTTCATTAAATCACTCCACCTAGCATAATCTTCACCGTCAAAGGTTGGCGGTTTGCCTAATGGAACGGAAAGTAATGGAGTATGTCTAGATGTACGAGGATAGTGTAAGGGGATCTTACTAAACTTCTTACGCTCTTGGCGTTTAGAAGTTACGGAGGGCGCATCGGAGCCAGAGGTCGATGTTGATGAAGTGTCGGTCTCGTAGTAGACTACTTTCCTCATCCTCTTGTGCTTGTCCCCACTCCGATGTGGCTTGTGAGAGGAAGATCTCTCCTTCTTCTCTTTGTGGTGAGAAGAAGATTTTTTCTCCTTCCCTTTGTTGGAGGAGCTCTTCTTCTTCTCCTTCCTCTTGGTGTGGGACTCTTCCGATGAAGTGCTCCCGTGGCTTGTAGTGGGCTTTTCGCCGGTCTCCATCTCCTTCTTGGCGTGATCTCCCGACATCACTTCGAGCGGTTAGGCTCTAATGAAGCACCGGGCTCTGATACCAATTGATAGTCGCCTAGAGGGGGGGTGAATAGGGCGAAACTGAAATTCTCAAAAATAATCACAACTACAAGCCGGGTTAGCGTTAGAAATATAATCGAGTCCGCGAGAGAGGGCGCAAAACAAATCGCAAGCGAATAATAAGGTGAGACACGCGGATTTGTTTTACCGAGGTTCGGTTCTCTCAAACCTACTCCCCGTTGAGGAGGCCACAAAGGCCGGGTCTCTTTCAACCCTTCCCTCTCTCAAACGGTCCCTTGGACCGAGTGAGCTTCTCTTCTCAAATCACTTAGGAATCAAGCTTCCCGCAAGGGCCACCACACGATTGGTGCCTCTTGCCTTAATTACAAGTGAGTGTTTGATCACAAGAAAGAATGCGAAAGAAAAGAAGCGATCCAAGCACAAGAGCTCAAATGAACACTACAAATCACTCTCTCTAATCACTAATGCTTTGTGTGGAGTTGGGAGAGGATTTGATCTCTTTTGGTTAGTGGTTGGAAGCTGGAAAACTTGGATGCAATGAATGGTGGGGTGGTTGGGGTATTTATAGCCCCAACCACCAAACTTGACCGTTGGTGGAGGCTGTCTGTCGATGGCGCACCGGACAGTCCGGTGCACACCGGACATGTCCGGTGCCCCAGCCACGTCACCAGTGCCGTTGGAATCTGACCGTTGGAGTTCTGAGTTCTGGGCCCGCCACGATGTCCGGTGGCGCACCGGACATGAACTGTGCAGTGTCCAGTGCGCCGGTATGGGCGCGCCTGCCTTCTGCGCGCGCATTTAATGCGTTGCAGGTAGCCGTTGGCGCGAAGGAGCCGTTGCTCCGAGGATGCACCGGACAGTCCGGTGCACACCGGACATGTCCGGTGAATTATAGCGGAGCATCCTTCGCGAAATCCCGAGGCTGGCGAGTTCTAGAGCCGCGTCCCGTTGGAGCACCGGACACTGTCCGGTGTGCACCGGACAGTCCGGTGAATTATAGCGCGCTGGCTCTGGATTTTCCCGAAGGTGACGAGTTGGAGTTGTAGTCCTCTGGTGCACCGGACACTGTCCGGTGGTGCACCGGACACTGTCCGGTGGCACACCGGACAGTCCGGTGCGCCAGACCAGAGGAGCCTTCGGTTGCTCCTTTGCTCTTTTGTTGAACTCAATACTTGGTCTTTTTATTGGCTAAGTGTGAACCTTTTGCACCTGTATAACTTATACACTAGAACAAACTAGTTAGTCCAAAGATTTGTGTTGGGCAATTCAACCACCAAAATTATACAGGAACTAGGTGTAAGCCTAACTCCCTTTCAGGCATTTTCTAAGGGGGAACTTTATTAGTACAATTCTTAGCATGATGCATGAATAATTACAGAATCAACCTTAGTTGATTCAACCTTCTATACATTGCACTCTTCCTATCTGGTCTTTGAAATAAACTTTTCAGAGATGCTTAGGTAAGAAGAGAAGAAATTTTCTAGATAAGTCTTAGAAAATCCTTTTGAAGATGCTACATAATATCTGTCAAGAAGGGCTACGCTCCGATACCAGCTGTGACGGAACCTCCCAAGTCATTAGGCCCACCTACAGTTGTCCTTGTCCAACAGACATCAGACAACCCTGTAGATGTTCCTGAATCACTTGACAAGTTCGGTATCTTTATCCTTACCTTTCCAGGAACGTTTCACCCGTCTGGCAGACAGTATGCTCATCGGAGATGCGGAAGTGCGGAAGTGATTACATAAACTTACATTTATTTAAAAAGTAAGAGTAAGTTATATAGTACAGACCAGAGAGTGCTGAAAAGTATTATTACAATACCTGGGAGGTAAAAACTCCTCTCATTAAGTTCTTTACACAAAAGTTTTTAAGGAGGACCCGGTCCTCCGGCAGCTTCATTCTTGATTATCTTCACTTTTCACCACCTTGGTATAGAAACAACAAAAATTTGTTGTCTCCTCACCTAAAAACAACGAGGGAATAAACCCTGAGTATGGAATTACTCATCAAGTCTTACCCGACTAAGGAAAAGACTCTCAAGGGTATGCTGGTTATATGGGAGTCAAGGTAAGGCTTCTCAATAATCACAAACTCTGTTTTGCAGAAATGCTTACTAAAGTGGATCCTTAAAATCCAGTTTTATTGTCGGGTTAAGTAAAATTACCTGCAGCTAGAGTTCTTTCTACCCTAGTTCAATCACTTGACCTGCACTAGCCAATTTCTTATCAACCCTTCATCTTCACTGGATTGCTACGTGTAAGTCAGTGGCCAAGTCTCCATAACCGCGGAGGTACGGCGATCCGAATCGATTATACTCAGCTGAGGATCTCCGATCACACGACATAGGTAGCACTTAACCCTTGCATATGTCAACCCGCCACCGAGTTTCTTAAGACCAGATCAGGTTCACGCAAACCGAGAGCACAGATACACCACCGTCCAGCCTCTTGCCACGGAGGGTACACGCTACTCTCGCCACCGCTCCACGCCCATTTCGTGTTATCTTATTCTGGCCTTAGTCCACCCGAGGCAAAGCTTACCCATGACGAGGCATGTGACCAGTTAAAGGGTCCTCGGTCAGCAGGCCTACATCGACAAGGTCCTTAGGGTGTGTTTGGTTTGACTTTTGGCTTTGGCTTTTGTCCCCCTAAAAGCCAAAAGCTAACCAAAGGGCTGGATTCAGAAAGCACCTTTTTCTAAAAGCTGACTTTCTCGTAGTGCAAATCTGAAAGCATCTCTGGACCTGCTTTTAGTGGCTTTTTGGATGGAAATGTGAAAACATATATCGAAGAATTTTTAATGACTTTTAGTGGTTTCTACCAAATGGTTTTTAGCTTTTTAACAGCTTACAGACTACAGCAGCTTTTTCCATAGCTCACAGCCCACAGCAACTTTTTTCACAGCCACAGCCCAACCAAATAGACCCTTAATCGACTCAGGCAGAGACACTACACCGAGACTCTCTTTCTCGTGCAAGTCACCCGCCCGGTCTCAGCTTAATTATTTAACCCCAAAGGTTGGTACCTGGCAGAGGTACATCTTTTCCGATGTTGAATCCATCACGGCCATGATGGATCCACCATCAAGTTTTGTTTTTGAAAACATCCCAATCACTTTTGCCACATCATCTTTTGTAAAAACAAAACATTTTGTTTTACTAAAGCAATGCTAAGCATCAAAAATCTTTTGTAAAACAGGTGATCAAGGAAGGTAATCAAGTTCAAGGAAGGTAATGCAGGAATTGTTTTAGCAATCAACACCTATCACCTAGTGCATCAAGCAAGTGAGAAAGATTTTAAAACACAAGGGGGTGGCAAATGCACCGGGGCTTGCCTTTGTTTATGGGTGAGTCAGGCTCAGATCCACAAATATCGAAGTAGAAACAGTTCTCAGCCTGTGTTTCCAAGGGTGGTGGTACTTGCTCTTCAGTGGCTTCCACATCTTCGTGTTCTAATCATAACCATACATATGTATAAGAATGGATGCCATGGGATGCTCATGAGGGTGCAAAGATAATATAAACTTATTATCTAAGTCTTGAATACAACTTTCCTTCACGGTACCCCGAGAACTTAGGGTTTCCGGAGTCGGTAAAGGAGTTCACAGGGCAGGGGGGGTGTTTTGGGGTTTAGTGATCAAACAAGGTCCAAATCAATTCAAACTCTACCCAAGGCTTCTAAATAATGTAAGGAGCTCATATAAAAATTTTGAGCATTTTTGGGATTACCATTTATCTTTTAAAAATCCAGAACTACTTCTTTAAGCTACTTAAAATGCCCTAAAATTCCTTATTTAAACTAAAAATCATGAAACTATTTTTATTAAATTCTAGGGAAAATAAGAAGGCTAGGAAAATTAGTTTCACAATTTTACCATTTTTCTACATTTTTCTATATATTTCTAAAGTTATTCTGAAAAAGAAAAGGAAAAATAATGAACAGACTCGGGCCAAAATCAGCCCAAGTCGGCCCAACTACAGCCGAAGTATGCCCACGCGCGCGCCCGCGGTAATATTGCACAGAGGCCCTCGGAGTTCTGGGTAACAGGAAACAAGTTCCTTTACTGTTTTGATGGGTCGCTGACGAATCACAGAAAGACCCTCAAGCTTCTAATTCTTCACATGGTCAGGTCCACGACGGCGCTCCGCACGGCAGCTGAAATCCGGCGAGCTATACCGGCCGGAGGGGGCGAAGGCCGACGCTAATCTTCAGTTTACACCAGATTCTACCCCTAAGGAGTATTTCCCCTCACTTAATTGCATCTAAGATCAACTAAAGAGCTCTGGCCACGGCGACCGAGAACATGGCGGCTAGATCGTCGTGTTCCCGACGATTGGGGGCATCCTAGTTCAAATTGATGGCTCGTCGAGCATCACAGAGTAACCAGAGTGCTCAAACAAGGGAGAGGGAGCAATGAATTAACCTGGAAACGGCTGGCCGCGGTGAGCTTGATTCTACGGTGGCGGAAACCCGATTTGGGGAGAATTGGAAATTCTCGAGCTCTGGTGAACGATTGTGGCTGATTAGTGGTGGCTGGTTAGCTGACGACCTTGCGGAGCTAGTCACGGGCTCAATTTATAGGGAGGACGGGCAGTGGTGATCAATTCGGCCGAGCCGTGCTGGCGGCCGGAGCTGAAGAGGAACGTGGGTGCGGTGAATTCGTGTCCACCGCCGTGGCAACCTCCCCGTCGACGATGGGACGGGTATAGGGAGTCACGGCGACGCGGTGGAAAGGCTTGGACACGCGGCACAGGGTCGTGCGACAGTGATCACCGGCGTTCTTATCCACTTCCGCCGCGGTAACGATGGTACGGTGGCCGGAGTTATTTACCGGCTGAAGTTTATCCCCGGCGGTGACCTCCAAGCGTTACACTGTCCGCACGAATCGTAGCAAGAGATCGACCACCGGCGACAACTCACCGGCGTCGAGCGAACCAGCTGGCGGTCTAATCCCCAATGGTCTACTGTACCATGGCGAGACCTCATCAGAGCACCTGACAGACCATGTTTAGGTCAAATTTTCTCTAAAATTTGCATATGAACTTCATCAAACCTCTGTACCAAAGTTGCAGAGTTACAAACCAGCTACAATTTGACTATAGGGCTTGAACACATTTGAGTGCTAAATCAAGGTTGGATTCATACTCAAAGTTGGCTCCATTACACTAAATCTCTGAATTTCAGACTGAATCAGCCTGACAGCCAATCTTTAGGCTTGATTATCTCTGGATTTTTCTCAACAAGTGAGCTTACAACCTTAAGCAAAGTTGTTCTCCTCAGTTTGCTCTACAATCTTTATGTGGTGACCTAGGGCAAAAACCCTAGAATTTGCAAGATACAATGCTCCAAAGTTGAGCCAATATCACTGAAAATCAGACTTAAACTATAAAGGCTTAAAAGGTGAGTTTTGCAAATTAGCCCAAAACTTAGGGTTTAACTTGCAAATTCACATATTTGTGACCCAAATGACTTAAGATACTTATTTGACTTGGTTTTTGCACTTTAGTCCAAAAGTGGGCTAATTTTGCACATATGCCCCTAGGGTTTGGATTTAGGGTTTTCCAGGGTTCTAATTGAGATTTTTGGTATCCCAGGGGGGTATAAATGTGATTCAACTTTGTTTTTGGGGACATTTTATGACTCTTCCCTAAAGCCTTTAGGTTTTCTCACCTTGGGTTATGTTTTGCCCCTTTGAGCCTTATTTAGGGTCAGGTTCCCTATCTAGGGTCCTATTTGCAAAACACCAAAAACAATACACTTGTTTGAAATTTTTACCTAGTGAATGCACTCTAGGTGTATCAAACATATGCAATGTCAATGCTTATGATGCCATGCCCAAGTTTTAGTTACAGTAACACCAGGGGTGTTATAGTCTGCCACTATGTTCGCTTTGCCTGGATGGTAATGAATCTCCAGCTTGTAGTCTTTGATCAGCTCTAACCATCTTCTTTGCCTCATATTTAGCTCTGACTGAGTGAATATGTACTTCAAACTCTTGTGGTCTGAGTAAACATTACATTTCTGTCCATACAGATAGTGCCTCCATGTCTTCAGTGTGTGAACCACTGCTGCCAACTCTAGTTCATGGATTGGGTAATTCTGCTCATGAACCTTCAGCTGTCGGGACAAGTAAGCCACAACTCTTCCCTCTTGCATCAACACGCATCCTAAACTAGTGTAACAAGCATCGCAATACACTGAGAAAGTCTTGTGCACATCAGGCAAGACTAAAACAGGTGTTGTAGTCAACTTCTCTTTTAGCGCTTCGAAGGCCTCTTGACATTTCTGGGTCCACTTGAACTCAACTTTGTTGCCTAGCAAAGTTGTCATTGGTTTTGCAATCTTCGAGAACCCTTCAATGAATCGCCGATAATATCCGGCCATTCCAATGAAGCTCTTGATTCCTCGGGCATCTGTTGGTGCTTTCCAGTTCAAAATGTCTGCCACTTTCTTCGGATCCACAGCCAATCCTTTTTTGTTGATTATGTGACCCAAGAACAGGACTTCATCAATCTAGAACTCGCACTTGCTCAACTTTGCATACAACTGGTGCTCTCGCAACCTCTGCAAAACCATCCTCAAATGATCTGCATGCTCTGCTTCGCTTTGAGAATATACCAGAATATCATCAATAAATACCACCACAAACTTATCAAGATAATCCATGAATACACTGTTCATCAGATTCATGAAGAAGGCTGGTGCATTTGTTAGACCAAAAGACATCACAGTGAACTCATACAACCCATACTTGGTAATGAATGTCGTCTTCGGAATGTCTGAAGGTCGAATCCTGAGCTGATGATAACCTGACCTCAGATCTATCTTGGAGAACACACTGGCTCCTCTCAACTGGTCGAACAGATCCTCTATTCTGGGCAAGGGGTACTTGTTCTTGATCGTGACCTCATTCAGAGCTCGATAATCAATACACATCCTTCTAGTGCCATCTTTCTTCTCCACGAATAGGACAGGGGCGGCCCAAGGCGAGGTGCTTGGCCGGATGTAACCTTTCTCTAGTAGCTCATCAATCTGCTTCTTAAGCTCAACCAACTCTAGTCCAGATACTCTGTAATCTCTCTTAAAGATGGGGGCGGTTCTAGGAAGAAGCTCTATGGCAAACTCAACTTTTCGCTCTAGTGGCATACCTGGTAGGTTCTTTGGAAACATGTCTGGGAACTCGGACACAACCTTGATAATTTCAATTAGGTCTGCTCCACTGCTATCAACAGCCATCTGATAACAACTTCCTTTCTTTGGCCCAGGCGGGACTAACTTGGTCACCACTTCCTCTCCTAGTGGGGACACCAACTTAATTGTCCTCTTATCACAACTGATAACTGCCTGATACTTATCTAGCCAATTCATCCTTAGGATGACGTCTATTCCCTGAGTACCCATTACTATGAGATTAGCGGGAAACGCTATCCCCCTTATTTCCACACTTACATTCAAGCAAATGCTATCCGCTCGAATTCTACCACCGGCTGAATCAATTTGAATGGGGGTTGACATGGTAGTAATTGGAAGATTATGTGCTTCTACCCATGATGCAGTAATGAAAGAATGCGTTGCTCTAGTATTAAATAACACTTCTGCAATATGGGAGTCGACTGGAAACATACCTACTGTCATGCTGGGGTTTTTCTGGACTGCCTCAGCCTCCAAGTGGTTCAGTCTCCCATGGTTGTAGCGGGGCTGAGAGCGGTTGCCTGCTCCAGGCTAAGGCACATTCTGCTTTGCTGGGGCATTAGGGCCTGACTGCTGCTGGGCTGCCTTCTTCGGACATTGCATCACCCAATGGCCTTGCTCTCCACAGTGGAAACATGCTCTACTTCTGCCTTGAACTGGTGCTGCTTGACTATTCTGCTGGTTTGCTGGGGCAGGGGGACGAGGTGCCTACTGATTCTGCCTCTGAAACTGACCTCCTCCTGACTGATTGCTCTGGCGATTCTGCTGCTGGTGCTGAGGATACTGCCTTTGGAACTGCTACTGCAGAGGTGGACGCTGGTTCTGCCTAAACTGCTGAGGTTGATTGCCTGAGAAACGAGGACGATTGCTGCTTCCAGGCGGAGGTCCACTGATCTTGCCCTTTTGATCCTCCATCTCTTTGCGCTTCCTCTCTGTCATGATTGCTCTGTCAATCAGGTGCTGAAATGTCGAGAAGGTGTGATTCATCAGCTGATACTGAAGAGGGTCGACCAAGCCTCTCAGGAAACGATATTGTCTCTTGGCGTCGGTGTTGACATCTTCAGGAGCATAGCGAGACAGTTGCAGAAATATGTCTCGATACTCACTAACTGACAATGACCCTTGCTTGAGGGCCAGGAACTCCTCCTTTTTCACTGTCATCCGACCTGCAGGAACATGGTACTGACGAAAGCTACCTCTGAACTCTTCCTAGGTGATGGTGTCAGGGTTGGCATGGGTGGCGAGATAAGACTCCCACCAGGACTGAGCTGCTCCTCTCAACAGACGGGGACCATACAGAACTTTCTCCCAGTCATCACACTGAGCGGTATGCAACTCCCGCTCCACTGTGCGCAGCCAGTCTTCGGCATCCATGGGGTCAGAAGAATGAGCAAACGTCAGGGGATGACCTCTCATGAATTCAGCACGCTTGTCCCTGGGCATCTGAGGCATCTAGGGCTGAGGTGGTGGCTGCTGCTGCTGCTGAATGGCGGCTAGAGTCTGACCGATGGCTTGAACTGCCTGAGTCTGCATCATGAACATCTGCTCGATGGTCATCAGGGGCAGGGGCGGCAGCTGCTGTTGCTGGGGTGCCTCATCCTGCTGAGCTGCCTGCTCCTGCTGAGCACGCCTTCCTCCTCTACGCCTGTTTTCTGACATCTGCAGAATGCAACCACTCATCAGAACTGATCTGGCAAATCTTGCAGCATAAGAAAAGAGTATAGAATTCTTCCACAACACTGAACAGATGAACATCTTCACTGATCTCCAACACAGACCAACACAGCTTCTCAGATAACGAGGAAAGTGGAATAAAAAGGCTTCCCAACTAGACATCTAACTTCACTAACGTATAACATATAAACCAAAATGCAGGGGATACCCACACTCTGGTGATAGTCATTACAAAGATCCAAATACAGCATAGTTCACCATGACAAACATAAATGCACAGGATAAGCAAACTACCCTGTCTAACTAAGACTAATTAAAAGCAAGATTAATGCTAAGACTATAGCTTCTATGTATATATTTTCGTATTAATTACAAGATCCGACGCTGACAATCTATGGTTCTAAATTTATCCTGGTCTTGCAGTCGGGGTTGCCATAAGACTGGTGTCCACACCGAGGTGAGCGGTACGGGTGCTGAGTCCCAACGAGAGCGGGGTAACCATCATCCAGGTGACGACGCTCCGCGCGCTCAGCCCGCAGCTGGGCGATCTCAGCACGAGCCCTACTCAGCTCGTCTAGTGCATGGTCCAGCTCCGTGTTTAGCACGGCGGCTAGGTTGACTGTGCTGCTCAACCTAGGATTGTCCTCACCAACAGGTGAGACAATCACGCCTCCTGTGCTGCCAGATGGACGGCAGGGGTAATACTTCAGGTTGAGACCATTAGCTACCCCACCGAACACTGAACAGTAGTGCGAAAGCGCACGTCGTGCGGCATCTTGCATGGCCGCCTCAGCTGAGCCCCGCTCATTGATGGAATAGTGCTCTGAGCAGATATCAGCACCCCGGAGACTATTTTTTGGATGACGCACCAAGCAGGTTGCCTCCCAGCGGTCCGGGTAGACCCCGCAACGGTGCTGGAAGACCACACAGCGATACTCGATGGACCAAGTATGCCGGTCAAGTGCCTGACGTAGCAGGGTGTCGAGCGCATCATGGAAGTGACACCCGTGAGCAGCGTCGCGAGTGATGGGTCGAGCAACCCATCCTTCCGGCTCCTGGTCGACGGAAAGGTCGGTGTCGTGGCTCGATCTGCTGTCGCCACCTCCGTCGTCTGGGTCTCCTCCAGCAGCTACTCCAGGGGCTGGGGCGCTCAGTGGTGGTGCAGGGGGGCGCCTCCAGGGGGAGCATGGGGGAGCAGCTCCTCACAGACTCTATCTCCTGCTGGAGCAAGAAAGAAGAGCTCTACTGCTCCTGCTCCTGTCGTCGACGCTCCTGCTCCTCATGCAGGCGGTGGTGCAGCCTCTCCAAATGGCTGGACTGGCCGGTCACTGGACGGTGAAGCGGACGCTCAGCGAGACGAGAGGGTAAGAAGGGGATGACAGACTTTCGTGCAGTGTGTCTAAGACGAGCCATCTACAAAAGATACCGTAAGCATAAGAATTAGAACAGAACTAATATGACCAGCAAGTAAACCATGAATAAATGAAGGATTAGAATAAAACACAATTTTCAGCAAGGTATAATATATAGTAAAACATAGGTTTGGTCGATATGACCAACTTTTGAAGGGATACCAAAGTCAAGGCAAGAATAGGGGTCTATAATCCTTAGAACAACCATTCTACTCTAGGTTAGCGGTCCTACAGTCAGCATGGCTTCGATACCACCTATGTCACATCCGGTTTTGGAAGGCAAACCGAATGCGAACCATGTACGTGCCAGGATCAGCAATTCACGTACACAGTAGTTACATAACTGGACATCATCACACAGTGCTCAAATAATAACATAAAAGGGGAATAACAGTCGATTACATCATATGTCTGAGACATCCACATAGTCTTTACAATAATCAAAAGTGCGGAAAAGAAACGTAGATACACACGGCCTTCACAGGCAGCCGACTGGGGGTTGCCGCTAACCCACGCCTAGAACTCGTCGTAATCTTGGAACTCCTGGTGGTCTCCTTCCACGGCTTCATCTTCTCCTGAGCAGTGTTTGCAATGCGGACAACCTGGGGGGGTTTGGTGTGTAGAGCAAGGGTGAGTACACATCAACATACTCAGCAAGTGTCCTGTTTGGCTGTAGTGGACTAGCTTTATGTGGAGTTAAGTCAAGCAGTTGCTTTTAGTTGGTCAGATTATTATTACTAGTAGAGAAAGCCAAGTTTTAGAATTAACCCACGTTATTAACCCGATGTACCCTTTCCAAACGGAAAGAATACCACTTACCAGTACCATAAGCATAATCAAAACCATCAATCTCATTGCCACCTATAAACCAAAACGTCTCTGATCAAGTACCACTAATCAATGGAGCTCCCTTGGCTGCTCATAACTGCGAGCACGGCTGATATATCAGTTTCATAACACTCTGCAGAGGTTGCGCACTTTACCCACAAGCCGTGATTCCCTCTTGCCTCAGATCGATCAAACCCTTAAACACTACCAAGGTGAATAGGTAGGGTTTCAATACGTAGCCTTTACAAAGATTCCCTAAGGTTGTAGCCGCCGTTAGGTTTCCTAAATATACCGCACTCCTCCCCAAGGGGCAAACCAACCTTGGCAGAGCGAGCCGCATACACCGAGCCCCATTGACGGCACGACGGCGAAGCAAACTACACCTTAGTTCCTCTAATTATTCAGCTAAGGGCGTCCCACTCCGCCCTCATGGTTGCACTGTTTTCCCGGGCGGTCATCCAACGAATAGGTCCTTACGGAGAGGCACTCGAGAAACAACTCGAGCCCCCTTAAATGTCACAGTACCATCATCATAATCAAAAGGGAAAACAGCGTATCATAGATAATCTCATCATATTCATTGATTAATGTGAAGCACTAGCATAAAGCTAAACTATAATAACCCAACCAAAATAGGTAGACAAGGACAAGATAAACAAAAGCTAGTCAATCCTTAGGTATAAAATGTGTAAATGCGGGGAGTGAGTTATAAGAATGAGTAGGACATAGATGGGTCAAGGGACACTTGCCTCCACCAACCAGCTGCTGCTCAGGGGCTTCTCCTGTGAGTTCCTCGGGCTCTTCAACCAGATCGTTCTCTATACGAGTTCAAACATACATTCCATACATTTAATACAAAAATAACAGTACACCATACAATGGAATGCAATAAATAAACAGACGTTCAACGCGGGGCTCGCAATTACGGTTAAGAGAGAAAGAGGAAATGACAGTCGGGTCTACGGTCGAGAGGCAATCACTTTACATAATTATAAATTAAACCATTCGTTTAAACAGAAGGGTATCAAATTAGACATTGCGTTTAACATAAAGTAAAGTCATGTTCCACATTTAGTCACTATAAATAGGTAAAGATGAACGAAAGGGATTGGTCATACGGCGAGACGTACGACACAACATTTAAATTGAACTAAGAAATAAATGACTTGCCGCGCGATAGAGCGCGCAACAAGATTCTTGCATTAATTAAAGACAAACGTTAAGCGTTGCGTCAACAGAACTGCATGTAAAACGAATCGTCGCACGACGAAGCGCGCGACGCAACACATTAATAAATATTAATTTAAAAGGACCATCACGTGATGAAGCACGCGACACAGCACATTTATAAAGATGAAATTAGGATGAACCGTCGCGGGCTAAACAAAATTAAAATGGATTAAACGAGGGTTAAACGAAACGTGACTATGGTCGCACGCGCGAGAGCACGCTGCGCGTGCTGAGGGCACGCGAACCGTGCAAGCCGCGCGGGGCGCGAGGCTGCCGGGGCACGGGCTCGGGCAGGGGCGCGCGAGGGCGCAGCCGGGGGCACGGCCCGGGCACGAGGCCGAGGGCACGGCCGGGGCGCGGCCGCCGGGGCACGGGCCAGGGCGCAGCCGAGGGCGCGGCCAGGGCGCGCGAGGACGCAGCAGAGGGCGTGCGACCAGGGCGCAGCTGGGGGAGCGACGCGCGGGAGGGGCATGACCAGGGAGGGGTTCGCCGAGGGGGGCGCGACGCGGGGAGGGGCTCGGTCGAGGGGGGGCGACGCGAGGAGGGGCTTGGTCCGGGCGGGACTCGCTAGGGGGCGCGACACGGGGAGGGGCTCGGCCGGGGCAGGACTCACCGGGGGGCGCGATGCGGGGAGGGGCTCGGCCGAGGCGGGACTCGTTAGGGGGCGCGACACGGGGAGGGGCTCGGCCGGGGCGGGTTGCCGCGCGGCTGGGCCACCGCCACGGCGCGCGATGGGGCAGGGAAGGGCGCGTGGCCAGGGGAAGAAGAAGGGAGGGGGAGGAGGGAGAGAGAGAAAGGGAAGGGGAGGGGAAAACTCACCTCCGGGGATCCAAACTCCGGCGATCTCGTCTCCAAACCCTAGGGCACCACGGGGAGAGAGAGAGGTGGGAGAGGGAAGTTACTGCGCGAGAGAAAATCAAATGAGACAACGGGATTAGGGGAAGGGGGCGCGCGCATGGGTAGGGCAAGGGGTGCCAGGGGCGCGTGGGCCGGACTGGGCCGGACCGGGCCGGACTAGGCCGGGCTAGGTCACTCCGCGGGTTGAACACCAATCGGAATTCCGATCACGAACCGAAATCCGAACCGGGACGAGACAAACATGCGATTAAACACGACATCAGACAAAGAAATATGCTTCGGCATGATGCAACACTCATGACACTTAGGTTTTGTTTATACATGACACGGACACCTGTCACTATACTGGTTTGAAATTGGGAAGAAGGAGCGAAACGCGAAGAGAAAAGAGAGTAACGCCCGAATTTGGTGAATGAAAAGAAGAAAAATTCTACCTCCAAATTCAGGGCGTTACATTTGGCTTGTTAAGTTCTTGGCTTCCTTTCGAAAGCCAAGTCCATCCTTAATTGAGGGATGCCTACCAACGGTGTAGGCATCCCTAGCAAATTTTAACTTATCAAAATCTATCTTGCAAGTCTTAAGTTGAGCATTAAGACTTGCCACCTCATTATTCAATTTAGTAATTGATGTAAGGTGTTCAACACAAGCATCAACATCAAAATCCTTACACCTATTACAAATGGCAACATGTTCTACACAAGATCTAGTTTTATTGGCTACTTCTAGCTTAGCATTTAAATCATCATTAACACTCTTTAAGCTAGACACAGTTTCATGACAAGCAGATAATTTAGAAGAAAGCATTTCATTCCTTTTAACCTCTAAAGCAAGAGATTTTTGCACACTAACAAACTTGTCATGCTCTTCATACAAAATATCTTCCTGCTTCTCTAACAATCTATCTTTTTCATTCAAAGCATCAATTAACTCATTAATTTTATCTACTTTTGCTCTATCTAAACCCTTAAATAACTCGGTATAATCTACTTCATCATCACTAGAATCATCATTGCTTGAAGTAGTATACTTAGGGGTTTCTCGAACACTTACCTTCTTTTCCTTGGCCATGAGGCAAGTGTGGCACTCGTTGGGGAAGAGTGTTGATTTGTTGAAGGCTGCGGCAGCGAGTCCTTCGTCGTCGGAGTCGGAAGAAGAGCAGTCCAAATCCCATTCTTTGCCAAGGTGCGCCTCGCCCTTTGCCTTCTTGTAGGCCTTCTTCTTCTCCCTCTTCCCGCTCTTTTCTTGTTCTTGGTCATTAGCATTATCGGTACAATTTGCTATAAAATGACCAGTCTTACCACATTTAAAACAGGAGCGCTTTCCCTTTGCTTTGCTTTTTTTGGGATGCTCCTTGCGTCCTTTTAGCGTGGTCTTGAAGCACTTGATGATGAGGGCCATCTCATCTTCGTTTAGCTCGGTAGCCTCAACCTGTGCCACCTTGCTAGGTAGCGCCTCCCTGCTGCTGCTTGTTGCCTTGAGTGCAACGGGCTGGGGCTCATAGATGGGAATTGGGCCGTTCAATGCATCATCAACATATCTTGCTTCCTTGACCATCATATGCCCGCTCACAAACTTTCCGAGTATCTCCTCGGGCGTCATCTTTGTGTACCTGGGATTCTCACGGATGAGGTTCATAAGATGAGGGTCAATAACAGTAAAGGACCTGAGCATAAGTCGGACGACGTCATGGTCCGTCCATCTCGTGCTTCCATAGCTCCTGATCTTGTTGACCAGGGTCTTGAGCCTGTTGTATGTTTGAGTTGGCTCCTCTCCCCTGATCATGGCAAACCTTCCTAGCTCTCCTTCCACCAACTCCATTTTGGTGATCATGGTGGCGTCGTTCCCCTCATGCGATATCTTGAGGGTGTCCCATATTTGCTTGGCATTGTCCAAGCCGCTCACCTTGTTGTATTCATCCTTGCACAATGATGCTAACAAAACAGTGGTAGCTTGTGCATTCTTATGAATTTGTTCGTTAATGAATACAGGGTTATCCGTACTATCAAATTGCATTCCATTTTCAACTATCTCACAAATACTAGGATGGAGAGAAAATAAGTGACTACGCATTTTGTGACTCCAAAAAGAGTAGTCCTCTCCATCAAAGTGTGGAGGTTTACCAAGAGGAATTGAAAGCAAATGAGCATTGGAATTAAAAGGAATACGAGAATAATCAAATGAAAAATTTGAATTAACCGGTTTCTTTTTCTCGTCGTCGTCGTCTCTTGGGGAAGAAGAAGACTCGTCGCTGTCGTAGTAGACGATCTTCTTGATGCGCCTCTTCTTCTTCCTGTCCTTCTTCTTATGACTCGAGCCAGAGTCAGTGGGCTTGTCGTCCCTTGGCTCGTTGAAGATGGACTCCTTCTCCTTATCGTTGACCACCATCCCCTTTCCCTTAGGATCCATCTCTTTGGGCGATTAGTCCCTTTCGTGAAGAGAACGGCTCTGATACCAATTGAGAGCACCTAGAGGGGATGAATAGGTGATCCTGTAAAATTCAACACTAAATAGCCACAAGCTTGGTTATAAAGATGTTAGTGCAATAGAACCAAGTGGCTATAGAGCGAGCTCTTGCGAATCACAAATAATCAAAGAGAAGGACAACACAAGGGACACAGTGGTTTATCCCGTGGTTCGGTCAAGTATAACACTTGCCTACTTCCACGTTGTGGCGTCCCAATAGACAAGGGTTGCACTCAACCCCTTTCAAGTGATCCAATGATCAACTTGAATACCACGGCTTTTCTTTGCTTATCTCTTTTTCCCGTTTGCGAGGAATCTCGACAAGTTGGAGTCTCTCGCCCTTACAACAAAGATCACAGTGAAAGCACAAGAGTAAGGGTGGGAAGCAACACACACAAATGCGCAGCAACACACATGCACACAAGCCAAGACTTGAGCTCAAAATGAAGCACAACGAGTTCACAACTAGAACGGAGCTCAAATCACTAACAAAGTCGATCAAGTGCGCGGAGACGGAGTGTGGAAGACTTAGAATGCTTAGAGTACACTTGGGTGACTCCTCCATGCGCCTAGGGGTCCCTTTTATAGCCCCAAGGCAGCTAGGAGCCGTTGGAGACTAACAAGAAATGCTAAGATTGCCTTCTGTCAGGTGGCGCACCGGACAGTCCAGTGCGCCACCGGACAGCCACTGTAGCTTGTCCGGTGTTGATCTCCTTCCTTTTCTGGTGCAGATGACCGTTGCACCTCGGCGTCGGTTGTGCACACCGGACAGTCCAGTGCCCCCTTCCGACCGTTGGTGCGGGCCACGTGTCGCCCGCTAATTTCGCTGCCGACCGTCGGCTCACCGGACAGTCCGGTGAATTTTAGTCGTACGCCGTTGAACTTTTCCCGAGAGTGACGACTTTGCCGCGGACGACCCACCGGACAGTCCAGTGAATTGTAGTCGTACGCCGCTGTCAAGTCCCGAGAGTGGCCTGTTCACCGAGACTGGTCTGGCGCACCGGACACTGTCCGGTGCACCACCGGACAGTCCGGTGCATCCAGACCGAGCAACAGTTGGCTTGTTACATGATTTGCACTTCTTCAATCTTTGGCACAATTTAACACTTAGAGATTATGTGTTGGGCACTTAATCACCAAAACACTTTAGAAATGGCCCAAGGGCACATTTCCCTTTCAGTGGCAGGTTGGGCTTCAGGTGGATGATGAGCTGGACGGCGTGATGGCGCCGTCGTCAGGTGCGGTGCCCAGAACAATTCGAGAGTCGCTGGCGTTGGCGACGACCATGAGGTCCCCCTGTTTGATGATGGACAGCGCGGTGCTGCCGCTCTGGACCGCGTCCAAGCGGCGGCTGCGCCGGAGCTTGCCGAACACAGCGACACATGTGACCATGTAGGACTGCTTCAAGAGGTCGAACTGGTAGTCGCCAAGCTTCTTCTCGCCATCGATGAGCGATGCCAACGCGAGTGCTTCCTACTAGTGGTGTTTGTTCGGGGTTTCCTAGTAAGAAACATGGATTCATTTTTGGCGTTAGTTTATGAAAATGACTCACAAGTCAGATCCATGGAAAAATATTACGGAGAATAAATGTCACTGTAAGTGCAATCAACCCTGACTGAGGGTTTTGGTGATTAAATGATAAAACAAACTGAGTTTCTAACAAGTTTGCTCCTAGTATGTATACAGTTATTCTAAAGACAGGAGGGGCACAGATTCCTTATGTATACAAAAGGAAAAGCACAGTGGATTAAAATTCTAAATCATATAGCGTGCTTCAAGTGCTTGTGGACAACGACAATTTATTTTTTACAATTCTTGAGTCATTGGAATCGCTGTTCAATTAAGAGGGATCCACAATAGTTAAGTAAGTAACTGCGATGAGCTCAGTCCAAACCTCTTCTAAATCCTCTAAGAAAACATTTTGTCAGATCTGTTGGTAATAGGATCGCTCTGTGAGCGTTGTTTAGTAATAGGATCGCTCTTGAGCGTTGTTTTTACTTTTTGCTGTCCACCCAAACGCATTTGGGGTTTGTATCGCCACTTGTGGCTCTTTGAGTTGGATCTGTTGGTCTTGTGTTGGCGTGACATGCCGTCATCTTCGTGATGTAGGCTGGGAACACTCTATCCCATTATCTAAAAAAAATGTTCGTTCAGACCAAACGGTCACAGCATCACTGTTTGTGGTTTTTTCTTTTCCATCAGATACAGAATGAGAACCACTGAAGATTTGATCTGCGACGCCACATAAGTGGTTCGTCTGGGTTTCTCTTACTTTCATTGACTGGAAGCCTGAAGCGTGTACTTCTTGGACATGTACACGGAAACATGGTAATAACTGTCCAGCTTTGCTACTCTAGTGTACAGCCTGAGCCCTGAGGCGTGTAGAAGGTGATGAAGTCTAAGCTTGACAACCAGGGTTATGTAGTGGGCCCAATATAAGCTACTATCCCATAGACTTACTGCCATTGCCGCTGCCCAGTTAACATAAGGTGGCCCGATTGAATGGAAAATGCAGCCTCAACCAGCTTATATTCATTTTCAATCTGCAAGGTTAAATTGAAATATTACACATCAATCACCTTACAAAGAGTTCAAATGACAAGTTTCTTTGGTTCATGTAACTGACCTGTGATATGATTATGGAATCTCCTGCATTGTTGATTATTCACAACTTGATTGAAGTGGTTCATCTTCTCTTCATCCACAGATCGCCGCAACAGAAAGGGATTTTTCAATTCTAGGGCATGGGTCACCTCCAAACTTGTTTGCCCATACTGGAAGGACGCACTTCCTTCTTCCTAGGCAAGCCTGAAAGAACAAAGATAGTAATTCAGTTATTAGGAATTTGCGCTTTGTTGTAGCATCTTGGCAATAGTATACCACGTTGATGCAAATGTAGCACTGGGGTAGCAGAATTTTACATTCTTCACAACGAATTCAGATATTTCTGCGTGGCAACTTCCTTGGCAGCTCTGTCCAGACCCTCTGCAGTCTTGGACAGGATTTCCAAAGCTTGCGAATTCGATATCTGTTATGTGTTTGCCTTTCTCGCATCGGAGGTGAACAGCTGGATGATTTTCGCGTGACAAGAGAGATGGTGTAGAGAACTCGCTGACAGTACCATAGATTCTGGTAATGGACATTGTGTTTACTGTTATCTGTAGTGGGTCGCCACCAGTTTCCTCCATGAGGACTAGGAGGTTCTCTCCAGTCTTCAGAAAATATCGAGGTATATGATACCTTAGAAAAGAGAGCCAGACAATACATTTTACATTGGTCTGTCATGATTGTACAAAAAGAATTTGCTTTGCACTAGAACTAGTTTGAGTACTGACATGGATTGAGAAGATTGCCCACTGGGGGTTTTGAAGGAGACCCAGTACCGTCCAATGCTCTGTCCATTAATCCACACTTCACCCTTTCCCATACTAGTTAGGTTCAATGTCACAGGATCATTTCCCCATGGTGCGTCAAATGTTGTCTGTTAAACAACAGTAATTTTCCCAAGCTGTTAATCCAAACACTAAGAGTAAATATATGCAAGTCAAGTACATCAGCACAGGTTTACGTCTTGTATACCTTATACCAGATAAGTGGCAGATGTATGGATTTGCTAAATGCAGTCCATTCTGCATGAGATGATCCTTCAGATGTGTAGATTTTATTTGTTTCTCCATATAAACCAACCTATACATTGCACACTTGAAAGTGAGCATGTGATGTTGATCCATCAATTCATAATTAACGTTGGATTGGATTGATTTACTTGGTGTTTCCACAGCTCAATGTTTATGGAATGTGGTCTCTGCTGTCTTCGTTTTATGCTCATCTTTCGCACTCCAAAGGTTCTTCTCTCCATATATGCGCCAGAGTCCTTACAGTATGTGTATGAAACCCTAGGTTAATGCACATTCTAGGTACTATGATTTAATAATTTTTCACACTAAATAGAATGAAATGCTCCATGGATCCTTAAGCTTTTCTTATATTCTCATTTAGATCCATAAATTCTCAAAGTGACCATCTTGGTCCTTGAACTTTTCAAGCGGTTAATTCTAAATTCACTATAGGTCTAATCATGGACATAAATTCACACTTGGACCACTGTGTGAATTCATGAACCTAGATGAGAATACGGGAAAAATTCAAGGACCTACGGTGCATTTTACTCTTTTAAATACTTATGTGGACTTTGGAGTTATATTTTTTCTTTTCCTCTTTTCCCCTATTGGATCTGAATAGTATTACCAGCTGTGGATGTGATAAATTGATAACATCAAGGTACGGTCTAGTCATTTATTTATTTCATTTCAAGCAACACGGACAGATGGCAATAGGTTAGCTTTTGTTGTTTGTGACCATATTCCATATATAATAAGTTGAGCCATTGTACCGGTGAACCAACCATGACGCATAACAGGGATATGGAGTTTTGTCCTTCCCTTAGTGAAATAGATACATTAAGAACGATGTTGCCAGGTTTATCATGACTCCCGTGCACACTTCCTAGTAGAATATGGAAAATATATCAGACATAAATACGATAAAAAAGTTTTAATTGTTCATTAACAACTTAGCCTAGACTGAATAACATTCCTATTTCTACTTTTGTTGTGTACTCCATAGTTCATATACTTGCAAACGAGAGTGCAATCTATGTCCTTACCAACATAATCATTGTTAATGAAAGCATGTAAAATATGTGCATGTGCCTCAACGTTAAGCACTAAGTCACCATTCTCATTTCTTCTAGAGTTGTACCTGCATGATTTCATCATTATATGGTTATCAGGAATCAAGAAAGTGCTGGAAATAGGAGTAAATGCTGAATGGTAGAAGCTGGGAAGAACCTAATCTTACATGGAAAGGTACCAGAGATAATCTGTTTCGTCTTTTGTAGTTGAGAGGTGTTCGCATAGCTGGTTTTTGACATGTGAGATTTTGCTTGGTACTGCAGGAATTGGTTCTTTGAATAATTTCCACCTATGAGCATGATTGAGAGGTTGCACTACCTGTGCTGTTCTTAAACCATGCTGAGCATTTATCTGCCATAAAATTTTCAACAACAAGCATTTAAGGTGTTCCGTACGTAAGCATTTTGAGTTTCGTCAATGTAACATGCACACCTTGCCTGTTTCAAATATTAGATCCCTGCATTGTGAGAGGATACTGATGGACTTAGGAGCTAGCTGGAACACCCCTTCACCAAATTGAATGGTTGATACCTTATGCATGTCAAAGTTTACCAGGAAAGCCACACACCCAGAATCTGTTGCAAAAACATGCCCCTGCAATACACCAAAATTTTCTCAGTTAGATTGATGAAAAATATAGTAGTTTATTGGAAATATAAAAAACCAAGTTCACTCTAATTTTACCTCTTGTTGTTGACCAAATGAATGATTAGAATATGCTCCCCAAAGTAATGTCTCTGCAGATTGCTTTACTGCAGCGTGCAGTTCTCTGAGATGAGCCCATGTCGGTTGCCATATTAATCCTGGATGTATGTTTGTTACTTCCAATGGATATTATTTAAATGCTGATGTTGTAAGGAAATAAATGTAATTATCAAGTACTTGAATTTAACATAATATCCTTTCCATTGAATACAATTTTGTAGGAAACTCCCTATTCTTCAAAGTTCCAACTGCTACAATATGTATGAATTGTACAATGTCTTGAGAAAATAGCGAGTAGTATAGATCAACAATGCTGCAAATTCAAAACTTTTGCCTGTTTCATGTAGAGGTTCTGCACCAAAGCTACCATAGGGCTGTCCTAGAAGGGCTTCTGTGGTGGAAGAATTCTCAATGTTATAGTACGAATACAACTAAGTTGTCATCGAGCATCAATTACCAACTAAATATGCTTTATGATCTGACATATTGGCCTTTATGTGATCTTATAGGGTGGCCCTAGTCTGTTCGGCTGCCCTGCAGCCGCAGCAGCTGTAGCTGTTCGGACTGCTGCAGTTGCAATCCATAAAGACAAAATACTGTAGAAACCGTTGTCGCAGCTGGATTAAAGCCGCAACCAACATGGAGGCTTCCGAGCAGCACTTCTAGGTCCTGGGTTTAATTCCCCTTGGGGGCGATTTTTTGGCTTAGTTAAAAAATCCCCTCGCTGTGTCACTCCTACCCGCTCCCGGGTTATGTCCCACTAGTGATGGGGGCCAGGGTTCGGGGATTTTCTCGTCCGGGACCATGTTTCGGTCTCTTCTTAATATAATACCGAGTTCCCTCCTCGGCCGAGTTTTTTTAGTCTGTGCGCCCATGTTATGTTCTTATTAGGGTATTTCATACAACAAATTTTCCGTTACTAGTTGTCCTCAACGTTGGGCAAGTTAAATGAAAAGCTTACCATATTCATCAAGAGGGGCTCCATCATAATAGCTTGTTGTTACATAGGAAGATGCAACCCTTCCAAAGTTTGTTCCACCATGGTACTACATAAATCTTAACTCATGTGAGAGGAGTAACAGAATAATTAAGAGATTCTTTTGAAAATAGTTTTGTCAGGTCTATAGCTTCATTTTTTCTACCATGTAGTAGTTTACAAAGCTCCCTTTCTTTCTCGCTATAAACAGTGCCACTGCAAAGGCAAGGTCTGCTGCTGATCTATATCTTTGATCTTGACCATATAAAGGATAGCTGTATTCAGGGGAAACATTGTGTTAGGTGTTTTACCAAACGGAGTATATGGTAGAAATATTAGAAGAAATGCATGAGTTCTTGCTGCACCGAGATGTCCAGTTTTCTGTCCATAAAGCTGGTTTGTTTGGCGAATTTGGCCCTGGAAATGTTTCCCCACAGATGAGCCCATTGCAGGTATTAATCTAAGTCATATCATCAACATTGAATTGATTTTCAAAAATCATATGCCAATTATAAGTCACTATAATGGTATAAATTTGGCCATTGAGTCACTGACAATTGGATCTGGGGCATCATCCTGCTTACACATCATCCATGGAACACCTGTCTGTAGATTTACTGCCATTGCCGCTGCCCAGTGAACATAAGACGACCCTTTTGAATGAAATGCAGCCTCAACTAGCTTATATTCATTTTCAATCTGCAATGTTAATTGAAAATTTAAACAGCATTCACCTTATATAGAGTTCAAAGGACAAGTGTTCTTTAGTTCCTGTAACTGACCTGTGATATGATTATGGGGCCTCCTTGTGGGTAGAATAGTCTTTCATCCTTCATCAAGTTCACTATTTTGGTAACAAACTTTTGCATATGCCTCTGCATGTTATATATGAATAATGTACCATGACAAAACAATAGTGTAAAAATGAAATTACCTCTATCTTTCACTGTTTTGGTCATCTATGAGTGTTCTCTTTATCTATCCTTGCCTTTTCATTATTTTATTTTAACATGAGTTTTCAGTCTAGGTGAAAACATGCTCTTCTCACACCATGTATGGCACATTGACATTTGTACTTGATCATAAATTGGGTATCTTTTGTTGCTTGCGAAAATTTATATCGAAACATTTTGCTTATATGCTAATGGACTGTTGGTAGTGCAGTTCTGTACTATAAGAGTTAAAGGAGAAAATATGCTGAGAAAAGGTAAGCTGCATTGTTAACCATGTAAAAGAAGGCATGAAGGAAACAAGAGATGATCTTTCTATCTCAAGTATGCAATTTGAAATAGGATACCTTGAAGGGTTCGTTGTCAGATCTGAATGTAATGTTAGGGATACCACGTAACCAAAAGGGTAAGCCTCTGCATGAATAGAAGAAAATCAATTAAGAACTTTTTTTTTCTTCTTTCTTTGTCGTTTGTATGATTTGAATTCAGCAAATTTTAACTATGCCTGGGGATAATGGAAATTGTAATATTGTATTCCATGCTTTCGTACCCGTATTTCCACTCCGACTCGACAAAGGGGCCTATTCTGAGGCTTACATAGAGACCTTGGGCATGTATTTCTCTGATGAATTTCACCAGGTCGTATCTTCCCTCGAAGTTAAACTGATCCAGGAAAAGATAATTTGAAGAATCCATTATTGTTACAAAATGCTCCTATATTAAGTTCTCAATTTTATTTTGGTAGATTGTAACTTGTAAGTTTGACATATGGGATTCTATATATCACCTACCTGCCCCTGAACAGGCTCGTGTGCGTTCCAGAAGACGTATGTTTGAATGACATCCAGGCCGCCTTTCTTGGCTTTCGCTATGAGGTCCGGCCACATCTGTATAAGGAATGAAGTTTTATGTTTCATATGGTTGCTGATATAAGTCTGCAATATAATGTTGTACTTTTTTCTTTGAAATGTACGTGGTGCTGCCTGCTTTTGCTTGACTGTTCCAATACTCACCATCTCTGTTTTTTCGCCCCTAACGAATTGGAGGATGTAAGGTCGGCAGTTTTGCTTCGTGAAATGCTTAAAATGATTTGGTATTTTGTATATTGTTTTGACAAATATTTACGTGTCTGGCGTTCATATTGCAGGTATGAATTATGATGTATATATAGTACTCCCTCCGATTTTTATTTGACAGTTTTTAGTATATATTTGAACTATCGAGCGTCAAGTAAAAAAAAATTAGAGGTAGTATGTTCTGATCTCCTTGTTTTCCCTTTCTTGCAGGTAATGATTCTAGTTCTACGAATAGAACACCACAATACTTATTTTGGTGGTGCATTATTCCATACTGCTATGTCAAAACAAAAGCAAATCATGGATTTTAGCAGAAGTGAAGTGCTGAATGGCTAAGTTGGTGTTTTGATCTGTTATGTAAAAACACAAGCAAATCCTGTATTTTAACAGAAGTGCTGAAGGGCTAAGTTGGTGTTTGGATCCAGCTGACTAAAGTAGTTTACCCCTGTCACATAAGATATCTGGAAGCTAGTTGGAAATATTAAATATAATCAATTATAAAACTAATTACATAGATAAGGATGAATCTATCAAGTCTAATTAGTCCACGATTCATTTGATGTTATTGTAAATATTTGCTAATTATGGATTAATTAAGTTTACTAAATTTATCTTACCATTTAGTCTTCTTATCTAGTTTTATAATTACACATCTAATACTCTTAATTGGTGTTTAAATTAAATATCCAACGTGACACGTACTAACTTGCTTAGGGCTTGGGGGAACGAAAGCATTGGCCTATGGTTAGTTTCAGCTGGTCCCTCCTAAGGCCGTATCCTACCTGCTCCACTTGTCAGCGTCGAAACTATAGGAAACACCAGGGCACGTTTTTCTCATGGGCTATCAACTCTCTTGCGGCGTTTCTTTCTTCATCTCTAGCAGTCACGGGCCGGGCAACAGTGCGAGCACTAGTGATGACCGAGATTTACTCGAAGAACGGTGCGCATGCATGGCCCGTGACCTCACCTCTTACGGTTTTATGAAGCACAGTAAAGAGCACCGAGTGTCCGGTCGTTGCAAGCGGCTAGAATTTTTATGCATGGTGCAGTAACTAAACAAGCCGCAGATGCTCACGACTGGAGTTCAGACGTCGAAGAGGAAGCAAAATCAGAATGCAACGCGATCGATGAACAGAACTTGGCGCCGATCAAACCTAAAGCTGCCTGAGGGGGATCGGAGAGAGATGGAAAACCCGCAAACCGAAGCGGTGCAAAAACACGACGTACGTACGCATGAGCAAGACTCCAATCCAATAGGCAACATCCAACAGCGTACGTACCTCAGGCGTGCTGCGAGGGTAGTGCATGTCGCCGGAGAAGAGCATCCTCCTGGCGCCGTCCAGGATCAGCGCCCTGCCGTCGTACGTGACCTCTCCGCGGCCGGCCGTCGTGTTGCCTCTTTCGCCCCCCGCTCCTCTTCCCGCCGCCGCTAACGCGGCGACCACAACCATGGCCACCGTCGCGACGCCGGCGCCCGTCATCTCTGCCCGTCTTGTGTTACTGCTGCTGCTGCGGCTGCTATCTGCGCGCCGCAGGTAACGTGTGTGCTGCTGGCGTTGTGCTAGGCTTTTTGTTCTCCCATCGCATACGTGTGCTGCTGGCGTTGTTTATATACTAGTACTACCGTAGCTCTCAGTCTCTCCCCTGCGTCTGTGCGCCGAGGTAGGTTGTGAATTGCAGAGGACGAGGTAGGTTGCAAAGCTCGCATACATGTGCTAGCTGTTATTTTTGTAGACATAGAGTTTCGTAATAATACCATCCAACACATTTGTTTCACAAAAAATAGGACTACAAACATCTACTACTTGATTAAGCGGTCATTTACTTATTTTCTAATTCCTTTCCATGTATTATATATATATATTGTATATTAGGAGCCCTAGGCTTCCAATAACTAGAGGAAGCCCGGGCCAGACAGTGCAATCCGGTCGAGCCGGATCAGATCCACACGTCTATAAAAAAATCCAGAGTGCTAGGGTTCAGTTTTCACGCCCCATCCAGATTCATTAGCGACGGCGCGTGCGACGACGGAGGTTGCCCGATAGCGCGCGCAGCGGTGGACCCCCGGCCAATGGCTGCGGTGGCCGCGGCTCCCCGACCTCGACATGCGGTGGCGGCGGTTCCTCGATCCGGAGTAGAGGCGGCGGTTCCCAGGTCGGCGGCAGCGGCTCCCCGATCTAGAGGGCGAGCGACGACAGTGCCCTTGTGCGAGCAAGCGGCGGCGTTCCCGGGGCCCCGAGGCGGCGGCACTTCCACGACCGGCGAGCAAGCGGCGCCCTTCGATGTACGAGTAGCGACGGCGACACACGAGGCGTGAGGTTCGAGCGGCGTCACGGAAGGTGCGAGGTGCGCGCAGCGACGATCGCGTATGACATCCTCCGATCCGGCGCAGTTCGAGCAGCCCCAATGACGACATACATCTGTGCTTATGTCGTCGACGATGTCCTCCGGTGACTACCTCCTTCGATTCAAGTTTTCTTTTCGATTATTGTGTTTTATGCCTATCACATGTATTATTTATGCTACAAATTGTAAGATTTTATGCTTAAACACGGAGTTCGTATATCAGTTTGCTGCATGCATATTTTTTGCATGCACATTGGAAAGACAATTCTTTAATTTATGTTGTTCGTAATTTGTGCGCATGCAATTAAAACTCCCACGATTTTGCCATAATTTTTGGATCTGTATAAAAATAGAAACTGCATGCATGCGACTACCATGTTTTTCGGATCTGTCATAAAAATAAGATCGTAATAACAACTTACTAGAGCTATTAACCTCTCACATTGACTCGGTGTTTACGCTTATAATTGAGGGATTTTATGCTCAAAACTTAAGGTTTTACACTCCACCCGGAGATGCGTCCACTAGTGAACAACATGCCAGATTTTTTACGCACTGTAACGAATTGCATAAATACCTACACCATGTAGTATAATTTGTATCAGTATATATCATAAACTAGTTCTAATGCGTTTAGCTGCATACTGTTGGAGGGATCCTATATTTATGAAAGAAATAAAACATTAAATACAATTTTTTGTTTCTATGCATGCAATTCAGCTCCTTTCATTGCATATTCTTTCCATCATAAATTCGTGTGCATGCAGCTGGTAACAGATTTTTACGCATTATACCCAATTGCATAATTATCTACACAGTGTAGCATATTTAGTATCACTATATATCATAAAATAATAATTACGAGTCTAGCTGCATGGCTGTTGCGGCGATCCTAAATTTATGGAGGAAATAAAGCATTTAAAATAGAAACTGTCACACATATCTTTCCTAAATTTCCGCGCATGCAAGGGAACATGTTTGACTCATGCATGCATTTTGCCATAATTTTTGGATTTGTATAAAAATATAAACTGCATGCATGCAACTGCCATGTTTTTCGGATCTGCCATAAAAATAGGATCGTAATACCAACCTACTAGAGCTATCAACCTCTTACATTAGCTAGGTATTTACGATTATAATTGAGAGATTTTATGCTCAAAACTTAAGATTTTTACGCTTCAACCTGGAGATGCGTCCACCAGTGAACAACATGCTAGATTTTTTTACGCAGTGTACCGAATTGCATAAATACTTACACCGTGTAGTATAATTAGTATAAGTATATATCATAAACTAGTTCTAATGTGTTTAGCTGCATGGTTGTTGCAGTGATCCTATATTTATGAAGAAAATTAAACATTAAATACATTTTTTTTTGTTTCTATGCATGCAATTCATTTACTTTCATTGCACATTTTTTTCATCATAAATTCGTGTGCATGCAGCTGGTAACATATTTTTACGCAGTATACCGAATTGCATAATTATCTACATAATGTAGCATATTTAGTCTAACTATATATCATAAAATGGTCCTTACGCGTCTAGCTGCATGGCTGTTGCAGCGATCCTAAATTTATGGAGAAAATAAAGCATTTAAAAATAGAAACTGCCACACATATCTTTCCTAAATTTATGCGCATGCATTGGATCGTGTTTGACTCATGCATGCATTCCTTTTTTGCGCTAACAGACGTGGGGCAGGTGGCGCACCCGACAGCCTGGTTGGTCGCGTTGGGTTGAACCAGTTTGCAGGGGTGGTCGTCCTGGGCTTCCTTTAACTATTGGAAGCCCAGGACTCCCGTTATACCTGCCCTATATATATAGGCTGTTGGTAATAGAAGCTCTAGGCTTCCGATAGATATGGGAAGCCCCAGCCAGGGTAGTGGTCACGCGCGTGGTCAGGTCGGGCCAGTGGGGCACGTGAGTCCGCGCGATTGTGGAGTGCGCACGTGGTGGAGTCGAGTTGGGATATACGAAGGTGGGTCAGCGTCGTGTTCGCTGATCGGGTAGTTGGTTCCTACTCGTGTTTATGCTAGCATATTTAATGGTTCAGACTTGCATAACATGAGAGCGGCAACAAACTTTTCATTGGTTCGTTCAGGTGGGTCCACACACCATCGTGATTAGCGCGCCCACGAAGCTAGAAGTTACCGTATATATCGGAACATAAATATGGAGCTGATCGTGCGTGGGAGTTAAGGCAGATTTCAGCGTAATACGTGAACCAAAACAACATAAATGAGTATAAATTTTAGTGTAAACCATCGATCTATTTCATAACGAAAACATGTATGGAAACAAAAAAAAAATCTAATTTAAATGTTTTATTTACTCCATAAATATAGGATCTCTCCAACATCCATGCATCAAGGCTCATTATAACCAGTTTATGATATATACTAATACTAGTTATACAACACGATGAAGTTATTTATGCCCTACGGTGGACTGTGTAAAAATTGGTTTTCTACTGCATGTGCACAAATTTAGGATGACAATAATGTGAGTTCAAAAAGAAATGGATCAACATACGCGACATTTATGGAATCATGGCAAATGATCTCATTTCTTAGATCAGTTACCTTTTTCTAAATTTCTATTTTGTTGCATAAATGTGTGGGTCGTAAATATATCTTATACATATGGCATAAATGGTAGGAACCCAATACACACTGGATTAAGTAAACGAGATAATGCATAAAATCAATAAATTGTTTGCGTAAAATATGAATAGAAATATCATAAACAGACAAATAGATGGAAGTGGAGCCATGAACTGAAATATATGTCATAAAACTCTATTGACATTGGCATAAATATTGTCGGCGTTTCGAGACCGGGGGGTCCCTGAGCCGACGAGTGAGTGTGTCGCGTGCCCCAGCCCAGATGGGTCGAGCGCGTGGGCGAGCGCGAAGGGGGGAAAGCGAGGTGGCCGGAGACGGGCGTGAGAGAGGTGGAAATCCCGCGGCCTTCGTGTTCGTCCCGCGCCCAGGTCGGGTGCGCTTGCAGTAGGGGGTTACAAGCGTCCACGCGGGTGAGGGAAGCGAGCGGCCCCAAGAGAGCGCCTGTCCCGCCCTCGTCCCCGCGCGGCCAACCTTTTCTAAGAAGGCCCTGGTCCTTCCTTTTATAGGCGTAAGGAGAGGATCCAGGTGTACAATGGGGATGTAGCAGAGTGCTACGTGTCTAGCGGAGGGAGAGCTAGCACCCTAAGTACATGTCAATGTGGCAGCCGGAGAGATCTTGGCACCCTGCTGGTGTGATGTCGTGGCTGTCGGAGGAGCAACGGAGCCTGGCGGAGAGACAGCTGTCGGAGCGGTTGAGTCCTTGCTGACGTCCCCCTGCTTCCGTAAGGGAGCTGGGAGCCGCCGTCGTCACAGGGCTAGCGGGGCGCCATCATTGCCTATCTGGCGGAGCTAGCCAGATGGGACACCAGTCTTGTTCTCTGCGGCCCGAGTCGGCTCGGGGTAGGGTGATGATGGCGCTTCCTGTTGCCGTGGCGGGCCTGTGTCCTAGGTCGGGCGACGTGGAGGCTCCTCCGAAGCCGAGGTCGAGTCTGTCTTCCATGGCCGAGGCCGAGCCCGAGCCTCCGGGTCGGGCGAGGCGGAGGTTGTTCGGCAGAGGCCAGGGCGGAGTCCGAGCCCTGGGGTCGGGCGAAGCGGAGTTCGTCGTCTTCTGGGGCTAAGCCCAAGTCCGAGCCCTGGGTCGGGCGGAGCGGAGTTCGCCGTCTTCCGGGGCCTAGCCCGAGTCCGAGCCCTGGGTCGGGCGGAGCGGAGTTCGCCGTCTTCCGGGGCCTAGCCCGAGTCCGAGCCCTGGGTCGGGCGGAGCGGAGTTCGCCGTCTTCCGGGGCCTAGCCCGAGTCCGAGCCCTGGGTCGGGCGGAGCGGAGTTCACCGTCTTCCGGGGCTTAGCCCAAGTCCGAGCCCTGGGTCGGGCGGAGCGGAGTTCGCCGTCTTCCGGGGCTTAGCCCGAGTCCGAGCCCTGGGTCGGGCGGAGCGGAGTTCGCCGTCTTCCGGGGCCTAGCCCGAGTCCAAGCCCTGGGTCGGGCGGAGCGGAGTTCGCCGTCTTCCGGGGCTTAGCCCGAGTCCGAGCCCTGGGTCGGGCGGAGCGGAGTTCGCCGTCTTCCGGGGCTTAGCCCGAGTCCGAGCCCTGGGTCGGGCAGAGCGGAGTTTCCTATGGCGCCTTTGGCAAGGCCTGACTGCCTGTCAGTCTCACTCTGTCAAGTGGCACTGCAGTCGGAGTGGCGCAGGCGGCGCTGTCCTTCTGTCAGACCGGTCAGTGGAGCAGCGAAGTGACGGCGGTCACTTCGGCTCTACCGGGGGGCGTGCGTCAGGATAAAGGTGTCAGGCCACCTTTGCGTTAAATGCTCCTGCGACTCGGTCGGTCGGTGCGGCGATTAGTCAGGGTCGCTTCTCAGCGAAGGCAAGGCCTCGGGCGAGCCGGAGAAGTGTCCACCGTTAAAGGGGGGCCTCGGGCGAGACGGAAATCCCTCGGGGTCGGCTGCCCTTGTCCGAGGCTAGGCTCGGGCGAGGCGTGATCGAGTCGCTCGTATGGACTGATCCCTGACTTAATCGCACCCATCAGGCCTCTGCAGCTTTATGCTGATGGGGGTTACCAGCTGAGAATTAGGCGTCTTGAGGGTACCCCTAATTATGGTCCCCGACAGTAGCCCCCGAGCCTCGAAGGGAGTGTTAGCACTCGCTTGGAGGCTTTCGTCGCACTTTTTGCAAGGGGACCAGCCTTTCTCGGTTGCATTTTGTTCCGGTGGGTGCGCGCGAGCGCACCCGCCGGGTGTAGCCCCCGAGGCCTCGGAGGAGTGGTTTCACTCCCCCGAGGTCTTAATGCCTTGCGTAATGCTTTGGCTGGTCTGGTTGTTCCCTCATGCGAACTGGCCGTAGCCCGGGTGCACGGTCAGGGCCTAAGCTCTCGGGCTGGTATGTTGACGCTGTCAACGGTTCGGCCAGAGCCGGGTTTGCGAGAGCAGCCCCCGAGCCTCCGCACAGGGCGAGAGGGCGATCAGGGACAGACTCGGCTTTTTTACATACGCCCCTACGTCGCCTTTCCGCAAGGAGGAGGGGGGGAGAGCGCCATGTTACCCTCGATGGGCACCGAACATGGTGTCTCCGGTGAGCTGCAAGCGGGTAATCCGAGTGGACGTCCGTGCCCCGTTCGTTGGGGGTCGGCTAGGGGCCCAGAGGCACGCCCAAAAGTACCTGCGGGTGATCTGCCGGACCCGGTCCCCTGGCGACGGGGTCCGAGGGCTCAATGCCTCCCTCTGATGGGATTCCGTTACAAGATCGCTCCCGCTGGTCTCGGAAATGTCCTAGGGTACCTCGGGAGCGCAGCCCGAGCCTCGGTTATGTATCGAACGTACCCCTGGTCATCCCTCGCTCGGCGTCTGAGGCGACTGTGAACCCTTCGGGGGCCAGCCTTCGAACCCCTGATCAGTAATGGGCGCGGAGCCAGAGTAGCCTGAGGCGGCCGTGGAGCCCTTCGGGGGGCCGGCCTTCGAACCTCTGACCAGTAGTGGGTGTAGGGCCCACGCGATCTAAGGCGACTGTTGAACCTCTCGGAGGGCCAGCCTTCGAACCTCTGATCAGTAGGGGGGGCTCGGAGCCCGGTTCCTTCACAGGGAAGGATCCTTTTCAGGGTATCCCCCTTTCCCGGTCCCTGTTGCAAGAGATAGAGAAAGAGGAAAAAAGGAAAAGGATACGAAATCGAACGACGTGGCGTACCTTTTTTGGCGCGGTTATTACGGCGAAGGCGAAGCGTCGCCCGCTTCTCCTGCCAGAAGCGCCGCCTGTCCCGCCGCGGAGTTAATGCGACGGGGCGAGTGGTTGGCGGGGCGGCCGTTGCGCGTGCGCGAGCCGTTCGAGGAACGGATCACGGGCGCCCTATCTTCACGCCGTGAGAGGGGGTTCTCTTGCTGCCCCTGGATGGGACGTGAGCCTGGCTGACGACGTGACCGCCGCTCCCGCCCGCCTGCCACCGTCATTACTGCCGCCCCACTTTCGGCTGCATTGACCGTCGCGCCGGGCTGGCGCTGCTGGGTCGTGCGCTGGGCCGCCTCGAGTCGCGGTATTGGTTCCGCAACCGAAGAGGCGCGGTGGTGGCGCAAGTGGCGGTGCAGTTGCTTGCATGCAGCGTCTGGCGCGCCGGTTGCGTGACGCGTGGGCCTGGGCCTCCATGCCGGCGTGTTGGGAGTCGGAGAAGCGCGTCCACCTGGCGCGGTTGCATGCCGCCTGCATGGCTGCCCGCCCCTTCCGCCCGTTGGTCTGGGCAAAAGTGGGGGGTCGCTTGTAACTGCTGGGCGGTTGTGTGCGCCACGCGTGGCGGTTTGGCTTCTTCTGCTCTGAGCCGGTTTGCATGACATGCGGGACCCAGCCCCCGCGCCGCAGGGGAGGGCCTTGGAGCATGTTGGAGAAGACTCATCCCGTAACGTTTGGGGGCGCACATAGGGAGAGTTGCCTTTAAAAGGAGGGTGACCCCTTTCGGAAGGCGACCATGTCTTCTTCCTCCCTTATGTGTCATGTCTTTCCATCTTCCAAGCCCCCGGATGGGGGGTACCCGCCGTCTTTCCGCCTCATCGTTGGAGGAACGCAACTCCGTGGGAGTTGGTACCTTTCAGCCATCGTTCGGCTTCAAGGATTTTCATCATGCAGCCCGGCTGCACCCCTCCACCGGCGGTCACCCAAAATGGTGACCTTCGGCTTGATGGTGGGGGAAAGCGAGCCGGGCTGCGGCCTCTGCCCCTCCCTCAGCCTCAAGGATTTTCATCACCAGGGCTGGGGAGGGGAGTGTGCCGAGTTGAGGTCGGCCCCCGCGTGGGCGGCGGCCCGCTCCTTCACTCAGTGATTGGAGGGAAGGGCGGTCGTCGTCCGTGGCGCTGGCAGCTGCACCGTGCCTGGCTCTCGGACGCGAGTGGCTTCGGAGCCGCTCGCGGCGCCGGCGTCCGCCACGGCAGCTTGAAGAGGTTCTTCTGCCGGCGAGATAGCCAAGGCCGGCCACGGATCGACCTTCAACTCTACGGCCTTCTGCCCGTCCTTGCCTCACAAGTTTTGGCATGGGCGGGGGCCTCCTGGCGGCAGCATCCGCCCTGAGGTCAGTGCTGCCGCTGTTCGGCCCCCCGGAGCAGAAGTCGTCGTCGTCGCCGCTGCTGGAGCAGGTGACGGCGCGCCGTTCGTCGGTCTTCTGTTGCTCCGCAGGCCCGCCCCCATGGAGTGGGGTTGTTCGTACCTGCGGAGGGGGAACCAGAGTTCCGTTTGTAATGGCACTTTGAATGCCAGTGTCTTTGTTCATCATGGCTGTCGAGGCCTGAACATGTATGTAATTTCGGCACGGAGCCGTGTTTTTTCCTCATTTTCGAGCACTAAGTCTCGCCTGTTGATTATCTGAACCGCTTCACCAAGCATGAGTCGCCCCGTGTCAAGGTGACGAGTGAGGTATCCGTATCCCGGAGGCGTAGGAGTCCCTCGGCTCGATCGGCCTTGTTGTCTGAGGCTCCTCTAGCTTAGTTAAAGAGACCCCTTGGCCGCTCTTCGACGAGCCGAGGCCAGGGGTAGCGATATCAGCACGAACAGAGGCGGAGTTGGCTCGAAAATGAAAAACCTGGTTGGCCGGAGCCTAGCCGGGTTGTCCGTCAGCGGGACCGACGCCGGAGTTGATCAGCCGAGGCCTCGGACCGGGCTGGCGCCCTTGGAAGATGGTTGGCCGAGGCCCCTGGGGTAACCGGCCGAGCCGCCTGCCCGGGCCGGATTCCCGGAGAAGTCCCTGGACCGTGTCGCCGTCCGAGGCTGGGTCGGACCTCGCTGAAGGTGTCGTCGATGCCGAGGGTGCTAGCCCCCTTCCAGCGTGAAGACCCGAGCCTGCAGGATCAGATTGTCTTGTAGCGTGTGCCTTCTGCGGCCGCTGAGGCCAGAAAACACACCCTCGCTGCGTTGTAAAGCTGCGTCTCCTTTCCTCTTATTTCGAGCATCTGGACTTTTTGTCGGTAACAGGGATGTTTGTGCGAGCGATAGTTGCTTCTCGCGGAAGGTGATGAGTGAGGTATCCGTATCCCGGAGGCGTGGGAGTCCCTCGGCTCGGTCGGCCTTGCCGCTTACGCGTACTTTCACCCGTCCATGAGGCCCTGTCACCGGTTCAGTCGAGAAGGCTTGAAGGACCGCTTCGGCAGAAGAGCTTCCGAACGTAAAGACTTGTTCGGTCCGCGGAATCACTTTATCCAAACGCGAGTTACTTATCGCAGAAGGTGATGAGTGAGGTATCCGTATCCCGGAGGCGTAGGAGTCCCTCGGCTCGGTCAGCCTTGGCTGCTTACGTGTACTCCGTCGTTTTCAGGATCCGCTTTTCGAAGTAGTCAAAAAGCACGAAAGATATTCTGCTAAAAGAGATCTTTTTTCGAGAAAATTTCGACGCAGAGGGGGTCTCCCCCCCTTTTAGCCCCCGAGGGAGGGTCGGGCTTTGCCGAGGCGAGGCCGACCCTTCCTTGATGACTAAACTTTGCGTGGGTGCGAGGTATATGAACAACTTGAAAACATCTTAAGGGTAGAAGCGACGCAGCTGTTTGATGTTCCAAGTGTTGCCGTAGATCTCGCCTTGATTGTTGGCCAGCTTGTATGTTCCGGGCTTCAGAACTTTGGCGATGACGAATGGCCCCTCCCAGGGGGGCGTGAGCTTGTGCCTCCCTCGGGCGTCTTGCCGCAGCCGAAGCACCAGGTCGCCCACCTGGAGGTCTCGGGGCCGGACCCCTCGGGCGTGGTAGCGTCGCAGGGACTGCTGGTACCGCGCCGAGTGTAGCAAGGCCTTGTCCCGAGCCTCTTCCAGCTGGTCCAGCGATTCTTCTCGGCTAGCTTGGTTGCTTTGATCGTTGTAGGCCCTCGTCCTCGGGGAGCCGTATTCCAGGTCAGTGGGCAAGATGGCCTCGGCCCCGTAGACCAGGAAGAACGGCGTGAAACCCGTGGCTCGGCTCGGCGTTGTCCTCAGTAAGGGTGAAAACGGCCGGTAACGGTCGGAAAAAACATCTCATCGTTTTCACCCGCATAAATTTTTGTTCGGTCGGAATCGGTAAACGGGAAAGTCGGAAACGGATAACGGCCGGTAAATTCCGGTATATCGAAAACGGATAAATCCGAGCAAAATAGCTCAAAATTGATCGGGAAACGGTAACTGTAATCGGAAAAGCTCACAATAAACAAATCCTAACCACACGTATGTTTATTCACATCCACATACAAGTATCATTCACAAAAGTACACAAAACACAATCTTGTCCACATATGATTGGTCATACACTCATATATGTCCACTCTTAAATTTTAACACACAACACATAAGTCTTAAAACACGATTGTTCATTCACATTCACATACAAGTCTCAACCACACAAATATACAATACATAGTCATGACCACACATAAATGATCATACATGTTCACTAAAGTTTTAACCACATAGTATATAAGTCTCAAACACACGATACATAAACTAGAAATCATGTGGCATGTCATCTGGATCACTTGATATATCTTCTATGACATCTAAAACCCTAATCTCTAAACCCTAACGGGTATAGTTTTTGCCTCCTTTGTTTTTTTGTGGACCGAGAAAATACGGTTAAAATACGGGAAAATACCGGATTTTCCCGAAAATTCCGAAAACGGACGGTAAATATGTCTCACCGTTTACCGTACCGTTTTCGTAATAACACATCCCGTTTCCGTCCCGTTTTCCGTATATCCCGAAAAATCTGAAAACGACCGGAAAAATCTGGTAAACGGTACCGGAAATTTACCGAATTTTACCGACCATTTACATCCTTAGTCCTCATGCTCCAGATCACCGAGGGGAGTTCCTTCATCCATCGCTTGCCGAACTTGTTGAGGTCGTTGTAAATCCTGGGCTTGAGCCCTTGTAGAATCATGCCGTTGGCACGCTCTACTTGCCCATTCGACATGGGATGAGCCACGGCGGCCCAGTCCACCCGGATGTGGTGATCCTCGCAAAAATCCAGGAATTTTCTGCCGGTGAACTGGGTACCGTTGTCGGTGATGATGGAGTTTGGGACCCCGAAGCGATGGATGATGTTGGTGAAGAACGCCACCGCCTGCTCGGACCTGATGCTGTTCAGGGGTCGGACCTCGATCCACTTGGAGAATTTGTCGATGGCGACCAGCAGGTGCGTGTAGCCCCCGGGCGCCTTCTGCAAGGGACCGACGAGGTCCAGACCCCATACAGCAAAGGGCCAGGTGATGGGTATCGTCTGCAGAGCCTGAGCGGGCAGGTGGGTCTGCTTCGCATAGAATTGGCACCCTTCGCAGGTGCGGACAATTCTAGTGGCGTCAGCCACCGCCGTTGGCCAGTAGAAGCCTTGCCGGAAAGCATTCCCGACAAGAGCTCGAGGCGCTGCATGATGGCCGCAAGCCCCCGAGTGTATTTCTTGCAGGAGTTCCTGACCTTCGGCGATGGAGATGCATCGCTAGAGGATGCCCGAGGGGCTGCGGTGGTAGAGCTCCTCCTCATCGCCCAGCAAGACGAACGACTTGGCGCGTCGCGCTACCCGCCGAGCCTCGGCTTGGTCGAGGGGTAGCTCTCCTTGGCGGAGATATTGCAGGTACGGGGTCTGCCAATTTCGATCAGGCGTGGCCCCGCTCTGCTCCTCCTCGACGTGCAGTGCCTCGCCCTCGGGGGCCGAGGGTACCTCGGGCTGAACCGAGGGCGCCTCGGGCCGAGCCGAGGGTGCCTCAGGCTGTGCCGAGGGTGCCTCGGGCTGGACCGAGGGTGCCTCGGGCTCGGGCGTGTCGTTGATCTTGACGAAGGGTTGATGCAGATCCCGGGAGAAGACGTCCGGGGGAACCGTTGTTCGCCCCGAGGCTATTTTAGCCAGCTCGTCCGCAGTCTCATTATAGCGCCGAGCGATGTGGTTGAGCTCGAGCCCGTAGAACTTGTCTTCCAGGCGCCGAACCTCATCGCAGTAGGCCTCCATCTTCGGGTCGCGGCAGTGGGAGTTCTTCATGACTTGGTCGATGACGAGCTGCGAGTCACCGCGGGCGTCGAGGCGTCTGACCCCTAGCTCGATGGCGATCCGCAACCCGTTGACCAGTGCCTCGTACTCAGCCACATTGTTGGACGCCGGGAAATGGAGGCGTAGCACGTAGCGTAGGTGTTTCCCGAGGGGCGAGATGAAGAGCAGGCCCGCGCCGGCTCCCGTCTTCATCAGCGACCCGTCGAAAAACATGGTCCAGAGCTCCGGTTGGATCGGAGCCGTCGGCAGCTGGGTGTCGACCCATTCGACTACAAAGTCCGCCAACACCTGGGACTTGATGGCCTTCCGAGGGGCGAACGAGATTGTTTCGCCCATGATTTCCACCGCCCACTTTGCGATCCTGCCCGAGGCCTCTCGGCACTGGATGATCTCCCCCAGGGGGAAGGATGACACCACAGTTACCGGATGAGACTCGAAGTAATGCCGCAACTTTCACCTCGTCAGGATCACTGCATACAGCAGTTTCTGAACTTGTGGGTAGCGGATCTTGGTCTCGGACAGTACCTCGCTGACGAAGTAGACTGGCCTCTGAACGGGCAATGCATGCCCTTCTTCTTGCCTCTCGACCACAATCGCGGCGCTAACCACCTGAGTGGTCGCGGCGACGTAGACCAAGAGGGCTTCTCCATCAGCTGGGGGCACCAAGATAGGCGCCTTTGTAAGGAGCGCCTTCAGGTTCCCGAGAGCTTCTTCGGCCTCAGGGGTCCAAGCGAAACACTCGGCCTTCCTTAAGAGGCGGTACAGAGGCAGACCTCTTTCGCCGAGGCGTGAGATGAAGCGGCTCAGGGCCGCGAGACATCCCATGACCCTCTGTACGCCTTTTAAGTCCTTGATGGGCCCCATGCTGGTGATAGCTGCGATCTTCTCCGGGTTGGCTTCGATGCCTCGCTCGGAGACGATGAACCCCAAGAGCATGCCCCGGGGCACCCCGAAGACACACTTCTCGGGATTGAGCTTGACGCCTTTCGCTTTGAGACATCAGAATGTCACTTCAAGGTCGGAGAGGAGGTCGGAAGCCTTCCTTGTCTTGACTACGATGTCATCGACGTAGGCCTCGACCGTGCGACCGATGTGTTCGCCGAACACATGGTTTATGCACCGCTAGTACGTCGCGCCCGCATTCCTCAAGCCGAACGGCATGGTGACGTAGCAGTACATGCCGAAGGGCGTGATGAAAGAAGTCGCGAGCTGGTCGGACTCTTTCATCCGGATTTGGTGATACCCTGAGTAGGCATCGAGGAAGGACAGGGTTTCACACCCAGCAGTGGAATCCACGATTTGATCGATGCGAGGTAGAGGGTAGGGAACCTTCGGACATGCTTTGTTGAGACCAGTGTAGTCTACACACATCCGCCATTTCCCCCCTTTCTTCCTCACAAGCACAAGGTTGGCAAGCCATTCGGGATGGAATACCTCTTTGATGAACCCTGCTGCCATTAGCTTGTGGATCTCCTCGCCTATCACTCTGCGCTTCTCCTCGTCGAATCGGCACAGAGGCTGCCTGACGGGTCGGGCTCCGGCCCGAATATCCAGCGAGTGCTCGGCGACATCCCTCGGTATGCCGGGCATGTCCGAGGGACTCCACGCAAAGACGTCGGCGTTTGCGCGGAGAAAGTCGACGAGCACTACTTCCTATTTGGGGTCGAGCCCGGAACCCATTCGGATCTGCTTGGAGGTGTCGCCACTGGGGTCGAGAGGGACGGCCTTAACCGTCTCCGCTGGCTCGAAGTTGCCGGCATGACGCTTCACGTCTGGCACCTCTTTGGAGAGGTTCTCCAGGTCGGCGATGAGGGCCTCGGACTCGGCGAGGGCCTCGGCGTACTCCATGCACTCCACGTCGCATTCGAACGCGTGTTTGTACGTGGGGCCGACGGTGATGACCCCGTTGGGGCCCGGCATCTTGAGCTTCAGGTAGGTGTAGTTGGGGACGGCCATGAACTTCGCGTAGCATGGCCTCCTCCGTACCGCGTGGTAGGTTCCTCGGAACCCGACCACCTCGAACATCAAAGTCTCCCTTCGGAAGTTGGAGGGCGTTCCGAAGCAGACGGGGAGGTCGAGTCGTCCGAGGGGCTGGACGCGCTTCCCAGGGATGATCCCGTGGAAGGGCGCAGCGCCTGCTCGAACGGAGGATAGATCGACGCGCAGGAGCCTGAGGGTCTCGGCGTAGATGACGTTGAGGCAGCTGCCCCCGTCCATCAGGACCTTGGTGAGCCTGACGTCGCCGACGATGGGGTCGACGACGAGCGGGTATTTCCCCGGGCTCGGCACGTGGTCGGGGTGGTCAGCTTGGTCGAAGGTGATGGGCTTGTCGGACCAGTCTAGGTAGACTGGCGCCACCACCTTCACCGAGCAGACCTCCCGGCGCTCTTGCTTGCGATGCCGAGCCGAGGCATTCGCCGCATGCCCACCGTAGATCATGAAGCAGTCGCGGACCTCGGGGAACTCTCCTGCTTGGTGATCTTCCTTTTTGTCGTCGTCGTGGGCCCTGCCACCCTCTGCGGGTGGCCCGGCCCTGTGGAAGTGGCGCCGAAGCATGACGCACTCCTCGAGGGTGTGCTTGACGGGCCCCTGATGATAGGGGCACGGCTCCTTGAGCATCTTGTCGAAGAGGTTAGCACCTCCGGGGGGCTTCCGAGGGTTCTTGTACTCGGCGGCGGCGACAAGGTCCGCGTCGGTGGCGTCGCGTTTCGATTGCGACTTCTTCTTGCCTTTCTTCTTGGTGCCGCACGGAGTAGACGCCTCGGGGGCCTCTTCCGATGGGCAGCCCTGGGGCTGCTTGTCCTTTCGGAAGATAGCCTCGACCGCCTCCTGGCCAAAGGCGAACTTGGTGGTGATGTCCATCAGCTCGCTCGCCCTGGTGGGGGTCTTGCGACCCAACTTACTCACCAGGTCACGACAGGTGGTGCCGGCAAGGAACGCGCTGATGACATCCGAGTCGGTGATGTTGGGCAGCTCGGTGCGCTGCTTCGAGAATCGTCGGATGTAGTCCCCGAGTGACTCTCCCGGCTGTTGTCGGCAGCTTCGGAGGTCCCAGGAATTTCTGGGGCGCACGTACGTGCCCTGGAAATTGCCGGCGAAGGCTTGGACCAAGTCATCCCAGTTGGAGATCTGCCCCGGAGGCAGGTGCTCCAACCAAGCGCGAGCAGTGTCGGAGAGGAACAGGGGGAGGTTGCGGATGATGAGGTTGTCGTCGTCTGTTCCACCCAGTTGGCAGGCCAGGCGGTAGTCTGCGAGCCACAGTTCCGGTCTCGTTTCCCCCGAGTACTTTGTGATAGTAGTCGGGGGTCGGAACCGGGTCGGGAACGGCGCCCGTCGGATGGCCCGACTGAAGGCCTGTGGACCGGGTGGTTCGGGCGAGGGGCTCTGTCGGGGACCATAATTAGGGGTACCCTCAAGATGCCTAATTCTCAGCTGGTAACCCCCATCAGCATAAAGCTGCAAAGGCCTGATGGGTACGATTAAGTCAGGGATCAGTCCACACGAGTGACTCGATCACGCTTCACCCGAGCCTAGCCTCGGCCAAGGGCAGCCGACCTCGAGAGACTTCCGTCTCGCCCGAGGCCCCCCTTTTTACGGCGGACGCATCACCGGCTCGCCCGAGGCCTTGGCTTCTGTCACACCCGGTTTTAGAAGGCAAACCGAATGCGAACCATGTACGTGCCAGGATCAGTTATTCACGTACACAGCAGTTACATAATATGGACATCATCACACAGTGCTCAAAATAGTATTAATAAGGGAAATAGTCGGTTACATCATACGTCTGAGACGTCCATATAGTTCTTACAATAAATCAAAGTGCGGAAAAGAAACGTAGATAACCGCGGCCTTCACAGGCAGCCGACTGGGGGTTGCCGCTAACCCACACCTAGAACTCGTCGTAGTCTTGGAACTCCTGGAAGTCTCCGACTTCGAAACTCAGCTCTCTTCTTCTTGTGTCTGCATAGCTTCGCTGCCTCGATTGCGCTATCTTCAGATTCTCTCGGACCATCTTGATGTTCTCTTCGGCTTCAAGCAAAATGTCTGGCCCAAACACTTGCTTTTCTCCAGGCTGATCCCATTGCAACGGAGTTCTGCAACTCCTTCCATAGAGCGCCTGAAATGGTGACATCTTCAAACTGGCCTGGTAACTGTTGTTATAGGAAAACTCTGCATAAGGCAATCGCTTGTCCCATCCGGACTGATCTTGCAACGCACAGGCTCTCAACATATCTTCAAGAATTTGGTTGGTTCTTTCGGTCTGGCCATCTGTCTCGGATGGTAAGCTGAACTGAAATTCAGATGCGTGCCCAAGGCTTCATGCAACTGCTGCCAGAAATGAGAGGTGAACTGCGTTCCTCTGTCTGACACTATCTTCTTTGGCACACCATGAAGACAAACGATCCGAGACATATACAATTCTGCCAATACTGCACTGCTATAGTTGATCTTGACAGGTATGAAGTGGGCTGACTTGGTCAAGCGGTCCACTACTACCCAGATGGAATCGTAGCCGGCTCGAGTGCGAGGCAATCCGACTATGAAATCCATACCAATTTCATCCCATTTCCACTGAGGGATCTGCAACGGCTGCAACAATCCGGCAGGTCTCTGGTGCTCTGCCTTAATTCTTCGACAACTATCACACATAGCCACATGCTCTGCGATTTCCCTTTTCATTCCGTACCACCAGAATTTCTTTTTCAGATCCTGATACATCTTCTCACTGCCAGGGTGAATCGAATAGGCTGTCTCATGAGCTTCCTTGAGAATCAACTCCCGAATGGACTGGACATTGGGAACACACAAGCGGTCTTTGAACCATATCACGCCTTCTGCATCTTCTCGAAAACCTTTGCCTTTGCCTTCTAGGATCAGTCGCCGGATCTCACTGATTTTCTCATCATTCTTCTGCGCTTCTTTGATTTCGCGCTCCAAGGTAGGTTCCAACTCAACTGTAACTCCTCGCGAATTGTTCAGAAATCCGAGACTCAACCTGTCAAACTCCTTGGCCAACTCATAAGGCATCGGACGAGCGACCATCAGATTGACTTGACTCTTTCTGCTCAAAGCATCTGCCACTACGTTTGCTTTGCCTGGATGGTAATGAATTTCCAACTCATAATCTTTGATCAACTCTAACCATCTTCGCTGCCTCATGTTCAACTCTGACTGAGTGAATATGTACTTCAGACTCTTGTGATCTGTGTAAACATCGCATTTCTGTCCATACAGATAGTGCCTCCATGACTTCAGTGCATGAACCACTGCTGCCAATTCTAGATCATGGATTGGGTAATTCTTCTCATGAACCTTCAACTGTCGGGACGAGTAAGCCACAACTCTTCCCTCTTGCATCAACACACATCCCAAACCTGTGTAACAAGCATCACAATACACCGAGAAGGGCTTGTGCACATCAGGCAAGACTAGGACAGGCGCTGTTGTTAACTTCTCTTTCAGCGCTTCAAAGGCCTCTTGACATTTCTGGGTCCACTTGAACTCAACTTTGTTGCCTAGCAACGCTGTCATTGGTTTCGCAATCTTCGAAAACCCTTCAATGAATCGCCGATAATATCCGGCCATTCCAATGAAGCTCTTGATTCCTCGAGCATCTGTTGGCGCTTTCCAGTTCAAAATGTCTGCCACTTTCTTCGGATCCACAGCCAACCCTTCTTTGTTGATTATGTGACCCAAGAACAGGACTTCACTGATCCAGAACTCACACTTGCTCAACTTTGCATACAACTGGTGCTCTCGCAATCTCTGCAATATCACCCTCAAATGATCTGCATGCTCTTCTTCGCTTTGAGAATAAACCAGAATGTCATCAATGAATACCACCACAAACTTATCAAGATAATCCATGAATACACTATTCATCAAGTTCATGAAGAATGCTAGCGCATTGGTCAAACCAAAAGACATCACTGTGAACTCATACAAACCATACTTGGAAATGAATGCCGTCTTCGGAATGTCCGAAGGTCGGATCCTGAGCTGATGATAACCTGACCTCAGATCAATCTTGGAGAACACACTGGCTCCTCTCAACTGGTCGAACAGATCTTCGATTCTGGGCAAGGGATACTTGTTCTTGATCGTGACCTCATTCAAAGCTCGATAATCGATACACATCCTTTTGGTGCCATCTTTCTTCTCCACAAATAGGACAGGGGCGGCCCAAGGCGAGGTGCTTGGCCGAATGTAACCTTTCTCTGCCAGCTCATCAATCTGCTTCTTAAGTTCAACCAACTATGGTCCAGATATTCTGTAAGCTCTCTTAAAGATAGGGGCGGTTCCGGGAAGAAGCTCTATGGCAAACTCAACTTTCCGCTCTGGTGGCATACCCGGTAAGTCCTTTGGAAACACATCTGGGAACTCGGACACAACCTTGATACTCTCGATTGGGTCTGCTTCACTGCTATCAACAGCTATCTGATAACAACTTCCTTTCTTTGGCTCAGGCGGGACTAACTCGGTCACCACTTCCTCTCCTAGTGGGGACACCAACTTGATGGTCCTTTTATCACAACTGATAACTGCCTGATACTTATCTAGCCAATTCATCCCTACTATCATGCCGGGGGTCTCCTGAACTGCTTCAGCCTCCAAGTGGTTCAGCCTTCCATGATTATAGCGCGGCTGAGAGCGATTGCCTGCTCCAGGCTGAGGCACATTCTGCTTCGCTGGGGCATTGGGGCCTGACTGCTGCTGGGCTGCCTTCTTCGGACATTGCATCACCCAGTGGCCTTGCTCTCCACAGTGGAAACATGCCCTGTTTCCAACCTGAGCTGGTGCTGCCTGATTGTTCTGCTGGCTTGCTGGGGCAGGAAGACGAGGTGCCTGCTGATTCTGCCTTTGAAACTGACCTCCTGACTGATTGCTCTGACGGTTCTGGTACTGAGGCTGAGGATACTGCCTTTGGAACTGCTGATGCTGAGGTGGACGTTGGTTCTGCCTGAACTGCTGAGGTTGATTGCCTGAGAAACGAGGACGATTGCTGCTTCCAGGCTGGGGTCCACTGATCTTGCGCTTACGATCCTCCATCTCCTTTCGCTTCCTCTCTGTCATGATTGCTCTGTCAATCAGGTGCTGGAATGTCGGGAAGGTTTGATTCATCAGTTGGTACTGCAGAGGGTCAACCAAGCCTCTTAGGAAACGGTACTGTCGCTTGGCGTCGGTGTTGACATCTTCAGGAGCATAGCGAGACAATTGCAGAAACTTGTCCCGGTACTCGCTGACAGACGATGGCCCTTGCTTGAGAGCCAGGAACTCCTTCTTCACTGTCATCATACCTGCAGGAACATGGTACTGACGAAAGCTACCTCTGAACTCTTCCCAGGTGATGGCGTCAGGGTGGGCATGGGTGGCGAGGTAAGACTCCCACCACGACTGGGCTGCTCCTCTCAACAGACGGGGACCATACAGAACTTTCTCCCTGTCATCGCACTGAGCGGTATGCAACTCCCGCTCCACAGTGCGCAGCCAATCTTCAGCATCCATAGGGTCAGAAGAATGAGCAAACGTTGGTGGATGGCCTCTCATGAATTCAGCACGCTTGTCTCTGGGCATCTAAGGCATCTGAGGCTGAGGTGGGGCCTGCTGCTGCTGCTGCTGAATGGCGGCCAAAGTCTGACCGATGGCTTGAACTGCCTGAGTCTGCATCAGAAACATCTGCTCGATCGACATCGGGGGCGGGGGCGGCAGGTGCTGCTGCTGGGGCACCTCCTCCTGTTGAGCGGCTCGCTCCTGCTGAGCACGCCTTCCTCCTCTGCGCCTGTTCTCTGACATCTACAGAATGCAACCACACATCAGAACTGATCTGGCAAATCTTGCAGCATAAGAAAAGAGAATAGAATTCTTCGACAGCACTGAACAGATGAGCATCTTCACTGATCTCCAACACAGGCCACACAGCTTCTCAGATAAAGAGGAAAGTGGAATAAAAGGGGTTTCCCAACTATATAACTAACTCCATTAACATAATAGATAAACCAAAATGCAGGGGATACCCACACTCTGGTAACAGTCATTACAAAGATCCAAACCAGACATAGTTCATCATGACAAACACAAATGCACAGGATATAGCAAACTACCCTGTCTAACTAAGACTAACTAAGACCGAGACTAACGCTAAGACTGAAGCTTCTACGTATATATTTCGTATTAATTACAAGATCCAACTCTAACGATCTATGGTTCTAGAGTTATCTTGGTCTTGCAGTCGGGATTGCCATAAGACTGGTGTCCACGCTGAGGTGAGCGGTACAGGTGCTGAGTCCCAACGGGAGCGGGGGAACCACCATCCAAGTGACGACGTTCCGCGCGCTCAGCCCGCAGCAGGGCGATCTCAGCACGAGCCCTACTCAGCTCATCTAATGCATGGTCTAGCTCCGTGTTTAGCACGGCGGCTAGGTTGACTGTGCTGCTCAACCTAGGATTGCCCTCACCGACAGGTGAGACAATCACGCCTCCTGTGCTGCCAGATGGACGGCGGGGGTAATACTTCAGGTCAAGACCGTCAGCTGCCCCACCGAAAACCGAGCAGTAGTGCGAAAGCGCACGCCGTGCAGCATCTTGCATGGCTGCCTCAGCTGAGTCCCGTTCAGAGATAGAATAGTGCTCTGAGCAGGCCTCCGCACCCTGGAGACTGTTCTCCGGGCAGCGCACCAAGCAGGTTGCCTCCCAGCGGTCCGGGTAGACCCCGCGACTATGCTGGTAGACCACACAGCGATACTCGACAGACCAAGTATGCCGGTTAAATGCCCGACGTAGCAGGGTGTCGAGCGCATCATGGAAGTGACACCCGCGAGCAGCGTCGCGAGTGATGGGTCGAGCAACCCATCCTTCCGGCTCAGGGTTAGCAGAGAAGTCGGTGTCGTGGCTCGAGCTGTCGTCGCCATCTCCGTCGTCTGGGCCTCCTCCAGCAGCTACTCCAGAAGCTGGGGCGCCCAGTGGTGGTGCAGGGGGCGGCTCCAGAGGAAGCACAGGGGAGCAGCTCCTCACAGACTCTATCTCCTGCTGGAGCGAGAAGGAAGAGCCCTGCTGCTCCTGTCGTCGACGCTCCTGCTCCTCACGCAGGCGGTGGTGTAGTCTCTCCAAGTGGCTGGACTGTCCGGCCACGGGTCGGCGAAGCGGACGCTCAGCAAGGCGGGAGGGTAAGAAGGGGATGACTGACTTTCGTGCAGTGTGTCTAAGTCGAGCCATCTACAGAAGACATCGCAAGCAAAAGGGTGAGAACAGAATCAATATGACCAGCAAATAATGAATCATGAGTAAATGAAGGATTAGAATAAAACATGATTTTCAGCAAGGTATAATATATAGTAGAACATAGGTTTGGTCGGTATGACCAACTTTTGAAGGGATATCAAAGTCAAGGCAGAGACAGAGGTCTATAGTCCTTAGAACGACCATTCTACTCTAGGTTAGCGGTCCTACAGTCAGCACGGCTTTGATACCACTTATGTCACACCCGGTTTTAGAAGGCAAACCGAATGCGAACCATGTACGTGCCACGATCAGTTATTCACGTACACAGCAGTTACATAATATGGACATCATCACACAGTGCTCAAAATAGTATTAATAAGGGAAATAGTCGGTTACATCATACGTCTGAGACGTCCATATAGTTCTTACAATAAATCAAAGTGCGGAAAAGAAACGTAGATAACCGCGGCCTTCACAGGCAGCCGACTGGGGGTTGCCGCTAACCCACACCTAGAACTCGTCGTAGTCTTGGAACTCCTGGAAGTCTCCTTCCACAGCTTCATCTTCGCCTGACCAGTGGTTGCAATGCTGACAACCTGGGGGGGTTTGGTGTGTAGAGCAAGGGTGAGTACACATCAACATACTCAGCAAGTATCCTGTTTGGCTGTAGTGGACTAGCTGTATGTGGGGATAAGTCAAGCAGTTGCTTTTAGTTAGTCAGATTATTACTTACTAGTGGAAAGCCAAGTTTTAGCATTAACCCCAAGTTATTAACCCAAACGTACTCCTTTCCAAACGGAAAGAGTACCACTTACCAGCATCATAGTCATAACCAAAACCATCAATCTCATAACCACCTGTACCAAAGCATCTCTGATCAAGTACCACTAATCATTGGAGCTCCCTTGGCCGCTCATAACCGTGAGCACGGCTGATATATCAGTTTTTCAAACACTCTGCAGAGGTTGTGCACTTTACCCACAAGCCGTGATTCCCATTCTGCCCGGAGAGAGCTACTCCCCATTGACCACTACCTAGGTGGCCTAGCAGGGCATCACTACGTAGCCTTTATAAAGATTCCCCGGGGCTGTAGCCACCCGTTAGGTTTCCTAAATGCACCGCACTCCTCCCCAAGGGGCGAACCCAAACTTGGCAGAGCGAGCCGCATACACCGAGCCCCATTGACGGCACAACGGCTAAGTGAACTACACCCCGGATCCTCTAATTATTCAGCTAAGGGCACCCCATTCCACCCTCATGGTTGCACTGTTTTCCCGGGCGGTCATCCATAGAACAGGTCCTTACGGAGAGGCACTCGAGAAACCGCTCGAGCCCCCTTGATGACCACAAGCATACACCATAATAAGAGAAGGGAAAACAGCGTATCATAGATAATCTCATCATGTTCATTGATTAGAGTTTGAGCAATAGCATAAAGCTAAACAGTAATAATCCAACCCAAATAGGTGAACAAGGACATGGATCACAAAAGCTAGTCAATCCTTAGGCATAAATGTGTAATGCGGGAGGTGAATTAAATAATGAATAGGACATAGATAGGTCAAGGGACACTTGCCTCCACCAACCGACTGCTGCTCAGGGGCTTCTCCTGCGAGTTCCTCGGGCTTTTCAACCGGATCGTTCTCTATGCGATTGCAAACATACATACATCCACATGTTTAATACAAAAGAACAGTACACCATACAATGAAATGCAATAAGTAAACAGACGTTCCACGCGGGCTCGTGAGTACGGTTAAGAGAGAAAGAGGAAAAGACAGTCGAGAAACGATCACGTTGCATGATTATAAATTAGCCACTAGCTTAATGGAAGGAAATTTAATGTAGACACTATGTTTAGCGTAAAGTAAAGTCATGTTTCATGTCTAATTATTATAAGCAGGTGGAGATAAATAAAAGGATGGCCGCGCGGCGAGACGCGCGACAAAGCTCTCTAAAACAAATTAAGAAGTTAACGACTCGTCGCGCGACTGAGCACGCAGCGAGACACTTTGCCTTAGTTAAGAGGAGACGTTAAGCGTCGCGCGACGAAGCGCACGACGGCATACGTCGACTAAATTGAGTCCAAAGTGGAACGTCGCGTGAATACACACGCGGCGTTACACCTTAAACAACCTGAAACAAAATGGATCGTCGCGCGACGAAGCGCACGACGCAACACAAGATAGAATCTGAATTTAGACAAATTCGTCGCGCGGCGAAGCGCGCGACGCAACACGCTAATTAACAAATAATCACCACGAGCGCGGGCGAGCGGGGACACGGTCGGGCGAGGCCGGGACGGGGGAACGGGCGGGCGAGCTGGGGCCAGGGCGGTTGAACCGGCCAGGGGGCGGTTGAACCGGCAGGGCCGCGCCGGGAACGCGCCGGCGAGCAGGGGCCACGCCGGGGGCGCGCCGGGGCCGCGCTGCGCGCGAGCAGGGGAGGAGCGGGTGCGGGCGGGCGAGCCGGGGCGGACGCCGAGCACCGCCGTGGGGAGGGGCCGAGCGGGCGGGCCGAGCGCCGCCGGGGCCGGGGACGGGGACGGGGTCGCCGCGCCGGGCAGGGGCGGGGACGGGCGGGGCCGCCGCGGGGAGGGGCGGGGGCGGGATCGCCGCGCCGGGCAGGGGAGGGGCCGAGCGGGCGGGGCCGCCGCGGGGAGGGGCGGGGGCGGGAGCCGCCGCGCCGGGGAGGCCGGGGAAGGGGTCGAGCGGGGGGGGAGAGGCCGGGGACGGGGAGCCGAGCGCCGCCGCGGGAGGGAGGCCGGGCGGGCAAGCCGGGGGCGGGCGCCGAGCGGGCGGGCAGGGGCGCCGCCGCGGGAAGGGGCCGAGCGGGCGGGCAGGGGCGCCGCCGCGCCGGGCAGGGACGGGGTCGGGCGCGGGCAGGGGGAAGAGGGAGGGCGCGCGGGGGGGAGAAGAGGAGGGAGAGGGAGAGAGAGAGAGAAGAGAAGGGGAGGGGAGGGGAGCTCACCTCGGGGTCCAAAATCCGGTGATCGCCGTCTCCAAACCCTAGGGCACCACGGGGAGAGAGAGGTGGAAGAGGGAGAGGAGAGGTTGTTGCGCGGGAGATCCAAATGAGAGAGAGAGGAGGGGGGGCGCATGGGGGGGTTTTGGGGCGCCAGGGGCGCGCAGGCCAGAGCGGGCCGGGCCGGTTGGGCTGGGCTGGACTAGGTTGGGCTGGGCCGGGCCACTTTGCGGATCGAAAACCCACGACGAGCGCGAACACTAAACGGAATTAAATCACGAACCGAAATCTGGAACGGAACGAGACGAACATTCAACATCAGACAAAGAAATGTGCTTCTGCATGATGCAACACCCATGAGACTTAGGTTTTGGTTTATACATGACATGAATACCCGCCGCTATACTGGTTTGAAATTGGGAAGAAGGAGTAAACGGGGAAAGAGAAAAGAGAGTAACGCCCGAATTTGGTGAGAGAAAAGAAGAAAAAATTCTACCCCCAAATTCAGGGCGTTACAGCTTCGCTCAGAAGCAACCCTGACTAAATCGCCGCACCGACTGACCAAATTGCAGGAGCATTTAACGCAAAGGTGGCCTGACACCTTTATCCTGACACGCGCCCCCCCGGCAGAGCCGAAGTGACCACCGTCACTCCACCGCTCCACTGACCAGTCTGACAGAAGGACAGCGCCGCCTGCGCCACTCCGACTGCGGTGCCACTCGACAGAGTGAATCTGACAGGCAGTCAGGCCTTGCCAAAGGCGCCACGGCGAACTCCGCTCCGCCCGACCCCAGGGCTCGGACTCGGGCTAAGACCCGGAAGACGGCGAACTCCGCTCCGCCCAGGGCTCGGACTCAGGCTAAGACCCGGAAGACGGCGAACTCCGCTTCGCCCGACCCCAGGGCTCGGACTCGGGCTAAGACCCGGAAGACGGCGAACTCCGCTCCGCCCGACCCCAGGGCTCGGACTCGGGCTAAGACCCGGAAGACGACGAAACTCCGCCTCGCCCGACCCCAGGGCTCGGACTCCGCCCTGGCCTCGGCCGAACGAAACTCCGCCTCGCCCGACCCCAGGGCTCGGACTCCGCCCTGGCCTCGGCCGAACGACCTCCGCCTCGCCCGACCCCATGGCTCGGACTCGGCCTCGGCAACAGAAGACAGACTCAACCTCGGCTTCGGAGGAGCCCCCACGTCACCCTGCCTAGGGCACAGACCCGCCACGTCAACAGGGAGCGCCATCATCGTCCTACCCCGAATCGACTCGGGTCACAGAGAACGAGACCGGCGTCCCATCCGGCCAGCTCCGCCGGATGGGCAATGATGGCGCTCCACAAGCTCTGTGACGACGGCGGCCCCCAGCTCTCTTACGGAAGCAGGGCGACGTCAGCAAGGACTCGACCGCTCCAACAGCTGTCCCTCCGCCAGGCTCCGTCGCACCTCCGACAGCCACGACATCACGCCAGCAAGGTGCCAAGACCTCTCCGGCTGCCACATTGGCATGTGCCTAGGGCGCTAGCTCACGCTCCGCTAGACACGTAGCACTCTGCTGCACCCCCCATTGTACACCTGGATCCTCTCCTTACGACTATAAAAGGGAGGACCAAGGCCTTCTTAGAGAAGGTTGGCCGTGCGGGACCGAGGACGGGACAGGCGCTCCCTTGGGGCCGCTCGCTTCCCTCACCCGCGTGGACGCTTGTAACCCCCCTACTGCAAGCGCACCCGACCTGGGCGCGGGACGAACACGAAGGCCGCGGGACTTCCACCTCTCTCACGCTCGGCTCCGGCCACCTCGCCTCTCCCCCCTTCGCGCTCGCCCACGCGCTCGACCCATCTGGGCTGGGGCACGCAGCACACTCACTCGTCGGCTTAGGGACCCCCCTGTCTCGAAACGCCGACAGTTGGCGCGCCAGGTAGGGACCTGCTGCGTGCTGACGAACAGCTCCCCGTCAAGCTCCAGATGGGCAGTCTCCAGCAACCTCTCCGGCCCGGGGCGGTGCTTCGTTTCGGGACTCTTGAGTTCATGTCCTTCGACGGCAGCTACGACATGATACTTCTTCCACCGCCGCGCGACAACGACAATGGCGGCCGACAACCCGCCCGCCGGCGGCGGAATCGACGACATCTTCCCCGCGTGGTGGAAGAGCAACATTCGAGCTCGCTCCGTTCTCTCCCCCGCCAATGGAGGAGGAGGCGGGGCCATCAAGGCCAAGCGGGAGGCCGCGCTTCGTTGGTCGTCGAGCGAATCGACGCCCCGACGGAAGGCACGCCGGACGTCGACCTCGCGTTCAAGACGAAGGCAAGCGCCGTCCCCCCGCGACACGCTGACCCCGAGCAAGAAGACGACGCCGGCGCGCTCGCGGAAAGCCTGCAGGACGTCGCCCTCGTACCTGAGATGACGGTGCAACCAGTCCCCGATGTGACTACGTCGCTCCTCGTCGACCAAAAGGTACCGACTAACTCCCATCTTACGTCATTTCGACTCGGCCTCAACCCGCCAAACGACCTCGCTTTGGCGGGCGCTCTCATTGAGGCGAGTGCAACCCCACTGGGGTTTCGTATGCGGTCGCCTTGGGACCGACTGACGGACGTCTCGACCTATGGGCCCTCTGGGTCCGAGGAAGATGACGATCCCATCATCTGTTGGGATTTCTCCGGACTTGGCAACCCCAGTGCCATGCGGGACTTCATGACCGCATGTGACTACTGCCTATCCGACTGTTCCGACGGAAGCCGCAGCCTTGGCGACGAGAGCTGCGGCCCAAGCCGCGAATGTTTCTACATTGAGCTAGGGGATCCCTCCGAAGGCAACCATCTCGGCATGCCGGAGGACGGTGATCTTCCTAGGTCGGTGCCTCGCGCCGACATCCCACGGGAGCTAGCTGTGGTCCCCGCTCCGGCGGGGGGTTACGACCCACAACTCGAGCAAGTCCGCGAGGCGCAGGCCAGGCTCAACGAGGGAACAAGAGCGCTTGAGCCGATCCATCGGGACGTCGGGCAGGCATGGGCGGGCCAACCCCTGGCCGGAGAAATACGTCACCTGCCCCAAGGTCTCCAGCACCGCGTCGCCAACGATGCCAGGGTCAGGCCGCCGCCCGCATCCAGCGGGGTTGGTCAGAACCTGGCAGCCGCAGCGATGCTCCCCCGCGCGATGCCAGAGCCATCAACCACCGAGGGTCGGCGAATCCAGGGAGAGCTCAAGAATCTCCTGGAAGGCGCTGCGGCCCGACGGGTCGAGAGCACTGCCTCCCGAAGGCAAGGATATCCCTCGGAACTTCATGCCGCGACTTCCCGATTCATGCGGGAAGCCTCGGTCTACACCGGGCGCACGCGCAACACCGCGCCTGCGGCCCCGGGCCACCTCGGCAACGAGCACCATCGACGCGACCGACGGGCCCACCTCGACGAAAGGGTGCGCCGAGGCTACCACCCCAGGCGTGGGGGGCGCTACGACAGCGGGGAGGATCAGAGTCCCTCGCCCGAACCACCCGGTCCGCAGGCCTTCAGTCGGGCCATCCGACGGGCGCCATTCCCGACCAGGTTCCGACCCCCGACTACTATCACGAAGTACTCGGGGGAAACGAGACCGGAACTGTGGCTCGCGGACTACCGCCTTGCCTGCCAACTGGGTGGGACGGACGACGACAACCTCATCATCCGTAACCTCCCCCTGTTCCTCTCCGACACTGCTCGCGCCTGGTTGGAGCACCTGCCTCCGGGGCAGATCTCCAACTGGGACGACTTGGTCCAAGCCTTCGCTGGCAATTTCCAGGGCACATATGTGCGCCCCGGGAATTCCTGGGACCTTCGAAGCTGCCGGCAACAGCCGGGGGAGTCGCTCCGGGACTACATCCGGCGATTCTCGAAGCAGCGCACTGAGCTGCCCAACATCACCGACTCGGATGTCATCGGCGCGTTCCTCGTCGGCACCACTTGCCGCGACCTGGTGAGCAAGCTGGGTCGCAAGACCCCCACCAGGGCGAGCGAGCTGATGGACATCGCCACCAAGTTCGCCTCTGGCCAGGAGGCGGTCGAGGCTATCTTCCGAAAGGACAAGCAGCCCCAGGGCCGCCCATCGGAAGAGGCTCCCGAGGCGTCTGCTCCGCGCGGCGCCAAGAAGAAAGGCAAGAAGAAGTCGCAATCGAAACGCGACGCCGCTGACGCGGACCTTGTCGCCGCCGCCGAGTACAAGAACCCTCGGAAGCCCCGCGGAGGTGCAAACCTCTTCGACAAGATGCTCAAGGAGCCGTGCCCCTACCATTAGGGGCCCGTCAAGCACACCCTCGAGGAGTGCGTTATGCTTCGGCGTCACTTCCACAGGGCCGGGCCACCCGCCGAGGGTGGCAGGGCCCGCGACGACGACAAGAACGAAGATCACCAAGCAGGAGAGTTCCCCGAGGTCCGCGACTGCTTCATGATCTATGGAGGGCATGCGGCGAATGCCTCGGCTCGGCATCGCAAGCAAGAGCGCCGGGAGGTCTGCTCGGTGAAGGTGGCGGCGCCAGTCTACCTAGACTGGTCCGACAAGCCCATCACCTTCGACCAGGCCGACCACCCCGACCATGTGCCGAGCCCGGGGAAATACCCGCTCATCGTCGACCCTGTTGTCGGCAATGTCAGGCTCACCAAGGTCCTGATGGATGGGGGCAGCTGCCTCAACATCATCTACGCTGAGACCCTCAAGCTCCTGCGCATCGATCTGTCCTCCGTCCGAGCAGGCGCTGTGCCCTTCCACGGGATCATCCCTGGGAAGCGCGTCCAGCCCCTCGGGCGGCTCGACCTCCCCGTCTGCTTCGGGACGCCCTCCAACTTCCGAAGGGAGACCCTGACGTTCGAGGTGGTCGGGTTCCGAGGAACCTACCACGCCGTACTAGGGAGGCCGTGCTACGCGAAGTTCATGGCCGTCCCCAACTACACCTACCTGAAGCTCAAGATGCCGGGCCCCAACGGGGTCATCACCGTCGGCCCCACGTACAAACACGCGTTCGAATGCGACGTGGAGTGCGTGGAGCACGCCGAGGCCCTCGCCGAGTCCGAGGCCCTCATCGCCGACCTGGAGAACCTCTCCAAGGAGGTGCCAGACGTGAAGCGCCATGCCGGCAACTTCGAGCCAGTAGAGACGGTTAAGGCCGTCCCTCTGGACCCCAGTGGCGACACCACCAAGCAGATCCGGATCGGTTCCGGGCTCGACCCCAAATAGGAAGCAGTGCTCGTCGACTTTCTCCGCGCAAACGCCGACGTCTTTGCGTGGAGTCCCTCGGACATGCCCGGCATACCGAGGGATGTCGCCGAGCACTCGCTGGATATTCGGGCCGGAGCCCGACCCGTCAGGCAGCCTCTGCGCCGATTCGACGAGGAGAAGCGCAGAGTGATTGGCGAAGAGATCCACAAGCTAATGGCAGCAGGGTTCATCAAAGAGGTATTCCATCCCGAATGGCTTGCCAACCCTGTGCTTGTGAGGAAGAAAGGGGGGAAATGGCGGATGTGTGTGGACTACACTGGTCTCAACAAAGCATGTCCGAAGGTTCCCTACCCTCTGCCTCGCATCGATCAAATCGTGGATTCCACCGCTGGGTGCGAAACCCTGTCCTTCCTCGATGCCTACTCAGGGTATCACCAGATCCGGATGAAAGAGTCCGACCAGCTCGCAACTTCTTTCATCACGCCGTTCGGCATGTACTGCTACGTCACCATGCCGTTCGGTTTGAGGAATGCGGGCGCGACGTACCAGCGGTGCATGAACCATGTGTTCGGCGAACACATCGGTCGCACAGTCGAGGCCTACGTCGATGACATCGTAGTCAAGACAAGGAAGGCTTCCGACCTCCTCTCCGACCTTGAAGTGACATTCCGATGTCTCAAGGCGAAAGGAGTCAAGCTCAATCCCGAGAAGTGTGTCTTCGGGGTGCCCCGAGGCATGCTCCTGGGGTTCATCGTCTCCGAGCGAGGCATTGAAGCCAACCCGGAGAAGATCGCGGCCATCACCAGCATGGGACCCATCAAGGACTTAAAAGGTGTACAGAGGGTCATGGGATGCCTCGCGGCCCTGAGCCGCTTCATCTCACGCCTCGGCGAAAGAGGTCTGCCTCTGTACCGCCTCTTAAGGAAGGCCGAGTGTTTCGCTTGGACCCCTGAGGCCGAGGAAGCCCTCGGGAACCTGAAGGCGCTCCTTACAAAGGCGCCTGTCTTGGTGCCCCCGGCGGATGGAGAAGCCCTCTTGGTCTACGTCGCCGCGACCACTCAGGTGGTTAGCGCCGCGATTGTGGTCGAGAGGCAAGAGGAAGGGCATGCATTGCCCGTTCAGAGGCCGGTCTACTTCGTCAGCGAAGTGCTGTCCGAGACCAAGATCCGCTACCCACAAGTTCAAAAGCTGCTGTATGCTGTGATCCTGACAAGGCGGAAGCTGCGACACTACTTCGAGTCTCATCCGGTAACTGTGGTGTCATCCTTCCCCCTGGGGGAGATCATCCAGGGCCGAGAGGCCTCGGGCAGGATCGCAAAGTGGGCGGTGGAAATCATGGGAGAAACGATCTCGTTCGCCCCTCGGAAGGCCATCAAGTCCCAGGTGTTGGCGGACTTCGTGGCCGAATGGGTTGACACCCAGTTGCCGACGGTTCCGATCCAACCGGAGCTCTGGACCATGTTTTTCGACGGGTCGCTGATGAAGACAGGAGCCGGCGCGGGCCTGCTCTTCATCTCGCCCCTCGGAAAGCACTTGCGCTACGTGCTGCGCCTCCATTTCCCGGCGTCCAACAATGTGGCCGAGTACGAAGCTCTGGTCAACGGGTTGCGGATCGCCATCGAGCTAGGGGTCAGACGCCTCGACGCCCGCGGTGATTCGCAGCTCGTCATCGACCAAGTTATGAAGAACTCCCACTGCCGCAACCCGAAGATGGAGGCCTACTGCGACGAGGTTCGGCGCCTGGAAGACAAGTTCTTCGGGCTCGAGCTCAACCACATCGCTCGGCGCTACAACGAAACCGCAGACGAGCTGGCTAAAATAGCCTCGGGGCGAACGACGGTCCCCCCGGACGTCTTCTCCCGGGATCTGCATCAACCCTCTGTCAAGATCGACGACGCGCCCGAGCCCGAGGTACCCTCGGCTCAGCCCGAGGCACCCTCGGCACAGCCCGAGGTACCCTCGGCCCCCGAGGGCGAGGCACTGAACATCGAGGAAGAGCAGAGCGGGGCCACGCCTGATCGAGATTGGCAGGCCCCGTACCTGCAATATCTCCGTCGAGGCGAGCTACCCCCCGACCAAGTCGAGGCTCGGCGGGTAGCGCGACGCGCCAAGTCGTTCGTCTTGCTGGGCGATGAAGAAGAGTTCTACCATCGCAGCCCCTCGGGCATCCTCCAGCGATGCATCTCCATCGCCGAAGGTCGGGAACTGCTGCAAGAAATACACTCGGGGGCTTGCGGCCATCACGCAGCGCCCTGAGCCCTTGTCGGGAATGCTTTCCGGCAAGGCTTCTACTGGCCAACGGCGGTGGGTGACGCCACTAGAATTGTCCGCACCTGCGAAGGGTGCCAATTCTATGCAAAGCAGACCCACCTGCCCGCTCAGGCTCTGCAGACAATACCCATCACCTGGCCCTTCGCTGTATGGGGGCTGGACCTCGTCGGTCCCTTGCAGAAGGCGCCCGGGGGCTACACGCACCTGCTGGTCGCCATCGACAAATTCTCCAAGTGGATCGAGGTCCGACCTCTGAACAGCATCAGGTCCGAGCAGGCGGTGGCGTTCTTCACCAACGTCATCCATCGCTTCGGAGTCCCGAACTCCATCATCACCGACAACGGCACCCAGTTCGCCGGCAAAAAATTCTTGGATTTTTGCGAGGATCACCATATCCGGGTGGACTGGGCCGCCGTGGCTCATCCCATGTCGAATGGGCAAGTGGAGCGTGCCAACGGCATGATTCTACAAGGGCTCAAGCCTCGAATCTACAACGACCTCAACAAGTTCGGCAAGCGGTGGATGAAGGAACTCCCCTCAGTGGTCTGGAGCCTAAGGACGACGCCGAGTCGTGCCACGGGTTTCACGCCGTTTTGCCTGGTCTACGGGGCTGAAGCTATCTTGCCCACTGACCTGGAATACGGCTCCCCGAGGACGAGGGCCTACGCCGATCAAAGCAACCAAGCTAGCCGAGAAGAATCGCTGGACCAGCTGGAGGAGGCTCGGGACAGGGCCTTACTACACTCGGCGCGGTACCAGCAGTCCCTGCGACGCTACCACGCCCGAGGGGTCCGGTCCCGAGACCTCCAGGTGGGCGATCTGGTGCTTCGGCTGCGGCAAGACGCCCGAGGGAGGCACAAGCTCACGCCCCCCTGGGAAGGGCCATTCGTCATCGCCAAAGTTCTGAAGCCCGGAACATACAAGCTGGCCAACAATCAAGGCGAGATCTACGGCAACGCTTGGAACATCAAACAGCTACGTCGCTTCTACCCTTAAGATGTTTCCAAGTTGTTCATATACCTCGCACCTATGCAAAGTTTAGTCGTCAAGGAAGGGTCGGCCTAGCCTCGGCAAAGCCCGACCCTCCCTCGGGGGCTAAAAGGGGGGAGACCCCCTCTGCGTCGAATTTTTCCTCGAAAAAGGATCTCTTTTCAGCAGGATTACTTTCGTGCTTCTTGACTACTTCGGAAAGCGGATCCTGGAAACGACGGAGTACACGTAAGCAGCCAAGGCTGACCGAGCCGAGGGACTCCTACGCCTCCGGGATACGGATACCTCACTCATCACCTTCTGCGAGAAGTAACTCGCGCTCGGATAAAGCGACTCCGTGGACCGAACAAGTCTTCACGTTCGGAAGCTCTCCTGCCGAAGCAGTCCTTCAAGCTTTCTCGACTAAGTCGGGGACAGGGCCTCATGGACGGGTGAAAGTACGCGTAAGCGGCAAGGCCGACCGAGCCGAGGGATTCCCACGCCTCTGGGATACGGATACCTCACTCGTCCCTTCCGCGAGAAGCAACTCTCGCTCACACAAACATCCCTGTTACCGACAGAGTCCAGATGCTCGAAACAAGAGGAAAAAAGACGCAGCTTCGCAAGCACGGCGAGGGTGTGTTTTCTGGCCTCGGCGGCCGCAGAAGGCACACGTTACAAGACGATCTGATCCTGCAGGCTCGGGTCTTCATGCTGAAGGGAGCCGTAGCACCCTCGGCATCGACGACGTCTTCAGCAGAGTCCGACCCAGCCTCGGACGGTGACGCGGTCCAGGGATTCCTCCGGGAATCCGGCCCGAGCAGGCGGCTCGGCCGGTTACCCCTGGGGCCTCGGCCAACCGGCTTCCAAGGGCGCCAGCCCGACCCGAGGCCTCGGCTGATCGACTTTGGCATCGGCTCCGCTGACGGACAACACGGCTAGGCTCCGGCCAACCAGGTTCCCATTCTCGAGCCAACTCCGCCTCTGTTCATACTGATATCGCTACCCCTGGCCTCGGCTCATCGAAGGGCGGCCGAGGGGTCTCTTTAACTGAGCTAGAGGAGCCCCAGACAACAAGGCCGATCGGGCCGAGGGATTCCTACGCCTCCGGGATACGGATACCTCACTCGTCACCTTGACACGGGGCGACTCGTGCTTGGTAAAGTGGTTCAGATAATCAACAGGCGAGACTTAGCGCTCGAAAATGAGGAAAAAACACGGCTCCGTGCCGAAATTACATACATGTTCAGGCCCCGACAGCCGCAATGAACAAACACACCGGCATTCGAAGTGCCGTTACGAACGGAACTCCGGTTCCCCCCTCCGCAGGTACGAACGACCCCACTCCATGGGGAAGGCCTGCGGAGCAACAGAAGACTGACGAGCGGCTCGCCGCCGCCCGTTCTGACTACGGCGACAGTGGACCGGCGTTGCTGCGATCTTGCCCTCGCCCCCGCCGACGCTCGAGGGGCGAGGACAAGTACGCCGGCGCGATGGCCTGGGGCGCGGGTGGTGGCGGTGATCCCGTCGGCGACGAGGACTTCTCGAGCCGCTTCCGCCTCGGCGCCGATGGCAGGGGACACCAGCCCTCCGGCAGATCCCCACTCAAATCCTCCCGGACGAGTGGGGCGCCGGCCTCTGCGCGAGGGTGCCGTCCCAGTGCAAAAGCAGGACCACCCCAGAACACGAACGCCGCCCTAACAGCGCGCGGCATCGTGGGTGGTCCTCCCGTGCACGCGGCGCGGCGGTCGCCCTCCGGCAGGAGGGGCCGCCGGAAGCCCGGCCGACGACTCCGACACGCTGGAGGTGACGACGCCCGCCGTCGATCAGCCCCACGTTGTCTAAGTCCGCGCCGTCCGTAGGGCCAGCGAGCGCCTCCACCCCCGAACGCCGCAGAAAAGGGTGACCCGCGGACCCGCGCGGGAGGTAGGGCGCCGGCTCAGCGTGGCCCCCACCTCAGCGAGGATGATGAACATCCTTGAAGCTGAGGGTGGGACCAAGATCGCAGCCCGGCTTGCTCTTCCCCACCCAGAAACTGGTGGTCACCATCCTGGGTGATCGCCGGCGTAGGGGTGCGGCCGGGCCGGCTGATGAAAATCCTTGAAGCCGAACGATGGCTGAGAGGTACCAGCTCCCATGGAGTTGCGTTCCTCCAACGAGGAGGCGGAAAGGCGGCGGATACCCCCCACCCGGGGGCTTGGAAGATGGAAAGACACGACACATAAGGGAGGAAGAAGACATGGTTGCCTTCTGAAAGGAGTCTCCCTCCTTTTAAAGGCAACTCTCCCTACGTGCGCCCCCAGACGCCGCGGGCTGAGTCTTCTCCAACACGCTCCAAGGCCCTCCCCTGCGACTCGGGGGCTGGGTCCCGCATGTCATGCAAACCGGCTCAGGGCAGAAGAAGCCAAACCGCCGCGCGTGGTGCGCACGATCGTCCAGCGGTTACAAGTGACCCCCCACTTTTGCCCAGACCAACGGGCGGAAGGGGCGGGCAGCCATGCAGGCGGCATGCAACCGCGCCAGGTGGACGCGCTTCTCCGACTTCTGACACGCCAGCTTGGAAGCCCAGGCCCACGCGTCAAGCAACCGGCGCGCCAGTCGCTGCATGCAAGCAACCGCACCGCCACTTGCGCCACCGTCGCGCCTCTACGGTTGCGGAGCCTATGCCGCGACTCGAGGCGACCCAGCAACGCCAGCCTGGCGCGTTGGTCAAAGCAACCGAAAGTGGGCCAGCAGTAATGGCGGTGGCAGGCGGGCGGGCGCAGCAGTCACGTCGTCAGCCAGGCTCACGTCTCATCCTAGGACAGCAAGAGAGCCTCCTCCCACGGCGTGAAGACGGCGCACCCTTGACCCGTTCCTCGAACGAATCGCGCACGCGCAACGGCCGCCCCGCCAACCACTCGCCCCGTCGCATTAACTCCACGGCGGGACGGGCGGCGCCTCTGACAGGAGGAGCGCGCGACGCTTCACCTTCGTCGTAATAACCGCGTCAGAAAAGGTACGCCACGTCGTTCGATTTCGTATCCTTTTCCTTTTTCCTCTTTCTCTATCTCTTGCAACAGGGACCGGGAAAGGGGGATACCCCGAAAAGGATCCTTCTCCGCGAAGGAACCGGGCTCCGAGCCCCCCCTACTGATCAGGGGTTCGAAGACTGGCCCTCCGAAGGGTTCAACAGTCGCCTCAGATCGCGTGGGCCCGACACCCACTACTGGTCAGGGGTTCGAAGGCCAGCCCCCCGAAGGGTTCCATGGCCGCCTCAGGCTACTCGGGCTCCGCGCCCATTACTGATCAGGGGTTCGAAGGCTGGCCCCCGAAGGGTTCACAGTCGCCTCAGACACCGAGCGAGGGATGACCAGGGGTACGTTCGATACATAACCAAGGCTCGGGCTGCGCTCCCGAGGTACCCTAGGACATTTCCGAGACCAGCGGGAACGATCTTGTAACGGAATCCCATCGGAGGGAGGCATCGAGCCCTCGGACCCCGTCGCCAGGGGACCGGGTCCGGCAAGTCACCCGCAGGTACTTTTGGGCGTGCCTCTGGGCCCCTAGCCGACCCCCAACGAACGGGGCACGGACGTCCACTCGGATTACCCGCTTGCAGCTCACCGGAGACACCATGTTCGGTGCCCATCGAGGGTAACATGGCGCACTCCCCCCCTCCTCCTTGCGGAAAGGCGACGTAGGGGCGTATGTAAAAAGCCGAGTCTGTCCCTGATCGTCCTCTCGCCCTGTGCAGAGGCTCGGGGGCTGCTCTCGCAAAAACCGGCTCCGGCCAAACCGTTGACAGCGTCAACATACCAGCCCGAGAGCTTGGGCCCCGACCGTGCACCCGGGCTACGGCCAGTTCGCATGAGGGAACGACCAGACCAGCCGAAGCATTACGCAAGGTATTAAGACCTCGAAGGAGTGTAACCACTCCTCCGAGGCCTCGGGGGCTACACCCGGCGGGTGCGCTCGCGCGCACCCACAGGAACAAAATGCAACCGAGAAAGGCTGGTCCCCTTGCAAAAAAGTGCGACGAAAGCCTCCAAGCGAGTGCTAACACTCCCTTCGAGGCTCGGGGGCTACTATCGGGGACCATAATTAGGGGTACCCTCAAGACGCCTAATTCTCAGCTGGTAACCCCCATCAGCATAAAGCTGCAAAGGCCTGATGGGTACGATTAAGTCAGGGATCAGTCCACACGAGTGACTCGATCACGCTTCACCCGAGCCTAGCCTCGGCCAAGGGCAGCCGACCTCGAGAGACTTCCGTCTCGCCCGAGGCCCCCCTTTTTACGGCGGACGCATCACCGGCTCGCCCGAGGCCTTGGCTTTGCTCAGAAGCAACCCTGACTAAATCGCCGCACCGACTGACCAAATTGCAGGAGCATTTAACGCAAAGGTGGCCTGACACCTTTATCCTGACACGCGCCCCCCCGGCAGAGCCGAAGTGACTACCGTCACTCCACCGCTCCACTGACCAGTCTGACAGAAGGACAGCGCCGCCTGCGCCACTCCGACTGCGGTGCCACTCGACAGAGTGAATCTGACAGGCAGTCAGGCCTTGCCAAAGGCGCCACGGCAAACTCCGCTCCGCCCGACCCCAGGGCTCGGACTCGGGCTAAGACCCGGAAGACGGCGAACTCCGCTCCGCCCAGGGCTCGGACTCGGGCTAAGACCCGGAAGACGGCGAACTCCGCTCCGCCCGACCCCAGGGCTCGGACTTGGGCTAAGACCCGGAAGACGGCGAACTCCGCTCCGCCCGACCCCAGGGCTCGGACTCGGGCTAAGACCCGGAAGACGACGAAACTCCGCCTCGCCCGACCCCAGGGCTCGGACTCCGCCCTGGCCTCGGCCGAACGACCTCCGCCTCGCCCGACCCCATGGCTCGGACTCGGCCTCGGCAACAGAAGACAGACTCAACCTCGGCTTCGGAGGAGCCCCCACGTCACCCTGCCTAGGGCACAGACCCGCCACGTCAACAGGGAGCGCCATCATCGTCCTACCCCGAATCGACTCGGGTCACAGAGAACGAGACCGGCGTCCCATCCGGCCAGCTCCGCCGGATGGGCAATGATGGCGCTCCACAAGCTCTGTGACGACGGCGGCCCCCAGCTCTCTTACGGAAGCAGGGCGACGTCAGCAAGGACTCGACCGCTCCAACAGCTGTCCCTCCGCCAGGCTCCGTCGCACCTCCGACAGCCACGACATCACGCCAGCAAGGTGCCAAGACCTCTCCGGCTGCCACATTGGCATGTACCTAGGGCGCTAGCTCACGCTCCGCTAGACACGTAGCACTCTGCTGCACCCCCCATTGTACACCTGGATCCTCTCCTTACGACTATAAAAGAGAGGACCAGGGCCTTCTTAGAGAAGGTTGGCCGCGCGGGACCGAGGACGGGACAGGCGCTCCCTTGGGGCCGCTCGCTTCCCTCACCCGCGTGGACGCTTGTAACCCCCCTACTGCAAGCGCACCCGACCTGGGCGCGGGACGAACACGAAGGCCGCGGGACTTCCACCTCTCTCACGCTCGGCTCCGGCCACCTCGCCTCTCCCCCCTTCGCGCTCGCCCACGCGCTCGACCCATCTGGGCTGGGGCACGCAGCACACTCACTCGTCGGCTTAGGGACCCCCCCTGTCTCGAAACGCCGACAGGCTCCGATCCTCCCCGCTGTCATAGCGTCCCCCACGCCTGGGGTGGTAGCCTCGGCGCACCCTCTCGTCGAGGTGGGCCCGACGGTCGCGACGATGGTGCTCGTTGCTGAGGTGGCCCGGGGCCGTAGGCGCGGTGTTGCGCGTGCGCCCGGTGTAGACCGAGGCTTCCCGCATGAATCGGGAAGTCGCGGCATGAGGTCCCGAGGGGTATCCCTGCCTTCGGGAGGCAGAGCTCTCGGCCCGTCGGACCGCAGCGCCTTCCAGGAGATTCTTGAGCTCTCCCTAGATTCGCCGACCCTCGGTGGTTGATGGCTCCGGCATCGCGCGGAGGAGCATCGCTGCGGCTGCCAGGTTCTGACCGACCCCGCTGGATGCGGGTGGCGGCCTGACCCTGACGTCGGTGGCGACGCGGTGCTGGAAACCTTGGGGCAGGTGACGTATTTCTCCGGCCGGGAGTTGGCCCGCCCATACCTGCCCGACGTCCCGGCGGATCGTCTCAAGCGCTCCTGCTCCCTCGTCGAGCCTGGCCTGCGCCCCGCGGACTTGCTCGAGCTGTGGGTCGTGACCCCCCGCCGGAACGGGGACCACAGCTAGCTGCCGCGGGATGTCGGCGCGAGGCACCGGCCTAGGAAGATCACCGTCCTCCGGCATGCCGAGATGGTTGCCTTCAGAGGGATCCCCTAGCTCGACGTGGAAACATTCGCGGCTTGGGCCGCAGTCCTCGCCGTCAAGGCTGCGGCTACCGTCGGAACAGTCGGAGAGGCAGTAGTCACATGCGGTCATAAAGTCCCGCATGGCACTGGGGTTGCCAAATCCAGAGAAATCCCAACAGATGCTGGGATCTTCATCTTCCTCGGACCCAGAGGGCCCGTAGGTCGAGACGTCCGTCAATCGGTCCCAAGGCGACCGCATACGAAACCCCAGAGGGGTTGCACTCGCCTCAACGAGAGCGCCCGCCAAAGCGAGGTCGCTAGGCGGGTTGAGGCCGAGTCGAAATGACGTAGGATGGGAATCAGTCGGTACCTTTTGGTCGACGAGGAGCGACATAGTCTCGTCGGGGACTGGTTGCACCGTCGTCTCAGGTACGAGGGCGACGTCCTGCAAGCTTTCCGCGAGCGCGCTGGCGTCGTCCTCTTGCTCAAGATTGGCATGTCGCGGGGGGACGGCGCTTGCCTTCGTCTCGAACGCGAGGTCGACGCCCGGCGTGCCTTCCGTTGGGGCGCTGGGGACGTCGATTCGCTCGACAGCCGATGAAGCGCGGCCTCCCGCTTGGCCTAGGTTGCCCCGCCTCCTCCTCCGTTGGCGCGGGAGAGGACGGGGCGAGCTCGAATGTTGTTCTTCCACCACGCGGGGAAGATGTCGTCGATTCCGCCGCCGGCGGGCGGGTTGTCGGCCGCCATTGTCGTTGTCGCGCGGCGGTGGAAGGAGTATCATGTCGTAGCTGCCGTCGAAGGACATGAACTCAAGACTCCCGAAACGGAGCACCGTCCCGGGTCGGAGAGGTTGCTTGAGACTGCCCATCTGGAGCTTGACGGGAAGCTGTTCGTCAGCACGCAGCAGGCCCCTACCTGGCGCGCCAACTGTCGGCGTTTCGAGACCGGGGGGTCCCTGAGCCGACGAGTGAGTGTGCCGCGTGCCCCAACCTAGATGGGTCGAGCGCGTGGGCGAGCGCGAAGGGGGGAAAGCGAGGTGGCCGGAGACGGGCGTGAGAGAGGTGGAAATCCCGCGGCCTTCGTGTTCGTCCCGCGCCCAGGTCGGGTGCGCTTGCAGTAGGGGGTTACAAGCGTCCACGCGGGTGAGGGAAGCGAGCGGCCCCAAGAGAGCGCCTGTCCCGCCCTCGTCCCCGCGCGGCCAACCTTTTCTAAGAAGGCCCTGGTCCTTCCTTTTATAGGCGTAAGGAGAGGATCCAGGTGTACAATGGGGATGTAGCAGAGTGCTACGTGTCTAGCGGAGGGAGAGCTAGCGCCCTAAGTACATGCCAATGTGGCAGCCGGAGAGATCTTGGCACCCTGCTGGTGTGATGTCGTGGCTGTCGGAGGAGCAACGGAGCCTGGCGGAGAGACAGCTGTCGGAGCGGTTGAGTCCTTGCTGACGTCCCCCTGCTTCCGTAAGGGAGCTGGGAGCCGTCGTCGTCACAGGGCTAGCGGGGCGCCATCATTGCCTATCTGGCGGAGCTAGCCAGATGGGACACCGGTCTTGTTCTCTGCGGCCCGAGTCGGCTCGGGGTAGGGTGATGATGGCGCTTCCTGTTGACGTGGCGGGCCTGTGCCCTAGGTCGGGCGACGTGGAGGCTCCTCCGAAGCCGAGGTCGAGTCTGTCTTCCATGGCCGAGGCCGAGCCCGAGCCTCCGGGTCGAGCGAGGCGGAGGTTGTTCGGCAGAGGCCAGGGCGGAGTCTGAGCCCTGGGGTCGAGCGAAGCGGAGTTCGTCGTCTTCTGGGGCTGAGCCCGAGTCCGAGCCCTGGGTCGGGCGGAGCGGAGTTCGCCGTCTTCCGGGGCCTAGCCCGAGTCCGAGCCCTGGGTCGGGTGGAGCGGAGTTCGCCGTCTTCCGGGGCTTAGCCCGAGTCCGAGCCCTGGGTCGGGTGGAGCGGAGTTCGCCGTCTTCCGGGGCTTAGCCCGAGTCCGAGCCCTGGGTCAGGCGGAGCGGAGTTCGCCGTCTTCCGGGGCCTAGCCCGAGTCCGAGCCCTGGGTCGGGCGGAGCGGAGTTCGCCGTCTTCCGGGGCTTAGCCCGAGTCCGAGCCCTGGGTCGGGCGGAGCGGAGTTTCCTATGGCGCCTTTGGCAAGGCCTGACTGCCTGTCAGTCTCACTCTGTCAAGTGGCACTGCAGTCGGAGTGGCGCAGGCGGCGCTGTCCTTCTGTCAGACCGGTCAGTGGAGCGGCGAAGTGACGGCGGTCACTTCGGCTCTGCCGGGGGGCGCGCGTCAGGATAAAGGTGTCAGGCCACCTTTGCGTTAAATGCTCCTGCGACTCGGTCGGTCGGTGCGGCGATTTAGTCAGGGTCGCTTCTCAGCGAAGGCAAGGCCTCGAGCGAGCCGGAGAAGTGTCCGCCGTTAAAGGGGGGCCTCGGGCGAGACGGAAATCCCTCGGGGTCGGCTTCCCTTGTCCGAGGCTAGGCTCGGGCGAGGCGTGATCGAGTCGCTCGTATGGACTGATCCCTGACTTAATCGCACCCATCAGGCCTCTGCAGCTTTATGCTGATGGGGGTTACCAGCTGAGAATTAGGCGTCTTGAGGGTACCCCTAATTATGGTCCCCGACAAATATGTATACAAAATAGCATAAAAATAGGATCGCCGTCCTGCGGAACCGGCGCCTCGCATCTGGGATGCGCCACCACTTCGTGCTAGGGGAGGATGCCGTCGTCGCTTGCGCCTAGAGAAATCTGTCATCGCTGCTCCCATCTTGGATGGCATCGCAGTCGTACGCGCTCAGGGGTCGACCCTCGCGCGCATGAATCCCGACCCGTTGCACCAACCGCTCCCACCTCGCCGTCATGAACGCCTTACGGATGTCGTCGTTGCTCACATGCCCCCGGGATCCACCGTCGCGCCGCCGCAGTCGCTCCCACGTCACCGCCGTGCGCACCTCAAGGGGTCGCTGCCGTGTGCACCTCAGGGAGACGTTGTCGCGCTCGAGCCCCATGGGATCCACCGTCGCGGCCGCTGGCACATCGCCGTCGTGCGCACCTTATGAGGCCGCCGCCGCGTGCGTGCCCTCGGGATCCGATGCCGCAGCCGCTCCCACCTCGCCGCTGTGCGCGTCTCAGGGATCCGCCGTCGCGAGCGTGTCCCCAGATCCGCCGTCGCGCCACAGATGCTGGAGCGGCGGCGGCGGTGGCCATCACAGAGACGGACGGGACAACCGTCGTTGTCACCGGGCCTAGGGTGCGCTGTCGTCGTCCGTCCGCTTCGAGAGCGTCGTCACCGCTTGCCCGCCTGCCTCAGAGTGTCGTTGTCGCTCGTTCCTGGTGGAGCGCCGCCGTCGGTCGCCTGCCTCGAGACGACACCGCTGCTGGCCCCCAGGATCACCGCCGCTCGCACGCCCGAGAGAACCGCCGCCGCCGCTAAAACCTAATCCCTGGCGGCGTGGGGGTGTTTTTATAGTGGCGACGTGGTACTGGATAATTGTGAGCGCGTGCGCCGGATCGTGGGCCCGATGCACGTAATATGCGCAGACTATATTTGCATAAACTGATACACAAATCAGCATAACTCGTATTAAAATTTGGCGTAAACAGTTAGGTACAATAAGCCAAAAAGGGTCTGGTGCGGTCGCGCACCTGGTCGGTACGTGGTCGGGGCTTCCTATAGTTAAATAGAGCCTACGGCTCTATATATATATATATATATATATATATATATATATATATATATATATATATATATATATATATATATATATATATATACTATTCATATGTGTTGCAGTTAGGTTTTCATACCTGCTGATTTGGTAAGATAATGCATGATTGTCCCTTGAATACCACCCCAAATTCAACTTTATGATCCGTTTTAGGTCTTAAAATGTCTGCTTGGCAGTTATTCCTATAGTTTTCAATGAGTACTATTTGATGCCTAAGGACTATCTCTCTGAACCATAGTCAGCAATTATGTGGTCATTCTGTCATAGTGAGGTATTTCCTGTGCACAATCGACCAGTTGTCTTGTGTTTACTCAACGTCAAGTAGGGTTATATAATTGATGCAAAGCTTTTAAATTATACCATTGCTGTGACCATATATCTCAAACAATATGCTTATGTTTGAAATATCAAATTTTAGACTATCTGTTTTCCTCCCAGTACTTCAAATTTTGTCACTATTTCCTCATAGTACTACATTCGTTTTTGAATATTTGTCGTTCACTAGTTTATTTTTAAACTAAAACGTGACAAATAAAAAAGAACGGAGGGAGTAATTTTTATGTATTCTTAATCATCTGTTCTAAATTTCAGTACTATTGGAGAAGAAATATTTGTCAACCAAGGAGATGATCCGGAGTTACTTGATTTTGATTTTGAGCATAATGAAGCTACACCCATTAAGAATAAAGATGTCTACAAGCAAAAATTAAAGTGGCGTGCAAACCATTATAAAGTAAATTTTATTGTTTCTCAAGTTAATGCTATATAGGATTTACATTTTTTTTACCTATTTCAAAGTCAACTAGATGAATGCCCGTGCGTTGCAACGGGAATATATAATACGAGTATACTACGATAACTTATATACAAAATGTGTGTTATACCGTTATGAGAAAATGTTTCATAATCAATTTGTGATTCTGACCATACATAAATTTTGTTATTTATAATATATCTGTTTCACCACTACATTGCAACCATCAGTATCATGCAGACTTCGATATATGTCACGATTTGCATGGTCTCATCATTATAGAGCACGTTCCACACATACCGGAAGAAATTACATCGTACATGTTAGTCATCAGACACATACCACCATACGCTTTTGCTTAAACAAAAAGGCAAGTGTGTGTTTGCGAAGAGAATTAAAGGCAAGCCGGCACAAAAGCTACCCAACGATGGCGAGGATGACAAACTGGTCATTGTTGTCGGTCCTCCTCTCCGTCACCTTTGGCGCCAAGATGACGCCACAGTCCTCGATATAGTAGTCATCGAACGCGCGCGACATACCGAGTACAGATGACTCTTGGCTGGGCTGTAAAACGAAGTGCACCACGGGCTCATCAGCAAGGTAGTACCCCTGACCGTTGCACCACCGGATGCGCTACTCCTCTACATACATCGTGTTCAAGGACACTCATACAACGTCAGCAACGACCATCGTCTCAGCGCACAAGAATTCATGGCCAGTCAGTAGCGACTTACATGGCAGGTTGGGCTTCAGGTGGACGATGAGCTGGACGACGTGATGGCGTCGTCGTTGAATGCAGTGCCCAGAACAACCCGAGAGTCACCGATGTTGGCGACGACCATGAGGTCCCCCTGCTTGACGATGGACAGCGCGGAGCAGCCGCTCTGCACCGCGTCCAGGCGGTGGCGGCGCCAGAGCTTGTCGTACATAGCGGCACATGCGGCCACGTAGGGCTGTTTCTAGAGGTCGAACTGGCAGTCGCCAAGTTCTTGTCGTCGATGAGCGACCGCAACGCGAGTGCCTCCTGCTAATGATGTTTGTTTGGGGTTTTCAAGTAAGAAACATGGATTCATGTTTGGCGTTGGTTTATAAAAATGACTCATAAGTCAGATCCATGGAAAAAATATTACAAAGAATAAATGTCACGCATGCAAAAAAGGAATTTAAGTTGAAAATATTATTCAAACAAAAGAAATTGCATGTAAGACTCTTCTTTAAATACTACTCACTCCATCCAAAAATATAGTTCAAGAATCTCGGTGATACTTATCTAATACTACGCATTGTGCAATGATAGCAGGTGGGCTTGGGGGGAGATGTAGTAGATGTGTTTTCTGTTATAGATGTAGACATAAACACACATGTGGTGTAGTGGTAGCTACTACTAGCATTGCTTGAGAGGTTGTGGGTTCAAATCCCTTTGGGGCCATGTGTATTTTTTTTAATTTTAGCTAGGCGCCGGCTGTACGGAGGAATGAGAATGGGCTGTGGGCGGGGAGGAGGGAATCGGAATGGCAGAACACAGAATGGGCAGAACGCGGAATGGCCGACTACTATTGCAGCCTTAATAAGTAGTAGAGATTACTCAATTCACTATGTTATCTTAGCAATGATTACTTAACCATAACTGTCTCTTGTTTTCTCTACCTACTTTTAATAATGTCATTGACAACAGCATGACAGAACAGTTAGGAGTGCATTGCTTTTGTGTTGATGTTGCTCATTGAGCTCTTACTAGTTATTACAATGTTAAAGTTAGGCGATGGTTGATACACTTTTTGCTGTATATTCTTATAGATCAAGCTCTTGAATCCATGCCGCAAAGGAAAGAAGCTGCTTGTCCTTGACATTGACTATACTCTTTTTTGACCATAAGTCAATAGCTGAGAGTCCAATGAAACTCATGCGCCCATGTAAGCTAGGGGACATTTCGGCACCACTGTTAATCTGTTGCGTTCCTCCAGTGTGCTGTCATTTAAATTGTGTGCCATAATCCTCTGTACAGACCTTCACCAGTTCCTCAAAGCTGCATATTCAAAATATGACATCATGATAAGGTCAGCAACTAGGTAAGCTTTTTGGCACCCTCATCTATCAGCTAATTGGTTATGATTCTGATTTGAAATTTCTAAGGCGAAGTAATGATAATAATGCCTTTTGACCCTTCGATGCAGTATGAAATGGGTGGAGTTTGAAAATGGAACTACTTGGAGTTCTTAGCAACCCTGACTACAAAATTACAGCTCTTATGGATCACTTGGCTATGATAACTGTGCAGCCTGAAAATCGAAGTAGAAACAAGATTTTTCACTGCAAGCCTCTTGGTGTCATTTGGGCTCAGTTCCCTGAGGTTAGTATTCTATTTATTTCTGTGCTTGTGTTACCAATTTAATGTGAAACTGGGTTAGGTCCTCATCTAATTCTTTGCCGCTTGCTCCTGTCTTCCCCATATGCAGTAGCCTGTACTACAACGAAAAGAACACCATCATGTTTGATGATCTAAGAAGGAATTTCGTCATGAATCCACAGAACGGTCTCGTGATCAAGCCATTCAGGAAGAGGCATAATGATCATGAGCTGGTGAAGCTTGCACACTACCTGCTTTCAATCGGAGACCTAGAAGATCTGAGCAAGCTGGACCACGGTAAATGGGAGTCCTTCCTATATGAGAACATAAAGAGACGCGAGCGGTATAGTGACTTTTCAGAAAGAAAAACAGAACACGTTTGGTTTTGTTTTCAGTGCTATGGATAGCACGCAGATTAGAGTAATGGAATGACCAGAGCAACCCCAGGATTTACTAAGAACATTTTGGGGCTTCAGCCTCAAGTTACAGAACTTTCGGAATCTCTGCTCGGTTAGCTTAAATCTTACGCTGATTTTTGCCCATCTTTGTGCCCCACGCTAACTTCCGTTCCAGCTTGCCTCTGCAGTTTTCTGCAACAATTTATGAGGCTGTGGCCCTTGTGGATTATGATGGGGGCCTTGACTGGGCTGAGTTGGGTGTACTTAAGTAGTAGGGGTCTTCTGATCATACTGGCTGCTTCTGGTTCTTGTAAGGCCGCCATAATCACGAGTGCTGCTTCTGCTGCTGCAGGCTATATGACGTGTGTGCTGGAAACATCGAACGTTATGGTCCCCGTCTAGCGCGTGTAGCTGTCTGTTTAGGGCATGTGCAGTACAGCCAAGACAGCGGGTCATCAGTTCTTAAAAGTTGACACTTCCACGAGAGTATTAGACTATGACAAACATGTCCTATATACAGTCGTGTAAAACATTATTTTACAATGTAAATTGTTCTGTTTATATAGATGAATAAGCTGGAGATAGCCTTATACAATATAGGATGTTTATTTGACTGTCTGCAACTTATGTAATGCTTTTATCTAGCTTTTATTGTCATGATTGAATATGATTTCAGCAGATCATCGTGTTGTTATTTGATATAAAATAGATCAAGCATAAATAAAATGAATATAATTACAATATATTTTTTAAATCATCGTGGATACCATTTCAGTAGACCATCGTGTTTTTATTTGATACAAAATAGATTATAAATAAAATAAACATAATTACAACATTTTTTAGAAGATATAATGATATATTATATAATTCAGGAACTACCATCTCGCACAACAAGGCCTTGAACAAGGTCACTTTTTTTCTCATGCTCTCAGAGTTATCACATTACATAGATCAATGCCTCTTGCAGGAAAGCAATACGTTCCTGAAACTCGGAAAGGAAATTATATTAGAATGAAACTTAAGCGAGGAACGCCAAATGGAGGAATGCAAATGTTTACTCAAAAGGCACACACCATTACACTGTACCCCTGAACGTTACTTCCTGATCGAGGATAAGATCCTAATGAATCAAGTATGTGGTTCATGTTCAAGCAATAGCCTGGAGCTTCCTTACTAGGCTACTATGCATTTGGTTACCTTTGGAGATCTTTGATTTGAAGAACGATACATCAACTTTGAGCTCCAATGCAAGTAGGATTGACAAACGGTTAGCACTACTACCCAATTGCAAAATCAATCTGTTTTTTCACTATGCAGACACTCCAAGAGTGTAATTTTATATCACTTTGCTAAGAAGGCGATTAATCAAATATGTAACATGAAGAAAAGATTCATTCCAATACTTAAGACGCATAGATGTTGTCGGCGTTTCGAGACCGGGGGGTCCCTGGGCCGACGAGTGAGTGTCGCCGCGTGCCCCAGCCCAGATGGGTCGAGCGCGAGGGCGAGCGCGAAGGGGGGAGAGCGAGGCGGCCGGAGACCGGCGTGAGAGAGGTGGGAATCCCGCGGCCTTCGTGTTCGTCCCGCGCCTAGGTCGGGTGCGCTTGCAGTAGGGGGTTACAAGCGTCCACGCGGGAGAGGGAGCGAGCGGCCCCCAAGCGAGCGCCTGTCTCGTCCTCGTCCCCGCGCGGCCAACCCTCTCTAAGAGGGCCCTGGTCCTTCCTTTTATAGGCGTAAGGAGATGATCCAGGTGTACAATGGGGGGTGTAGCAGAGTGCTACGTGTCTAGCGGAGGAGAGCTAGCGCCCTAAGTACATGCCGTCGTGGCAGCCGGAGAGACTTTGGCACCCAGCTGGTGTGATGTCGTGGCCGTCGGAGGAGCAATGGAGCCTGGCGGAAGGACAGCTGTCGGAGCGGTTGAGTCCTTGCTGACGTCCTCTTGCCTCCGTAAGGGGGCTGAGAGCCGCCGTCGTCACGGAGTACGCGGGGCGCCATCATTGCCTATCTGGCGGAGCTAGCCAGATGGGACGCCTGTCTTGTTCCCTGCGGCCCGAGTCAGCTCGGGGTAGGGTGATGATGGCGCCTCCTGTTGGCGTGGCTGGCCTGCGCCCTAGGTTGGGCGATGTGGAAGCTCCTCCGAAGCCGAGGTCGAGTCTGTCTTCCGTGGCCGAGGTCGAGTCCGAGCCCCTGGGTCGGGCGAGACGGAGGCCGTCGGCTGAGGCCAGGGCGGAGTCCGAGCCCTGGGGTCGGAAGAAGCGGAGTTTGTCGTCTTCCGGGACTTAGCCCGAGTCCGAGCCCTAGGTCGGGCGGAGCGGAGTTCGTCGTCTTCCGGGACTTAGCCCGAGTCCGAGCCCTAGGTCGGCCGGAGCGGAGTTCGTCGTCTTCCGGGACTTAGCCCGAGTCCGAGCCCTGGGTCGGGCGGAGCGGAGTTCGTCGTCTTCCGGGACTTAGCCCGAGTCCGAGCCCTGGGTCGGGCGGAGCGGAGTTCGCCGTCTTCCGGGACTTAGCCCGAGTCCGAGCCCTGGGTCGGGCGGAGCGGAGTTTGCCGTCTTCCGGGGCTGAGCCCGAGTCCGAGCCCTGGGTCGGGCGAAGCGGAGCTTCCTATGGTGCCTTCGGCAGGGCCTGACTGCCTGTCAGTCTCACTCTGTCAAGTGGCACTGCAGTCGGAGTGGCGCAGGCGGCGCTGTCCTTCTGTCAGGCCGGTCAGTGGAGCAGCAAAGTGACGGCGGTCACTTCGGCTCTGCCGGGGGGCGCGCGTCAGGATAAAGGTGTCAGGCCACCTTTGCATTTAAGGCTCCTGTGATTTTGTCGGTCGGTGCGGCGATCTAGTCAGGGTTGCTTCTTAGCGAAGACAGGGCCTCGGGCGAGCCGGTGATACGTTCGCCGTTGGAGGGGGGCCTCGGGCGAGGCGGAAATCCTCCGGGGTCGGCTGCCCTTGTCCGAGGCTAGGCTCGGGCGAGGCGTTGATCGAGCCGCTCGAATGGACTGATCCCTGACTTAATCGCGCCCATCAGGCCTTTGCAGCTTCATGCTGATGGGGGTTACCAGCTGAGAATTAGGAGCCTTGAGGGTACCCCTAATTATGGTCCCCGACAGTAGCCCCCGAGCCTCGAAGGGAGTGTTTGCACTCGCTTGGAGGCTTTCGTCGCACGTTTTTGCAAGGGGACCAGCCTTTCTCGGTTGCGTTTTGTTCCGGTGGGTGCGCGCGAGCGCACCCGCCGAGTGTAGCCCCCGAGGCCTCGGAGGAGTGATTTCACTCCTTCGAGGTCTTAATGCCTCGCGTAATGCTTCGGCTGGTCTGGTCGTTCCCTCATGCGAACTGGCCGTAGCCCAGGTGTACGGTCGGGTCCCAAGTTCTCGGGCTGGTATGTTGACGCTGTCAACGGTTCGGCCGGAGCCGGGTTTGCGAGAGCAGCCCCCGAGCCTCTGCACAGGGCGAGAGGGTGATCAGGACAGACTCGGCTTTTTTACATACGCCCCCGCGTCGCCTTTCCGCAAGGAGGAGGGGGGAAAGCGCCATGTTGCCCTCGATGGGCGCCAAACATGGTGTCTCCGGTGAGCTGCAAGCGGGTAATCCGAGTGGACGTCCGTGCCCCGTTCGTTAGGGGTCGGCTAGGGGCCCATAGGCACGCCCAAAAGTACATGCGGGTGATCTGCCGGACCCGGTCCCCTGGCGACGGGGTCCGAGGGCTCGATGCCTCCCTCTGATGGGATTCTGTTACAAGATCGCTCCCGCTGGTCTCGGAAAAGTCCTAGGGTACCTCGGGAGCGCAGCCCGATCCTTGGTTATGTATTGAACGTACCCATGGTCATCCCTCGCTCGGCGTGTGAGGCGGCTGTGAACCCTTCGGGGGCCAGCCTTCAAACCCCTGATCAGTAATGGGCGCGGAGCCCGAGTAGCCTGAGGCGGCCGTGGAACCCTTCTGAGGGGCCGACCTTCGAACCTCTGACCAGTAGTGGGTGTAGGGCCCACGCGATCTGAGGCGGCTGTCGAACCCTTCCGGGGGGCCAGCCTTCGAACCTCTGATCAGTAGGGTGGCTCGGAGCCTGGTTCCTTCACAGGGAAGGATCCTTTTCGGGGTATCCCCCTTTCTCGGTCCCTGTTGCAAGAGAGAGAAAGAGGAAAAAGGAAAAGGATACGAAATCGAACGACGCGGCGTACCTTTTTTGGCGCGGTTATTACGGCGAAGGCGAAGCGTCGCCTGCTTCTCCTGCCAGAGGCGCCGCCTGTCCCGCCGTGGAGTTAATGCGACGGGGCGTGTGGTTGGTGGGGCGGTCGTTGCGCGTGCGCGAGCCGTTCGAGGAACGGAACACGGGCGCGTTGTCTTCACGCCGTGAGAGAGGGTTCTCTCGCTGCCCCCGGATGGGACGTGAGCTTGGCTGACGACGTGACCGCTGCTCCCGCCCGCCTGCCACCGTCATTATTGCCGGCCCATTTTTGGCCGCACTGACCGCCGTGCCAGGCTGGCGCTGCTGGGTCGTGCGCCGGGTCGCCTCGAGTCGCGGTATTGGTTCCGCAATCGAGGAGGCGCGGTGGTGGCGCAAGTGGCGGTGCGGTTGCATGCACGAAGCATTCGGCGCGCCGGTTGCATGGCACGTGGGCCTGTGCCTCCATGCTGGAGGTGTTGGGAGTCGGAGAAGCGCGCCCACTTGGCGCGGTTGCATGCCGCCTGCATGGCTGCCCGCCCCTTTCGCCCGTTGGTCTGGGCAAAAGTGGAGGGTCACTTGTAACCGCTGGGCGGTTGTGCGCACCGTGCACGGCGGTTTGGCTTCTTCTGCTCTGAGCCGGCTTGCATGACATGTGGGACCCAGCCCCCGCGCCGCAGGGGAGGGCCTTGGAGCGTGTTGGAGAAGACTCAGCCCGTGACGGCTGGGGACGCAAGTAGGGATAGTCGCCTTTTAAAGGAGGGTGATCCCCTTGGAAGGCGACCATGTCTTCGTGCTCCCTTATGCATCGTGTCTGTTGGGGACTTGTTCTCAAATGCTATAAGTTAAGAACAAGGCAACATAGAAAATGTTAATCGATTTAGTCCTTCGTCCTTCGAAGCATTATTCCCCTTAGGACATAATGGTTTTCGGACAAAGGCCATGAAGGGCGTACCTTCATAAATATATTATGCAGTGACGAAGGATGAATTGTAAGAAATATGAAGGACAACATAAACAATTATATACTATTATCATATGTAAACAGAAATAACGTCGAATTACAAATGTACCTTCGACTTGAAGGGGATAAAAGTACAAGCGTGACGCAAAAGCGAATGCCAAATCAGCGTGAACAGTACGGGGGTACTGTCCACCTATTTATAGGCACAGGACACAGCCTATGCAAAATTACATTCATGCCCTTTACATTTGATAATAATTCTATTGTAATCTATCGAGGTCTGAATAGCCTTTTCATCCTTAAGTCGGTTTCATTTTGTTGCTATCATGCCGAAGCTCTCCTGCTCACACCTTCGGCGCTGTATCAACCTTCGTAATATTCTGGTCTGCTATGATACCGACTTGAGTCCGAAGATGCCTGTTCACACATTAAACTCCAGAAATACTGTTAAATCCTGTTTTTGAGGACCTTCGTAAGCTGAAGGCCCCCAACAGTAGCCCCTCGCAATATTAATTTGTTTAAAATAATAAATTTAGATTGCGACCTGGACGAAGGCTTTACGCCGAAGGTCCGAAAAAACACCTTCCCTTTGCTAGAATAGCAACATTCACTGACAAGCGGGGTCTTTCAATTTTCAACGCACTGGGCGTATAAATACGGTCATACCGCAAACTCATTTGGCACGCTCTCTTGCCATCTGCTCTCGCTTACTCAATTTTTAGCTTTTGTGCACTAAGATTTGCTGAGCTTTTAGTTTTGAAGCTTCGGCTTTGAAAACAGTTTTTTAGTGTTTCCGAAGATGTCTGAAGATAAGAAGGCTGCTGCTGAAATGAAGCTGAGTCTTGACGAAGAGAAGAATTTGGGGAAGACCAACACAGAGAAAATCACCAAAGAGATTTTAGAAGGCTTGTCTGAGGATACTGGTGACAGCGACAGTTATGATGTGGACAGCGGTGGTGAAGACTCCGAAGATCGTCCCTGGCGACCAAGCCATTCAGTTTATGGTAAATCAACTATCAAAGAGAAACATCTTGTCAGCATGAGAGGAAGGTATTTCCGGGATTTGTCCGTTGTGAGGGCCGACGAAGGGGAGAAGACTTGTCCACACCCTGAAGAGAATGAAGTCGTAGTGTACCGAAGCTTTTTGAAAGCTGGGCTGCGATTTCCCTTGAGCAGCTTCGTCGTGGAGGTGCTGAAAATCTTCGAAGTCTATCTTCACCAACTTACCCCCGAGGCAATCATAAGGCTGAATATCTTCGTGTGGGCCGTGAGAAGCCAAGGTCTGAAGCCTGATGCAAAAAGCTTCTGCAATATACACGAATTATCATACGAAACAAAACCTTGGGGTAAGGAACAGTATCATAATAATTTTGGCTGCTACAGTTTCATTTCTCGGTCCGGGTCAAGCTGTCCCGTGCCAACCTTTCGGAAGAGATGGCCCGGCGACTGGATGACAGAATGGTTTTACGTGAAGAATGACCTGTCAATACGAGAAGATATCAAGGGTATAATTATGCGCCCTATTTGGCAAAACTTCGGCCTTCGGAGGCCGAAGGTTGAAATGAATGAAGCTGTCGAAGAATGCCAGAGAGCCTTCGGCGTTATCTGTTCTTTTATTGGAACAAGAGATTTGGTACAAGAGCATATTGCCTTCAGGGTATGGCCACTTGCGGAGAAATGGGAAATGCCGCAAGAAACCATAAAAGAGGCCGACGAAGGTGGACTTGTCAGATTGAAGTACACTTTTAAGTTTGGAGATAAATTCGTTGAGCCAGATGATGACTGGTTAAAAAGCATTGAAAATTTAAGTGATGAACTGCTTGGGGCTTATTCGAAGGCCGAAGATACTGCACTGTCAGCAGCCTTCGGAGGCCGAAAAAAGAAGAGGCTGAATCGGGTGTTTGATGCAATCGGGTTCGTCTACCCTGACTATCGTTATCCCATTCGAGGGCAGAAAAGAAAAAACATAACCTCTGCGAAAGAAGAAGCTGCAACTGCTCCTAGCGAGCCAGAACCGAAAAGAAAGAGGATAAAGGTCCTCACACATCGGCCGCGCTATATTGAACCAGCTTCGGTGCCTGAGTTTACCGGGGAAACCTCTTCGGCCACCGAAGCTGAAAAACCAACCGAACCAACCTTGCTGCCAGGAGTCGCAGAAACGACCGAAGCGCCAACAAGGATAGAATTGGAAGAACCGAAGATTTTGTTACCAGAATCGAAAGAGAAGGCCGAAGCGCCATCCACAGAAAAAATGGAAGAAGTAAAAGAAACAACTGAGGGATCAAAGACATCAGAAGTTTTGAGTCCTGCAGCAAATATTGAGACAGTAAAAAACCAAAAAGTGCCAGCAGTGACTCCGAAAAGAAAGAGAATGGCTAATGTGCTAGATGTGCTGGAACCAATTAAATCTTCAAGCACACCTCCGAAGAAGACTGCTGCCATCCCTGAAGCAACAACTGAAATTCCTGATACTAAAGCTCCGGAGCAAAAAACTGAAGTCGAAGCTGGGTCCTCAGAGCCCGCAAAGATAAAATCCTTGGAAACTGAAAAAGAAAAAATAACAGAGCCAACTTTTGTTGAAGAAATCGGTGTCATTGCCCCCGAAGCATCCTCCAAAGTCCGTGATTATATTGTTCGTCATGCTTCGGGGAAAAAACTATCAGAAAAAGAAGAGCAAGAGGCCCAGCGCTACGCCCAAAAACTGAAGTATCCAAAGGGGGCGTTAATATTCAATGGCAGTGGAGAAGAAGACTTTTTGTATTGTCTCCCTGACAGCAAGGAGATTTCTGTCTGTCGGGAGATGAGCAAGAGCTTCGGATTCCCAACACTGGAAGACGGGCTCTCAGTGCTATCGAAAAATGATTTGGCTGACAGCCTGGCATATAATAGCTTAAAGGTACAACAAATGGGATCTTTGTAATTTTTGTTGAGACTAAAATTTTTGTTTTCTATTGACACTTTTCTTTACAGGGTCTGATACTTAGCAATGCCCTCAGGGCACAGAAAGATGCTGAAGACGAAGGGTGTGCTATAGCCCTAAGCAACCTTCGTTCCGAGGTAATTGAACTGAGGAACGAAGGTCTCGAAAAAGATAAAATATTACATTCATTGATAAATAAAATAAAGGAAGACGAAGCTGCTTTTAGAGGTCAAGCTGAGGCTCAGAAGCGCGAAATTGAAGATCTTCGGAAACAACTAGCCAGATCCAAGGAAGAACGCATACTTGAAGAAACGAAACGAGAACTCAGCGACCAATGGGCAGATCACTTAGAGGGAACTGTTGAAGAGCTTCGTGCATCCAAGAAAAGATGCTATATCAAATCTATAGAATGTGTTAAGAAGTTAAAAGCTAGCTTCAGCGGCGTCGGCGCATTCTCGAGCGAGGAAAATTTTACAAGAGGCAACCCCGAAGGTCCCATCGAATGGATCGATCACGAAGCTGAGGCCTTCGAAGAAATTTTAAATAGCCGTGGGGATATATGTGCTTTCTCGGGCGCCAGAGGGATCGCCACTATTTTAGAGAAAAAAAGGCTGCGAACATGTAAAGATTTTAGCGCAATCCGAAGCTGCTTTATCCTTCGAAGATGCAAGAGATCCCTCGGCCGAAGCTAGCATGATTGGTGAAAAATTTTTCACCGTTATTTGGGATAATGGTGGCCGAGAAATGGCCGAAGAAATTATTCGGAAAAGCGAAAAGGGCATTCACGATGCTAGAGAAGTGGCTGAGGCTGCTGAAAAAAGCACAGAGCCCGAAGGGCAAATAGGTATCGACTAATGGTTTTATTGTGTTGTAATTTTCGATTTTAAACTTCGTTCGCAATTTGTAACAGTAATGTAGCCGTATCTTGTCCTACTTCAGATCCTGCTAAAGCGTCTTCGGGCCCTCAGCCGAAAGGAGACGACGAAATTAAAAAGATGGCTGAAGCTATTATGGACGAAGTCGTCAATCGGCTTCTAAACGAAGCTGCAGAAGTCGTTTTGAGAGAAGATTAAGTATTATTGTAAAAACTTCTGAAATATAGTATATTGTAACATTTTGTAACCCTGAATGTAATATACATGTCTTTATTGCTCAATTCTTTACGATGCATGAAACTTTACACGTACCGCTTTTGAGTCTTTGACGAAAAAACACCTTCCCTTCTTTTCATGCTTCGTGAAGAAGAATTTTCCTTTGTCACAACATCGTGTGTTGATGAATAATATCCAGGCTTCGTGAAGATATTTTCCGAAGCTACACTTCCGAAGATCCATAATGTATCTCTTTATGACATTATGATTTGTCCCTTTTTTCAAAACGTTCTTCTGTAGATTGATATCGTGTCCACCTCTTGTGCCATATGCAACATGATGTATGATGCTTATGCTATGCGAAATGATGTGATGATGTTATGTTATGTGAGGTGATGTTCATTCCGAAGATGCACACGCATCCCTGCAATAAAACACATAATCTTTTATAAGCCTCCCTTAGGAGCTTCTTCGCCTTTTACTTCAGCGGAATCAGCGTTTATTTTTCGCTGTAAGCCTCCCTTAGGAGCTTCTTCGCCTTTTACTTTCAGCGGTATTCGCGTTGACTTTTCGCGCTTCGCCTTTTACTTAGGCGGTATCAGCGTTGACTTTTCGCTGTATGCTCTGCATTCCTTTTGGAACGACTTTGGAGCAGGAAACTTACACTGCGCTCTCTCTGGAGCGGCTTTTTATGACTTCGGCAGACTTACTCTGCGTTCCTTAGAACGACTTTTTGTTGCTTCGAAGAATTTTTGATAATCCGAAGGTCCTCTTTGTTATCACAAGTTTTTAAACTTCAACAACTTAGGCCTGTGAAGAAAATATATTTTCCTTGTGGCAAACAACGAAACTATTTATATGAAATCTAAACAATGTCCTTTATTACATAGAAAAGAAGACTGAATAAGAAAGACTGCTATTAAGGTAGGATATTTGTCAATAGATGTGCTTTGACTCTGGCACAGTGCTGTTGACAGTACGAGCTTCGGACTGCTCTCTGAAGTCTCTTTGGTGTGGAGCATACTGGCTCCCTTCTGGCTGCTGGCCTTGTTGCAGCGGAGGTGGAGGCGGAGGCTGTTGCCAGGAAGCTTGAGGTTGACTCGCCGAAGCAACAGAAACTGCAGGGTGGTTGCCCACATATTCTGGGATGTAAGGTGAATGATACGAAGCAGTATGCATGACCTGCTTCGGCTGAGCTTGCTGTGCTGCGGCTTCGGCTATTTCCTTTTGCTTCTGGATGGTAACATGGCACATCCTGGTGGTATGGCCTTTGTTCTCACCACAAAACAAGCAAAAGATCCTTCTTGGTTGATCTCCGAATCTTCCGCCGAAGCCCCTCGCGCCTCTGCCTCTTGGGGCTGGTGGTCGAAAGGGGCCTTGCTGTTGCCCCGAAGCCTGTGAGGAACACTGTGGCCTTTGCTGTTGGCTCCCTCGATCACCATTTTGGGTAGAATTGTGAATTGATCTAACGTGCCTCGGATAGAACTTTCCTCCGAAGCCCCTGGTCATTTCAGAAAACCTGAAAGCCTCCTCCCTTCTTTGGCGAAAATCATTATCGGCCCGAATGTACTCGTCCATCTTCTGGAGCAGCTTCTCCAAAGTTTGAGGAGGCTTCCTAGCGAAGTACTGAGCTGACGGTCCTGGCCGAAGCCCCTTGATCATGGCCTCAATGACAATTTCATTGGGCACCGTTGGTGCCTGTGCCCTTAAACGCAAGAACCTCCGGACATACGCCTGAAGGGATTCTTCGTGGTCCTGGGTGCACTGGAATAGAGCTTGAGCAGTGACTGGCTTCGTCTGAAACCCTTGGAAACTAGTTAACAACAAGTCCTTTAGCTTCTGCCATGAAGTGATCATTCCTGGTCGAAGGGAGGAATACCAGGTTTGAGCAACACTCCTGACAGCCATAACAAAAGATTTGGCCATTACTGCAGCATTGCCACCATACGAAGATACTGTTGCTTCGTAGCTCATCAAAAACTGCTTCGGATCTGAGTGGCCATCGAATACAGGAAGTTGAGGCGGCTTGTAAGACGGAGGCCAAGGTGTAGCCTGCAGCTCAGCGGACAAAGGAGAAGCATCATCGAAAACAAAATTCCCATGATGATGGAAATTATCATACCAGTCATCTTCATTAAGGAGACCCTCCTGATGAAGGTCTTGGTGCTGAGGCCTTCGGTGCTGTTCATCCTGAGCAAGATGACGAACTTCTTCAGAGGCTTCGTCTATCTGCCTTTGCAGTTCAGCTAGCCTGGCCATCTTTTCTTTCTTCCTCTGCACCTGTTGATGAAGCATTTCCATGTCTCTGATTTCTTGATCTATCTCGTCCTCTGGTAGTGTCGGGCTGACAGCCTTCCTTTTCTGGCTTCGGGCCTCCCGAAGAGAGACAGTCTCCTGATTGTGGTCCAGCGGTTGAAGAGCTGCAGTGCCAGTTGCTGAAGCTTTCTTCGGCGCCATAACGAAGGTTTATGATCGCCGAAGGTGTTCAGAAAACTCAGTGTGTGGAAGTGAGTTCACCGGAGGTGGGCGCCAATGTTGGGGACTTGTTCTCAAATGCTATAAGTTAAGAACAAGGCAACATAGAAAATGTTAATCGATTTAGTCCTTCGTCCTTCGAAGCATTATTCCCCTTAGGACATAATGGTTTTCGGACGAAGGCCATGAAGGGCGTACCTTCATAAATATATTATGCAGTGACGAAGGATGAATTGTAAGAAATATGAAGGACAACATAAACAATTATATACTATTATCATATGTAAACAGAAATAACGTCGAATTACAAATGTACCTTCGACTTGAAGGGGATAAAAGTACAAGCGTGACGCAAAAGCGAATGCCAAATCAGCGTGAACAGTACGGGGGTACTGTCCACCTATTTATAGGCACAGGACACAGCCTATGCAAAATTACATTCATGCCCTTTACATTTGATAATAATTCTATTGTAATCTATCGAGGTCTGAATAGCCTTTTCATCCTTAAGTCGGTTTCATTTTGTTGCTATCATGCCGAAGCTCTCCTGCTCACACCTTCGGCGCTGTATCAACCTTCGTAATATTCTGGTCTGCTATGATACCGACTTGAGTCCGAAGATGCCTGTTCACACATTAAACTCCAGAAATACTGTTAAATCCTGTTTTTGAGGACCTTCGTAAGCCGAAGGCCCCCAACAGTGTCTTTCCACCTTCTAAGCCCCCGGATGGGGGATACCCGTCGTCTTTCCGCCTCATCGTTGGAGGAACGCAACTCCGCGGGAGTTGGTACCTTTCAGCCATCGTTCGGCTTCAAGGATTTTCATCATGCAGCCCGGCAGCACCCCTCCGCCGGCGGTCACCTAAGATGGTGACCTCCAGCTTGATGATGGGGGAAAGCGAGTCGGGCTGCGGCCTCTGCCCCTCCCTCAGCCTCAAGGATTTTCATCACCAGGGCTGGGGAGGGGAGTGTGCCGAGTTGGGGTCGGTCCCTGCGTGGGCGGTGGCCCGCTCCTTCACTCAGTGATCGGAGGGAAGGGCGATCGTCGTCCGTGGCGCCGGCAGCTGCACCGTGCCTGGCTCTCGGACGCGAGTGGCTTCGGAGCCGCTCGCGGCGCCGGCGTCTGCCACGGCAGCTGGAAGAGGTTCTTCCGCCGACGAGATAGCCAGGGCCGCCCACGGACTGACCTCCAACTCTACGGCCTTCTGTCCGTCCTTGCCTCACGAGTTTGGGCATGGGCGGGGGCCTCTTGGCAGCAGCATCCGCCCTAAGGTCAGTGCTGCCGCTGTTCGGCCCCCGGAGCAGAAGTCGTCGTCGTCGCTGCTGCTGGAGCGGGCGACGGTGCGCCGTTCGTCGGTCTTCTGTTGCTCCGCAGGCCCTCCCCCATCGAGTGGGGTTGTTCGTACCTGCGGAGGTGGAACCGGAGTTCCGTTTGTAATGGCACTCTGAATGCCAGTGTTTTTGTTCATTGTGGCTGTCGAGGCCTGAACATGTATGTAATTTTGGCACAGAGCCGTGTTTTTTCCTCATTTTCGAGCACTAAGACTCGCCTGTTGGTTGTCTGAACTGCTTCACCAAGCGTGAGTCGCCCCGTGTCAAGGTGACGAGTGAGGTATCCGTATCCCGGAGGCGTAGGAGTCCCTCGGCTCGGTCGGCCTTGTTGTCCGAGGCTCCTCTAGCTTAGTTAAAGGGACCCCTTGGCCGCTCTTGGATGAGCCGAGGCCAGGGGTAGCGATATCAGCATGAACAGGGGCAGAGTTGGCTCGAAAATGAAACCTGGTTGGCCGGAGCCTAGCCGGGTCATCCGTTAGCGGGACCGACGCTGGAGTTGACCAGCCGACGCCTCGGGTCGGGCTGGCGCCCTCGGAGGACGGCTGGCCGAGGCCCCGGGGCGACCGGCCGAGCCGCCTGCTCAGGCCGGATTCCTGGAGAAGACCTTGGCAGCGATTGCCCGGGCGTGGTGATGACATCGTCCTTTAGAGCGGAGATCCTTGGACCGCGTCGCCGTCCGAGGCTAGGTCGGACCTCGCCGAAGGTGTCGTCGATGCCGAGGGTGCTGCTGCCTCCTTCCAGCGTCAAGACCCGAGCCTGCAGGATCGGATTGTCTTGTAGCGTGTGCCTCCTGCGGCCGCCGAGGCCAGAACACACACCCTCGCTGTGTTGTAAAGCTGCGTCTCTTTTCCTCTTGTTTCGAGTATCTGGACTTTTTTGTCGGTAACAGGGATGTTTGTGCGAGCGAGAGTTGCTTCTCGCGGAAGGTGATGAGTGAGGTATCCGTATCCCGGAGGCGTAGGAGTCCCTCGGCTCGGTCGGCCTTGCCGCTTACGCGCACTTTTACCCGTCCATGAGGCTCTGTCACCGACTCAGTCGAGAAGGCTCGAAGGATCGCTTCGGCAGAAGAACTTCCGAACGTGAAGACTTGTTCGGTCCGCGGAATCACTTATCCGAACGTGAGTTACTTATCGCAGAAGGTGATGAGTGAGGTATCCGTATCCCGGAGGCGTAGGAGTCCCTCGGCTCGGTCAGCCTTGGCTGCTTACATGTACTCCGTCGTTTTTAGGATCCACTTTTCGAAGTAGTCAAAAAGCACGAAAGATATTCTGGCAGAAGAGATCTTTTTTCGAGGAAAATTTCAACGCAGAGGGGGTTCCCCCCCTTTTAGCCCCCGAGGGAGGGTCGGGTTTTGCCGAGGCGAGGCCGACCCTTCCTTGATGACTAAACTTTGCGTGGGTACGGGGTATATGAACAACTTGAAAACATCTTAAGGGTAGAAGCGACGTAGCTGTTGGATGTTCCAAGCGTTGTCGTAGACCTCGCCTTGACTCTTGGCCAGCTTGTACGTTCCGGGCTTCAAAACCTTGGCGATGACGAACGGTCCCTCCCGCTTGTGCCTCCCTCGGGTGTCTTGTCGCAGCCGAAGCACCATGTCGCCCACCTGGAGGTCTCGGGACCGGACCCCTCGGGCGTGGTAGCGTCGCAGGGACTGCTGGTACCGCGCCGAGTGTAGTAAGGCCTTGTCCCGAGCCTCTTCCAGCTGGTCCAGCGAGTCTTCTCGACTAGCTTGGTTGCTTTGATCGCTGTAGGCCCTCGTCCTCGGGGAGCCGTATTCCAGGTCTGTGGGCAAAACGGCCTCGGCCTCGTAGACTAGGAAGAACGGCGTGAAACCCGTGGCTCGGCTCGGCGTTGTCCTCAGGCTCCAGACCACCGAGGGGAGTTCCTTCATCCATCGCTTGCCGAACTTGTTGAGGTCGTTGTAGATGCGAGGCTTGAGCCCTTGTAGAATCATGCCGTTGGCACGCTCTACTTGCCCATTTGACATGGGATGAGCCACGGCGGCCCAGTCCACCCGGACGTGGTGATCCTCGCAGAAGTCCAAGAACTTTCTGCCGGTGAACTGGGTGCCGTTGTCGGTGATGATGGAGTTTGGGACCCCGAAGCGATGGATGATGTTGGTGAAGAACGCCACCGCCTGCTCAGACCTGATGCTGTTCAGAGGTCGGACCTCGATCCACTTGGAGAATTTGTCGATGGCGACCAGCAGGTGCGTGTAGCCCCCGGGCGCCTTCTACAAGGGGCCGACGAGGTCCAGACCCCACACAGCAAAGGGCCAGGTGATGGGTATCGTTTGCAGAGCCTGAGCGGGCAGGTGGGTCTGCTTCACATAGAATTGACACCCTTCACAGGTGCGGACAATTCTAGCGGCGTCGGCCACCGCCGTCGGCCAGTAGAAGCCTTGTCGGAAAGCATTCCCGACAAGGGCTCGAGGCGCTGCGTGATGGCCGCAAGCCCCCGAGTGTATCTCTCGCAGGAGTTCCTGACCTTCGGCGACGGAGATGCATCGCTGGAGGATGCCTGAGGGGCTGCGGTGGTAGAGCTCCTTCTCATCGCCCAGCAAGATGAACGACTTGGCGCGCCGCGCCACCCGTCGAGCCTCGGCTCGGTCGAGGGGTAGCTCTCCTTGGCGGAGATATTGCAGGTACGGGGTCTGCCAGTTTCGATCAGGCGTGACCCCGCTTCGCTCCTCCTCGACGCGCAGTGCCTCACCCTCGGGGGCCGAGGGTACCTCGGGCTGATCTGAGGGCGCCTCGGGCCGAGCTGAGGATGCCTCGAGCTGTGCCGAGGGTACCTCGGGCTGGGCCGAGGGTACCTCGGACTGGGCCGAGGTCGCCTCAGGCTCGGGCGTGTCGTCGATCTTGATGGAGGGTTGATGCAGATCCCAGGAGAAGACGTCCGGGGGAACCGTTGTTCGCCCCGAGGCTATTTTAGCCAGCTCGTCCGCAGTCTCGTTGTAGCGCCGGGCGATGTGGTTAAGCTCGAGCCTGTAGAACTTGTCCTCCAAGCGCCGAACCTCATCGCAGTAGGCCTCCATCTTCGGGTCGCGGCAGTGGGAGTTCTTCATGACTAGGTCGATGACGAGCTGCGAGTCACCGCGGGCGTCGAGGCGCCGGACCCCTAGCTCGATGGCGATCCGCAACCCGTTGACCAGAGCCTCGTACTCAACCACATTGTTGGACGCCGGGAAATGGAGGCGTAGCACATAGCGTAGGTGTTTCCCGAGGGGCGAGATGAAGAGTAGGCCTGCGCCGGCTCCCGTCTTCATCAGCGACCCGTCAAAAAACATGGTCCAGAGCTCCGGTTGGATCGGAGCCATCGGTAGTTGGGTGTCGACCCATTCGGCCACGAAGTCCGCCAAAACCTGGGACTTGATGGCCTTCCGAGGGGCGAACGAGATTGTCTCGCCCATGATTTCCACCGCCCACTTTGCAATCCTACCCGAGGCCTCTCGGCACTGGATGATCTCCCCCAGGGGGAAGGATGACACCACAGTTACCGGATGAGACTCGAAGTAGTGTTGCAACTTCCGCCGTGTCAGGATCACTGCATACAGCAGCTTCTGAACTTGTGGGTAGCGGACCTTGGTTTCGGACAGTACCTCGCTGACGAAGTAAATTGGCCTCTGAACGAGCAATGCATGCCCCTCTTCTTGCCTCTCGACCACAATCGCGGCGCTAACCACCTGAGTGGTCGCGGCGACGTAGACCAAGAGGGCTTCTCCGGCAGCTGGAGGCACCAAGATAGGCGCCTTTGTGAGGAGCGCCTTCAAGTTCCCGAGCGCTTCCTCGGCCTCGGGGGTCCAAGTGAAGCACTCGGCCTTCCTTAAGAGGCGGTACAGAGGTAGACCTCTTTCGCCGAGGCGTGAGATGAAACGGCTCAGAGCCGCGAGACATCCCATGACCCTCTGTACGCCTTTTAAGTCCTTGATGGGCCCCATGCTGGTGATGGCTGCGATCTTCTCCAGGTTGGCTTCGATGCCCCGCTCGGAGACGATGAATCCCAAGAGCATGCCTCGGGGCACCCCGAAGACACACTTCTCGGGATTGAGCTTGACGCCTTTCGCCTTGAGGCATCGGAATGTCACTTCAAGGTCGGAAAGGAGGTCGGAAGCTTTCCTCGTCTTGACTACGATGTCATCGACGTAGGCCTCGACCGTGCGGCCAATGTGTTCACCGAACACATGGTTCATGCACCGCTGGTACGTCGCGCCCGCATTCCTCAAGCCGAACGGCATGGTGACATAGCAGTACATGCCGAAGGGTGTGATGAAAGAAGTCGCGAGCTGGTCGGACTCTTTCATCCTGATTTGATGATACCCTGAGTAGGCATCGAGGAAAGACAGGGTTTCGCACCCAGCAGTGGAATCCACGATTTGATCGATGCGAGGCAGTGGGTAGGGAACCTTCGGACATGCTTTGTTGAGACCAGTGTAGTCTACACACATCCGCCATTTCCCCCATTTCTTTCTCACAAGCACAGGGTTGGCAAGCCATTCGGGATGGAATACCTCTTTGATGAACCCTGCCGCCATTAGCTTGTGGATCTCCTCGCCTATCGCTCTGCGCTTCTCCTCGTCGAATCGGCGCAGAGGCTGCTTGACGGGTCGGGCTCCGGCTCGAATGTCTAGCGAGTGCTCGGCGACATCCCTCAGTATGTCGGGCATGTCCGAGGGACTCGACGCGAAGACGTCGGCGTTCGCGCGGAGAAAGTCGACGAGCACTGCTTCCTATTTGGGATCGAGCCCGGAGCCGATCCGGATCTGCTTAGAGGCGTCGCCGCTGGGGTCGAGGGGGACGACCTTAACCGTCTCCACTGGCTCAAAGTTGCCGGCATGACGTTTCACATTTGGCACCTCCTTAGAGAGGATTTCTAGGTCGGCGATGAGGACCTCGGACTCGGCGAGGGCCTCGGCGTACTCCACGCACTCCACGTCGCATTCGAACGCGTGTTTGTACGTGGGGCCGACGGTGATGACCCCGTTGGGGCCCGACATCTTGAGCTTCAGGTAGGTGTAGTTGGGGACGGCCATGAACTTCGCGTAGCATGGTCTTCCCAGTACCGCGTGGTAGGTTCCTCGGAACCCGACCACCTCGAACGTCAGGGTCTCCCTTCGGAAGTTGGAGGGTGTCCCGAAGCAGACAGGGAGGTCGAGTTGTCCGAGGGGCTGGACACGCTTCCCGGGAATGATCCCATGGAAGGGCGCAGCGCCTGCTCGGACGGAGGACAGATCGACACGCAGGAGCCTGAGGGTCTCGGCGTAGATGATGTTGAGGCTGCTGCCTCCGTCCATGAGGACTTTGGTGAGCCTGACATCGCCGATGACGGGGTCGACGACGAGTGGGTATTTCCCCGGGCTCGGCACGTGGTCGGGGTGGTCGGCTTGGTCGAAGGTGATGGGCTTGTCGGACCAGTCTAGGTAGACTGGCGCCGCCACCTTCACCGCACAGACCTCCCGACGCTCTTGCTTGCGGTGCCGAGCCGAGGCATTCGCCGCTTGCCCACCGTAGATCATGAAGCAGTCGCGGACCTCGGGGAACCCTCCTGCTTGGTGATCTTCCTTCTTGTCGTTGTCGCGGGTCCTGCCACCCTCCGCGGGTGGCCCGGCCCTGTGGAAGTGGCGCCGAAGCATGACGCACTCCTCAAGGGTGTGCTTGACGGGCCCCTGGTGATAGGGGCACGGCTCCTTGAGCATCTTGTCGAAGAGGTTGGCACCTCCGGGGGGTTTCCGAGGGTTCTTGTACTCGGCGGCGGCGACAAGGTCCGCGTCGGCGGCGTCGCGTTTCGCTTGCGACTTCTTCTTGCCTTTCTTCTTGGCGCCGCGCTGAGTTGACGCCTCGGGAGCATCTTCCGGTGGGCGGCCCTAGGGCTGCTTGTCCTTCCGGAAGATAGCCTCGACCGCTTCCTGGCCGGAGGCGAACTTGGTGGCGATGTCCATCAGCTCGCTCGCCCTGGTGGGGGTTTTGCGACCCAACTTGCTCACCAGGTCGCAGCAGGTGGTGCCGGCGAGGAACGCGCCGATGACATCCGAGTCGGTGATGTTGGGCAGCTCGGTGCGCTGCTTCGAGAATCGCCGGATGTAGTCCCAGAGAGACTCTCCCGGCTGCTGCCGGCAGCTTCGGAGGTCCCAGGAATTCCCGGGGCGCATGTACGTGCCCTGGAAATTGCCGGCGAAGGCTTGGACTAGGTCGTCCCAGTTGGAGATCTGCCCCGGAGGCAGGTGCTCCAACCAGGCGCGAGCGGTGTCGGAGAGGAACAGGGGGAGGTTGCGGATGATGAGGTTGTCATTGTCCGTTCCACCCAGTTGGCAGGCCAGACGGTAGTCCGCGAGCCACAGTTCCGGTCTCGTTTCCCCCGAGTACTTTGTGATAGTAGTCGGGGGTCGGAACCGGGTCGGGAACGGTGCCCGTCGGATGGCCCGGCTGAAGGCCTGCGGACCGGGTGGTTCGGGCGAGGGACTCCGATCCTCCCCGCTGTCGTAGCGTCCCCCACGCCTGTGGTGGTAGCCTCGGCGCACCCTCTCGTCGAGGTGGGCCCGACGGTCGCGGTGATGGTGCTCATTGCCGAGGCGGCCCGGGGCCGCAGGCGCGGTGTTGCGCGTGCGCCCGGTGTAGACCGAGGCTTCCCGCATGAATCGGGAAGTCGCGGCATGAGGTTCCGAGGGGTATCCCTGCCTTCGGGAGGCAGAGCTCTCGGCCCGTCGGACCGCGGCGCCTTCCAGGAGATTCTTGAGTTCCCCCTGGATTCACCGGCCCTCGGTGGTTGATGGCTCCGGCATCGCGCGGAGAAGCATCGCTGCTGCAGCCAGGTTCTGGCCGACCCCACTAGATGCGGGTGGCGGTCTGACCCTGACGTCGTCGGTGACGCGGTGCTGGAAGCCCTGGGGCAGATGACGTATTTCTCCGGCCGGGGGTTGGCCCGCCCATGCCTGCCCGACGTCCCGGCGGATCGGCTCAAGCGCCCCTGCTCCCTCGTCGAGCCTGGCTTGCACCCCGCGGATTTGCTCGAGCTGTGGGTCATGGCCCCCCGCCTGAAAGGGGACCACAGCTAGCTCCCGTGGGATATCGACGCGGGGCACCGGCCTAGGGAGATCACCGTCCTCCGGCATGCCGAGATGGTTGCCTTCGGAGGGACCCCCTAGATCGACGTGGAAACATTCGCGGCTTGGGCCGTAGTCCTCGTCGCCGAGGCTGCGGCTACCGTCGGAACAGTCGGAGAGGCAGTAGTCACATGCGGTCATGAAGTCCCGCATGGCACCGGGGTTGCCAAGTCCAGAGAAATCCCAACAGATGCTGGGCTCGTCGTCTTCCTCGGACCCAGAGGGCCCGTAGGTCAAGACGTCCGTCAGCCGGTCCCAAGGCGACCGCATGCGAAACCCCAGAGGGTTTGGACTCGCCTCTACGAGAGCGCCCGCCAAAGCGAGGTCGCTAGGCGGGTTGAGGCTGAATCCGAATGACGTGGGATGGGAATCGGTCGGTACCTCTTGGTCGACGAGCAGCGATAAAGTCACGTCGGGAACTGATTGCACCGTCGTCTCAGGTACGAGGGTGACGTCCAGCAAGCTTTTCGCGAGCGCGCTGGCGTCGTCCGCTTGCTCGGGATTGGCGTGTCGCGGGGAGGCGGCGCTCGTCTTCGTCTCAAGCGCGAAGTCGATAGCCAGTGCGCCCCCCGTTGGGGTGCCGGCGCTGTCGACTCGCTCGACAGCCGACGAGACGCTGCCTCCTGCTTGGCCTTCGTTGCCCTGCCTTCCCCTCCGTCGGCGGGGAAGAGGACGGGATGAGCTCGAAGGTTGTTCTTCCACCACGCGGGGAAGACGTCGTCGGTTCCGCCGCCGGCGGGCGGGCTGTCGGCCGCCATTGTCGTTGTCGCGCGGCGGTGGAAGGAGTATCATGTCGTAGCTGCCGTCGAGGGACATGAACTCAAGACTCCCGAAACGGAGCACCGTCCCGGGTTGGAGAGGTCGCTGGAGACTGCCCATCTGGAGCTTGACGGGAAGCTGTTCGTCAACACGCAGCAGGCCCCTACCTGGCGCGCCAACTGTCGGCGTTTCGAGACCGGGGGTCCCTGGGCCGACGAGTGAGTGTCGCCGCGTGCCCCAGCCCAGATGGGTCGAGCGCGAGGGCGAGCGCGAAGGGGGGAGAGGGAGGAGGCCGGAGACCGGCGTGAGAGAGGTGGGAATCCCGCGGCCTTCGTGTTCGTCCCGCGCCCAGGTCGGGTGCGCTTGCAGTAGGGGGTTACAAGCGTCCACGCGGGAGAGGGAGCGAGCGGCCCCCAAGCGAGCGCCTGTCTCATCCTCGTCCCCGCGCGGCCAACCCTCTCTAAGAGGGCCCTGGTCCTTCCTTTTATAGGCGTAAGGAGAGGATCCAGGTGTACAATGGGGGGTGTAGCAGAGTGCTACGTGTCTAGCGGAGGAGAGCTAGCGCCCTAAGTACATGCCGTCGTGGCAGCCGGAGAGACTTTGGCACCCAGCTGGTGTGATGTCGTGGCCGTCGGAGGAGCGATGGAGCCTGGCGGAAGGACAGCTGTCGGAGCGGTTGAGTCCTTGCTGACGTTCTCTTGCCTCCGTAAGGGGGCTGAGAGCCGCCGTCGTCACAGAGTACGCGGGGCGCCATCATTGCCTATCTGGCGGAGCTAGCCAGATGGGACGCCGGTCTTGTTCCCTACGGCCCGAGTCAGCTCGGGGTAGGGTGATGATGGCGCCTCCTGTTGGCGTGGTTGGCCTGCGCCCTAGGTTGGGCGATGTGGAAGCTCCTCCGAAGCCGAGGTCGAGTCTGTCTTCCGCGGCCGAGGTCGAGTCCGAGCCCCTGGGTCGGGCGAGGCGGAGGCCGTCGGCTGAGGCCAGGGCGGAGTCCGAGCCCTGGGGTCGGGCGAAGCGGAGTTTGCCGTCTTCCGGGACTTAGCCCGAGTCCGAGCCCTAGGTCGGGCGGAGCGGAGTTCGTCGTCTTCCGGGACTTAGCCCGAGTCTGAGCCCTGGGTCGGGCGGAGCGGAGTTCGTCGTCTTCCGGGACTTAGCCCGAGTCCGAGCCCTGGGTCGGGCGGAGCGGAGTTCGTCGTCTTCCGGGACTTAGCCCGAGTCCGAGCCCTGGGTCAGGCGGAGCGGAGTTCGTCATCTTCCGGGACTTAGCCCGAGTCCGAGCCCTGGGTCGGGCGGAGCGGAGTTCGCCGTCTTCCGGGACTTAGCTCGAGTCCGAGCCCTGGGTCGGGCGGAGCGGAGTTCGCCGTCTTCCGGGGCTGAGCCCGAGTCCGAGCCCTGGGTCGGGCGAAGCGGAGCTTCCTATGGTGCCTTCGGCAGGGCCTGACTGCCTGTCAGTCTCACTCTGTCAAGTGGCACTGCAGTCGGAGTGGCGCAGGCGGCGCTGTCCTTCTGTCAGGCCGGTCAGTGGAGCAGCGAAGTGACGGCGGTCACTTCGGCTCTGCCGGGGGGCGAGCGTCAGGATAAAGGTGTCAGGCCACCTTTGCATTTAAGGCTCCTACGATTTGGTCGGTCGGTGCGGCGATCTAGTCAGGGTTGCTTCTTAGCGAAGACAGGGCCTCGGGCGAGCCGGTGATACGTTCGCCGTTGGAGGGGGGCCTCGGGCGAGGCAGAAATCCTCCGGGGTCGGCTGCCCTTATCCGAGGCTAGGCTCGGGCGAGGCGTTGATCGAGTCGCTCGAATGGACTGATCCCTGACTTAATCGTGCCCATCAGGCCTTTGCAGCTTCATGCTGATGGGGGTTACCAGCTGAGAATTAGGAGCCTTGAGGGTACCCCTAATTATGGTCCCCGACAGATGTATAAGCGAGAAGGGCCAAGCCAACTTTAATTATGTGATGGTGCTTGCATTCCACAACATTATTTTATTCATGCGCATGAGGACATGACATATAACGAGAGATGCCAAGCTTAGTAAAGAATGAGTTAAGTTTTTGTTATTTGCTTCCCCAGTCTAATTGATGCCAAGAATAAAACATGGATAAAAGGTCGCAGCAAACGGTCTCGATCCAGAAACCCCCGGACCCTGCCCTCCTGTCACTAACGAGTCGACTCACAGGCTACCCACACCGTAAAGGCCCACCTAGGCCCAAGGCGGCAACAACCAAGCCATTCCCCCAAGAGCGGGTGCCGAGTGAGGACAGCGAGGGGATTTTTTGGTGAGAAATGTGGGGGGTCGAACCATCGACCCGGTGAAGGAGACCTCGTCGCTTTCACCACTCGGGCTAAGCCCGATCCTCAAAACTTGGTAGATAAGTTACTTCTGTGATCTACCACAATTGTAGTTAGAGCTGCTAGGGTCACCTCGTCCTCCAGTTCTGTTGCGCCCCTCTAGGTGTATGCAGATCTCACCTCGTCCTCGATTAGCATTATGTCCTTGGCTCATAACATTAACATATATGCTATTAGAGACGATGCCAGCATGGGTCTCAAAATTTAGAAGTAGACCAAACATCTTGCTAACTATGATCAGCTCCTTTCTGGCATAGACAATATAAACTAGTGAGATGTAGTCATCATTGAGGCCTATGAGAATATACTTCACCAATTCTTTATCTTTTAGAGGTCGGCCATCTGTTATCATCTCATCACTTATAGATTTTATCTTCTGAGGCATTCAGAAATAGATAGATTTCCCTTTTTTGGTATTTATTAGGGCCAGCTATACATTAACGGTTCTTGCTCTTGTTTGTGAGGCAAAGGCGCCTTTTGGATCTATGTATAGGCTTCAACTGCGGTTTTGGCTGATGAAACTTAAATCAACATGTATTTTGATAGCGATCAGAGGAGATAGCTCATTGCCTCATTACTTGTTGATCTCTGACTTCTCAATCTTCATACTACGAATTGTTCAGCTTGGTCACTTTTCTCACGTCGCCTTTCTAGAAGATTTTGGTCGATGATGCTTTAGTGTCATTGGTCAAAAAGCCAAACGACTTTGTGCCATCATAATCTGTGCATGTCATAGAATGTGGTTGTACTTTGTCAGGTTTTCGAAGACGGGTAGGCTGAGGAGAGAATTCACGAAGGCAGATGACATTGAACTCGTCATGACTCTAATTACCATGTAAAAGTACATAGGCATTTGGAAGAATCACCAACAGCATAAACTCGGTTCTGCATGTGTTGCATGTTGTATTAGGAATAGCCTCTCATGATGTCGTATATATGTAGAAGCCGATTTTAAGAGTCATAGATAAATACAAAATAGATTTGAACTAGATTCTAGTCTATTTTAGAACTGAAACATATATCTAATTATGATTGTTCATCATACACAATATCTTTTAACAAGTAGTATTGATAGGTTTCTTGCATGAGATGTTGCATATGTTTTTTTTGGGAAATCGACAAAACTAGGGCTATGTGTCTAGATCGTGGTGGATGGTCGATAATGTCGCACACATCTGCGTTATCACCTGTCATCGATAATACTAATCGTTTTAATTCTTTACCTTGTAAGGCTAAGATCACTACACTAGGTATAGAAAAATACAAAATATTATTTTCCATTTTAAAATATATTATTTAAATACAGTTTAAAATGAAAGATATATATAGAAAGTTGATGCTCTTAGCCTAACATGTTGCCTCCCAACCCCGTGACCATAAAGCGGTGTCCTAATGGTTTCCTTTGTTCTCTATAGTAAGGGCTAGTTTGAAAACCCTAAATTTTCACGGGATTTTTATTTTTTCAAGGGAAATTAGTTTATTTTCCTTTGGGAAAATGTAGTTCCCAAACTAGACCTAAAGATAATAATGTAGATTACTGTTGACGGTAAGATCTTTACAACCTATCTTTTAGTTTTAGTATATCTATATAGTAATGAGGTCTTCACTTCACCGTTAATGTATGGTTCACAGTATTTTTAATAAGATGAGTGGTTAAAGCTAGGATTAAAAAAGTGAACGAACGAATTATAAATTGAAACGGATGAAGTATTTATTATAGGGACGGCTGCAGGACCAGAACATTATTTTGGCGGAGCAGGACCTGAACATTATTTTACTTCTAGAAATAACTCAAGACTTCCTTCTCGCACCCAAGCTTGAGTGTGAGTCGCCTTGATTGCTTTCCAATTTCGACCTTCGGCATCCGAAACGTCGCCTTGGCCTTGCCGATGTTGTTATCCTGAATTTGCGTAGCTCTTCCCTCGTGGTTAAGCAATCAGGTTTCATCCGGTAGCGTAATCCGCAAGCTGTACAGCCTCAAGTGTCAATTGCAGCAAGCAAGAAGCGCCGTACAACAGAATTGGTCATTTATGCAGCATTACATGATTGTTCAGTGCAGATCACAGTACTACACGCACGCTAAAGACTTGCAGGGAAGATACAGGTTCGTAGAAAGGTGGTCAGATTCGGAGGCTCTTTTCGCTTTACAACAGGATGAAGGAGAGAGAGAGATGGTCTTTCTTGTGACGCACTTGATGACACGAAATGACAGCACATATACGGGAGTGACTTAAAACAAATGTGATCATGTAGCAGTAGTAACTAGCTAGGTAAAATGCATGGTTGTCAGGCCAGGAGCCAGAAGTTCTTCTGCCACCGGGTGCTGATGAGGTACCCACCGACGCCCTTGCTCTGCTTCCTCACCGCCAGCGTCAGGCACTCCGCCTGGTTGATGCACTGCTCCACAAACTCCTCGCCGCTGCTCCGCAGGAAGCTGCAAAAAGAAAGGGTCACAGCATTGGAATTTGCTCAAACAACGGCTGGTTATCAGACACTGATGTGAAGAGTACTTACTACATTTGCCCTAATAATCCTATCCAACCTAGAGAGGTTCAGCTGCCCCTCCACATGTGATGTCACATTGCAGCAAAAAGTGTACTGTACTCGTATCTCGCTGGCATCTGTGTGCGTGGTTCTTGCTTTTGTTTGGGAGAGATGTATCTAGAAGGACATGCATGGCATCTTGGATTTATGGATTGCACATGGAGCTGCATCCTAAAGGCGTTATTTTCACCCAAAGCCATGGACCCTAGTACTGAACGGTGGCGAGCGAGGATTCTTTACAAATAGTTTGGCCACCACTTGCGAGTAGGCCCTCTCATAATTACATTTTTTACCTGATTTATCTTACAGAAAGTATACATTGAGACGCAAACGCAACTAAATAAGTGCCAATCAGCTCACTCCTGAGCCTTGACCTATTGCTTTTAGGATTGTTTACCTGAGAGGATAAGCTAAATCTGATACTAGTCGAATATTCTGCTGGAATTGCAGACATGTAAATTACTAGTTCTGAAGTCTAAGCTTCGTTTTCCATTTTTAAACGAAACGCTATGGATTGGCATCATGAGAGATTCCCTCACCCCAATTTTACTGGTCCATAGTTGACCTCTGAGAGCTTCACATTTCCGAGACAAATGCAGAGCGGATAAGATAGGAGAAGGGGTACGGGGTGCGGAGTGCCTTACCAGCTTAACCAGCAGGGAGATGGCCTGCACTGGCTGAGCACCAGCACGGAGGCCTCCAGCTTCTTCACCTGGCTGAGCACGGTGCCCAGCTTGGGCCCTTGGATCACAAGCGCTTCGACCTCCACCTACCATCATTCACACCCATTTCTCATCGTGAGCCACCATGACCTCTTCTTCTTTACATTTACAGGGCACAGCACAACAAGACAAAGGAACAGTTGATGCGCCTCTACTGTCGTATTTAAGCAGGCAGGTGCACAGACATTAAAATAACTATGGCGTTGATTGAAGCAAACAGAAACCGGGCAGGATATTGCATTTCATAATGCGATGGTTCATGGTTCCAGATTTTAGGGGACCAGGGAGGAAATAGAGAGCCCTCCTCCAGTCTGTGTTGCTTACTTCCTTTGGAGTTGATTGCTATGGGTTTGTTTGGAACAACTTCACAAAGCCAAAAAAAAAAGTTAATCCAGATTTAGATTTACCTAGATCCACTATAGAGCAGGTCCACTAGTGGTGGAGCAGGGAGCTGGACAGCTGGTGAAGTCAGAGATAGTACAACACCATTTTTATGGTTGTCTACAGAGTTGTCTCGAACCCTGCATATGGTGCCCTTTGGGGACCTAGATCTTGATCCAAGCAGATACAAAAGTGGATTCTGATCTCATCTACCTACGACTACGATCTCCCCAACTGGTTACAAGTATAGAAAGGCAACCTCAACTCCTCAAGTGATGAGTGACTTCTCCAGATTATCTAACAACCAGCCAGAATCCTTCCTTTAAAAAAAACATGAACCCATGAAGTACACTAGTACTGATACATTTGTTGGTGTCATTGTTTTTAATTAAACTCCTAGTGATTCTGTTGTTGGTGTACTCGTTTTCAGTTAACTAATACTACTAATTCTCTTGTGCTGTTCTGCATGGCTCCAAGCATATGCTGCCAACAAAGTTGTTCAAACGAGCACTTCTTACGAGCTAGTAACTAGTTACAATTGAACTCCACTAATCAGCAAATGCAAATGCATGTGTTGTTGCAGGTGTGCACCTCTGGCCTGGAGGCCTTGCAGAGCGTGCCGAGCGAGTTGGCGAGGGAGGAGGCCTCCTCGCCCCTGCCGCTGCCGGAGCGCGGCAGGACGTGGAGCAGCGTGAGGAAGTCCCCCTTGTCGGCGACGTGGGTGAGCGCCCACATCATGGCGTGGTTGGCTCCCGAGCTCTCGTCCACCACCACCATCACCCGCTTCCCCGCGGCAGAGGCCGGCTGCTTCACGCCATTCCCGCTGCCGGCGCCGTAGCCCCTCGCGGCGGCGGCGGCGGCGGCCCGCTTCTTCGACCACCGCCGGGATCCCCTCCTCCCCACGCCGGCGCCGCCGTACTCCTGCTGGTCCATCTGCAGGCCGCCGCAGACCGCTTCGTCGCCGTTGCTCGCGCTCAGCTGCCTCAGGAAGCGGTTCCCCGCGCTGCTCGCCATCTACCGCCTACTGGCTAGCTTCGTGCTGCGGCCTGCGGCTGCGCAATGCAAGCAATGCGCTCGCAACTGTGTGCGAGTGCGAGCAAAGCAAGGTAAGGTGGCGTGTTGGTGCAAGCTCTGCAAGGAGGACGAGTACTGTGTGCGGTGTGATATGGCTACGTGCAGAGGAAAGGCCCCTCGGGGGCTATATGGATGCACGGCGAGGTGGATCAGTGGATGAAAGGACAAGGCCGCGTAAAGCAGAGGTGGTCACGAGCGTATTGGACTAGCAGCGCCACTGCAAACTTATTTATTGAATAGTACTCCTATAAAGATATATGCTAGTCACCTCAGCTAGGAAAGATGTCCGAGAAAAAAAAAGTACTTCCTCTGTCTCAAGTCTCAACATACGTGCTCCATAATATATATATATATATATGATAATTAATAGTTACAATATAAAATTTTATTCGAATATAAAATTTGTTTATAATAAAAAGTAGTTAGAGTTTTAAATGTGGATGCTATTTCATACTCCCTCGGTTCTAAATAAAAATGGTGGTACGAGGTTCTGGCGATCAATTGTTAAAAATATTAACTACGTATTATATATTTAAATAAGTTTATTAAAAATATGTATCATAAATATTAATATTATATATATGGTCTTAGTTAAAATTATTTGACTTCTCTGAAAACAAGAATGGCATTATTTATACGATAGAAGAAATCTAGATTTATTCAAATAATTTGATTTGTCCCAAACATATGATTGCATTGTTTTTTTAGATAGAGAAAATAATGCAATACTAGATTTGATCAAAGCCAAACTATCTTAAACTTCACGGAGCGAATAGAAAATGATATCACATGTACAAGTACAACATAAATACATATGGAAAATATTATTCCATGAAAAATCTAGTGTTCCTTTCATTTTCTAAAATATAATAAGGTTTTGGATTGTTTTAGGTATATAGTTTTTTCCGATACCAACATGTTTTATAATTTAAATTGGAGAGACTACTTTTTAGTATAGTACAAAAAATGTTATTTTTTTATATATAAACTTAGTTAAGATTTGATTTTTTTTAACTAAGCTAAAGTTGTATCTTTTTTAGACCAGGAAGTGCTATCGTCGGCAGAGAATGCACGAGTAAATTAAACAGAAAAGGAGCCCGCAGTACTTGCATGCCTCGCCAGCTCGCCTGGCACATCTCTACAACTATTAAGAGACAATTGTAGACCGTGCCCCCGCCCCCGCCTCCGTGACCCCCGCGCACCCCGCTCAGGTCCGCCCCCATCCCCTCCCTCCCCCCCCCCCCCCCGCAGGTCCGTGACCGTCGCGCCTTCTTCCCCCACACCCCGTCTTCGGATCTGCGACCGTCGCGCCCCCAGCCGTCTGCTTCAACCCCGGGCTGTGAGGAGAAGGAGGACGACGATGCGCAAACTAGCCAGAGAGCGTCACCTTGGACCCTCAGGGTCGCGAGCCATACACGGGCGTCGCTGACGACACCACGCTGCCAACCCTAGCCGCGCCTGCCTTCCTCCCCCGCTTGTCGTCGAGTATCAATGTTTGGAGGTGGGGGCGCCTTCGCCGGTGAGGTACCTGGTGGGGGCAGCGATCATGATGAGCGGTGTGGTGCCTTCCTCCCTCCATGTCCTCCTCCGCGCCGAGCGCGCCCTCCGCGACCGCGACGTCGGCGAGGTCCACATCCCGCTGTCCGAGCTCCTCTCCGGCGCCCCCGACGGCCCCGTCCCCGCCAAGTTCGTCGCCTACCAGGTGCGCAAGATCTCCTCCGGCAAGCCCCAGGGAGTCCTCAACCTCTCGTACAAGCTCGGCGAGGTCGCCAACGGCTACGCCCCCGCCCCGCCGCCCAGTCCGCCTACGCCCAGCCTCCACCGACCGCCGCGTACCCGCCTCCTTCAGGCAAGGTTGATGCCTACCCGCCTCCCGCCGCGTACCCGCCTCCTTCAGGCAAGGCCGACGCGTACGCCCCCCTGCCACCGCATACCCGCCGGCAGCCAAGGCCGACGCGTACCCACCTCCATACGGCGCCTACCCGCCCGCCGGCGGCAAGGCCGACGCTGCTTACCCGCCCTCATCCGGCTACCCACCCACGGCAGGCAAGCCAGGCAAGGGGGGCGAACCGGTGACGGCTTACCCTTCGGCCGGTCCCAGCACGGCGGCGCCCTACGCTGCTCGTCTACCGCAGTACGGCGGCTATGGTTACCCGCCGCAGCAGGCCGCGGGCTACGGCTACCCGTCCCCGCCGCCGCAGCAGGTCGGGTACGGGTACGGCTACCCGCCGCCGCAGGCCGCCGGCTACGGGTACCGGCCTGCTCGGAGGCGCCGTCGGGGGCCTCCTGATCGACGACATGATCTCGGACTCGTCAGCGTACGACGCCGGGTTCGACGATGGCGGCGGCTTCGATTTCTAGCGCGCTCCGGTGGCATGGGTGGTGACGCCACGCCGCGCATCAGAGACGGAGAGGTTCCCGTTTTGGATTTGCCTTTTGTGATTTGTTTCCTTCTGTACGCAATCTATGTAATTGTCAGAACAAAATCAACCAAAATTATGCATACATATATAGTATTGATGCTGAAAGCGTGATATTATAGTTGCACGCAATTTTCTTCTCTTCAGATTTGTGCATGCGGTTTTCTTCTCTTCAGATCTGTGCCAACTTTCGAAATTTTGTCAATCTGGCGATTGTTTAACCAGGCATCTCTAACTCGAAGCTGCTTACTGAGGGACAGCAATTTTGGTGGCGGCGCGTGATAGCTATCGGAGTTTAAAGTCGTGCTGGGCTCTACTCCCATTGGCAAAATTTAAAAGTACTTCACTTCAGCAAGCAATCGTCCGCCGCCGATGGTGTAGAGCATTAGCAGACTACATAAATTCCTCGCCTCCTTGGGGGGGCTCCATGGCCACGAGAAAAAGGATCGATGCTTGCTGATTGCAAGTTGCTATCGTAGTGGACCTAATATTTGACTGGTTGCCTTCTGCTGTTCACCGGCGAAATCAAAAGTTACGGTATTCGTTTACAGCCACTTCGGTTGTTTTTGTAATCTACAGGAAAAACCAGAGTCAAACAACAAGCACAATCTGCAGCAACAATGGCTGTGAAGCACAAGCCGAGCGGGAACTAAACGAAAATAAGTGTGGTTTGGTTCAGAAAATATAACTTAAATAGTAATGGTAATTGTTGGGAGATAATTAGGGACATCTAAATTATTCTCTAATAAATACACTCAGAGAAATAAAGACTAAACTACCGAGAGTGGTGACTGTCGAGCAACCTATATAAAACTTTCGAAATTCTTTTGATTTTTTTATGACAAACTAGAAAGAAAGGGGTGCGCTCCGCGACGCCCTACCTTACGATGTAAAAAAGATATGTGCTATCTTCGTATATATAAGACTGATGCACACCATATACATCATATATAAACATTTTATAGAAACATAAACATATTGCAGGAACATAAACACATTGTAGGATATGATACGACAATATCTCTACTAATTATTAAGGGGGCAGTGTAGACTGCCCCCGCTCCTACCCGCACGCGCTAAGTCCTGCCCCGCAACGGTCGCACGCCCGCGCGCCCCCAGACGCCGCCGCGAAACCGCCGCTCCCGCACACCTGCGCCGCGAAACAACCGCTCCCGCACGCCCGCGCCGCGAAACCACCGCTCCCGCAACGCCCGCGCCAGCGAATCCCGCACGCCCGCAACGCCCGCAGCCGCCGCACGACCCGCTGTCCGCCGCTTCCCCCAATCCCGCAAAGACCGCCCGCGCCAGCGAAAACCCCACGCCGTCCCCGGTCAAGTGAGGTTCGGAGCTCAGAGCCTTGCGATCTCTCGGCTGTGCACGCAAGATGGTGAGATTGGCGCTGTGATTTCCATTTATTCTTGGTTGCGAGGATCTGTGGCTTCTGTCTGTGTTTGAATCTTAGGGTTTAAGTTCTGTTTTAGTGGGAAGATCACGTATCTGATGGGCTGCGGTCTGCGATTCCCCTTTGTGATGAGTTGTTTGATTACTTACTCATCCTGATCCCTGTTCTTATGCTTAATGCCTCGCTCGGATCCATTCCCTACTGGTTTAGTTATCTGAGAAAGCACAAGGAGGAAGAGGATGTGATCACTGAAGAGGTAGTTAATTTTATTCTTTTCCTTGTTCTATGTTGGCCCCGTTGTTTAGGATCCCAGCCTCACAGGCCCAATGTGATTGTGCTGTGCGTTATGATTTACAAAACTTGAACTTAGTGAAGTCTGTTGAATTTTGATGGGATCCCCAGAATGTAGTGGAGTCAACACAAAACTGATCATGGTGTTAAATCAGGAACATTACTGTTCAACCATATTAGCACCATTGTCGTCAACTCGTCAAGACCGTGTTTTGGACACAGAAAAATAAGTCAACCTTGTTTTTTTCTGGCTTCAAGATTACTAAAACATGGATATGGATAAAGTAAGGAGTAGACTGAGAAGACAGTGAGGTGTAGCATGGATATGGATTGTGAATTCTGCCTCTTGATGAAAAAGACGTCAACAGACGTGTTCTAAAATAATTTGTAAATTCTGAATCCTACTAACTGTGCTGGTGCTGCCAAAGAGGAAGATATTAATATGCCATGTTTTGTTTTGCAGGATTTGCAGAACATATTGTCTAAGTTGTGTGATCAGTACCAATATTGCCTTTATTGTGGATGCAAAGTGAGCTTTGTTCTGGAAACTCAATTTTTTTATACAACATCTTCTATACCTTTTAAAACTGGATGCCTTTTCCTACTTTGTTCAGTATGAATCACCAGAAGTGCTGGCAAATGAATGCCCCGGTCCTGATAATACTGTTAGCCCTTTTTTCAGCATCCAAAATTTTTTACCCTTCTTAATTTAGTAATAACATCTCCTTGTCTGTTGACAGACTGCTTCCTTGTATAGGTGTTGTTTCATCTTTCATCCATCTCATGTACATATGTTCAAGATGGCGTCATTGGTTCCTCGGCAGAATGGGATGCAAAGGTTCGAGGCATTAGTGATAACCCCTCTGCTATTATGTTACTGTCCAATGTCCTTTGGAAAATACCAGATCGCGCCATTTCCCATGACACATCACCTTTGACTATATATGCTACCAGTTCAATAAGGTACATTATTACTTTTAAATGTTTTACATATGATTTTAACTTGTTCATTCATTCAAGTAATATCTTTTCCAGCAATATTTGAAGTCTGTACTTGGCTATTATGGAAGGGTAATTAATATCTTCTATGTTCTCTATGAATGTTTGAAGCAGTATCAATCTGGAACACAATATGCTAATGGATTTGCAGTGGAGGATATTGTACGATAATCTCTAATCCTATGCGGTAAAGCATTTTGCTGATTCAGTTATTGTGAAAGATGCACATACTGGCTTACTGCTATGACAGACTCGATATTGTTTGAAAGAGGAGGCCTCCCGGCTCCAGGATGGTAAAGTCAGCTTATTACTCTTCGTTTCCTCTGGTTCTGTAAAGATCTTAAATTCCTTCCATATTGTGTATTTCAGGATTCTGGGCTTTGGTGGCTCCACTGTGTCATTGTTTGCCCAGGTGGAAATCATGATGTCCTGCTTAGAAATCCACAATGCTCTATTGTCCATTGACTATGGTGCAGTAATCTCTTCCAATAGGTCCACTGTGTGCAGAGTGCAGTGAACAGTGAAACATTGGAGGACACGATATAGAAAGGCGTCAACCGTCGACATTGAGAAACTGAATCCTGCCTTTCTTTTTCATGCGAGAGCTGCCAGAGCTTCACATGGTTTCACTGTGAAGACAGGTGCGGAGGTCCCTCTTCACCATGGATTTATATAGAGAGTAGAGGGCATCATAGTACTTCGCATCTCAATGTATTTTACCATTATATCTTCACTGTGAAGACAGGTGCGGAGGTCCCTCTTCACCATGGATTTATATAGAGAGTAGAAGGGCATCATAGTACTTCGCATCTCAATGTATTTTACCATTATATCTTGACTCCGTAGCAACGCACGGACATACACCTAGTATATATTAGTATATTATTTGGCTTTGTAACTGCAGCTGACGCTGTAAAATAAAATTTACTGGAATAAGCCAGGGAGGGAGGGATCACATCATAGATGCTCGCTGCCATTCGTGTTTTGCGAGGGTAGGTAGGTGTAGGTAGATTCTTCTTGGCCTACCAATTTCACATGCGTACGGATGTTTTCGATGGGTGCCCGCCGAGGGAATACGGCAGGTTTCGTTGGGATTGTTAGCTCCAAAACCTTGATGGATTGGTCAATACGGCACCATCAATCGCTCGCAATAATGTGCGGGATTCTTGGCCGTATCTCTCCAGGTCTCCACACGTACGTACGTACGTATGCGTTCCAGGAATTTCAGGCCAGGTTAATTAACAGAGATAAAAGAATAGACTATTCTCAACAGATCTGAATTGCCTAGAGATAACACCACCTCGCTCGTTAGAATTTGGCGGGACCCAGCCAGCAGCCTACGCAAAATTGACGTCCACACGACGCGCCCAATAAAATTTCACCTGACTGACCTCTCGGTTAAGTACTCTGCTGCTGATCTGCTCGTGACGACCGACGAGCTACGGCGGCCTACCGCCTACGGGCCGGGGCTTCTGGCTCTGGCTCTGGGGCCCTCAGAAAGAGCACCAAGAGGGAAGCCGGAAATGGAAGCCGTCCAGAGTTGGGCACGATCACGTGTGCGCGAACCAGGACCCGTCCCCGTCGACGCGTCAGGTATACTCAGGTCTTGTGCGTTTCCTGTGGGAGCTGACGGGCCGACGTGGGCAATATGGGGGTGGTCAGTGGTGTACCGGTGGGTGCACGGATCGCACTGTGTGGTGCAGCGAAAAGCTGACGACCCTCGCTCACCTCCGTAGCTGATCGAGCGTTTAGGGCTTGTGAGCCACAAAACCGGAGGGAATTAGAGAGGGGCTAAAATCCCCTCCTTATTCAATCCCTCCTTATTCAAAATTGAATATGAAGAGGATTTTAGCCCTCCAATCCCCTACGGTATTTGGACTCTCAAACTAGCCCTTAGTAAAAGCCTCCGTAACCATATATCATAGGGGTTAGTGGCGGAGTACGGATCGAGCACCCATTATGGCTAAATATGTTTGGTTAGTGATAAACTGATAAATGCATATTAGTTCCAATATAATCAACAGGTTCTACAAGTTCAAAGCCCTGCTCATGCAGCATTTTTATCTCTAAACGATCCGTTGGGTATTGCAGGTGCTTTTGGATCATCTCTCTTGTACTAGGGCGACTCCTGCGTGTGCAGCCAAAGGGTCGAAGGGACACACTGTGTGGCGTGTACATGTGCGTACAAGTACGGTGGTAAGAGTATATACAGACCATTCAAAACTTATTTGGATAGTCTTGTATTCACCTCAATCTACAGTAAAACTAGTTTGGTAGCCACAAGACATGAGAAAATTTGAGGTCTAAAGTCTCCTCCTTATGCAATTGAATAAGAATGTGGTTTTAGACTCTCTAATCCTCTCCGGTCTTGTGTCTTCCAAACTAGCCCGTATTAAGATAGATTAAGATATAAGTTAATTTAAGACATACTATAATTTATTTTAATAAATATGGATTAAGACGAATAAAGAGTGTCGAAACAAGATTTGAAGATGTGACCATATAGATTGAGATGAATAAAGAATATCAAACAAGAAGGGTCAGGAGGAGAGGGCAGCGGTGGCCACAGTAAAGTAAACAGTGGTACCTCGTGGCCCATATATTATTATTAATTACAATTATGATTTTTCCTACCGGCACAAGCAATCATTTCCCGTGTCCGTGTCCGTGTCCGTGTCTGTGCGCCAAGCTCCCGTCACCACGCCAGGCCACGCTGACACGAACGCATGGTCGGAGCGCCCTCTACACACAAACAAGAGGCAACCTGCACTTGCTCGATGCACTTTGATTAAACTAGTTGTCTGACCTTGATTCCCAGGTTAATGCGTACTTATGTCCTAGAGGATTGAGAATCCGCACGCATCACGTTTTGGCTGCTGTCGTCTTGCTACTCTGATCGTACAGATATTGATTTTGGGGTCAGCTTTTCTGCGGATAACGCTAGATTCAGAGTTGGGCTAGATACAGTGTGTGCGGCCGCGGCCGCGGCCGCGGCGCTGCGGATATTACAGGTCGGAAAATACCCCGGACGTGGAACGGCAATACGCTCGTCGCTCGGTTTCACTTTCACCCACCGACACAGCGCGCGACAAAGAAGCACCCGCATCACGTCCAGGGGAATGAAACCGACCGGGCGCCTCGCGCGTGTCCGTGCGCCGCAGCGTACCAGCGGAAGCCCCGGACCCGTTCGACGTCCCCGTGCTCGGCAGCCGGGTGGCCGGCGGGGAGGTCATCGCCGCATTCACGAGACCAGATCAGAACACGACGGAACGGACGTAGGATACGATAGGACGAGCCGAGAAAAGGAGGAATCGTGCGGCCGCCAGCGGAGGAGCGGCCCTGCGACGGCGGCAGGGCTTGACAGGGCGAGCAGCGGACTTGAATGCACCCCGGGTATTTCGCTTACTTCACTCCAGTCCTGACTACCACAGCCTGGTCTAGCTCCGTAGCGCCCCGTGTCTCGTCTCGTTCGTTCGATCGAAGCCAACGACGGTTCATGGGTGCGGTTTTGGTGCCCCTGTCACGGGCAACAGTACTCGAGTTCGCGACTGTTTCGACCTGCAGCTTTGCCGAACACTGCAGGGCAGTCTGCGTCCACTGTTGGTCTGGTTACGTCGGGCGCGTGATTGTGCGAGCTGGCAAGCTAAGCTGTACCGTTCTACGTCTACCGCGGGGTTTTCGTTTTCAAAATGCCGGAGGAGTCCGGACAGCGGCGGGGCAAGCAGAGGTGAGAAGAGGTGCAAGTGCAACATCGTTTTTTTAATTTTTCATCATCTTTTTCTCTGTGTTTGTCAGAGTCCCTGTTAACAATTCAACGATACGAGTAAAAAGCCTTGAATGCGCAGTCCAGAAAAAATGGCGATGTACTGCAGCATCACCGGATGGCGTTCGATGGACGTTGGTCCGGCTTTGGAGAAGCTGAAGCCGACATGTCACAGGACACTGGTCCGTGTGAGAGTACGGATTAGGGTCGCTTGTGTTGTGTGTGACAGGGGACGGGCCTGCATAAACGGCAGACGTTGCGGCGGGCCGACCGGCCGTGGGTGGCAGCCACGCCGCGGACTTTTGGAGCGATGTATGTGCGAGCTGACTCCGAGCCCGGTTAAACGCCACTGTTTTCTTACTCAGCCCATCATCGCCCGCCCTTTTTGGGGCCGCCACGACCCAGCCCACTACCGCACGCTCGCGTGGAGCGGGCAGCACCAGAGGCGACCGGGTCAGCCCATGCGTCTTCGCCGTCCGTCCGTCCGTCCGTCACAAGGGCCGCTGTGCGGTACCGTACCATGGAGGAATGGAACACGTGGAAAATACCTGGGCCTGGTCATGTTGGCCCATAAATTTTATTTTACGTCTTTATTGTTGGATGTGGCCTGCTGTCTGCTGCACTTGTTGTTCGTCCTTTATTTATCGGGTCGTTCACTGAACCAGAGCATCGGAATCTTGCAACCACCGTGTTGCAGCTGGGAGGATTTGCCGATCCACAGAACGAGAGGTGCGAACAGGGAGTACCATGCCGCCAACACTGAGGTGCTTTGCGTCAGGATCTTTGCACAGGACACAGGAGTTGAATGTCTGGCAGTTGGCAAAGCGTGCGCTGCGGCGTGGCACTTTCTCCGCTCCCAAAAGCCAGACCAAAGAACGATGCTAATGCTACCGCGCGGGAGGAGCCGTGGAGGCGTTGCGCTAACGCCAGAATCGCCAATGCAACGCGACGGCAGCCAGCGGCGACCGGCATCGTGGCCGCAACGTCCATGCATGCGTCCTGGCTTATCGTGTCCTGATCGGGCAGCCAGCAGCCCCCCCTCAGACAGAAGGTAGATTTCTCTCGCCCCAATACAATACTGACCGCATCATGACCCGGCCGGCAAGCTATGGCCGCAGACGCTGCTGCCACCCGGGCGTTCCATTCCATCCATGATTCACCTGACACGCAGAAACCTCGCGTCTTCTACTCGTGCTCCGCGATCTTTACAGCCAAAGCCCTGCCTGCCCGCGACTGCGACCAAGGGACGAGCGAGTCGCAGACTCGTAGCTGTTCGCTGCTCCTCGCTAGTCGCAGCCGCTGCCAGCTGCTCCTCGCGACCGGACCGGCGCAGATCATTAGTACTACTGATTCTGAGATCGTGTTGCCCACCGGCCGGGACAGGGGGCCGTATTAAAATCGGGGCCGGCCGAGTTAAGCCGGGGCATTAGCCATCATGCCATGTCCAAAAAGGACAAGAGCAAATAATCAGGCGGGAGCCTTTTGGGGGCAGCTGTCTAGGACGAGCGCCCTACGAACGCAGCACCATCATGACCACATCCTTGCTGCCTGCCTGTGAATTTTTAATATATATCTAAGCAAATTACTAGGTACATGATCTTAAAAATAAGCAAATGATAACATCTATAAGGCAAATGTAACTTAGGAAGTGCTGAATAGAGCCAACAACTATCACCAAAGCTGCTCAACAATCCCACAATCATCGAGTTGTCTAGGTGACAATAATCACCGAGAGTAATAGGTGTAGAACTAGCCCTAGTCAATCCTATAGTGCCACAAGAAGCATGAACACTATGCAAAACATTAGGATCAGTCCAATTCTCACCTAAGTGATGACCTATGTGATCCAAGTGAGTGGAGCGTGTATCTCAATCCTCAAGATGTGTATACAAGTGCAATAGGTCATGGTATTCTCACCAAGGTCAACCAATGGTATATCTGCAGCTCCTCAAAGGAATCTAGCCACTATAACTCCACTCACAGATATTAGGGCCACCACACATGTCTAGTGCTTAGCTAGATGTTGCACCAAACACGTCGGAGCCCATCCAATGACTATAATCTCAACTGTCAAAAACTAGCCATTAACCTTGTCAGATATCTGGTCCGAGCACCAAATAGGTCACAAGACATATTCAGTTTGTTGTAGATCGAACTATGCAGATTTATAAGTTCTTTGAGTTCCATATCTAGTGTGCTACCTAAGGCCACACCGAACACATTAACTGAGTTATATGACACATCTAGTGGGTCACCTAGTGCTACACTGGACATGTTTAGTATTAATCATCTGGTGCACACCAAACATGTGGTGATGTGGCTGGAAAGTGTATACTAAAACCTAGCTATACCCATATAAAGTGTCATAATCGGTGCCTTATCAGACACGTCCGATGCACTTTGAAAATCTGAACTGAGAGTGTTTTATTCTCTCTTTTCAAGTGAGCTAACACTCAAATATTTTGGCAAACATGTTAGAGTCTTGTAGCATTTTCAAGGTGTTTTTAATAAATATTTTAGGTTGCTCTCATGTGTGTCACTAAGTCCTTTATGAAATGCTTATGATTTGAACACCTAGTGAAACTAAATGAGTGGGTTGCCCAATTAAACTTGAAAGTCGCCTAGAGGGGGGGGTGAATAGGGCGAAACTGAAATTTATAAAGTTAATCACAACTACAAGCCGGGTTAGCGTTAGAAATAATAATGAGTCCGAGAGAGAGGGTGCAAAAACAAATCGCAAGCGAATAAAGAGTGTGACACGCAGATTTGTTTTACCGAGGTTCGGTTCTTGCAAACCTACTCCCCCGTTGAGGTGGTCACAAAGACCGGGTCTCTTTCAACCCTTTCCCTCTCTCAAACGGTCCCTCGGACCGAGTGAGCTTCTTCTTCTCAATCAAATGGGAACAAACTTCCCCGCAACGACCACCACACAATTGGTGTCTCTTGCCTCGGTTACAATTGAGTTGTTCACAAGAAAGAATGAAAGAAAGAAGCAATCCAAGCGCAAGAGCTCAAAAGAACACAACAAATCTCTCTCACTAATCACTAAAGCTTTGTGTGGAATTGGGAGAGGATTTGATCACTTGGGTGTGTCTAGAATTGAATGCTAGAGCTCTTGTAAGTAGTTGGAAGGTGGAAAACTTGGATGACTTGAATGTGGGGTGGTTGGGGGTATTTATAACCCCAACCACCAAACTAGCCGTTTGGTGGAGGCTGCTGTCGCATGGCGCACCGGACAGTCTGGTGCGCCAACCACGTCACCTGGCCGTTGGGTTCAGACCGTTGGAGCTCTGTCTTGTGGGCCCGCCTGGCTGTCCGGTGGCGCACCGGACAAGTCCTGTAGACTGTCCGGTGTGCCACCCGCGCGTGCACTGCTCCTCTGCGCGCGCAGGCGCGCATTTAATGCGTTGCAATCGACCGTTGCGCGCGAAGTAGCCGTTGCTCCGCTGGCTCACCGGACAGTCCGGTGTGCACCAGACATGTCCGGTGAATTTTAGCGGAGCGGAGATCCGAAGCTAGCGAGTTCAGAGTCGCTCTCTCCTGGGGCACCGGACACTGTCCGGTGGTGCACCGGATAGTCCGATGAATTATAGCGAAGCGCCTCTGAGAATTCTCGAAGGTGAAGTGTTCAGCTTGGAGTCCCCTGGCACACCGGATAGTCCGGTGGCACACCGGACAGTCCGGTGCGCCAAACCAGGGCACACTTCGGTTATCCCTTGCTCTTTTTGTTGAACCATTTTCTTGGTCTTTTTATTGGCTTTTTGTGAACCTCTGGCACCTGTAGAACTTATAGACTAGAGCAAACTAGTTAGTCCAATTATTTGTGTTGGGCAATTCAACCACCAAAATCAATTAGGAAATAGGTGTAAGCCTAATTCCCTTTCAATCTCCCCCCTTTTTGGTGATTGATGCCAACACAAACCAAAGCAAGTATAGAAGTGCATAATTGAACTAGTTTGCATAATGTAAGTGCAAAAGGATACTTGGAATTGAGCCAATATAAATACTTATAAGATACACATGGATTGTTTCTTTAATTTTAACATTTTGGACCACGCTTGCACCATATGTTTTGTTTTTGCAAATTCTTTTGTAAATTCTTTTCAAAGTCCTTTTGCAAATAGTCAAAGGTAAATGAATAAGATTTTGAGAAGCATTTTCAAGATTTGAAATTTTCTCCTCCTGTTTGAAATGCTTTTCCTTTGACTAAACAAAACTTCCCCTCAATAAATTCTCCTCTTAGTATTCAAGAGGGTTTTGAGATACCAATTTTTGAAGGTGCCGCTTTCTCCCCCTTTTGAACACAATAAGATACCAATTTGAAAATCATTAGTTTAAAATAAGGTGGTGGTGCGGTCCTTTTGCTTTGGGCTAATACTTTCTCCCCCTTTGGCATGAATCGCCAAAAACGGATACTTAGAGTGAAATATAAGCCCTTTCCTAACTACTTTCTCCCCTTTGGCAAATAAACATATGAGTGAAGATTATACCAAAGATGGAGAGTTGCTCGGAGCGACGGCGAAGGATGGAGTTGATGGAGCGGAGTGGAAGCCTTTGTCTTCGCCGAAGACTCCAATTCCCTTTCAATACACCTATGACTTGGTTTGAAATTCACTTGAAAACACATTAGTCATAGCATATATGAAAGAGACATGATCAAAGGTATATGAATGAGCTATGTATGCAAGACATCAAAAGAAATTTCTAGAATCAAGAATATTTAGCTCATGTCTAAGTTTGTTAAAGGTTTGTTCATCAAGTGGCTTGGTAAAGATATCGGCTAATTGATCCTTAGTGTTAATATATGCAATCTCGATATCTCCCTTTTGTTGGTGATCCCTTAGAAAATGATACCGAATGACTATGTGTTTAGTGCGGCTATGCTCAACGGGATTATCCGCCATGCGGATTGCACTCTCATTATCACATAGAAGAGGAACTTTGGTTAATTTGTAACCATAGTCCCTAAGGGTTTGCCTCATCCAAAGTAGTTGCGCGCAACAATGGCCTGCGACAATGTACTCAGCTTCGGCGGTAGAAAGAGCTACGGAATTTTGCTTCTTTGAAGCCCAAGACACCAAGGATCTTCCCAAGAACTGGCAAGTCCCTGATGTGCTCTTTCTATTGATTTTACACCCCGCCCAATCGGCATCCGAATAACCAATCAAATCAAATGTGGATCCCCTAGGATACTAAAGCCCAAACTTAGGAGTATAAACTAAATATCTCAAGATTCGTTTTACGGCCGTAAGGTGAGCTTCCTTAGGGTCGGCTTGGAATCTTACACACATGCATACAGAAAGCATAATATCCGGTCGAGATGCACATAAATAGAGTAGTGAACCTATCATCGACTGGTATACCTTTTGATCTACGAATTTACCTTCCGTGTCAAGGTCGAGATGCCCATTAGTTCCCATGGGTGTCTTGATGGGCTTAGCATCCTTCATCCCAAACTTGCTTAGAATATCTTGAGTATACTTCGTTTGGCTTAGTAAGGTGCCCTCTTGGAGTTGCTTCACTTGAAATCCCAAGAAGTATTTCAACTCCCCCATCATTGACATCTCGAATTTTTGTGTCATGATCCTACTAAATTCCTCACACGTAGATTCGTTAGTAGACCCAAATATAATATCATCAACATAAATTTGGCATACAAACAAATCATTGTCAAGAGTTTTAGTAAATAAAGTAGGATCGGCCTTTCCGACTTTGAAGTCATTAGTGATAAGGAAATCTCTAAGGCATTCATACCATGCTCTTGGGGCTTGCTTGAGCCCATAAAGCGCCTTAGAGAGTTTATAAACATGGTTAGGATACTCACTATCTTCAAAGCCGGGAGGTTGCTCAACATAGACCTCTTCCTTGGTCGGTCCATTGAGGAAGGCACTCTTCAGGTCCATTTGGTAAAGCTTGAAGCCATGGTAAGTAGCGTAGGCTAATAATATACAAATTGACTCAAGCCTAGCTACGGGTGCATAGGTTTCACCAAAATCCAAACCTTCGACTTAGGAGTATCCCTTGGCCACAAGTCGGGCTTTGTTCCTGTCACCACACCATGCTCGTCTTGCTTGTTGCGGAAGACCCACTTGGTTCCTACAACATTTTGATTAGGACGTGGAACCAAATGCCATACCTCATTTCTAGTGAAGTTGTTGAGCTCCTCTTGCATCGCCACCACCCAATCCGAATCTTGAAGTGCTTCCTCTACCCTGTGTGGCTCAATAGAGGAAACAAAAGAGTAGTGCTCACAAAAATGTGCAACACGAGATCTAGTGGTTACCCCCTTATGGATGTCGCCGAGGATGGTGTCGACGGGGTGATCTCGTTGGATTGCTTGGTGGACTCTTGGGTGTGGCGGTCTTGGTTCTTCATCCTCCTTGTCTTGATCATTTGCATCTCCCCCTTGATCATTGCCGTCATCTTGAGGTGGCTCATCCTCTTGATCTTGTCCTTCATTAACTTGAGCCTCATCCTCATTTTGAGTTGGTGGAGATGCTTGCATGGAGGAGGATGGTTGATCTTGTGCATTTGGAGGCTCTTCGGATTCCTTAGGACACACATCCCCAATGGACATGTTCCTTATCGCGACGCACGGAGCCTCTTCATCACCTATCTCATCAAGATCAACTTGCTCTACTTGAGAGCCGTTAGTCTCATCAAACACAACGTCACAAGAAACTTCAACTTGTCCAGTGGGCTTGTTAAAGACTCTATATGCCCTTGTGTTTGAATCATATCCTAGTAAAAAGCCTTTTACTGTCTTAGGAGCAAATTTAGATTTTCTACCTCTTTTAACAAGAATAAAGCATTTGCTACCAAAGACTCTAAAATATGAGATATTGGGCTTTTTACCGGTTAGGAGTTCGTATGATGTCTTCTTGAGGATTCGGTGTAGATACAACCGGTTGATGGCGTAGCAGGCGGTGTTGACCGCCTCGGCCCAAAACCGATCCGAAGTCTTGTACTCATCAAGCATGGTTCTTGCCATGTCTAATAGAGTTCTATTCTTCCTTTCCACTACACCATTTTGTTGTGGGGTGTAGGGAGAGGAGAACTCATGCTTGATGCCCTCCTCCTCAAGGAAGCCTTCAATTTGAGAGTTCTTGAACTCTGTCCCGTTGTCACTTCTAATTTTCTTGATCCTTAAGCCGAACTCGTTTTGAGCCCGTCTCAAGAATCCCTTTAAGGTCTCTTGGGTATGAGATTTTTCTTGCAAAAAGAACACCCAAGTGAAGCGAGAATAATCATCCACAATAACTAGACAGTACTTACTCACGCCGATGCTTATATAAGCTATCGGGCCGAATAGGTCCATGTGTAGGAGCTCCAGTGGCCTGTCAATCGTCATGATGTTCTTGTGTGGATGATGAGTCCCAACTTGCTTCCCTGCTTGGCATGCGCTACAAATCCTGTCTTTCTCAAAATGAACATTTGTTAATCCTAAAATGTGCTCTCCCTTTAGAAGCTTATGAAGATTCTTCATCCCAACATGGGCTAGTCAGCGGTGCCAGAGCCAACCCATGTTAGTCTTAGCAATTAAGCAGGTGTCGAGTTTAGCTCTATTAAAGTCTACCAAGTATAGCTGACCCTCTAACACTCCCTTAAATGCTATTGAATCATCACTTCTTCTAAAGACAGTGAAACCTACATCAGTAAAAAGACAATTGTAGCCCATTTGACATAATTGCGAAACGGAAAGCAAATTGTAATCTAAAGAATCTACAAGAAAAACATTGGAAATAGAATGGTCAGGAGATATAGCAATTTTACCCAATCCTTTGACCAAACCTTGGTTTCCATCCCCGAATGTGATAGCTCGTTGGGGATCTTGGTTTTTCTCGTAGGAGAACATTTTCTTCTCCCCTGTCATATGGTTTGTGCACCCGCTGTCGATGATCCAACTTGAGCCCCCGGATGCATAAACCTACAAAACAATTTTAGTTCTTGACTTTAGGTACCCAAATGGTTTTGGGTCCTTTGGCATTAGACACAAGAACTTTGGGTACCCAAACAAAAGTATTTGACCCCTTGTGCTTGCCCCCAACATATTTGGCAACTACCTTGCCGGATTTGTTAGTTAACACATAAGATGCATCAAAATTTTTAAATAAAATGCTATGTTCATTTGATGCACTAGGAGTTTTCTTCTTAGGCAACTTAGCACGGGTTGGTTTCCTAGAACTAGATGCCTCACCCTTATATATAAAAGCATGGTTAGGGCCAGAGTGAGACTTCCTAGAATGAATTCTCCTAATTTTGCTCTCGGGATAACCGGCAGGGTATAAAATGTAACCCTCGTTATCCTGGGGCATGGGAGCCTTGCCCTTAACAAAGTTGGACAATTTCTTAGGAGGGGCATTAAGTTTGACATTGCCTCCCTGTTGGAAGCCAATGCCATCCTTAATGCCAGGGCGTCTTCCATTATAAAGCATACTACGAGCAAACTTAAATTTTTCATTTTCTAGTTCATGCTCGGCAATTTTAGCATATAATTTAGTTATATGATCATTTTGTTGTTTAATCATGGAAAGGTGATCATGTATAGCATTAACATCAACATCTCTACATCTAGTACAAATAGTGACATGCTCAGTGGTAGATGTAGAGGGTTTGCAAGAATTAAGTTCAACAATCTTAGCACGCAATATATCATTTTTATCTCTAAGATCGGAAATTGTAATATTGCAAATATCAAGTTCTTTAGCCTTAGCAAGCAATTTTTCATTCTCAATCCTAAGGCTAGCAAGAGAAATGTTTAATTCTTCAATCTTAGCAAGCAAATCATCATTATCATTGCTAAGATTGGGAATTGAAACATCACAAACATTTGAATTAACCTTAGCTAACAAATTAGCATTCTCATTTCTAAGGTTGTCTATAGTCTCATGGCAAGTGCTTAGCTCACTAGATAGTTTTTCACATTTTTCTACTTCTAGAGCGTAAACATATTTAACCTTAACATGCTTTTTGTTCTCTTTAATAAGGAAGTCCTCTTGGGTGTCTAAGAGATCATCATTCTCATGAATAGCACTAATCAATTTATTTAATTTTTCTTTTTGTTGCATGTTTAGGTTGGCAAAAAGAATGCGCAAGTTATCCTCCTCATTGCTAGCATCATCCTCATCACTAGAGGTTTCATATTTAGTGGAGGATCTTGATTTTACCTTCTTCTTTTTGCCGTCCTTTGCCATGAGGCACTTGTGGCCTACGTTGGGGAAGAGAAGACCCTTGGTGATGGCGATGTTTGCGGCGTCCTTGTTGGAGGAGGAGTCGGTGGAGCTCTCGTCGGAGTCCCACTCCCGGCAAACATGGGCATCGCCGCCCTTCTTCTTGTAGTATCTCTTCTTCTCCTTTCTTCTCCCCTTCTTGTCGTCGCCCCTGTCACTATCACTAGATAGTGGACATTTTGCAATAAAATGACCGGGCTTACCACATTTGTAGCAAACTTTCTTGGAGCGGGGCTTGTAATCTTTCCCCCTCCTTTGCTTGAGGATTTGGCGGAAGCTCTTGATGATGAGCGCCATTTCCTCGTTGTCGAGCTTGGAGGCGTCGATGGGTGTTCTACTCGATGTAGACTCCTCCTTCTTCTCCTCCGTCGCCTTAAATGCGATCGGTTGTGCTTCGAACGTGGAGGGGCCATCAAGCTCGTTGATATTCTTTGAGCCTTTGATCATCAACTCAAAGCTCACAAAATTCCCGATTACTTCCTCAGGAGTCATTAGTGTATATCCAGGATTGCCACGAATTAATTGAACTTGAGTAGGGTTAAGGAAAACAAGTGATCTTAGAATAACCTTAACCATTTCGTGGTCATCCCATTTTTTGCTCCCGAGGTTGCGCACTTGGTTCACCAAGGTTTTGAGCCGGTTGTACATGTCTTGTGGCTCCTCCCCTTGGAGAAGTCGGAAGCGACCGAGCTCTCCCTCGATCGTTTCCCGCTTGGTGATTTTGGTCACCTCGTCTCCTTCGTGCGCGGTCTTTAGCATGTCCCAAATCTCCTTGGCACCTTTCAACCCTTGCACCTTATTATACTCCTCTCTACTTAGAGAGGCGAGGAGTATAGTTGAGGCTTGAGAGTTGAAGTGTTGAATTTGGGCCACTTCGTCCTCATCATAATCTTCATCCCCTATAGATGGTACTTGTACACCAAACTCAACAACATCCCATATACTTTTGTGGAGTGAGGTTAGGTGAAATCGCATAAAATCACTCCACCTAGCATAATCTTCACCATCAAACGTTGGTGGTTTGCCTAATGGGACGGAAAGTAGAGGTGTATGTTTAGGAATGCGAGGATAGCGTAGGGGGATCTTACTAAACTTCTTGCGCTCATGGCGCTTAGAAGTAATGGATGGCGCGTCGGAGCCGGAGGTGGAAGGTGATGAAGTATCGGTCTCGTAGTAGACCACCTTCCTCATCTTCTTTTTCTTGTCGCCACTCCGATGCGACTTGTGGGAAGAGGATTTCTTCTCCTTCCCCTTCCCCTTGTTGTGGGACTCTTCCGATGAAGCTTTCCCGTGGCTTGTAGTGGGCTTGTCGCCGGTCTCCATCTCCTTCTTGGCGTGATCTCCTGACATCACTTCGAGCGGTTAGGCTCTAATGAAGCACCGGGCTCTGATACCAATTGAAAGTCGCCTAGAGGGGGGTGAATAGGGCGAAACTAAAATTTACAAAGTTAATCACAACTACAAGCCGGGTGATTAAAGAGTGTGACGCGGATTTGTTTTACCGAGAGAGAGGGTGCAAAAACAAATCGCAAGCGAATAAAGAGTGTGACGCGGATTTGTTTTACCGAGGTTCGGTTCTTGCAAACCTACTCCCCGTTGAGGTGGTCACAAAGACCGGGTCTCTTTCAACCCTTTCCCTCTCTCAAACGGTCCCTCGGACCGAGTGAGCTTCTTCTTCTCAATCAAACGGGAACAAACTTCCCCGCAAGGACCACCACACAATTGGTGTCTCTTGCCTCGGTTACAATTGAGTTGTTCACAAGAAAGAATGAAAGAAAGAAGCAATCCAAGCGCAAGAGCTCAAAAGAACACAACAAATCTCTCTCACTAATCACTAAAGCTTTGTGTGGAATTAGGAGAGGATTTGATCACTTGGGTGTGTCTAGAATTGAATGCTAGAGCTCTTGTAAGTAGTTGGAAGGTGGAAAACTTGGATGACTTGAATGTGGGGTGGTTGGGGGTATTTATAACCCCAACCACCAAACTAGCCGTTTGGTGGAGGCTGCTGTCACATGGCGCACCAGACTGTCCGGTGCGCCAACCACGTCACCTGGCCGTTGGGTTCCGACCGTTGGAGCTCTATCTTGTGGGCCCGCCTGGCTGTCCGGTGGCGCACCGGACAAGTCCTATAGACTGTCCGGTGTGCCACCCACGCGTGCACTGCTCCTCTGCACACGCAGGCGTGCATTTAATGCGTTGCAGTCGACCATTGCGCGCGAAGTAGCCGTTGCACCGCTGGCTCACCGGACATGTCCGGTGAATTTTAGCGGAGCGGAGATCCGAAGCTGGCGAGTTCAGAGTCGCTCTCTCCTGGGGCACCAGACACTGTCCGGTGGTGCACCGGACAGTCCGGTGAATTATAGCGAAGCGCCTCTGAGAATTCAAGAAGGTGAAGTGTTCAGCTTGGAGTCCCCTGGTGCACCAGACACTGTCCGGTGGTGCCAAACCAGGGCACACTTCGGTTATCCCTTGCTCTTTTTGTTGAACCCTTTTCTTGGTCTTTTTATTGGCTTTTTGTGAACCTCTGGCACCTGTAGAACTTATAGACTAGAGCAAACTAGTTAGTCCAATTATTTGTGTTGGGCAATTCAACCACCAAAATCAATTAGGAAATAGGTGTAAGCCTAATTCCCTTTCAAAACCCCCTTAATATTTTGACCATTTATCCTAATTCTGATCAAACACTCTATTTCATCTTTACTGGTAAAATAAAACACCTTATGAAAGTCGCCTATAGGGGGTGGATAGGCGAAAACTGAAATTTATAAACTTAAAGCACAACTACAAGCCGGGGTTAGCGTTAGAAATAAATCCGAGTCCGAAAGAGAGGGGAAAACAAACCAACCAAAGAAATATAGCGGATGACATGGTGATTTGTTTTACCGAGGTTCGGTTCCAAAGAACCTAATCCCCGTTGAGGTGGTCACAAAGACCGGGTCTCTTTCAACCCTTTCCCTCTCTCAAATGGTCACCTAGACCGAGTGAGCTTTCTCCTTAATCAAACGGGTCACTTAGACCCCATAAGGACCACCACACAATTAGTGTCTCTTGCTTTGATTACAAGTGCTTGAAGAACAAGAATGAGGAAGAAAGCGATCCAAGAACAAGAGCTCAAAGAACACGAGCAAAACTCTCTCTGTCACTAGAAGTTTGGAGTGAATTGGGACTTGGAGAGGCTTTGATTCTTTTGAATTGTGTCTTGTATTGATTGCACTAGCTCTTGTATTGAATGGGATGTCTGAAAAACTTGGATGCTTGAAGTGGTGGTGGTTGAGGGGTATTTATAGCCCCAACCACCAAACCAACCGTTGGGGAGGTTGTCTGTCGATGGGGCACCGGACAGTCCGGTGCGCCACCGGACACTGTCCGGTGCGCCAGCCACGTCACCCAACCGTTAGGGTTCTGACGGTTTCGACCGTTGGAGCTCTGACAACTTGGGGCACCGGACAGTCCGGTGCCGCACCGGACAGTCACTGTCCGGTGCGCCTTCTAGCGCTGCTCTGACTCTACGCGAACTGTCCGCACACTGTTCACGTTTGCAGGCGACCGTTGGAGTTGACCGTTGCGCTCGATAGCCGTTGCTCCGGTGGCACACCGGACAGTCCGGTGAATTATAGCGGAGCGGCTCTCTAGATACCCGAAGGTGAAGAGTTGGAGTCGATCGCCCCTGGTGCACCAGACACTGTCCGGTGGCACACCGGACAGTCCGGTGCGCCAGACCAGGGTTCTCTTCGGTTTCTTTTGCTCCTTTCTTTTGAACCCTAACTCAAATCTTTTTATTGGTTTGTGTTGAACCTTTAGTACCTGTAGAATATATAATCTGGAGCAAACTAGTTAGTCTAATTATTTGTGTTGGGTATTTCAACCACCAAAAACATTTAGGAAAAGGTTTGACCCTATTTCCCTTTCAATCTCCCCCTTTTTGGTGATTGATGCCAACACAAACCAAAGTAAATATATAAGCGCAAAAGTGAACTAGTTTGCATAAGGCAAGTGCAAAGGTTGCTTGGAATTAAACCAATTTATATTTTCACTAGATATGAATGGATTGCTTTCTTTCTTTTAACATTTTTAGACCACATTTGCACCACTTGTTTTGTTTTTGCAAATTCTTTTGGAAAATCTTTTCAAAGTCCTTTTGCAAATAGTCAAAGGTATATGAATAAGATTGCAAGAAGCATTCTCAAGATTTGAAATTTTCTCCCCCGGTTTCAAATGTTTTTCCTTTGACTTAAACAAAACTCCCCCTGGATGAAATTCTCCTCTTAGTGTTCAAGAGGGTTTTACCAATATGAAAAAGATTTAGATACCAATTGAAAAATCCTCCTTTAAATATATCAATTTGAAATATACTACTTTAAGAAATTTTGAAATTTGGTGGTGGTGTGGTCCTTTTGCTTTGGGCTATATTCTCTCCCCATTTGGCATTAATCGCCAAAAACAGAGTCGTTTGTGAGGCCTCTTTACTTTCTCTCCCATTTGTACAAGTAAATATGAGTGAAAGATTATACCAAAGTGAGAGTGATGCGGAGTGATGGCGAAGGGTAAATGATACCGATAGAGTGGAGTGGAAGCCTTGTCTTCGCCGAATACTCCATTTCCCTTTCAATCTACGACTTAGCATAGAAATCACTTGAAAACACATTAGTCGTAGACATAAAAGATATATGATCAAAGGTATATAAATGAGCTATGTGTGCAAAGTGTTAATCAAAGTTCCGAGAATCAAGAATGTTTAGCTCATTCCTAAGTTTGGTAAAGGTTTTCTCATCTAATGGCTTGGTAAAGATATCGGCTAATTGTTCTTTTGTGCTAACATAGACAATCTCGATATCCCCCCTTTGTTGGTGATCCCTTAAAAAGTGATACTGAATGGCTATGTGCTTAGTGCGGCTGTGTTCAACGGGATTATCCGCCATGCAGATTGCACTCTCATTGTCACATAGGAGAGGGACTTTGCTCAATTTGTAGCCATAGTCCCTGAGGGTTTGCCTCATCTAAAGTAATTGCACACAACAATGACCTGCGGCAATATACTCGGCTTCGGCGGTAGAAAAAGCCCAAGACACTAGGGATCTCCCTAGAAACTGTCCCTGATGTGCTCTTCCTATCAATTTTACACACTGCCCAATCAGCATCTGAGTATCCTATTAAATCAAAAGTGGATCCCTTGGGGTACCAAAGTCCAAACTTAGGTGTATAAACTAAATATTTCATGATTCTTTTCACGGCCCTAAGGTGAACTTCCTTAGGATCGGCTTGGAACCTTGCACACATAAATAGAGTAAGGATCCTATCATCGACCGATATACCTTTTGATCTACGAATTTACCTCCCGCGTCGAGGTCGAGATGCCCATTTGTTCCCATGGGTGTCTTGATGGGCTTGGCATCCTTCATTCCAAACTTGGTAAATATGTCTTGTATGTACTTTGTTTGGCTGATGAAGGTGCCCTCTTGGAGTTGCTTCACTTGAAATCCTAGGAAATACTTCAACTCCCCCATCATAGACATCTCGAATTTTTGAATCATGATCCTACTGAACTCTTCACAAGTTGATTTGTTAGTAGACCCAAATATGATATCATCAACATAAATTTGGCATACAAACAAATCATTTGCAATAATTTTAGTAAAGAGAGTAGGATCGGCTTTTCCAACTTTGAAGCTATTAGTGATAAGAAAATCTCTTAGGCATTCATACCATGCTCTTGGGGCTTGCTTAAGCCCATAAAGCGCCTTAGAGAGTTTATACACATGGTTAGGGTACTCACTATCTTCAAAGCCGGGAGGTTGCTCAACATAGACCTCTTCCTTGATTGGTCCATTGAGGAAGGCACTTTTCACGTCCATTTGACAGAGCTTAAAGCCATGGTGAGTAGCATAGGCAAGTAATATACGAATTGACTCAAGCCTAGCTACGGGTGCATAGGTTTCACTGAAATCCAAACCTTCGACTTGTGAATATCCCTTGGCCACAAGTCGGGCTTTGTTCCTTGTCACCACACCATGCTCATCTTGCTTGTTGAGGAAAACCCACTTGGTTCCTACAACATTTTGATTAGGACGTGGAACTAAATGCCATACTTCATTCCTCGTGAAGTTGTTGAGCTCTTCTTGCATTGCCAACACCCAATCCGAATCTCTTAATGCATCTTCCACCCTGTATGGCTCAATAGAAGACACAAAAGAGTAATGTTCACAAAAATGAGCGACTCAAGATCGAGTTGTTACCCCCTTATGAATATCGGTGAGGATGGAGTTCACGGGGTGATCTCTTTGAATCGCTTGGTGGACTCTTGGGTGTGGCGATCGTTGACCATATTCTTCTTGATCATCTTCCTTTTCTTGATTAGTGTCATCTTCCCCTTAATCATTGTCCTCCTCTTGAGGTGGCTCATCCTCTTGATCTTCATTTTCATTACCTTGAGCTTGATCTTCATCTTGGGTTGGTGGAGATGCTTGCATGGAAGATGACGGTTGATCTTGTGCTTGTGGAGGCTCTCGGATTCCTTAGGACACACATCCCCAATGGACACGTTTCTTAGCGCGACGCATGGAGCCTCTTCATCATCTAGCTCATCAAGATCAACTTGCTCTACTTGAGAGCCATTAGTCTCATCAAACACAATGTCACAAGAAACCTCAACTAATCAGTGGATTTGTTGAAGACTCTATATGCCCTTGTGTTTGAGTCATAACCAAGTAAAAAGCCTTCTATAGTCTTAGGAGCAAATTTAGATTTTCTACCTCTTTTAACAAGAATAAAACATTTGCTACCAAAGACTGTAAAATATGAAACATTGGGCTTTTTACCGGTGAGGAGTTCGTATGATGTCTTCTTGAGGATTCAGTGAAGGTAGAGCCGATTGATGGAGTAACAGGCAGTGTTAATCGCCTCAGCCCAAAACCGGTCCGGAGTCTTGTACTCATCAAGCATGGTCCTCGTCATGTCTAGTAGAGTTCTATTCTTCCTCTCCACTACACCATTTTGCTGAGGTGTGTAGGGAGAAGAGAACTCATGCTTGATGCACTCATCCTCAAGAAAGCCTCTATTTGTGAGTTCTTGAACATTGTCCCGTTGTCGCTTCTTATTTTCTTGATCCTTAATCCGAACTCATTTTGAGCCCGTTTCAAGAATCCTTTTAAAGTCTCTTGGGTTTGTGATTTTTCCTGCAAAAAGAACATCCAAGTGAAGCGAGAATAGTCATCCACAATTACAAGACAATACTTACTCCCGCCGATGCTTATGTAAGCTATCGGGCCGAATAGGTCCATGTGGAGTAGTTCAAGCGGCCTGTCGGTCGTCATGATGTTCTTGTGTGGATGATGGGTACCAACTTGCTTTCCTTCTTGACATGCGCCACAAACCCTGTCTTTTTCAAAATGAACATTTGTTAGTCCCAAAATGTGCTCTCCCTTTAGAAGCTTGTGAAGATTCTTCATCCCAACGTGAACTAGTCGGCGATGCCAGAGCCAACCCATATTAGTCTTAGCAATTAAGCAAGTATCGAGTTCAGCTCTATTAAAATCAACTAAGTATAGCTGACCCTCTAATACTCCCTTAAATGCTACCAAATCATCACTTCTTCTAAAGACAGTAACACCTATATCCGTAAAACAACAGTTGTAGCCCATTTTGCATAATTGAGAAACAGAAAGCAAGTTATAATCTGAAGAATCTACAAGAAAAACATTGGAAATAGAGTGGTCAGGAGATATTGCAATTTTACCAAGTCCTTTGACCAAACCTTGATTTCCATCCCCGAATGTGATAGCTCTTTGGGGATCTTCGTTTTTCTCGTAGGAGGAGAACATCCTTTTCTCCCTAGTCATGTGGTTTGTGCACCCGCTATCAATTATCCAACTTGAGCCCCCGGATGCATAAACCTATAAAACAAGTTTAGGCCTTGGTCTTAGGTACCCAAACGGTCTTGGGTCATTTCACATTAGAAACAAGCACCTTGGGTACCCAAACACAAGTCTTGGAGCCCTTGTGTTTGCCCCAACATATTTGGCAACTATTTTGCCTGATTTTTTTAGTAAGCACATATGAAACATCAAAAGTCTTAAAAGAAACATTATGATCATTTGATGCAGTAGGAGATTTCTTTTTAGGCATTTTAACATGGGTAGAATGCCTAGAGCTAGATGTCTCATTCTTGTACATAAAAGCATGATGGGAAACAGAATGAGACTTCCTAGCATGAATTCTCCTAATCTTATGCTCAAGATAACCAGCAGGATATAAAATGTAACCCTCGTTATCCTGAGCCATGGGAGCCTTGCCCTTAACAAAATTGGACAATCTCTTAGAGGCATTAAGCTTGACATTGTCTCCCTGTTGGAAGCCATTGTCATCCTTAATGTCAGGACGTCTCCCATTATAGAGCATGCTTCTAGCAAATTTAAATTTTTCATTCTCTATCTCATGCTCATTAATTTTAGCAGTTAGTTGAGCTATGTGATCATTTTGTTCTTTAATTAAAGCTAGGTGATCATGAGTAGCATCTACATTAACATCTCTACATCTAGTACAAATAGAGACATGATCAACACTAGATGTAGAGGGTTTGCAAACATTTAATTCATCAATCTTAGCATGTAAAATAGCATTCTCATCTCTAAGATTAGAAATAGAAGCATTGCAAACATTTAAATCTTTAGCCTTTGAAATTAAACTAGCATTTTCAATTTCAAGGCTAGAAATTGATTCATTAAATTTATCAATCTTAGCAATCAAACTAGTATCATCATTTTTAAGATTGACAATTGAATCATGACAAACATTTGATTTTTCAACCTTAGCAAGTAAATTACCTTCTCAATTCTAAGGTTGGAAATGGTGTCATGGCAAATGCTAAGCTCCTTAGTCAATTTTTTATTTTTCTCTATCTCCTGAGCATAAGCATTTTTTACCTTAACATGCTTTTTGTTTTCCTTAATAAGGAATTCTGAAAGGTAAATGTGCCTTTGGGCCATTTCTATAATGATTTGGTGATTAAGTGCCCAACACATATTCTCTAAGTTCTAAATGTTCCAAAGATTGAAAAAGTGCAAATCAAGACATGAGGTATGTTTCTAGACTTAGTACATTGGTTTTTGAATACTAATGAAGTTATCTAAGTGTTAGAAACAGAGAAAAGAAGAAAAGAAAAGGATTGCAAAACACTGGCTGTTTGCAGCCGAAGCTCAGCTTAGTCTGGCACACCGGACTATCCGGTGGTGCACCGAACAATATTCGGTGCGCCAGGGTGGACTCTGGTAAAAAGGCCGCTCTCGGGAAAAGTTCAGCGGCATACGACTATAATTCACCGGACTGTCCGATGAGCCAACGGCCGCCAGCGCAACAGTCGACCGCTCAATCCGCGGGCGACGCATGGCCCGCGCCAACGGTCGGCAGGGGGCACCGGACTGTCCGGTGTGCACCAAACAGTGTCCGGTGCGGCAACTAGCCCGGAGCTGCAATGGTCGTCTGCGCCAGAAAAGGAAGGAGATCGGCACCGGACCGTCTACAGTGACTGTCCGGTGCGCCACTCAACAGAAGGCAAGAATGGCCTTCCTTGATTGGTCTCCAACGGCTCCTAGCTGCCTTGGGCTATAAAAGGGACCCCTAGGCGCATGGAGGAGCGACCCAAGCATTCATTAAGCATTCTAAGGCATCCAGACTCTGCTCCCACGCATTCGCTTTGTTGTGTTAGAGATTTGAGCTCCATTCGAGTCGAGAACTCCCTGTGTGTCATTTGAGCTCAAGTCTTCACTTGTGTGCGTTGGTGTGCTGCGTTTTTTAGTCTTGTGTGTGTTGCTCTTCCCAACCCTACTCTTGTGCGTTCTTTGTGATCAATCTTGTAAGGGCAAGAGGCTCCAACTTGTGGAGATTCCTCGCAAACAGGGAAAGGATATAAGGAAGAAAAGCCGTGGTATTCAAGTTGATCATTGGATCACTTGAAAGGGGTTGAGTGCAACCCTCGTCCATTGGGATGCCACAACATGGAAGTAGGCAAGTGTTACTTGGCCGAACTACGAGATAAAATCACGTGTCTCTTGTGATTGCTTTCTCTTTGATTGTCTGTGTCCGCAAGAGCTCGTCTCATTGACTTGATCAACCCACACTAATATCTTTATAATCAAGGTTGTTGGAATTTAGTGTTGAATTTTACAGGATCACCTATTCACCCCCCTCTAGGTGCTCTCAATTGGTATCAGAACCGTTCTCTTCACTTAAGGGACTAACCGCCCGAAGAGATGGATCCTAAGGGAAAGGGGATGGTGGTCAACGACAAGGAGAAGGAGTCCCTCTTCAACGAGCCAAGAGACGACAAGCCCACTGACTCTGGCTCGAGTCACAAGAAGAAGGACGGGAAGAAGAAGAGGCGCATAAAGAAGATCATCTACTATTACAGTGATGCCTCGTCTTCTTCACCACACGACGACGACGATGACTCCTCGTCAAAGAAGAAACCGATGAATCAAAACTATTCATTTGATTATTCTCGTATTCCATTTAATTCTAATGCTCATTTGCTATCAATTCCACTTGGGAAACCTCCACACTTTGATGGAGAAGACTACTCTTTTTGGAGTCACAAAATGCGTAGTCACTTATTTTCTCTCCATCCTAGTATTTGGGAGATTGTTGAAAATGGAATGCATTTTGATAGCACTGACAATCCCGTTTTCATAAATGAGCAAATTCATAAGAATGCACAAGCTACTACTATTTTGCTAGCATCCTTGTGCAGGGATGAATACAACAAGGTGAGCGGCTTGGACAACGCCAAGCAAATATGGGACACCCTCAAGATATCACATGAGGGAAATGACGCCACCATGATCACCAAAATGGAGTTGGTGGAAGGCGAACTGGGAAATTTGCGATGATCAGGGGAGAGGAGCCAACACAAACCTACAACAGGCTCAAGACCCTCATCAACAAGATTAGAATCTATGGAAGCACAAGATGGACGGACCATGACGTCGTTCGACTTATGCTAAGGTCGTTCATGGTAATTGACCCCCATCTTGTCAATCTCATTCGTGAAACCCCCAGGTACACCAAGATGACACCCGAGGAGATACTCGGAAAATTCGTGAGCAGGCGCATGATGGTAAAGGAGGCACGTTACGTGGATGACACCTTGAACGGTCCACTAGCCATCTACGAGCCACAACCGGTTGCTCTCAAAGCAACAAGCAGCAAGGAGGCGCTACCAAGCAAGGTAGCTCAAGTGGAGGCTGCCGGACTCAATGAAGATGAGATGGCGCTTATCATCAAGCGCTTCAAGACCGCGCTCAAAGGACGCAAAGAATATCCCTCCAAGAACAAGGCAAAGGGAAAGCGCTCCTGCTTCAAATGCGGTAAGACTGGTCATTTTATAGCTCAATGCCCCGATAATGATAATGACCAGGAACAAGAAAAGTATGGGAAGAGGGAGAAGAAGAAGGTTTACAAGAAGGCGAAGGGCGAGGCACACCTTGGAAAAGAATGGGATTCAGACTGCTCTTCATCCGACTCCGACGATGAAGGACTGACAGCCTCAGCATTCAACAAGTCTTATCTCTTCCCCAACGAACGCCACACTTGCCTCATGGCCAAGGAGAAGAAGGTAAGTGTCGGCGTTTCGAGACCGGGGGGGTCCCTGAGCCGACGAGTAAATGTCGCCCCGTGCCCCAGCCCAGATGGGTCGAGCGCGAGGCCGAGCGCGAAGGGGGGAAAGCGAGGCGGCCGGAGACTGGCGCGAGAGAGGTGGGAATCCCGCGACCTTCGTGTTCGTCCCACGCCCAGGTCGGGTGCGCTTGCAGTAGGGGGTTACAAGCGTCCACGCGGGAGAGGGAGCGAGCGGCTTCAAGCGAGCGCCTGTCTCGTCCTCGTCCCCGCGTGGCCAACCTTCTCTAAGAGGGCCCTGGTCCTTCCTTTTATAGGCGTAAGGAGAGGATCCAGGTGTACAACGGGGGGGTATAGCAGAGTGCTACGTGTCTAGCGGAGGAGAGCTAGCGCCCTAAGTACATGCCGTCGTGGCAGCCGGAGAGATTTTGGCACCCTGCTGGTGTGATGTCGTGGCCATCGGAGGAGTGCTGGAGCCTGACGGAGGGACAGCTGTCGGAGCGGTTGAGTCCTTGCTGACGTCCTCTTGCTTCCGTAAGGGGGCTGAGAGCCGCCGTCGTCACAGAGTATGCGGGGCGCCATCATTGCCTATCTGGCGGAGCGAGCCAGATGGGACGCCGGTCTTGTTCCCTGCGGGCCGAGTCAGCTCGGGGTAGGGTGATGATGGCGCCTCCTGTTGACGTGGCTGGTTTGCGCCCTAGGTTGGGTGATGTGGAAGCTCCTCCGAAGCCGAGGTCGAGTCTGTCTTCCGTGGCCGAGGTCGGGTCCGAGCCCCTGGGTCGGGCGAGGCGGAGACCGTCGGCTGAGGTCGGGGCGTAGTCCGAGCCCTGGGGTCGGACGGAGCAGAGTTCGTCGTCTTCTGGGGCTGAGCCCAAGTCCGAGCCCTGGGTCGGGCGGTGCGGAGTTCGCCGTCTTCCGGGACTTAGCCCGAGTCCGAGCCCTGGGTCGGGCGAAGCGGAGTTCGCCGTCTTCCGGGACTTAGCCCGAGTCCGAGCCCTGGGTCGGGCGGAGCGGAGTTCGCCGTCTTCCGGGACTTAGCCCGAGTCCGAGCCCTAGGTCGGGCGGAGCGGAGTTCGCCGTCTTCCGGGACTTAGCCCGAGTCCGAGCCCTGGGTCGGGCGGAGCGGAGTTCGCCGTCTTCCGGGACTTAGCCCGAGTCCGAGCCCTGGGTCGGGCGAAGCGGAGCTTCCTATGGTGCCTTCGACCGGGCCTGACTACCTGTCAGCCTCACTCTGTCGAGTGGCACTGCAGTCGGAGCGGCGCAGGCGGCGCTGTCTTTCTGTCAGGCCGGTCAGTGGAGCGGCGAAGTGACGGCGGTCACTTCGGCTCTGTCGGCTGGGGGGCGCGCGTCAGGATAAAGGTGTCAGGCCACCTTTGCATTAAATGCTCCTGCGGCTTGGTCGGTCGGTGCGGCGATTTGGTCAGGGTTGCTTCTTGGCGAAGACAGGGCCTCGGGCGAGCCGGGAACACGTTCGCCGCTGGAGGGGGGCCTCAGGCGAGACGGAGATCCTCCGGGGTCGGCTGCCCTTGTCCGAGGCTAGGCTCGGGCGAGGCGTGATCGAGTCCCTCGTATGGACTGATCCTGACTTAATCGCACCCATCAGGCCTTTGCAGCTTTATGCTGATGGGGATTACCAGCTGAGAATTAGGAGCCTTGAGGGTACCCCTAATTATGGTCCCCGACAGTAGCCCCCGAGCCTCGAAGGGAGTGTGAGCACTCACTTGGAGGCTTTCGTCGCACTTTTTTGCAAGGGGACCAGCCTTTCTCGGTTGCATTTTGTTCCGGTGGGTGCGCGCGAGCGCACCCGCCGGGTGTAGCCCCCGAGGCCTCGGAGGAGTGGTTTCACTCCTCCGAGGTCTTAATGCCTCGCGTAATGCTTCGGCTGGTCTGGTCGTCCCTCATGCGAGTTGGCTGTAGCCCGGGTGCACGGTCGGGTCCCAAGTTCTCGGGCTGGTATGTTGACGCTGTCAACGGTTCGGTCGGAGCCGGGTTTGCGAGAGCAGCCCCCGAGACTCCGCACAGGGCGAGAGGGCGATCAGGGACAGACTCGACTTTTTTACATACGCCCCTACGTCGCCTTTCCGCAAGGAGGAGGGGGGGAAAGCGCCATGTTGCCCTTGATGGGCGCCGAACATGGTGTCTCCGGTGAGCTGCAAGCGGGTAATCCGAGTGGACGTCTGTGCCCCGTTTGTTGGGGGTCGGCTAGGGGCCCAGAGGCACGCCCAAAAGTACCTGCGGGTGATCTGCCGGACCCGGTCCCCTGGCGACGGGGTCCGAGGGCTCGATGCCTCCCTCCGATGGGATTCCGTTACAAGATCGTTCCCGCTGGTCTCGGAAATGTCGTAGGGTACCTCGGGAGCGCAGCCCGAGCCTTGGTTATGTATCGAACGTACCCATGGTCATCCCTCGCTCGACGTCTGAGGTGGCTGTGAACCCTTCGGGGGCCAGCCTTCGAACCCCTGATCAGTAATGGGCGCGGAGCCCGAGCAGCCTGAGGCGGCCGTGGAACCCTTCCGAGGGGCCGGCCTTCGAACCTCTGACCAGTAGTGGGTGTAGAGCCCACGCGATCTGAGGCGGCTGTCGAACCCTTCTGGGGGGCCAGCCTTCGAACCTCTGATCAGTAGGGAGGCTCGGAGCCTGGTTCCTTCACGGGGAAGGATCCTTTTCGGGGTATCCCCCTTTCCCGGTCCCTGTTGCAAGAGAGAGAAAGAGGAAGAAAGGAAAAGGATACGAAATCGAACGACGCGGCGTACCTTTACTGACGTGGTCATTATGGCGAAGGCGAAGCGTCGCCCGCTTCTCCTGCCAGAGGCGCCGCCTGTCCCGCCGCGGAGTTAATGCGATGGGGCGAGTGGTTCGCGGGGCGGCCGTTGCGCGTGCGCGAGCCGTTCGAGGAACGGAACACGAGCGCGTTGTCTTCACGCCGTGAGAGAGGGTTCTCTCGCTGCCCCCGGAGGGGACGTGAGCTTGGCTGACGACGTGACCGCTGCTCCTGCCCGCCTGCCACCGCCATTACTGCCGGCCCATTTTTGGCCGCATTGACCGTCGCGCCAGGCTAGCGCTGCTGGGTCATGCACTGGGTCGCCTCGATTCGCGGCATTGGTTCCGCAGTCGAGGAGGCGCGGTGGTGGCGCAAGTGGTGGTGCAGTTGCATGCACGAAGCATTCGGCGCGCCGGTTGCATGACGCGTGGGCCTGGGCCTCCATGCCGGGCGTGTTGGGAGTCGGAGAAGTGCGCCCACTTGGCGCGGTTGCATGCCGCCTGCATGGCTGCCCACCCTTTCGCCCGCTGGTCTGGGCAAAAGTGGAGGGTCGCTTGTAACCGCTGGGCGGTTGTACGCACCGCGCACGGCGGTTTGGCTTCTTCTGCTCTGAGCCGGCTTGCATGACGTGTGGGACCCAGCCCCCGCGCCGTAGGGGAGGACCTTGGAGTGTGTTGGAGAAGACTCAGCCCGCGACGGCTGGGGACGCAAGCAGGGAGAGTCGCCTTTAAAAGGAGGGTGACCCCCTTGGAAGGCGACCACGTCTTCGCGCTCCCTTATGCATCGTGTCTTTCCACCTTCTAAGCCCCCGGATGGGGGATATCCGCCGTCTTTCCGCCTTGTTGTTGGAAGAACGCAACTCCGTGGGAGTTGGTACCTTTCAGCCATCGTTCGGCTTCAAGGATTTTCATCAGCCAGCCCGGCTGTACCCTCCCGCCGGCGGTCACCCAAGACGGTGACCACCAGCCCCTGGGTGGGGAGAAGCAAGCCGGGCTGCGATCTTGGTCCCACCCTCAGCTTCAAGGATGTTCATCATCCTCGCTGGGGTGGAGGCCGGGCTGGGCCGGAGCTCTACCTCCCGCACGGGTTCGTGGGTGACCCTCTCCTGCGGCGTTCAAGGGAGAGGGCGCTCGCTGGCCCTGCGGGCGGGTCGGACTTCGACAACGCGGGGCTGGTCGACGGCGGGCGTCGTCAGCCTTAGCATGTCGAGCTCGTCGGCTTGGCTCCTGGCGTCCCCTCCTGCCGGAAGGCGGCTGCCGCGCCGTGTGCACGGGAGGACCGCCCAAGATGTCGCGCGCTGCTAGGGCGGCGTTCGTGTTCTGGGGCGGTCCTGCCTTTGCACCGGTATGGCGCCTCCGCGCGGGGGTCGGTGCCCCACTCGTCCGGGAGGATCTGAGTGGGGATCTGCCGGAGGGCTGACGGCCCCCGTCGTCGGTGCCGAGGTGGAGGCGGCTCGAGAAGTCCCCGTTGCCGACGGGATCACCGCCACCATCCGCGCTTCGGGCCTCCGGCTCTTTGTACTTGTCCTCGCCCCTCGAGCGTCGGCAGGGGCGAGGGCAAGATTGCAGCAGCACCCGCCCTGAGGCCTACGCTGCTGCAGTTCGGCCACCCGGAGCGGGGGTCGTTGTTGTTGCTGTCAGAGCGGGCGGCGGCGAGCCGCCCATCAGTCTTCTGTTGCTCCGTAGGCCCCCCCCATCGAGTGGGGTTGTTCGTACCTGCGGAGGTGGAACCGGAGTTCCGTTTGTAATGGCACTTTGAATGCCAGTGTTTTTGTTCATTGTGGCTGTCGAGGCCTGAACATGTATGTAATTTTGGCACGGAGCCATGTTTTTTCCTCATTTTCGAGCACTAAGACTCGCCTGTTTGTTGTCTGAACCGCTTCACCAAGCGTGAGTCGCCCCGTGTAAAGGTGACGAGTGAGGTATCCGTATCCCGGAGGCGTAGGAGTCCCTCGGCTCGGTCGGCCTTGTTGTCCGAGGCTTCTCTAGCTTAGTTAAAGGAACCCCTCGGCCGCTCTCCGATGAGCCGAGGCCAGGGGTAGCGGTGTCAGCATGAACAGAGGCGGAGTTGGCTCGAAAAGAAAACCTGGTTGGCCGGAGCCTGGCCGGGTCATCCGTTAGCGGGACCGACGCCGGAATTGACCAGCCGAGGCCTCGGGTCGGGCTGACGTCCTTGGAGGACAGCTGGCCGAGGCCCCGGGGTGACTGGCCGAGCCGCCTGCTCGGGCTGGATTCCCGGAGAAGACCCTGGCAGCGATGGCCCGGGCGTGGCGATGACGTCGTCCTTCAGAGTGGAGATCTTCGGACCGCGTCGCCGTCCGAGGCTAGGTCGGACCTCACCGAAGGTGTTGTCGATGCCGAGGGTGCTGCTGCTCCCTTCCAGCGTTAAGACCCGAGCCTGCAGGGTCGGATTGTCTTGTAGCGTGTGTTTCCTGCGGCCGCCGAGGCCAAAACACACCCTCACCGTGTTGTAAAGTTGCGTCTCTTTTCCTCTTGCTTCGAGTATCTGGACTTTTTTGTTGGTAACAGAAATGTTTGTGCGAGCAAGAGTTGCTTCTCGCGGAAGGTGATGAGTGAGGTATCCGTATCCCGGAGGCGTAGGAGTCCCTCGGCTCGGTCGGCCTTGCCGCTTACGCGCACTCTTACCCGTCCATGGGGCTCTGTCACCGACGCAGTCGAGAAGGCTCGAAGGATCGCTTCGGCAGAAGAGCTTCCGAACGTGTAGACTTGTTCGGTCCGCGGAATCACTTATCCGAACGTGAGTTACTTATCGCAGAAGGTGATGAGTGAGGTATCCGTATCCCGGAGGCGTAGGAGTCCCTTGGCTCGGTCAGCCTTGGCTGCTTACGTGTACTCCGTCGTTTTCAGGATCCACTTTCGAAGTAGTCAAAAAGCACGAAAGACATTCTGGCAGAAAAGATCTTTTTTCGAGGAAAATTTCGACGCAGAGGGGGTTCCCCCCCTTTTAGCCCCCGAGGGAGGGTCGGGCTTTGCCGAGGCGAGGCCGACCCTTCCTTGACGACTAAACTTTGCGTGGGTGCGAGGTATATGAACAACTTGAAAACATCTTAAGGGTAGAAGCGACGTAGCTGTTGGATGTTCCAAGCGTTGCTGTAGACCTCGCCTTGACTGTTGGCCAGCTTGTACGTTCCGGGCTTCAGAATTTTGGCGATGACGAACGACCTCTCCCAGGGGGGGCGTGAGCTTGTGCCGCCCTCGGGCGTCTTGTCGCAGCCGAAGCACCAGGTCGCCCACCTGGAGGTCTCGGGACCGGACCCCTCGGGCGTGGTAGCGTCGCAGGGACTGCTGGTACCGCGCCGAGTGTAGTAAGGCCTTGCCCCGAGCCTCCTCCAGCTGGTCCAGCGAGTCTTCTCGGCTAGCTTGGTTGCTTTGGTCGGTGTAGGCCCTCGTCCTCGGGGAGCCGTATTCCAGGTCTGTGGGCAAGACGGCCTCGGCCCCGTAGACTAGGAAGAACGGCGTGAAGCCCGTGGCTCGGCTCGGCGTTGTCCTTAGACTCCAGACCATCGAGGGGAGTTCCTTCATCCATCGCTTGCCGAACTTGTTGAGGTCGTTGTAGATCCGAGGCTTGAGCCCTTGTAGAATCATTCCGTTGGCACGCTCTACTTGCCCATTTGACATGGGGTGAGCCACGGCAGCCCAGTCCACCCGGATGTGGTGATCCTCGCAGAAGTCCAGGAACTTTCTGCCGGTGAACTGGGTGCCGTTGTCGGTGATGATGGAGTTCGGGACCCCGAAGCGATGGATGATGTTGGTGAAGAACGCCACCGCCTACTCGGACCTGATGCTGTTCAGGGGTCGGACCTCGATCCACTTGGAGAATTAGTCGATGGCGACTAGTAGGTGCGTGTAGCCCCCGGGTGCCTTCTGCAAGGGGCCGACGAGATCCAGACCCCACACAGTGAAAGGCCAGGTGATGGGTATCGTCTGCAGAGCCTGAGCGGGCAGGTGGGTCTGCCTTGCGTAGAACTGACACCCTTCGCAGGTGCGGACAATTCTAGTGGCGTCGGCCACCGTCGTCGACCAGTAGAAGCCTTGTCGGAAAGCATTCCCGACAAGGGCTCGAGGCGCTGCGTGATGGCCGCAAGCCCCCGAGTGTATCTCTCGCAGGAGTTCCTGACCTTCGGCGATGGAGATGCATCGCTGGAGGATGCCAGAGGGGCTGCGGTGGTAGAGCTCCTTCTCATCACCCAGCAAGACGAACGACTTGGCGCGCCGCGCCACCCGCCGAGCCTTGGCTCGGTCGAGGGGTAGCTCTCCTCGGTGGAGATATTGCAGGTACGGGGTCTGCCAGTTTTGATCAGGCGTGACCCCGCTTTGCTCCCCCTCGACGTGCAGCGTCTCGCCCTCGGGGACCGAGGGTACCTCGGGCTGAACCGAGGATGCCTCGGGCCGAGCCGAGGGTACCTCGGGCTGGGCCGAGGGTGCCTCAGGCTAGGCCGAGGGTGCCTCGGGCTCGGGCGTGTCGTCGATCTTGACGGAGGGTTGACGCAGATCCCGGGAGAAGACGTCCGGGGGAACCGTCGTTCACCCCGAGGCTATTTTAGCCAGCTCGTCCGCAGTCTCGTTGTAGCGCCGAGCGACGTGGTTGAGCTCGAGCCCGTAGAACTTGTCTTCTAGGCGCCGAACCTCATCGCAGTAGGCCTCCATCTTCGGGTCGCGGTAGTGGGAGTTCTTCATGACTTGGTCGATGACGAGCTGCGAGTCACCGCGAGCGTCGAGGCGTTGGACCCCTAGCTCGATGGCGATCCGCAACCCGTTGACCAGAGCTTCGTACTCAGCCACATTGTTGGATGCCGGGAAATGGAGGCGTAGCACATAGCGTATGTGCTTCCCGAGGGGCGAGATGAAGAGTAGGCCTGCGCCGGCTCCTGTCTTCATCAGCGACCCATCGAAGAACGTGGTCCAGAGCTCCGGTTGGATCGGAGCCGTCGGTAGCTGGGTGTCGACCCATTCGGCCACGAAGTCCGCCAAGACCTGGGACTTGATGACCTTCCGAGGAGCGAACGAGATCGTCTCGCCCATGATTTCCACCGCCCACTTTGCAATCCTACCCGAGGCCTCTCGGCACTGGATGATCTCCCCCAGGGGGAAGGATGACACCACGGTTACCGGATGAGACTCGAAGTAGTGTCGCAGCTTCCGCCGCGTTAGGATCACCGCGTACAGCAGCTTCTGAACTTGTGGGTAGCGGATCTTGGTTTCGGACAGTACCTCGCTGACGAAGTAAACTGGCCTCTGAACGGGCAATGCATGCCCCTCTTCTTGCCTCTCGACCACAATCGCGGCACTAACCACCTGAGTGGTCGCGGCGACGTAGACCAAGAGGGCTTCTCCGGCAGCTGGGGGCACCAAGATAGGCACCTTTGTGAGGAGCGCCTTCAGGTTCCCGAGGGCTTCCTCGGCCTCGGGGGTCCAAGTGAAGCACTCGACCTTCCTCAAGAGGCGGTACAGAGGTAGACCTCTTTCGCCGAGGCGTGAGATGAAGCGGCTCAGAGCCGCGAGACATCCCATGACCCTCTGTACGCCTTTCAAGTCCTTGATGGGCCCCATGCTGGTGATGGCTGCGATCTTCTCCGGGTTGGCTTCGATGCCCCGCTCGGAGACGATGAAGCCCAAGAGCATGCCTCGGGGCACCCCGAAGACACACTTCTCGGGATTGAGCTTGACGCCTTTTGCCTTGAGACATCGGAATGTCGCTTCAAGGTCAGAAAGGAGGTCGGAGGCTTTCCTCGTCTTGACTACGATGTCATCGACGTAGGCCTCGACCGTGCGGCCAATGTGTTCGCCGAACACATGGTTCATGCACCGCTGGTACGTCACGCCCACATTCCTCAAGCCGAACGGCATGGTGACATAGCAGTACATGCCGAAGGGTGTGATGAAAGAAGTCGCGAGCTGGTCGGACTCTTTCATCCTGATTTGATGATACCCTGAGTAGGCATCGAGGAAAGACAGGGTTTCACACCCAGCAGTGGAATCCACGATTTGGTCGATGCGAGGCAGAGGGTAGGGAACCTTCGGACATGCTTTGTTGAGACCAGTGTAGTCTACACACATCCACCATTTCCCCCCTTTCTTTCTCACAAGCACAGGGTTGGCAAGCCATTCGGGATGGAATACCTCTTTGATGAACCCTGCCGCCATTAGCTTGTGGATCTCCTCGCCTATGGCTCTGCGCTTCTCCTCGTCGAATCGGCGCAGAGGCTGCTTGACGGGTCGAGCTCTGGCTCGGATGTCCAGCGAGTGCTCGGCGACATCCCTCGGTATGCCGGGCATGTCCGAGGGACTCCACGCGAAGACGTCGGTGTTCGCGCGGAGAAAGTCGACGAGCACTGCTTCCTATTTGGGATCGAGCCCGGAGCTGATCCGGATCTGCTTGGAGGCGTCGCCGCTGAGGTCGAGGGGGACGGACTTAACCGTCTCCGCTGGCTCAAAGTTGCCGGCATGACGCTTCACGTCTGACACCTCCTTCGAGAGGCTCTCCAGGTCGGCGATGAGGGCCTCGGACTCGGCGAGGGCCTCGGCATACTCCACGCACTCCACGTCGCATTCGAACGCATGTTTGTACGTGGGGCCGACGATGATGACCCCGTTGGGGCCCGGCATCTTGAGCTTCAAGTAGGTGTAGTTGGGGACGACCATGAACTTCGCGTAGCATGGTCTTCCCAGTACCGCGTGGTAGGTTCCTCGGAACCCGACCACCTCGAACGTCAGGGTCTCCCTTCGGAAGTTGGAGGGTGTTCCGAAGCAGACGGGAAGGTCGAGCTGTCCGAGGGGCTGGACGCGCTTCCCGGGAATGATCCCATGGAAGGGCGCAGCGCCTGCCCGGATGGAGGACAGATCGACACGCAGGAGCCCGAGGGTCTCGGCGTAGATGATGTTGAGGCTGCTGCCTCCGTCCATGAGGACCTTGGTGAGCCTGACGTCGCCGATGACGGGGTCGACGACGATCGGGTATTTCCCTGGGCTCGGCACATGATCGGGATGGTCGGCTTGGTCGAAGGTGATGGGCTTGTCGGACCAGTCTAGATAGACTGGCGCCGCCACCTTCACCGAGCAGACCTCCCGGCGCTCTTGCTTGCGGTGCCGAGCCGAGGCATTCGCCGCTTGCCCGCCGTAGATCATGAAGCAGTCGCGGACCTCGGGGAACTCTCCTGCTTGGTGATCTTCCTTCTTATCGTCGTCGCGGGCCCCGCCACCCTCCGCGGGTGGCCCGGCCCTGTGGAAGTGGCGCCGAAGCATGACACACTCCTCAAGGGTGTGCTTGACGGGCCCCTGGTGATAGGGGCACGACTCCTTGAGCATCTTGTCGAAGAGGTTGGCACCTCCGGGGGGTTTCCGAGGGTTCTTGTACTCGGCGGCGGCGACAAGGTCCGCGTCGGCGGCGTCGCGTTTTGCTTGCGACTTCTTCTTGCCCTTCTTCTTGGCGTCGCGCTGAGTTGACGCCTCGGGAGCATCTTCCGATGGGCGGCCCTAGGGCTGCTTGTCCTTTCAGAAGATGGCCTCGACCGCCTCCTGGCCGGAGGCGAACTTGGTGGCGATGTCCATCAGTTCGCTCGCCCTGGTGGGGTCTTGCGACCCAGCTTGCTCACCAGGTCACGGCAGGTGGTGCCGGCGAGGAACGCGCCGATGACATCCGAGTCGGTGATGTTGGGCAGCTCGGTGAGCTGCTTCGAGAATCACCGGATGTAGTCCCGGAGAGACTCTCCCGGCTGCTGTCGGCAGCTTCGGAGGTCCCAGGAATTCCCGAGGCGCACGTACGTGCCCTGGAAATTGCCGGCGAAAGCTTGGACTAGGTCGTCCCAGTTGGAGATCTGCCCCGGAGGCAGGTGCTCCAACCAGGCGCGAGCGGTGTCGGAGAGGAACAGGGGGAGGTTGCGTATGATGAGGTTGTCATCGTCTGTTCCACCCAGTTGGCAGGCCAGACGGTAGTCCGCGAGCCACAGTTCCGGTCTCGTCTCCCCCGAGTACTTTGTGATAGTAGTCGGGGTCGGAACCGGGTCGGGAACGGCGCCCGTCGGATGGCTCGGCTGAAGGCCTGTGGATCGGGTGGTTCGGGCGAGGGACTCCAATCCTCCTCGCTGTCGTAGCGTCCCCCACGCCTGGGGTGGTAGCCTCGGCGCACCCTCTCATCGAGGTGGGCCCGACGGTCGCGGTGATGGTGCTCGTTGCCGAGGCGACCCGGGGCCGCAGGCGCGGTGTTGCGCGTGCGCCCGGTGTAGACCGAGGCTTCCTGCATGAATCGGGAAGTCGCGGCATGAGGTTCCGAGGGGTACCCCTGCCTTCGGGAGGCAGAGCTCTCGGCCCGTCGGACCGTGGCGCCTTCCAAGAGATTCTTGAGCTCTCCCTGGATTCGTCGCCCCTCAGTGGTTGATGGCTCCGACATCGCGCGGAGAAGCATCGCTGCTGCAGCCAGGTTCTGGCCGACCCCACTAGATGCGGGTGGTGGCCTGACCCTGACGTCGTCGGCGATGCGGTGCTGGAAGCCCTGGGGTAGATGACGTATTTCTCCGGCCGGAGGTTGGCCCGCCCATGCCTGCCCGACGTCCCGACGGATCGGCTCAAGCGCTCCTGCTCCCTCGTCGAGCCTGGCCTGTACCCCGCGGATTTGCTCGAGCTGTGGGTCATGGCCCCCCGCCTGAACGGGGACCACAACTAGCTCTCGTGGGATGTCAACACGAGGCGCCGGCCTAGGGAGATCACTGTCCTCCGGCATGCCGAGATGGTTGCCTTCGGGGGGACCCCCTAGATCGACGTGGAAGCATTCGCGACTCGGGCCGCAGTCCTCGTCGCCGAGGCTACGGCTGCCGTCGGAACAGTCGGAGAGGCAGTAGTCGCATGCGGTCATGAAGTCCCGCATGACACTGGGGTTGCCAAGTCCAGAGAAATCCCAACAGAAGTTGGGCTCGTCGTCTTCCTCGGACCCGGAGGGCCCGTAGGTCAAGACGTCCGTCAGCCGGCCCCAAGGTGACCGCATACGAAACCCCAGTGGGTTTGGACTCGCCTCTACGAGAGCGCCCGCCAAAGCGGGGCCGCTAGGCGGGTCGAGGCTGAATCCGAATGACGTGGGATGGGAATCGGTCGGTACCTCTTGGTCGACGAGCGGCGATAAAGTCACGTCGGGGACTGACCGCACCATCGTCTCAGGTACGAGGGTGACGTCCAGCAAGCTTTTCGCGAGCGTGCTGGCGTCGTCCGCTTGCTCGGGATTGGCGTGTCACGGGGAGACGGCGCTCGTCTTCGTCTCAGGCGCGAAGTCGATACCCGACGCGCCCCCCGTTAGGGCGCTGGGGCCGTCGACTCGCTCGACAGTCGACGAGGCGCTGCCTTCCGCTTGGCCTTGGTTGCCCCGCCTTCCCTCCGTCGGCGGGGAAGAGGGCGGGATGAGCTCGAAGGTTGTTCTTCCACCATGCGGGGAAGACGTCGTCGATTCCGCCGCCGGCGGGCGAGCTGTCGGTCGCCATTGTCGTTGTCGCGCGGCGGTGGAAGGAGTATCATGTCATAGCTGCCGTCGAGGGACATGAACTCAAGACTCCCGAAACGGAAGACCGTCTCGGGTTGGAGAGGTTGCTGGAGACTGCCCATCTGGAGCTTGACGGGAAGCTGTTCGTCAACACGCAGCAGGCCCCTACCTGGCGCGCCAACTGCCGGCGTTTCGAGACCGGGGGGGTCCCTGAGCCGACGAGTGAATGTTGCCGCATGCCCTAGCCCAGATGGGTCGAGCGCGAGGCCGAGCGCGAAGGGGGAAAGCGAGGCGGCCGGAGACCGGCATGAGAGAGGTGGGAATCCCGCGGCCTTCGTGTTCGTCCCGCGCCCAGGTCGGGTGCGCTTGCAGTAGGGGGTTACAAGCGTCCACGCGGGAGAGGGAGCGAGCGGCTTCAAGCGAGCGCCTGTCTCGTCCTCGTCCCCGCGCGGCCAACCTTCTCTAAGAGGGCCCTGGTCCTTCCTTTTATAGGTGTAAGGAGAGGATCCAGGTGTACAACGGGGGGTATAGCAGAGTGCTACGTGTCTAGCGGAGGAGAGCTAGCGCCCTAAGTACATGCCGTCGTGGCAGCCGGAGAGATTTTGGCACCCTGCTGGTGTGATGTCGTGGCCGTCGGAGGAGTGCTAGAGCCTGACGGAGGGACAGCTGTCGGAGCGGTTGAGTCCTTGCTGACGTCCTCTTGCTTCCGTAAGGGGGCTGAGAGCCGTCGTCGTCATAGAGTATGCGGGGCGCCATCATTGCCTATCTGGCGGAGCGAGCCAGATGGGACGCCGGTCTTGTTCCCTGCGGCCCGAGTCAGCTCGGGGTAGGGTGATGATGGCGCCTCCTGTTGACGTGGCTGGTCTGCGCCCTAGGTTGGGTGATGTGGAAGCTCCTCTGAAGCCGAGGTCGAGTCTGTCTTCCATGGCCGAGGTCGGGTCCGAGCCCCTGGGTCGGGCGAGGCGGAGACCGTCGGCTGAGGTCGGGGCGTAGTCCGAGCCCTGGGGTCGGACGGAGCGGAGTTCGTCGTCTTCTGGGGCTGAGCCCAAGTCCGAGCCCTGGGTCGGGCGGTGCGGAGTTCGCCGTCTTCCGGGACTTAGCCCGAGTCCGAGCCCTGGGTCGGGCGGAGCGGAGTTCGCCGTCTTCCGGGACTTAGCCCGAGTCTGAGCCCTGGGTCGGGCGGAGCGGAGTTCACCGTCTTCCGAGACTTAGCCCGAGTCCGAGCTCTGGGTCGGGCGAAGCGGAGCTTCCTATGGTGCCTTCGACCGGGCCTGACTACCTGTCGAGTGGCACCGCAGTCGGAGCGGCGCAGGCGGCACTGTCTTTCTGTCAGGCCGGTCAGTGGAGTGGCGAAGTGACGGCGGTCACTTCGGCTCTGTCGGCTGGGGGGCGCGCGTCAGGATAAAGGTGTCAGGCCACCTTTGCATTAAATGCTCCTGCGGCTTGGTCGGTCGGTGCGGCGATTTGGTCAGGGTTGCTTCTTGGCGAAGACAGGGCCTCGGGCGAGCCGGGAACACGTTCGCTGCTGGAGGGGGGCCTCGGGCGAGATGGAGATCCTCCGGGGTCGGCTGCCCTTGTCCGAGGCTAGGCTCGGGCGAGGCGTGATCGAGTCCCTCGTATGGACTGATCCTGACTTAGTCGCACCCATCAGGCCTTTGCAGCTTTATGCTGATGGGGGTTACCAGCTGAGAATTAGGAGCCTTGAGGGTACCCCTAATTATGGTCCCCGACAGTAAGCGTTCGAGATACCTCTAAGTATACTACTTCTAGCGATGATGATTCTAGTGATGATGAAGTAGATTACTCTAGCTTATTCAAAGGTTTAGATAGAGCTAAGGTAGAAAAGATCAATGAATTAATTGATGCTCTAAATGAAAAGGATAGATTGTTAGAAAAATAAGAGGATATTTTATATGAGGAGAATGATAAATTTGTTAGTGTGCAAAAATCTCTTGCTTTATAGATTAAAAGGAATGAAATGATATCCTCTGAATTGTCCGTTTGTCATGAATCTGTCTCTAGTTTAAAGATTTTGAATGATGGTTTAAATGCTAAGCTAGAGGAAGCCAATAAATCTAGTTCATGTGTAGAGAATGTTAGTATTTGTAATAGATGTAAGGACTTTGATGTTGATGCATGTAATGAACACCTTATTTCTATTGCTAAACTAAATGATGAGGTGGCAAGTCTTAATGCTCAACTTAAGACTTGCAAAATTGATTTTGATAAATTAAAATTTGCTAGGGATGCCTACACAATTGGTAGACACCCCTCTATTAAGGATGGACTTGGTTTTCGAAAGGAAACCAAGAACTTAACAAGCCAAAAGGCTCCCATTCTCAACAAGGAGAAAGGGAAGGCGCCTATGGCTAGTAGTTCTCAAAAGTGTCATGCCTACATTTATGATAGAAAATATTATAGGAATGCTCATAGGAGTTATGATCATAATGCTTTTAATTCACATGCTATGTTTGCCTCTAGCTCTACTTTTGTGCATGGTAGAAGTAAGCCTAGGAGAAATCATGTTGTACATCATGTGCCTAGGAGAGTATGTAATGAACCTTCTACCATTTACCATGCTTGCAATACTTCATTTGCGCTCTTATGTAAGAATGAAAAAGTAGTTGCTAGAAAGTTGGGATCCAAATGCAAGGGAGACAAGACTTGTATTTGGGTTCCAAAGGCTATTATGACTAACCTTGTAGGACCCAACAAGAGTTGGGTACCTAAAACCCATGTGTAAATTGCCTTGCAGGTTTATGCATCCGGGGGCTCAAGTTGGATTATCGACAGTGGATGCACAAACCACATGACGGGGGAGAAGAAGATGTTCACCTCCTACGTCAAGAACAAGGATTCCCAGGATTCGATCATCTTTGGAGATGGGAACCAAGGCAAGTGTCACACCCGGGTTTCGGGGCACCAAGACCCGGGCGCGAACATAATCACCAGGTGTGTTGGGACCAAGTCTCACACATATGATGAATCATGGCACAGGATCGAATGTCACATCTTTACTATATAACAGGAGTTCTATACAAAATAAATAATTACATTATAAGGAGACAACGGTCCAGCAACCCGAAGTTGACTGGGAGACGACGGCCTAGACCACTCACGAACTCATCACAGCATCCTCCATGCGCCTCATCCTGCGGTACCTGTTCTTGACCTGTGGGGGGGGGGGGGTGTGAGACAGCAAGAGTGAGCTCACATACGTTCATCGCTCAACAAGTTGTGGGGAATAATGTGACATGAACTCACAAAAGGTGGGAGTTCATGTGAAGTGTAAGGCTTACCAAAGAGGATGGTTCGAGCTGAGCATTGCTTTTAAAGTTGGTCAAAATTTTATTAGCAATTACTAGATGTAAGTAAATACCAAACCATAATAAATAATAATAGAACAAAAATAATCCCATGCAAATGCATATGACGAATTAAATTTAGGTTCCATAAATTAATCATGTGAGGGTCCGAGCCGCTCATGACCGTGAGCACGGCTAGTATACTAGTTTTACACTCTGCAGAGGTTGCGCATCTTTACCCACAAGCCGTGTTACCCATCTGCCAAGGGGTCATGAGTCCCATACACCTCTACCAAGGAAGCGAGGCAGGGTAACACTACGAGGCCTTTACAAAGTTCCACTAGCTTCAGAAATCCCGCTACAGTTTATAGGAAGCTCCAATGCAGGGTTCTTGCCTGACCGCCATCGCAGCAAAGTCAACCCAAGGACCTTCCTACACTGACCACTCCCCTACTGCCCTTGCCCCTTTCGGGTAAGGAAGACCTCCACTAGCTTTCCTAGTTAATCAGCCAAGGGCGTCCCATTAAACCCTTGTGGTAGCACTGTTTTCCCGGGTGGTCGCTCCATGTTCCAATTAATATAATGATCTTATCATGAACATAAATAACATAACAGAATAATTGGAACATGGATGTAATGAAATATTAATCCCAAAACCATATAGAGCAATAGCATAACTACCCAAGTGAATCAGGGGTAAACAAGGTAAAAGGATAAACAGACTAGGGTGACCTATTGGGTCCCATCAAAATTAAACCTATGCATTGAATAGTGATAACAAAGAACATTATTGGGTAACAAAAGTGGATCAAGGGCACAACTTGCCTGGGACTTGAGATTCCAGGTACCAACTTGCTCTTCAGATGACACGTGACCTCACTACTAGTCATAGCAATACAAACAAAACATGTATAGGCAGAATTAACATCACACCAAACACAAGAACAAACTGCATAATAATAGTCTACGCGCTGCTACGAGATCGTAGGAACAAGAAACACTAAATTTGGAGCTACGGTTGTTAAGTTAGGAATTTCTGAAGTTATTTAATACCTAGAATAGAGTAATTCAAGCGAATAATTTTAAGTCAAGTTTCATGGCTAAACAAAGACACTAGGTGATAAACAATATTAAAACAAAATTAATGCAACTAGAACGGATCAAATCGGAGGTGAAATGCAAAAGTTATGAATTATCTAAGTTTCTAGGTAATTTATACCAGAATTAGCATCCAGGGGTGTTTCTGTAAAATTTCTAGGATCAATTTGTAATTTTTAAGTGCCCAGCCGAGTACCCAATCATGCAAATTGGGACGGCGGGTTGATTAAACCAAAACATAGGGTCTCTTTTATAAATTAGGACTGCCGAAGGGGTAACAAAGGCCCTGAGCCATCCAATTACAATCCAGTGGTCCGGATTCAATCCCCCCCATAAACGAACCGGTACGCATCCGTGGCCGCACGCTCCACGATCAACGGTCCAGATCAATCCGCACGAAGAGGTATCCTCAGTTTCTAATCTGGCGCGCTAGCATAAGATCCAACGGCGGCTGCTCAACTCCCCTCATCTCTCATGCCTAACCGAATCTGGATCGCCCATCTCACTCTCAACGGTCCACCAGGCTTCTTCTTGCCCCCGACCAAAAAGAACAGCGGCCAGGGATCCACGGCGGCGCCATGGCCGGACCACGCCAGAACCTGATTCCTACGCACAATACTTCCGAAAAATGGGCTCTACACGTATAGCAGTGGATGGCAAACCCATGGGAGGGCAACTTACCGGTGAACGTCGAGGCGCAGGGACCCATCCACGGTCATGGCGGATCTGCGGTGTTGGGGTTGCTCCGGTGAGCGATTCCAGAGCCACGAACAGCCCAATCCGCCAGAAGGGGCCACAGAAACGTTCCCTGTGCCATGGCGAAGCTTCTCGGCAAAGCTTGGAGGCCCTCACGACGACCGAACTCCAATTTCCCATGGCGGCTAGCCTTCTCTCCCTCTCGGTCTCATCTTCCATTCATAGCTGTCAGCATGGCGAGGCAACCTAGTTGTGGTGCGAAAAGGGCACGACCAGACATCTTATAACGCAGCAGAGGAAGAGTCCGAGGGGATAACTACCCGATGAATGCTTACGGCAATTCCCGGCCAGGGCACGAGTTTGTTGCGCACCGCCCGCGGATTCTATTGCGCCCAGGGATTTACACGGCGGGGAAGACAATTCTGGTGTCCAGGGCCCACCGGCAGTGACACAGCGACGAGTCCAGGTGCGCAGAGGAGGCTGCAAGTGGGGCAGGCCTATCGGTGCGAGTAGATCCCGCCTGGGGGAGGGATGAGCTGACACCAGGGACCCACGCGCCAGTGGCGTAGTGTCATGGCGTGGGCTGAGCGAGGGGGAGCGTGGGTGGGCCGAGAGATGGGCCGAGGCCAGCAAATGTTGGCCCAAGCGCAGGGTATTATCTTTTCTTTTCTTCTATTTTCTTATTTCTTTTCTAACTTCTAAATTTCAAATTGGATTCAAATTTGATTTTTGAACTTGCATTCAAATTTTAATGAACAACAGAAGAGCTCAGCATGAATGCAAATCCATAATTTTATTTATTTATTATTTTACCATGTCTATGAAAAAATGATTTTGAATACACCAACTATGCTCACATAATGTACATTAAGAAACTAATCTCTAATATTTATTATTTATATAAAAAATACCTTAGCTTAAATATTTGAGAAGATATTTATAAATGTTTTATTCAATAAATTAACTCATATAAGGATTATATATATATATATATATATATATTCTCCTATTTGAAACATATTTATTCAAGTTACAAAATAAACTTTCCCAAAACACTACATAATTATATTTTTTTATACATGTCATTATTATTATTTTTTATTTTTTTCTAATACAAACTTTGGGCTTTACAAATCCTACCCCCTTAATAGAAATCTCGTCCCCGAGATTTGTAAGAAAAGGGATACAATAAGTTTGGTCTAGAATTTTAGTTTCTCATTTGGTTTTGGGAATCAAAGTTTTGTTTAAATTTTTTTATATGGATATGTATGTCTAGCCATTTATTATGTCAGATGAAGTACGGTTTTGGCAAGTATAGGTTGTGGCAAGGAAGAGTATAATAAGGAAAGACTTCATCTAGAACTGTGGAGCTTGATTCCGCTGGCGATTCAACTTGATCTTTGAAGACTTGAGTTTATGATTATCCTCCTTTGATGTGGTTGGTCTTCTTTGGCCTTTATTCTTGGAGTTGTCATCCGAGTTAAGTACATATGGCTAAGGATATATAGTTAGGATAGCCAGGGTACACGAGGTAGGTAGGTTTGAGCAGAGTTGTATTTTGCTTTTGGAACAAATGGACTAGGCAGCCTGTGATGTAGGTTATATTGTTGTTTACGGATGAGTTGGTATAAGACATTAATTTAGGTTAGGTTATGTTTGTTGAAACAGTGTCTAACCCATATCACTAACCTGTTAATAACTTACTTTTGATTGGATCATATTGGATTAGATGGTGATCTAGATTAGATTGGATATAACTAGATTAGATTAAACAATATCTAATTACTTTGGATTATATCATGGTGGTTACACGAGTGTGGGATAAATATGCTTATTAGGGCAAGATGAATCCATAAGGATGAGATAGAATCTTTTGAGGTCAGTTAGATCTATTAGGATAAGATAAAATCTTTTCAAGATAAGATAAATCTATTAAGGTAATAGAGTATCCTTTAAGATAAGATGGATCTATGAGGATAGATATATTTTAATGAGGGATAATCTAGTTTATCTAGTTATTTTTTTATAAGCATTTTTTCTATATGTATATGCAGATGTAATTATGGACATTACTCCACAACTAATCACACTCAATTAAAGATCCAAATCAAACAAGTATCATAAGAACAAACACTCAAGCATATAGATAACTATAAAAATAGTTTTGTTTTTATTCATAAGAGTAGGTATCCTATTCCTAAAAGTCACTTTAGGCACAGGATTTCAAAATGTGAAATCCACATTTGTCTTTAGAAGGAAAAATGTAAGAATAATAAGAGTAAAGCGGAAGTAGACGAGAAAAGATTAAGATAAGTTTAGAAAAGAATCATAGTAGCAAAGGTAAGTAGATAATGGTTGTCCAGTTCTATCTAGGTTTCGTCCTACAATCAACATTCCTCTGATACCACTTCTGTCACACCCGAGTTTCGGGGCACCAAGACCCGGGCGCGAACATAATCACCAGGTGTGCTGGGATCAAGTCTCACACATATGATGAATCATGGCACAGGATCGAATGTCACATCTTTACTATATAACAGGAGTTCTATACAAAATAAATAATTACATTATAAGGAGACAACGGTCCAGCAACCCAAAGTTGACTGGGAGACGACGGCCTAGACCACTCACGAACTCATCACAGCATCCTCCATGCGCCTCATCATGCGGTACCTGTTCTTGACCTGTGGGGGGGGGTGTGAGACAGCAAGAGTGAGCTCACATACGTTCATCGCTCAACAAGTTGTGGGGAATAATGTGACATGAACTCACAAAAGGTGGGAGTTCATGTGAAGTGTAAGGCTTACCAAAGAGGATGGTTAGAGCTGAGCATTGCTTTTAAAGTTGGTCAAAATTTTATTAGCAATTACTAGATGTAAGTAAATACCAAACCATAATAAATAATAATAGAACAAAAATAATCCCATGCAAATGCATATGACGAATTAAATTTAGGTTCCATAAATTAATCATGTGAGGGTCCGAGCCGCTCATGACCGTAAGCACGGCTAGTATACTAGTTTTACACTCTGTAGAGGTTGCACATCTTTACCCACAAGCCGTGTTACCCATCTGCCAAGGGGTCATGAGTCCCATACACCTCTACCAAGGAAGCGAGGCAGGGTAACACTACGAGGCCTTTACAAAGTTCCACTAGCTTCAGAAATCCCGCTACAGTTTATAGGAAGCTCCAATGCAGGGTTCTTGCCTGACCGCCATCGCAGCAAAGTCAACCCAAGGACCTCCCTACACTGACCACTCCCCTACTGCCCTTGCCCCTTTCGGGTAAGGAAGACCTCCACTAGCTTTCCTAGTTAATCAGCCAAGGGCGTCCCATTAAACCCTTGTGGTAGCACTGTTTTCCCGGGTGGTCGCTCCATGTTCCAATTAATATAATGATCTTATCATGAACATAAATAACATAACAGAATAATTGGAACATGGATGTAATGAAATATTAATCCCAAAACCATATAGAGCAATAGCATAACTACCCAAGTGAATCAGGGGTAAACAAGGTAAAAGGATAAACAGACTAAGGTGACCTATTGGGTCCCATCAAAATTAAACCTATGTATTGAATAGTGATAACAAAGAACATTATTGGGTAACAAAAGTGGATCAAGGGCACAACTTGCCTGGGACTTGAGATTCCAGGTACCAACTTGCTCTTCAGATGACACGTGACCTCACTGCTAGTCGTAGCAATACAAACAAAACATGTATAGGCAGAATTAACATCACACCAAACACAAGAACAAACTGCATAATAATAGTCTACGTGCTGCTACGAGATCGTAGGAACAAGAAACACTAAATTTGGAGCTACAGTTGTTAAGTTAGGAATTTCTGAAGTTATTTAATACCTAGAATAGAGTAATTCAAGCGAATAATTTTAAGTCCAGTTTCATGGCTAAACAAAGACACTAGGTGATAAACAATATTAAAACAAAATTAATGCAACTGGAACGGATCAAATCGGAGGTGAAATGCAAAAGTTATGAATTATCTAAGTTTCTAGGTAATTTATACCAGAATTAGCATCCAGGGGTGTTTCTGTAAAATTTCTGGGATCAATTTGTAATTTTTAAGTGCCCAGCCGAGTACCCAATCATGCAAATTGGGACGGCGGGTTGATTAAACCAAAACATAGGGTCTCTTTTATAAATTAGGACTGCCGAAGGGGTAACAAAGGCCCTGAGCCATCCGATTACAATCCAGTGGTCCGGATTCAATCCCCCCCCATAAATGAACCGGTACGCATCCGTGGCCGCACGCTCCGCGATCAACGGTCCAGATCAATCCGCACGAAGAGGTATCCTCAGTTTCTAATCTGGCGCGCTAGCATAAGATCCAACGGCGGCTGCTCAACTCCCCTCATCTCTCATGCCTAACCGAATCTGGATCACCCATCTCACTCTCAACGGTCCACCAGGCTTCTTCTTGCCCCCGACCAAAAAGAACAGCGGCCAGGGATCCACGGCGGCGCCATGGCCGGACCACGCCAGAACCTGATTCCTACGCACAATACTTCCGGAAAATGGGCTCTACACGTATAGCAGTGGATGGCAAACCCATGGGAGGGCAACTTACCGGTGAACGTCGAGGCGCAGGGACCCATCCACGGTCATGGCGGATCTGCGGTGTTGGGGTTGCTCCGGTGAGCGATTCCAGAGCCACGAACAGCCCAATCCGCCAGAAGGGGCCACAGAAACGTTCCCTGTGCCATGGCGAAGCTTCTCGGCAAAGCTTGGAGGCCCTCACGACGACCGAACTCCAATTTCCCATGGCGGCTAGCCTTCTCTCCCTCTCGGTCTCATCTTCCATTCATAGCTGTCAGCATGGCGAGGCAACCTAGTTGTGGTGCGAAAAGGGCACGACCAGACATCTTATAACGCAGCAGAGGAAGAGTCCGAGGGGATAACTACCCGATGAATGCGTATGGCAATTCCCGGCTAGGGCGCGAGTTTGTTGCGCACCGCCCGCGGATTCTGTTGCGCCCAGGGATTTACACGGCGGGGAAGACAATTCTGGTGTCCAGGGCCCACCGGCAGTGACACAGCGACGAGTCCAGGTGCGCAGAGGAGGTTGCAAGTGGGGCAGGCCTGTCGGTGCGAGTAGATCCCGCCTGGGGGAGGGATGAGCTGACACCAGGGACCCACGCGCCAGTGGCGCAGTGTCATGGCGTGGGCTGAGCGAGGGGGAGCGCGGGTGGGCCGAGAGATGGGCCGAGGCCAGCAAATGTTGGCCCAAGCGCAGGGTATTATCTTTTCTTTTCTTCTATTTTCTTATTTCTTTTCTAACTTCTAAATTTCAAATTGGATTCAAATTTGATTTTTGAACTTGCATTCAAATTTTAATGAACAACAGAAGAGCTCAGCATGAATGCAAATCCATAATTTTATTTATTTATTATTTTACCATGTCTATGAAAAAATGATTTTGAATACACCAATTATGCTCACATAATGTACATTAAGAAACTAATCTCTAATCTTTATTATTTATATAAAAAAATACCTTAGCTTAAATATTTGAGAAGATATTTATAAATGTTTTATTCAATAAATTAACTCATATAAGGATTATATATATATATATATTCTCCTATTTGAAACATATTTATTCAAGTTACAAAATAAACTTTCCCAAAACACTACATAATTATATTTTTTTATACATGTCATTATTATTATTTTTATTTTTTTCTAATACAAACTTTGGGATTTACAGCAAGGTTAAAAGGTTGGGAAAGATAGCCATTACATCCGAGCATTCTATCTCAAATTTGTTCTTAGTTGAATCGCTCGGGTATAAGTTATTGTCTATGAGTTAATTATGTAACATGGGTTATAATTGTCTATTTACCGATATAGAAGTATCTGTCTTTAGAAGGAGTGATGGTTCATTAGCTTTTAAGGGTGTATTAGACGACAAACTCTACTTAGTTGATTTTTCGAAAGAGGAGGCCGATCTAGATGCATGCTTAATAGCTAAGACTAGTATGGGCTGGCTGTGGCATCGTCGTTTAGCACATGTTGGGATGAAGAACCTTCATAAACTTCTAAAGGGAGAACATGTGTTAGGACTAACAAATGTATGTTTCGAGAAAGATAGACCTTGTGCAGCTTGTCAGGCAGGGAAACAAGTGGGAAGCACTCATCACAGCAAGAATGTGATGACAACATCAAGACCACTGGAGCTTCTCCACATGGACCTCTTCGGACCCGTTGCCTATCTTAGCATCGGGGGAAGTAAGTATGGTTTAGTAATTGTTGATGATTTTTCCCGCTTCACTTGGGTATTCTTTTTGCAGGATAAATCAGAAACCCAAGGGACCCTCAAGCGCTTTCTAAGGAGGGCTCAAAACGAATTTGAGCTCAAGGTAAAAAAGATAAGAAGCGACAACGGGTCCGAGTTCAAGAACCTACAAGTTGAGGAGTGTCTTGAGGAGGAAGGCGTCAAGCACGAGTTCTCCGCTCCCTACACACCACAACAAAACGGTGTGGTAGAGAGGAAGAACAGGACACTTATCGACATGACAAGACGATGCTTGGAGAGTTCAAGACACCCGAGCGGTTTTGGTTGGAAGCTGTGAACACAGCTTGCCACGCCATAAATTGGCTATATCTGCATCGCCTCCTCAAGAAGACCTTCTATGAACTCCTTACCGGTAATAAACCCAATGTTTCTTACTTTCGTGTATTTGGGAGCAAATGCTACATTTTGGTGAAGAAAGGTAGACATTCTAAATTTGCTCCCAAAGCTGTAGAAGGGTTTTTACTAGGATATGACTCAAATACAAAGGCGTATAGGGTCTTCAACAAATCATCGGGTTTGGTTGAAGTCTCTAGCAACGTTGTATTTGATGAGACTAATGGCTCTCCAAGAGAGCAAGTTGATCTTGATGACATAGATGAAGATGATGTTCCAACGGCCGCAATACGCACCATGGCGATTGGAGATGTGCGACCACAAGAACAACAAGAGCAAGATCAACCTTCCTCCTCAACGATGGTGCATCCCCCAATTCAAGATGATGGACAGGTTCCTCAAGAAGAGGCGCGTGATCAAGGGGGAGCACGAGAAGAACAAGTTATGGAGGAAGAAGCACCACTGGCCCCTCCAACTCAAGTCCGAGCGACGATTCAAAGAAATCACCCCGTTGACCAGATTCTGGGTGACATAAGCAAGGGAGTAACGACTCGCTCAAGATTAGCTATTTTTTGCGAGCATTACTCGTTTGTCTCTTCTATTGAGCCTTTCAGGGTAGAAGAGGCCTTGCAGGATCCGAACTAGGTGTTGGCCATGCAGGAAGAGCTCAACAACTTCAAGAGGAATGAAGTTTGGAGCCTGGTGCCACGTCCAAAGCAAAATGTTGTGGGAACCAAGTGGGTGTTCCACAACAAGCAAGATGAGCACGGGGTGGTGACAAGAAACAAGGCTCGACTTGTGGCAAAAGGTTATGCCCAAGTCGCAGGTTTGGATTTCGAGGAGACTTTTGCTCCTGTGGCTAGGCTAGAGTCTATTCGGATTTTATTAGCCTATGCCGCTCACCACTCCTTCAGGTTGTTTCAAATGGATGTGAAGAGTGCTTTCCTCAACGGGCCAATCAAGGAGAAGGTCTACATGAAACAACCCCCTGGCTTTGAGGATGACAGGTACCCCGACCATGTGTTCAAGCTCTCTAAGGCGCTCTATGGACTTAAGCAAGCCCCAAGAGCGTGGTATGAATGCCTTAGAGATTTCTTAATTGCTAATGCTTTCAAGGTTGGGAAAGCCGATCCCACTCTTTTCACTAAGACCTGCGATGGTGATCTTTTTGTGTGCCAAATTTATGTCGATGACATAATATTTGGTTCTACTAACCAAAAGTCTTGTGAGGAGTTTAATAGGGTGATGACTCAAAAGTTTGAGATGTCAATGATGGGCGAGTTGACCTACTTCCTTGGGTTCCAAGTGAAGCAACTCAAGGACGGCACCTTCCTCTCCCAAACGAAGTACACTCAAGACCAACTCAAGAGGTTTGGGATGAAGGACGCCAAGCTCGCGAAGACATCGATGGGAACCGACGGGCATGTTGATCTCAACAAAGGAGGTAAGTCCATTGATCAAAAGGCATACCGGTCTATGATAGGTTCCTTGCTTTATTTATGTGCTAGTAGACCGAACATTATGCTAAGTGTATGCATGTGTGCTAGATATCAATCCGACCCCAGGGAATGTCACCTTGTGGCTGTTAAGCGAATTCTTAGATATTTAGTTGCTACGCCTTGCTTCGGGATCTGGTATCCAAAGGGGTCTACCTTTGACTTGATTGGATACTCATACTCCGATTATGTTGGATGCAAGGTTGATAGGAAGAGAACATCAGGGACGTGCCAATTCCTAGGAAGGTCCCTGGTGTCTTGGAGTTAAAAGAAACAAACCTCCATTGCCCTATCCACCGCTGAGGCCGAGTATGTTGCCGCAGGACAGTGTTGCGCGCAACTACTTTGGATGAGGCAAACCCTCCAGGACTTTGGCTACAATCTGAGCAAAGTCCCACTCCTATGTGACAATGAGAGTGCAATCCGCATGGCAGATAATCCTGTTGAACACAGCCACACTAAGCACATAGACATCCGGCATCACTTTCTGAGAGACCACCAGCAAAAGGGAGATATCGAGGTGTACCATATTAACACCGAGAACCAGCTAGCCGATATCTTTACCAAGCCATTAGATGAGAAAACCTTTTGCAGGCTGCGTAGTGAGTTAAATGTCTTAGATTCGCGTAACTTGGATTGATTTATAGCATACATGTGTTTTATGCCTTTGATCATGTTACTTTATGCATTTATGAAATTTGTTGCTTATTTATGGTGCTCAAGTTGTGCAAGGGATCCCCGGACCTCACAAGTCCATGTGTGTATGATGCACATATTTAGGGGGAGATGTGCCACAACTTGACCCCTTGAGACTAATCCGTTTGTTTGAGTATACTTGATGTAGTCTCAAAGGTGGATTGAAAGGGAAAGGTGAACTTGGACCATGCCAAGACTTCCATTGCATTCCGGTATTAGTGTACTTAATTCCAAGTTCATTCTCTTGCTCTTATTGCATGTTTGCTCTTAATTGACATTTTTGGTGAGGCAATGGGGTTAAAGGGCCAATAATGATCCCATTTTGGTGCTTAATGCCAAAGGGGGAGAAATTAAGGCCAAAGCAAATGGATCAGCTACCACTTGTGCATTTTGAAAACAATAGAGTTAGAACTTTTGATTTGTCCAAAATGCTCTTATTGCAAAATTTAGTCTCTTGTGGGGGAGAATTTATGACTATGGGAAAAAGGGGGAGTTTTTGGCACTTGATCAATTTCACTCTTGACTTAGAGATAGGAAAATGAATTTTATTTGCAAAAACAAAACAAGTGGTGGCAAAGAGCGATCCAAATATGCCAAATTATAGTAAAAAACAATTTGGTATTCAATTGCATTGATATTGCACTTCTTTTGGTTGCTTTTGGTTGTGTTGGCATAAATCACCAAAAAGAGGGAGATTGAAAGGGAAATGTGCCTTTGGGCCATTTTTATAATGTTTTGGTGATTAAGTGCCCAACATATATTCTCTAAGTTCTAAATGTGTCAAAGATTGAAAAAGTGCAAATCAAGACATGAGGTATGTTTCTAGACTTAGTACATTAGTTTTTGAATACTAATGAAGTTATCTAAGTGTTAGAAACAGCGAAAAGAAGAAAAGAAAAGGATTGCAAAAAACTGGCTATTTGCAGCCGAAGCTCAGCTCAATCTGGCACACCGGACTGTCCGGTAGTGAACCGGACAGTGTCCGGTGGTGCACCGGACAGTGTCCGGTGCGCCAGGCTGGACTCCGGTAAAAAGGCCGCTCTCGGAAAAAGTTCAGCGGCGTACGACTATAATTCACCGGACTGTCCTGTGGTGCACCGGACTGTCGGGTGAGCCAACGGCCGCCAGCGCAACGATCGACCGCTCAATTCGCAGGCGACGCGTGGTCCGCGCCAACGGTCGGCAGGGGGCATCGGACTGTCCGGTGTGCACCAGACAGTGTCCGGTGCGTCAACTGGCCTGGAGCTGCAACGGTCGTCTGCGCCACAAAAGGAAGGAGATCGGCACCGGACCGTCTACAGTGACTGTCCGGTGGCGCACCGGACTGTCCGGTGCGCCACTCGACAAAAGGCAAGAATGGCCTTCCTTGATTGGTCTCCAACAGCTCTTAGCTGCCTTGGGGCTATAAAAGGGACCCCTAGGCGCATGGAGGAGCGACCCAAGCATTCACTAAGCATTCTAAGGCATCCAGACTCTGCTCCCGTGCATTCGCTTTGTTGTGTTAGAGATTTGAGCTCCATTTGAGTCGAGAACTCCCTATGTGTTATTTGAGCTCAAGTCTTCACTTGTGTGCGTTGGTGTGCTGCGTTTTTGAGTCTTGTATGCGTTGCTCTTCCCAACCCTACTCTTGTGTGTTCTTTGTGATCAATCTTGTAAGGGCGAGAGGCTCCAACTTGTGGAGATTCCTCGCAAACGGAAAAAGGATATAAAGAAGAAAAGCCGTGGTATTCAAGTTGATCATTGGATCACTTGAAAGGGGTTGAGTGCAACCCTCGTCCATTGGGACGCCACAACGTGGAAGTAGACAAGTGTTACTTGGCCGAACCACGGGATAAAATCGCGTCTCTCTTGTGATTGCTTTCTCTTTGATTGTCTGTGTCCGCAAGAGCTCGTCTCATTGACTTCATCAACCCACACTAATATCTTTATAATCAAGGTTGTTGGAATTTAGTGTTGAATTTTACTGGATCACCTATTCACCCCCCTCTAGGTGCTCTCAAATTCTTCTTGGCTATCCAAGAGTTCATCCTTCTCATGAATAGCACCTATCAATTCATTTAGTTTTTCCTTTTGTTGCATGTTAAGGTTGGCAAAAAGACTAAGCAAATCATCGTCATCTTCATTAGAGCTACCCTCATCACTAGATGTTGTATATTTAGTGGAGGCTCCAGATTTTACCTTCTTCATTTTGTCGTCCTTTGCCATGAGGCACTTGTGGCCGACGTTTGGGAAGAGGAGGCCTTTGTTGACGGCGATGTTGGCGGCATCCTCGTCGGAGGATGAATCGGTCGTGCTTTCGTCGGAGTCCCATTCCTGACACACATGGGCATCGTCGCCCTTCTTCTTGTAGTACTTCTTCTTTTCCTTCCTCCTTCCCTTCTTGTCATCGCCCCTGTCACTATCACTAGACATAGGACATTTAGCAATGAAATGACCAGGCTTACCACACTTGTAGCACACTTTCCTGGAGCGGGGTTTATAATCCTTCCCCCTCCTTTGCTTGTGGATTTGGCGGAAGCTCTTGATGATGAGCGACATTTCCTCGTTGTCGAGCTTGGAGGCGTCGATGGGGAGCCTACTTGATGTAGACTCTTCTCTCTTTTCTTCCGTCGTTTTGAATGCGACTGGTTGCACCTCGGGTGTGGAGGTGCCGCCTTGCTCGACGATTTGTTTGGATCCTTTGATCATCAACTCAAAGCTCACAAACTTTCCTATCACTTCCTCGGGAGACATTAGCTTATATCAAGGATCACCACGTATTAATTGAACTTGAGTAGGATTACGAAATACGAGTGATCTAAGAATAACCTTGACCATTTCATGGTCATCCCATTTGGTGCTCCCGAGGTTGCGCACTTGGTTGACCAAGGTATTGAGCTGGTTGTACATGGCTTGTGGCTCCTCTCCTTGGTTGAGTATGAATCGACCGAGCTCCCCCTCGATCGTCTCCCGCTTGGTGATCTTGGTCACCTCATCTCCTTCATGCGCGGTCTTTAGCACGTCGCAAATCTCTTTGGCACTCTTCAACCCTTGCACCTTATTATACTCCTCTCGACATAAAGAGGTGAGGATTATAGTAGTGGCTTGGGAGTTGAAGTGCCGGATTTGAGCGACCTCGTCCGAGTCGTAGCCTTCATCCCCCACAGATGGTACTTGCGCTCCAAACTCAACAATGTCCCAAATGCTAGCGTGGAGTGAGGTTAGTGAAAGGGAAATGTGCCCTTGGGCCATTTCTGAGTATTTTGGTGATCTAGTGTCCAACACAAGTGCTTAAGTGTTAAACTATACCAAATGGTGGGCAAAGTGCAAATCAAGTATAAAGGTATGTTTCTAAGACTTAGTACATTGTTTTGGGACTAATGTATTGTGTCTAAGTGCTAGAAACAGGAAAAGACAAATTTGGAAAAGACTTGGCTAGGCAGCCAAGACTCTGCGCAGTCTGGGAGCACCGGACAGTGTCCGATGCGCCAGGCCGGCGACTGTCAACTGGCTGCTCTCGGGAAGCAATTAACGGCGTACGGCTATAAATCACCGGACTGTCCGGTGGTGCACCGGACTGTCCGGTGAGCCAACAGTCAGCCGGGCTAACGGTCGGCCGCGGAATCCGCGCGCGACGCGTGGCAGAGCCAACGGTCAGAAGGGGGCACCGGACTATCCGGTGTGCACCGGACAGTGTCCGGTGCGCCAACGGCTCCAAAGCGCCAACGGTCGACTTCGCCAAAGAAGGAAAGAAATCCGCACCGGACTGTCCGGTGCGCCAGGCGACAGAAGGCAAGAATTTCCTTCTTGAAATGCTCTCAACGACTCCTAGCTGCCTTGGGGCTATAAAAGAGACCCCTAGGCGCATGGAGGAGCACACCAAGCATTCCTTGAGCATTGTTGATCACTCACACTTCATCCTTGCGCACTTGTTCGACATTCTTAGCGATTTGAGCTCTGTTCTAGTGAGAACCTCGAGATATTGTCTTGAGCTCAAGTCTTGATCTTGTGTGTGTGTATTTGCTGTGGTTTTGGGTGTGTTGCTTCCCTCTCTTACTCTAGTGCTTTATTGAGATTCTTATTGTAAGGGCGAGAGACTCCAAGTTGTGGAGATTCCTCGCAAATGGGAAAAGAGTAAAGTAAAGAAGAACACCGTGGTATTCAAGTTGATCTTTGGATCACTTGAGAGGAGTTGAGTGCAACTCTCGTCCGTTGGGACGCCACAACATGGAGTAGGCAAGTTTTGTACTTGGCCGAACCACGGGATAAACCACTGTGCCATCTCTGTGTTGATCTTCTTGTGGTTATCGTGTCTTGCAAGAACTTCTCTCTAGCCACTTGGATTTATTGTGCTAACTCCTAATCAAGTTTTGTGGCATTAAGTTTCAGTTTTTACAGGATCACCTATTCACCCCCCCCCCTCTAGGTGCTCTCAATTGGTATCGGAGCCGTTCTCTTCAAGAAAGGGACTAATCACCCAAAGAGATGGATCCTAACGGCAAGCGGATGGTGGTCAATGATAAGGAGAAGGAGTCCTTCGTCAATGATCCAAAGGATGACAAGCCTACTGACTTAGGCTCGGGCCACAAAAGAAATGACGGGAGGAAGAAGAAAACAAGGCGCATCAAGGAGATAGTTTACTACGACAGCGACAAATCCTCTTCTTCCCAAAAGGACGACGACAACGACTACGAGAAAAAGAAGACGGTTAATTCAAACTTCTCCTTTGATTATTCTCGTATTCCGCAAAGTTCAAATGCTCATTTGCTTTCCATTCCCCTCGGTAAACCCCCCACTTTGATGGAGAGGACTACGGATTTTGGAGTCACAAAATGCGTAGCCACTTGTTCTCTCTCCATCCAAGTATAAGGGAGATAGTAGAAAATGGAATGCACTTTGATAGTACGGATAGTCCCATGTTCATTAATGAGCAAATTCACAAAAATGCACAAGCTACTACTATTCTTTTAGCTTCATTGTGCAGGGATGAATACCATAAGGTGAGCGGCTTGGATAACGCCAAGCAGATTTGGGACACCCTCAAAATCTCACATGAGGGGAACGACGTCACCATGCTCACCAAGATGAAGTTGGTGGAGGGCGAACATGGGAGATTCGCAATGATCAGGGGCGAGGAGCCAACCCAAACGTACAACCGGCTCAAGACCCTCGTCAACAAAATAAGGAGCTATGGAAGCACGCGATGGACGGACCACGACGTCGTCCGCCTAATGCTAAGGTCTTTTACTATCCTTGATCCACATCTTGTGAACAATATTCGTGAGAATCCTAGGTACACCAAGATGACGCCCGAGGAGATACTTGGAAAGTTCGTAAGCGGGCGGATGATGATCAAGTAGGCTAGATACGTTGATGATGCGTTGAATGGTCCAATCCATGAGCCTCAAACCGTGGCTCTCAAAGCAACAAGAAGCAAGGAGGCGCTACCTAGCAAGGTGGCACAAGTTGAGGCGGCAGGGCTCAATGAAGAAGAGATGGTCTTCATCATCAAGCGTTTTAAGACGACACTAAGGGGTCGCAAGGAGCATCCCAACAAGACCAAAACGAAGGGGAAGCGCTCATGCTTCAAATGTGGTAAGATTGGTCACTTTATCGCTAATTGTCCCGATAATGATAGTGACCAGGAACAAGGGAACAAGAGGGAAAAGAAGAAGGCGTACAAGAAGGCTAAGGGCGAGGCACACCTTGGAAAGGAGTGGGACTCAGATTGTTCGTCGTCCGACTCCAACAACGAAGGACTCGCCGCCACCGCCTTCAACAAGTCGGCCCTCTTCCCAAACGAGCATCACACCTGCCTCATGGCAAGGGAAAAGAAGGTAAGCACTCGTGAAACCAGTACTTACGCTTCCTCAAGTGATGAAGAATCTAGCGATGATGAAATAGACTATTCATGTTTATTCAAGGGCCTAGATAGAACTAAGGTAGATAAGATTAATGAATTAATTGATGCCTTGAATGATAAAAATAGGTTGTTAGAAAAGCAATAGGATCTTTTGTATGAAGAACATGATAAGTTTGTAGAGGCACAAAAATCCCTTGCTTTAGAAATTAAAAGGAATGAAATGCTTTCTTGTGAATTGTCTATATTTCATGACTCTATCTCTAGCTTAAAGAGCATAAATGATGATTTGAGTGCTAAGTTAGAAATAGCTATTAAATCAACATCTTGTGTAGAACATGTTTGCACTAGGTGTAAAGATTTTAATGTTGATGCTTGTAGTGAACACCTAGTTTCAATTTCTAAATTGAATGATGAAGTGGCTAGTCTTAATGCCCAACTTAAGACTAGCAAGAGTGAATTTGACAAACTAAAATTTGCAAGGGATGCCTACACGATTGGTAGACACCCCTCAATTAAGGATGGTCTTGGCTTCAAGAGGGAAGTCAAGAACATAACAAGCCATAAGGCTTCCATCTCCGCCAAGGAGAAAGGGAAGGCTCCTATGGCTAGTAGTGCTCAAAAGAACCATGCTTTCATGTATCATGATAGGAGACATTCTAGGAATGTTTATAGAAGTTATGATGCTTTTGATTCTCATGCCATGATTGCTTCTAGTTCTTCTATTATGCATGATAGAAATGTGGCTAGGAAAAATGTTGTTCATCATATGCCTAGAAGAAATATTGTTCATGTTCCTAGGAAAGTAATGAATGAACCTTCTACAATTTATCATGCTTTAAATGCTTCCTTTGCTATTTGTAGAAAGGATAAGACAGTAATTGCTAGGAAATTAGGGGCCAAATGTAAGGGAGATAAGACTTGCATTTGGGTCCCTAAGACTATTGTAACTAACCTTGTAGGACCCAACATGAGTTGGGTACCTAAGACCCAAGCCTAAATTTGCCTTGCAGGTTTATGCATCCGGGGGCTCAAGCTGGATTATCGACAGCGGATGCACAAACCACATGACGGGGGAAAAGAGGATGTTCTCTTCCTACGTCAAGAACAAGGATCCCCAAGACTCAATCATATTCGGTGATGGGAACCAAGGCAAGGTGAAAGGGTTAGGAAAAATTGCTATTTCATCCGAGCACTCTATTTCTAAAGTGTTCTTAGTTGAGTCGCTTGGATATAACTTGTTGTCTATGAGTCAACTGTGTAATATGGGATATAACTGTTTATTCACAAATGTGGATGTGTCTGTCTTTAGAAGAAGTGATGGTTCATTAGCTTTTAAGGGTGTACTAGACGACAAACTTTATTTAGTTGATTTTGCAAAAGAGGAGGTCGGTCTAGATGCATACTTAATTGCTAAGACTAGCATAGGCTGGCTGTGGCATCGCCGTTTAGCACATGTGGGGATGAAGAACCTTCACAAGCTTCTAAAGGGAGAACACGTGATAGGTCTAACTAATGTAACTTTCGAAAAAGATAGACCTTGTGCAGCTTGTCAAGCAGGTAAACAGGTGGGAAGCTCTCATCATGCCAAAAATGTGATGACAACATCAAGACCCCTGGAGTTACTTCATATGGACCTCTTCGGACCCGTCACCTATCTAAGCATAGGAGGAAGTAAGTATGGTCTTGTTATAGTTGATGATTTTTCCCGCTTCACTTGGGTATTCTTTTTGCAGGATAAATCTGAAACCCAAGGGACCCTCAAGCGCTTCCTAAGGAGAGCCCAAAACGAGTTTGAGCTCAAGGTGAAGAAGATAAGGAGCGACAATGGGTCCGAGTTCAAGAACCTTCAAGTGGAGGAGTATCTTGAGGAGGAAGGAATCAAGCACGAGTTCTCCGCTCCCTACACAACATAGCAAAATGGTGTGGTAGAGAGGAAGAACAGGACGCTACTAGACATGGCAAGGACGATGCTTGGTGAATTCAAGACGCCTGAACGATTTTGGACGGAAGTCGTGAGCACGGCTTGCCACGCCATAAACCGGGTCTATCTTCATCACCTCCTCAAGAAGACTTCATATGAGCTTCTAACCGGTAACAAACCCAATGTGTCTTACTTTCGTGTATTTGGGAGCAAATGTTATATTCTAGTGAAGAAAGGTAGAAATTCTAAGTTTGCTCCCAAAGCTGTAGAAGGGTTTTTGTTAGGTTATGACTCAAATACAAAGGCGTATAGGGTCTTCAACAAATCATCGGGTTTGGTTGAAGTCTCTAGCGACGTTGTATTTGATGAGACTAATGGCTCTCCAAGAGAGCAAGTTGTTGATCTTGATGATGTAGATGAAGAAGACGTTCCAACGGCCGCAATGCGCACCATGGCGATTGGAGATGTGAGGCCAATGGAACAAAAGGAGCAAGATCAACCTTCTTCCTCAACAATGGTGCATCCCCCAACTCAAGATGATGAACAAGTTCATCAAGAAGAGGCGTGTGATCAAGGGGGAGCACAAGATGATCATGTAATGGAGGAAGAAACACAACCGACACCTCCAACCCAAGTTCGAGCGACGATTCAAAGGAATCATCCCGTTGACCAAATATTGGGTGACATAAGCAAGGGAGTAACTACTCGTTCTAGATTAGTTAATTTTTGTGAGCATTACTCCTTTGTCTCTCCTATTGAGACTTTCAGGGTAGAAGAGGCCTTGCTAGATCCGGACTGGGTGTTGGCCATGCAAGAGGAGCTCAACAACTTCAAAAGAAATGAAGTTTGGACACTGGTGCCTCGTCCCAAGCAAAACGTTGTGGGAACCAAGTGGGTGTTCCGCAACAAACAAGACGAGCACGGGGTGGTGACAAGGAACAAGGCACGACTTGTGGCAAAAGGTTATGCCCAAGTCGCAGGTTTGGACTTTGAGGAGACTTTTGCTCCTGTGGCTAGGCTAGAGTCAATTCGCATATTGTTGGCCTATGCTACTCACCATTCTTTCAGGTTGTTCCAAATGGATGTGAAGAGCGCTTTCCTCAACGGGCCAATGAAGGAGGAGGTGTACGTGGAGCAACCCCTGGCTTCGAGGATGAACGGTATCCCGACCACGTGTGTAAGCTCTCTAAGGCGCTCTATGGACTTAAGCAAGCCCCAAGAGCATGGTATGAATGCCTTAGAGACTTTTTAATTGCTAATGCTTTCAAGGTTGGGAAAGCCGATCCAACTCTTTTTACTAAGACTTGTGATGGTGATCTTTTTGTGTGCCAAATTTATGTCGATGACATAATATTTGGTTCTACTAACCAAAAGTCTTGTGAAGAGTTTAGCAGGGTGATGACTCAGAAATTCGAGATGTCGATGATGGGCAAGTTAAGCTATTTCCTTGGGTTCCAAGTGAAGCAACTCAAGGATGGGACCTTCATCTCCCAAACGAAGTACAAGCAAGACTTGATCAAGCGGTTTGGGATGAAGGACGCCAAGCCCGCAAAGACTCCAATGGGAACCGATGGACACACCGACCTCAACAAAGGAGGTCTATGATAGGGTCTTTACTTTATTTATGTGCTAGTAGACCGGATATTATGCTTAGTGTATGCATGTGTGCTAGATTCCAATCTGATCCAAGGGAGTGTCACTTAGTGGCAGTGAAGCGAATTCTTAGATATTTAGTCGCTACGCCTTGCTTCGGGATCTGGTATCCAAAGGGGTCTACCTTTGACTTAATTGGATATTCAGACTCCGACTATGCTGGATGTAAGGTCGATAGGAAGAGTACATCGAGGACGTGCCAATTCTTAGGAAGGTCCCTGGTGTCATCGAGCTCTAAGAAACAAACTTCTGTTGCCCTATCCACCGCTGAGGCCGAGTATGTTGCCGCAGGACAGTGTTGCGCGCAACTACTTTGGATGAGGCAAACCCTCCAGGACTTTGGCTACAATCTGAGCAAAGTCCCACTCCTATGTGATAATGAGAGTGCTATCCGCATGGCGGATAATCCTGTTGAACACAGCCGCACAAAGCACATAGACATCCGGCATCACTTTTTGAGAGACCACCAGCAAAAGGGAGATATCGAAGTGTTTTATGTTAGCACCGAGAACCAGCTAGCCGATATCTTTACCAAGCCTCTAGATGAGTCGACCTTTTGCAAGCTGCGTAGTGAGCTAAATGTCTTAGATTCGCGGAACCTGGATTGACTTATAACATACATGTGTTTTACGCCTTGATCATGTTCCTTAATGCATTTCGTTGTTTATTTATGGTGCTCAAGTTGTACAAGCACTCCCTGGACCTCACAAGTCCATTTGCAAGTGATGCACATATTTAGGGGGAGATGTGCTACAACTTGACCCTTTGAGACTAACTGTGTGCTTGAGTTTCCTTAATTTAGTCTCAAAGGAGGTTTGAAAGGGAAAAGGTGGACTTGGACCATGCAAGACTTCCACTGCACTCCGATGAGAGAGTAACTCACTCCAAGTTCATCTATGTACTCTTATTGCCTTTTTACTCTTAGTTGAAGATTTTGGTGAGGCAATGGGGTTAAAAGGCCAAAATTGATCCCGTTTTGGTGCTTGATGCCAAAGGGGGAGAAAATAGGGCCAAAGCAACAAATGGATCAGCTACCACTTGAGAAATTTGAAAATAGTAGAGTTAGGACTTTTTGATTTGTCAAACTTCTAAATGTCTCTTTTTGTCAAAAGTTGATCTCTTGTGGGAAGAATATTTGATTATGGGAAATAGGGGGAGTTTTTGAAATCTTTGAATCAATTTGTCTTTGAACAATTCTCTTTATGCCTCAACAAGTGTGTTTGACTTAGAGATAGGGAATTGAGTTTGATTTGCAAAAACAAAACCAAGTGGTGGCAAAGGATGATCCAAATATGCCAAATTTGAGACAAAACAAATTTGTGTTTTCATTTGCATTGATGTTGCACTTCTTTTAGTTGCTTTTTGTTGTGTTGGCATAAATCACCAAAAAGGGGGAGATTGAAAGGGAAACGTGCCCTTGGGCCATTTCTAAGTATTTTGGTGATCTAGTGTCCAACACAAGTGCTTAAGTGTTAAACTATACCAAATGGTGGGCAAAGTGCAAATCAAGTGTAAAGGTATGTTTCTAAGACTTAGTACATTGTTTTGGGACTAATGTATTGTGTCTAAGTGCTAGAAACAGGAAAAGACAAATTTGGAAAAGACTTGGCTAGGCAGCCAAGACTCTGCGCAGTCTGGGTGCACCGGACAGTGTCCGGTGTGCCAGGCCGACGACTGTCAACTGGCTGCTCTCGGGAAGCAATTAACGGCGTACGGCTATAAATCACCGGACTGTCCGGTGGTGCACCGGACTGTCCGGTGAACCAACAGTCAGCCGGGCCAACGGTCGGCCGCGGAATCCGCGCGCGACGCGTGGCAGAGCCAACGGTCAGAAGGGGGCACCGAACTGTCCGGTGTGCACCGGACAGTGTCCGGTGCGCCAACGGCTCCAAAGCGCCAATGGTCGGCTTCGCCAAAGAAGGAAAGAAATCCGCACCGGACAGTGTCCGGTGGTGCACCGGACTGTCCGGTGCGCCAGGCGACAGAAGGCAAGAATTACCTTCTTGAAATGCTCTCAACGGCTCCTAGCTGCCTTGGGGCTAAAAACAGACCCCTAGGCACATGGAGGAGCACACCAAGCATTCCTTGAGCATTGTTGATCACTCACACTTCATCCTTGCGCACTTGTTCGACATTCTTAGCGATTTGAGCTCTGTTCTAGTGAGAACCTTGAGATATTGTCTTGAGCTCAAGTATTGATCTTGTGTGTGCGTATTTGCTGTGGTTTTGAGTGTGTTGCTTCCCTCTCTTACTCTAGTGCTTTATTGAGATTCTTATTGTAAGGGCGAGAGACTCCAAGTTGTGGAGATTCCTCGCAAACGGGAAAAGAGTAAAGTAAAGAAGAACACCGTGGTATTCAAGTTGATCTTTGGATCACTTGATAGGAGTTGAGTGCAACTCTCGTCCGTTGGGACGCCACAACGTGGAGTAGGCAAGTTTTGTACTTGGCCGAACCACGGGATAAACCACTGTGCCATCTCTGTGTTGATCTTCTTGTGGTTATCGTGTCTTGCAAGAACTTCTCTCTAGCCACTTGGCTTTATTGTGCTAACTCCTAATCAAGTTTTGTGGCATTAAGTTTCAGTTTTTACAGGATCACCTATTCACCCCCCCTCTAGGTGCTCTCAGTTAGATGATGCCTCATTTTATCACTCCACATACAATAATCTTCACCGTCAAAAACCGGTGGTTTGCCTAATGGGACGGAAAGTAAAGAAGTGTGTTTGGAAATGCGGGGATAGCATAAGGGGATCTTACTAAACTTCTTGCGCTCACGGCGCTTAGAAGTGACGGACGGTGCGTCGGAGCCGGAGGTGGAGGGCGACGAAGAATCGGTCTCGTAGTAGACCACTTTCTTCATTTTCTTCTTCTTGTCGCCACTCCGGTGCGACTTGACGTGGGGAGGTGAGTCCTCCCTTCCTATGGCGCCGGACTCCCTTGATGGAGCATTCCCGCGGCTTGTGTCCGTTTCCATCTCCCTCTTGGCGGATCCTCCCGACATCACTTTGAGTGGTTAGACTCTAATGAAGTACCGGCCTCCGATACCAATTGAAAGTCACCTAGAGGGGGGGTGGATAGGCGAAAACTGAAATTTATAAACTTAAAGCACAACTACAAGCTGGGGTTAGCGTTAGAAATAAATCCGAGTCCGAAAGAGAGGGGAAAACAAATCAACCAAAGAAATATAGTGGATGACACGGTGATTTGTTTTACCGAGGTTTGGTTCCAAAGAACCTAATCCCCGTTGAGGTGGTCACAAAGACCGGGTCTCTTTCAACCCTTTCCCTCTCTCAAACGGTCACCTAGACCGAGTGAGCTTTCTCCTTAATCAAACGGGTCACTTAGACCCCACAAGGACCACCACACAATTGGTGTCTCTTGCTTCGATTACAAGTGCTTGAAGAACAAGAACGAGGAAGAAGAAAGCGATCCAAGAACAAGAGCTCAAAGAACACGGCAAAACTCTCTCTCTAGCCACTAGAAGTTTGGAGTGAATTGGGACTTGGAGAGGCTTTGATTCTTTTGAATTGTGTCTTGTATTGATTGCACTAGCTCTTGTATTGATTGGGATGTCTGAAAAACTTGGATGCTTGGGGTGGTGGTGGTTGGGGGGTATTTATAGCCCCAACCACCAAACCAACCGTTGGGGAGGTTGTCTGTCGATGGGCGCACCGGACAGTCCGGTGCGCCACCGGACACTGTTCGGTGTGCCAGCCACATCACCCAACCATTAGGGTTCTGACGATTTTGACTGTTGGAGCTCTGACAACTTGGGGCACCGGACAGTCACTGTCCAGTGCGCCTTCTGGCGCTGCTTTGACTCTGCGCGAACTGTCCGCACACTGTTCACGTTTGCAGGCGACCATTGGAGTTGACCATTGTGCTCGATAGTCGTTGCTCCGCTAGCACACCGGACAGTCCGGTGGCACACCGAACAGTCCAGTGAATTATAGCGGAGCGGCTCTCCAGAAACCTGAAGGTGAAGAGTTGGAGTCGATCGCCCCTGGTGCACCGGACACAGTCCGGTGGTGCATCGGACACTGTCTGGTGGCACACCGGACAGTCCGGTGCGCCAGACCAGGTTTCTCTTCGGTTTCTTTTGCTCCTTTCTTTTGAACCCTAACTCGGATCTTTTTATTGGTTTGTGTTGAACCTTTAGCACCTGTAGAATATATAATCTAGAGCAAACTAGTTAGTCCAATTATTTGTGTTGGGTATTTCAGCCACCAAAAACATTTAGGAAAAGGTTTGACCCTATTTCCCTTTCACCTTAGCTGTACCTTTGCCTTGAGCCTTTGCATTTTTCTTTTCCTCTTCCAATGTTGAGCAATTGTTCATCCTTTCTAGTCATCACCATTCTCCTCATGGTTTCCCACCTTGCTCAATCTTTAGATGTGGACTATAATCTATCTCACTCACAATACCTTGAGTAGAGGTTAGTCCACTAGTTCTCTCAATTACCAAAACCATAAATGGAGCTTTAACAAGGTACATAATATAAATGTACAAGCTTAAGTGTGGTAAAGAAACAAAGTCCCATTGGTTCTAGCTTGGCCACTGCCAAGGAGAGATATAACTATTGCACCCTTAATAGGCAACTCTATGTATCGATGTACCATTCAACAAATTCATAGTTAGACCATTGTGTCAAGGTTTGATGACTCTCAACGACTATAATATTAGTATTGTGTCGGCACTAGCTGTTGCCAACCACTGCGACCATTCATTGTGGCGTATATTCCAACGCCTACCATTGGTCTTGTCCAACACCCCATTTCCTTCTCTAGAACCTCTTTGTCCATCGTCATGTTCTATCACGATAGTCTAACTATATCTTGTAGGAATGGCTCAAAGGTCTTCCTAAGTGTGAATAGTGTAACTGTATGGTCTAACATTTTATCTAATATGAGTCTGACACCAATGTCTGATGCTCCTGCTCTTTTACCTGTAGGGTTAGCTACAGACGACTGACACTCCCCTAGGATGGTTTGATGCCCTAGTTTGATGCCTTATGAAACCCTTCTTATTTTTATTTGTTCACGCTATTTGTGTTTGGCTTGGTTCAATCCTGTGTCTTGGACTCTTGAATGTTATTTTAGATTCTTTAGTAGGTCTTCTAATATGTTGATTTCTTGAGGTGTTGATCATTTGGATCACCACTTTTCCTCTGTCCATGTCCAATTTGCATCCTTTGAACTATAACCAAAGACACTAGCAAATAATATTAGTCCAAATGGTTATTGTTGATCATCAAACACCAAAACCTTACTATAAATAGGCATTGATTCATTTTCCTTACATTATTGATAGAGATATTACATATTTCCAACTTGTCCCTAGGTAATTAGAGCCAAACAATTTAACCCCGCAGATGTTATGGTCTCACAACTTTGCTTTGCACCGATGCAAGCTTCATGATGATGCCACTGCCACCTACAGTTCTCGCTAGAACTCCACCCAAGTTTTGAGGTACAAAGCTAGATGTTGTCAACTCATGGTTTTGATGCTCAAACAATTAAATCAATCATGGGTAGGGTACTCCATATGCTCTCCCCACAATCTTGAAATGTGTCACCTCAAGTCCTTGACCGCCAAATCACTAAGTCCTCTAGCGCTTCAATTTTACTTGATCAACCGCCATCTTGATTCGATCAACATAATGTACTTCTCCATGTCCTCTTGCACTCATCGATGACCCTAGGTGTCAGCCACTCATGATTGGTCCTCTAGCTTTTCTGGACTCTTAGTTATAGCCTGATGTTCGTCCTTCACTACTCTGAGTCCACCGACACAAACTCGCATGACCTTCATCTTTGTCGTTGACCATCACCTATGTGCTCTACATATGCAGACCATAAGCCAAGATAAATGTTGCATAACACCACACTAAGGCCATAGTTAATCCACAAAGTAAACCAAAGTCGATCATCTTCATGACAATTACTCAGCATACTTAACATTGTGATCACATATCAAACATGTGTTTGTAAGAACTCACAAAAAATACTTGATTTAGACTTATCTAAAAGGAAAAGTCCAAATTACACCCCTCACCTATGGACAATGTTCACATAACCCCCTAAAGTATTTTTAGTTTATTTTCCCCTCCACTCCTTTGAGTTGGTTCAATTTATCCTTAACAAAATTTATCATGTTAATTTCTTTATGTGCAAATTGAGTTTTTAGTTCAAAATTTGTTGGTTAGTAGCTAGTAGCATAATTCAGCTTAGAAAAATATATTATGATTTTGTATGATTATTTTGATAGGTTAGGGATTAAATAAGATAAAAACTTTAATGGTACAAAACTAAATATGAAATAACAAATAACGATGAAAAATTCTTAAACTATTTTTTCTAACATAGATTATGATGTCTTTAGTCACTTCAAAAAATATGAACTTGAAATTTAACTTGTACATAGAGAAACGAAAAAGACAAAGCTTCTCCTAATAATATTTGTGTTTTTCATTTCTCCATGTACATGTTGAATTTCAAGTTCATATTTTTTGAGTTGATTGAGAACATCATAACTTACTATAGGAAAATATGTTATAATTTTTTGTCATTATTTTATATTTAGTTTTGTATCATTAAAGTTATTATCTTAGGTGATATCTAATCTATCAAAATAATTACAAAATCATAATATATTTTAGGCAAAGTTATACTATTATGTACTAACCAACAAAATTTGAATTAAATACTCATTTTGTACGTAAGGAAATAAAAAAAAGAGAAATTTTGTTATGGGGTAAATTGAATCAACTCAAAGGAGCGGAGGGTAAAATGAATCAAAAAAATTATTTTAGGGCATTATGTGAATATTATTCATAAGTGAGGGGAGTAACAATCAAGAGATAGTAATAAAAAACAAGAGACAATAAATACGACAATAGCTCCTTAGGACATGTATAGTGGAGAGATATCAAAATGGTTCTTTAATCATAAGAGACAACTAAGAGACCTATTACACAATGGAGAGTGACTATAAATGTAGTCTATTAATAAATGCATAAGACAATGCGCCTGTTGAGCATCAGATCAATATAACAGACTACATATTTGTACAAGGGAAGTGAAGACGTCTGTTACTATTTGGGTTACGAGCCAGAGACAACAATACAATTTTTTTTATAAATAGGAACAAATAAAGAGTCTATATATTAAGAGGACATATCCGGTGCACATGAAAGCTTTGTGCACATGGTGCACATATTAAATCATCACTATCTATTTTAGATCTAACGTCTCTGATTGATCATTGTAATTTACAAATAACACCTTCCACCACTACAGCCCACCACGTCAGAGGGTGTCTTTAGCAAATATACCAAACAACTACAGACGTTAGATCTAAGATGAGTGATGATGATTTAATATGTGCATCATGTGCCCTAAAATTCCATGTGCACTAGATATATTCTCATATATTAAACATCATTGTACATGTCTTAATAAGTCATGACCAAACTTTAGCCAATAGCTAGAGTAAAGGCGCATCGGGAGAAGATAGTTATTACTAATCAGACAAATGAAAATATTTGAAAAAAGATTGAATAAGAAAATATAAATACTATAATTAATAAACTAGTTATCCGTGTTATTTGCTTGGACTAGTTTGCTAGTTTTTTCAAGATAGCAGCGAGGTTTATTTTATTTATTCTTTAGAGGGTTTGATAGGACATATTATTTCATAATTTTTGAAGCGAAACATGTTATTTCATAATTGTCATATAAACACAAAAGATTAGTGAAGTTACACTGTTGTTAACACACATTGAATGAATAATCAATATTTATGACCCCCGAATAATATTTCTCCTATTTCTACAAGTTTTTGTGGGTACATTTAACGGCACAGCTAAATTTTGGACCTAGTTAGGGTCTGTTTGAATCCATGTGACAAACAATTTATCTGTTTATATTAGCACCTTGACCTCCAAACAAGTTGATTAATAAATTGGCTAATTGTTAGCTAGAGGGTTGGCAAACTGTTTGCCCATTAACTATTTAATCTTGCTAACATGTGCTAATAGACCGTATAGAGAGAAAAAAAGACATTTATTTAGCTAAGACTTCAAACATACTATAACTTGTGGCTAGCTAATTATCTGCTGGCTAATTATTAGCCACCGACGAACAATTAGCCATTAAAATCCAAACATGGCCTTAATAATTATGAACGATAGATATGGCCTAATTGTCTTAAGTTTCCTTTAGAAAAGGAGTGTTACCTGCTTTGGGCTTTTGGGCAGGCATAATTGCGGTTATAATTACAGCCATGACTCACTTGAGAGAGCAGCAGACTTTGTCGTTTCATCCATGTGGCTGCTAGCTGGGTGCAGGTGAGCAAATCTTAAGGCTCCACTCGGCATCGTGCACCTTCTCATAGCCAAAAAGAGAAACGGCGCATCATTTAGATGCATTGTATACACGCTGATCGTCTCATGCGTTTTATATTATATATTAATAAAAAAAGAAGCAGCAGTGGTTTTGCATCGGATACTGGCAACACACAGATGTCATCTTGGCTAGCAATTGAGCGCACAGCTGCCTCGTTACTCGTTGGAGTATCAAATGTAAAAAATTATAGAACAAATACAAACCGTATATTCTGCTGTTTGGATCACACTGGCACAGACAACTCAATCTCCCCTGATTTTAAAATGCAAGCTTCTAGAGTCTAGACACAAGACACTGATCGCATGTTAGCGTTGCCATAGTTTTCTATTAGATCACGGTTTATCAGGCCGTTTGCCCTATGAGCACATCTCCATCATTCAAAAAGGTGGTTTGTTTATGGGAGGAGCGTGCTTTTGTTTATTTCGCTGAACGCCAAGGAAGAAGAGCGTCACATTCCCGAGATCCCACAGGCAGATCATCCATAGCGCCCTAACTTCCACACCAAATGAAATCTCCTGCTTTGCCCAGATTTATCCACCATGTGGTGGCCTGGTGGGTGATTAGCAGATTACATGTGTCTGTCTGTTTGCTCGCTGATATGAATGATAAGGCCACCGTTCTTATTTGTTTAACAAACTAGCATATAGTCCGTACTAGCATACAGAACAAAACTCGACTCCAAAGGGAATATTGAAAGACATAAAGCACGACTTGTGGCAAAAGGCTTTACACAAAGAGAAGGGATTGATTACAATGAGACATTTTCTCCAGTCTCATGTAAGGACTCCTTCAGAATTATAATGGCATTAGTGGCACACTATGATTTAGAGTTACATCAGATGGATGTAAAGACAGCATTCCTCAATGGGGATTTGGAAGAAATTGTTTACATGGCACAACCGAAAGGTTTTGTTGTGAAAGAAAAAGAAGGCATGGGATGCCGCCTAAAGAAATCAATTTATGGTTTAAAACAAGCTTCAAGACAGTGGTACTTGAAGTTTGATAGAACAATAAAGGATTTTGGGTTTAAAGAGAATGTTGAGGACAACTGTGTATATGCAAAGTTTAAGAATGGAAAGTACATCTTCCTAATCCTATATGTGGATGATATCTTACTTGCTAGTAGTGATGTCAGTCTACTGCTGGAGACAAAGAAGTTTTTGTCCTCAAAATTTGACATGAAAGATCTTGGTGAAGCGTCTTTTGTTTTGGGCATAGAGATTCACCGAGATAGAACAAAAGGGGTATTGGGACTGTCCCAAAAGTTATACATAGAAAAGATTTTAAAGAGATTCAATATGCACAAATGTAGTGCATCACCTGCACCAATAGTCAAGGGCGACAAATATGGGGATTTTCAATGCCCTAGGAACCAGTACGAGCTCGACCAAATGAAAGTGGTTCCATATGCTTCTGCTGTCGGAAGCCTGCAGTATGCTCAAGTGTGTACGCGCCCTGACTTAGCTTTTGTTACCGGGTTGCTTGGCAGATTTCAATGTAATCCAGGGATTGAGCACTGGAAATTGGTAAAGAAAGTCTTGCGGTATTTGCAAGGCACGAAAGGCCTCATGATGACGTATAGAAGAACAGATTCACTCCAAATAGTGGGGTACACAGATTCTGATTATGCGGGAGATGATAGAAAATCCACATCGGGATATGTGTTCACTCTCGCAGGTGGAGCTATTTCATGGAAAAGCTCGAAACAAACCGTCACTACATCGTCCACAGAGTATGCCGAGTTTGTAGCGTGTTTTGAGGCTTCGGGGCAGGTGAACTGGTTAAAGAAGTTCATACCCGGTTTAAAGGTGGTCGACAGCATACATAAACCACTAAAGTTATACTGCGATAATGCTCCAGCAGTACAGTATGCTCACAACAATAGGTCAAGTGGTGCTGCCAAACACATTGACATAAAGTACTACGTTGTGAAGGATAAAGTCCGGGATCAAATAATAAGTCTTGAGCATATAAGAAGTGAAAAGATGCTCGCGGATCCGCTTACAAAAGGCTTACCACCCAAAGTGTTCAAAGAACATGTAGCCGGCATGGGTTTAAGGGAAAGCCTATGATTCCTGGACTATAAATAGGGCCTAAAGTTAAAGTAACTGTTTCAGATCAGAGATGTGTATTGTAGCTGTCAAATCTATCGACGATTGATCGTGACGATGAAACATGCTCTATGCACTTATCTGTGATGGAACGAGTAAAGTGAAAAGTGTTGAAGTTAAAGTTTAAAGTTTAAAGTGAACGATGAGATCAAGGGGGAGAATGTTGGATTGATCTCCACCAAGATGGGCCCAACGGACATCTTGGGCCTTTGATTGCGCCCTGATCGGGGGCGCCCAACCCGATATGGTTGGTGGGCCCCTGTCACACTGCGCTATAAATAAAAGGGTGGGGGCCGGCGGCTCGGATGACGTGTTTCACTAGAGCCGTACTCCCCACCGACAAAACCCTAACACCGATCTGAGAGGGTGCGCAGCCAGTGACGGGAAGACACCGCCGTTCATCGCCGTCGACAACCTCGCTGCATCAACCTTCATCAACGAACCTGATGGCGGACGGATCTACATCCTCCAACACGCCTGCACTTCCCAATGACGGTAACAATCTAACTACTGTTCTGTTCTACAAATTAGGAACCCGAAATTACTCAATAGAATATAGATTACCCCACTGATCTACTCCTAGAGATCCTGTAAATCTTAACATTGGTACCGGAGCCATAATCTAGGTGTTGATCTAGTTGGGAAAAGTTTTAATCGATGAAAATGAAAAGAGGTCGAATCTGTTTGGATTCATAGATAAAACAACAGAAAAGAAAGCCAAATGGCGACTGGATTTACCCCTGCAAAACGGAAAAAGAAACAGCCGTCACGTCAAATCAAAAAAAAAAAATAGCAATAGAAGCACTCACGTGCAGGTGCAGGGGCGAAGGCTCCTTTCTTTGCCGTTCGGCTGTCTGCTGGCCGCCGTTCGGCTGTCTGGTGGCCGTGCGCAGGCAGCGCCGCTGGGTGCAGACCGCCGCGTGATTTTTTGTTTCCTCCCAGCGCTGGACAGAGGATGGCGGCGCTCTTGGACCCGGCGTCCATGCGTCTGCTGTCGAGGGCGTGTGAGCTGGAGCTCCGGGCGCACAAGGCCATGGCGGCATGCGCGAAGATAGGGCCGAACGAGGCCTGCGTGTTCGGAGCCGCCAGCTGCGCCAAGAAAAACGCTAACAGAAAGAAGTGTGGCGGCTGGGAGAGGGAAAAGGAAGACAATACGTATATGTACTAGTGCAAACCCTAATCTGAGCGTGATGGCTTTATTGGGCCGATTTCAGCCCAATTAAAGGAAAGAAACAGTAAACGTTTTTTTTTCAGAAGCTATTATTTAATTATTGATGTTCTATCTCTATTTAAATTTGAACCAACGAGATAATTTGATTAGAGAATAGAAAAGAATTTATTTTATGCTTCTGAATAAAAGTGTTATTAATGTTTCCGCTGCGTATTTAAAGTTATTATTTTTATTATTAAATTCGAACCAACGGGAGAATTTAATTTTGAAAAATAGAAATGATTTTCATATTATTATAGTATTGTTATTATTCTGACCAACGTTGATTAATAGCAATATTATAATATTATAGTGCCTTTTGTTTTATATTAATTCTATTTCTGCCCAACGGTGATGTAGAATTGATATAAACTGGATAAATTGTATGCTTAAATTTTATTGGAACTGAAGCGTGCAATTAATGTAATTTGTTCTCACTTTACATGAATTGTAATTTCAGGAGGATACTCCTTGATGGGGTTTATTAAAGATATTCCACCCCTAAAAGGAGATAATTATACAGAATGGAAGAAAAAGATTGACCTAGCCTTCGTTTTGGCTGAGGTGGACTGGGTAGTCACCACACCGTGTCCCACTGAGCCTGTGGCACCAGTGAGAGAGACAGATGAGGCTGAGTCTGCTTGGCAGAACAGACAGAGGGACCATGCTCCCAAACAGATGGCTTATGACCTTGAACATAGAAAGTGGGTTATTGCCAACAAAAAGTGCATGGCAGTGCTAAAGAATACAGTTGAGCCTTCTATTGCGGGCTCAATTCCAGAGTGTGACACTGTCACAGAATACCTCGATAGAATAAAGGGTCAGTTCTATGGCTCTTCAAAGACATATGCAACTCAGCTGATAAAGCAGATGATGACAGAGAGGTATTCTGGAGGAGGCAATGGCACTGGCATAAGAGAGCACATACTAAAGATGAGTCATATGAACTCAAAGCTTAAACCAATGGATTTGCATGTTAAGGATGAATTCCTTGTCCATTTGATTTTTGCTTCACTGCCAAAAGAGTTCGACACCTTTGTTGTCAACTACAACATTCAACCCGAGAAGTGGGATCTTGATCGTTGTATGGCTATGTGTGTGCAAGAAGAGGAGAGAATAAAAGCCGCCAATGGTGGCACTCTCCACTATGTTAAAGATAATAAGAAAAGAAATTTTAATGCTAATGCCAACTCTCCCGCAAAAGCAAAGGGAAAGGCTCCTCAGCACCATCAGCCTCAACAGAAAAAGTTTATGGTAAACAAAGATCAATGTCTCCACTGTAAGAAGACAGGACATTACAAGAAAGACTGTCCTGAATTCTTAAAGTCTATCATGGCAAAGAATGGTGAGAACATTATTACGTTCATTAATGAATCCCTATATGTACAATATTCAAAATCTACTTGGTGGATTGACTCAGGGGCAACCATCCATGTTGCTAATTCTTTACAGGGATTCCGTTCGACGAGGACTATGCAAAGAAAAGAAAGACACATTAAAGTTGCAAATGGAGTGCAAGCAAATGTTGAAGCTGTTGGCGACCTTCCTCTAGAGCTTGCTAATGGCTTCATACTTGTACTTAGAGATGTTCTTTATGTTCCCTCTTTACAGAGGAATTTGATTAGTGTCTCATGTTTGGACAATAATGGTTTTGATTGTCATTTTGGAGATGGCAAATGTGAGATATTTCATAATAAAGAAAGTGTTGGTCTTGCTTTTCAAAAGGAAGATCTTTATTTGTTATCGCTTCGTGAAAATGTGAATTCCGTGAGCGATATGAATGCAAATGTATCCTCGTCACTGAATGAAAACAGAAAACGAAAGAGAACTCATGATGAATCATCGAAATTATGGCACTGTCGTTTAGGCCATATTTCGAGGGGGAGAATAGAGAGACTAGTTAAGAATGATATTCTTCCTCCATTAGAGTTCTCAGACTTAGAACAATGCAGAGAATGCATTAAAGGAAAGTATGCAAAGAAAATTAAAAAGAACGCCAAACGAAGCACAGGAATTCTACAGATAATCCACACAGATATATGTGGCCCATTTCCTATGAAAAGTGTGGATGGTTTTGACTCGTTCATAACATTCACAGATGATTACTCTCGTTTTGGCTACATTTATCCAATCAAAGAAAGAACAGAAGCGTTGGATAAATTTAAGATATTTAAGGCTGAAGTTGAAAATCAGCATAGTTCAAAGATTAAGGTAGTCCGGTCTGACCGTGGTGGAGAGTACTATGGTCGGCATACCCCATATGGCCAAGTTCCTGGACCTTTTGCAAGGTTCTTACAGGAAAATGGTATAGTAGCCCAGTACTCAACACCGGGCGAACCTCAGCAGAATGGAGTAGCTGAAAGGCGTAACCGTACATTGATGGATATGGTGCGTAGTATGATGAGTTACTCTACCTTGCCATTGAGTCTATGGATGGAGGCACTGAAAACCGCCATTCATATTCTCAATAGAGTACCAAGTAAGTCGGTGCCCAAAACACCGTATGAGTTGTGGACAGGAAAAGTACCCTCACTAAACCACTTACGTGTGTGGGGGAGTCCTGCTGAGGCTAAAGTGTTTAACCCAAACATTGGGAAACTAGATCCCAAAACAGTAAGTTGCCATTTCATTGGCTATCCAGAAAGATCAAAAGGGTTTCGTTTCTACTGTCCAGATAGATATACAAAGTTTGTAGAAACGAGACACGCTGTGTTCCTAGAGGATGAAATGATGAGGGGGAGCATGGTAAGTCGAAAAATTGATCTTGAGGAAAAGCGGGTATATGTGCCCACTCCAATGTTTCAGGAACCAATTTTTGAATTACCTGTTCCTGTTGCACGAACAGTGCAAGACACTGTAGTGACAACACCTGTTGTTAGTTCTCCTGTGGCGATAATGAATGGACATGAGGAACCTGTCCTTCAGGATCCTATAGAAAATGATGTCACAAGTGAGGGGGAGCAACAACAGCCCCAGATAGTAGATGTGCCAAATGTAGAGGCCCCAAGAAGGTCTCAAAGAATTAAAAGATCAGCTATTCCTGATGATTATGAGGTGTACAACACCGAAGGACTTCAAATGGAGGGTGATCCCACCTCATTTGAAGAAGCCATGAGAAGTGAGCACTCGTCAAAGTGGCTTAAAGCCATGGAAGATGAAATGGAATCAATGAATGCTAACAAAGTTTGGGATTTAGAGACAATTCCTAAAGGAGCCAAAACAGTAGGCTGTAAATGGGTCTACAGAACAAAACTCGACTCCAAAGGGAATATTGAAAGACATAAAGCACGACTTGTGGCAAAAGGCTTTACACAAAGAGAAGGGATTGATTACAATGAGACATTTTCTCCAGTCTCATGTAAGGACTCCTTCAGAATTATAATGGCATTAGTGGCACACTATGATTTAGAGTTACATCAGATGGATGTAAAGACAGCATTCCTCAATGGGGATTTGGAAGAAATTGTTTACATGGCACAACCGAAATGTTTTGTTGTGAAAGAAAAAGAAGGCATGGGATGCCGCCTAAAGAAATCAATTTATGGTTTAAAACAAGCTTCAAGACAGTGGTACTTGAAGTTTGATAGAACAATAAAGGATTTTGGGTTTAAAGAGAATGTTGAGGACAACTGTGTATATGCAAAGTTTAAGAATGGAAAGCACATCTTCCTAATCCTATATGTGGATGATATCTTACTTGCTAGTAGTGATGTCAGTCTACTGCTGGAGACAAAGAAGTTTTTGTCCTCAAAATTTGACATGAAAGATCTTGGTGAAGCGTCTTTTGTTTTGGGCATAGAGATTCACCGAGATAGAACAAAAGGGGTATTGGGACTGTCCCAAAAGTTATACATAGAAAAGATTTTAAAGAGATTCAATATGCACAAATGTAGTGCATCACCTGCACCAATAGTCAAGGGCGACAAATATGGGGATTTTCAATGCCCTAGGAACCAGTACGAGCTCGACCAAATGAAAGTGGTTCCATATGCTTCTGCTGTCGGAAGCCTGCAGTATGCTCAAGTGTGTACACGCCCTGACTTAGCTTTTGTTACCGGGTTGCTTGGCAGATTTCAATGTAATCCAGGGATTGAGCACTGGAAATTGGTAAAGAAAGTCTTGCGGTATTTGCAAGGCACGAAAGGCCTCATGATGACGTATAGAAGAACAGATTCACTCCAAATAGTGGGGTACACAGATTCTGATTATGCGGGAGATGATAGAAAATCCACATCGGGATATGTGTTCACTCTCGCAGGTGGAGCTATTTCATGGAAAAGCTCGAAACAAACCGTCACTACATCGTCCACAGAGTATGCCGAGTTTGTAGCGTGTTTTGAGGCTTCGGGGCAGGTGAACTGGTTAAAGAAGTTCATACCCGGTTTAAAGGTGGTCGACAGCATACATAAACCACTAAAGTTATACTGCGATAATGCTCCAGCAGTACAGTATGCTCACAACAATAGGTCAAGTGGTGCTGCCAAACACATTGACATAAAGTACTACGTTGTGAAGGATAAAGTCCGGGATCAAATAATAAGTCTTGAGCATATAAGAAGTGAAAAGATGCTCGCGGATCCGCTTACAAAAGGCTTACCACCCAAAGTGTTCAAAGAACATGTAGCCGGCATGGGTTTAAGGGAAAGCCTATGATTCCTGGACTATAAATAGGGCCTAAAGTTAAAGTAACTGTTTCAGATCAGAGATGTGTATTGTAGCTGTCAAATCTATCGACGATTGATCGTGACGATGAAACATGCTCTATGCACTTATCTGTGATGGAACGAGTAAAGTGAAAAGTGTTGAAGTTAAAGTTTAAAGTTTAAAGTGAACGATGAGATCAAGGGGGAGAATGTTGGATTGATCTCCACCAAGATGGGCCCAACGGACATCTTGGGCCTTTGATTGCGCCCTGATCGGGGGCGCCCAACCCGATATGGTTGGTGGGCCCCTGTCACACTGCGCTATAAATAAAAGGGTGGGGGCCGGCGGCTCGGATGACGTGTTTCACTAGAGCCGTACTCCCCACCGACAAAACCCTAACACCGATCTGAGAGGGTGCGCAGCCAGTGACGGGAAGACACCGCCGTTCATCGCCGTCGACAACCTCGCTGCATCAACCTTCATCAACGAACCTGATGGCGGACGGATCTACATCCTCCAACACGCCTGCACTTCCCAATGACGGTAACAATCTAACTACTGTTCTGTTCTACAAATTAGGAACCCGAAATTACTCAATAGAATATAGATTACTCCACTGATCTACTCCTAGAGATCCTGTAAATCTTAACAATTAGCAGATTACATGTGTCTGTCTGTTTGCTCGCTGATATGAATGATAAGGCCACCGTTCTTATTTGTTTAACAAACTAGCATATAGTCCGTACTAACGTTATGATCCTGCGAAGAAGTAGGGGTCCACGATGACACGAGAGGGGTTGGCGATGACTAAACCGTTAGTTTTGATGATGTGTTAAACCTATGTTTAATTTGTTTGGTGGATTTTATGTAGGTTATAAATGTGGGGTAATTTGGTTAAGTGGGTTTTATAAAGATTAAATTGATGGATCATATAGTGGTATAGATGACAAATGGAAGCGTTGATGAAATATAAAAGCAGAGCTATATATCAAGTGAAAAGATCGATTTGCTCCATGCCGCTCTAGTATTTATTATCGAAAAGCAAGTGAAAAGCGTGGATATAGGGGGCCTAGGCTTTGATACCTATTGACCATTACACCAATTTTTTATCCTTTAGTATTTATTATCAGAAAATAAGTGTGTTTAATCAAGATAATGTTGAAAAATTTAGAGCATTTGATTTTAATTTAATCCGAAAATAAAGCATGACTATGATGACAAACGTGTACGGAAAGATAATAGATCTAAATGTATGTATCATATGCCAGTTAAGATTAAAGTTTTATCTAACAAAACCATGTCTAAACATATTAGACAAAATAGTATGAAAGGCATGATGATAGGAAGATGGTTATACGTTTTTTTGCCAACGATGGGGTATAGCACACAACGTCGACGTTCAGCACCATCTTGTTGTTAATGACAACGTGAGACGTCCACACAACGCTTAGGCAGACGAGCCGTGGCGATCAGGTTGAAGACAACACGAAAGTGATCGAGTCGTGTAGAGCGTTTTCCAAAAACTTTATTCGCCCTCTCCCAATGCATAATCGTTGAGGGTGACTGTTCTGGAGACCTGCTCTCCCGATCGCCTATTCATGCCAAATGATAGGGACGAAGTAGCGTACGTGTCGGCACAACATACATGAAGAGACGAGGCTAGATACGTTGGTTGTTGGTACGTTTGATGGCAGCACATGTAGGTAGGTACTTATATAATAATACCACATTCGATTCAAAAAATCTGTAATTGATAGGGAACCATATCAGATAAGGATCGTACCAGATAATGATCAGTTGATCCGATCCACATCTGATAAGCCTTGTTAGGTAAGGATTTCGGAATAAACTTATCAAATAATGATTATGTAATAAGCGACAAAACGAAACCACAAAAGGATTCTGGAATAAGTGGCAAAACAAAATTGCAAAAGAAAGCCACATGTGTGTAAGGCTTGGATCTCGAAATTGACAGACCATTCATGCGCAAGTTGCATGCCCACGCCCTTGGCCCCCACCCTGTCCAGTGAGGCAAGCTAGCATGTGTGTTCTTCCTTCTATGTCTCATCCAACACAAGCAAGAACATGGTGAGGACTCAACTAGCAAGATGGGACTAATGTTTCCATACCCCTCTCAATATTGTCATACATCTCTTCATGAATGGGCCTTTGAATTTTTTTAGGAATTATTCAGAATTTTAAATGGGCTTGGTCCAATAATTCAACAGATAACATGTGAGCAGTGGAATATAAGTAGAGGGTCATAGGACATACTCCCACCGTGATCTGTCCACCTTAGGCACCCTTGTCGACATTGCTAAGGAGTTGCTTTGGTGCACTGTAAACATGTTCACCCTTGTCAACATTTTTCAAACAACATGTTAAAATAAACTAGAGTTTACCCTTGTCAACATGTTAAGTTACCAAAGGATAGCCTCAGTAGCATCGCATTAAAATACCGGATGCAAATGTTCCACCATGCTGACGTGTGTGGTGGGTGCAACACTATATGCAAATAAACTAGAGTATACTACGGTGCACATATCAAAGTCATCGCATACAGAAGGTTAGGAGGATCCACATCGATAGAACAGGATGACTTGGGGATCACGCATATAATAAAAGGTACGAGGAACATTAATGTGTAAAGATAGGATGGAGTAATTATATAAGAGCACGCCCCCTAAAAGACGGCATGCAGACGTGACACAAATAGTTGGATCTATGATAGGTCAGGACCATAGAAGCGTATGCATGTGACACTATCATCCCTTTGGACTATACAACGGGTGAGAACAATATTTAATTTCGATTTCACACAACCAACCACTAGACAAGGGACTTCAAGACTTATTTAAAAGCCAAGAGCAGGAGAGAGATAGACAACTTGCCTTAGTTTACCACTCAGAGGATAGATCTTCTTCCCCTCTAGGAGCCTTGCAATTTTGTACACTTCTTTCACATAGAGATCCACCACAGAAAAGATGGCATAGGGTCTTAAGCACTCAACGGTCTGAACCTCTATAAAACATTAGTGTTACTGTGTTTGTGATGCCATGACCCGGTAGGCATACTCTACAGCATTAGGACTCACTCCTCGCTCTTTGGTGCAATCCATTTCTAGTACCTTAGGGTACTATGGTGTCATCACTATGACATAGCTGATAAGGATAAACAAGTTGTACGACTATACCAACAAATAACTCATCTATCTCAAATCGTGTTACAACAAAAGCAAAACTAGATCTAATTTATTAGGCATAACACCTATATGAAAACCATCTAGATAAAAAATTGTGCATGAACGACTTTGGCACCACCGTTAGAAAATGGGTAAGTTGCACACTAATGTATCTAGCATGTTCAAGACATATTACATATGAGTAGGAGATCATAGATCGTTACCACTAGACGCGTAATGTAGCAAAAAAGAGTGTAACGATATAATGTAAGTAGTCGTACGTCCTCACGTACAAACAGCAATGATACATTCACTCTTGCTTCTCACACTCATTGTCGTTCAACACTACAATAACAGTAGCATTGTGTCTATAGTATCCACCGTACAAGGATGAAACACCAAAATATTGTCGTGTTAACATAGACTCGCATCGAGAGGAAAGACAATGGTGACTTGGGTGCTGGCAATCCTAAGTGAAAGGCAACGACTACTCGGTTGTGAGATGTCTCTTACCCTAAAGGTCTATTTGATAATGATTGTCTTTTGAACATATCATCAACTTATAATTCTATCTTTTATCTCTAAGAAAATCAAGTCATCCATTCTGCTGATGTGAGCAGCACAAGTTGTATATATAACCGGCATCCTGGACTACCGGTGCATAACTAAGGCCTCGTTGATGGACTAAAGATTAGTCTCTCCATTTTAGTCTCATTTATTCCCTAAATTGTCAAACAGTGGGACTAAAATGTTTTAGTCTCTAGTACCCAAGGGGTGACTAAAATGGACTAAACCATATTAATTCTATCTTTTGTCTTTTATTTATTTCAATTACACTGATGGCGGGAGAATAATAAGGGATATTTTGGTTCTCTTATGATTCATTTAATGTTTTTTGAATACTTTTAGTTGTTAGAACCAAACAGGATAAGGACTAAACTTTAGTCTTCTAACTAAACTTTAGTTTCTAGACTAAAGGACCAAAACGAGACCTAAATAGTTCACCTCTTCGGATGGATTAGGACTAAAGTTTTAGTGTAAGTTTAGACCTTATATCAAACGAACTTATATTATACTCTCTCTCTCCGTTTCAATACAGTTATCGTTACGGTATTTATAAACTGTCAAAAATTTTAAAGTTTAACTAAATTTATAAAAAAAATATGATCAATATTTGTACTTTTAGATAAGTTTGTTATTGATTTAAAGATCTATCTAATCAAATTACCATATGTGTGTGTCAGTGTGTGGTTAAAACTTAAAAGCGGTTGCCTCCGAAAATGAGGACGTCAACTATTGAGCAACAGAGCAAAGCAAGTACTCAGTGATCAAAGAAATTGACTGCAATGCAAACAAGGGCGGTGGTAATCGATTGCCTTGCCTCCGAGATACGGGAGCCGGGCACAGACAAGGCGTACGGTCCTGGACAAGGACAATAAAACCTGCCCGTCCGCGTCCGCGTCCGGTCCTCAAGCTCGGGAGCTCCGCTGCCGTTCCCTGCCTGCCTGCTGTTGCCATGGCGTGCGCCGTGATCATGCGTGTCCGCTGCTCCGGTCTAGGAGCACCTGCGACTGCGACTGCGAGTGCTTATGCCTCTCCCGGCAGGCGCGTGTGACGGGACTGACGGACGGGAACACGGAGCGCAGCTGCCGCATCACGAAAACTCTTGGCTGCTCACTCCCAGAGACCGAGACCAGAGAAGCATGCTAATCCCATGCATGTCGGGCGGGGCTACTGCTCCAACAGTCCGGGGGAGACAGACAGGGAGAGGTATAGTGCTCTGACCGCAACAAACACTGACGACCAAATCCCAGTGAATTCAATGGCACCTAACACTACTATGCCATCCATCTGCCAGTGAGCTTTACCACCCCCTCCTCTCTTTTTTTTTTTTGTACAAGACTGATCGATCATGTTTTGATATGGAGAAGAGAATCGGCTGTGAAAGGGCAGGTCCGAAGATAGTCTTCCAGACAAAAAGAAAAAAAAAAGAAAAAGAAAACTTCTACGGTAAGGTAAGCATGGTTTGGAGTAATCCGGTCGGCATCCCCGGCATTTCTGGAGGTCTCTACAAGTAGTATAGCTCCTTGCCAACAGGAGCCGGAATGAAATGTGGAGGAATTTCGGTGGTGGTGGTGGGCATTGACAGGATAAGATTTGCATCTCTGAGTTGGAAAGGGGTTAAGGGAATAAAGGGGCAGTGCTCCGTGTAAGATTAAGATAGAACCGAATAACGCAAGGTTTGGGGGGAACTGATTGGACCCGTGGTACTAAATATCGCATTGCTTAATGAGATACTCATAATTTATCTGATGTGATATAAACTAAACTTTAGTTAGTTGAATCGAACACCTTCTAACTCTTATGATAAACATAAACATGGCTTGTCCTCCTAAAACCAGGTTAAGAAAGTGAAATCCCTTCTTTCAAAAAAAAATACTATAGAAGAGAAAACCCCTGATAAATAAAAAGGTTCGAAAGATTCAGAGACAGCCAGACAGGAACCTGAATAAGCAGGCAAGAGGACAGGAAAAAATTCAACGAATGGTGCCAGCAGGAAACGTCCAAGGGGCCCACTTGGCTGACAAGGAGCCACACCGCTTTTTTGGTGGTAAACAGCTGCGGTGCTGTGTGCTGTCATCGGCCGATGACTGCGGTTAGAGGGGTTAAACACGTTAAGCTTGGGGAGCACGAGGCAGCAGCCAGCTGCCAGCCAACAAGACAAGAGCGGCAGTGTTCGGGTCGCGCTCTGCTGCCGCTGCTTCTGCCTCCGCCCTCCGCCCCTCCTCCTCCTTTTCATCACCCTTCCCCCTCCCGTCTAGACACGCATCATTGCGCTACTCCGCGCTGCACTCCCTCCTCCCGTGTCTGTCGCCTCGCCTTGCCCCTCTCGTGCTCCCTCCCCCCCTGCTGCTGCAGGTTAATGCTCCTCCGTCCGCGCCGGTGCACCACCGCGCTCTTGCTTAGCTAGCTAGCTATATATATAGCCAGCCGAGCAGGCTTCCTTTTCCCAGTTCAAACAGTGCAGCGTCGGCGGTGGCGGGGACGACGACGCGATGAACGCCTTCTTCACGTCCCTGGCGCGCGGGCTGGACGACCTGGGCCGTGCGGGCGGGCTGTCGTCGCTGTCGGCTCTGCTGCGGGCGGCCGCGCTGCTCAGGGGGCTGCACTCGCAGCTCACGCTCATGGTCGGCCAGCTCCACCTGCCGCCGGGCGGCCGCTGGCTCGACGAGTACATGGACGAGACGGCCCGCCTCTGGGACGCCTGCCTCGCCCTCAAGCTCGGCCTCGCCTCCGTCGAGCGGTATTGCGCGGCGGCCTCCTGCGCCGCCGCCGCGCTGGATGACTGGCTCCAGGATCCTTCTCCTCTGTCCACTCGCCAGGTTGGTTGGTTCTTCCTTCCTTCCTTTCTGTCGTTGAAACGTGCTGCGGTTGCGATCGATCGTTTCCATCATTCATGCCTTTGGCAGGCCTTTTTCTCTTCTCTGTTCCTTACTGTCTGAAAGACTGAAACGCTCGTGGCTCTGTTTGTGGTGCGCATCATCATCGGCTCATCGCAGGTGATGCGGGCGATCTCCGTGTCGAGGAGGGAGGCCATGGCCGCGGAGGAGGAGAACCGCGCGCTGGCGGACGCGAGGATCGCGCCGCTGTCGCTGCATCTCGACGAGCGTCTGCTGCTGCGCGCCACGGACGCGAGGCTCGCCGGCTTCAACGGCTTCCGGGGGCTCCTGTACGCGCTGCACAACGCGAGCTCGCTCCTCCTGCTCATCCTCGCCAGCGGCGCGGTCTCCTGCGCCGCGGCGGCCGGCGGCCCGTGCGCCGGCGCCGACGACGCCGGCTCGGACGGTTTCACTGCGTCCATCGCAATGCTGCAGCAGAGGCTGGCGGAGGAGGCCGAGTCCGACGGGCCCGGCGCCGCGCCGGGCATCAGGATGTGTGAGTTCCGGTGCGCGCGCGCCGCCGTGGAGGCGGCGCGGGAGGAGGTGGAGCGCGCCGCGGCGGCGGGACGCAAGTGCGAGGGCGGCGGCGGCGGAAGCGCTGTCAAGGACAAGGTGGAGGAGCTGAAGGCGTGGCTGGACGTGCTCCGGACCGGCACCGATAGCCTGGTGTGCCAGCTGGACGACTTCCTGGACGACATTGTCGAGGGCAGGAAGGAGCTCTCCGACCTGTGCAGCCATTGATGTGATGGATCGGTCACACCACACCTCGTGCCCGCCTTGAAGGAGAGCATCATCATCATCACAAATTCGCATGAACAAACGAACGTTGCTTGCTTGATTTGCATGGTAGTACAAGCAAAGTCAGATACGTACGTACTAGCACTAGCTGCAGTGTCCCTATGCTATTGCAATAGCATGTTGTTGCCTTGCCCCTCTTTCTAACCCCATCTCTCCGTCTCTGTCGAGGGGATGGAGAGAGCGATGGAGCATTCTGGTTGGCCATGATGCTGTTCCTGTCTCGCTGTTGCGTCTGCGTCTCTGCCATGAAAGGAGGAGGCATGATGGTGGTGGCCTGGTGGGGGTGAGAGAGAGGGGTGGGAGTCGGAAGAGGAGAGGCATAGGCAACTGATCGATCGCAACAAGATATCTTGGCTCAGGAATCGTCGCCACACTCGCAGCTGCTGCGTATCGAAAGGTTGCTTTTTGTTTGTTCGCCTGGGCGCGAAGAAAGCGGCCTATAAGGTTGGACCCTTGCCATCGCCGCGGAAAAAGTACTGGCAACTTTGGTTGCTTCTGTCGTGCGTGCACTTCACTCGCTTTCTCAAAGCTCTCTCTAGCTTCAACCTCAAGAGTCTTCCAGCCCAGCCGCACTGAGACCAGGTGCCAGCAACCAGAGGCACCCCTCTCATTCGTCTTGACAGAGCCTAACCCTCTCATTCGTCTTGACAGAGCCTAAGAACCCCATCGGCGACACGACATTATCCGTCGGCTCGCCACGCCGGCGAAAGACGAGCCATCATTCATGGCCTCCTTTCCCACGGCCAGGTGCCCTCGCGTCGACGTCGTGTGCATTATAGCGCCGTTCCATATCCACCGCTTCCGCTCCGGGCCAACCACCGTTTGCTTCTTCGTTTAGAAAGGAAAAAAAAACCTGAAAGCAATGTGGGAAACGCCGAGGATTTCGCCACTTGTTTACTCAACTCCTACTAGTGGCGACCTCACTCCCGTCTCTCGCCCATCATTACGGCCTCCACCATCGCAAGAATAGAGGAGGGGTCCAAAAGCCGGGCCGCGCTCCGTCAGGTCAGATTCCTTGTACCCCTGACTGTCTCCCCGTCCCTGGCCGAGGACGGCAACCGGCGGCCGCCTGCGTATCCGGAGATGGATGGATTGGATGGGCGGATGGGAAGGCAGCGCAACACGCGATCGGAGCGAAAACGCTGTGGCGGCCTTCCGTCCCGCTCCCGTGGCGCTTTGTCGGGGTTGGACCGGCGGTGTCCCCGGGCAGGGAAAGCTGCGGACGGCCGATCGCAATGATTAAAGCGTCCTCTGGAACGGCAGCGGGACTGACCCGGGGAGCAGCGCGGCTTTCTGCTGCGCATTCAAGAAAAGGACCCCTGGCCCTTTGCCGCCTGTGTCGCTCGTCCTCGTCCTCGTCCTCGCACCCGTCGGTGTGGTCGGTCGGTCCACGGACCCATGCCGGGCCATCATTTCCCTTGAGGAAGACGGAGCGAGAGCGGGCTGATGGGAGTGGAGGGTTGCCCATGGACCGATCGGCGGCGACTGGCCAACTGGGTCGGATCATGGCCAGAAGGAAAACGAGGGGGGGCTTGGTGTCGCGGTCAGGTCTTGGAAGAACAAACGAGGTGCGCGTCGGTCTGGGTTGAAACCGGAATTTGGCAGCTAGGCACCAAAGTTTCATCATGCCTTTCTTCCCTGGACAACGAGCCTCATGATGTCAGCGGCTAAAAGAACCCGGATACTGCCGTATAAGTCTGGATACGATCAGATTATATGGCCGTGTAAAACACTCATTATTTACAGAGTTGCGTGTGAAAAATAAGGATAAGATATGAGAGCTACTGAAAATAGCCTTAGATATCTTCAAACAAATGGTCATTGTTTTCAGGTAAAAAAAAAAACAGACCATAAGATTCATTGCATAACTGCTGGACAAAAAAAAACACCAATCCAGACATCCAGGGTTGCTCTATCCTTCCTTGGCAGTCTGAGCTGCCAAAGCTTTGCGTCTGAGACACACGCCACCAAAGTTTGACGTGGATGTAGAACCGAAAACCACCCCCATCGCTTCGCTTCCAGAGCTGCCAGCAGCAAAGTGCTGAAAAATGTCTCGAGGGGGGTTGGTGCCGGCCTTCCTAACGCAGTGCAGGTCGTTTGAGGTGGAGGCTGTCCAATGGCAGGTCCGTTGAATCCTAGTTTGGCCCAGACGACCCAGAGAGTCCTGGCAAAGGGGCGTCCTGAAACCATATGATCTGCGGTCTCTACATTTCGCTCACAGACTTCACATCAGGCTGTGTCAAAGATCTTCCGCATCAAGTTGGCCCGACGTTGAACTCGGCGAACCACGAGCAACCAAATAAAGAACTGAACCCGCTTTGGAGCGAAGCTATTCTACATAAATCCTGCGCCAAGGCGTCCTTAATTAGACTTTATCCTCATCAGTGACGGTTTATATCACCATCTATTTTAAGCTCCATTATATCTTAACAGTGTTTTACACATTCATAATCCTTAGAATATGTTGAAAATAAACCTCGAGTGCTAGTTCACTCATTCGTTTGATCGTAAGTGCTAAGTTTATTGTTTAGTTTGATATGTTACTCATCTTTTGAAATCAACTTTTGCGCATTTAGTTGTAGGACTAATTTATTTTTTTATGCAATAATCTATTTAAGCAAAAGAATAGATTCTAAAAAAAGCGGTGAAGCTTTGCGGCACTAAAGCAGGATCGTGTTCTTCTAATTCACGTGAGTTTTTGTATTCTATTGGCCGGGTGCTTGTGCTTGTTACGGCAAGGTTCTAAAGGGACCTAACTATTGATATTAAAACCATGTTGTTCAAGATGTCCGAGATAAGGTCTGATAAGAACATCTTTAAAGATGGTGTCGTGAGGTGGACGGCGGGGGTAGCTACCCTGTTGGCACCAAGGCAAATTACTAAGATTGGACGTTCCTGATGAAAGTGAAGTTGAAGATAAGAGGAAGGTCATTGAGAGGGTGGCAGTGGGTTTTCCTGGAGGAGAAGGTGGTCAATAAGATCATTAGCAGTGTGCAAAAGCATTTGAAGAAAATTATGGTAGTGATAAAGACCCTCCTTGACGTGTCACTCATCGTCGAAAGCCTTATCAGTCAACTCAAGGCGACGAAGGATGCAAACAAGGAACCACCAACTTCGCTGCAGCAAGATGAAATATTGTTCCTCACGGAGAAAGAGTGTGATGTGCGACGAATGAAGCATGAAGCATAAAACCACTCTAGTGGTGGCAATATGGAGGGTGTCCCTGTTCTAGTGGACAGCATCCAACAAGGCCATGAAAGCAAGAACAATAAAGCAGAAAGTCTAAACATTGTCGCATTTTAATAGTTGATTCTACTGGCCATGAGCACTCGAGTCTCGACGGGGTTGCAAACTGACGAAACTAGTTGCAAGCCCCAGTACAATTTACCAAATATCATCGTCTAATAATTAGCCAGAAACCATATGGTTAAAGCTTATTCAGCCTCGGCAACAAACAGGTGTCAAAAGGCAACAAAGGGTTCTGTTGTAGTGACAAGAAAATATCTCCTATAGGAACCCGTCATACCAAGGTTCACTGCATACATAATTCATCACAACTTGCTGTACATAATTGTTTGAATCAACCATCTAGACCGTCTACCATCAAATAAAAAAAAACTCCCTAATCATTGTGCAGTTGAAAGCAATAGTTGCTAGTATTGGAGTAACGGAAAGGATGGCAATGTTGCTGTGAATCTGATAATTGCTGACTACGTATATATGCACATTCATACATCAAAACCTGGCATCGCAAACTGTGACGCAAATGCCTCAACCTGATTTCGGAGTTCTATAACATCATTATTGTTCTGTAGGCCTCTTAGAAACTCCTTTTGCACTTTGCCATGTTCTTTCAGAACATTGTTAGCAATTTGAGTAGCCCTTATGAGGAAGTCTGCAATCACCTCGAAGTCCTCTTCTAAGCAACCTCTAGTAGTCATTGCAGGTGTTCCTGTAGCGACCAAGTTGATCAGTATAGCCAGCTATGACTTTATACAAGGAGAGAGGAACAAAAGGCTCAAAAATGGATATATCGAGTTGAAAGAACTAACCAATCCGCACACCACCTGGCGATATCGAGCCATTATCTCCATATATTGGTGTCTTGTTGACAGATATGTGGCATGCCTCGCAAACCTTCTCGAAGATCTTGCCTGTCCAAAATTAAAGAATAACATCATGAGCAATACACACCAGCACTTCACATATAATATACAAACTACAGTGCACAAGAAAGATAAAACGTAGAAACATTTGTACGGAAGTGGACATTTGAATGGACAGACACAAAGGAAGCAGAATTATACCAGTCAAGCCAAGAGTTCTGAGGTCCCAAAGTACTAAGTGATTATCTGTGCCACCTGTAACCAATCTGCATTTTCTTCTGATCAAAGCTGATGCCAAAGCCTGAGCATTTTTCTTGACTTGTTGAATGTATGCTTTATATTCAGAAGTTGCTACCTGCTTCAGAGTTATAGCCAAGCCAGCAATATGATTATTATGGGGCCCTCCTTGCATTGAAGGGAAAACACCAAAATTTATCCTATCCTCGAAGTCGTATTCATTCTCATCTCCTTGAGAAAAAGATCCAGCTCGTTTCCTTAAATTTTTCCCTTTCCTGAAGAATATTATACCACCTCTAGGGCCCCTAAGATTCTTGTGAGTAGTTGACGTAACAACATCACAGTAGTCGAAAGGGCTACGGCATTCCTACAAAGGCACAACAATCCAGTGTCAACAGGCAGTTATCCACAATGATCAATCTATGGGTCTCTAATACAACCGTACAAAAACAGCAAGGACAAACAATCTATATGCCATATGAATAACATTAAAACATTAAACTAGTACTCCATTCCAAATTAAAAGATGCTTTGGCTTTTCTAGATACATTGTTTTTACCATGTTCCTAGATATAGTATGTACATAATTGCATAGCAAACCTGTGTATGTAAGAAGCCTAAACATCTTACAATTTAAAATAGAGGGAGTAGGATATATCACCCAACCAAACATGGTGCGCAAGAGAAGGACCATAATACACAAGTTGAATTGTTTCTCCAATATGAACACGATTTACATAACATGGAACAAGTGAACAACCACAGATGCCATGCTACATCAACAAGGGAACACTTTTCACTTATGTACTTTCAGGCATATGTAGGTAGTGTGTGGGGGAATAATACAGATGTTAAATGTTTTCTTCAATACAAACATGATTTGCATAACATGGAACAACCATAAGTAGCATGCTACAGTGAACAAGGGAACACTTCAACACTTCCACTTATGCTTTTTTCAAAGAGGTTAAGTACTCAAGTGTGTGTTAAGATGAAGGAATTTGATTCAATTAGTTTCATTGGACAATGGTTCTTGCCACCTAATGAGATCATCAAGCTCCAGATATTTGAATAACCACATGGTATTTTTCAAACTTGTTTAGAGCTACAACAAGCGATAAGAATAATAGAAATATATATATTTATTTATATTTATTTTATAATCATAAACCCCACTAGCCTTCTATCTTAAAATGCAAGCCATCCACAGCAGGAGCCCACCAGTGCATGTAATTATGACATTTCATGCAATCTAACCATGTCAGCAAGCCACATCATCCACAAACCTGCATTTATTTGCCACATCAGCATACCACACCATCCACTAAAATCATTTTACAATAGTTTATCCCTTTAAGTCAAATGATTGTATTCGAAACCATCCACGATCCCTGCAGCAACACATGGGTATCCTTCTAGTACATATGCTAAAGCAAAACAAAATGCTTATTTCACCTGCCCTGCTACATTCTTAGTTATAAAAGGGATTGGGTTAGGTTTCTCATTGCACTGAGAAGTAACAAACATGTGAATCATGATTCATCACTATGGTAAGCAAATTCAAAAACACCTTAAATTATCATTTACAATAACAAGAAAGTTTCCATCATTGACAAAACACAACAATGGATACTATTCATATAAAGCATATTCATCGTACAGGTAAATTGAGAATTGGCCAAGCAGGCAAGCAAAGTCCTAATTCACATTCAGCTGACAGCAGATACTAAAACCAAACTCAGCACCGCCAAATTCAAATGGAAATGATACTTTATGCACTCAAACATCAAATCCATGCATTGAGTAGTTTAAAATTCCTGATGAACAAGGTAGCAAGAACCTTGGACAAGGGAAAAAATGGATGTCCTAGAATCAGTACTAACTTCCATGGACCAGAAAATGAATGATGTGCTGTGCAATCTTTGTCAAGCTTCAAGGTTTAAACAGTAGGATTTACTTCTAATCAAGTAATCAACACAACAAACTCTAGCTTTTTGACAAATCTTCTAGAGGGTAATAAAGTACTAGAATGTGAGGTGTCTCTAAGACACTACCATTCGACCAAATTGTTTAGCAAGATACAGTCAAATTAACTGCAAGAAATAGTAACCTAAATGGCAACAAAAACCTTCTAATTTTTGGAAACAAGAGCACAAGGGTAGCTGGCAACTGCAATCCTGACTCATACAAGTGTACAGCACTAAGGGCCTGTTTGATTGCTTGCATATGGCTTAGCCAGGCTCACGGATGCAACCTTCACGTGTTTGGTTGTCTGGCCAGCCTCTACAGTCTGGCTCTGCAGATGCAAAGATTCCCTCTGGGCCTGGCTCTCGAGATACGCAAAAAATGGGTGTTTCAACAAAGCCAGGTTGTGCGGGTGCAATCATTAGTCTTTCCTAATGATGGATTACCATGTAATTAATGTCTAATAAACAATTTTACTTCATTTAAAAGTGTATTAAGGTTTGGTATGGTAAATTATAGACTATTACAACATCATCCCACGAAAATATAATAAACTTCATAGCTTTAGAGCTCATGCACCAACTCACCAAGTATTCATGCAAGCAACTAAATAACACCTCTAATGGGTCAGGCTGAACACATGCAAGCAACCAACATAGGGACGTTGCATGCTCTTAGCCAGGCCAGCAAGAGCTGGGTTCCCTAGATACGAGCCAGGCTTGACCATGCAGGCAACTAATCAAACCCTAAGAGGTACAATTCCGTTCGTTGCTCAGTAGTATACAGTCATAGTAACTGTACCATCAAAAAATGAGGACCTAAGAGTAACTCCAATAGTTATGTAAAACACTCCCTAAACATTGATTTAAGGAGTTGTTAAGAAAAATGCTTCTCCAACAGTTATGTAAAAGTCATCCTAAATTATAAACACCCTAAATTTCTCTAAAACCTCCCTACATTTAGCAACCTTGTAAGGAGCTCCTAAATCCGCTACCAAGTACCACCAATTCCATCTGGAAAAATAATTGTGAGCCATCCTTGCCTAGCCGATACACACAATTAAACAATTGTGCCACCTAACAATTAAACAATTGTCAATGCAAATGAACGGCCGCACATGCACAACTAACGACTAAACAATTGCGGCAGCAAATCAAGAGACCATCACAGCTCACCAGGTTGAAAGTCATCGCTCACGAGGTCACAATTTTTAGATCGAATTGTGGATTGGAGATAAAACAGAAGGAGAAAAATAGAATGGTCCCACTCAAACCGGTAACATAGCAAGTTTTATTTAGGAAGTAATATATAGGGAATTGTTGAAGGAGAGGAGTTTTTTGCTTCCTATATTGTTTGAGGACTTGCTAAATCTAGAATTTAGGGAGTATAATTATACATAACTATTGGAGCTGCTCGAGGTTCTCCTATTACTAGTGCGCACATTGTTAAGCAGGATACAATAAACTAACTGTAAGATAAAAATAAATGTTTCAACATAACTATGTACCTTTGCTGCGACAAGCCCACTGATATGTGCCATGTCGCAAAGAAGCACCGCACCACACTTATCAGCAATCAATCTCATCCGTGCAAAGTCCCACTCTCTGGGGTAAGAGCTCCCACCACAGATGAGAATTTTAGGGTGGAAATCCATTGCTCTTTCTTCAAGCTTGTCGTAATCAATATACCCAGTCTGTGGGTTCACCTTGTACGACATGCTCTCGAAGAAAATAGAGGCACCTGACACCTTCTTGCCACTGGGCGTGTAGTAACCATGGCTAACATGGCCGCCCGACGGTGGCTCCAGCCCCATGATGCGGTCCTTGGGTTGAAGGAGCCCAGTGTAGACAGCCAAGTTGGCAGACGTGCACGAGTAGGGCTGCACGTTGACGCCCCAGCAGGCAGGGTCGAGACCGAAGGCGGTGAGAGCGCGCTCATGGCAGAGCCGTTCGATGGCGTCGATGTGCTGATTCCCGCCGTAGTAGCGAGCACCCGGGGCCCCCTCGGAGTACTTGTTAGTGAGGTGGCTGCCGAGTGCATCGAGCACCGCGCGGCAGACGAAGTTTTCCGACGCTATGAGCTCGATGCCTCGCACCTGGCGGTCCAACTCCTGCTCCATCAGCGAGTGCACGTCCGGGTCGGCCTCCGCCAGCGACTGATTGCCCCAGGCGCGGACCGCGGCGCGGCGGGTCTCCAGATCTGCGCCGCTGCCCTCCCCCGTCGCCTGTCGCTTGGCAGGGCGAAGCGCCGCGGACGTGGACGAGCAGGATGACGTCTCTCCGCCCCCGCCGCCGTTGCCGGCGCGGCGCGGGCGCTTGACGCAGAGGGAGTGCCCGAGGAGGGAGAAGTGCTGGTCGCCCCCGTCCTCGTCATCCCTCTCCGCGTCGGCCTCTCCGGCCCCGACGCGCTCCGGCTTCGGCTCCTCCGCGTCGTCGAACAGGCGCAGCGGCGCGGCTACCGCGTGCCTGCGAGCGTGGGCGTGGGCGTGACCGTGAGAGTGGAGCCCGAGCGAGAGGTCCGACGATGTGGGCCGCGAGAGATCCATAGCTTACCAATTCTCGAACCGATCGGCGAGAAATCGCGAACCCTAAAGAGCTACGCGTCTTCAACAACGGCAGCAACTAACGCGACAGCAGCAGCGGAGGTGGGCGACGCAGGAGGAAGCAGAGTCAGCAGCGGTGGCTACTAGAGGCGACGCGGCGGCGGAGAAAACCATGGGCCTTAGGGATCGATCGGGGTATGGGGTCCGGATGCAGAGACGACGCGGTGGAATTGGAGATCTCGTGGAATTGGGGAGCCGGAGGCAAGCAGCGGAGCAGAGGGGAATGAACGGGCGCCGTGCTCCAATTGATGAAGGGGAGGGCTGGTGGTGGTGTCGTGTGACGTGGTCAGATACTCAGATGCGGTTCGATGGGAACCCGGGATAATGGGACGATCGGGAGAAAGAACCTGGACGATACGGTGTCCACGATCGGGAGGAAGAACCTGGACGATACGGTGTGCGATGGGCCGGTGGGTGCCTCATGTTGGACCTGGCCCCTGTGCTGTCGTGGTTGGTCTCACAAGCTTGGGGCCTCGTGGGTGACTTGGAAGTCTGGAACTGAAAGTGGAATCGACCGGTCAGTCACTGAGATTTTTTTTACTCCCTCGAATAAATTATACTCCATCCATTCCAAATTAAAGTTTATTTTATTTTTTACTGAATTTATATAACTTCCATTCCAAATTAAATTTTATTTTATTTTTTACTGAATTTATATAACTTAATGTTTTCTGAAAAAATGGCTTAATATTTAATCGAATGAGTGTTGATTGGAATGACTTAACGTGACTAGAAAACGAGCCGCGCGGGGCTGAGTCGTGCGGGCGTGAGCAACGGGGGTGGAGCTGTGCGGGCCGAAGTTGCATGGGCACGGTCGGTGCAGGCGGGCGCACGCGCAAGAAGGTCCGGGTGTCAATCACCCTAGATGATGAATAGTGTTTATATTTATATATATTAATTATATTTATTTAGACAAATTCTTGTAAGTATATAATTCATACAAGTAGTAATTCACGTAAACAACTCCACCACATATTTATTTAAGAGATTGTAATTTCTTATGTAAAATCTAGATAGTTTAAGTTAATTGTTTCTAGAGAATGAATCTTGAATATATAGTTTTAAGAAAGGGTAACTTATAAGAATCTTTTATGTAGTCTCTTGTTTGAAACCAAATTTATTTAGGTCACGAAATAAGTTTTTCTAGTTTATCCAAAATAGGATATTGGAGTGTTACAATTCCATGATTTGAGAGCTATGAACTCATGGATCTTCTATTTCCATGACTGTTTAGAACTTTAGGTTGCATTTGTGAATGGCCGACACAAATAACGGAGTATTTGCTCGCAATTGTTGCATCGGAAAGGAGAGAGTTGTGCGTGGTATGTATGTTGATGACGTAGGACCAGGAGAGAGGAGCTGGCCAGTAGATGAGTTAGACATGAGTACATTTAGAGATTCTATTGTTGCAGCGCTAATTTTGTACGGTGTACATGCAGCGTTACTTTTGTTGTGATGGACACGTACGAGAAACTTTTGTACGCATTTATTGTTTTTTAAAAAAATGAATTGTCAGAATCTGTCATTTGAAAAACTGGCCACCCAAACTACTAGATTATAACCAGTAGCTTCTCTTCACAGCCAAGTTGCCAAACACTTAAATTATCATCTAGATTATTACCAATAGCTTCTCTCCACAGGCCTGTTTGGATCAGCTTTTTTCTGATGAGCTTTTATGAGATGCTGGCTGGATGAATTATGCATAAACTATCATGGTTTTTAAAGATCTGAAAGGAGTGTTATAATCAATTGGAAATAGAAGATCCAAAATGATTGAACATCCTATCGTCTGTTTCGCTTCAAAATGATTGAACATCAAACCACATGCAAAACACTCATGAAAAGTAAAAAAACAATCATTTTGATGAGGCAAAAGATATGCATGCACATCCCACACTCTTAATGCATGAAGATCCCGAACAGATACCCTTATAATTGACATACATTCGCCTGACGAAGTAGCATTCGACGATATTGTATCTATGTTGGACAATGATATTGTGTCTATGTCTGCCATGCCACAAGTAATGTTCGTCACACAAATGCTGCTATGATAAACCTTTGCTAGTAATTTGATTAAAGTAAAAAAGCTGAATCTTTAATCTAACTTTAAACTTCAGGAATATATTCCGATAAACACAAACCGGAGTACATTACATGCTCCTCTACCCCTACAGACCTTGATCTCCACCCTTTTTTTGGAAAGATCTCCACCCTAATTAACTCAATAAAAAACAATGACTAGGCTATTTGTGCGTCCATCACCGTTCGTTTGCTTAAAATTTGCACTTCCCAGGTGTCCTAGCTGCTACTATGTACACAACTGCTGAGAAGGAAAATGGACAAGGATAGACACACACAACAATGAAACTATGGGAAAATTTCAATGCTCAAAACATGATGCCAATATGCCGTACTGCTCACTGGATAGGGAAATAACCATCGGCAACATGATCTCCGAAGTCCTAACTCAAGATATGTTCGGTCACCAATACCAGAAAATGATTGGGCCTCAAGACTCAAGCATCTGGAACTGATAGAAAGTATTGTGACATAAAGGCCCTGAATCTCATTTTGTACTCCCTAGGTAAAATTACAGTTGGGGATAGATTCTTTGGAACAACAAGAGATGTCTTCACCCAAGATTCCAGCTGTTTGTCCCAGGTATATTGTCTCAAATAATCTATAATTCCAAATACAAGCTCTTTCTTCTCTTTGTCAACTCCAACAAGCAAGGAGTAATCCATGACATTCATGTTCTGTAAGCACAATGAAATACAAAATATAAGACTGTAAGGCAAAATTATAGAAGTATATAAACTCACATGAGAATTATTTGCTGGCAATGGGCACACATACACTTAGGAAAGATGTGTCGTTCCAAATAGCGCGTTCCATGAGGTTTTTAGTTTTTCCTTGAATGTAGATTGGCATGGTACGCATGTCTTCAATAAAATTTTGATCCAACAGTACCTTTTCAGAATTTTCTGAATCAGGAATATATCGTGAGAAAAGAGCACCCTTCAGATCATATCTGCGTAGTATATTATGTCCAAACAGAAGATTTTCCATAACCATGAAGTTAACCCTTGTCTCCTTGCCATTCCTAGTTTCCTTAACCTTAAATAGTATCATAAAGAAATACATCATAATATGCCAGGAGCAGTTTGTGCCACGTAGTTTCATGGAAGATTCGACGTACCTGATATATTCCTAGAATTTTCGCAAGACAAGTAGGGTTGCTTGAAACCTGAGATGCACCAAAATGCTTAAAGTACTCAAGACCAAACTTTAAGAACGAGTCAAATTCAGTCTTCTTGATTTGTTTTATGATAAATCTGTCATCCATTGATTTCGCAAAGAAAACCTTACTCTTTCCACCCTGTGCATTCCAGTTTTTGCAGCGGCTTATTGACGAAATATATGCAAGTTCTGATGGGCAGCACATCTTCCGAAGATCATGGAATTGTTTTGCATATATACAAATGACAGTATATTTGCTTCTCAGAGCTATCTTTTCATTGTTCAGATCGATTTCGTGGTGCAGATCTTTTAAAGCTGACAGAAATGAATCATAAAACCCTGATGTTAATTCCTCAGTTGGTGCAAACCTTGAAAATTTATGGTTGTTTTCGAAAGACTCATTTGGAGACGACATGGATGGCAGCATAGAAGCATTTTTATCCAAGTTACTAGATGCAGCTTCATAATAGAACCCTTGTTGTTCAGATATAATTAGAGCATAAGCAATAATGCTAGAAGCCTCTTCCTCAGAAATTGAAAAGATATTACCACCATGGCCAGCTATAAAATGCCCCAAGTCCATTTGATGTTTTAATTGTGCCAATGGTGAAGAGCATGGGGTGTATTTGTTGATGAGGTAAAATTTATACAAAGAACCACCTTCAAGTTCTTTCTTGTATTCCATTTCCAATTGATTAAATTGATTCCAGAACCATTTTCCTTCATCGTCACTTGGAATGACAACATGATGCAATACATTGGATGCTGCAGGTTGTTCATCATTCATAAATGGTATAGTGTTTAATTTCTCTGAACAATTAACATTAGCAATCGTTTCAAACTGATCAGCAGCTTCGCCTAGAGAGGAAAGAGCTGATTTTACATCATGGTCTTGATAATTGAGCAAATCGTGCTCTTTCTCTTTGGTTATTAATTTAGCAGTAAGGTGAACCTTATCCAACATTGTATCACCAAATGGATCATCAAAGTTGCCAGAAGAATTTATAGTTGCTTCCTTTCTTTCTGTTCCAATTTCCTTTAGTGATGGTGTGTCCTGGATTGCAATACTTGCTGAACTCTTCGGTTCATTCTTTGCTGTGCTTTCATGAATGGAATTGTCTGAAGATGCAGTATTAACTTTAGTGTACTGCAGAATATGAAGCAACCGAAGATCCCAAATGTAGAACCCAAGAAGAAGTTGCTGGTACAACCAGTTCAAACCAAGGATCCCATGTGCAAAACTCTCAGGTATGGCAATTCGGCTAAACTCCCTCAGAGAAACCTTGTATGCAGAGGAAATGTTAACATACCAAAAAATAATCTTAAACCTTTTGCATAAGGAAATCAGCTAATACATAGAAGAATAGAATTGATGCAGGACGATTACCTCAACTTTATTTTTCTCTTGTGTAAGCATCCTGGACACCTCCAAAAGTAACCCCTCATCCTCATCTACTGAAACGTTGGTGTCTTCCCCCATGGCTTGACTAGAGTATCTTGATCTCAAGTCTTGTATTACATTTTCAATTGTTGTAAATAACTGCTTCCATTTAAGAAGGACCTTAAAGAATAGAATGATGTTAGCATGCAAGTATGCAATTGGCTAAAGGAAAATAAACAGTAGCAACAACAAATATGTTGCAGAAGCATACATTCTTCACTTCAATGTCAAGCCAATCATTTTTGTTTCGGTTATTGAACTCCAAACTCAATGGAGGCTTACAAGCAGAATATATTTCTACAGATGAGTATATGAACATAGCAACTCTGGATCCAAATCTGCAAGGCATAAAATGACAAAGAATATCAGTGAAATCATGAAAAAAAATCCATGTTTCATTGCAAAAAAAAATCCATGCTCATGTATAGGAGCATAGGAGACATTTACCCAAAGAAACGTAGGCAGTCTCTATGAAGCAAATGCCCACATGTTGGTAGCTTCTTGGTAGCAGAGTGGGTTGAGAAGCTGAGTTCCAAGAACTTTCCAAACGACAGATTACGTGCAGAGGAAGATATTATAACCCTATGGGTCGGCTTAGCATTGCATCTCAAACATCTGGTCCACATCCAAATTCTTCCTTGAGTCTCACCAGAAAGTGTCAACTCCAAGGGAAGTCTTTTCACAAGAACAGTTAGAGTACCATTATGGTGGGTATAAGAGTACATGTGAGATTCTGGAGATTCACCACATGATAGGCAGCTGTGTTTCTGTAAACAGTTTAATCATTATTGAAAACAACAGAAAGTAAAATGAATGATATCCTAAATTAGCAAATAGTTAAGATGTATGACCTCATTAAGTAAAGTATCTTGCAAATATCGTCCAAGGGATGTATCAAAATACCCATAATAAGTTATCCGCGACAGGTGACTCTGCTCACAAACAGCTTGGTTCCTGATATGTTGGCTAGACATTGATACCAAGATATCCTGAGTGTTCAAAGCAGCTCCACTCTCAGCACAAATTACATCAAAAGTTCCCTGAAAATTGTCACTAGACAATTCCTTCTTCTGCACCTCTTTGGAAGTATCAGTGAATGTTGAGCCATCAAAACCACCAGATATTTTTGACTCAGCACAATCTGGTGATGGCATGTCCTGCATAAAATTTGTCGAGGGATCTGAAACAGGCAGGGATGAATATGACTGAATGCCTTTGCTGTCAATATGCTCTTCACCAGCAGAATCTTCAGATGCCATAGTTTTGGAATCATGAAGATGCAATGGTACAGATTTTTCAGTATGAATAAGCTTTTCCTGATTAGGATACTGATCATCACAAGTTGGTGTGTTATTCATGGTGTCACTGTTTTTTGAATTATCATAACAGGAACCAAGCAGCTGTTGATTAGTTTTAAAGCACTTCTCTTTCCCTGTGGTAGTTTTGTCTGTCGTAAACAATTTTTGATCGGCAAAGAATGAAGTTTCAAGGATCAAATGGTAAGCTGCAAAGACAGTGAAATGAAGCACACGCTTAATCTTCTTAAGTTCTTCCCTTGTTGCTCCTTTCAGCAGTATCTACAGAACAATGTCAAACTAATTAGAACTAGCAAAACAGAAGGACCACATTAAACAGGATAAGTCATGAGCAAAAAACACACACACACACACACACAATGGACAACAGATGATATGATTTGCACTAGACAAAGTATGACGGAAACTTGTTAGATGAACCCTGATCCTATCTATTAGCTAGTTAGGTAGTTGTTGCATGCATCAGTTAGTTACTTAGTCAGCAGCATCGCTCGAGCTACCGGTTCTGGTTGGCGTCATGCGCGTAGGGGAGGCAGTGAGACTCGCTCACTCGCATGGGCGCCGGACGAATCGCGTGTATGTGCGGTGTGGGGATGGACGCGCTCAAACACACGACCAAGAATCGCTCGGGGCCTTTTACGATTTCTTGCATGCACTCTGCACCCAAATAAAAGGAGCAATAGAACACATAAAATGTTGTCGCTTCACACCAAATAGCCTGAGTCTGAAATTGTCCTAGTGCGTGTTTAAGTTCGTCTGTATCAGAGAGGGTGAGCTGAGTGCTTCTTCTCTGGCTCAAGAGATCGTCGGCTCAGGTCTAACACAGGCAATTGAACAGTATTAGACAACACAACTCATACCTAACAGTGAGATTATTTTCTCCATATTCTACTCCAGCACAGCTTCTTCTAGCTATAACTCACACAGTAATTTAGTTTGTCCCATCTCATAAGTCATAGAACAACAATAAATGTCAAGGTAAGAAGGGCCTTCTAAATGAGTTGGTTAGATGATCTGAGTAGAACTCCTCGGGTCCTGAGTTCAACTCTCCCCGTGAGAGTGAATTTCAGGCTGAGATTAAAAAATCCCCTCATATGTCCCATGTCAAAGCACGGGTCTAAGACCCGACCCCGTGTTATATATGGGTGGGGCAGGGGTTCGGGGGTTTTCTAGATCTTTTTTTCTTGAAAAGCACAGGAGAATTGTGCCCCGTTATATTAAGCAAAGAAGGTTACAAGGGGCAAGAAAGAACCTAGGGTACAAGCCCTCCTTACGGGGGCCAAGAAACAGGCATACACAAAAAGATCCATAAGGGACCACAAGAGAAACTACCCCCCGCAGACCCTAACCAGTACGGCTAGAAGCAGCCAAAAAGGATAATCCCTTGGCTCCTGTAGCTTGCCATTTCTCTCTTTTTTCATTTGTTGGCTCCTGGAGAAGAGAGAGATTGGACGAAGCACCATCAAACACCACTCTGTTTCTATGCTTCCAGATCATCCATGCTCTCAGAATAATGATATAGTCCAAGCCTTTCCTCACCAGACCACCAGAGACAATAGCTGAAGCTCCTTTCCACCATTGCAGAAACAAGTCTCCATGTTGAGGGGCTAGACTGTGGAGTGTGGAGGCCAAACCTTCTAAGAGTAGAGTACCAATAAACCCTAGAGAAGACACATGAGACCAGCAGGTGATTACTGGTTTCAGGTTCTTGGTCACAGAGGGAGCATCTGACTGGATGACTCATGCCTCTACTTGCAAGTCTATCTGCAGTCCAGCACCTGTTCATGGCCACCAACCATAAAAAGAACCTGTATTTAGGAGGGACCCAAACCTTCCAGATCTGTCTGTAGTGGCCAAAGGAGCATGATCCAATAAAAAGACCCATGTAGGCAATCCTTGCAGAGTAATGACCATCAGGAGCAATAGAAAATATGTGCTTGCCCTCCATGTTAGGATACAAAACCACCCCTGCGAGAGAATTCCATAAGAGAATATAATCTGTCAGAACTCTCAAGGTCAAGGCTCCCCTAATGTCTACAATCCTATTCAGTAAGGCGTCTTGCGCTGTTCTTTTGCCAGCTATTCTTTTTGGGATTGTGCTGAACAATCTTGGAGCTATATCAACAATCGTCCTTCCATTAATCCATTTGTCTGTCCATAATAGAGTATTGGCACCATTGTCAACCTCTAAAATAAGCACAGAGTACAAGGTCGAGTGGGGTCAGTTTTTTTTAGCCATAGCCATATCATGCAAAGAGCCCAGCAAAGTTCTGAGAAGCTAGAGATTCCCAGCCCTCCCAAATCCAGGGGCCTACCGCCTACATACCTTTCCCCAAGCTACCAAACAATGCCCACCTTTTGCCTCCTTTCTTCCCCTCCATAAGAAGCATTTTCTTATTTTGTCAATGTCGGGGGTAATAGTTAGGGATACCCGAATTATCCCCCGAAAAACGCACTCAGAGAGGTAAGGACGAAACCCTCGAGGGGAAACAGCCGAGGTACCTATTAAACCGAAGCCTCTCCTCGAGAGTCTCCCGCCTCGGGTAGAACTCCGTCCGTCTCACCTGAGCCAATCTCAGGTCGATAAGACAAGAGCGCCCGAAAACAGGAAGAGAACATGCGCATTTAATGCGCATACCTACCTCGCGCCGCGGCAGCAGAGCACAGTGGCCGACAAGACAGCAATCACATCTGGGCACAACAGCATCGTTACGTCTCCACTATAGTGCGCGCACACCGCCTGCCACCCCTGATGGGACATCTAATACGACAGGCAGAGAAGACCGGCCCTCGGGCGGAATTCTTCACCTCGCCTGACGCCGAGTCTAGCCCTCGGGCGGTTTCTCTGCCTCGCCCGACGGCGAGTTCGGCCCTCGGATGAATTCTCCGCCTCGCCCGAGCTCGGCCTCGACCACCCACTCCGCTGTGAATCCCGCGGGAGGCCACTCCGCTGGCTGTGGCACATGTCACGGGAGGGCTCGTCTGACGCCTCGTGAAAACTTCCGCCTCGCCCGAGCGGAGCTCCAACCTCGATAAGCGCAACAGGGAATCTCGACGTCATCCTGCACAGGAACGCCGACGCATCCCGTAAGCAGGCTTTAGCCCATACTCCGGCGCTGTTACAACAACTACGGTATGGGCTACCCCTCCACTAAGGGCTCGGGCGTACGGCCACCCCCTCGGCCTCTGTCTCGGCTCTCAGCGGAAAACCAGCGGGCAAAGTCAACAATGCAGTGCACCGTCACGTTGACTTGTAGCGCGCCAAGACATCTCTCCTTTGAATACGACGACACCGGCTTCACTGCAGACATCCCCTTCGTGTATAAATAGGGCAGTAGAGTTCATCTAGCAGGGGGACGACCAAGAGAAAAAGGAGAACACGCAGACGAATACTCACTTCTCCACTCAGCCATAGATATTGGCACTTGCCTCAATCAGTTCAAGGGACTTGGGGACTTCCCCTCTCCCGCCGTGATTGTAACCCCTACTACAGGCACCTCAGTGCGAGTAATATAAGCCTCATCCCCTCTGCTGGAAGTAGGGTCTTGTGTTGCCCGAACCAGGACAAATCGTTTGTGTCAACTCGCACACCATCTAGAGTCTGGCCACACGGCATTATTTACTAGTTGGTTAGTATTGGAAACCCTAACCCTAACAGGGGTTGGGCAATCTATTAAATAGACTGGAGTAACTGGGCCAGGCCCATTACAGAGGGGCGAGACAGTAATTACACGGGGAGAACCCCAAACCCTAATCGGGTATTCTAACACCCCCCGCAGTCACAACTCTATCCTGTACAGATGTTGAGACTGGATCGGAAGTCTAAAAATACACTCGACGGTAACCCCTTGGTGAAGATGTCAGCGAACTGCAGCGTGGTGGGGACGCTGAGAACCCGAACGTCACCGGCAGCGACACGCTCGCGGACGAAGTGCAGGTCGATCTCCACGTGCTTCGTGCGCTGATGCTGCACGGGATTGGTGGAGAGGTAGACCACGCTGACGTTGTCGCAGTAGACGAGGGTGGCGCGCTGAAGGGGACTGTGGAGCTCGTGGAGGAGCTGTCACAGCCAGGAGGCCTCTGCCACGCCGTTGGCCACGACGTGGTACTCGGCTTCAGCGCTGGAGCGAGAGACGGCGGGCTACCGTTTGGCGGCCCAAGAGACGAGGTTGGCGCCCAGGAACACGGCGTAACCGGAGGTGGACCGGCGCGTGTCGGGACAGCCAGCCCAGTCAGCGTCGGTGTAGACCACGAGCTCCGACGTCGGGGGTGGTCGAAGTAGGAGGCCGTAGTCGAGGGAGCCGCGGAGGTAGCGCAGTATCCGCTTGAGAGCGGTGAGGTGGGGCTCCCGCGGAGTGTGCATATGTAGGCACACCTGCTGGACGGCGTAGGCGATGTCGGGCCTGGAGAAGGTGAGGTACTGGAGCGCGCCGGTCAGGCTCCGGTAGGACGTCGCGTCGGCGACCAGAGGCCCGTCGTCCTCAGAGAGCTTTGCCTGAGTGTCGACAGGCGTGGAGCAGGGCTTGCAGTCAGACATGCCAGCCCGCTCCAGGATGTCGATGGCGTACTGGCGCTGGTGGAGGAAGAGACCCTGAGACCGGCGCTCGGCGGTGATGCCGAGGAAGTGGTGTAGGGGCCCCAGGTCCTTCATCGCGAACTCCCGCTTAAGGGCGACGATCGTGCGCTGTAGAAGGTCGGCGGTGGATGCCGTGAGTACAATGTCGTCGACATAGAGCAGGAGGTAGACGGTGTCGTCGCCACGCCGATAGATGAACAGGGACGTGTCTGACTTGGCCTCGACGAAGCCAATAGAGGCCAAGTAGGAGGCGAAGCGACTGTACCATGCCCGCGGCGCCTGCTTGAGGCCGTACATGGATCGGTTCAGCCGGCAGACCAAATCCGGACGATCGGCGTCGACGAAGCCGGTGGGCTGGCTGCAGTAAACAGTCTCCGTCAGAGTGCCATGGAGGAAGGCATTCTTGACGTCGAGCTGATGGATCGCCCAGTCGCGGGAGAGGGCGAGGGAGAGAGCGGCGCGGACAGTGGCGAATTTGACGACGGGGCTGAAGGTCTCGTCGTAGTCTACTCCGGGGCGCTGGGTGAAGCCCCGAAGGACCCAACGGGCCTTGTAGCGGTCGAGGGAGCCGTCCGAGGTCAACTTGTGGCGAAATAGCCACTTGCCGGTGACCACATTGGTTCCTGGTGGACACGGCACCAGGTCCCAGGTGTGGTTGGCCAAGAGGGTTGCGTACTCCTCCTCCATAGCACGACGCCAATGTGGGTCGGCGAGGGCAGTGCGAACGGAGGAGGGCACCGGGGATGCGTCCGGTGGAGTGCAGGTCGTATCAGCTGCCGGGATCAGCCGGTCGACGGGGCGAAGAACGCCAGCGGCGCGCCGAGTCACCATCGGGTGGACGTGCCCGGGGTCGCGATGGATGGCGACCGGGTGGTACACTGGCGGCTCGGAGCGGGCCGCCGGAACGTCGGGAGCGGCGGGTATGGCCAGCTCGCGGCGGTGATAGACGACGGCGGGGTCGGCAAAGCGGGCCGCGCTCGTCGACGGGCCCGAGTCGGCAGGCGCCGAGGTAGCGACGTGGCCGCGACGGTGGTAGACGAGCGCGGGGCCGACGGGGCCGCGCGTGGCGCAGGCAGGGGCGACGGGGCCACGTGTGGCGCAGGCGTGATCGACGGGGCCGCGCGTGACGCAGGCATGATCGACGGGGCCGCACGTGGCGCAGGCATGATCGACGGGGCCGCGCGTGGCGCAGGCGTGATCGATGGGGCCGCGCGTGGCGCAGGCGGGGTCATCGGGGCCGCGCGTGACGCAGGCATGATCGACGGGGCCGCGCGTGGCGTCGTGGCCGCACAAGGTACAGGTAACGACGCAAGGCGGGGCTCCGGGGGTGGGGGGGAACCGGATTGGACTCGAGGAGTGAGTCGAGATCGGTGGGTGGGGTGGAGCCTGCAAGGGGAAACACATCTTCGTCGAAGACGACGTGACGAGAGATGATGATGCGGTGGGAGGTGAGGTCCAGACACCTATACCCCTTGTGGTCAGGGGAGTAGTCGAGGAAGAGGCAGCGAGTGGAGCGAGGAGAAAGCTTGTTAGGGGCGGTAGCGAAAGTGTTAGGGTAGTAGGCACAGCCGAACACGCGCAGGTGGTCGTAGGAAGGGGTTGTGCCGTACAGGGCGAAGTGAGGTGTAGGGTGGCTCACCGCCTTCGAGGGAAGACGGTTGAGGAGATGCATGGCGGTATGAAGGGCCTCTGCCCAGTAGGTGGCAGGGAGAGACGCCTGAAAGAGAAGGCAGCGGATCATGTTGGTGTGGTGCGAATCATGCGCTCGGCCCGGCCGTTCTGAGCAGAGGTGTAGGGACACGAGAGACGCAACTAGACGCCGTGAGTGAGGAAGAAAGAACGGGAGGCGTTGTTGTCGAACTCGCGGCCATTGTCGCACTGCAGGGCATGGACCGAGCGCTGGAACTGGGTGGATACCCAGGCGAAGAAGTGAGTGAGGGTGGTAAACGTGTCGGACTTCAGCCGAAGGGGGAAAGTCCAAAGGAAATGGTAGTAGTCGTCCAGAATGACCAGGTAGTATTTGTAGCCGGAGAGGCTAAGGACAGGAGACGTCCAGAGATCACAGTGGACAAGATCAAAGGCCTGAGCAGCCCTGGATGTGGAAGTGGAAAAAGGAAGACGGGAGTGACGGCCGAGTTGACAAGCATGACAGAGGCGCTCAGAAGAGCCCCGAGTATAGGATATATCTGAGTGGCCGGAAAGCTGGGACATGACGTCAGGTCCAGGGTGCCCGAGGCGATGGTGCCAAATGGTGGAGGAGGTGGTGGTAGTAGCAAGTGCAGGAGATGAGGCTACTCTGGTGTGGGGAGTGGAGGGCAAGTGAAGAGAATAGAGGGGACCGGAGCTGTCACAGCGAGCGAGCACAGCATGTGTGGGAAGGTGGCGTATGGTGAGACCCCAGGGGTCGAACTCCATAGAGCACTAGTTGTCACTAGTGAAGCGACGAACCGAGAGGAGGGGATGAGTCAGTCCAGGAGCAACAAGGACGTCGTTAAGGCAGAATGGTCCTGGAAGAAACGATGTACCTACTGAGGTGACCGAGAGGGTGGAACCGTTGCCGACGACGATGGAGGAAGGATGTGAGGGGTGGGGTGGATGGGAGTGGAGTAACGAACTAGTTGTGGGAGTAGTGTGGAAGGAGGCCCCGGAGTCAACCACCCAATCGGTGGTGGTTGGGGGAGGTGGTGGTGGCGAAGGTACGGTGTGAGCGGAGAGGGCCAAAGAAGGTGCCCCGATAGAGGCACTAGGAAGGGAGGGGGATGACACGGGCTCAACCGCTAGGGAGGCGATCGCAGCACGTGGGAAGACAAGCGGTCCAGGCACGTGATGGCCCGCCTGAGGGTGGACCTCGACGCGGTCCCGAATAATAGGGTTCCAGACTGGATCGAAGGACACGAACATGCCCCGGATGAGCTGGCCGTCGTGGAGGAGGACACGCACAGTCACAAGAAAGGCGGGCGAGGTAAAGCTCATGTATGGCGGGGGTGACGCCATGGAACCGGTGTGGGAGGAGACAACACTGGTAGGAGTAGCGCAGCTGCGCGAGAAGTGAGGAGGGTCGTCAAGAAGGGCGCGCGCAGCCGCTAGGATCGGGTCGGGCGGCGAGGCTGGGAGCAGAGGCCGACAGCGCCCGACGGCAAGGGAAGAGGAGGCCGCGGCGGGGAGCGCTTGCGGCAGGGAGGGCGCGCGGCGGGATCCTGGGAGGCGGAGAAGGACGCGACGGCCGACTGCGCAGGGCCGCGATGGAGGCGGCCGGCGGCGCAAGGGCGCGGCCCGCGGCGGCTGAGTGGGGAGGGAGCCGGCGGCGCAGGGAAGGCAGCCGGCGGCGCGACGGCTTGGGGCGAAGGGTGGCGCGGCCGGCGGCCGGCGGCGGCGGCAAGAAGAAGGGCTCTGTCACCTTCACGATCGACTGCTGCGGCTCAGGGAAGGGAGGAGGGAGGAGAAGGCAGGGGCGGCGGCGGCTGTTGCCAGGGAGCAGATGGGGGGGCGCCGGCGGCGCAGGGGAGGGAAGCACCGGCGGCTGGGCAGGGGAGGTGGCGGCTGGGAGAGAAAAAAATTGGCTCTATACCATATTGGAAACCCTAACCCTAACAGGGGTTGGGCAATCTATTAAATAGACTGGAGTAACTGGGCCAGGCCCATTACAGAGGGGCGAGACAGTAATTACACGGGGAGAACCCCAAACCCTAATCGGGTATTCTAACAGTTAGGACCCCCAAGTCCAAACACCAACAATCAATTTTGTCAATGACCCCTTTAGGGATATCAATTGCCATTGCAGTATATACTGACATCCCAGTGAGAACATGCTGCACCAAAACTATTCTGCCTGCTCTATTCATCAAATCAGCCTTCGAATTTGGGAGTTGATCAGCTATTTTATCCACCAGGGGCAATAACTGTTGCTTGGTTAATTTGTGCAAAGAGAGAGGAAGTCCTAGATATTTGCAAGGGAAGAAGGCAATATCACAAGGTAGTCTGCTCTAAATGTCCTGTTTGATTTCCTCAGAACATCTGATTGGGAAAATGTTGGACTTCTGTGCATTGTTATTAAGGCCAAAGGCATCTCCAAATAGCTTAAGGATATCAAGGGTGATAGAAATATTAGCCTGATTAGGGTGCAGAAATAAGGCCACATCATCCGCATAAATAGAAATTTTGTGGAGCTTTCTTCTCCTGCATAGTTGTTGCAGCAACCCTGCTTTCTCAGCCTTGGAGAAGAGCAGACCCAGAACATCCATGGCGAGGATAAACACGTCGTTCTTGGCCACCGTAAGGTGTGCTCGTCTTTGTACTGGTCCGTTTGGACCTTTTCTCTTCTTAATATAATGATGCGCAGTTCTCTTGCGCGTTCGAGGAAAAAAGGATAAACAACATTAGAGACAAGGGGTCTCCCTGCATGAGACCTCTTCGATGTTGAATCTTTGTACCTGGGCATCCATTGAGGAGAACATGGGTAGTAGAAGACCCCAGAAGCCCACAGATGATATCTCTCCATCTTTTTCCAAAACTCATATGTTGCATAACTTCAATCAAGAGTTGTCTTACCCCCACAAATCGAGTTTTTTAGAATCACGCGCCCCTATTTGCCACATGTATAGATGGTAGCACAAAAATAAAATATCATCTGGCTTTTTTCCTATTAATTTTGTGATCAAGATGAAACAATATCACCTCTTCTTTGAATGTCCAGAAACAAAGATGGTGCGGAGTGATGTTGGACATTGTTTTGGTGCTAATGACATACCAAGGGATCTTGCGCAATGCTGGGTACGGGTTAAGAATTAGTTACCTAATAGGGGCAAGGTACACACATTTGGGATAGCGCTAATTTGCTGAGGTATCTGGAAAACATGAAACAAAAATTGTTTCGATGGAAAACTTTATTCCCCAGCTGAAATCATCTTCTATGTTTGCACTAATGCATGAGGATGATTATATCAAACGGAGGCTGATGACTACAACTAGCTCCTTTCATTATCACCAAACACGCAAAGAAGGAGCATGCAAACAAGTTTTCAGAAAATATCCCAAGCAAACCAGTGAACTTTCTTTTTAAAAAAAAGAGTCCAGCCCATGCAGTGTGAAAAAAAACAATATGTACACCAAATGTAGCCCAAGGCGGGCATTAAAAGATATGTCTAGCCTGGGCACTTGAGCAGTAAAAAGAACCAGACTACATAAATAGAAAATATTACATAAAAATAAGAAATAGAAAACATACCGTGCATCCCAGAGGTCTTGGAAAACCCTCTAGAAATAAAAATGTTTTGCATGATTTTTTTCCATCTTCTCCAGTAATATTATGCTCTTCAACAAACTTTTCAAAATGGAGAGATTCACACTGCTTAATAAGACTGGGTTTCATAAGAACACTCTGCAAAGATAGAATTGGAGAGCCAATGCAGCGAGCAATTCTTTCCAACCGATGGGTATTCATGTCACTTACTACCGTAACTCCTTGTTTCTGAATATATTCGTTTACATTACGGGAAACTGCTTTCTCGACCAATATAACATCAAGCTGGCATTTGACTATCACTTCATAAAGAGTTCTCTCCAGCTGATCGTTTTCCTGGTCAATGAGGACGAAGAGGAATTTTGTAAAACTCACCTACTATGTGGTGTTTTACCTATGCAATATAAAAAAGCTTTGACCAAGGACCTAAGAGTACGAATGCAGACCTGTTTCATCGAATTTATTGATGATAGCCCCGTTGACGAATGGCCAAGGGCGCCCTGAAGAAGTAGCAGTTTTGGATGTTTTACATTGGCACGCATCTGTTTATGTGCAGCACTCTTCTTAAAAACAAGACCATTGATCACTTCACTATCAAAGGAACAAAGAAAGGGAACCAAATTGAGAGACAATGTAAGGATAAGGAAAGAACACTACAATATTAGTTTGTTACCTCTGCTGGTAAGATCCTGAAGCTAAACATTTCACCTTCACATACGAACCAGGATCCATTGCATTTCCGGAATTGGCTTCAGGTTTTACACGTAGTGCAGCATCCCATGACAATGATGCAACAATATCAAGCCAGTTTTTATCTGTGCCTCCATCAGATAAAGAGAGCCCTTCAGCAGCCAAGAATCGACTTACTAGGATCTTGAATTGTCCATTCATTACTTCTGACATTACTTTCTGCAATTGGTCGTCGCGGCTTTCCTTGTTTCTCTCTGCTAAGTTAACCTTGAAACTTGACCTACCCCACCCAGTGCTGTTATTGCCACTCTCGTCGTCATCATTAGAAACAGTATCAAAGTCATCTTCATTATTTTCTGGCTCCGGTGGTAACCAAATGAGAGGATCTGCTTCAAAACTAGGCAAAGCTAGTGGGTACAGGCATTCATTTTCATTTTCAAAGTGAGTACCATGTTTCATTTCAGGTTCGGTATTCAATATATTGTTATATACTATTGTATTTTCCAAGGTACTGCTGAGTCCATCCATAACTTGTTCATTCAATGGGAAAATATCACCACCTGGCATGGGAAGGCTAGTGATCTGTTCAACAACTATAGCACCTGATTCTTTATGATCAATATCTTCCACTGGTACAGCACATTTCGTTCTTACATGTTTATCATCGGACAGGATGTCTTTTCTCTGTTCATAAGATATATCTGAATCCAATGAAATATTAATGGTATCAAAATTTCCCTTGTTGGAGTCTTCATGTCTCTCCAGCTGTTGCTCAGCAGATGAAATATATTGGTTTATTGGAATGGAAAAAATAGCACAGTCATCAGCAATATCCTTAAATTGACATTCTTCCACTCGCACAAAACTCTCTTCTTGCTCCATAAAATCTTTAATTAATATGGTATCATGATAAAATTGACCAGTATCTTGGAGCTCAATCTCCTCTTCAGAATCAGAATCTGTTAGAGAGTCACCTGATGAAATAAATGCCATAGAGAAATTAAATTATGGTTGTGTAAGGAAATGATGTTAAATGATACAAAATAATCACATCACTTATTTACGAGAGGGGTGCTCCAACACTCACCAAGGCTTGAAAAGCAACTGGCAAAGCTTGAGAAAGAATTTTCTCGGGAAAAAACAGGGGTGCCGTAAGGAGTGCTGTAAGGGCTCGAGTCCATGGCCAGCCAGTTGATCTCGCTGGTAACAATTGATGATCCCTCACCATAATCACACATCTTGCAGCAAGACGTACTGCAGGCCAGGTCGATATTAGCTTCATTCATGGTTGTCTCCTCTGATGCACATGCGTGACACATTTTACTCATGACACAACTTCACTGCATTATTGTGCTAGCATGCCACCTGCACATACAAAAACAACATTGGAGCCAGCCATCCACTCAGGTAAACCATGACCAGGGTTCCAGAAGCGGCACTAAGCGCACGCTTCGGCGCGCTGAAGCGCTAAGAGGACGGGTAACGCTTCGCTTTGGGGCATAAGCGCTCCCAAAGCGGTGCGACCGCCTTGGTGGAGCAGCGCCAGCGGCTGCTGGCTACCAGGCCGCGCGCGGAGGCAGCCGCCGGAGCCGGGCGCCGCTGACGATCCACCGGAGGTGGGAGGACAGAGAAGCACGCACGCAGGATCACCGAGTCGGGTGCGGAGGGCCGGAGGCAAAGCATCAAAACTTACTTGTGCGCGCCGAGAAGGCACGATTCCAAATCCACCGGAGCGAATACGCCCACCGAAAGCCTCGATAGACACACGCACACCCGTTCACCGGTTCACATATGGCGGAGAACAAGAGGGGAGGGAAGGGATGAATCCAAGAGCCGCGGGATTCGATGGCTTGATGTGTGGGATTTTGCTGTTTAAATTGGACGCGATTTTGAAACGGGAAGAAGAGAGGAGGAATGGGGACGGAAACAGCTAAATATAGGGGTACTGGGGTAGTGGCTTGGATGAGCTGTTGTAGACTGCATATATACGCGCTCCAGCTAATGCTTGCGTAACATGGGAGGTGCGGACCAATGTTTGTCGTGTGAGTCAGTGTGGGTCATGGTCACGGAAACGGTCCGCTGGGAAAGGTGGGAGTTTCTAGTGTAGCGGGGTGATATGTTTGCTTCAGATACAAGCTGCCTAGTGTCTAGAATGGTTTACAAAACCGACCGGTTTTTCGTTAAACCTAGAGATGGACAAATTTTTACCATAAACTAAAACCGAATCGAACCGTACTGAACCGAAATTTCAGTTTTTTCGGTAGTTCGGTTCGGTTTTTGTATCTCAGAAATTCGGTTTTCGGTATCGTAATCGGTTTTTACCGTATACCGAACCGAAATACTAAAAAAACCGAAAACCAAACTTTATCAATTCTAAATTTTGACTATTTGATTATGTAAACTAAATGTGTGAAGCAATTAAATTGTTATTCACTTATTTATATGTGATGTATGATGTATCTCTAAATATTTATACCTATAGATTTTTTTCTTTTTTAAAAGATGTGTAATCTATCATGTAAACTTGTTGTATGTGTTGTCTTGAGTATAAGTTTGGTATTCGGTTTTTACCGAAAACCAAAGTAAAAAACCGAAACCGAACTTCTTGGTTTTCATTTTCGAGAAAACCGATCGTTTCTAATGTCTAAAAAACCGAAGTTTTTTAAAACCGAAGTTTCAAAAAAACGAATGCTTGGCCCTAGTTAAACAGGTACAAAGGTTTTCTTTCAAAATTTGTCCTAAATTTAAATTTTAAAAATATCATAAAAACGAAAATCATTGTAAACCGTTTTTTGATCGATAAATCGTTATTTTGGATGGCTAAATCGCCTTTTTCGGTAAACCGAATTTGATGCCAAGGTTTTGGTGGTCATTTTAGGCATATTAGTCTTGTTTACTGTTATATGCTATATGTGAAGATGTTATATGCTATATGTGAAGATGATTTACTATTAGATGATATTTTTTGCCCAGTTTAACTGCTAGTTGTGACACCGTAAAATTCTAACCCTGAGGATTAGGAAGGATACTCCCAAGTATTAGATAAACAATGTTTTCTTATAATAAATTAGAAACAAGATTCTCCTATAAATGTATTCTTGGTTAAATTTTATATTTAGAAATATGCTTTAAAAATGAAAACTAAACAAAAGGTTATATAGTTGTGTGGCTGTTTACATAAACGAATAATAAATGAATGAATAAAATATGTATATATATATACACAAATATAATGACATCTCATGCTGGTTCTTATGATTGTGCACTTAATTGAATTTGAAATCCAAAACTAAATTTGAAAGTGGATTTGAAAATTAAAAATGAGAAATGGAAATGAACAAAAGAAAGAAAAAGAAAACAATTTTTCTCCTGTTGGGCCGGCTACCTCACTTTTGGCCCAGTTCCCTGCAACCGGCCCAGATTCACCACGCTGCCCTGGGTGCGGGTCTCTGACCGGTGGGCCGCATTGGCATCCACTCAAAGCCACTGACGTGTGGGCCTTATCCGACAGCTCCATCTTCTACCGTGACCGAGCTCGGATCGGGGCTGTTGCAACTGAATCTGCCGAACTCGCCGGGCGTGCCCCCTGCTCGGATCCCCCTCGTCGCGGACTCACTAGCTATAAAGCGACCGTGCCGCCTCGCATCCCTAATCGCTAGAACAAAGGCCAACTAACCAGCCGAGTTCGGGAGCGCCATTACCGTGAGGAACAGGAGAGAGAGAGCAGCCACGACCTTGCCTCTGCCGTGCAATTCGCCTCGACCTCTGCTGCTTGGGCTTCGATGGGTGATCACGGAGAATCACTGGTGTCTGGGGATCGTGTGGGCATGGCGGGCCACTCGTATGACCGCTCGAGAGGGGCGAATGGAGCTAAGGATGGCGCCTCCGCAGGGGGGAAACCATTATACCTGGCGTTGGGTGATCGGAATCGACCGGGGGCAATCGCTGGTCCTCTCTGATGCTTGTCGCGGCTTCTCCTGGGCGGAATCGCACTCTGGACCACCGGAATGCCTCGCCGGAGTGGGAACTCCGCCATGCTGTCGCGCGTATCGTGGGCAGTAGTCGTCGCGACACCAATCGATGGTGAGTCTTCAACCTTCGCATTTGCCTCAGCCTCCTCTGCGCTTAGAACGGATTCGGGGTGGTATATGGTCACTAGGGGGGCGATTGGCGTTCACTCCGACGGACCTCCGCCGTGATCCGGGGCGCCACCGCGGGCACCATTGTGTCCAGTGGTATCGATGGGGGGAGGCGGGGTATCGTACGATCGTTGATCAACGGGTGGGATTAGAAAGAGCGTACCCTTTCGCCTGAGTGATCACCGACCGTCGATGTCGTATCGGGTGGCTATGGATGGATCTCGGTCACTTAACAATCCATACCATTGGATTGAGATCTGTGGGTTCTCGCGAAGTTACCAGTACAGTAAGGCGAATGATCTAATCCAGACCGTCCAAACCCGATCTAACGGCTCATACGTGGAGATGCCCCTTCGGCCTGTGCAAATTAATAAAAGAACCCCTGACCTTTACCTATATCAGCCCGCAGTCTAGGTTAGGTTTAAGATCATCACATAAGGGCCCTGGATCTATATAAACTAGCCCCTGCACTCTGTAGAATTTGTACCAGCAGTCCTTAGCTCTTGTTTCCAGTAAATAGAATTTTAGAAAGTGATTTATAATATAGAATAATCATAGAAAATGCATAACTTTCTCATTTTAATTCCAAATTGATTCATTTCAGTTGCATTAATTTTGTTCTAATATTGTTTATCACCTAGTACCTCTGTTTATCCATGAAACTTGAATTAAAATTGTTCAATTGAATTAAACTATTCTAGGTGCTAGATAATTGTAGAAATTCATAACTCAATAACTGTAACTTCGTTTTGATCCATTATAGTTGCATTCGTCTCACAATAATATTTATTATTATCTGGTAACTTTGTTTTGTCATGAAATATAGGTTAAAATGTTGCACTTAGTCTATGATATATTTAACCACGTGGATCTTCGGAAAACCATAACTTCATAACCGTAACTCCGAATTTAGCGGTTCTCGATCCCATGATCTCGTAGCTTCACGTAGATTATTATTATGCAGTTTATTCTTATGTTTGGTGTGATGTTAATTTTGCCTATACATGTGTGTCTGTATTGCTACGTTTAGAGTGAGAACACGTGTCACCTGAAGATCATCCTAGTACCTAGAATCTCAAGTCCCAGGCAAGTTGTGCCCTTGATCACTTCTTTTTACCCACTCATGTTCTAATTAATCATAATGATCTACACAGGTTAATTTTGATGGGACCCAATAGGTTACCCTAGTTTGATTATCTTTATACCTTGTTTACCACTGAACTTTTTGGGTAGTACTTGCTAGTGCTTTATGTGGTTTTGGGTATGAAGATACATTATTCATGATCACACTTTTATTATCTATTTATTATTATTGTTCATGATAAGATCATTATGTTAATTGGAACATGGAGCGACCACCCGGGAAAACAGTGCTACCACAAGGGTTTATGGACACCCTTGGCTGATTAATTAGGAAAGCTAATGGAAGACTACCTTACCCGAAAGGGGCAAGGGCAGTAGGGGAGTGGTCAGTGTAGGGAGGTTCTTGGGATGATTTTGCTGCGATGGCGGTCATGCGAGGAGTCCCTGCATTGGAGCTTCCTATAAACTGTAGCGGGTTTTCTGAAGCTAGTGGAACTTTGTAAAGGCCTCGTAGTGTTACCATGCCTCGCCTCCTCGGTAGAGGTGTATGGAAAGTCGCGATCCCTTGGCAGATGAGTAACATGACTTGTGGGTAAAGATGCGCAACCTCTGCAGAGTGTAAAACTGGTATACTAGCCGTGCTCACGGTCATGAGCAGCTCGGACCCTCACATGATTAATTTATGGAACTAAATTCAATTTGTCATATGCATTGCATTGCAGGTGATGTTGTTACTTTTGTTCTACTACTTAATTGGGTTTGGTATTTACTTATACTTAGTAATTGCTAATAAAATTTTGACCAACTTTAAAAGCAATGCTCAGCTCTAACCATCCTCTTTGGTAAGCCTTACACTTCACATGAACTCCCACCTTTGGCGAGTTCATTCACATTATTCCCCACAACTTGTTGAGCGATGAACGTATGTGAGCTCACTCTTGCTGTCTCACACCCCCCACGGGTCAAGAATAGGTACCGCAGGTGAGGCGCATGGAGGATGCTGAGGCGAGTTCGTGAGAGGTCTAGGTCGTCGTCTCCCAGTCAACTTTGGGTCGCTGGACCGTTGTCTCCTTATAATGTAATTATTTATTTATTTTGTATAGGACTCATATTATATAGTAAAGTTGTGACATTCGATCATGTGCCATGATTCATCATATGTGTGAGACTTGGTCCCAGCACACCTGGTGATTATGTTTGCGCCCGGGTCTTGGTGCCCCGAAACCCGGGTGTGACACTAGTTTAGTTTCAATACACCTTCAACATTTGGCGAAGACTCACCTAACAGTGACACTCATCTTCCTAACACGTTGTTTACATCACTTGTACACGAACAAGGAGACACAGAGGAAGTGCAAGAATAGGCCGATGAAACAGTTGGTGACACCCACCTTAGGAAACAGAAGACAAGACTTGGTCCATCATAAAGGAAAGAAAAAAGGGTCAAATACATCGATCAAATCGAAGAAGAAGAAGAGGATGAAGACAGTGATGATAACACAATTGACCCTAGTGCATGTCATCATGGAGATGATGACAGCCATGGTGATGGGGGAGGTGATGTCGGATCATATGTTGCAGGGGGAGTGGTGCGCGGGGGGAGGGGGTGAGGGACCATATCACGATCCTTCCAACATACTTGAGTACTATCTGAAAGGGAATTAGGCTTACACCTATTTCCTAAATGATTTTGGTGGTTGAATTGCCCAACACAAATAAATTGGACTAACTAGTTTGCTCTAGTGTATAAGTTATACAGGTGCCAAAGGTTCACACTTAGCCAATAAAAAGACCAAGAATTGGGTTCAACAAAGAGAGCAAGGGATAACCGAAGTGTGCCCTGGTCTGGCGCACCGGACTGTCCGGTGCACCACCGGACAGTGTCCGGTGCACCAGGGGACTTCACGCTGAACTCTTCACCTTCGGGAAAATCCAGAGGCGCTCCGCTATAATTCACCGGACTGTCCGGTGTACACCGGACAGTGTCCGGTGCCCCAGAGGAGAGCAACTCTGGAACTCGCCAGCTTCGGGAATTCGCTCCGCTATAATTCACCAGACATGTCCGGTGTACACCGGACTGTCCGGTGAGCCAGCGGAGCAAAGGCTACTTCGCGCCAACGGTCACCTGCAGAAGCATTAAATGCGTGCCAGAGCGCGAAGAAGCCAGGCACGCGCGATGTGGCGCACCGGACACTCTACAGTGCATGTCCGGTGTGCCACCGGACATCCAGGCAGGCCTAGCAATCAGCGCTTCAACGGTCGGAACCCAATGGCCTGGTGACGTGGCTGGCGCACCGAACACTGTCCGGTGTGCACCGGACTGTCCGGTGCACCATACGACAGACAACCTCCACCAAACGACTAGTTTGGTGGTTGGGGTTATAAATACCCCCAACCACCCCACATTCAAGTCATCCAAGTTTTCCACCTTCCAACCACTTACAAGAGCTAGGCATTCAACACAAGACACACCCAAGTGATCAAATCCTCTCCCAATTCCACAAAAGCATTAGTGACTAGTGAGAGTGATTTGTCGTGTTCTTTTGAGCTCTTGCGCTTGGATCGCTTTCTTCTTTCTCATTCTTTCTTGAGATCAATACTCACTTGTAACCGAGGCAAGAGACACCAATTGTGTGGTGGTCCTTGCGGGGAAGTTTTGTTCCCGGTTGATTTGAGAAGAGAAAGCTCACTCGGTCCGAGTGACCGTTTGAGAGAGGGAAAGGGTTGAAAGAGACCCGGTCTTTGTGACCACCTCAACGGGGAGTAGGTTTGCAAGAACCGAACCTCGGTAAAACAAATCCTTGTGTCTCACTTCTTTATTCGCTTACGATTTGTTTTTGCACCCTCTCTCGCGGACTCAATTATATTTCTAACGCTAACCCGGCTTGTAGTTGTGATTAACTTTGTAAATTTCAGTTTCGCCCTATTCACCCCCCCTCTAGGCGACTTTTAATTGGTATCAAAGCCCGGTGCTTCATTAGAGCCTAACCGCTCGAAGTGATGTCGGGAGATCACGCCAAGAAGGAGATGGAGACCGGCGAAAAGCCCACTACAAGCCACGGGAAGGCTTCATCGGAAGAGTCCCACAAAAAGGGAAAGGGGAAGGAGAAGAAAGCTTCTTCCCGCAAGTCGCATCGGAGTGGTGACAAAATAAAGAAGATGAGGAAGGTGGTCTACTATGAGACCGACACTTCATCACCTTCCACCTCCGGCTCCGACACGCCCTCCGTAACTTCTAAGCGTCATGAGCGCAAGAAGTTTAGTAAGATCCCCTTACATTACCCTCGCACTTTTAGACATACTCCATTACTTTCCGTTCCATTAGGCAAACCGCCAACCTTTGACGGTGAAGATTATGCTAGGTGGAGTGATTTAATGAAATTTCATCTAACCTCACTCCACAAAAGTATATGGAATGTTGTTGAGTTTGGAGCACAGGTACCATCCGTAGGGGATGAGGATTATGATGAGGACGAGGTGGCCCAAATCGAGCACTTCAACTCCCAAGCCACAACCATACTCCTCGCCTCTCTAAGTAGGGAGGAGTACAACAAGGTGCAAGGATTGAAGAGCGCCAAGGAAGTTTGGGACGTGCTCAAGACCGCGCACGAGGGTGATGAACTCACCAAGATCACCAAGCGGGAAACGATCGAAGGGGAGCTCGGTCGCTTCCGTCTTCGCCAAGGGGAGGAGCCACAAGACATGTACAACCGGCTCAAAACCTTGGTGAATCAAGTGCGCAACCTCGGGAGCAAGAAGTGGGATGACCACGAGGTGGTTAAGGTTATTCTAAGATCACTCATTTTCCTTAACCCTACTCAAGTACAATTAATTCGTGGCAATCCTAGATACACACTAATGACTCCCGAGGAAGTGATCGGGAATTTTATGAGCTTTGAGTTTATGATCAAAGGCTCAAGGAAGATCAACCGGTCGCATTTAAGGCGACAGAGGAGAAGAAGGAGGAGTCTACACCAAGTAGAACACCCATCGACGCCTCCAAGCTCGACAACGAGGAAATGTCCCTTGTCATCAAGAGCTTTCGCCAAATCCTCAAGCAAAGGAGGGGAAAAGATTACAAGCCCCGCTCCAAGAAGGTTTGCTACAAGTGTGGTAAGCCCAGTCACTTTATAGCAAAATGTCCTATTTCTAGTGACAGTGACAGGGGCGACGACAAGAGGGGGAGAAGAAAGGAGAAGAAGAGGTACTACAAGAAGAAGGGCGGCGATGCCCATGTTTGTCGCGAGTGGGACTCCGACGAAAGCTCTAGCGACTCCTCCGACGACGAGGATGCCGCCAACATCGCCGTCACCAAGGGACTTCTCTTCCCCAACGTCGGCCACAAGTGCCTCATGACAAAGGACGACAAAAAGAAAAAAGGTTAAATCTAAATCCTCCACTAGATATGAATCCTCTAGCGATGATAATGCTAGTGATGAGGAAGATAATTTGCGTACTCTTTTTGCCAACTTAAACATGCAACAAAAAGAGAAATTGAATGAATTAATTAGTGTCATCCATGAGAAGGATGATCTCTTGGACTCCCAAGAGGACTTCCTAATCAAGGAAAACAAAAAGCATGTTAAAGTTAAAAATGCTTATGCTCTAGAAGTTGAAAAATGTGAAAAATTATCTAGTGAGCTAAGCACTTGCCATGAGACTATAGACAACCTTAGAAATGAGAATGCTAATTTGTTAGCTAAGGTTGATTCCATTGCTTGTAATGTTTCAATTCCCAATCTTAGAAATAATAATGATGATTTGCTTGCTAAGATTGAAGAATTGAACATTTCTCTTGCTAGCCTTAGAGATGAAAATGAAAAATTGCTTGCTAAGGCTAATGATCTTAATGTTTGCAATGCTACTATTTCCGACCTTAGAAGTAAAAATGATATATTACATGCTAAGGTTGTAGAATTAAAATCTTGCAAACCCTCTACATCTACCATTGAACATACTTCTATTTGCACTAGATGTAGAGATGTTGATATTAATGCTATACATGATCACATGGCTCTAATTAAACAACAAAATGATCATATAGCAAAATTAGATGCTAAAATTGCCGAGCATGAACTTGAAAATGAAAAATTTAAATTTGCTCGTAGGATGCTCTATAGTGGGAGATGCCCTGGCATTAAGGATGGCATTGGCTTCCAAAAGGGGGACAATGTCAAACTTAATGCCCCTCCTAAGAAATTATCTAACTTTGTTAAGGGCAAGGCTCCCATGCCTCAAGATAATGAGGGGTACATTTTGTACCCTGCCGGTTATCCTGAGAGCAAAATTAGGAGAATTCATTCTAGGAAGTCTCACTCTGGCCCTAACCATGCTTTTATGTATAAGGGTGAGACATCTAGTTCTAGGCAACCAACCCGTGCTAAGTTGCCTAAGAAGAAAACTCCTAATGCATCAAATGATCATGACATTTCATTTAAAACTTTTGATGCATCATATGTTTTAACTAACAAATCCGGCAAGGTAGTTGCCAAGTATGTTGGGGGCAAGCACAAGGGGTCAAAGACTTGTGTTTGGGTACCCAAAGTTCTTATATCTAATGCCAAAGGACCCAAAACCATTTGGGTACCTAAAGTGAAGAACTAAACTTGTTTTGTAGGTTTATGCATCCGGGGGCTCAAGCTGGGTAATCGACAGCGGGTGCACAAACCACATGACAGGGGAGAAGAAGATGTTCTCCTCCTACGAGAAAAACCAAGATCCCCAACGAGCTATCACATTCGGGGATGGAAATCAAGGTTTGGTCAAAGGATTGGGTAAAATTGCTATATCTCCTAACCATTCTATTTCCAATGTCTTTCTTGTAGATTCTTTAGATTACAATTTGCTTTCTGTATCTCAATTATGCAAAATGGGCTACAACTGTCTATTCACTGATGTAGGTGTCACTGTCTTTAGAAGAAGTGATGATTCAATAGCATTTAAGGGAGTGTTAGAGGGTCAGCTATACTTAGTGAATTTTGATAGAGTTGAACTCGACACTTGCTTAATTGCTAAGACTAACATGGGCTGGCTCTAGCATCGCCGACTAGCACATGTTGGGATGAAGAATCTTCATAAGCTTCTAAAGGGAGTGCACATTTTAGGATTAACAAATGTTCATTTTGAGAAAGACAGGATTTGTAGCGCATGCCAAGCAGGAAAGCAAGTTGGTGCTCACCATCCACACAAGAACATCATGACGACCGACAGGCCACTGGAGCTCCTACACATGGATCTATTCGGCCCGATTGCTTACATAAGCATCGACGGGAGTAAGTACTGTCTAGTTATTGTGGATGATTATTCTCGCTTCACTTGGGTATTCTTTTTGCAGGAAAAATCTCATACCCAAGAGACCCTCAAGGGATTCTTGGGACGGGCTCAAAATGAGTTCGGCTTGAGGATCAAGAAAATTAGAAGCGACAACGGGACGGAGTTCAAGAACTCACAAATAGAAGGCTTCCTTGAGGAGGAGGGCATCAAGCATGAGTTCTCGTCTCCCTACACGCCACAACAAAATGGTGTAGTGGAGAGGAAGAATAGAACTCTATTGGACATGGCAAGAACCATGCTTGATGAGTACAAGACTTTGGATCGGTTTTGGGCCGAGGCGGTCAACACCGCCTGCTATGCCATCAACCGGTTATATCTTCACCGAATCCTCAAGAAGACATCGTATGAACTCCTAACCGGTAAAAAGCCCAATATTTCATATTTTAGTCTTTGGTAGCAAATGCTTTATACTTGTGAAAAGAGGTAGAAAATCTAAATTTGCTCCTAAAACTGTAGAAGGCTTTTTACTAGGATATGATTCAAACACAAGGGCATATAGAGTCTTTAACAAGTCCTCTAGGCAAGTTGAAGTTTCTTGTGACGTTGTGTTTGATGAGACTAACGGCTCTCAAGTAGAGCAAGTTGATCTTGATGAGATAGGTGATGAAGAGGCTCCGTGCATCGCGCTAAGGAACATGTCCATTGGGGATGTGTGTCCTAAGGAATCCGAAGAGCCTCCAAATGCACAAGATCAACCATCCTCCTCCACGCAAGCATCTCCATCAACTCAAAATGAGGATGAGGCTCAAGTTGATGAAGGAGAAGATCAAGCAAATGAGCTACCTCAAGATGACGGCAATGATCAAGGGGGAGATGCAAATGACCAAGACAAGGAGGATGAAGAACCAAGGCCGCCACACCCAAGAGTCCACCAAGCAATTCAACGAGATCACCCCGTCGACACCATCCTTGGCGACATTCATAAGGGGGTAACCACTAGATCTCGTGTTGCACATTTTTGTGAGCATTACTCTTTTGTTTCCTCTATTGAGCCACACAGGGTAGAGGAAGCACTACAAGATTCGGATTGGGTGGTGGCAATGCAAGAGGAGCTCAACAACTTCACTAGGAATGAGGTATGGCATTTGGTTCCACGTCCTAATCAAAATGTTGTAGGAACCAAGTGGGTTTTCCACAACAAGCAAGATGAGCATGGTGTGGTGACAAGGAACAAAGCCCGACTTGTGGCCAAGGGATACTCCCAAGTCGAAGGTTTGGATTTCGGTGAAACCTATGCACCCGTAGCTAGGCTTGAGTCAATTCGTATATTATTGGCCTATGCTACTTACCATGGATTCAAGCTTTATCAAATGGACGTGAAGAGTGCCTTCCTCAATGGACCAATCAAGGAAGAGGTCTATGTTGAGCAACCTCCCGACTTTGAAGATAGTGAGTACCCTAATCATGTGTATAAACTCTCTAAGGCGCTTTATGGGCTCAAGCAAGCCCCAAGAGCATGGTATGAATGCCTTAGAGATTTCCTTATCACTAATATCTTCAAAGTTGGAAAGGCCGATCCTACGTTCTTTACCAAAACACTTGAAAACGATTTGTTTGTATGCCAAATTTATGTTGATGATATTATATTTGGGTCTACTAACGAATCTACATGTGAAGAGTTTAGTAGGATCATGACACAAAAGTTCGAGATGTCTATGATGGGGGAGTTGAAGTATTTCTTAGGATTTCAAGTGAAGCAACTCCAAGAGGGCACCTTCCTAAGCCAAACGAAGTATACTCAAGATATTCTAAGCAAGTTTGGGATGAAGGATGCCAAACCCATCAAGACACCCATGGGAACCAATGGGCATCTCGACCTCGACACGGAAGGTAAGTCCGTGGATCAAAAGGTATACCGGTCGATGATAGGCTCTTTGCTATATTTATGTGCATCTCGATCGGATATTATGCTTTCAGTATGCATGTGTGCAAGATTCCAAGCCGACCCTAAGGAAGCTCACCTTACGGCCGTAAAACGAATCTTGAGATATTTAGTTTATACTCCTAAGTTTGGGCTTTGGTATCCTAGGGGATCCACTTTTGATTTGATTGGTTATTCGGATGCCGATTGGGCGGGGTGTAAAATTAATAGAAAGAGCACATCGGGGACTTGCCAGTTCTTGGGAAGATCCTTGGTGTCTTGGGCTTCAAAGAAGCAAAATTCGGTCGCTCTTTCTACCGCCGAAGCCGAGTACATTGCCGCAGGCCATTGTTGCGCGCAACTACTTTGGATGAGGCAAACCCTTAGGGACTACGGTTACAAATTAACCAAAGTTCCTCTTCTATGTGATAATGAGAGTGCAATCCACATGGCGGATAATCCCGTTGAGCATAGCCGCACTAAACACATAGCCATTCGGTATCACTTTTTGAGGGATCACCAACAAAAGGGAGATATCGAGATTGCGTACATTAATACTAAAGATCAATTAGCCAATATCTTTACCAAGCCTCTTGATGAACAAACTTAGGCATGAGCTAAATATCCTTGATTCTAGGAATTTCTTTTGTTGATTTGCACACATAGTTCATTCATATACCTTTGATCATATCTCTTTCATGTGCTATGACTAATGTGTTTTCAAGTGAATTTCAAATCAAGTCATAGGTATATTGAAAGGGAATTGGAGTCTTCGGCGAAGACAAAGGCTTCCACTCCGTAACTCATCCTTCGCCGTCGCTCCGACCCACTCTCCATCTTTGGGGAGAGAACATGAGTCCAAAGCAAAAGGACTCCGTCTTTGGTATAATCCTCACTCATTTATTTATGACCAAAGGGGGAGAAAGTAATTCTAAGGGCTCTAATGACTCCGTTTTTGGCGATTTATGCCAAAGGGGGAGAGAGCATGAGCCCAAAGCAAAAGGACCGCACCACCACCTAATTTTAAAAATAAGGTTTTTTAATTGGTAAATTTCAATTTGATATCTCATTGTGTTCAAAAAGGGGAGAAAGTAATATCTTCAAAATCAATATCTTAAAACCCTCTTGAACACTAAGAGGAAGATTTCATCTAGGGGGAGTTTTGTTTAGTCAAAGGAAAAGCATTTGAAACAGGGGGAGAAAAATTTCAAATCTTGAAAATGCTTCGCAAAATCTTATTCATTTACCTTTGACTATTTGCAAAAGGACTTTGAAAAGAATTTACAAAACAATTTGCAAAAACAAAACATGTGGTGCAAGCGTGGTCCAAAATGTCAAAAATTAAAGAAACAATCCATGCATATCTTATAAGTATTTATATTGGCTCAATGCCAAGCAACCTTTGCACTTACAATCTTGCAACTAGTTCAATTTATGTATTTCATACTTGCTTTGGTTTGTGTTGGCATCAATCACCAAAAAGGGGGAGATTGAAAGGGAATTAGGCTTACACCTATTTCCTAAATGATTTTGGTGGCTGAATTGCCCAACACAAATAAATTGGACTAACTAGTTTGCTCTAGTGTATAAGTTATACAGGTGCCAAAGGTTCACACTTAGCCAATAAAAAGACCAAGAATTGGGTTCAACAAAGAGAGCAAGGGATAACCGAAGTGTGCCCTGGTCTGGCGCACCGGACTGTCCGGTGTGCCACCGGACAGTGTCCGGTGCACCAGGGGACTTCACGTTGAACTCTTCACCTTCGGGAAAATCCAGAGGCGCTCCGCTATAATTCACCGGACTGTCCGGTGTACACCGGACAGTGTCCGGTGCCCCAGAGGAGAGCAACTCTGGAACTCGCCAGCTTCGGGAATTCGCTCCGCTATAATTCACCGGACATGTCCGGTGTACACCGGACTGTCCGGTGAGCCTGCGAAGCAACGACTACTTCGCGCCAACGGTCACCTGCAGAAGCATTAAATGCGCGCCAGAGCGCACAGAAGTCAGGCACGCGCGATGTGGCGCACCGTACACTCTACAGTGCATGTCCGGTGTGCCACCGGACATCCAGGCGGGCCCAGCAGTCAGCGCTCCAACGGTCGGAACCCAACGGCCTGGTGACGTGGCTGGCGCACCGGACACTGTCCGGTGTGCACCGGACTGTCTGGTGCACCATACGACAGACAGCCTCCACCAAACGGCTAGTTTGGTGGTCGGGGTTATAAATACCCCCAACCACCCCACATTCAAGTCATCCAAGTTTTCCACCTTCCAACCACTTACAAGAGCTAGGCATTCAATGATTCAATACAAGACACACCCAAGTGATCAAATCCTCTCCCAATTCCACAAAAGCATTAGTGACTAGTGAGATTGATTTGTCGTGTTCTTTTGAGCTCTTGCGCTTGGATCGCTTTCTTCTTTTTCATTCTTTCTTGAGATCAATACTCACTTGTAACCGAGGCAAGAGACACCAATTGTGTGGTGGTCCTTGTGGGGAAGTTTTGTTCCCGGTTGATTTGAGAAGAGAAAGCTCACTCGGTCCGAGGGACCGTTTGAGAGAGGGAAAGGGTTGAAAGAGACCCGGTCTTTGTGACCACCTCAACGGGGAGTAGGTTTGCAAGAACCGAACCTCGGTAAAACAAATCCTTATGTCTCACTTCTTTATTCGCTTACGATTTGTTTTGCACCCTCTCTCGCGGACTCAATTATATTTCTAACGCTAACCCGGCTTGTAGTTGTGATTAACTTTGTAAATTTCAGTTTCGCCCTATTCACCCCCCTCTAGGCGACTTTCACTATCACTATGACTCAAGCTGAATACGTGAGTATTGTGAAGTTCGTTGGTTGTTTGTTGCATGAGAACCGTAGTTTGCGGTTTCATATGTATGTTATATGTCATTTTGTCGAACACATGTGTGGACCAATTATTATTTAATGTGCAACATGAATTGAGCAAATTATAAATAAACCATACCACGATCCTTCCAACATGTCTGGATACTATAACTATGACTCGAACTGAATATATGAGTATTGCGAAACAAGTCGACCTATGTGTCGTTGGAGAGCTGTAAAAGAACTTGTATTTGAGTATTGCATAGTTCGTTAGTTGTTTGTCGCATGAGAACTGAAGTTTGTGGTTGCGTATGTATGTTGTATATTATTTTGGTCAACATATGTCGTGTGGATCAATTAATATTTACTCTGCAATGTGAATTGAGCAAATTACAAATAAATCATGTCAAATTTTTCCATTTTTCTATAAAAAACAATGAAAAACAGTTCATTTTCGTGAAAAACTTGCGGTTTAGGGTGGTTTACTGTTGGTTTTTTCGTCGATAAATCGGTACAAATTTAAATTTGGTTTGGATTGTACAAATTGGTCGGTTTTACCGGTTTTCACCAATTTTACCGGCGGTAAACCGTTACCGATGGGTAACATATTTTTTTCTCCTAAAACGGTTTTGTAAACTGTGGTGTCTAGTGCCTACATGGGTATGACTGATTGGAGTTCCATTCTTACAATTCGTCTTTGTTCCACCCTAGTAAAGTTTAGCCTCCATTATATCGAATGTTTAAATAATAATTACATATTTTATGTATAGACTAATTATAAAACTAATTACACAGATTAAGACTAATAGACAAGACGATTTTATTAAATCTAATTAATTATATATTTAATATTCATAATTATTCAAACTTGATGTGACTCGTATCTCTCGTTTATCGATTGTTCGTACAACCTCGAGAAACTTTAGGGTATATATCCTCGGCAGCCACGTCTGTCGGTGTTTTGGGTCCGACTGCGCACCCGGAGTTACCCCTCAAGGTGCTTTTAGGAGTTGGACGGTGTTACCGACTGTAGCTCGATGGTTCGTGCTGGGCGCACGAGAAATAGTGGACAATGATGTACAAGTTCGGGCCGCTTTGAGATGTGTAACACCCTACGTCCTGGCGAGAGTGCTTTATGTGATGGGTTACAAGGGAGTTCTCTAGTGCTGGAAAACATAGAGAACGGGGTGGATGGCTAAGTAATGAGTGATCGTTCTGAAGGGGTGCCCCCTAGGCCTTATATACTCGACCGTGGGGCATTACATGCAGATATGATAACAACGCGTGCCTAAGAAATAGTGAACCATCTGAGTCTATCCTCCTATAATTCAGCCGACCCATCCTCGCTTGGTTCCGTTGTACGGGGCTCCTGCGCGGGAAGGTCGGGTCACTGTTGTGATTACTACTCGAATTTGTTGGGCCGTCTGGGCTTGCGCCGACCCGGCCTTGCATTAATCCGTTCCACTGGTCGTTCCTCCTGGGCCCACGAGGGGATGACCTTACGAATTATGGGGCCCTTGGGCCTTTCGTGAGGTCTTTTATCCTTCTAGTGGACCCGGGGGATATCTGTCCCCCACAAGCTCCCGATCTTTGGGTTGATTTTGAAATAAACGGCCCAAAGATCCTAGGTCCATCTTGCAGTCTTTGATTTTAACAGGGAATACTTTGGAAATAAGTCTGTCGGGCCACTGCTTCTGAATTCTGAGTGATCCGGTTAAAACGATTTTTTTACTGTCTTCTTGTGCCATTATTCCTCGAAATTTGTGTTCTGTCTCAGGTTCATGCTTCGGAGGTCAGCATTTTGTACTGTTGGACTTCGAACTTCATTGGGTGCACCGAAGGTGCACCCAATGGGTGTAGCCCCCGAGCTTCGAGTGGATTTTTGCAAACAATCCACTCGAAGGTCTTCACTTCAAGTATTATCAGAAATCACTTTTATCTTCCACTTGTGCTTTTTCAGAGGTCTGCCTTGTCTTAATTTTGCCTTATGCTTTAGAGGTCAGCATTTTGCTTCTTCGGGGATGATGATTCATTGGGTGCACCGGGTGTAGCCCCCGAGCTTCGAGTGGATTTTTGAAAATAATCCACTCGAAGGTCTTCATTTCATGCCTTTTTCTGGGAATCATCCTTTCCTTTTGTCGAATGCCTTTAGAGATCAACATTATATTATTAACACTATGCTTTAGAGGTCAGCACACATTTTTGTCTTTGAGGCTGAGTACGCGATCTGCCCATATCTTGCTAGGTCCTGCAATTTATTTGATCTGCGACTGATTGAACGTTCGATAGATGGCCCTTGACTAGTCTTCATGTCACTTCGTGCTTTGATGCTTCTGTCGATTAGACTTGTACCTTATTGGCTATATTTGGCTTTCCTTTGATCCTTGCTGATATCTCTCTTCTGTCTTGTAGTATTCATTGCATATACTGTACGGATGTGACAGTTTTGGAAAATATACTGATAATTCCTGGGCATCCCCCCCAATGGGTGTAGGCAAGGGACGGCTTGGTACGCTGAGCGTTTAGCAAACTGCTTCTGAGTAGTAACTTGATGTGACCGCGGGTGTAATCATATCGCCCGTACAGTTGACTGGAGTCCCAATGGGTGTCATGTTACGTGAAACGGCGTCAACCGCCTGGCGTGTCTTCAGACGGTTTGAATTGCATATTGAATTTTTGCGACTGTTCGGTGGCCGTGGTAGGAGGTGAGCGGTTGCCTTCTTCTTCTTCTATAAATAGTGTTCTTGCTTCTCCGGCATTTTCACATTTCTTGCTGCTGCTTGCTATTTGATCTCATCTTCTTCCTTCCACTCCACCATGGGCAAGAGCAAGAAAGGTGGTGGTTCTTCGCATCATTCTGACGACAAGCGCAAGCGCGAGCCGACTCCCCCCTCGGAGGACTTCGGCGACTCGGAGTACTCGGAGGAGGAGTTTCTCCTCCGAGTCCGAGGGCTCTCCGGCTCCTGCCTCTCCCCCGGCGTCGTCTGATGATTCAGACGACTCCCATGGGATCGCCGCGGAGGTATGGACTTACATCCGGGCCGTCGAGCGCGCCGGGCTCGAGGGCTCAGATGAGTCGGAGTACTCCTTGGTCGAGGAGAATTCCTCCGACCCGTCCGAGGAGGGCAGCGGCGGCGACAACGGTGATGGTGACGACGACGGAGGCGACGGTGACGTCGGAGGCGACAGCGGCAAGGGAGGTGACGGCAGCGGCAAGGGTGGCAGCGGCGACGGCGGCGGCGGCAGCAAGGGCAGCAATAAGGCCAGTGGCTAGACACCACTGGTTTTAGATGTTAGTGTAGATTAGTAGAAATAGTATTAGCGAAATAATGTAGTAGTAGCTAGTAGTATAGTTAGTGAAATGTAATGTAGTAGTAGGGAAGGCATCAACTCATAATGAGTTGATTTGTAAGTTCAGTAACGCTTCCCTTATGAAGAATGATTTCGCCCCACTTCTGTGTGCATTATTTTGCCTTCTGGTCAGTCGTCGATCGTTTTAATATTTACCGCCAATGATGTTTTCTGTTTGCAATGCTTGAGTAGCAACTTGGGGTCATCGGATCACGCTTCAGACTGCTTTATTTGCGACGTCAGTGCTTTGGTGGTAGCGGCCGAGTTATTATTGGCGATGTTGGCGCTTTTTGAAGTAATGGCTGAGTGATAGCGGGTCACGTCGGTGTTTTAGAAGTAACGACCGAGCGGTTACTGGTGATGTCGGCGTTTTAGAGGTAACAACCGAATCCTTTAGAGCCACGTCACTGTTTTAGGAATAACAACTGAGTGACTGATGGCGACATCGGCGTTTTAGAGGTAACAACCGAGTGATCGATGGCGAAGTTGGCGTTTTAGAGGTAACAACCGAGTGATAACGGGCCACGCCGGCCGCTTTGGAAACAATGGCCGGATGAAGTCTGGTAACGTCAGTGTTTTTAGAAATAACCGCTGAGTTAAAATGGGCAGCGTCGGCCGTTTTGGAAATAACGGCCGAGTGATGATGTGGCATGCCCGCGTTTTAGAAATAACGGCCGGGTGATGACATGGCGTGCCCGCGTTTTAGAAATAACAGCCGGGCGATGACATGGCATGCCAACGTTTTGGAAGTGGCGCCTGGCCCGGGAAAACCCCATATGTACTGCACTGTCGCATGCCTCCGCGTTTCGTGCCCTAGTTTTTGCTTTTCTACATCCAGGCCTTCTCTGCTCTCCTGCAATATTGCTTTCGCTCCGCTCGCTAGCAAGGTTGAGATGGCGCCCAAGCAGAAAGCTTCGAGTTCGTCCGTCGCAATCATTCCCCCCATCGATCCCAACAGTCAGTTGCCCTTCGCAGGTAACCATATGTCCATTATCTCTGAATTCGACCTTCTTCATCTCGTATCCATCAGAGTTCTTCCTCCGAAGGAGCTCTGTTCCTGGCGGATCTGCCGTGGGGTTACTGTTCCGATAGAAGACACCCACGAATCTATCATTTATGTTCCTTTTCTTATCCGCGACCTTGCTCTTCCCATTTCTCCTTTCTTCTGCGGTCTCCTTGATTTCTATCGCTTGAATCTGACCCACCTGAATCCCGATTCCATTCTGCAAGTTTCTGTTTTTGTCCATTTATGCGAAGCCTTCCTTGGCGTTTTGCCTCACTTTGGCTTTTGGAAGCATTTGTACCACTATCGGCCTGGGATGGCCAGAGGGCAGCACCAGCTTGTGGGGGGCGAGAGTTTGGAGATGCGCCGTGGGAGGAAGACTGACTATCTCGACATCCCACTCAAGGACAGCATCAAGGGATGGCGCCTGGAATGGTTCATCGTGGAGAATCATGGGAATTCTCTCCCCCCACGATCAGGGAGACAGCCAGATGTTTGCACTCCGAGCTGGACCGAATCCCCCACGGACCAGGAGGTGGCTGAGGCAGGGACTCTGCTTGCTGAGGTTGGGCTGCTGAAAGAAAGGGGTTTGGCTGTAGAGGCTGTGGTTGCCGACTTCATTTTCAAGAACATTCAGCCACTGAAAGACAAAGCATACCCCGCATATCTGTATCGAGGCCTGGCTGATTCAACCCGGGTAACCAACAGAAGAATTCCTGCTGTGGACTTGGTGAGCCGGCTCGAGATGATACTCAGAGGCAAGGTGTCGAACATCGGCGCTCATGTTGCATACTCGGCCTAGAATCTGCCTCCTTCCAAGGCCTTTACCAGTTTCGTGTCAAATCCTCCTGCTGGTGATAGCGGTTTGGGCCTTAGAGTGCGACCCTCTCCTGAAGAAGTTAGTGCTTTGGTTGCCTCACTCGAAGAAATTCCTAACGACGAGAGGCAGGTTCATTTTGAGGTGCCTTTGAATCCAAGTGACGCAAAGATAAGTGCCATGCTGGATATGTTAGCTGAGGATTCTTCTGATGCCGCTCCTGCAGAAACACTGGTGGTGGCGCCCATCCCTGAGGTCGGCAAAGCTTTGGATGCTCAGAGGACTGACAGTGTTCGTCCGAAGCGTTCTCACCGAGCCAATCAGCCCACTTCTCCTGCTGAGGGGAAGAAAAAGAAGAAGAGGCGTCTTCGTCGAGTGTCTAGCTTGGATCAGGATGCCGGTTCTTCTGTTCCTGCTGCTGAGGAAGTGCCAGTGCCTGCATTTGCTGAAGCTGACCCCAATGGGTGTGATTTGGCCAAAGCTGAACCCAATGGGTGTACTGTCCGCGTTGTTGATGAAGATGAGGAAGAGGAGGATGAAATCCCTCTAATTTGGAAGAACAACCGGCGCTACCTAGCCAGCGGGGAAAGCAGTGGTGTTCCTTCTCCAGCATTATCTGCCCTCATTGGTCTGCAAGAATTATCTCTGGCGAATTTTGATCAGACTCTTGAAGACATGGTCCCAGAAGATCTGTTGTCAGAGCCAGCAGACGGTGGCATGATGGATATTTGCACTGATGTGCCTGATGCTGGGCTAGAGTTATCCCGGGCGGCGTCCCGCGCCTCATCGACCTTGGAGCACGGTCTTAAGGGTCAGGAGGCTAGTCTGGATTGTTCTGCTCCCATGGAAGTGGGTGAAGGTCCTTCAGCCTTAGAGGTGGCTGTTATAGAGAACTTGGCCCTCAAGGATGGCGCTAGCGCTTACCCAGCCCCCGAGGGTGTTGCCGGGGATGACCCGGCTCGGATGGGTAGCGCGAGCTATGGCCCAGCCCCCGAGGGTGTTCGAGTCGGTTCTCCCTCTCACACTTCCATGGACGTTCACGTAGGGTCTTCTCCTCCGCATTCTGGTTGCATGGCAGCAGCCCAGGCTTCGGGTCAGGAAGTCGCCTTAGAGGCCAGCGCTCCTGATGACAGAGTTTTGGCCTATGCTGATGATACTGATCTGGTCCCCACTGATGCATTGCGGGTTGTTCTGGTTGGTGATCCTTCATCGAGCCATCAACTAACTTCCCACGACTTAGGAGTTCCTTCGTTCTTTTCCAACCTCCAGGTAACTTGGTTTTTACTGATCTGGCTGTACCCCAGGCGTGATATTGTTCTGATATTCATTTGTTTTTAATGTCAGGCGTTGGTTGATGAAATGGTTGGTCAGCTGAGGTCATAGGGTGCTTCTGTCCCGGAAAGGGCTCTATCTCTGGCACATTGGAATCTAGTGCTGCTTCAGCGGCGGGTGTCTGATTTGGAGATGGCAAATGCTGGTTAGTGCCCTTTGTTTTTTTCTTTGATTACTTGATTAATTCTGTTTTTTAACTGAACACCTTTGCTTGACTATTTCTTGACAGATATGGCTCGGCGGTATTCTGATCTTGAAGAAAAATATTCTCAAGGTCAGACTGAACTGGCCCAGGTTTCTGCTTCTCCGAATGATGCTAGCACACTGAGCTCCACCCTCCGTGCTCAGCTCGACTCTGAAAAGGTGACCAGTGAATCTTGGCTTTGTTTGCTGTGTTCTTATTGCTTGCTTGACATTTGGAGAAACTGATTCTTGTCTGCAGGAGGAAAAACGCGCCCTTGCCACTTCTCGTGACAACCTTGACAAGCTATACCGCGATGCTAGCAACTCGTTGACCATCTTGGAGAGGAGTCATCGCTTCACCAGGGAAGAGTTGGATAATCATCGTTATAAGCTGCAAGAGTCCTTGGATGATGTAATTCACCTCAAGCAGTTGGTGTCGACCAAAGATACTGTCATCAAGGATCTGCGTGCTTCCAAGAAATCAGTCGTCCAGGAGCTAGAAACTGCTCGGTTAGCCATCAAAGCTGTTGAAGAGACTTCTGTTACTCTGAGGGCCCAGCGCGACAAAGCTATGGATAAAGCTATTCGCGCGGGGCGGATCCTGATGAGGAGACCCGGCGTGGTTGTTCCTGACGACATAGTGGCTGACGTGAATGCCGCTCCTGATTCCTCGAGTCATCCTTCTTCGTCAGTTGCTCCTGAGAAGAACATTACTAAATAGAAAACACTGAATGCTTTGAATGTGTGGTTAATGTGCTTGGATGTTTTGTTAGAGAACACTTTTGAATATTGAATGCTACTATTATTTTCCCATTGTTAGAATTCAACAGTATCTACAATTGTAGAAGTAAATGTAGTGTGATGGTTTTGAAATTTCGTCGTGGGGCATAGAGGTTGCCCTAAGATGGGTGATCGCAAACGTGCCGAGTGTGCCGTGCCAATTTAAGTCAGTGCCAACTTAAACCGACCGCTCCGTTAGTAGGGCATAGTGATCACCCCGACTTTAGTATGCGTGAGCATGTCGCACCGCCTTAAGTCATTGCCGACTTAAGTCGATTGCTCCGTTAGTAGGGCATAGTGGTCACCCCGAGTTTAGTAAGCATGAGCATGTCGCACCGCCTTAAGTCATTGCCGACTTAAGCCGATTGCTCCGTTAGTAGGGCATAGTGGTCACCCTGAGTTTAGTAAGTGTGAGCATGTCGCACCGCCTTAAGTCATTGCCGACTTAAGCCGATTGCTCTGTTAGTAGGGCATAGTGGTCACCCCGAGTTTAGTAAGCGTGAGCATGTGGCACCGCCTTAAGTCATTGCCGACTTAAGCCGATTGCTCCGTTAGTAGGGCATAGTGGTCACCCCGAGTTTAGTAAGCGTGAGCATGTCGCACCGCCTCAAGTCATTGCCGACTTAAGTCGATTGCTCCGTTAGTAGGGCATAGTGGTCACCCCGAGTTTAGTAAGCGTGAGCATGTCGCACCGCCTTAAGTCATTGCCGACTTAAGCCGATTGCTCCGTTAGTAGGGTATAGTGGTCACCCCGAGTTAAGTAAGTATGCCAATTGACAACAAACAATTTGAGTGCCTTTGAAGTCTTTTTATTGATGATATATTTCTCAATTTACAGAATACATCGTCGTCCCAATAGCTTCTGGGATGTAGCTAGGGGTAAAACTTCCTGAGGTGTTCTATGTTCCATAAGTTCCCAATTTCCGTGTCGTCTATCTGAGTGAGACGATATGATCCCGACCGAGTGACTTCTGCTACTATGAATGGTTCTTCCCATGGAGGTGACAATTTGTGTCGTCCCTCCCCCGTTAGAATTCGGCGGAGGACGAGATCTCCCACTGCGAAGGATCGATGTCGTATGGCCTTATCATGATAGCGCCTCAGAGTTTGCTGATATCATGCTGATTGAATCACCGTATTCAGTCGCTCTTCTTCGAGTACATCAACATCCTCCAGCCTAGTAGCTTCAGCTTCTGCTATGTTTTCAAAGATTAACCTTGGTGCCCCGTACTTGAGATCAGCAGGTAGCACTGCCTCCGAACCATAGACCATGAAGAAAGGTGTGTTTCCATGCAGAGCTCGATTAGGTTGAGTTCTCAGGCTCCAAACAACATACGACAGCTCTCTGATCCACTTTCCTGCGAACTTTTCATTCTTGTCGAAGACTTTCTTTCTGAGCGCCTCCAATATCATCCCGTTAGCTCTTTCTGAAAGGGAAATGTGCCCTTGGGCCATTTCTAAGTATTTTGGTGATTAAAGTGCCAACACAAATGGTTATGTGTTAAACTATACCAAATGGTGGACAAAGTGCAAATCAATACAAAGGTATGATTCTAGACTTAGTACATTGGTTTTTGTGTACTAACATATTTGTCTAAGTGCTAGAATCAGTGAAAAGACAAATGGAAAAAACTTGGCTCGAGCAGCCAAGACTCTGCTCAGTCTGGGTGCACCGGACAGTGTCCGGTGCGCCAGGCTGACGTCTGGTGATCTGCCTACTCTCGGGTCTCGACGACGGCGTACGGCTATAAATCACCGGACTGTCCGGTGGTGCACCGGACTGTCCGGTGAGTCAGCTGCGGCGAAGTCACCGCTCTCGGAGATGAAGTCAACAGCGTACGACTATAATTCACCGGTCGGCCAACGGTCGGCCGCGCAATCCGGGCGTGACGCGTGGCCGGGCCAACGGTCTGATGGGGGCACCGGACTGTCCGGTGTGCACCGGACAGTGTCTGGTGCGCCAACGGCTCCAAATCCTCAACGGTCAGCTGCGCCAGAATTGGAAAGAGATCTACACCGGACAGTGTCCGGTGGTGCACCGGACTGTCCGGTGCACCAGTCGATAGAAGGCAAGATTTGCCTTCCTGGATTGCTCTCAACGACTCCTAGCTGCCTTGGGGCTATAAAAGGGACCCCTAGGCGCATGGAGGAAGACACCAAGCACACTCTAAGCATTCTTGATCATTCACACTCCGTCTTTGCGCACTCGTTTGACATTCTTAGTGATTTGAGCTCCGTTCTAGTGAGAACTTTGTGATATTCATTTGAGCTCAAGTCTTGGCCGTGTGTGTGTGCGTATTGCTGTGGACTTGTGTGTGTTGCTCATCCCATCCTTACTTCCATGTTCATTTGTGATCATCTTTTGTAAGGGCGAGAGACTCCAAGTTGTGGAGATTCCTCGCAAACGGGATATAGTGAAAGGAAGAGAAACACCAAGGTATTCAAGTGGATCTTTGGATCACTTGAGAGGGGTTGATTGCAACCCTCATCCGTTGGGACGCCACAACATGGAGTAGGCAAGTGTTGAACTTGGCCGAACCACGGGATAAACCACTGTGCCTATCTGTGTTGATATCTTTGTGGTTATTGTGTTTTGCAAGAACTTCTCTCTAGCCACTTGGCTTTATTGCTCTAACACTTAATCAAGTTTGTGGAGTTAAGTTTTTACAGGATCACCTATTCACCCCCCCTCTAGGTGCTCTCAATTGGTATCCGAGCCGTTCTCTTCACGAAAGGGACTAATCGCCCAAAGGGATGGATCCTAAGGGAAAGAGGATGGTGGTCAACGACAATGAGAAGGAGTCCATCTTCAATGAGCCAAGGGATGACAAAGTAAATGACTCCGGCTCGAGTCAAAAGAAGAAAGACGGAAAGAAGAAGAGGCGCATTAGGAAGGTTGTCTACTACGACAGCGATGAATCTTCCTCTTCTCAAAAGGACGACGAATACGAGGAGAAAAAGAAAATGGTTAACTCGAACTTTTCTTTTGATTACTCTCGTATTCCGCATAATTCCAATGCTCATTTGCTTTCTATTCCACTTGGTAAACCTCCTCACTTTGATGGAGAGGACTACGGATTTTGGAGTCACAAAATGCGTAGTCATTTGTTCTCTCTTCATCCAAGTATATGGGAGATAGTAGAAAACGGAATGCAATTTGATAGTTCGGATAATTCTATGTTTATCAATGAACAAATCCATAAGAATGCACAAGCTACTACTGTTCTTTTAGCATCCTTGTGCACGGAAGAATACAATAAGGTGAGCGGCCTGGACAATGCCAAGCAGATCTGGGACACCCTCAAGATCTCACATGAGGGGAATGACGTAACCATGCTCACCAAAATGGAGTTGGTGGAAGGCGAACTAGGAAGGTTCGCGATGATCAGGGGGGAGGAGCCAACCCAAACGTACAACAGGCTCAAGACCCTCGTCAACAAAATAAGGAGCTATGGAAGCACGCGATGGACGGACCACGACGTCGTCCGACTTATGTTAAGGTCCTTCACCGTCCTTGATCCTCATCTTGTTAACTCCATTTGTGAGAATCCTAGGTATATCAAGATGACGCCCGAAGAAATACTTGGGAAGTTTGTGAGTGGGCGAATGATGATCAAGGAGGCTAGATACGTTGATGAGGCGCTAAATGGCCCAATCCATGAGCCTCAAGCCATTGCTCTCAAGGCAACAAGTAGCAGGGAGATGCTACCTAGCAAGGTGGCGCAAATTGAGGCGGTCGGGCTAAACGAGGATGAAATGGCCCTCATCATCAAGCGCTTCAAGACAGCGCTCAAAGGTCGCAAGGAGCATCCCAACAAAAGCAAGACAAAGGGAAAGCGCTCCTGCTTCAAGTGTGGTAAGATTGGTCATTTTATTGCTAATTGTCCCGATAATGACAGTGACCAGGATCAAGAAAAGAAGAGGGAAAAGAAGAAGACCTACAAGAAGGCTAAGGGCGAGGCACACCTTGGCAAGGAGTGGGACTCGGATTGTTCATCGTCCAACTCCGACGACGAAGGACTCGCCGCCTCGGCATTCAACAAATTGTCCCTCTTCCCCAACGAGCATCACACATGCCTCATGGCAAAGGAGAAGAAGGTAAGTACTCGAAATAATACTACGTATGCTTCTTCAAGTGATGATGAATCGAGTGATGATGAAATAGACTATGCATGTTTATTCAAAGGATTAGATAGAACTAAAATTGATAAAATCAATGAATTGATTGATGCTTTGAATGAGAAGAATAGACTTTTAGAAAAGCAAGAAGATCTTTTATATGAAGAGCATGATAAATTTGTAAGTACGCAAAATTCTCTTGCTTTAGAAGTTAAAAGAAATGAAATGCTTTCATGTGAATTGTCTACATGCCATGAATCCATTTCTAGCTTAAAGAGTATCAATGATGACTTGAATGCTAAGTTAGAAATAGCTAATAAATCAACCTCTTGTGTTGAACATGTTATGATTTGCAATAGGTGTAAAGATTTTAATATTGATGCTTGTAGTGAACACCTAGTTTCCATTACAAAATTAAATGGTGAAGTGGCTAGTCTTAATGCCCAACTTAAGACTAGCAAAAGTGAATTTGATAAACTAAAATTTGCAAGGGATGCCTACACTATTGGTAGACACCCCTCAATTAAGGATGGGCTTGGATTTAAGAGAGAAGCCAAGAACTTAACAAGTCATAAGGCTCCCATTCCCACCAAGGAGAAAGGGAAGGCTCCTATGACTAATAGTGCTCAAAAGAACCATGCCTTCATGTACCATGATAGGAGATATTCTAGAAATATTCATCATGATAGAAGTTGTAATGCTTATGATGTTCATCATGATAGGAGTTATAATGCTTATGATTCAAATGCCATGTCTGCTTCAAGTTCTTCCTATGTGCATGGTAGAGATATGCCTAGGAGAAATGTTGCTCATGTTCCTAGGAAAATAATTAATGAACTTTCTACAATTTATCATGCTTGTAATGCTTCTTTTGCAATTTGTAGGAAGAATAAGAAAGTGATTGCTAGGAAATTAGGGGCAAAATGCAAGGGAGATAAAACTTGGATTTGGGTCCCTAAGACCATTGTTACTAACCTTGTAGGACCCAACAAGAGTTGGGTACCTAAAACCCAAGCCTAAATTGCCTTGCAGGTTTATGCATCCAGGGGATCAAGCTGGATTATTGACAGCGGATGCACAAACCACATGATGGGGGAGAAGAAGATGTTCACCTCGTACGCCAAGAACAAGGATTCCCAAGATTCAATCATATTCGGTGATGGGAACCAAGGCAAGGTTAAAGGACTAGGAAAAATAGCAATTTCATCTGAGCATTCCATTTCTAATGTGTTTTTAGTAGAATCTCTCGGATATAACTTGTTGTCTGTTAGTCAACTTTGTAATATGGGTTATAATTGCTTATTCACAAAGGTAGATGTGTCTGTCTTTAGAAGAAGTGATGGTTCATTAGCTTTTAAGGGTGTACTAGACGACAAACTTTATTTAGTTGATTTTGCAAAAGAGGAGGCTGGTCTAGATGCATGCTTAATTGCTAAGACTAGCATGGGCTGGTTGTGGCATCGCCGTTTAGCCCATGTGGGGATGAAGAACCTTCACAAACTTCTAAAGGGAGAACATGTGTTAGGTCTAACAAATGTGACTTTCGAAAAAGATAGACCATGTGCAGCTTGTCAAGCAGGTAAACAAGTGGGAAACGCTCATCACAGCAAGAACGTGATGACCACATCAAGACCCCTGGAGCTGCTCCATATGGACCTCTTCGGACCCGTCGCCTACCTTAGCATCGGGGGAAGTAAGTATGGTTTAGTAATTGTTGATGATTTTTCCCGCTTCACTTGGGTATTCTTTTTGCAGGATAAAACAGAAACCCAAGGGGCCCTCAAGCGCTTCCTAAGGAGAGCTCAAAATGAGTTTGAGCTCAAGGTGAAGAAGATAAGGAGCGACAACGGGTCCGATTTCAAGAACCTTCAAGTGGAGGAGTACCTTGAGGAGGAAGGAATCAAGCATGAGTTCTCCGCTCCCTACACACCACAACAAAACGGTGTGGTAGAGAGGAAGAACAGAACGCTCATCGACATGGCGAGGACGATGCTTGGAGAGTTCAAGACGCCTGAGAGATTTTGGTCGGAAGCCGTGAACACGGCTTGCCACGCCATAAACCAGGTCTACCTTCATCGCCTCCTCAAGAAGACTTCGTATGAGCTTCTAACCGGTAACAAACCCAATGTTTCATACTTTCGTGTATTTGGGAGTAAATGCTACATTCTAGTGAAGAAAGGTAGGAATTCTAAATTTGCTCCCAAAGCTGTAGAAGGGTTTTTGTTAGGTTATGACTCAAATACAAAGGCATATAGGGTCTTCAACAAATCATCGGGTTTGGTTGAAGTCTCTAGCGACGTTGTATTTGATGAGACTAATGGCTCTCCAAGGGAGCAAGTTGTTGATCTTGATGATGTAGATGAAGAAGACGTTCCAACGACCGCAATTCGCACCATGGCAATTGGAGATGTGCGGCCACAGGAACAAAAGGAGCAAGATCAATCTTCTTCCTCAACAATGGTGCAACCCCCAACTCAAGACGATGAACAGGTTCATCAAGAAGAGGCGTGTGATCAAGGGGGAGCACAAGATTATCATGTTATGGAGGAAGAAGCACAACATGCCCCTCCAACTCAAGTTCGAGCGACGATTCAAAAGAATCATCTCGTCGACCAAATATTGGGTGATATTAGCAAGGGAGTAACTACTCGCTCTAGATTAGTTAATTTTTGTGAGCATTACTCTTTTGTCTCTTCTATTGAGCCTTTCAGGGTAGAAGAGGCCTTGCTAGATCCGGACTGGGTGTTGGCCATGCAGGAGGAGCTCAACAATTTCAAGAGAAATGAAGTTTGGACACTGGTGCCATGTCCCAAGCAAAACGTTGTGGGAACCAAGTGGGTGTTCCGCAACAAACAGGACGGGCATGGAGTGGTGACAAGGAACAAGGCACGACTTGTGGCAAAAGGTTATGCCCAAGTCGCAGGTTTGGACTTTGAGGAGACTTTTTCTCCTGTGGCTAGGCTAGAGTCAATTCGCATATTGTTAGCCTATGCCACTCACCATTCTTTCAGGTTGTTCCAAATGGATGTGAAGAGCGCTTTCCTCAACTGGCCAATCAAGGAGGAGGTGTACGTAGAGCAACCCCCTGGCTTTGAGGATGAACGGTACCCCGACCACGTGTGTAAGCTCTCTAAGGCGCTCTATGGACTTAAGCAAGCCCCAAGAGCATGGTATGAATGCCTTAGAGACTTTTTAATTGCTAATGCTTTCAAGGTTGGGAAAGCCGATCCAACTCTTTTCACCAAGACATGTGATGGTGACTTATTTGTGTGCCAAATTTATGTCGATGACATAATATTTGGTTCTACTAACCAAAAGTCTTGTGAAGAGTTTAGCAGGGTGATGACGCAGAAATTCGAGATGTCGATGATGAGAGAGTTGAACTACTTCCTTGGGTTCCAAGTGAAGCAACTCAAGGACGACACCTTCATCTCTCAAACAAAGTACACGCAAGACTTGATCAAGCGGTTTGGGATGAAGGACGCCAAGCCCGCAAAGACTCCAATGGGAACTGATGGACATGTCGACCTCAACAAAGGAGGTAAGTCCGTCGATCAAAAAGCATACCGGTCTATGATAGGTTCCTTGCTTTACTTATGTGCTAGTAGACCGGATATTATGCTTAGCGTATGCATGTGTGCTAGATTTCAATCCGATCCAAGGGAGTGTCACTTAGTGGCAGTGAAGCGAATTCTTAGATATTTAGTAGCTACGCCTTGCTTCGGGATCTGGTATCCAAAGGGGTCTACCTTTGACTTAATTGGATATTCAGACTCCGATTATGCTGGATGTAAGGTTGATAGGAAGAGTACATCAGGGACGTGCCAATTCTTAGGAAGGTCCCTGGTGTCTTGGAGTTCTATGAAACAAACTTCCATTGCCCTATCCACCACTGAGGCCGAGTATGTTGTCGCAGGACAGTGTTGCGCGCAACTACTTTGGATGAGGCAAACCCTCCGGGACTTTGGCTACAATCTGAGCAAAGTCCCACTCCTATGTGATAATGAGAGTGCTATCCGCATGGCGGATAATCCTGTTGAACACAGCCGCACAAAGCACATAGACATCCGACATCACTTTTTGAGAGACCACCAGCAAAAGGGAGATATTGAAGTGTTTTATGTTAGCACCGAGAACCAGCTAGCCGATATCTTTACCAAGCCTCTAGATGAGAAGACCTTTTGCAGGCTGCGTAGTGAGCTAAATGTCTTAGATTCGTGGAACTTGGATTGATTTATAGCATACATGTGTTTTATGCCTTGATCATATTCCTTATGCATTTCGCTGTTTATTCATGGTGCTCAAGTTGTACAAGCACTCCCCGGACCTCACAAGTCCATTTGCAAGTGATGCACATATTTAGGGGGAGATGTGTTACAACTTGACCCCTTGAGACTAACCATGTGTTTGAGCTTGCTTGATTTAGTCTCAAAGGTGGATTGAAAGGAAAAGGTGAACTTGGACCATGAAAGACTTCCACTGCACTCCGATGAGAGGGTAACTTACTCCAAGTTCATCTCCATACTCTTATTGTCTTTTATTCTTATTTGAAGATTTTGGTGAGGCAATGGGGTTTAAGGGCCAGGATTGATCCCGTTTTGGTGTTTGATGCCAAAGGGGGAGAAAATAAGGCCAAAGCAAGAAATGGATCAGCTACCACTTGAGAATTTTGAAAATAGTAGAGTTAGAGCTTTTGTTTTGGCAAAATTCTCTTAATGTCTCTTCTTGTCAAAAGTTGGTCTCTTGTGGGGAGATTGTTTGATTATGGGAAAAAGGGGGAGTTTTTGAATCTTTGATCAATTTCTCTTGGAATACCTTTCTCTATGCCTCGACAAGTGAATTTGACTTAGAGATAGGAAATTGAGTTTGATTTGCAAAAACAAACCAAGTGGTGGCAAAGAATGATCCAAATATGCCAAATCTGAATCAAAAACAAATTCTTGTTCTCATTTGCATTGATGTTGCACTTCTATATGTTGCTTTTTGTTGTGTTGGCATAAATCACCAAAAAGGGGGAGATTGAAAGGGAAATGTGCCCTTGGGCCATTTCTAAGTATTTTGGTGATTAAAGTGCCAACACAAATGGTTATGTGTTAAACTATACCAAATGGTGGACAAAGTGCAAATCAATACAAAGGTATGATTCTAGACTTAGTACATTGGTTTTTGTGTACTAACATATTTGTCTAAGTGCTAGAATCAGTGAAAAGACAAATGGAAAAGACTTGGCTCGAGCAGCCAAGACTCTGCTCAGTCTGGGTGCACCGGACTGTCCGGTGGTGCACCGGACAGTGTCCGGTGCGCCAGGCTGACGTATGGTGATCTGCCTGCTCTCGGGTCTCGACGGCGGCGTACGGCTATAAATCACCGGACTGTCCGGTGGTGCACCAGACTGTCTGGTGAGTCAGCTGCGGCGAAGTCGCCGCTCTCGGGAATGAAGTCAACAGCGTACGACTATAATTCACCGGACTGTCCGGTGGTGCACCGGACTGTCCGGTGAGCCAACGGTCGGCCGCGCAATCCGGGCGTGACGCGTGGCCGGGCCAACGGTCTGATGGGGGCACCGGACTGTCTGGTGCGCCAACGGCTCCAAATCCTCAACGGTCAGCTACGCCAGAATTGGAAAGAGATCTGCACCGGACAGTGTCTGGTGGTGCACCGGACTGTCCGGTGCACCAGTCGATAGAAGGCAAGATTTGCCTTCCTGGATTGCTCTCAACGGCTCCTAGCTGCCTTGGGGCTATAAAAGGGACCCCTAGGCGCATGGAGGAAGACACCAAGCACACTCTAAGCATTCTTGATCATTCACACTCCGTCTTTGCGCACTCGTTTGACATTCTTAGTGATTTGAGCTCCGTTCTAGTGAGAACTTTGTGATATTCATTTGAGCTCAAGTCTTGGTCGTGTGTGTGTGCGTATTGTTGTGGACTTGTGTGTGTTGCTCATCCCATCCTTACTTCCGTGTTCATTTGTGATCATCTTTTGTAAGGGCGAGAGACTCCAAGTTGTGGAGATTCCTCGCAAACGGGATATAGTGAAAGGAAGAGAAACACTGTGGTATTCAAGTGGATCTTTGGATCACTTGAGAGGGGTTGATTGCAACCCTCGTCCGTTGGGACGCCACAACGTGGAGTAGGCAAGTGTTGAACTTGGCCGAACCACAGGATAAACCACTATGCCTATCTGTGTTGATATCTTTGTGGTTATTGTGTTTTGCAAGAACTTGTCTCTAGCCACTTGGCTTTATTGCTCTAACACTTAATCAAGTTTGTGGAGTTAAGTTTTTACAGGATCACCTATTCACCCCCCCTCTAGGTGCTCTCACTTTCGACCTGCCCGTTGGCTCTTGGGTGCGCCACCGAGGCATATTTGATCTGAATGCTCTTTTGCTCGCAGAAATCGAAGAACTCTGAACTTGTGAAGTTGGATCCCAGGTCGGTTATGATGCTATTCGGTATTCCAAACCTGAATATTATGTCTTGTATGAATTCTACGGCTCTAGCTGAAGTTAGAGAAGCAATAGGTTTGAACTCTATCCATTTAGTGAATTTGTCGATAGTAACTAGTACATGAGTGTATCCTCCTTGAGCTTTCTTGAAAGGTCCAATCATATCCAATCCCTAGCACGCGAATGGCCAAGTTACAGGTATGGTTTGCAGTTGCTATGCTGGTAGATGCTGCTGCTTTGATAAGTACTGGCAGACTTCGCACCTCTCGACTAACTCGGCTGCATCACTCTTTGCCGTTGGCCAGTAGAAACCCGACCTGAAGACCTTCCCAACCAGGGTCCTGGATGCTGCGTGTACTCCACATTGCCCAGCATGGACCTCATCCAGAAGTTGTTTTCCAGTAGCTGAAAGAATATATTTCATGAGGACTCCTGATGCGCCCCTTCTGTATAGCGTTTCCCCAATGAGTGTATAGTGAGCCGACTGCCTTGCAATGTGCTCAGCTATATTTTTGTCATCCGGTTCCTCTTCATTCTTTATATACCTGATGATCGGCTCCCTCCAGTCGTTAGAATTTGACTCTGGTTGGCTCAGAGTGTTACATTCTTCTATCTGATCCATTGAGATGCTCGAGCGCGGTACTTCTTGGACGAAAACTCCAGGCGGGACCTGAGTCCGACTGGATCCTAGTTTAGACAATGCATCAGCTGCCACGTTGTGGTCTCTCTCCACATGATGAAATTCCAAACCTTCAAATTTGTCTTCTAGTTTCCAGACAGCAGTGCAGTATTTTCCCATGGCGTCATTCGAGCAGTCCCATTCTTTGTTTATCTGACTTATGACCACCAGAGAATCTCCATATACCATCAGTCTCTTGATGCCCAGTGATATGGCAATGTTTAGTCCATGAATCAGAGCTTCGTATTCGGCTGCATTGTTAGATGCCGGGAATAACAATTGAAGAGCATACTTGAGTTGTTCACCTCCAGGTGCAATAAAGAGGATCCCTGCGCCTGCTCCCTGCAGCTTCAACGAGCCATCAAAATACATTCGCCACACTTCTGCGGTTTCCGGGTTATCCGACACCTGCTGCTCAGTCCATTCTGATACGAAGTCAACCAGTGCTTGAGTTTTGATAGCAGTGCGAGGTCGAAATTCAATGTCATGATCCCAGCTCACAGGCCCACTTGGCTATTCTCCCGATGGCTTCTTAGTTGTGAAGAATATCTCCTATCGGAAATCCAGTGACTACTATGACTTTGTGGTCGTCGAAGTAGTGACAGAGCTTGCGTGCAGTTAGAAGTACTGCATATAATAGCTTTTGGACTTGAGGGTATTTTTTCTTCGAGGGACCCAGGACTTCACTGATGAAATAGACAGGGTGTTGTACTGGGTATGCATGTCCTTCTTCTGCTCGCTCTACTACCAACATGGTGCTTACCACGTGAGTCGTGCAAGAGATGTATAATAGCAGATCTTCAGCCGGTTGAGTTGGCGTGGCTCGGCGCGGCGGTTTCAGCACTGGTGGTGTTGTCAAGAATTTTTTCAGCGCATCCAGAGCTTCTTGTGCTTCTGAAGTCCACTGGAATTTGTCTACCTTCTTGAGCAACTTATAGAATGGTAAGCCTTTCTCTCCCGGCCTTGATATGAATATGCTCAGAGCTGCCATACATCCAGTAAGTCTTTGAACTTTCTTCTGTGATCGTGGTGCTTCCATCCTCATGATAGCCTCAATCTTTTCTAGATTGGCTTCAATCCCTCGGTGGCTGACAATAAACCCGAGCAACTTTCCTGCTGGTACTCCAAAAACACATTTTTCGGGATTAAGCTTCCATCGATATCGCCGTAGACTGTTGAAGACCAGCTGTAAATCTTCAATGAAATTTTCTGAATTCTCTGTTTTGATCACCACATCATCCACATAAGCTTCCACACGCTTGCCCCACTGATCGGCTAAGCATGTTTGAATAGCTCTATGATAAGTCGCTCTAGCGTTTTTGAGGCCGAACGACATGGAGGTATAGCAGAAAGCTCCGAATGGAGTGATGAATGCTGGTTTTTACTCGTCTTCTTTTGCCAGACTAATCTGATGATACCTAGAGTAGCAATCCAAGAAAGACAACACATAACATCCAGCGGTGGAATCTACCACCTGATCTATCCTAGGAAGCCCGAAGGGATCCTTTGGACAGTGTTTGTTGAGATCTGTATAGTCGACGCACATGCGCCAATCCACTTTATTCTTTTTGAGTACAAGAACAGGATTAGCTAGCCACTTAGGATGCAACACCTCTCTAATAAATCCTGCCGCGACCAAGCGAGCCAACTCAGCACGGATGGCTTCTCTCTTGTCGGGCGTGAAGTGACGTAACTTCTGTCGGATCGGCCTCGCCTGGGGGTAGACCTTCAATTTGTGCTTGGCCAGTTCTCTCGGGACTCCCAGCATATCCACAGGTTGCCATGCGAATATGTCTCGGTTATCTTGCAGAAACTGGACGAGCGCGCCTTCCTATTTATCATCCAGACTGGAACTGATGATAGCAGTTTTGCGCTCGTCGATGAACCCGAGATTGATTCTCTTGGTTTCTTCAGTCGGCCGCATAGAGGTCATGGCTTGATCTTCATTCGAGGGTATTGCAAGATCTTCCTCAGGCTTAGAATTCGCCTGCGCAGAAGAAGTCGCCGATGGTTTGGTGGTGAGGGTCGCCTGAATGGCCACTCGGAAACATTCTGTGGCGCCTTGGAAGTCAGCGCGCACAGTTATGATCCCTTGTGGTCCTGGCATCTTCAGTATCATGTATGTATAATGCGGGATGGCCATGAACTTTGCCAATCCAGGCCTCCCGATGATGGCGTTGTATCCGCAGTCGAAGTTTGCCACCTCGAACCTTAGGAACTCGGTTCTGTAGTTCTCCGGAGTTCCGAAGGTGACCGGCATGTAGATGTGGCCCAGCGGGTATTCTCCTTCAGTCGGCACGATGCCGAAGAAAGGTGTGTCCGACTCATGGAGCTCTTTGAGGTGAACTCCCAAGCCTTGGAGTGTCCGGGGGAAGGTGACGTTGATGCTGCTCCCTCCGTCCACTAATACCTTCTTTACCCTGCTCTCTCGGATCACCGGATCGACGAGGAGCGGGTATTTGCCTGGGTGGTCGAAGTTGAGCCACTGATCTGCCCAGGTGAAGGTGATCAGGTGCTCAGACCATCGGTACGGGGCAGGAGGACCGGTAGCCGCTACCAGTATCTAACGGTCGTTGAGCTTTTGTTGTCTCTTGCTTTCCTGTGACCCGTGTCCGCCGAAAATGACGTTGACTTCTCTGTCAATGCGTGGGAAGGCTCCACCTCCTCCCTCCTCCTGCTGCTGGGGTTGTCGCGATTCTCCTGGCCCTCCTCGCGGTGGGGGAGGAGGTAGAGGTTGGAAGGGTCGACCGTGCCCGACAGAATACTTGAAATCCCTGCAGTTCCGGAGGGTGTGGCGCATGTCCTTGTGGTACGGACACTGGGCGTCGAGGATGTCGTCCAGCGTGCGTTTGTCTCCTTGAGGTCCTCCTCAGGCGCGAGAAGCGGGCGGTCCGGCAGCGTGGACCTCTTCACGAGGCCTCTTCTCCCAGCGGTGAGGTCCTCGAGGTCCTCCCTGCTGGTTCGTGTCGCGTCGCGGTGCCGCTGGTGCAGGCTTCGCTCCCCCGATGAGGTCCTAAGCTCGTTCGTCGGTGGTGATGTAGAGATCGGCTTCCCGGAACAGCTGCTCGGAGGTAGTCGGCGCCTTCTGTAGTATGGTTCAGACGAAGGCCGAGTCATTGGATCCCCTGTAGAAATCCTCGATCACTGCTGCCTCCGCGACCTCGGGGATACGATTTCTCATGGTCTGGAATCTTTTGAGGTTTGACCGAAGAGTTTCGTCCCCTCGGCACTTGATGGATTTGAGGTCCCATGGTTGCGCCGGTTTGTCGGAGAGAGACTGAAAGTTGGCGGTGAAGCGCCGACTGAAGTCGTTCCAGTCATCGATGCAGTGTCGGGGTAGGTGTCACAGCCATTGCAGCGCGTCTTGCCCGAGGATGATAGGCAAGTACGCGGTCATTACGTCCTCGGTTGCCCCAGCAGCTCGGGCAGCGGTGGTGTAGACGGTCAGCCAGCCTCCCAGATCCTGCTTAGGTTCATATTTGTCGACGTTGGATACCTTGAAGTTAGGGGGCCATTGAATGGCCCTGAGGCGCGGAGTAAGTGCCAATACTCTACATGTGTCCTCCTGTCGTCGATGATGTTGTCTGTCCCGGGGAGGGGAGTGGTCGTCATGGTGCCTCGACCGTCCCCGGGTGGTGCCACCAGTTGAAGCCGTGGCCGACTCGGTCCTGGTAGCCTGACTCCGTGCTCGTATGCCATGATCCTGGTCGTACTCTTCTCGGCGATGGATCTCGTTCTCATGTCGCCGCTCGTGCGAAGCGTTGATGGAGCTTCGTGTGTCCCGCTTACTGTTGATGGCGTGTCGTAGATCGTTCGGAGGGTGAGCGAGGGGTAGAAGATGATTGGCTGCTTGAGTGAATAGCCGCCGGTAGCCCTCGGCGTCGGGAGTCCGGGGGAGGCCATCAGCTATCCGAGCCAATACTCCACCGACTTCACTCGGCGTGTTCATGGCTCGGGCGAAGTCGGGGTTCAGGTTGCGCCCGAAGAGTGGATTTTCCCGATGTTGCCTTGTCTCCTGCTCGGCCTGTTCTTGAGCCCGTCGATGATCGCGTCGTCGGGAATTCCTTCTTTCCCTAAAGACACGTTCCTCCGGAGTTTCTCCCATCTCCAAGACCTCGTCTCACGATACAGGTTGCGCCAGGTCCCGCTCTCTGGCCTCGTGATGTCGCCGGATATTTCGGCGTCGGTTCCTTCGTCGACGGGATTCCCGCTGAGGAGGTTCCTCTCCGGGTGTGGTCGGCTCGTCGTCGGAGATGGGGGGCGATTCCACTGTCCCGATGAAGAGGACGTCGGGGTAGAATGGAGCAGCTGTCACGGCGATCTTCTTTCTATTCTCCTTTGAGGACGGAGGCACAGAAAGACCAGCTTGATGATCCTTTGCTTCCTTTTTTCTTGTGATCTATGTCCATTCCTTCGCCGGAGAGGTGGACAACGGAGTTCTCCGGGCTGAAGAACCCTCGGCTCCTAGCTTGCTGAAGGTGATCTTTTTTCGGAGCACTGGAGGTTGCACTTTTTCTTGCTTTGCTCCGATTTTCTCGGAGATCTTTGAGGAAAACTTTCTCTCTGACAGATCCACGATGCGATGCAGAGTTCCCTCCTCATCCGCTACAGATGAGATAGTTCCGAAGCAGAACATGGATCTGGGGCGGAGGATGATCTTGTGCTGGAAGGTGACAACCATTGAGCTAGCTTGGATCGATGACACACCCCCTACCTGGCGCGCAAGCTGTTGGTGTTTTGGGTCCGACCACGCACCCGGGGTTACCCCTCAAGGTGCTTTTCGGAGTAGGACGGTGTTACCGACTGTAGCTCGATGGTTCGTGCTGGGCGCACGAGAAATAGTGGACAATGATGTACAGGTTCGGGCCGCTTTGAGATGTGTAACACCCTACGTCCTGGCGAGAGTGCTTTATGTGATGGGTTACAAGGGAGTTCTCTAGTGCTGGGAAACATAGAGAACGGGGTGGATGGCTAAGTAATGAGTGATCGTTCTGAAGGGGTGCCCCTAGGCCTTATATACTCGACCGTGGGGCATTACATGCAGATATGATAACAACGCGTGCCTAAGAAATAGTGAACCATCTGAGTCTATCCTCCTATAATTCAGCCGACCCATCCTCGCTTGGTTCCATTGTACGGGGCTCCTGCGCGGGAAGGTCGGGTCACTGTTGTGATTACTGCTCGAATTTGTTGGGCCGTCTGGGCTTGCGCCGACCCGACCTTGCGTTAATCCGTTCCACTGGTCGTTCCTCCCAGGCCCACGAGGGGATGACCTTACAAATTATGGGGCCCTTGGGCCTTTCGTAAGGTCTTTTATCCTTCTAGTGGACCCGGGGGATATCAGTCCCCCACAACGTCCACACTAGAAAATTATGTGAGCATATGTGTCCTTTTGTATAGTACGAGTCCTAATTCGTCGCTATAATCCCTTTTAAAAATGAACACTCAAGGAACATGTAATTATAACATTATGGTTGGGCTCAAGTAAATTGATGGAGTTTATGACTAGGGAGAATTCATCTAAGTGGCCAGTTGGCGCGCTTTGGGACCAATTACCAAATGAACTCTAAGATCGACGCGGGACTTTGGGGTCCTCTCTACATAAGCGCAGACTATCCACGATATGAGAGGGGCTCCTATCTTCTTTGCAGACGTGTGGACCGTCCACGATACAGTGGCAGATCGTCCACGTGTGCTCAAAGGGATTTGTGATCTTTTTCGGTACCTAGATCTTGCCCCAAGAGAGACCCGTCGAGGAGAAAAGATTCTACAATTGTCTTAGGCTCGACAGGCTATCCAAGATGACTCTGAATAACGTAGAGTCAAGGAGAGATATAGTTCGGAGAGACAAAAACTAATCTAGACTAGATTACTGGTACTCCTAAAACGAGAAATGGAAAAGTAATGATAATAGATTGATTTGAATTGATTTTGTTGCACATCAATCGGACGTACCCCTTCATATATAGAGAGGAAGGTCTGGATCTGTTTCTAGTCGTATCGCAACAGATTCTAGCATGAAAGCTGGATAAGCACATGCATCATGTATGATAAGGACTCTCGTCCAAGTTAATCTAACCGTGTATCATCCGGAGCCATCTGGGCCACATGGACGGAATGTCTAGCCAAGTCCAGTGCTAAATATGGTGCTCAACACGACTTTGAAAAATAAATATTTGTAGATCATTAAAAAGAAAAAAAAGAGCATCATCGCTAAATCTTACCACTAAGACTATCCCTAGCAGCTATCCTATCACGTCCCCTATTTTAAGCTTTACTCTACAAATATTGTAATCGACAATGCAAATTTTCTATGGACAGCCTAAAGGCTATCTAGAGAGGTGGACCCACTTAATAAGAAAATAAATGCATACCATTTATGATGGT